>NC_141765.1:32966558-34229058 GCF_982258835.1 Parasteatoda tepidariorum | reverse complement strand
AATTATTTGCATACTTATTTAGAGTTTTTTTTCTTCCTTTTTTTCTATATAAGTGCAGTGCTGGAAAAAAAAAAAAAAGAACGGGCTATTCTGAATAGCTAATGATTGGATCTACAAGATTATTTAACAAAAGTTGAAAAAATTATGAACTGTTAGATAAATAATTTTACATCATTTATTTTTTTATTTTTCATAACTGTCGTTGAACAGCCGACCCAATTTTAGGTTTACGACTACTAATGTTCAACTCCGTAGCCTTGTAATTTTGTACCAGTCCAGAAGACAAGGAAACTCCTGGATCAGTACCCTCAGATGTATTGATTCGTCATGGGAACGTGGAGGACTTTGCAACTCGACAGTTTAACGCGCATCAGCCATCATTTTACAACACGGAAGTCTTCGGCTGGCGGGGATCGAACCCACGAACTCCTGGACATGGGCCCAGTGCCCTACCAACCAGGCTATCCCGTCCCTGTTTTACATCATTTGAAAAAAAATGTAGTTCTACGTGGCAAAATAAAAAAATTGAGTGGATTGAAATCACTGTAACTATATTTTTTAAATATGATGGACCGCTCTCTTGATTAAACTATTGAGACCATATTTCCCAAATTACGACTTCCTCTTATAATTTGGAGGTCAGAAAATCCGAATTTGTCGAAGAAAAGGTATGTTTATTCAAAGAAAGTACATTTTCGTGACTAATTTCGTATAAGTATTGTCTGCTCTAATCATTTAGCATATTTGAGATCAAACCATTAATATAGAGTCCAAGAATGGGAAAATCTGCTCATTAGATCAAGAGTTATTCAGGGTAGTTCGTTTTTCCCCCCCATTGACAGTCCAACAAACTGTTAAGTTTTATACATAAATCTGATTAAAGAGAATGAAATAATATATTTCTATAGAAGTCGGAAATTCCACCATAAGTCACATGCCTGATTTTACACATTTATGATATAACTATATTATTATTTTCATCAAAATAATTTATAAATAAAATTTTATAAATCCTTGCTTAATGGAACTAATCACAGTAATTAAATGTTGATTTGAAAATTACCCAATGTGCACTACGGAATACAATAGGAATCTAAACTAGATAACCAGCCTCCTGTGTTGGCGTGAATAAGAGGCGTTTCACAATGTTGCTTCAAACACCTACTGTTGGAATAAAACTAAATTCAGTTTTTATTTTACAGCAGAAAAAAAAAATAATACGAACGGCACGCACTATAATACATCCGGACAGCTGCTCCCACTACTTTGTTATACTTCTAAGAAAATGAAAAAAAAGAGTAAGGCCTGTAGGTGTGAAAGAGTGTGTGAAACTGATTTTACCGCTACCTGGTCATTTGAACGACAAATAATGGTGTGCAAACTTTTGTTGTGAAATAATAGGTAAAGGCAAGAAAAATTCAAAGCTTGATTTTCTTTCCTTTTACATAATAAAAAAAAATTACAATTTTATTACCACCGCGACTGAGGATTTGCAAATAGCCGTGCATTGATACGCACGACAACTGACATGTTTATTAATATTCACGGGCGAGTGGGAAGGGGAGGGGGGGGGGGGTAATTCACGAGATTGCATGATTTTGAAAAATTTTATATTTGGAATTATTTTAATGCAGCAATAGTATTCAAATCAAAGATAACATCGTAGTGATAAGAAGCTATAACAATATTTTTTTACAACTTATTTTCAATATAAGATAGCAAACATTTTCAAGTGGGGAAAAAAATGTAGCGTGGAGAAATTTGTAAAGCCTCATGAACAATGGATAATAAAATAAATTCAAATTTTTGTAAACTTATTTAAATATAGCGAGATAATATTGTTGTTGTAGTTGTAGTTCATTTACGTCGCACTAGAGCTGCACAATGGGCTATTGGCGACGGTCTGGGAAACATCCCTGAGGATGATCCGAAGACATGCCATCACAATTTTGATCCTCTGCAGAGGGGATGGCACCCCCGCTTCGGTAGCCCAACGACCTGCACGCGAAGTCGAGCACTTTACGGTAGCATAGTTTAACGAGGACCAATACCGTACACCCTCGGTCCCTACGCAGACTGATCCAAGTGGTCACCCAACCGCACACTGACCGCACCAGTGATGCTTGACTTCGGTGATCTGCTGGGAACCGTGTCTTAACGGTCAGTCCACTGCGGGACGAGAGATAATATTCAAATGAAAAATTATGTTTGGACACTTTTATGTTATTTTATTTTATAACCAGCGTTGAGAAGCTGACCCAGTTCTGAGTTTACGACTATCAATGTTCAACTCCGTAGCCTTGGAACTTTGAACCCAACTCAGAAGACAAGGAAACTCCTGGATCAAGCAGTGGGACAAACTTTCCTTCGTAAAGGTCTTTCTGATGGTACTAACCAGAATTCGCGTTACATGGAGAGGAAAACTTCCCACACGGCTAGCCAGACGGCAAGGGGATTCGAACCCACGATCCGTCTACCACTGAGGATATTTTGAGTCAGCACTGTTGACGATGCGATCCGGAAGCAAAATTCGCATCAACCGGCCTCAGTTGAGATTTGAATGTAGGCCATATTTGAACGCCCTATCTCCTGAGCCACCGAGACCTATAAAAATTAATGAAACCTTAATTTTTACCTATAAAATTTTTATCTATTTGACGTTTTATTACTAGAAAACTACTGACGATTCCCCTGTTCAACGAATTTCAAATAAATTTTTTTAAGTTTTTTTTTGTTAATATGTTATTTCTTGTTTTACAAATATTATAAATATGAAGAAAAATGTCCATAGACTAGTGAATTTTAATTTTTATATATAAAAATATTTAAAAAAAATACTTAATCATATCTCTGCCATGAATTTAATTTGCAAATGTATATCTTACACTTATTTATAAAATTACAATTATCTCTATTATAAATAATAATAAAAAAACATAAAATTTATTCCTATTGTTTTATTAAATTATATTATTTCTCCACCTTACTATTTTAGAACCTATTTCCTGCAAATTATTAAAAGAATTTTAACGTATGTTAATTGTTTCTTTACACTGTCCGAAAATTTCACACCTAACTTCTACGGATTAAAAGTTCATATATTTTTGTTTTAATTATTTATAATTTTGCTACGTTTTTATTTATTTATTAATTTAAACCATCAGACGTAGAAGTGTAAGACATTAAAGCATATGTTGGTATTCCATGAAAAACATATTTCTGACAGGGGTGTCAGGCTTACTTATTTAAGACAGACTTATATTTTGGGGTGGAGGGAATTCTGAATTCACCAAATAAATTTCAACATTGGTATCTTCAGCATAAAGGATGGTGGATTCGTGTTCTTAATCATTAGAAATCTCATGTCCCTCTAAATATTTCAGACAAGTAAAAAAAACTTTCATAAATTGCTATCGATTTAAAATTATCTAAGCTAAAAACAATTTCAGAAATAAAAAAAAAATAAAAAACCGTAATGGTTTTGCTAAAATTTTTCAGATGGAAGAAAAACATGTGATTTTTTTTTATGTGTGAAATTTAGCGAACATTTATGGCTATGTATTTTAATGGCGTAAAATTTTTTTTTAATTTGATGCCTGCGAAGTTTATGGATCCGAAATTTAATAAATAAATTTTTTTTATTTCTTAAAATTATAGCATTTTAATGCTCAATTTTTATTCTCCCATTATAAAATGAATAAAATTTTAACTTAGCTAAAACAAAGCTAAAACAGTGCTCACTTTAAGCACATTGAAAAGAATAGTTTCTGTGAAATTGCAGTTTATTTGTTGAAACTCTAATTTGCAACGCACTCGGCAAAGTAAACAATCGTCTCAGTTTACTGAATGTCAGACAAAATTTGGCAAATAACAAAAAATTTTGGGAGATCATAGTGACCTGCAGTGCAGTGACCTCCCAATCTGGCACCTCTGACTGCAGAATAATTGAAGAAAATTGGCGCAAAAAAATTTGAAAATGTTAAACTGTAAGTTTTTTAAGCTGTCAGAAATCTGCTTTATGACACTAGTATTTTTCTTATTTAAGTTTCAACAGCGATTTAAGCGTCAGAACAAGGTCAATGCGACAAAACACAACATAACATAAACGATTTATTTATTTATTTAAGTTTGATAACAAATTGTATTGTTTAAAAGGTTATCATACCCCTTTCAATCATTCATTCTTCAGTTCAACGGATAAAAAATTAACTTTGATGTGTTATTGACTATTAAAAAAAACCTTCAAAAGTGTCGAATACTTTTTTTAAAAGAGATGCGATAAAATCAGAACATGGTTGGTTCAGGCTTTTATCCAATCGCAAAGCTGGTCTTCGCACATAATCAATCCAATTATACTATAAAGATGGCAGCAACTATTTTTAATTAAAGCTAGAAAGCGTTATTTAAGGGAGAGGTAGAAAAAAAAAATAAACAATTTCTTTAAATTGCGTAATACAAGACAAAATTAATGGATTAAGTTTAACGAGAAAATTTGCTCTTACTAATTAAATTCGCGATTTTACTTTCCGTGATCATATTAAAAAGAATAGGCGCTATTTGTTTAATTTTCTTATGAGTAACAGCAATATGATTGCCCAGCAATACATCTGGAACTATTGGCTGTTAAATAAGGAGACAAATAGTAAAAAATAATATTGATATATTCTTTTTTTCTAACATTGAACTCTTTGAAAATTTGGTTCACTGTTTAACCATAATATTACAACCTCGAACCATAACATTATGCAAAGGTTCTGCAACCTCAAAAAGGTTTACTATATTTTAGTTTAAATTGAACTGTAGTCTAATTAAGTTTAATAAGCATGATATTAAGATTTGATTTGGCACCGTATTAAGTTCGAATGAAATTTTCACAAACGCGTTCCAAAATTTCCAGCAGAATCTTTTCGAATCATGATGTCTATGCGAAACTTTCACAGCTGAAAAGTATTGTTTGAAATCCATATATGATAGGCTTTTTATGAGCCTTGTTTCTATGATTTCGCATCCAGAAGAGAATGAAATCACGTCATTTTAAATCCCAGACTTGATTTGAATTTTAGGAACAGAAAAATATCAAATAAAGAAAGATGATGTAAGCGAATGCTCCAACTCGGTAAAGCTACGTAAAACCACTGGCGCCGTATTTGTTGCGAGCAGAAGAATCTATGAATAAATCTTAATTTCAAATTTTATCTATCTTAACTCATATCCATTATACTTTCACGAAATATCTAGATCGATTTAAGCTTTTTGTGGCAGATTGTACGTTTCCGTAGTGTTTTTAAAAAAATATTAATGTAAATACTTTAAACTGATTTGTTCAGTAAAAATAGCAAGATTTAATACAAATTAGTGACGAATTTGAAATTTGTATATAGGAAGAAGGAGACAATGGACAATACAGGCATGATCTTGCTTTAGTAATTTGAAAATAAACATCAATTTCGTTATTCGATTGCCTCGCCCTGTAAGCAAGTAAATTATATCTTGAAATTATAATAATGAAAAAAAAATTCATTTATAGTTTTTTCTACTTTTTTCCCCTTTAATACAGGTTAAGTGCAAAATGGAGAAAACTTATACTTTTGAAACAGTTGCTTATTCTTTTCTTTCTCTCTCTCTCTTTAAATCAAAACAGAGGGGGAAAAAAACACATCTTAAATCACGTATTCAAAGTAGTATTCGCTTTCGATTAAAAATAGGAATGCAGTCTAGCACGTTTGCTATCAATTCTCATCTAGTGAAGAATTTTAAATTAAAAAATTATAAAGGACTTTAAACTGAAAGACGCAATAAAATTCTGCGTGATGTTTAGTGCCCTATATAATTAAATCAGGTATCACATCAATAAATAATCAAATGCGTATTTTCTTTATTTTGTATATAACTCTGGTATATGTAAACGTGAAAAAATAAATAGCAAGATATGCGAGAACTTGTCCCCATGAAAAATAAAACGAAAGATATTTAAACTTAAAATGGCAAACTATTTTATTTAATATATTTGACTCCATCGGGTAAGAGAAAACTATGCTATATATATATATATATATATATATATATATATATATATATATATATATATATATATATATATATATATATATATATATATATATATATATATATATATATATATATACTATATATAATTTTTTCACATCAGATTGACGATCATATTCACCAACGATTCTACTCTTCAATGCAAATTTCTGAGGCCAACACGAAATGCTAAGGAAGTATATGAATATCTATTTATTTAAGCCAAAATATAAACATAGTTTTTGTGTCAAAACCTGCGAATACAAATAATCACTTTGAAATAGGAATTAAAAATGTTAAAATTAATGAGCGATAAAAATTCCTTTTTATGTCGTACAAAAATATTTCAATTTTCCACCAAATCATAGAGTAAATTCAAATTCTTTGGTGTGAGTTTTTTCTCCTTCGACGTTTTGAAATACACAGGATAATAATAGAAATGAAAAAATTTTAACGAATTCATTGTTTTTCCAGTAAATTTTAATAGATGTATTGATTCATTTTTAGAATTCATTTTTATCATCAATTATTTAATCGGATCTTAAATTAGCGAAGCATATGTAAATAGAAGGGTTCTGAAAAAAAAGTTTTGACTCATTAAAAACAATAGCAGAGACTTCAGGAACTGAAATATATAAATGATAAAAAATAAACCTAGAACAAAAAGAAAAAAAACTCTAAAGGCTTAGAAATGCGTAAAAGAATTAAAACCTAAGCGTTTTCAACCATATAAGGCAATTTTGAAAACTCATAAATGACAGTTACTTCAAGCTCTACAAATCACGTGATCTTTATTTTAATTCACCTTTTTCAACTGATGTACTCTTGGTTAACACGATGGTTAAAACAAGATTTCCAAACCTCTGAAATATTTGACCAAGGTCGAACCTGTTTAGATCAGAGAAGTGGCCCACATTTACTAAAACTGGACATTGCGTCGCTTTGTTGATCATTTCACAATATAAAAGATGCATTTTTTCCCCGCCCATACAAAGTAAGAATCTATAAAAAAAAAATATGTTATTGTCTTTTAAACTATTATACCTATTTGTAAGTTAAAATTTTTTTTCTGCCTATTTGTTAAGTATACTTATTAAAGTTTATTTGTTAAAAGTAAGCGAATCCATTAATGAACTGAGTTCAGTAGTTCATTTTTTCATACATGTCACAATGCATCCAGCTCCGCCCTGCGCTCAGCGTATTATGCTGCAACTTTTACATTTGTAAAATATTATTTAAATATTTTGGTACAATAATCTTAAAAGAATAAACTATCGAAAACTGCGATATTTTTTTTCATTGTTTGAAAATATAACTGTCTTAATCCCCTTAAGGGATTAATAGAAAATTGTCAAAAAAATAAGTCACAAATTATTTCTTCAAACTGTAAATTACGATAAAACTAATGGAAATTCTTGATAATAAATAAAAATCAAATATATAAGATTATATTTAAGACAAGAAAGTTTATTATAGTCAATTCATAAGTTTGAAAAAAATAGAAATATTTGGTGTAGATAATATAAAATGTGAAAAATTCTAATTAAAGTAAAAAAGAAATGCATTATCAACTGCTACTTCGATAGGATTTAAAAGGAACAGGAAGGTTTTACTATAATATTATTCATTATTTATGAGTGCATAAATTAAATAAAATACTAAGATTAGAAAGCGGATAGTATTTTTCAGATAGTATGAAACGCGATAAATTTTAATTAAAGTCAAGCAGAAATGCATCATCAGCTTCTACTTCAATAATGCTTACAAAAGTTGGCTGAAATGTTTACATAACTATAGTTAAATACGTAGCAGTCTAGCAATATACAAAATAAGTAAAACACGAGAATAGGATTAGAAAGTGAGTAATATTTTGTAGATAATATGAAACGCGGAAAATTTTAAAAGAAGTAAAAAAGAAATGTATCATCAGCTTCTACTTCAATAACGCTTAAAAAAGTTGGCTGAAATGTTTACATAACTATAGTTAAATACGTAGCAGTCTAGCAATATACAAAATAAGTAAAACACGAGAATAGGATTAGAAAGTGAGTAATATTTTGTAGATAATATGAAACGCGGAAAATTTTAAAAGAAGTAAAAAAGAAATGTATCATCAGCTTCTACTTCAATAACGCTTAAAAAAGTTGACTGAAATGTTTACATAACTATAGTTAAATACGTAGCAGTCTAGCAATATACAAAATAAGTAAAACACGAGAATAGGATTAGAAAGTGAGTAATATTTTGTAGATAATATGAAACGCGGAAAATTTTAAAAGAAGTAAAAAAGAAATGTATCATCAGCTTCTACTTCAATAACGCTTAAAAAAGTTGACTGAAATGTTTACATAACTATAGTTAAATACGTAGCAGTCTAGCAATATACAAAATAAGTAAAACACGAGAATAGGATTAGAAAGTGAGTAATATTTTGTAGATAATATGAAACGCGGAAAATTTTAAAAGAAGTAAAAAATAAATGTATCATCAGCTTCTACTTCAATAACGCTTAAAAAAGTTGACTGAAATGTTTACATAACTATAGTTAAATACGTAGCAGTCTAGCAATATACAAAATAAGTAAAACACGAGAATAGGATTAGAAAGTGAGTAATATTTTGTAGATAATATGAAACGCGGAAAATTTTAAAAGAAGTAAAAAATAAATGTATCATCAGCTTCTACTTCAATAACGCTTAAAAAAGTTGACTGAAATGTTTACATAACTATAGTTAAATACGTAGCAGTCTAGCAATATACAAAATAAGTAAAACACGAGAATAGGATTAGAAAGTGAGTAATATTTTGTAGATAATATGAAACGTGGAAAATTTTAAAAGAAGTAAAAAAGAAATGTATCATCAGCTTCTACTTCAATAACGCTTAAAAAAGTTGACTGAAATGTTTACATAACTATAGTTAAATACGTAGCAGTCTAGCAATATACAAAATAAGTAAAACACGAGAATAGGATTAGAAAGTGAGTAATATTTTGTAGATAATATGAAACGCGGAAAATTTTAAAAGAAGTAAAAAAGAAATGTATCGTCAGCTTCTACTTCAATAATGCTTAAAAAAGTGAAATGTTTACATAATGTTCAATATCTAGTAGTATAAATAAAAGTAAAGTAAATAAATAAATAAAAGACAGGATAATATAAGTAAAGTAAATAAAACACAGGATACGATTAGAAAGAGAGTATTATTTTGAAGATATGAAACGCTAGAAATTTTAATTGAAGTAAAAAATAAATGTATCATCAGCTGCTACTTCAATAGTACTTAAAATGTTGGCTGAAATGATTGCTCAACTATCGCCTAACATGTCGTAGTTTACAAAATAAATAAAACATAAGGATTAGAAAGCGGATGATATTTTGGTTTCACATCATGTCAAAATGTAGGTAAATAAGCATTAAAAAAAAGGATAAATGATTATTTAAATTCTAAATTTTCTGCCCACGTATGAATTTATAAACAAACAAGGACAAATGCTTATCTGATCCTGTTTAATCATAAATGAGTGGGTTTTGAATCTAAAACCCACCCTAACCTAGGAATAAAATAATGAATGTATCAGGTCAGTTGTTTTTACTTACGACAGACTGGGTTTTCAACAGCTTCTCTTTTGTTTCTTTCAATTTCAACTACGGATTATTGTTTGGAGCACTTTAAATTAAAATGCACGACAACCTTCTGTAAATGTTTTTCAAATATTTAAAGTAGAAGTAAAAAATTTAAACATTTGATTAGGTTTTATAAACTTGATTTTTAATGCTTTTACCCCGCCATTACATGCAAATAATTCAATGGTAAGTATTGGGGCTGAGTTGGCAGGGCGTTGGGCTTATGTCCAAGAGGTCTTGAGTTTGATCCCCGCCAGCCGAAAACTTCCTATGCAGTAAATGGCGACTGATGCACGTTAAATCTGACGGGTTACAAAGTCCTCCATGTTGCCATAACAAATCAATAATTCTGGGAGTACTGAATTAGAGATTAATCGTTCTCTGATTCAGGTCAAAATTGCGATTTGCGGATGAATGAAGTATGAATGGATCCGCACTATTAATGGGCTGTGACGTGTGTGTGACTTCGTCTACAACTCATATGAAATACTTGGAGCAATATAGGCTACATTTTCTTTAAAAAAGGACCATTTTCATATGAAACTGTTCTTCAGAATTATTTTGACATAGGTACCAGACAAGTTACCGGAATTTCCATTAGAGAACAACAAAATGAAACTGGTAATATAGATGGATGTCGTTGTGTTTTTCACTAAAAATGTTTTTCTGGATGATTTGAAATGTCGGTTTAGCATTACATATATTCCCTGATTTAAGCCTTTCTTATTTATTCTAAATAATTAAAATGCACTAATAAACCATAAAAAAAAATGCTGAAATATCTGTTAATTTAAGATACTGCATATACAACTAAAACAACATGCTTTAATATTAAAAAAAATTATTACATTTTTGGAACAAAATCGGTGGAGACGTATCATGATAACGCAAGTATAAAATTCTTAGAGCATAACTATACCAATTACTTAAATTTATGTGGAAAATATTTATCTTCCAAATAATATATTATTAAAATATTATAATTTGGGAGATAAAGCATTTTGCTACAGTAAAACCAAATCATATTAAAATATTTTTACCTTATCGATATCAGAAGACAGCTGATATTCCAGACATTGCAGTAATGATATACCTGATAGTGCGAGCAAAAAAATCGTTTGTTATTTACGGCATGATAATAAGAAAAAAATAGACGCTTTTACTTAACCTAGAGCAAAAGGTTTGTGATGCTCGCCTTTGGCATGGAAAACGAGTTTTCGTTTCAATGCAAATTGGTATACAGCCGAACCTATTGGAATGCAACTAACGAGTTAGATGAAGAAAAATAGAAAATATTGGAACACACGGAATGTTTTCCTCGTCAAATTTTTTAATTTTCTTGATGAAGTTTTAATGGAGAAAGTCTTCCGCCTAGTTTTGATTACAGGAAGAAATACTCTGTTGTTAAAAATCTGTTACAGTTGATGACTATTCATGGGTACATTCGCTCATTACTATGTTTTAATAATATAGAGGTCATTGATAAGAATTCGTATTACTTCGCAGTAAAGATTGAAGCAATTAGCATATGCTATTTTAAATCTTTATGATGTATCATAAACACAGGGTGATTATGAAATAACTTTGCTGAGATATGGTTATCTGGATATACTGTTTGAGAAAACAGAATAAAATTGTGTACATTTATTTTGATCTATAAGCTCACAAATGGTGTTAAGAACGATTTCGCAGCTGTCGCGGTTACAGTTACAGTGACAAAATGTTAAAATTTTCAGATGGCAGCACTCACTTTTTTTGATCAAAACGTAACGTGACTCTATATTAGTTGTGAGCATATCCTCCCAAATTTTTTACTTACATACATCGTTTCTATTAAATTCATCAGGGCCTGATTATCGCCTAGGCCCTAAAGGCATGGGCCTAGGGTCACAATTTCTGAGGGTCCTCAAAATTTTGTAAAAAGTATAATGAAAGGTGGGCTAGCTTTGTGTTGGTTTAAGTATTAAATAAAAAACAGTGTTACAACAAACAGTATTAAATAAAAATCAGTGACTTGTAGCAAAAATCACCGATTTCAATTGTTTGTGGTCACCAAACTATTTTTATTTTGATACAACATTGTTTTGTTGTTTTATATTTTGCTTTAACTTATAGATACGTAAACTTTATCTTAGAAAAATAATCTTCAATTGTCTTCTTTTAAAATTTCTTCGAATGTTTCTCTTGAATCATGCAGTTCAATAGATTCTTTTTCATTGTTCGGACTACTCTTCAGTAATTTAATTTCAAAATATGTTGTAACGGGGCCGGAAAATTTGGTGGACCCTGAGCCTGAATTTGTCTTGATCGGTCCCTGAATGTCATCGGGGGTAGGTATTAAATCAGATATTGAAGGAAATGAAAAAGGAAATGAAAAGAGGGATATGTCTTGCACGTGATATACGCGTTATCGTCTTCGGAGGATTTTCAGACATGCAATTTTATTCCGAAGAGTCCATGTTCCTTTGGGTATCGAGAAGCAACTAACCCCGACGAACTTTAATAAACTCATTTGTAATGTATTTGAGTTGACATTGTCCAACGCTGTGGAAATCAAATTCAGAGCTTCCAGAACATTTATTTTGCTTTAAAAGCATCTTGCAGGCCGTGGGGATCAAGAAAATGAAATGATTACCTAACCAGCTATTTAGTGTAACGTATTTTGAATGATTCGATAATTACGAAATTCTAAGGCTCACGTTCGTTGGAAAAAATTCCACTCTCGAATTTTACAATTTAAGTTCCATACTTCCTTTTCCCTCACACACAGAAAAGGACAATAAGAATAATGTCAGAAAAGCTGCAAAAATCTAATAAGCAAGTCGCTATTTGATAGAAAAGAAAAGAAAAAGAAAAGTTTGTGCGAGCTTCGTAGAGAAACTTATAAAGAGGGATTTTCTTAAAAAGGGTAACGTAAAATCCGTGATAATTTAACATCATTAATATAAGAAATTTTTCACGGATCAGCTGAAGATGACGTTGGAAGCTGGATAACGAACGAAACGGACAACGCAAAACCGATATTCCGTTATTTTTATATATATATATATATATATATATATATATATATATATATATATATATATATATATATATATATATATATATATATATATATATATATATATATATATATATATATATATATATATATATATATATATATATATATATATATATATATATATATATATATATATATATATATATAGTTAATATGAAGAGCTAGTTTGTTCTAGCTTTCTCGTGGTGAGGCTTTAGAAATGCTGGCAAACGTATATATATGTATATTATAAAAATATATACTATATATATGTACATGCACCATATGATTCCAGGTGACTATATTATTACGAAGTCTTTTTAAACTATTTTAATAAACTTAGGCGATGGGTGTCAAACCTTTTTATTTTTCTTGAGATTTGTAGGAAAACACGTTATAATATGATTTTTAAATTAGAAGTTTCGAGTAATCAATTGATATTTAAAAGAAACTTTTTTAAATAAGAAGATTGCAAGTCTTTTTTGATATTTTTGTTGTTGATATTATTTTATTTCATCTTTTAAAATATTATTCTTTCATTAAAAATGCGTATTAAGAATATTTTTAATAAACTTATAATTCTAAAATTTTGATAAAATTTATTACTTTCAAAATTGTTTTTGTTTTCAGTATTACCATTTTGAAAATAATTTTCAATAATTATCTAAATTTTCACATTGTATTTTTGAATTTTTTTTTTGAAAATAATAAAATTCTTACTTCAATTAGCTAATGTTAATGTTAATGTTGTTAATTTACATCGCACTAGAGCTGCAAACTTCAATTAGCAATTTCAGTTTATGGCAATTTTATTGTTGATGGTTTAGAATATTCAAATCGCGTACATTCTTAGCCAAACTTGCACAGAGAAAATATTTACTTGAATGCATAAAACCCACTTTTCACCGAGTTTTCAACATTTAAATAAGTGTTAAAAGTGTTTCAAGAAATATTTCTCAGTAAAAATTCCATCAACAACGAATAAAAAATATCTGGAAACCATTAAAAAATTGTGCTAATTTCTTAAATTCTTTTTTTTTCTTATATCACATTTCCAATAACAAACAATAATGAAAATAAAAAAGAAAAGACACCTAATAACATAGATCTACCATGAGCAACGATTTTAAAAAAATCCTCACGTTTATACCTGAAAAAAAGTTCTTTTTTTAACAAAAGGAAACCGGTAATAAAAGAACGATAAAAGCCCGTTAATACTTCTTTTTTTCATAACTTTCTCAATGCTTTCACACCATTCATTTTATTGAGCTGAATACACAATTTTCTTTATTTCTTTTCAGAAGAGTGCTACTATACAAGTAAATCCGAGAATTAAAGAAATTGAGATCAAGGATATTTGGATTATACCAGTTTTTCACATGAAACAAGTTTCTCATATGTCCCGCAGATATAACTAATAAGGAGACAAAAACTTCAACTATTACGTATAACTGGCACACTAATATACTTTTGTTCATTGTCTGCCTTTATTTTAAATTACATCATCGCCTTCTCTTCTTAAGCCCTTGACATTTTGGTTAAAGAAGAAAATTTTTGTGAAAATAATAAAGAATCTATGTAGAATGTAAACGAAGCCCCTTTCAGTGTTAATCAGTAATATTATAATGCAATAAATGAACAAAATCTCATTGCTCATTAAATATTGCATTATACGCAAAGAAAACCTAAGTTTGGATTGATTACTTTTCAAATTCTCTTAGTTGCTCAACAACTGTAATAATTTAAGGATCAACAATGGAACTACGTAGCTATTTCAGTTATTTTAATTTTTATTATTGCATTTATTTCAAATTAAATGCAATAATTATTAATTACAAATTATCATTGATGATAACAAATGTTATTTTTTACTTTGAAAATATCATTAAAAACTTAAAGAAAAAAAAGAACAACTTTACTTTCAGAGTAAATCTCGAAGATATGCTAAATCGAAAATTGAAAAAAATAACATCAGATTTCATGTATCTTTATACTATATATAGGCTATGGGCGCCATTAGCGTTGGGAATGTGGGTATATGTCCCCCTCAATAATTAGAAATTTTTAACAGTCCCCTTCAAAGTTTCTGACAAATAAGGAAATTTTTCAAACTATCACCAATTAAAGTTCACCAAAAGTTAAAAAACAAAAAGGAAATAAAAATTATTTAATTATCAGATATTTTGCAAATTTAATTTTTTTTTCTTATCTGCGAAATTTAGAGAATTATTGTAACTGCGTATTTTAATTTCCCTCCCTCTCAAAAACTGGAGCCCAGCAACACCCATAAAGCAAACCATATACGATAATTCATAACAATAAACATCAAAATTTAGTTAGCAAGTTTTGCAATTTTCTACTTCAAAACATTTCTCACTACTAACTTCTGTAATACGTGAACGTTAAAGCACGTTATTTTTATTTTAAAACATGCCTTTTCTTATATAAAATATTTATGCTCATATAAGTTTCATGTAGGTTTGAAAATTAACTAATGACAAGATAATGAAAAAAGAGGAGTAAAATGGAATTCAAACTTAAATTTTTTATTTACGAATTCTTTAAGAAAATAAAAAGTTGCAGGTGCTTTTGCCGAAAATTGCTTTGATAAAACGCAAACTGAGTTGCCTCTTTTATTGCATATTTGATCGGCAGAAATTGTCTTAAAACCAGTCACGTCATCACAATCACGTTACATATTATAGTGTACCTATTTTTTTCAGAAATAAATATAGAAAATTGATTACAATACGTAAAAATTCATAAATATATTTTTACTTTTTCTACTTTAGCTCAGGCTTGTAAAATAAAAATGAATTTTTTAAATTTTTTTTGTTTTTATCCAAGACAGTTTTGCATGCGTTTGCTGCGTGCGATAGGGGTAATATGTTAAAAATGAAATGGTAAACTACTACGGCCATTGTCACTGCTATATAATCCTTTGGAACTGAATAAAGCTGAATAAAGGTAGTTTTTTCAGTTTGTTTCTTGAGTGTTTCGTATCAACAATAACGCGCATCAAAAAAAAAAAAAAAAAAAAAAAAAAAAGAAAAAAAAAAGAAAAAAAAAGAAGATATAAATTCTAAGCGAAAAATCTCCATTTCTCTATTCTTCAATTAGAAACCTAAACCCGAACTACGATAAATCTGGAATCAATGCAAAAGCAACCAATGTCACGGTTTGTAAAAAGGTACGCCTTCAGCTAAAAAAGGATAACTTTTATCAACAATCGAATGCTTATCAGCAAAACGAACTAACTCAAACTTTAAAGGAATGTACGGGATATAGTTTAATGACACAAAAGCTGGATGTAGTTAACCTGCGCCAACCTGCGAACTTAAAGTGAGAAAATTAAATGGTGCTAGACACTATGTTTGACGAAATAACAAAAAGTAGAGTAATGACACACAGGAACGAAAGGAGTTCACGAGAGCAGTGGTTCCCAAAAGATGTTCCGCGGAACCCTTGGGTTCCATGCAAGTTCATAGGTGTTCCGAGAGTATTGACTTATTTTTAACCAGTAATGATTTTTAAACCTGTAACTTACACTTTTGTCCTATCAATGACACATAATTTATTTAATATTTTTGTTATTTGTATGAAATGCCAATGGAAAAAAATAGCAAAATTAAGAAGAAAAAAAAACTTCAACCATATATTACAAAAAAAATACGCATTTATAAAAAAATGCATTAGTATTTCTAATCGAATTTTTCAATTCAAAATAAAGTAACTAAATTTAAACTGTGAATGCTTCTCTGATAGCGTTTTTTTTTTTCTTCGAAAATCCTAATTCAGCTTATTTTATTTATTTAATCTAACGCACACACCAAAAGTAAATTCAGAACTAGATTCGAAGTAGTTTCAGAGCAGTGAATTCAACTGCCGGACATAGAACTTCATTTAAAAGTTTATTTGATAAAATAATAAAAAAACTTAATAGCCTCATTAAATATTTTCTGAATAATAATTAGATAGTAAATTAACTGCTGCTAATGGCTTAATCTGTAACTTCAAGGTTCCGTTAAAAGAATCGGAAGGATTCCATAGGCCGAAAAAAATCGGGAACCCTTGCACAAGAGCAATAAAGAGAGGCTACTACTGAATTAATCCCATATCAGAAGTATAGAAATATTTATAACAATATTTTCTCAATAAATTAAAAATGTTATTTACTAATAATTTGCGAATTCGACATCGGTTGTTTTTGCACTGAGCTACAAAAATAACTTTAAAGAAAAGCATTATTTTTAAAGTTAAACACCCGCAATAGTGCTTGAGGTTATATATATAATTTGAAATTGTGGCTATTAATAATTTGGTACTCCTAGTACAACATTACTTCCAAAGATTGCATACAAATTAAACGTAATAAAAAACAATATGAAAGTCGTAAAGATAATGAAGTTTCTTGCACAAGTAAATGAAAGTTAAATGCGTGGAATGTGCACTGAACTGAAGATGATGAAACAAGCAATTAAAGGTTATCTCTAACAAACTGTATTGTTCCTTAATAGTAAGACAGCGTAACAATGATACGAGTTGTGTTTGAATGCTTGAATAAAACTATGACTACGATTCACATTATGTAGTAACACTATACATTCATCTTGGGAGGCAAATTTAAATATATGTAATCAAAACAAAATCCTGAGAAAAGCATATATAATGCTAGAAGTATTTTAATGTTTTTAAATTTCAATATTGCGCTAAAAATTTAGTGTCTATGAATAAGGCGTAGTTTCTTAAGCTTACGATGGGCATGTTTAAAACTCGTAAGATAAATGTGCTACACTATCAGAATTTTCATTTTGAAATTACGGTAAAATACCTGGCAGAAGTCTGTCCATCCCATTAACCATAAAATTTATGATTAGGGACATTTTTTTTTTACCTTTACGTTTTTGAAACTGTTTCAAATTGTATAGTTAAGAAAAAGGAAATACAAAACTATACGGTTTTGTAAACATTTTCAACTAGTATGGTTTCTAAACCATAAAAATAAAATTTAAATGGATATTGGGGCTCATTGAGTGCTGCGTAATTTGAGTGAATAATAGTTTTGTATTAAATAATGATCCGGGGCCACCAATTGAAGATTGCCGAACGCTGGAAACTCTTCATATAATGAGGGAATTGAAGAATGATTGTGGTGTCAACGCTTTGATTCGAACCCCTGTTCAGCTGGTCACGAGACTGAACAATTAGTCCTCTCAGCAACAGTATGTACTCGGCTACATAGAACAAAAAGGATTTATAAGGTGGACTTAGTTGGCGTAGATAGAATTCTGGTTGTTAAATCGTATTAGGTAACAACAATCAATAAACACTTTATCAATAAACATTGTTTTAGTTGAATAGGGTAATGTAATAATTAAATAAATTGCTATTTAACCATTTTAATAAAGAAACTTCCAACAGTAAATAAATCATTCTGAAGACATTAACTCGTTACATGTTTTTGAAATATTATTACGTAATATGGGATTTTGGGTACATTGTTTTTGACGTAATATTACGTTCTGATTTAGTCCTTCCATTTTGCCTTGTTTTCGATATATCATTTTGTTTTCTACTCCTTGCCTGCATGCTAACATACAACAAAGATTGCTTGTATGCCAGCAAAGAGAGATGGAAAAGCAGATAGCATTTAACTAGGAGAAAGGGTTAAAGCTTTTGCTCACATTTGAAAGGAACTCAGTATTTAAGCACTATTCCTCCAAAGAACGATGATTTTTTTATAGAAATTATTTCACAAGTCTTTATTAATTTTTTTATATCACATTTGATGTGCTGAAATGAAAAGTTTTGTTGAAAGCGAGTTAAGACACATTTTTCCGAAAGGGGACATTATTAATTCAAACTTTTTTAGTTTCGTTTTCGTATAGGTTCTTTACATGTTTCCAGAATTTCCCCTAGATAACAACAACTTTACACAAAAAGCATCTGATAGCCTACATGAAAATAGTGTTTTTCACTAAAAGTGCTTTTCTTTTCAATTTGAAACCAAGGTTGAGCATTATATTATCCCAAGCCCTCCAATTAATGAAAAAAAAAATTCTGTTTAACATGTTCTACTTTATATAACTCAAACAATAACAATTACTTTTGTTCAGTTCAACGAAAATTAACTAGAACTAATTCATTTTAGTTATTAAACCAAACGAATTACCACATTTGATTTAGTTTAACTTAATTAAATAAGTTTGCGTAAACATTTTATTTTATCTTATAACGATCGTTGAACAGCCGACCCAATCTTTGGGTTTACGACTACTAATATTCAACTCCGCAGCCTTGTAATTGTTAATCCAATCCAGAAGACAAGGAAACTCCAGGATCAAGTATTTGGAGAAATTTGCCTTCGTGGAGGACTTTTTGATGGAACTAACCCGCACTTGCGTTGCATGGAGAGGAAGACCGCGAGAACCTTCCATGGTTAGCCTGACGGCAAGGCGACTCTAACCCATGATCCGTCTACCACTGAGGATAATTTACGTCAGCACTGTGGTCGGTGCAAGTCGGATGCGGATTCGTATCGACCAGCCGTCACAAGGATTCGAACCCGGTTCACCTTATTTTCGACGGATTCGGATTTCTAACCCTTAGAATATAGGGGTAGCCGCAATCTGCGAAATATGGTTCCAATAGTTTGGTTGGGAGTTTGAACCCTTTAATGTTAATTTTACTTTCTGCATATTTCGCCATACCTCGAAAACTTTTTAAACGAATTGAAACATTTTTGCATACAATTATAAAACTCGTTTAACCAAAGATAATTCCATGTAAAAAATATCTCTGATTAAACTTCTTTTACTATTTTATTTAATAAAAATCGAAGATCTCAATTTTAAGAAGATACTTAAAATTCGATCTCTCAGGAACTATTCAACCGATTATGATCAGTATCATTAGATCAAAAGATATTCAGGGTAGTCTGTTTTTTGTTTTGCGCAATGTACCTCAAACCTTTTAGTTTCTCTGATTTTTTTCCTGACTGATAAATTTCCATGACTTTTCCATAATTTTCATTAATTCCCCAGTTTTTTTGGCTACCCAACCGTTAGTGTTATAGGTCAAAAAACTTTAAGCAATATCATCAAAGTATTTAAGGACTGTAATGTATCAAAATATGTAAAATATACCATCTTAATCAAGGATGGAGAAACCGCAACACGCATGCCACATAGTAGCATGACAGAGTCTAATAGTGGTATGCGAAGAGTAAATGATAAATTAAAAACTTGAAGAAAAATAATAATGTCGTCTTCAGGAACTTTGACAAATTCAGTAAAAGCCCTTGTAAATACACTCGGTAAACATTAAAGAAATAATTAGAGCATAATATAATCAAAATATCGTTCACAATTAACTGATACATGAACCTAAAATAAATTTTGTGAACATCTTCTCACTACGCTATACCAACTAAACAAACTAATTCCACTATAGATGACTAGGGATTAAAACTACAAACGCAAAATTCATATATGTTAATTAAATACTGATTGTTCACTAATTGTTTAGAATTAAATGTCAAAGGTTATTCATTTATTCATAAATTAACTGATTAAACCTTTAAAAATGTTTACTAATCACAAAATTAAAGTTTAAAATTTTTCTTTTATTTATTATATTATTTTTTAAACTTCAGTATTTCAGAGATTTGCATGACGAAAAAAAAAATTGGTATTTGCATAAAAATCCCATAATTAGAGTATAAATAACTTTTTCAAAATGTTGGAAAAGTTGGAAGCGGTACGCATAATTATTATTATTTTTTTTGGAGAGTGGCACTCTTTCCAAAGAGGTACACCATCCCGAAATGCTAATTTACAATACAGAAGCCTTTGGCGACCTGCCCGCTTTTTTGGAGACTTTTATCTTTTCAGTAGTTGGTCTCAATTATAATGTAAAAATTTATTTCTTATAAAATTTGCGACCTGAACTAAAAAAAAAGTCATGAATTATTATTATTATTATTTTTTTATTTAAGAAAATGCTGAACAGAAGAGTGGGTTGTTAAAGGCAGCTGGATTGGAAAATCACACTCGGGATCAAAACAGAAGCTGAATATCTCATCCATTTAATTGTTTTAAAATGTCTTAATAGCAAACGAAAATCAAATTTAATTTCATCAAACACACAAATATAAATTAGTAAATAAAGCATGCTTTCAAAACTAAAACGAGTATTTTGGCATATGCATTCACTAAACCTTTCTAAACTATCCAAAAATGGAACATCAATTACATAATTTGTGAAAGATGAGTTCACACAGCACTTTCGCTTCTAAAGTTCAGATGAGAATTGTTAGAAGGACGTAAAAGAAACGCAGGAAATATTTCAAAGCCGTAATGATACGATTGAACTTATGCTCTACTTGACGCACCAAAAGGATTTATACAGTGAAAAATTCTTTTTTAAAATCATCCGCAACCAACCGAAGAAAACTAACATCCTGCGTCCATAATTGAGAACGTTCTAGCTTCTCGTTTTGGAATTAAATACCGAAGCAAATACATATGAGATAAGAATAACAAACAAACAAATAAGTAAAAAAAAATGATTATTGATATTTCAAATACTCTCAGTTTGTAGCACGGAAAACTGTATGGCAAATGAAAGCATTTTAGCTCTTAGACGCAGAATTTTTACTTAACATATTTCCCATAATTTTTTTCATTATTTTTTATTAATTTAGGTAAAATAAAAGTAAAAAAAATACATAGCATAAATATTTAGCATTTTAATATTTTATTGTTGTGATAAACAGCATGAGACACCGGTGTTTTTTTCTACGTCACAGGTTATATCTTACAAACAAGAATCACTTCAAAACAATATTTTTTTTTTAAATTTGCAGTTATTTACAACTATTTAGATCTAAGAGAAACAGTTATTCATCATTAAAATTTCTTTAATTTACGAAATCAATTATTGATATATTTTAAGTATGAATGAAATTGTTTTTTTTTTATTCATATTCAAAAAATTTTTTTCCGATAATTAAACAGATTTTCTTTAGTTACTATCAGACTGTTTTATATAATTAAAACTTTTCCACAATATACTTTCGCTTGTAATTAGAGCTTCGGAAAAATATATATGAAACTGGGTACAAGCGCTAAATACATTAATCATTTATATTTTCTGTTGATTTTACGAATTGTCTGAAAAGTGAATAACTATAAACAATTGAAATTTAGTAGATAACTAGATTTAAAAAAATTTAGTAAAATAAAAAAATATGTACTTTTTTTATAGAACTTTAATTCGGGGTGTGAATTTGCGTGACCATTTCCATAAATTATTATTTTTTTTTTCTAAAATTCGCAATTCTACGATTTGTGTGAACAATTTTGAAAATAGAGATTTTTGAATTTTTAAATTTTTTGCTGACAACAATAATTTTAACAACAATATGTACTTTTCTGATGTTTCAGAATTGAAAATGAAACATTTAAAAGAACAAATCAATAACAAAATGACATGAAAATAGCTCAGACATATTCCATTTCCTGTCAAGTACACTGTTAGAAATTTCTCGGTAAAAATGCTTAAATAGCAATTTATTTAATTGTTATTTTACCATATTCAACCAAAACAGTCAAAGAACTATAAATAATTATTTTCAAGATGTTAAGTTTGAGAAAAAACGTTTATTGATTGTTTTTACTTAATACGGTTTAACAACAAGAATTCTATCCGCTCCAACTAGACCCATCTTATGAAGCCATGTTTGTCAGAACTGGGTACATACTGTAGCTGAAAGAGCTAATCTGTCAATCTCATGACCGGCTGAATAGGGTTTCGAATCTCAGATTTGGCACCACAATATTTCTTCCATTCCATCAATGCATGAAGAGTTTCCAGCATCCTGCACTCCTCAATTGGTGACCCTGGGCCATTAGAATACGAAATTTTGATTTACGCATAAATGCCACAGCCCCCACTAAGATCAAATGTATGTTTATGGTTTAGAAACTAGACTAGTTGTTAAAACTATGTGGTTACAAAATCAGATAGTTTTGTATTCATAGATTTTTAACAGTCGCAAATGGTTTAAAAACTTTGAGGGTCAAAAAATGTTCCCAACCATAAACGATTTGGATAGTCGGATGGACAGCCTGCTGCCTGTTATTTTACCGTAATTTAAAAATGAAAATTCTAAGAATGTAAGGTGGCCTTTCCATACCTTTGATTTAAAATTAATAGAAATGACATGCCATCTTAAAGAGCAACAAGAATAAAAAATAAAAAAAGAGGAAAAAGTTTGTTTAGCCTTCTTAACCAGAAAATTAATTAAAACGAGTTGGTAACGTAGGTTATTGCACTGGGCAACGAAATTTCTAAATCCTTTGAGTTCAGAAACACGTAGAAGCGCTAACAAACGAAAGGAGTTGATGAACTGCGAAATATTATTCAAAATAATTTTAAAATATAAAATATTTATAAAAAAATTCAGTTGATTTGATATAAAATGTTAATATTGCATAACACTAAAATATACAGTTTTTTTTCTATTCTTTTGTATGTCTTTATTTTATTGTTTGTACCATGTCCTTGTCTTTCAGTGCTATAGTGTATATATTTCTTATCTCACGAAATTTTCAAAATTTCTAGTGAATTTTGTTTATTTATATTATAATTATATCCCTGATTTTTTTAAAGAAAAATAGTAAAAAAAAACTTTTAAAGGAATTTGTAAAGTTTGAAAATCTTCCAACAGGCAGTTTCACAGCCAAAGGGGTTATTCAGGTTAAGATTCCAAAATTTAAAGACCAATGACTTGGTGGTAGCTATGTGATTAGCATTGCGCACAAGACGTCTTTACCTTCCAGCAAACTGGTACCTATCGATCGGAAGTTTGGTAGTTTTAAAGTCTCCACCGTGGAGAACCGCGATCCCTTATAATGACAGCTCAGGAGTCACGGTGGATCAGGTGATAGAGCGTTCACTCTCAGGTGATCCAGTTTCGAATCCCAGTGGTGGCTATTTATTACGAATCCCGGCTAGCACCGATCACGGTTCTGATTTATAGATATCCTCAGTGGAGGCAGGATCATGGGTTTGAATATCCATTCTTTCGAGCTAATCATGGGAGGTTTCCCTCTCCATGTAACGCAAATGTAGGTTAGTTCCATCAAAGGCTTAAATGTGGGGTAATTAAATCCAGAAGTTTCCTTGTCTTCTGGGTTATAGGTTCACAATTACAAGGTTCCGGAGTTGAATCTTGATTGTCGTAAACTCAGAATTGTCTAAACTGTTAAATGCCGGTTATAAAATAAAATAAAAATAGAGTCACCTCATTGCCTTAAACACAGTAACATCGCTATACCAATTTGTATATAGCAACGCAATGGTGAAATATTTGATTAAAAGTAGTTTGCCTTAAATCTTAAACTTATAATAATAAAAAAAACCATTGTAATCAATCTTTAATCTAATTATATGTAAGAAATTTCTGTGAATAAATATAGTATAAATTCCAGAATGAGCAAAAATTTTAAATTTAATACAATTTAATGCCATACTATAATATTTGTAATCACATTTGTCAAAATACATCGACACTTTAAAATTCACTTGCAGAAATTTTATAATTAATCCTATGCATAAAAAATAATAAAAATTAATTATAAAATACTGTTCAACAAAACATGAATAATCATCTTTATCCTTGGCCTAAAATGTTTAAATATAATTGTTTAATGATTCGAAGAAATTAAATAAAAACTAGTTGCTCTAGTAAAAATATTTTGAAATATGGCGAGTAAATTAACTTTTTAATTAAAACATAATAAAAAAATAGTATGAATGGTGAGAATTTCGAACAATGCAAATACTGGTAACCACGAATTAAAAAGTAATAATTTTACAGGTCAATAGATTTTCAGTCTACCTTTTCAATTAAACAAGACTATAGCAACGTTTCAACCATAGGGTTACGCGAAAAGAAAAATATAGTAATTTATCTTAAAAGAATGCATTTACAATTTCAATTTAAATTGAACTATATCAGAAAACAAAGCGATTCTAAAAGCCAAGTAATTACATAGGCATGAAACAATGGTTAGTTTTAAATTTCAAAGTAAAAATACTTTTAAGAAACAGCAATTTCAGGATTGAATTGCCAGAGAAAATGTTTTTTTAATGACCTATAATGTCTTTTTGAAAGTTAACTAATATACTTCGTCTATCTATTGGCATAGATAGACTGCATTTCTATGCACTTGTTACAATAGATCATCATATACTAGGAAATGTAGTATTAAAAAGTATTGGAATTACGATGTTTTTTTCGCACTATTTGTAAGAATGACAATGGATAATGGTCAGTAGTTTAACAATGATTTATAGAATATTATTTCACATGATCATATGAAGGTTTTAATATAAAACGTTCTTATACGATTATTTATTAGTATTAAAACAATTTAAAATTATAATGTTTTGAATTTAATGGAAAATGTATTAGTGGGACATTGTTTTGAATCACGGAAAATTTCTTAGGATAAAATAATTATATATGTTTAAAATCTAGATAGATTTTTATTCTCTTTTTAGACGCCGGAGCTTAGCATATGATATTCACTTCACGATGTTAAATTGCGAATAAGATAATCATGCGAGTACTGAAAATCTTCGGTACTGCGCAAAAAATGTATTTTTTTACAAATTTAAATATATCATAAAGCTTTATAAAATATCTCATTGGTTCCAAAAGTACTGGAACAAGCTATTTGTTCTAATATGTTACTTATTCAGAGAAAAAATTTGGTTCAAGACCAATCTATTCAATTCTTAATTTGTAGAGACAAATATAAAATTGGAGGGCTTGAACATATATAATAAGTCACGTTTCTGAATTATTTACAAAAATGTGAAAATAAGACGTTTTTCAAGCATATGATATTCACTTCACGATGTTAAATTGCGAATAAGATAATCATGCGAGTACTGAAAATCCTCGGTACTGCGCAAAAAATGTATTTTTTACAAATTTAAATCTATCATAAAGCTTTATAAAACATCTCCTTGGTTCCAAAAGTACTGCAGCAAGCTATTTGTTTCAATATTTTACTTATTCAGAGCAAAAATTTGGTTAAAGACTATTCAGTTCTTAATTTGCAAAGACAAATATAAAATTAGAGGGCTTGAAACAATATAATAAGCCACGTTTCTAAATTATTTATAAAAATGTGAAAATAAGACGTTTTTCATGCAAGCATTCTGACATTTTTGTGTGCTGTTCTGTTATTCAATGGAATGAAATATGAAAACTTATAAAATACCTATCTGAAAATAATACTAAGGCACAATTTGGTGTAAAAATTTCACTTTTGGAAAAAATTTGACTTATCACTATATATATTATCACTATATTGCTCACAGCTTTTCAATTCTTCCAACAAACATAGCAATTGTTTTATTGGAAGTTATTCTTGAAACATTCAGAAAAAAATTGTCTTTTTAGTTTTGATATGTCTTTCATAAAATATAAAAGTCTAATTTTTAGACAATTTTTACCATTTGAAAAGAAAATATTAGTTCGAAATATTAATGTAGACATCTCACTTTTACACATTTAAGTTGAAGGCATTTAGCGGATTGGATACTCTATCATATCACAGCGCGTATTAAAATGTTATATGCTTTCATGAACTTTTTTTCTCAGAAAATACTGAATTGAAATACTGATTTACAATAACTTTTCTTATATTTGGTTCTTTTTTATGAAGTTGTGGTTTATTTTATTTAGTACAGATTTTATTTCATTTATTTACTTTTAAGTACGAAAAAAAATAGGGTATCGCCGATCTAAAAAAACTGAATTGGACTATTTAATTTCATCACGTATTAAGTTATATGAGAATTCAAACAGATTTTTTTCTTTTAAAACAATGAGAAATAGAAAATATGCTTACTATACTAAACAAAGCTAAATAAATAATTTTGTAGTTTGCTTTGATGTTTTATACTATACAACTAAACAAAATTCAGCAAACTACACAAACCAAAAAGATTTTACGAGCAAATTTGTTAGCAAGGGGAGAATTAATCTATATCCAAAGCTATTAAGTTTACGATGGAATAGTTTGCAGTGCAATTGTTTTTAAGTAGTTTATAATAAAATTTTGTTATTTTCTATACGAGACGAGGGGAAAAAAATTCATTCGATGCAATTTTGAGTGCGAAGGAAATGAAATGATATATATATATATATATATATATATATATATATATATATATATATATATATATATATATATATATATATATATATATATATATATATATATATATATATATTAAATACATTACAATTTCAATAGTTTTCAACCGCTATAAAATTAGTAAACCGAAAACAAACAAATAAATAAACGTGCGTAGAAAACTTACTTTCAGTTAGGAGTAAAGAAAGCTACCTAACGGAAAATAAGTGCTGCTAAATAATCTCTCTCCTAAAACAAAAACAAAAGACATTCTGATCTTTGTCACCCCCAACAGTTAAATAATACTTCTCAGTTGAGAAGAAAAATTTTGTAAACAAAGCGCATTTATTTATATTTTCAATTTAAATATTGCTAAAAATAGAAAAGCATATTGCTGGATTTACTGCAAACATTGCAATATTTTTCGCAACTTAGCAGTTTTTGTTTAATAACCAACGTAGAAAAACTCATATTACATTTCAAAATCTAAGAATAAACTCGCAAAATGCTTTGAAACGCATCTAAATAAGCATCGATAGCCACTAGTGCGTTTTGTTATCTATAAAGTAAATACGACATCAATTTTATGTAAGTTTTTAAAAATTATGTAGGCATGTAATGAACAAAATTATAAAGATTTCCAGACAAAGTATTTTTGTTAATATTTTATTAATTTTACCGTTTAAAAGAAATGTAATGTAGTAAGATTTAGTCATTAGCATACAGCGAGAATTACATACAGTTGGAATTAAATTCCAATGATAACTGATTAGTGGTAAATCGTCAACAACTGATAATGTTAATAAACAATAAGGAAATAGGGTTAAAAATTTACTAACTATAATAAAAAAATTGATATTTTAAAATAAATTTTAAAAATTAAATTTATCTGCAATTATTTACATACATTTTATAGATTAGTATCGATTAAAATCATAAACCTGGGTGCACCGCTTTGTTTGGAAACTGCATAAGTTTGAACATTACATTTAAACGTTTCACAGCATTCTATAAAAATTCAAAGTCAAATAGTAAAAGTTAATAAGATTTTTTTTTCATTATTTCCAGTTAATTTGCAGTTAAAAAATCATTATGTTTTAGCATTGATAGGTGTTTTAAGCAACAATCATTTTAAAATATCTATAATTTGTTAATGTATTCGAGGAACATTTATTTATAGAAAAATAAAATTCACACTTTTCTTTCTTGAAATCAAGAACCTTTAAAAAACATTATTAAGTGTGTTTAAAAATACAACAATTGCTTAAGTTTTTCTCTAAATTTTAAATTATAGACAAATTTTATAATAAATCAATAATAGTGAAAAGTATTATTTGAACAGTCAAAAATATCCTAGATTTTACCTTAAAAGATCAGAAATAAAGTGAAAACGACACTGTTAAGAACAAAAATTTTATTTGACGCATAGTCAATTTTATTTATTTATTTTTAAATTTGAAAAAAAATAGGATATTGCCGATCTACAAAAACTGAATTGAACTGTTTAATTTCATCACTTATTAAGTTATATGAGATTTAAAAAAAATTTTTCTCTTTACAAACGGTGAAAAATGTAAAATAATTATATCATACTAAACAAAGCTAATAAAATACTCTTTTAGTTTACTTCGTCACTTTATACTAAACAACTAAACAAATTACAGTAAACAACGCAAACCAAAAATATTTTACGAGTAAATTTGTTAACAAGGAGAGAATAAATGTTTTTTAAGCAAGACTCGTTTTCAAATATCGACAATTTGTTGATGTATACAAGGAACATTTATTTATAGAAAAACTAAAATTTAATCTTTTTCTTTTTCGAAATCCAAAAATCTTTAAAAAAATCATTCAGTAGTGTTTAAAAACACAACAAATTTTAAAGATTTTTGTTTTAAATTATAGCCGAATTACCCAATAAATCCGTCAGAAATATCCCAGATTTTAACTTAAAAAAAAAAATCAGCAATAAAGGGAAAACGAATCATTAAAGTGATCAGCAATAAAGTGAAAACGAATCATTAAAGTGATCAGCAATAAAGTGAACGAAAAAATCATTAAGCAGTGATTAAAAATACATCAAATTTTAAAGATTTTGGTTTTAAATTATAGCCGAATTTCCAAATAAATCCGTCAGAGAGGAGCCGTCAGAAATATCCTAGATTTAAACTTTAAAAAAAAAATCAGCAATAAAGTGAAAACGAATCAGTAAAATGATCAGCAATAAAGTGAACGAAAAAATCATTAAGTAGTGATTGAAAATACATCAAATTTTAAAGATTTTGGTTTTAAATTATAGCCGAATTTCCAAATAAATCCGTCAGAGATGAGCCGTCAGAAATATCTTAGATTTTGACTTTAAAAAAAAAAAAAAAAAAAAAAAAAAAACTAGCAATAAAGTGAAAACGACAATGTTAAGAACAAAAAATAACGCAAAGACATATTGTAAAACTAGTGCAAAACACTTAAAAATAATATAAAAAAATGAAAACTAAAAAAAAATTGAAAATTTTTCGGAGAAAATTAACACAAACTAATGTCAATAAATAAAAGAGAAGATAGACCCACCTATTCACGGAGCATATATCCGAGATGAGAGTTACCGAAACTTATGCACATGCACACCTATTGAAATCCGTAGTGAATGAAAACGCACACACTATCCACTTAGTCTTGCCCAAGCAAAGCAAGGACACATCGACAAAAAAAAATAAAAAGTGAAATGAGGTCATAGAGCGACAACGCTCACAGGAGTATCGGGCTGACCATCTCTTACTTCAGGTACGACAGTCCAGCTTTCTTTTCAGAGAAGCAATGAGGATTGGAAAGTTAAAACATTCACGACTTGTTAGAAAATATCGCCTTGAAACCGGTCTTATGCGTAGTCGGTTTTTAAGAATCACGCTTCGGCGATAATTTCGTTTCAGTTTTTCATCTTTTGCTTTTGTTTCATTTTTATTGTTTCGTAGTAGAAATTTTTTTTTATATCATTATTTTTTTTTGTTTGAGATGGGTGCTGTCCCGTGGGTGAAAATCGTTTAACAGTTTGGGAATTAAAGCGATGTGGGTTTTTTATGTTCCCAGAAGTAGTTTCGGTTTTGGCGTAGGCGTATTTTCTAGTTTCGGTATCGGGAAGGGGGTATGTGCCATTTAAGTGAAGGGTTCTCGAGATAGCTTTTATATACTTTTTTTAGGGTTGTGGAATGTCAGATGGAAAGTTTTTGTTATAAATAATTTGTGATAAAATTTGAGATAGGACAGCGGAGTTAAAAAAAATATGATAAGAAAACGAATCTTTTTCATTTTTATGAGATTTATTGCACAAGAAGTGAAAACAAAATTGCGTATCCGAAATGTGTCATTACTATGCTTTATTTATGTATTAATATGATTATATATTGTGAGTTCCAGAAATACTCATTGTTCCCTCGGCGACGGTTCTCAGCGAATTAATTATAAGTATACTACAAACATACATTGCTCAAAATTTGAAAAGTGAGCAGCCTGAAATATCTTTTGACTTAATGATCTGATGAGTTGGAGAACGTTAATGTAAACATGCTAATTAATTAGTGAAGACACTATTCTAAGTAACGAAAAAAAGCACATACTTTCTCTGAATTAACAAGCGCTTTTTTTCGACGAATCTGAATTCTTGACCATTAGATTATAGGAGGTAGCCACAATCTGGAAAATATGACCCGGAATGATTTAATTATTGAAAAAAAAATTATGGGAGTTTAATAGTAATTGTATCGTAGGAGGCCCCTTTCGGCTTCAAACCCAAATTTGGTTAAAATCGATCCATATATAGAAGGTAGAAGGGAAAAAAGTAAAACATTTGAAGTTTGGTTGAAGTATTTCAATAGGAATTCCTCAAAGAGGCTGAATTGCTATGGAAATTTACAATAATTAGAAAATGTGTGGGTCAAATTGGTTTTAAATTAAAGCAGAATTCTCATAAGAAGAGATTTCTACCAATTGTATTTCACATTACTGCTAATTTCAACAAATTGTAATGATAAAAAATAGATTTAAAAGAAGAAAAGTAAAAACGAAACGTGATTTGTAACAATCAAAAAGATATCAAGTCAATACTTTTCTTCCTAAAAATAACAAAATCAAATGTTTGAACTATATTTAAGATTCACCATACTCAGTTATAAACAGGAATTCTTTGAGAAACTATGCATTTGTAATAACTACCTATAAATATATAATAACTATCTATTTGATATCTAACTTGAATTAATATTAAAGAAAATCTTTCAATTTTTGTAATGGTGTGTGTGTATATATAGGGGAGAGTGGGGTCAATTGTAACAGGCTACGATTGTAACAGAGCAAAAATTTCGAGTGTCGGTGTTTTAGATTTGGTTCCCAGGTGGCGCACAAGGTGTATTTAATGAATCTACATGTACACCCCTGCTGGCAATCATTTTTATGTACTTTTGAAAGAGTTACATCACAAAAGATATTTTCAAGCTACGTAAGTACTTTTTTTGGAATTAGAATATTATATTGTAACAAAGTAATTTTGTTTAAACAAATAAAAATTATTAACCGAATATGTAATTGGACACCTTAATTAACATTTCAATAAAAAAAAATTAGTTTTGTTAATTTACTAGCATTGTTTTTGACAAATGAAGCAGAAATGGCGTCTTGGGGACGATTGTAACAATAAGTAAAGGGACGATTGTAACAGCTGAAAATAAAGAATCTTATGTTTACAAACCATTACTTAACTCTTTAAGAACCACCAATAGTTTCCTATATCATTTATATTATGTTGCATGTGCATTATTTTATTTGTCACCTTTCACAACATAAATTAAAATTTTCAACCTTTTAAAGTTAAAAGTTTAACCCTTTAGGTCTCTGCTCATTATTATTTTTACTCCTAAAATATCACTACTATTTTGATCAATAAAAAAATATATCACAACTATGGTAATATATATAATTATCTGTGTCTTAGTTGAATTTATGAACTGTTACAATTGACCCCGTAAGTGGGGACAATTGTAACAAGTGCACGACTGTCAAAAATTGTTAATAACTAATATAACATTTAAAATAAGGTATTTATTTTTTTTCTACTAGAGGATAGTCTACTTTACTCGCCCGACAATTAATACTAATAATATATTGGATTTTTTGTTAGTTAAAAATAGTTAAGTAAAAAATGTTACAATTTACCCCACTCTCCCCAACCATATATACACACACACCATATATATATATATATATATATATATATATATATATATATATATATATATGCTACCGTTAAAGTATATAATGCAGTTATTTCTTTGAAATAACTAGGTATTCTATAAATTAACTAATGAGACACAGTTAAAGTGTAAAATAAACAATTTATCTAAAATGAAATAACTAGGTATTCTATAAATAAACTAATGATAGACAATTAAAATGAAAAAAAGAGCAATTTATCTAATTTATGCAACGGTATAAATGGTATTTATGGAAACGTACCATAAAAACATTTGTTACAGCAAGGATTACTAAAATGACACTTGGAATTGCAAAGAACATTAATTCTAAAACAAAAACATTTTTTGTTGACACACTGGGTTTTACACGAACATTTTTTAAATCCCTGACCAGTGCGAGATATATGATATAGATTATTTTACACTTTAACGGACACGATCAGTTATTTCATGGAATAATTAGGTATTCTATAAAACAACGGATTTCATACTTTAACGGTAATATATATATATATATATATATATATATATATATATATATATATATATATATATATATATATATATATATATATATATATATATATATATATATATATATATATATATATATATATATATATATATATATATATGAAATTTGCAGCAAAGTTATAATAAATTACGGAAATATTCCTGCTGCAAGAAATGTGATAAAATATCAGTCCAAAATAATATTCCTTTTGGTTAATGAAACCGTGTTATGATAAATTGCGTGACTAACATAGAAAGAATTACTAACTCTGATGAAATTGTTCAATTATGATAATTGGAAAGCAAAGAAACGTGAATGTGGAAGAAAACGATATCGTTAGGTAGGAAGAATAGTTTTTTGTAAGGAATATAATCATACGGCTGAGTAGTTAGGCAGATTACGAAAATGAATTTTTTTAGAGAAAAAAAAGAACCAAATAATATTTACCTTTTTTTTTTCCTTACAAAATAAAAATTAGTATTTTTTTATTAAACGATACACTTTATATGTCAATAATAAATACCGAACACTAATTTTTAAACTGACTTTCTTTAATATAAGTGTAGAAATTTTGTTGATAACTACAGCAATGAGTGTTTTGATCACTCATTTGATATATATATATATATATATATATATATATATATATATATATATATATATATATATATATATATATATATATATATATATGACTAAGGGGTCAGGAATTTATGTCTTCACAATTTTGGTATCAATGGTATGGTGGTCAGCATTGCGCATCCTCTTTTATTTCCCAGATAAGCTAGAGCCCATCGATCAGATGCTGGATAAGCTTCAAGCCACCTCCTGGTTTAGAGCCCCGGTCCTACTCAAACCAATGCCTTAATTGCTGTACTAACATGGCTATAAAATTTATTAACACTTTTATCATTTAAATTGTAAAATTTTATAACTTAAATTGATAAAACTGAATGTGATAAAATAATGAATCTCGATAATTAAAGTACATACAAAAAAATTCTTTTTTAACAGAAAGCTTCCCCAATAAGGTAAAGATAATGAAATCCCCAGAGCTTCATTTCTTTAACTTTTGTAAAATAAAGTTCTTTAAAAATGATTTTTTTTTAAATATAGGTTATCTTGTAAAAAATTTTATTGAAATAAAAAAAATACATAAATAGTTGCACCAATTTTATTTAAACCTTTACAAAGAAAAAAACTAAAAATCTATTAATTCCAAGAATAAATAAAAAAAATTCACGAAAAAGAGAAAAATATATTATAAAAAAAGGATTAATGTTTTAAATCTTATTTCTCCAGCATAAAAACTTTACGATTTTCTTCAGTGGTAGATGACCAAAAATTATAACATAAATTTCTCTAAACATTCCGTAATAACCCTATTTAGGTAATTTAAAAAGCAATAAATAAACATTATATCTACTTTTAGAGAAACATAACTTGGAATAAATCACCTATTTACAATCGTTAAACAGAATTGCTCAAATCATCAGTAGCAAAAATTTTTTAACACTCTCTAAATGTATGGGCAATGTCTTTGGTTCAGAGAATAGCGTGCAAGATGCATGGACATCCCTAATCTTGTAGAAGGTTATTATTTGTGCTATTCTTGACTGAGCACCGAACAATCCTTGAAGCAAGTTCACCATATTCAAGGCACGCTACGTAACCTTCGTGCTACGCTCCAAACGTTCCTGCTGTACTCATCTTGAATATCCCGAGAAATCACTTCATCTTAAAAAGGAGATGAGCAAAGAATGCGAAAACAGAACAGGAAACCAATCATAAATTCATCGCTTTAGGGTCAGAGTACCTAATCACAGATATTAAAGGCATCGCCTCTTTGACAACATACCCAGTCACATGAGTTAAAGATCGACATATTGGATAACGAACCAAAGATTCGACACAGAAAATGCTAATTTTCGTCAAGGAACGAGCGCGTGTTTTTGTTTTGAATGATCACTTCAGACTCCCATTGGATTGTTTTAGTTTTTTTAAGGTGACACAAGACTTATGAAGCATAATTTAAGTCATGTTAGATTTTTTCAAAATTGATAAATTTGATTTCTTTATCGCGGAAAAAGATATATATATAAGTAAAAACAATATGTAGCATAGCGGTATTTTGAAATTTTCAATTATGAACTAATGTAATATTATAAAATTACAAAAATTTAAATATTTTTTAATTTCTTCAATTTTTTGAAAAGTGGCTGTTTCTAAAATGTTTTATGTGTCAGGAAAATTTAAAGATTGGTAAAATTATATTAAAAAGTTCGATTTTAAAAAGCTAATTTCGAAAAGATTTTTTATGCGCCTCAAATACAAGACATTTTATATAATTTTTTTTATATAATATAAATAAAATAAACATGTTTTTGATTAAAATTCTAAATTGAAATTCTATTTTTATTGTTTACTTTCAGGTGATACGAGACTTATAAATAATGCATGTTATATTATTTTAAATATATATCTGATGTATTTATTGTAAATCTAATCTATGGAATCTTTATGGAAATCTGCATTTTTATGGTATCTAAAATGTATACACGTTTTGTTGAAAAAATAAAAATATTCTCAACAAAAAAATAAGGAATGTAAAAGTCTTACAATATTTTAAAGTGTATCCCTATCGTCAAGTAATTTAAATTTATACAATTACAGCATTTTAAGTATACATTAGCTTTATACCAGTTTTTTTTTGGACTAGCTATAGTATATTGTATTCATAAATCAAAAAATTTTAAGCATTGATAATTATTATTTTATTTTCCTTTCTTTTTTTCTTTCCTTTCTTTTTTTTAAAAAAAACCTACTTTCGAAATTCTGATAACGAAAACAAAATCTGATCACAAAAATTATACAAAAAACTTTAATTGAAAACTTATTTCAATTAATTTTAATTAACCTGCGAGCAATAAAACAGTTACTTTTCTTTCTTATTCTCAACGCTCAGCTGTCTAGTGTTGTGGGTCAGTTATTTTGTTTAATACAAATCAAATATACTCATAAAAATTCATACCAAGTTGGAGATGCTTTGAGTCAAATTTGCTGTCTAAAATCCACAACGTTAATAAGTTAATAAAACGTTAATAAAATAAATTAAAAAATAAATAAGAAAAAAGAACAAACTAAGAAACTTTATCTCCAGAAAAAATACCACAAAATATAAAGCGTAATGAGCATTGATTATATGAATATACTCTAAGATATTTTGAAATTTCCTTGAAAGATTTTGTAATAGTCGTTTCTAATAATCGAAAACTTCATCTGGGGGAGACACGATTAAAACAAGTTTACTTGAATAATTAATAATAATTTTCGATCGAAATGGTTGTAAAAGTGTAAGACAAATTTAAACATTAGACAGCTCTGATATGTCGGAAAACTAAGATTTCAAAATTATTCAAATACAATATGATGTAAAATTCCTATTGTGAATGAAACTAAACAAAACATATTATAGTCATTTAAATATTTTGGTAGTAAAATGAGGTAAAAATTATGATTGTAGGAAAAATAGTAATAGGAATAAAGTTGAGAAAGCATTACATAGTTGTAGGTGTTTCGTATTGGTATATTTCCAGATTAAAAGAAGAAAAAATTCCGCAAATAATAATCTGAAAATGATATGGCTTCCAGAGATCCCTCATCCAGCCCAGATGCATGCTTTTAAGTATGCAAATACCATTCTGTATGCTATCATATCATTTTGCAAATGCTGTCGAAAGAATGGCAAACCATTGTTTTTAGTTAATTTTAATTATCCCGCCACTCCTAAAATAATTAATTTTTTACTCAGTCTCAACGCTCAGTTGACACAGTGACAGTAATCATCTTGTGTCGAGGGTTAATTGAAAAATACAGCGCTTTGCTAAGGCCGGCGTTTTGAAATGCGTCAATCTAATTGGAAAATAATATTTTCTAATCTCTTTGACTTTTTAGGCTTATTAAAACCACCCTATTAGTCATCAGGTTAATTGAGAAATGCGTGTAGAATATTTCAATTAGATTGAATTGGCTTAGAGTTATTGTAATAAACTTTTAAAGAGGTTATTTGCATTTAACTCTTGGCATATTGCATATATCCTGAAATAATTTGAGAAATAAATTATATATTTTTTAATTAGCCTAAAGGTATGTGGACTTACTGCTACATGCCAGGTTTTATCAAAAAATGAATCTAATCATTTGATGAGTGATAATTCTATAAAAATCGGTTAAAATCTTTAAATGAAAAGATAACTTTGAAGTTCAAAGTAATTTCGAATTTGATGCATCTTCAAAGTATCTGTAATATTTATTCAACATTTAAATTATCTGTTTGACTTTCTAGGCTTATTTAAAACCAGGCAATTAGTCTTTATGATAATTAGGAAATGTGCGTAGAATTATTCAATTAGACTGAATTGTCTTAGAGTTATTGAAATAAACTTTTAAAGAGGTTATTTGCTTTCAACTCTGGACATATTGCATGTATCCTGAAATAAATCTGGATAATTTGAGAAATAAATTACATATTTTTCAATTAGTCTAAAAGGTATGTGGGCTTACTGCTACAAGCCAAAAAAGTGTAAGGCTGATTGGAAAACATTAGAAACCTTTCTAATCAGCCTGGAACATTGCAAAACGGCGGTGATAAAGAGCCTATGGTCTGCGGTTCTCAAATTTTTCGGCTAAGAAACCCTAAATAATGAACCTTTATTCGACGGAACCCCAAGTTTATAAATAAAGTTTAAGGTAATTGTAAAGGTTATAACATATAAAAGACTGTATTTAAAATGTTTAATTAGAGAAATGAATATGTTATCGTTTTATCATTAATCTTGAATTAAGTTTTAAGTCCGACAAGTTAAATTTGCAATCCTTGTGTTATATCTAGTTCAGAACACTATTTGGGAACAGCTGGCTTAATTATTCAATTGACCAACCACACGCACACTAAATATCAAAACTATAACAATTACTGACATTTTGTAACTCTGTTTTCTAGGGTATATGCATTTTTTTCAGGAAAGAAGATGAAAGTTTTAAAGTATATTAATGAAAATAGAAGGTAAAAATTTGCTTACCTCCTCTGGCTGAGATTTCATCTTCAAGCCCTTCTCCACTAGAAGTTTCTGGAGTTATTTGAGGTTGTTTTGAAACTGCCATGTAGTTCAGCAGAGAAATATCGGCTTTTACCTACCTAGTATTAGAACAACATTTATTACTACTTGAATTTTTTTAAAATACACTGTTAGAATTTTCATTCTAAAATTAAGGTAAAATAACCGGCAGCAGTCTGTTCATCCAATTAATCAGAAAGCTTATGGTAAAGAAAATTTTTTACTTTTACTGTTTTGAAACTGTTTGCAACTAGCAAGATTTAAAAACCATGAATACAAAACTATACTGTTTTTGAACCATTTGCAGCTAGCATGGTTTCAAAAAAGTAAAAAAGAAATTTAACTGGATATTGGATGGGGTTTCTTTATGGTGCTGCCATCTATGCGTGAATAAGAGCATCGTATTCTAACAGCCCAGGATCACAAATTGGGGACTGCGCAACACTAGGAACTCTTCATGTGTTGATGGGAATGGATAAAATATATTGGTGCCAACGCTGGGGACTCGAATCCCCGTTCTAACAGTCATGAGATTGATTAGATAGCCCTCTCAGGAACTAAGTGGTATCATTAGGTGGGCCTATTTGGTGCGATAAAATTCTGGTTGTTAAACCGTATTAGGTGAAAGCACTTTATAAACGGTTTTTCTCACAATTAACAGTTTGAGTGCCATTTTATTTATGATTATTTGACTGTTTTGATTGAATAAGGAAAAATAACAATGAAATAAATTGTTATTCACCCACTTTTTTCGAGAAATTTTTAACAATGAATGAAATAAAAAGTTTATATCCATAAGCAAATAACATTTAAAAAATTTTGATGCATTTCTCGTAAAAAAAGGGAAAAAAATATTTCTTCTAATTTAAATATGGAATTATTATGCTACAAACTTAAAAATATTCTCAGATTTTGAACGGTGAAACACTAAACGAAAACATACAGTTTATTACACACAGATGTTGCGAAACTAAAGCATATAATAGAAAATCTAATCGAAACTATCAAATTGCAGCAAGCAACATATGTTACAAGCTAACAAAGAATCGATGAAAAGTAATGGATGACTGTTATTAAGACATCTTATTCTTTTGATCTTTTCTTAAATGAAAATCTATAAAGAGCTAGTAAACTTGAGACTCAATAAGATGAACAATATTTAAAAGGAAAAAAAAAATAGGGAAGTTATCGTTTAATAAAATAAATCATTTTAAGAACGTCTGATAGATTAAGACGTTTTGATTGCTGATTGATCGAGTCAGAGGAAAAAAACAGAGTTTTGAGTCATAAATAGAGGCCGGATTTTAATTACTTAAAAAATTTTAAAATTTACGACTAAAAAATTCACAAAAATGCAAATAAAGGCCCTTTTATTTTGGTAAAAATATTAAACTAAAACATTATTTTCCACTTTAAAATTACTACCATGCATGTCAAAATATTTATAGCAATGCAATACGTCTTTGTTCATTAAAATTTGAAATAAATATCATACGTTAAAATAGCAACACGAGGAAAACAAATTGACTGCTAAACATTTTCGTCTTGTATATGAATTTTAATGTACATAAAAGCTTCCAATTTTATTAGATATCATAATCACATTGAACTATTAAATGTTTTTTGATATTTTTAAATATTAATGTGCGTCTCTTGTGTGAAAGTAAATAATGAATAATATAAATAAAAAAAATTAATTCAAAAAGAAATGAATACACATACAATGAAGGTAGCCAAATTAATGTTTAGAGGAAAAAATAAATCGATATCCTACAATTCTCAATTACGGAAGGCATGTGTACAAGACATTAAAACCTGTTTAATTGCAGGTTAAAACTTTAAGGTATGTTTAATAATCATCTTTTGACTCCTCTCTTAACTATGATTCGACAAATTTTCATAGCGCTTTTGTGTTTTTTCTTCAAGCCTAAATATTAATTTTCGGTTCTTAATATGCATCTTCATTTTTGATAACGATTTTAACTATTGATGTTTAGGGCGGTCTTTAAGGAATACAATGTATTTAAAAAATTTCTACCATCTCTGCATACCTTTCAACTACTACGGAATTTCCGTAATTTCAGAAATTTTTTTTCCAAGGGATAAAGGTAATATATTAATTTCTGAATAAATTAAAAGAATTTTTTCCACTACTATAAATGCATAATTTAAACAGATATATAAAAGGTCAAGCAGACATATGAATATGCTCTTCGGTTCTTATAAAAGTTTTACAAAAAATTTATTTGTCTTAAAAATTTTTGCTGTAGTGTTCCACCACTGGAAAAAATATTTTATAAAAACTCAAATGTTAGACAGTATGAATTAGACATGAAAACGGCATGAGTCAACAAAAAGTGCTGACTTAAATTAAATAAGCAATCAGTCCATTTTTTTTTGGAAGGAATGATTTAAGTATATAAATGCAGAATAACTCGGGAATGCAGGGATAGCCTGGCTGGCAGGGTGCTAGACTCACGTTTGTAAAAACGGGAGTTCGAATCCACCCGGCCGAAGACTCTCCGTGTAGTCAATGGTGACTGGTGCATGTTAAACCAGTCGGGTCACAAAGTCCTCCATGTTCCCATAACAAATCAATACATCTGGGGGTACTGAATCAGAGATTGATCGTTCTCTTGTTCAGGTCAAAATTACGATCTGTGGACGAATGAATGGATGTATGAATGGATACGCCCTATAAACGGGTGCGACGAATGGGTGTGGCAGCAGTTGAATTCTTGGCCATAGAGGGCACCGCTGGAAAAGAAGAACAATCGCACCCCCTCTGCTTTAATGGCGGACGACAACAACAACAAAACTTGGGAAAACAGAATTTTCATAAGTTTCCTATGGCTTCATTAAAAATTTTGATCTTTCAGAATTCATAAATTTGTGGTGGGAAGATTCGCGTGGAAGGAGAGTAATTTAACAATTCAGATATTTTAAAGTTGCAACGTCTATATTAAATGTATTTTGCCAATCAAAGTACTTTTAAACAAAGTTCCTTAAAGTCAGTATGTTTAGCTGGATTTTGTCACATATTTATATTATCTTCATTGTTGATTTCACTTTTTAAAGTCGTAGATATATTTCGAATATGAATTTTTTTCAAAAATATAATTTAATCCAAGCAACAAAAAAAGTTTGCAAAAGGTAGCTGTTAAGTGAAAAGGACTTATCTATGTCGGTCATCGACTCCTTAGGTGTGAATAAAGAGTGGCTACTAAGTGATTAGAAGCTACACCGGCCATAGGCTACTAACTGAAAATTTAAATTTTCAGGTCTAGCATGAACTATTAGAAAACGAAACAGCCGATTTAAAAAACAGTTCTAATTACGTCAGATAAATATTACAAGATTTGAAATATCAAAAAAAAAAAAAAAAAAAACGTTTTAAAATATTTATCTAAAATGTTGCGGTATTTGCGTCAAAAATTATTACCTTCCATCAAATGGAGATAACTTTAAAAAGGTAAAAAAATAAAGTGTTGGGAAAATAAAGGGTAACCAGGAAATCTTCTTGGTACAAAAAAAGTGAAAAAATATTTAAGCCAGTTTCAACAGTTCCTCATATATTTTCGAAAAAATCAATGATGAGTGCGAAACAAATTAAGCATGAAACACTACAGGAAGAAGATGAAAAATAAGCAAAATGTTTTTAACTTTTTCAAAAATCGATACGTTTTAAACTCGTACTTTTTATTTCACTTGTTTACTTCCTTTTCCAGAGTATCTCAGTTTCTTAAGATTGTAAATTTTGCATTTTTAAGAAAAAAGATAAGGAAAAGAAATCTTTGAAGTGTGTCAAGAAGAATATCTTGAAGAAAGAAAAAAAAGATATTTTGCTCAACTTCCCTTGAGGAACAATTTAGCTCTTACTAAACTGTAACCGGGTTAGATAATGCCAGTTAAAGCGAGCAATGAAGCATAAAGCATTGCCTTATATAGTATCAAAAAGTGAATCTAATCATTTGATGAGTTATAATTCCATAAAAATCGGTTAAAATCTTTAAATTAACAGATAATTTTGAAGTTTAAAGTAATTTCGAATTTGATGCATTTTCAAAGCATCTGCAATATTTATTCAACATATAATGTAAACTCTTTTAAAAATTGCTCAAACCATTCTTCATTTTTATAAAACAAATGCTTAAATTATTATCTATTTGTGCCTTGAGTCAAAAATGTAATTTAAAATTCTACGTTCATTCCTGGTATATTTGCTAGAACTATTACATTGGTGATTTATCAAAAAATGCAAACATGTGGAGATTTTATTTATTTTTCTAATTGTAATCTTTTGAAAAAAATCTCAAGAAAAAAAAAACAAGTAGATAAGAGTAGAGGATATAAGCTGCTTAATTTTTAAATAATTCTGACTTTCCCATTATAGTTTTATAATACATAAATAGTTTTATAAAAATAAATGGCTCAAAAGTCAGAAATGATTACACGGAGCTAGAAATAAACGACAACAAGACTCTAAAGGAAGCGTGAAAGGGAAAGAAGAATACTCGTGTATTGTCCAGCTTTCACGAGAACTTCTTTTGGATGTAAGTCTGAGATTGTTTGCTGTTAAGGAAACAGGAGTAAAACCATTTATAATGGGGTACAAATGAAGAAATGACATGATTCTCCCAACATACACTAACCTTAAACGCTAAGCCTCATACCCCTATGTGAGCTGACTTATTTTCGTAACCAATTTAACCACCAGCACACGAGTCTGGTGTCTGAGGGAGTTCTCGTTGTAGCTAGATAGAACGCTATTGGCGGGAGATTTACCTAAAGAACGTAAACAAAGATGCAATAATTTTCCCCTTTATTCATTTGTTCATATTAGTATTATTTATAGATAAGGAAAAAATTAACAAAACTAGCAACTTAAACTAACTTAAGTAAAATCAACAAAACTGGCTTAATATAATCCAAAAAAATAAAAATAAAAAGCTCAAAAATGTTTTCCAATAATCACAAAACTTGTTTTTAATATAAGACAGCTTGAAACGAAATTTGCTGAGAGTAAAATCTGAAAACAGAGGTATTTTAACTCTTTGACACTTCCATCAATACGATAACTTAGGAGAACGGCAGGGTTAAATTGAAAAACAGATTAAATTGAAAAAAAGATGATTAAATTGAAAAGATTAAAACTGAAAAAAAATTAAAATTTTTTTTTTTCCTCCTTTTTCTCAATACTCCTTAGTTTACTTAAAATATATTTAAAATTTTACACATACCTATACCATTTACACATACCTATGATGACCTGGAGAAGTAATTAAAATTTACAAATATGTCTTTCTCTGAGTTTATGATTAGAACAACTATTTACTGATAAAAAATGAATATTAATCATGAATATAAGCTTATAAAGTATCTCTCTGGCTCTCCCTTACAAACAAATAAAATAAACTGTGTTTTTAAGTTCCACCTTTGAAAATTCGATTTCCGGAAACTTCTGTGATCAATGATTTTTTGAAACGTCTGGACCTTCGATCTCCGGAAACTTCCGGATCACTGTTAGCGAAAATTCCGGAAGCCCGGATTTTTTCCGGAGTACAATCAGCCCTGGAACGGTCAATACAATAACTTAGGAAACAGCGTGTCCTGGAAATTCCAGGACACGCTGTTTTTCTATCTGTTTTAAAATGCCTAAATAATTAAATTATACATATATATAGACATATATATAATATATATATATATAATCGAAAAATATTACTCATTAAAAATAAAATAAAGAAATCTGACAGTGCTAGGGGATATGCTAAAATAATCCAATCTATTGCCTACATTAAAAAACTTAATCTATATTAAGAAAATTAACAAGACGCAAATAAACTGTTTTAGGTTAAATATAAAAGGTTATTTCACACAAATAAAATTTTAAAATTTGGACGGTGTTATCATTTTCTAAGAAATTAATTTCAAATTTAAAAATATTTAGTAACACAGATAATTTCAGAAAAAACATTTATCCATAATTATGAGAGACGCTGTGAAATGAAAAAGTCAGACTACATCAAGATTAAAGGGCACTTTAAAGTTCAGATTCTACTGTACCAAAACAATTTTTATTTTTATTTTAGTGACATTAGATATATGTTTAAAATTTTTCAAAACTTCTTTGTACTAAAGGTTAACATTGCTACCAGTCCATTTTGGCGACTTTTCAAACATGCAAATTTCAACACAAAGAGGAACATTTTTTCCAAAGTTGGGTATTATTTTCCATGTATCATTTACATTAATTTAATGAGAGCTTTGAATATTCATATAAAACTTCTTATAAATATAATTTTAATGCATTTTAAGTGTTTTTTTGAAAATCTTTGTAGAATACCAAACAAATAATTTCTAAAATTCTTTTTTAAACTCTCATTAAATTAAACTGCTTGTGTTAACTTACTGCTAAGAAAAAATATTAAACTTGTTTTTATTGCCAATTTTTAGAAAGGTTTAACATTACTGTTGTAGGGATTCTACTGCGTGAAATTACTTTTTAAGACATGAAAACACTGTTATTATTAGCAGAAATAATAGTAAAAAAATATATATTTTTAATTTTCAACGTACGGAAATATTTAAGGAATCGTTCATGAATGATGTCTCATTTTTTTTCAATATTTTTACCCCCTCCTTCCCTTTGTTTCTAATTATCAGATTTCATCATCCCCTTCCCCCTCCCCTTGTCACATGTCATACTATATTATAAAAGCACAGCAGTTCAAAAAAAAAAAAAAAAAAAAAAAACGTGTTACTGATCATGCTTTAAATTTTATTTTAAGACTTAAACTACGTTTTTTCACGGCTTATTTATTAATTTATTTATTAATTATTATTAATTATTACTAATTATTTTATTAAAATATAATTATTACTAAATATTTTATTAAAATATAATTATTACTAATTATTTTATTATAATATAATTATTATAAATTATTATTTATTATAAATTATTATTTATTATAAATTATTAATCATTATTTTGATTAATTTTTAAATATTATTAATTACTATTATTTTTTACCTATTTATTATTGTTGATTAATTACTATCAATTTATAATCATTAATTAATATTTATCATTAATCAATATTTTTAAATTTATTCAAAGTTCAAGTAATGTGTATAAACTCCCACAAGTACAAATTTATCAAAAAATGAAAAAACATGGTGCAATACAAAACAAAGGCGACGGGATTTGAGAAAACACTCACGTGTATATTAAAATAAAAGAGGGAGACATGCGATGCGTTTAGATAATTCATTTTGACGGATGAACTAGTCTAGTGTCATCCTTTTCGAAATAAGCCATGCTCGAAGGAATACGTCATTATTTATCAATCTGCCATAAATCCATACTTAAATTACTTTAAAAAAATTATATCTTAACTAGCTTTCTCTTTATAAGGTTTGAAATTTATTCGACAGGAAATTACAGAAGAAATCATAAAAAACAGAAATTAAAATTTTATTGCTAAATAAACCATAAACTGCACTCGCTGTCAATAATTAAAATAGGTATGTAATAAATTTGAAATGCTCACGATACGCGCAATTTCGAATCAGATCGTATAATAATCATAATCTAAATAATTATGATCAATGATTACTAGAGCTTGGCAAATTAACTTTTTTAGCTGTCATTGGTTTTCAAGTCTGTTTTACTGATGATTTGTTATGGAGCTAAAATGCTATCATAAAAAAAAGATTGCTTTAGATTTGTTTGCTGTAAAAACAAAAGAAAAAAGGAATCTTTTTTTCAATACTAGGTGTAATATATGGATGTCAAACTTTAAAAAAAAAAAGCTTTCTTTCAATGCGTTCAACATTTAATGTTTATTTTAAAAATAAAAATAAACTTGAATTCCAGTTTGAAACAGATCATTTCTAAACTCTGTTTCAAATTCTAAATACTACTGTTTAAATTTGCTTTTTAATATTATTATGTTAACACTATTGCATTATTATTTTAACACTGTGTATTATTTTGTATATTATTTTTTGCTGTGAACTTAAATCTTATTTCATTCAAAATAAGTATTTTTACAATAATTATTTTTACAATGATTATTATTGTTATGCTCGCAAATGTCATGAGAGCATATAGTTAAAGTTTAAAAATAAAATTTGAAGCATGATCTATAACGTAGTGCTTTGCTATTGATTTGCGAGTATATATTTTTAAGCAATATAGCGTGACATATGGCAGGGTGGAAGAGGTATGTAAAGTGTGACATTTTGTGACAAAGTAAGAGAGAGGGTCGAAAATATTGAAAAAAGGTGTGGCATAATTTCTGGACAGTCCCTTATTGCAATTCAATAACAAATACATACTTTGAGAGTTTGTCTGATATTATTCAATATCTGGTCATCTTGATACTTGAGTTAAATATGTAAAAATGTTCAATATGGAAGAAACAGGATAATGAGGTTCTGTAACAAAAATAAATTTGTCATTAGAATAAAAATTTATCATTAAAAATATAATTATTACATTAAATGTAAATATGATTGATAAGAAACATTTTAAAAAAAGTATTGCTAAAGAGAGTTCTTTTTTAAGATGAGCCTGAGGACATATATATTAAATTTAAATTCGATAACTTGTTTTAATTAAAATTAAAACTTGCTACTCGCTCTAAAGTTTTAAACAAAATCAACATGAAGCCAACTGGGGAGAGGAGGGTAGAGTAGATATGGGACTAATGTTTATAGCTGGAATATTTTAGTTATTTATCGTTCGAAATTTCTCTGAATATTTTGAAAGATTGGCAAAGCTATATTACTCTTTAAAGGCAATTTAACGAAAAAGCTTCATCGGAAGGGGAAAAAAAATATTCAGCGTTAATTCAATAGTTTAATTAAAGCGAATATGAAACATCGAGTCTAGAAAATACATTCCTACGAAATAGGAAAGAAATCAAACAAAAAAAAAAAATTAAAACTTGCTACGGGTTGTATAGTTCCAAACAAAAGAAATAAAATGCCTATTGGGAAGAGGGGGCTAGAGTGGATAGATGACTAAAGAATATTGCTGGAATATTATTTTAGTTGTTTATCACTCAAAATTTCTCTGAACATTTTGGCACATTCACAAAACTATATTCTTCTTTCATAAGCAATTGCAAGAAAAAGTTTCATCAAACGAAAAAAAATATCCACTGTTAATTCAATAGTTTAATTAAAACGAATATGAAACATCGAGTCTAGAAAATACATTCATAGGAAATAGAAAAGAAATCAAACGAAACAAACAAAAAACTACAATAATTGCTTTCATTTAAGAAAGAACGGAGAAAGCGTCAACTCTTTCCAAATAAGAAAAAATACAAACAACGGTTGAAGAGTTAAGCAGGAACATTGCTAAGTACATACATTTTTTTCCGCATCATAACAAACGAAACAAATAAAGAATCCGAACGCGCGAACACAACATAACGTAAGAATCTAAAAAAGAATAAAGTAAGAATCTAACGTAAGTAATTATAACTGTTAAATTACAATGTCCTGTTTTATGGTCCGTTACATACAAATACGCTTTATGAGTAATTGCGAAGCTTAGAAAAAAAAGTAACTTATTTTTCCTTGTTCGATAAAAGCGGATTTTCAATTACGTTGTTAATTAGAGTCAATTTTAGTAGCTGACTATTAAAAATACACACACTGTTTCTTGCCGGCGTTTGGAAGATCTAACGTTTTCATATTATCGAATGTAAAGAAGTATTAAGGTTTGGGTTGTTGAACTTTGCTGAGTATTAGAAAAGTAATTGCTGGGTCCATTTTCCCCCTACCTGTTCGGATGTTACACATTGATGTTGGGGTTATCTTTTTATCTATTTGTAGAGGTATTTCCTACTTTCAATCTTGTCATAAATGATGCCGGTAGTTCTAAACATTATTTGACGATGTCATAATAGTAAAAATCTGAATGTATAATTACAAAAAGTTTATTGGTTTTACAGAATGTTTTCTGTTAAATAAATAGGTGGTTTGATTTTAAATGGATAATTATAATAATTTTATTGATGTACAAAACATTTTAGGAAAAGCATATTAATGGTTGATTTCTTTTTATGGCCGAGGTTATTTTCAGGATTAGGATGATGATCGTATTCAGTAGCTGTCCTTTTTGAAGTTTTGTTTCATTTTGTTTTGAAATTATTTAATGCTTTCAATAAGATTTTTTTTTATCAAGAAATTTTTTATTTCAACTTCTTTATGAGTAGCGTTATAACTTTTATGAAACCTCACAGAAACGAATTATTTTAAAACAATTTTCAGGATTACTAAAAACATCAATGAAATATTGACATAAAATATAATTTTTTAAATTTATTTATTTATATATTCAAAGAGGCTGCTAGTCGTTTTCTTGTAAACTGATTCTGCATTTTTCGGGTACACATTCACGTACTTGAACAAAGATGGCAAAATTAAACTGATCGAATGACTTAGGACGTAAAGAGAAGAACTTAAATGGTATAGAAAGAATGCTTTATGAGTTAATTTGGTAGTTTATAAAATATTTAAGGAATTAACAAACGTATGTATATGAGAATAAAAATATGATATATTTGAATAACATTAATAAAAATTATAGCCGTTAATAAAATCTTCGAATCATTATTAACTCTATAATTTCATTAAATAGTCTTGATATTAAAAAAAAAAAAATTGTTTCACTTTTCCTTGGTGTTTTGAATTAAATTGTAAGCTCATGAATGGTACACAAAAGTTAGGAACACATATTAAAGGTGTAAATCAAGACTTTTACAACACAAGTATTGGGAAATTTTATGACAAAATTGCCAGTACATTTAGAAAAATAGTGAATGAAACAATCATACTTCAGAAATTGTTTGTTTCAATGTAAAATTTATCAAGCCATAATTTGTCAGGTTGCTGGTTTCAGGGATAATTAGGAAGATTCTCAAACTACTCTGCTTTACAGAAAATAAGAAAATGGGTTGCTTCTTTCTTATTTTGCCTAGCTAAGTACTGTTGCGATTGCCTTTTTCAAAAAAAACAGACGATTTTTTAAAAACATCTATTCGATGTGTTTTATATAAGTTCATTGAAACAAGCATCCAAGTACGTATTGTTTAAAGAATTTTTTTTTATTTGAGAAAAAACAGGAACAAGTAACAAATATATTTGAACTGGGTAAAAATAATTTTATAATGTAACTATATTCATTATGTTGTACTTATGTTTATTTTCCATGAAACTATTTACATGAAACTAACAGACAAAACAGTCGTTTGACTTTTAGGGGGGCAATTTAAATATTTTTTTCGCGGTTCTCCTAGGAAAATAAATCGCTTAGGTCCGAAACTTTTCACTGATATTTTTGAAATAATGAGAGATTTGTTCTACACCGAATTTCATTCCTAAAAAGGGGCAACTTAACATTTTCCCAATTTTTTAAATTTTCTACTATTGCTCAATTTTTATATGCAACATTAGAGGCTCTTAAAAAGAAAAAAAAATTGCCTTTAATGTCGGCTATTAGATAATCATTTAAAAATATAGAAATAAATTTTTTTTACTTCTATAATTCCTATTTAATTGACGTTCATTTGCGCAAACTCTTATAATGGCAAACTCTTATAATGTCTTATAATGTGCCTTCTGTTTTATTTCATTTTTATGATAAAATTATAAAAATGCTTTTCAAATTTTTAAATATCATATTTTTATTTTAAAATAAATAAAATTAAAACATATTACTTGATATCGAAGTTTTTGAATTCAAAATTTTTATGATTATTATTGAAAATAATTCAAATATTACTGGTATGAGATTTGGACAAAACCCCTGCTTCTCACCCCGCCCCCCGGTTTTGACGCCTCTGTTAATCATCAGAATAAATTTTAAATGGATCCAGCAGATTAAATGATATTAAGTACTTTGTGCTGATTGATATTAAAAATAAATCTGGTCCGTAAACCCCCAACCTGTGCATTTTATAGAACAAGCAACATTTCTTGATGACTTCTTTTATCAATGATTTTACAACAAATGTTATCACAAAATTTTCATTGACCTGAAATATTAAAAAAGCATGAAAGCTCAAGAACCTTCTCGAATAATCAGCCATTGATAAATATTTTAGAATTAGTATTATATACTTAAAATGTTATTTTTTTTATTATATAAGCATTTAAAATATTTAAATTACTACTGTAATCATGCAGAAATGTAGATAACATGGTTTATATTTAGTTAATTTATATTTCTTAGTAACACACAACATACACATATATATTTGCTGCTCTTCACATTATTGTATTGATATATTTTGCTTCAGCTATATTAATACAATATTAGATAGCACTCTTTTTTGCAGGTACAATCGTGTGAGCTGATATTTTCCTTACTTTGTTTTTCGGCATTTTAATTTTTATTTTTATATATTTTTTAAAAATATTTTCATTATTAATAATTTATCTTCTTGTCTTTAAAAAATTTAATCCATTCTTTCTATGTTTTCTTTGTTTTTTTTAACTTAATAATCTTAATAATAATAATCTTCATTTTAAATTAATTAATCATAAAAGCGATATTGCGTATGAAACGGAATTAAATAGTTTATAACAAGAATATTAATCATAGATAGCCTCTCAAATTTTATTTACAAATGAATGCTTGAAACAAATAAGAATATAAATCTTGAGTTCGAAACGTGTTGCAATTTGTTTGTTGCTATGAAAAAAAAAAAAATTAAGACAATAAAGAACTTTTGACTATAAGGTGAAGTAACGTAAAATTTTAATTGTAATCATAAACTTCTTCCGTTTAATAAGACATATACTATATAAATTTTTTTTTTTTTTTAAAGAATTTTTTTTAAAATAGCTTTTTGGGTTTTTTTTTTAAAAAATTTTTTCTTAAATTATTCTGAAGATTTGGAAAATTATTGAGGGGGGAGGTGCCTCCCTCTGTGCCCTATCGATGTTACGCTATGTTTAAAATTAATGAATAAAATTCAAGCAGGAACTTTACTTGAAGTTGGACACATAATTTAATACATTAAAAATATATGTTTCTTAAATAAAATATTTACTAAGCTCTTCTAATTTCAATAATGAATATTATAAGTGATGCTATTGAAACAAACAAAAAAAAAATGAATAAATAAATAAATAAAAAAAAAGTATTACAGATAAATGTAAATCATTTTAATTTTTACGTCAAAACAAAACTCCATATTATTGTATTTGTGCTTCAACGAGAAGAAAAATGATTTCACAAGTAGCGAGAATAATAATAAAAAATATATGAAAGATATTTACATAGTTTATAATAATTTTGGAGGGACAAAAAGAATTTTTTTAATGATCATCGAAAAAAAAAAAAATCATCGAGGAAGATAAAAATGAACTTCTTTGGATGAATTGTTATTTTATGTTTGGTATCGCCATCTCGTGTCAGTTTATGAAACTATTTGACATAAAACAGCTCTTAATTGTCTAATTAATATATCGATTTTGCGCTGAGAGAAACTGAAGGTAATTTCAAAACGTAAGGAAAGAATGCTAGCCAACACAAATAAAGTGCCTTTTGAATAATTTAAATAAATTATAATTGAAAAATGCATGAAGTGAATTATGTTTCCGTTTCTCTTTTAATACTTTTCACACAAATTCAATATCTTCGAAAAATTTATTTCGTGCTGTTTTAACAAAAATAAATATATATCTTTTGAATGATCCATACTCATTCTAATGTCCCTACATATTTTTTTGTCACTAAATGAGATCTAACGTCATGACAACAAATTTGACGTTATATCTTTAATTTTTCAATAGAATAAAATGTTTTTTCTATTTTTAATAATTATTAAACACCGCGTATGAATCAATAAACTTGAATATTTCATTATTTTTAAATTCAACTTGTAGCTAAAAATTTTTTTACACTCATAAATATTTATATTTTATTAAATATAATTATCTTTTCAGCATGTACTTAGAAAAGCAACATTTTTTCAGACAAATAAACTCAATATTTCAGGTTTTGTCAAAAAAAATTTGTATTCATTTCTACTACTTTTGAAAAATTTTTGTACATCGTTTAAAGAAAGTATTACTTGATACATTTCGAATTATAAATACATCTCGAAAAAAAAGAACATATTATTTTGTTGCAAGTTGGATATTTTCTAAACTTTTTTTCCTTCCGAAATCTGCATACAAGTTCCGTTTCCAATTTGTTCATGAGAGCTTGAACGATTCTTGAAAGGAAAATAAATAAATAAAAGTTCTTATTAATATAGCATATGTTTAAAACAATGAATTTTTATGTTAATTCGTTCATTGGTCACAGTTTCCGCTTAATTAATTGTTTATTTAGAAGGGAAAAAACAGACTATTATTTCAGAATATTTACCTTGGATAAGGGGCGTCACAACCTATTATTAAACTTAGAGTTAATTTCCAGTTTTTTAAATATTTTTCAAACTTTCATTTATTAATTAATATTAGAAGATGGCATACTAATTAGGTTTCTATTATTTCCATTTATTTTTATCATCTATGTACAGTTAACAAGTTTCTTTTTCAGAGTATACCAAAATAATTCTAAAAAATTATTTTTTCTTAGTATGTCTTATTTTACAAAAATCTTACAAAAATATTAGCAATTAATAGACACGCAATGTGATTAAAAAGTATTGAGTCTTAAGTCTTTAGAAAACACTATTTTAGTCAGTGTTAGTCTTGATCACATACAGCGGGAGCTTGTACACATTAGACTGCGAATAGCGACCACGACCATAACCGTGATCTTAATACAGCTCTCACAACCAGTTCTCAACCAGTGATCACCGGGCTTTGAGTTTTGGCTTTAGATGGGATAGACTTATCCTAACAATCATGAGTAACAATTGCAAACTCACAACAGACATAAAAATAGTATATTATTCTAAAAAAAAGGCGTCATTTCATATTAAGACGGAGAAAAAAAAACAGCCTTAAAGGATGAGTGACAACCAATACTCGAAAAACCATTTTTACATGCTCTGCAGAGCTTGTTAGTCTACAAAATACATGAACGAATGTAATTTTTACGTGCTCAAACATTTTTTTCGAATGTATATTAATGAAAACATGCCAATGTACCTATAATTAATGTTTCAGGAAGAAAGAAAAAACAACATTAACAAACATATCTACACTAAAACTTTCATTCTAAATATAAATCTGAAGTACCGTGTATTATTAACAAAGAAGTTTTACGTGTTGTTAATAAGGAAGAATTAAACACGGATTAGTTATGGTGGAGTAAATGCATAGCACTATTATTAACAAAGATACATAATTATCAAAATTATTAATTATTATCGACAAATACTATATAACCTTCAACATGTTATAATAAAACGAAGTCGTATCGATGTATCATAATGATGTGAAAAATTTAAGGCTTTCTTCACACGATGACTGCAACTAAAGATGAAAAAAAATTGATTTTATTCTTTTTATTATTTTTAGTTACTTAGCATTATTTTTTTTATTTTCATTGTAAAATACACATTGAGCTCGTTAATTTCTTAATATTTTTAGGAATTGTTGTAACAGTTTTTCAAGTAGGATGCCTATAAAATATTAACTTATGATCAAACCAAGAGTTAAGAAAAAGAACGTGACTTAAATTGCTTGCAATTTTAATATCAGGTAACATTTTATACGGCCTTTTTTAGAAGATGGTCAAAAACGTCAAGTTGCTGATAAGAAATTCCTGAATTATTGAGAAGTTTTTCTAATCTTAAGTAATTGCCAAAACATTTTGCTGGCAAAATTTCTGCACAAGACAAATAATAAATTAATGTTATGAATAATTACATTAAGATTAACACTATTACTAATAATGCTAAAATAATTTAAAGAAGAGGATATTGAGCATCAAAACCTCCCATGTAGACAGGGCAAAATAAGAATTTGTTGATGTAAGCAGTTTTAAAATAATTCATGTCATTTAACAAAATCTTATGATATAATTCCAATAACGCAGTTATAATTCCAATAACGCAGTAAAAGTTCTATTGCAGTATTGCAGCAGCATTGTTTACTGATCCTAAATAATACAGATCATGTTAGAGTTCTATTACTATTGAGCTAAGCTTGTGAGGTTTTCATGATTTCATGTAAAGTAGTTTTCCTCAAAAAGTAAGACAAGCATGTTTAAGTTTCCTAGGATTTTGAATAAATTCGAAATGAAAAGAAAATCTAAATAGTTGTCTCAAATTTGATTTTCGGTGTTGGTAGGATAAAAAATTCCAATGTTGAAACTAATTACAGGAAGAGAAATAGTTAATATATTTAATAATAATTATAATAGTTACAAAAACGTCAAACAGCATGTTTCATTAATCAAAGATACCGATTTGACAGACCTAGATTTAATGATGTCGCATTATCAACAGACTGTAGCAACAGCTGTAGTAATTTATATATATCTAATTATTAAATATTAAATTGGAATTTTTTTTCTTGATTGAAATAATGCTTAAAGAAATGAAGCACAACATTTAAACTGAAAACCAACTTTCTACCTTCCTTTCGTTCTCAGAAACACATATCCAATATTAAATGCAAATTTTGTTTGATAAAAAGCTACAACAGAAAGATTATTATTGCTGCATTTCTTTCAGTTAAAGTAATTGCACAAAGAATATTCTACTATGTATGTATTGATTTGAAAAAATGTCATTTTTACGTTTGTTTTAAGTAAATATTTTTAATTTTTCTTTATTAGATTTTAGAAAAAACGGAAAACTAGCTGTGAGATTATTTTGGCTGTAGATGAAGGAGGGTATAATCAAGAAATTTCTCCTCAAAAACATTAAGATATTGGACTGAAAATTTTTTTTTTTAGCAAACCTATTACTTCAAGCGTGTCATTTTAAAATTGATAAGTATGCCTAGCTTACAGTAACATATTAAGTCATTTTAACTGTTGATTTTTTACTATGAATTACCTTCACTGCATTTTTTTTAATAAATGATATCGCTCAGGGAATTGTAAAATCGAATAATAAATAAAACATATGTATGAACAATTTATTGATAAACTACTTTTTTTCAACTCTGCTTTTTTTACCAGCTGTCTCAGATCTTCATATTCATTTCATATTCTCATATTCATTTCAGATTCTCATATTCATTTCAGATCCTCATATTCATTTCAGATCCTCATATTCATTTCAGATCCTCATGTTCATTCCAGTTCTTCATATTCATTTCAGATCCTCATATTCATTTCAGATCCTCATATTCATTTCAGATCCTCATATTCATTCCAGATCACCATATTCATTCCAGATCCTCATATTCATTCCTGTTCTTCATATTTATTAAAGATCCTCATATTTATTGAAATTCATTATTGATTGGTACTTACAAATACGTTCTTGCATACACGGAAAAAATCTTATCACCTACACTAAAATCTTAGCATTTTTCTAAAGAAACAATCTCCAGAACTAATTAAAAATATGAATCATCATTATATGACTTATATGACAAGCCCTTTTTTACAGTTATTTATACATCATTCTATGTATTTTAAAATAAGTTTAAACAAATAATAAGAATCAATTTAATCAAACTCAATATACCCCTATAACTGAAAAGGTAAAAGGTAAAATTTTGAGTAATATGGAATACGGATATAATAAATCCACAAATTGTTATCAGATATGATTTAAAATTTATAAGATTAAACAAAAACTGGTGTAGTTCTTGCTTTGAGCAGGAGATAAAAAAATGCCTGAAAAGTCAGGGTTGTTTAAATAATTAAAACTAAACATGCAAGAAAGGAATTCAGTTGTCACATGCTATAAAATTATCAAGCCACCGAATGAAAATTGAAGAAATTATCGTGAAACTCAGTTTGTAAAATGCGTGTCAATGCTATCAAACTGCGAGACAACGTAAAAAAGGCTGTATCATTTTTAATTGTATGAGTTTCGACTTAAAAATTTTGCACAATTTCACCTACTACGTAAATATGAAGGAAATAATATTTTTTCTTCCTTTTTTTGTTGAAAATTATACTGTGGTGCTTCCCTTAAATGCAAATTAATTCTTAAGGTTATTGACAGTGAATGAATTTCAGGTTCATCACTATATTCTTAGGAAAACCGATTAAACGTTGAACTACATTATCATTATCGTGATCCATTACATGGTGCGAATTTGCAGCAACCTTAAGTATTAAATTGATATTCAATTTGAACCATAATATCGCGTAATCAAATTTAAAATATATTATACTATGTCTAAACTTAGCACCATATTAAGGTTCAATCTTATTCTACCTTTAGCAATACAGCAATTTTAAAAATTTTTCGGCCAGGCGCTGTGAAGCTCAAATATGCTCAACCACATAAAGCTATGTAGAATCTCTCTATTATGGTTCAAAATATTTTTTAATTTCAAGCAGTGTATTTATAATGAGGTTTCTTAGTTTCTGTAACATGAAAAACAAATATGAGGAATTTAATTCAAAATAATAAAATTCAATTAAGAAATATAATCAAAATTTATTTCGAGTTTCGATTTTTTAAATACAATGTAAAATATGCGACAGAAATAAAAATAGCTCATCGAATTAATGCTAACACAATAAAGCTATTTAAGCACCTCTTACTTAAGTCAAAAGAAATGTACCAGAACAATTCCAACTATTACTTCACATGACTATTGGATTCACTAGATGTAAACAAATAAAAAAATACGACTTTTACGCAAGGAAAATAATTTCTCTAATGCAATTTCCAAGCTCTTGGTCAATTTCTTGCCGCAAAAGTGAGGAAAACAGTGAACAAGTAATAATAAAAAAGGAGAAATAAGCTTATAATATCAGAGCAAAGAGTAAAAAACTAAAAAAAAACTAGATCACGCAATCTTTACATCAGATCTTAAACCGCAAAATAATCCAAAGGGGTCCGTATCGATCGCTTTTACTAAGCGCGCATATACACATACCCTCACAAGAGAATCCCATTGACTAGTTAGTGTACCAGGGCGGCGCTAGTCTGTCATCCCCCATTGAGATCGATGCGGCGGTGTAGAATGGAGTAGTTAAAAGCATAACAAAAAGTCCCAGAGCAGTTCACTGCGTGGTCTTGACCTTCAAAAAGACTACGATAGGGGTGAATGACCTATGGGGAGCAGGGGCGTCATTTAAAGCCTTATGAATTAAAATTAGAAAATATAAATCATAATATTATCTTTTTAATAAATTTAATCACATTGGGATTTTTCAGTGATAAATAATGTATCAACCACGTATTGCAATTAGTGCTTGCAACTTATAACGCCTTTTAGAAGTGCACAAATGATCACTATTTTTGTTTCAAGAAAAATTGATACATTTTTCGATAATTAATACTTTTTATTTCTATAGATGACGTAGAAATCTCCAAATGAACTATTATATGCAATATGATTGAAAAAAATGGGGCAATATAATGAAAAGCAATTTTTTTTTAAAAAAAACTGCTGTTTAGAATTGTTTTTAAATAGGTGCTCTGCAATTTTCAGAAATTTCTATCAGATAACAGCACAATAGACAGAAATATCTTTCATCCTACATGGAAATTAGAGAAACGTTATTATAAAAAGCTCTCTTGTATAATTTTAAAATATGGCTTATCATTATATTGTCTTAAGTCTTTCAATCATATAATGCATATATGACATAAAGCACATGCAAATAAAAATTGAACATGAATTGAAAACTGAAAATGATAAACGTCAAGTGCCAAGATTGAAAACCTGCCATTTACACTAAGTACGATTCTGATTCATTGGAAACCCATTTAAAATTCTAAGTTGGTAACTTGACGTGTGGTAGCTGAATGTTACATTGGTAACTAAGTAGCTAACGTTAATACGTTTGCAAATGTCTCAGTTAACAGGGATGTAAAATTTTCTTGGCACTTTGCTTACCACTTATATTCTTTATTTATAAATATAAGATCGCTTACAACGTTTAATTCTCAATGAATGTATTTTAAATTTTCAGCCTTCAATGAAAAATAAATGTATTCTTCACAAGTGTGTGCTTTAACATTTCATGCCACTTAAAATAAGTTGAATTTTTTTTAATTAGAATATAATGTTTTAATATTATTTATGGCTGGTTTACTGTTTTACTGAGTAAGTTTTTTTTTTTTATAATTAAATAATGATCATGAAAAAAATAGCAAATCTAAAATTTTTTTTAAAAAAATTGAAAGATTTATCTTAAAACTACAAATTCAGTAAAAGAAGTAAAACTGTTTTTACTTACAAAGAAAAGCACTCAGCAAAGATAACAACGTTTTCGCAACAAAAGCGTGACGAAAATTTTTATGAGCGGAAAAAAAATTATTTCTAACGATATCAAAACTTGGCATACAAACATTTGTTTCACACTATTTGTTAAATATTAACTAGCTCAAAACATACAATTTAAATTCAAACCAAACTCTTTAGAATTCTAGGAGTATCTTATAATAAAAACAAATGGGATCAAGGTTCAAGATTTGACATTTGTGTCAACTAAATTCTCCAGTTGATTTGGTGAAATGTAAACTTTTTAGATAATCAAGAATGTTTAAAATCTAGATCGCATCTTAGGAATAGATGGCTGTGTTCAAACAAGAGGTAAAGGTTAAGAGCGTTAAGTTTATATTAAGAACTAATCCGGATTAAAGTTTGCATTTTTAGAAAGGTTAGTTCCAAGAATATGATATATAAAATGATTTCTTAAACAGACAATTTGCAATTTTATTTGTCACAGTTGTGACACATTTTACTGCAGAATGAATACATGAATGCATGAATTTAACATTGGTTCGAGATCCAAAAATGGAAAGAAAGTAAATAATTTTTGTTAAAAATTTATTTAGAATGCACTGAATTTCTGCTCAACGAGACGAAAATATTAAAATAATAGAGAGATTTAGCACTCTTACATAGCAGCCCACACGTTCACATACTGAGGTTCACGTAGAGGTTATGTGCAACACCAGCTAGCAGAGAAAAATCTTAATTCTCAACACAGCTTGCGCATAAAGTACGTAACAGATAAAGTTTAGGATCACTGTTCTGTAAGTTATTATGCGTAAAGTGAAATATTGCTTTGAATTTGATATATTATTTTTTAAGAATAAGAATAGCACTGAAGAAACTTCTTTACGTGAAAAGGTAACATATGCAAAATTTAAATATTTAAAGCAAATAAAATATTCCAGAACATTTTATCATTTACTTAAGGTACAGTGTACCACTGTTAAGGCATGGTTGAACATAATTAACTTCCTTTCTTCCGTTGTTTACTGAATTAATAGTTAAAAAGTTAATTTGTTGAGTTGTTTTAATTAGTAAATGAATGTCTTGAATAAAATTTTTTAAATTATGTTTGTACTTAGGTGCAAAAAGGAACAACGTCAATTACTAAACAATAAAACATTGACATAACGTTGAAACAGCCTAATTAAGAGCTAATTAACAAGTTCGAGAGGCAACGTGCTTATTCGCGCTTGTAATTGCATTGTTTTTATGTAATTTAAATTAGCACAAATAGAACCCCATTTCATTTTAATAAAATATTAGCCTTTTCGGAGACAAGTTACAATTTTGAAACCAAAAAATCTATTTTTAATCCTTTTTCGAAATATATATATAATTGCTTCTATAAATACAAATTTTTATGAAACTATTTTAAATAGGTTATTTTCAATTTATGCGTTGCGTTAACCACGATGAAGAAGACTATATTTTTACACGTTATTCATTTTACCAACAAATATTTTGATAAATTTCAGCGATATTTAGATATATTTCGGCGAATGAATTTTTAGGTACTTTCCTTTTGAACTAATTTATTAGACAATTTACACAGAATCACGTAGCAAATCTAGAAAATATCAAAGAATGCCAATAAAGGTATTTATAAATATTATGCTTTTGACATCCCTTATTAAAAAACTCAATACTTTCATTAAAAATAATCAGTTTGTAAAAAATTCTTTTACACCCTGAGATATCAGGTGTATTTAGATACATTTATTTAAAAAATATTATTTTCACATTTTTGAGAGCTAATATCTAAATTACATTCAGCTATCTTTCAAGCTCTACAATACTTTATTTTTTTGCTTCTTGTCCGAAGTCAATGTTGTTTTCAAATTACATTTTTTTTAATACCTGACATCAGACAGTTTAAGTCAATGAAATTTAACAATATAGTTTTATTTCTCAGTATCAGGTTTGCGCAAACAATAGTATTAGATAGGATAACCAGTTATTAAAATATTATTTTTTCTTAACTAACTCATAAATTAAGCAAAAGTACACTTTGAAAACATTAATTTGGATCAGTTGGTATGCGTTTTTTACCTGTTTAGCATAGTATGCTTTTATGTTTCTTTAAGGTACTACTTAAAGAAGATGATTAAAAACTGATAAAAAATATGTTTTTTATTTTATGTAACATCCAAACCTAACATGAATAAAAAAAAAATCATGTAACCCTTTGACACAGATAGGGCACAGTGTCCCATCCTTTTTTTTTTTTTTTTGACGCTCAACCAAAATTGCAAGTAAAATTCTGAATTACAAACAAAAATATATTTCAGTACTTTTTAATGATAAAAAACAGTCTAATAGTTACTAAAAAAAATATGTTAGATAGTTGGAATTTTATTTTTACTAAAAAATAAAATCAAAGAAGTTAGAAAAGAAATGAAATTTTTTTTCACACTCAAAAATTTATCAATAATTGATTTTGCAAATTAAGTATGAATGATGAATAACAGTTTCCCTTAGATCGAAATAACTACATATGAGTGCAAATTTAAAAAAAAAATGTTTGGAAGATTTTATCTTTATCGTAGAAAAAGACACCGGTGTCGTATGCTGTATTTCAGAACCATAAAATACTAAATATGATATTTTTCACTTATTTTGACTTAATACAAAACAACGATAAAAGTATGAAAAATATGATTGATAAAAATTTTGCGTCAAAAGGATAAAAAAATACGCCTAATTAATCGCTATTGGAAAATTCCTAATGCACGCAGCCAAATTAAATATACAAATCTAGAAAAATCATTTATTTCCAGTGAAAAAATAATAAAAATCACAAATATTTCTTCCTCCATAATATTCAGGAAAGATGATTCTTACTATTTATGCTTTTGTAGAATTTAGTTCAGATCTAATTCTTTTTTAAGATCAATAAATTTTTAAACGGAAATAACGGACAGTAGTGCTCCCAAAATCCGATTTAAATGTATCTCACGATCAATGAAAATAATTTAAGGGAAGAAAGGGGGAAAATAAAAGGGAGATTTCATTAATAACATAGTCAATTAGAGCTTAGAGGGTGATCTCTTATAAGGTCAAATAGCACAATTCTTCCTTACCGTCAATTTTTCATGTCATCTACTTCAAGAGCATTTTCGACTAAGTCCTGACCAGAATTATTTCATCATAACCTACATTGGCCATTCACGTTCCATGGATTTCTCCAAAACAAAATGTAAACATTTATTTATCTCTAGGGAGAACTTTGCATTATGTGATGAATATAATGCGCTTGACAGCCACACAAATATTAATGTATATGAGACTAGCGATTGCAATGAAAAAGATAAGAATTATGGTTTTTTTCGAATGCTCTGTCGTGAAATAAAATGAATTTTTTTTCTTCTTTTTTGCAGATAAACTCGTCATCAATGTAGAAAAACTCGGGAAACTGAATTTTTATTAAAATATCCTATGTCTTCCCTTATAAATCAATCAATTTATGATGAAAAGATTGTGTTGAAGGAGAGTTCTTCAACAATTCACATATTTCTAAGTTTTTATGTATACATTTAATGTATTTTGCCATCCTAAATTTTTTTTAAAGGAATTTTTTTGAATCCATTGAATTGTTTTTCCATTGATATCGGTCACCGACACATTAGGTTTGAGGATAAAGTGGCAACTAATAAATTATTAGAGTCTACCGGTCACTGGCTACTAACTTAATATTTAAGTTTTCAGGTCTACTTTTAAGTTTTGTTCATCTTTACTCATCCTGCAATTGTCTAAATCGAAAAAAGGCTGGCCAAAACGGGAAAAAAAATTTTTTTTTTTGTCAGAACTATATTATAATCTACTTTTAAGTTTTGTTCGTCTTTACTTATCGTGCAGTTGTCTAAATCAAAAAAAAGGCTGGCCAAAAACAGGGAAAAAAAGTTGCGTTTTTTTTTTCTTGATCATAACTATATTATAATCTTCTATACTTTTGATCATATCGGATTCAGAATTTTTTTTTTTTTTTTTTAGATGACTACTGGAATCAGAGCTTATTCTGAGTTACTCATGCTATCCAAATAATAAGGAAAATGAAATGAATTTAGAAGAATACATAACTAAAGTACCATTGCTTGATTATTGCACGATTGGTAATATTTTAATTTCATACACGATGTACTAAAAGAATATAATATTTTACCCATTTTCACTAAAGTAATATTTATTTTCCTACGACAACTTTTTCAGAGCTCAAACTTAAAGTTATTTCTGTAAAAGTTCATTATCAATTACAATAAAAATGTTTAGAACTGCGCTTAAATATTTATAAATTGACATTATGTCAGCAATCATGAATCCCGAAAATAGATACTCATTTATTTATAAGTTACTAAAATTACCATGATTTAAATCATGATTAAAATCGGTATTTAAACTACTTAATTTTTGTTTTAAAAAATCATTTATTTAAAACAACTATGATTATTTTAAGAAAATCTTTGGTTTAAACAAATTGATTTTTCTTAAAAATAAATTATTAAGTCGAAAATATTATTATAAATATGTTCTTTAAGGCGTGATCCTTTAAAATGAAGGTTTTTCTCCAAAGAAATAAAGAAAAGGGGATGTTTGTAAATTATTAATAATTTCAATTTCGACTATAGATAAAATTAGAGACTGAAAGTAGATAAGAGTGGTGTAAAACTGTAAAATAGCTGCATGTAAAATACTTGGGTGGTAATAAACATATTTCAATTATACCTTTTCGGTTTTATGTTTATTCGAATACAAGTGGTTTTAAAACTCATTAAATACGTAGTTAGTGTAGTATTGCACACAAGTTTTAAATTAAACTTCAATTCAAAACAAGTTTTTAATTAAATTTCAATTCAAAACAAGTTTTTAATTAAACTTCAATTAAAAACAGTTTTTAATTAAACTTCAATTAAAAACAGTTTTTAAATAAACTTCAATTCAAAACAAGTTTTTAATTAATTAAAAACTTGTTTTGAATTGAAGTTTAATTAAAAACTTGTTTTAAATTGAAGTTTAATTAAAAACTTGTTTTGAATTGAAGTTTAAACTTCAATTTAAAGCAAGTTTTTAATTAAACTTTAATTCAAAACAAGTTTTAAATTAAGCAACAAAAATGTAATTTTGATGGTAAATGTTTCCATACCCAATCAAAATATTTTATAAGTGTTAATATCACATGCTGGTAAGTATTTTGAATATTAAAAAAGTTAATAAGATTAGTGAGTGGTATTTTGGGTATCTTTCTTATGAGTTTCTTGATATTTATATATTCATATGGGAAAAATTTTATTGAAATGAATAATGCAAGAAAAATATTTCAGAATATGAAGTTAATCTTTTTCTATGTAGTACTCTTCACTTTCAATCAAAATAACAAATCAAATTCTCATAATTTTTTATAACCCACGTTTTTGAAATAGTTTTTGACAATAGTCGATGAAATATTTCTTTCTGAGATACAGCTTAGAGAAAGAAGGGGAGAAAGTTAGATTTGATCTCTTTATGTGGTGAGCAGAACGCTCAAGTTGTAAAGAAGGATTAATTTGCACCAGTAAAAGATATTTTTCCACGATTGCCCACACTTTGTCGGCTATCTACTAAAGAAAGAAAATAAAAATAGAGAGTTTTTCAATTGCTTTTTAAGTCGTATAAGATATGTAAGTAGCATTAAAAGAGATAAGAGCATTTAAGTCGCATTGCTTTTAAAAGTAGCAAAGTAAAGAAAAGAAAAATCGTAATATTTAAGATTTTTTAAAAGACATCTTGACACGCCCTACTGATGAAAAATAAACATAGAATGTCCCAAATATATCCAACAATTTGAAAAAATTTAAAAAAAAGGAGATAATATGCAATTTCTACGCTCTGCCTAGAAAACGATTTTTTATTTTAATCAGGTTTTGAAATTAGTTTCAAAAATCGTAAAAAGATGGAGCTGTTAACTGAAAAACAACTGTAATTTGAAATTTTCAAAACGGCATCAACAAATTTTATTTTATAATTCATAACCATCGCTGAACCGCCAACCTAATTTTGACTATCACTGTTTAATTCCATAGTCTTATAATTCTGAATCCAATTCAGAAGACAAGGGAACTCCTGGACCAAGTATTGGGAGAAATTTGCCATCGTGGAGAAATTTTGATGGAACTAACCAGCATTTGCGTTACCCGGAGAGGAAAACCTCTTACGGTTAGCCTGAAGACAAGGGGACTCTAACCCATGATCTGTCTACCACTGAGGATATTTTACGTGTCAGCACTGTGGTCGGCGAAAGCCAGATGCGGAATTCGTATCGACCAGCCATCGCTGGGATTCTAACCCAGTTCACTTCAATGGAAGGCGAGTGTTCTATCATCTAAGCCCTCGCAGCTCGGTTGTAGGAAGTCTATTAATCATGTTATGTCCAATGCTCATGGCCGATTTTTAGACTCTGCGACAAAAGTCCCGAAATTATATCAAAACACAAAAAGGGAAAATCCTCCAAGAACATCGGAAAAGAAAAGATTCTAAGCTAACTTAAGAAGTTATGCATAAATAATATTCATTATAAATAACGTTAAAATTATCATACAGAGATTCGTTACAATTCTCCTATTATAATATTCATGATAATTCAGTTTCATTATAATTAAAAAAACCATAAACATTCATAATAATTCATACATTATAATTCAATAGTTTTTATATCAGTTACAATTTGACAATCGTAATACTGGATTTATAATTCTTCAATTAAAGAGTTGAAAAAAAGTAGTTTCTAAAAAACATTTTAATGAATTTAGAATTATCATCTTTCACCCGGAAGTTACTTGCAAAAATCATTTTCCAATTCAAAAATTCATTATTTAATAATTTATCAGATTAAAAAAAAATGTAAGCAAATATATATTTGACCAAAATAAGCCTTTAAACACAAAATTTCCTGCTTTTTTTAAAAACGACACTTTTTATAGTCTTCTACTAAACTCTTCAACAATATTCGATAATTATAATAGTTAAAATTCCAAATTCAACAATAATGTTTGTTATAATTCCAAAGTCAGCAAGAATATTTGTTATATTTCCAAATTCGACAATAAAATATAACTCCAAATTCAGCAATAATATAGGTAATAATTACAATTTGGCAATAATGTTTGTTGCAATTACAAAGTCGACTATAATATCTATTATAATTGCAAATTCGGTTACAATATTTGTTATAATTCCTATCCGTTTCAATCCGACACAAATGTTTGTTATAATTTCCATTTTTCTAGTTCCTATTTGTTATAATTCGACAATATCTATTAGAATTTTATTAATCATTGTAATAATAATATTATATAGACGTTAAATTGACAATAATATTTGTTATAATTCATACTCGTTACAATTCGATAATAATAAAAGCTCTTAATGATCCATATTCGTCAAAATTCGTCACTATAGACGTTAAATTGACAATAATATTTGTTATAATTCATACTCGTTACAATTCGATAATAATAAAAGCTCTTTATAATCCATATTCGTTAAAATTCGACACTTATAACATCCATTATAATATTGAAGGTTAAAGAACCATAATTCTAACGTCTCACGCTTAAATAAAAATGGCCTGTACTCCAACCTCACATTATATCAAATTGAATAAAATCTGAATTTGTAAACTACAGAGCATCTAAACAAAACATCGTGATAAAAATAATAAAATACGAATGCAGACGTGCTTCAGGAACCAAACAGAGAAACTGTCGAAACTAAATCGAGCGTGACAAGTGACTAAAATAGTCCCTCATAAATGCCACTCACATCTTTTCTTTGAATAATAAAACGACATTGAAATAATAAAGTAAAACTACTTCAACCAGAACTCTTACCTGGTATTTCCGACCTCGGTGAAAGTAAATACTAAGCGAGCTTTCGATGTGCTGAGATACAATACCCAAACCAATATTAACACTTGAAATGAAGTTGAATAAAATAAGCAGAAGAGGCTAATTTGCAATTAATAGCTTAAATGAAGTGTGATAATGGCAGATATAAACTTAGAGATGATGATTATTGATAAAAAAGGTGATAAGGAAGAAATATGCGAATAGGAAATTATCTTAGTTGATGTCAATGCAATTAGTGCTTGTAATTCGTCAGTTGGAAATAATGCGAGTATAAATGCGCAATCAATCAGGTATATAAGGCCTATGTATTTGAATGTACATACAATTAAATAGTATCATCACATCAGTTGGTGAACAATTGAATCATAAATAGTAAGATCATAAATAGTAGAATCATGCTATACAGTAATTTTTAATACTTAAAAGATATTAAAACTGATAATATCATGGTAAAAACAGGATAAGATGAATTCAATATGTTTTGCTTTTGTGCTGAGCCTCCACCAGTACTATAGTTAAATAAAAACTAGCTCGAAAACATTATAGATAGATGAAGCAAATTCATTATAAATCGTACCTATGATTTCTTTTATAAAAACGTTAAGTATAGCTTTTAGAATTTGAATTTATCTGCTTTTGCTGTAATTCTTCTCTTGCACAATATAAAATTTATTTTTTAAGCAAAAACCAGTTTTATAATTGTTGGTAAAACTTTTAGAAGTTAGCTTTTCGTCATAAATATCTTTTTTTTTTAACAAAATATATTGAATTTAATCTGTTATTCATCCTATATAACATAAATTACGCAGTCGACAAGCAAAGGACTACTAAAATGGAATCAATATACATTTGCTTTGTGTAACTAAGACAAAATACCACGCAAATTGTATCTGCTTGAAAGTTTGTAAAGGTTTTTGTAACAAATAATGTATAAAAAGGGCGTAAGTAGTATTTTCTGACTTAGAAAAAAAAGTACAAATCTTTCGAAAGCATTTATTTCTCAATTTTATCTTCACAAACCTAAAACTATGGAATTCTAAACATTTTTAACACGTTGAATGCCACGCTAATTTTACATGGCTTGCCCGAAAATGATTTTTGTGTGTTCTATATTGTATATTTCTTCCAACCATTTTAGTAACGATAATAATATAAAAAAAAATTAAAAGCATTAAAAATTTACTCGAATTATGTGTTTCTAATAATCTTGACTTCGCCCCGTCATCGGTGACCCCCGTGTCGCTACGAACAAACTCAGTGCCGGCCACCGGTGACCCCCATGACATTCAACGTGTTAATTTTCTATAACGCCCAACATTAGTAATTAATTATATCGTTGTTATAGTACATAATTAAATTTTGTCTGTTTCTAACTTCCCTTATATTTTGCAATAATTGTTTGCTTCTAATACCCTTATACTTGCATCGTAGATATGAATTACAGCAAAATATGGATCACGGAAAAAAGAATACCGGAAAAACAATCGTCTTATTAACTATTGTATAAATGTAAAATCCGTTTCGACTCGGGCAGTTATACCTTTCAAATGGTTAATCAAACATAATAAAATAATTTTTTAAAGAACAAATTAGCATACAACGTTTAATGTGAAGCTGACAGAACGGAACTTTTAATGCTATATATATTTTTGGTTTCAATTATAATTATATAATATAATTATATAATATCGTCATATAACAAAATTATGTAATTAGTTACATTACAAATGTATAATATAATTATAAATATAATTATATAACGTATAATAGTATTGTTATAAACAATTTATCAATTATTAGTATTCTTTGAGAGTGTTTATTTTTTGATGAGTTAAAAATATTAACAAATATGATAAAGTACTTCAATCTAATAATTACAAAAAATTAGCTAGCGTGAAATTTTTTTCTAATATTTTATTATTATATCGCAAAACAATTTATAATTGCATCAAATTTAAATATAACGGCATGAATAGCATTGGTCGTTACATTTATATAATAACTAATGGGAATTTTTCCCAGTACTTTTTTCGTTTAAAAAAAATATGTATATATCTTCATTTCTTTCCGCGTCCAAACGGAAGGAACCTATCATTCCAAGACAAAAGCAATTTTTAACACCCATATGGGTACTCATTTTTGGTAGAGAATGTGCTTCTATAAATATACTGTGGGTGGAAGGAAGTAATCCCCTTTATTCCAGAGTATTCCAAGGTCAAGAGCAGAGTTGAAAATAATTGTAGGGATGTCCCCAATCGATCAAGGGGAGACTCTTTATAGGATGGTTGCCGCGCCTTTTATGGCAATGATGCTCATCGATTGCAAACAAAAAAGGAGGAATTTTCAGAAACTTCTTAGAGATTCTTCGGAGTTTAAGAATAATTACAATTTAGATATTTTGCTAGCATGCAATACTACAAATTAGCAAAACAATTTTCAATATTTGAAGTTATGATACAAATTGGAAAATTTCATTTTAGGTAAACTTCTTTAAAATTTTGAGTTTAAAAATAATTACAATTTGGATATTTTGTTAGCATGCAATACTACAATTTAGCAACACAATTTTCAATATTTGAAGTTATGATACAAATTGGAAAATTTTATTTTATGTAAACTTCTTTAAAATTTTGAGTTTAAGAATAATTACAATTTGGATGCCTTTTTAGAATGCAATGCTACATTTTATGAACACTAAATTAAACACTTTAAGTTATGATGCAAGCTTTAATGTTACATTTTATGTAGTTTTCTTTGAGATTCTTAGTTTAAAAATAATTACAATTTGGATATTTTGTAAGCAAGCTATACTATATTTTTAGCAACAAAATTTTCAATATTTTAAGCTACGATACAAATTTTAATATTTCATTTTATACAAACTTCTAAAATTCTTTGAGATTCTGAGTTAATTACAATTTGGATGTTTTTTTTTAAAATGCAATATTACATTTTGGCAACACTACTTTTAATATCTGAAGTTATGATGCAAGTTTTAATATTTAATTTTATGTTTAAGGAATATTTATATATTTCGAGAAATTTTTCAAGAGTGTTCATGTTTCGAAAACAATATTCTCATGATTTTTCAGAAAATGTTCTGATTTTAATCAATTAAATTTAGTATCAAATACCAAAGTTTCAACCCTGCAATTTAGTCAATAAAATTCAGGGACAATAGTTTGCTATTTAAATAAATAAAAAAAGAGCAGACAGTACAAGTATATAAAGTGCGCAAACTAAGGAAGTGAACACTAAATAAGTTTTGATCTAATGATTGGATTTTCACGTTTTCTCAATCTTTAATGGTTTCAGGGCCTAATCTAATATATTACTCTAAACAAGTGAATTTATATTGTTATTTTTAATTTAATCTTGTAGTTTTATGGTTTCAAAACGCAAATGTTAAAAGTTTTCTATTAAGCGCTCTACGCAAATGTTAAAAGTTTTCATCAGTGACATTCGCCTGATGGACGAATTGAACTTGGCAAATTGTTGTTTGAAGCAAAAGTTAAAATTTTTTATAATTAATATCAGCATAATTACAATGAAATAAACAAAATAAAGTCAGACTTTTCTTTACAACAAAACGCTAAAGGCGTGGTAATTCTTGGGACAAATCGCACTACCCCCCTCCCCAATGAGATGACCCAGGTTCGAATCCCAGCGATGACTTGTCGATACGAATTCTGTTGTTATAAAATATCTATATCCGGTGTTAGTACAGATTTACTGATTAATTTTCACAGCGAAAACTTGTTCCCATATGGTAAAAATCTGTTGTGACAAAAGGTTAACTTTAACGGATTAATTGTTAATTTCTTATGTTTAAAACCATTGTGACAACGAATTTTCTTCGAATTTTCATGGTTTTGCTCAACCAACCAAACAGCCAGTTTAACGAAGTAAATTTTAAGATATTTTTTTATAGTGCATCAGTTTCAATTTGATTTCATTGTGGTGACATAATTGTAATTAATTCGACACTGTTAATAATATATTCAGAGTATTCATAAAAATTCTTTCCATAAGTGAAAATTCTATTATATTCGATTCTTCCTCAAATATTAAACAGTGACAGAGAGGTTTTCTACACTTGAAATATCGGGATAATTTTGAGAAAAAGTTTTCTAAAAGCGTAAAAATAGTTCAAATTAAAGATTTTTTTATACTTGAGAGAAACAATAATTCTTAATAAGAAATTCAAAACATTTTCACTCTTTAAAAAAATTAATTAAGATTTTTTTATACTTGAGAAAAACAAAAATTCTTAATAAGAAATTCAAAACATTTTCACTCTTTAAAAAAATTAATTAAGGATTAACAAATTAAAGATAACCAATTTTTTAAAAAAATCAACTTTTTTTCTCTAAAAACCCAAACTTACAACTAACTCTATTTAAGTATAATTAAAAAAAAGTTACTAATTCAAAAATTAATTTATACATAAAGATACATATAGTATATTTGTATCTCCCCATTCATAAAGTTGAAAATATACGTAAAAAATTCAACATAATATTACACTGTTTCTGAAATAAAACATTCAGATTCGTTTTTCCTTTTACTGTTCGCAAAATGACCATTTAACAGCCATAATATTTCTTCTTAACTGTATCATAAAACGTTTTATTTTAATAATATTTCAAGACAAAATAAGAAATCGGATGCGTGAAACAATTCGTTTCTGTGTTCTGATTCATCGTTATGACACTGAAACAAAATTTATTATATGTTAGCACCATAAACAAAGTATAAAAGTATACATGATGAAGAGCCATTACAATCAATATTGATCGCATGAATATTAAACAAGTCTTTTTTTAGTCCCTATTCATTCATAAAATCTGTATAGGAGAATAGAGGAAGGGAGGGAGAATATTTATCGTACGCAAATTTTATCGCACCATGTTCTTACGTTTTTGTTTTGCTTAGTTTCCAAGAAGATAGTTTTTTATGCGAAAGATTCATTTACTACTTTTAGAAGCCATTAAGGGAGATAATTAATATAAAATGTAATATTTATATTAAATGTTAATGTCTTTCGTTTATTTTTTTCTCTTTCCTTTTTAAAAGAATGTGATAGATTTTATAGTAATTGAACAAAGAACAAAATTTTTTATGCATGTAAAGTATAAAAAATTTATCAGTATCCTGAATTTTTTAATAATAATTGAAATTTAAAGGAAATTCGCAACAGTTAAAGAGTTAAATTAGCAATGCAAAGGACACATTTTGGCTTAGTTTAATTATGACTATTTGATGCCAAGTACACATTTACACACAAAAAAAGATGTGTGTATGTACTTAAAACACATTTTATAAACTCTTTTCCATGTGGCCCAGTACTCTTTTGTACTAAAAAAATATAGTTTTAAGACTCATTAATATAATTCAAAAAACTCTATTCGGAACAAATCAAAATGAATAATTTTTTACTATTAAATAAAAACTCTCTATGAGTATGGATCCTGCAAGGTTTGATAGATAATGCCTCATATTACTTCGCTAAAATCGCAATACAACTTTTAAATTTTTTTTTTCAATTTTATTCATTAACTTTTTCAATAAACTCAAAAATCATGCAAGCCTCGAAAGTATAAAACTGTTGTATTGTTGTTGGTATAGTACAAAATTTCATAACGCTAAAACGAGATAAATATGCCAGGAAACAATCACTATAAAAATATGTTCCTCAATAATTGTAAAAATCTTTACGAACATGAAATAAGTTAAACTGAAAGCATGTTCATTGTGAACGTTTCGACTTTTGAAACTGAGAAATGAACGAAATTAATATAACATTTTCTCAGCTAGTTTGGTGTGTAACTAAAAACTTTACTATGTTAAAATAAATATATTGTATGTATATATATATTTTCCCATGAATATAAATCATTATTTGTTAAAAAAAGAATTAAAACTTCATATATGGCCGAGATAAAATATCTACGCTGATTCAAAACATTTTTTGACACAAAAGTATTGACGGTAATTTGCGATTCTGAAGATATTCAATACACAGAAAAGAAGTTAACTTCTGTTATAAAATATGCATTTAAATGTATCATACCACGTATTATTATACAATACTTTCAAATACCAGTATTGCACGATTTGTACTGTAAAATACCACATATCATCATGCAATACTTCTTAATTTTTAAATGTAGCAGATAAAATCTAAGTTAAAATTGAAATACTTACTTGTGAACATAAACTATCGTTTTCAATGCAATGTTTCATTTTAAATAGCAAGAGAAAATAAAAATTCAACTTTTTTTCAGGCATAAAAATAAATTGAAAACTTGGAAAAAAATATTTAAGGCTTTGGATGGCTGAAACTTGAAAGCTTTCATTTGGAATTGATTTCGTTGAAAAATGATTTTTTCTTCTTTGGTGGGAGATATGAAAACGAGAATCATGCTTTTTCGCCAAATAAAAATTGAAAACAGAAGCCGAATCGATTTGGAAATGCGCTGACTTAGTAAAAAATAAAACCTGTTCCTTCAAACAGATATGGATGGAATGGAAGTATAATCATTGTTCCTGAAAGTTCCATTTTTATCAAAAAAAAAAAAAAAAAAAAAAAATAAGAGATAGGCATGGATCATGAACTGGCAATAACACTATTTTAGAAAATCTGTAAAAAGTATGAATTCAACTTTTTCTTTATCTTCAAAAATTTACTTGAAAAATCTTTTTTACTGTATTTTAATAAAGAGAGTAAACCTATCAATGCCAACTCATTAATCCTACCCAGAATATGCTTAGTGGAGGAGAAATAACAATTGAGGTTACGGAAAAATTGATTAATGCCCGCACTTTAAAGTTTCACTGAACACTTCAATCTCATGTATTTGTTTAAATTATTTATTTATAGAGGTGGCTAAAATCTCTGTAAATCAAATTTAATTACTTAAATTTACTAAAACTTTAGTTAAACTAAAGATGAGCTATCGTCAAAAGCGGGTGAAATTGGTACGTATGGTAAAGTGTATGAGTGACGAATTATAGATCTGAATTGAATGTAGAATTTAATGGATCAAAAAGAGAGAGAAAAAGAGGCAGCATATCATGCCAAAATTACAGTAAAAACTATGAAAAATGTACCTCACACCGATCACAGTGGTAGATGGATCATGAGTTAGATTCCCCCTGCCGTCGGGCTAGTCGGGGGAGGTTTACCTATCCATGTAACTCAAATGAGGGTTAGTTCCATCAAAAAGTTCTCCAAGAAGGCTAGTCTGTCCCAATACTTGACCCAGGAGTTCCCTTGTGTTCTGGGTTGGGTTCAAAATTACAAGGCCGCGGAGTTTGGTCATTGCTAATCGTGAATTTGGAACTGGGTTGGCTGTTTAACGCAGGTTATAAAATGAAATATATTAAGAAGAGAACCGCGGTGGCTTAGGGAATAGAGCTTCCGTTTCCCATGAGGTAACAGATTCAAATCCCAGCTGTGGCTGGTTGATACAAATTCAGCTCTCGGCTAGCATCGACCGCAGTGTTGAACGTAGAATATCCTATGTTAGAATCCCATTGCCATCGGGCTAAACGTGGATGGTTTTCCTCTCTGTGTAACGCAAATGCCGGTTGGTTCCATCAAAAAGTTCTCCGCGAAGGCAACTTTCTCCCAATGCTTGATTAAGGAGTTTCTTTTTCCTCTAGGTTGGACTCAAAATTACAAGGCTTAAAACTGAATATGATACGCTCAAAAATGGGTGAACTGTTATAAAATAAATTATATCAAGAAGTTAATTGTAATTCTGTTTAAAATCAATTACACACTAAGAAAAGTGTTATTTAAAATAAGTGTTCTTAAGAAAAGTGTTCTTAAAAATATTAATTTTTTGACTTTCCGATATTTTTTTACACGTAATTTAATAAAGTACCCTAAAAAACTAAGAAAATATAGCGAATAAAAAACATATTTAAAAAGAAAAAAAAATTGCAGGAGCTAAAGTGGGTATTAGAGAACAATATTTTGATGGTTCTTCAAAAAACCATACTAAGTCAATCACTGAAACTACCATACACGCAATTTAGAACAGTTTAAAATAACAAGACAACTCTACACTGATTCTCAAGGGTTTAACGGTCTTTTTCAAAATCCCGGCTCCAAGCAGTCTGGAGATTGGCAGGTTTTGTTCAAATTTCAATAGGATGCTAGAGGAAATTCGAGGGTGTGGAATACTGAGAGCACTCAGATGAGGCTGACTCATCGGGGACACCCCCGCATGTTCAGTTTGGAAGGGGGGGGGCATGTCATGGGTTACACGGTTTAATCCACCCCGTTGCTAAAGTAAAGAAAAGGGAAGGCAGAATTTCATTCACACATCTGTGGATTTCAGATATATTTAGTACTATGAAGAGGTTTCTTGGAAGCCAAAAAACGCCCTGATCTTTTATTTATCTAATGTCTAGGACTAAAGTTTAATGTTTTGAAAATAAAGTGTTGTAACTAATTTCCGTTTAAAGATGGGCATTAGAAAATGTCACGTAGAGAGAAGTTGTGAAGATTTTTGTTACAATATTTATGTATTAAACTTTTGTAGGGGTCTCCAATCACACAAATTTGTCCCAAATCCAAGCAAATTGAAACTCTTTAAGGCCGCTAATCTGCTAAACGCACCAAAAATGAGGCAAATTTTATCCTCATGCACCAAAACATGAGGATAAAATTTACCTTCCGTATGTTTGAAATTAGGAAGAGATAAATATTGGAACAAATTTCTTGTCTATTTTAAATTAAATTAAATAAAAAGAAGGAATAAGAAATAAAGATCATTGAAACTGTTATTTAAATGTTTATAAAGTAAGCATAAAATGTAGATACTGGGTTTGAAATTTAAAAAAAAAAAAAATTAACAGTGAGCTTTTTCAAAGATTAAAAATTTTAAATCATTTCAGTAAAAATATTTACAATTTGCTAAATGTGTATTTTTGAACTTTTAGTGCAATGCCTATTCAATTTATACACTAATTTCTTTTTTCAGGAGAATGAATAGAATAAAGAAAACTCCTTTAAATATGCAGAATATCTATTATCTTTTGACATTATTACTGCATCGCTCATCAATACATTAATAAAAAAAATCTGCTTTGTAAACAATTGTGTGTGTTACTATTTCACTGGTCATATAAGTCACACCAATCTGCAATAGGGTGTCGCACTCGCAACGGAAGCTTTGAATATTTCCTTCACGAGCAAGAATTGAGAAAATAATTTAGTTTTTTTCATGGAATACTGTTGAAGCATTATTGTCTAAAAGAAAGAAAAATAGTTCAAGCAGAATTATGAGTTTTTGTACTGAAAGATGCATGTCCTTTTCATGTCACATCTGTAACGTGTGGAAATTAAAAAATAAATAAATAAACTAGACCGTAACTTGCAGATTTGTATTAATGTATGTGTAAGTAATCAATATTAAAATTCATAAAAATTAAAACCAGTGCTATAAAATGTGCTGTAAATTTTGACATACATTAATACAAAATAATGAAAAAAACATGAAAAATATGTTTAATAAAAATTCTGCTTCAAGGGGTGAAAATACACTCATGTTTGAGAAAATTGCAACACCATGAAGGAATTATGCAAATTGAACCAAACTTACATGAAAATGAATTGAATTACAATGCGATGTGCATGTACCACTATTAGTAATATGTAAAATAAATTTCATTAATTTCGGACAATTCCTTCATGGTTTGCTATTTTCAGAAACATTAGCGTAGATGGGGGTATTTAATAAATGAAACGTTAAGGTCATGTTAAAAAATTTAATTACGTTTATTAAATTTGAATTATAAATACATAAAAAAGACCGTTTTTAGCTTTAACTCTTCATTACAGAATGCCTCTAAAAATATTGATATTGCGTGCTAAATTCCCCTAAGTGTGGTTGCTCAATTTAATTTGATTAAAAATTGAATAAGATTGATCAAATAATTCTGATTATTACCTGAATAAAAAGAGGATCTGTCAGTAAATTTCAGATTACGAAGATAGATGGCGACACACTAATCTATGAGTGATTTACCTTCAGGATAGCAAGTTCTTCAAAGAACTTCAAAATAATGAATGGAGAATCAAGTCATTAATAGTAAACGGTTTGCTAAGCAAGCAGTTTTCTTACTTTTCTCTTAAACATGAATGGTTCATCTTTATTTTATGTTAGTTTTTTCATCTCTTTTTAATAATTCGTAAAATATTACATTACATAAGTTAATTTCTTCTCGGTATTCTTTGAAGCGAATTCCTTTTTCTGAATTATTTGAAATTTTGACAGGTAATTCAGTCAAATGCGGCTCGCGGATTTGATGAATTATTAATTTAGAAATATATAGTCTGATAGAAAGATAATATTACAATTTTTTCTTTTCTTGATTATTTTTGGGCTTGATTATTTCGAATTTAAACAAAACTCTGTGTTAAAATAAAATTAATATAAAATTGAATTATGTTGCGTGCAAAATAATTGTTTTAACGAAATGAAATCTAGATATTAATATGGATTTAAAAACATCGATAAATTTTAAACGAAAAGAATATTCTTTATAAATTCTTCAATCGAGTTATTTCCTTCAAAGTTCGTAAAAAATTATGCTGCGTGTAAAATGATTTATTATTTTTTTAACGAAAAAAATGTTAGTTAAAGATACCTAAAAATTCTAAATCATATTCCTTATTAGTTGTTCAGATAAGTTATTTTCTTCAAAGTTTTCGATTAAAACACGCATCGCAAAAAAGTGAAATTTTAGTATGTAGTAAGGGCTAGGGGCAATAGAGTAATAAGCTACATTTTTTTTCTCTAATTGACGTTTTTACATCAAATGTTCTTTAATATAAATTCGAAATAACTACATTTTTATTTTTCAGATAACTGTACGACATACCGAATATATATTGCCAACTCAAAAAGCTAGGTATTATTTAATAAAAACAAATGTTCTTAACAATTTGAAGTGTGACTTGTGATATTGTTCCAAGACCTTCATAAATATAGTATACATTAGTGAGAGGAATGGATAGGCAAGCTTGTCTAAAATAAACATATTCTAATTTCTGACTTTTTAACTAGTTTAACTTTGGCATCATTGGCACTAGTTGGAAGTCTTTGGCACTTTTGTTGTGAATAATTTTAGATACTACGAATTTATGAGAGGAAAAAAAAAGCGATTTTGCAACAAAGTCATATACAAATTTAATATCAATGCAAACTTTACAAGCCAAAATTATTACTTTCAATGTTCGGAGGATCTGATACAACTTCGGGAAAAATTTAAAAGTGGTTGAGAAGATCCAAATAAAAAAAAAGATTGCTTTTACTAATTCCTATACCAAAACATATTTTAAATTGAAGAAAATATATTGAAATTGACCAATTAATCCCTAAAATTAAAGTAAAATTAACACCTTTAAAATTTCAAACAGGCTCATGAAACATTTGATACTTTTCAATTTTTCTCGATTTTGGCCATCCTTTATAAGGAGAATAAATTTATCGTTTTGAATAAAGCCATCTTTTTCAGAATCAAAATTTGACTAAATGTTACGTAACGGAAGAAATTGGGCATGGCTTCAAATGTCCGAGTTTGATGTCCTCTCATTCTTCAAGTCATAAATTATTAAAATGCGAATGAGCCTTGATGATCTGAGAGCATATTAATAATTAATGGAAAAGGAACTTGAGAGTTAAGAATATTTTAAGAATAATTAGAATATTTGCCTAGTATATTATGATGCTTTTTAAACGACTAGTTCTAGCGTGCTACTTGTGTATAATAACTACAAAGTTCGTATTTTTAGTCGTTATTAACGACTATTACGTTAAGCTTTGTTCATTGTTAGCCAGCGCCATCTATGCTAACCATTATAATGGTGCAAAATGTTTATTTAATTTTATTATTTAAAAAAGGATGAGCCTTGTTGGCTCAGGGGGACAGAGCACTCGCCTCCTAATGAGGGGATCTAGGTTCGAATCCCAGCGAAGTGTGTCGAAACGAATTCTGCACCCGATTCACACCGATCACAGTGCTGAAGTAAAAATATCCTCAGAGGTAGACGGATCATGAGTTTGAATCCCCTTGCCGTCGGGCCTAACCGTGTGAGGTTTTAGTTGGTTTTCCTCTCCATGTAACGCAAATGCAGGTTAGTTCAATCAAAAAGTCTTCCACGAAAGCAAATTTCTTCCAATACTTGTTCCATGAGTCCCTTGTCCTTCCAGATTGGGTTCAAAATTACAAGTCTACAGAAGTTAAACATTGGTAATCAAAATTAGGTCGGCTGTTCAACGACGGTTATTATTATAATATTTGAAAAGTTACTACAGTGCAACATTGTTAGGTGTTGACTCTATAAAGAGTATGTAAAAATTGAGAATTATTTTTCATTGATTTTAATGATTTTCTTCAGGGGGGAAAAATCCTACCAAATTTTTATTTAAATTTTTTTCTAAAGGTTGATTATGTTTTTGAATTTAAATTATTCGTATTATTAAGCTATTCGTTCATTTTAAAGTCTAAATTAACTCATTATGGCGAAATTGTATAACATACTTGTTGCCTAAAAACCTGAAGTCCGGAAATTCTGGGTTTTACCACAAAGGCTTAGTGGAATCACATTAAAGTAAAATTGCGAACTTTTACCAAGCAAATTGGAAAAATAGCTAGGTCTGCATACCTAAAATTTATCAAACTACTGGTTTATACCAGATATTTTAAAATAATTAGCTTTACGAGTTAAAGACATTCTCTCAGTAGTTATTATTTTTCTAGATGAAAGAGCTTCAAAGAACTCAATTATTTTAAAATTTATTCTTTAAATTAATGACTTTGTGCACGAAAAACTAATTCTATTTTTATCAAAGATAAAGACCACAAACTGGACTTAATACACGCATTTCATTAATACATCCTTTCTCTCACTTTTTTAGACCCGTAATTGGGATTAATTCCCAAAACATATAATTAACAGATTTAAGACAATGAAACTTTACAACTAATCGTTTATATTACCTGCAGATTGCTGTTAGGATTGTTTAACATCTGTTAAAAGATAAGGATATGAAAAAGTGTTGTTGAGAATATTGTGAATAGATCTTAATAGATTATTGTGAATAGATCTTTCACATGAGCGGCGATTTGTCCTCTATTGAAAGTTGACACAAAGAGTGCATGCGCAATTGAGTCCTAATGATAATTTATTCAATGATGTGGAAAGTCGCATTTTTCCAACAGAATATCATCGTAACTAAGCGTTTGCTAGCTTCATCGAATTTAAATTGCTAACTTTTCCGATTTCAACTACTTTGTAAAGAAGATTAAGTCACAAAAATGGAAAGTTAGGTAAAGCGTAGCAATTTTCGGATTTTCCGAAGAATTAAAAATGAAAGCATCATTGACCTCACATAAACAGTTAATGGTTATTTGTTTTTCAAAAAATTTTGAAAACAGAAAACAAGTGCGAAATTTTTAATACTAGTACTCTAATAATTCAAAATGTCACTTTTAGTAAAAATATGGTTTTAGGCGGTCTGTATGTAATTTGCAATAAAAATTATTTTTGTCAATTTTTTCCCCTAAAACCAATGACTCAAGTGGAATTCTGTTTGTTGGAGGACTATCTTTTTACTTTTTTTAAATTCAAAATCAAAATTTTTGATTTTTCTTTCATGACAAATCCTTTTTTGATTGTTTAGATTAACAAGAACGTCGGTATATGGATTGTAAACACATTTTTGTTTTAAAAAAAACACAATGTTTACATTGGTACAGTTCCAGTTCTTTAGAAACGATTAATTCTTTGTTTAAAAGAAAATATTTTTATTTATAACTTATTATCTTGAGCTCAAAACTCCATTGGAAAATATTCCACTTTGGTAACAGATCTCTGGCGATGAAGAGGAACAACTATTATTTAAAAAATCATGCAGGGTTTTCTATCTTCAAATAATACTAATGAATAGTTTTATTTTAAAAAAAATTTCCGAATCTGATATAGTGTGGCATATCATTATGTAGCTCATAAGCACTTTAGTTCGTTTGAGAAGCATAAAAGAATAAGAATGTTAATTTGCATTTTATGGAATTAGGAAATCAGAAAAACGTTTGCAAAACTTATTTTTCCAACAGTTTTTCCATTTGCACGTCGCCTACTTATATGAGAAATTAACACTTGGTTGCTTGGAAATATAATCCCTGGCCAAATATTTAGACACACTATAAGATTCTATGTAAAATCTTAATTATCAAGTGATACTATGCAGCTTTATTGCTTTTACTCGACTGAAACCGGTTTGCACTTCTTTACGTTCATAAATTAATTGGTTAAATTAGACGATATATAATATAAATTCGACGATTGGATAAATTAGACGATATATTATATAAATATAGAATATTTATTATATCAGGTATTATATTAGTGTATTATAATAAGACCAAATTATTAAACGCGCTGTCGTGTTTTAATAATTACATGTTTTGCACGAGTTTATATGCAATACTTTTACATTTAAACATGCGTGTAATAAGATTTTATTCCGAAGATTTTTTATATGGTTAGTATTTGTATTTATTTTTAACGCATCGCAATACAATATTAACCAGTTGATACACGAAAATAAACAAGTCTAAATAGGTTTCAGCTAAGAACGATGCATAATATCACCTGATAACTAAGATTTTAGATAGAATCTTATAGTGCGTCTAATATTTTGGTCAGGGGCTGTATATTAACAGCAACTTTAATTGTTAAATCCTTGTTTCTGAAAAAATATATTAGTCCCCAAATCAGATTTTCTTGTAATTAAATTTTCCGAAATGTACTTTTCAACAATGCTGTTTAAAATATTCAATTGCCATCCTTAAGAATTCTTAGCTAATTTCAGCTTTTCGATTCAGGATTCTTTTTGGATGGTTGACTAAACTGCAACTCAACCGATTTACCACACTACAATGTTTTTTAAACCTTAATTGCTGAAAGTCAAAAGAAAGAGACTCAACCGAAACGTTGAACCAAAATGCTCCACAAAGGACATTTCCTACCTAATGTTTCGATATCTCATAAATTTCGATGGTCTGCTAACTTCTGGAAAATGTAAGAGGGAAAGTAAAAGACTAGACGGAAGAAATGGGTTGTCGTAAAAAGTGGGTCGTATTTCAACTTCAACATAGCAAATAGAACAAAATGATAGGAAGAAAAACGTGTACTATCTTCGGTCAAGCTTTAATCTTATTTGAGCAGTACGTCTTATATTTTTATTTTTGCTCGTGACCCTTTATTTTGTAGAAGACATCTTTTATTGCAAATGCATACTTGCTAACATTAGAAAAATAAAATAATGGAGATTTTACTAGCAACAGTTTTTAGGCTATGAGTAAAGTTTTGATACATCATGCATAATTATGTAAGCCAAAAAGACTAATTCAAAATTGAAAATAATATAAGCACTCACATTTACCTAAGTGAAAATTATGTATATAAATCTTAATCTAAATAAGATTTTTTTAAACCAATATTTATAATTACTTAAACTATAAACACTCAACATACTGCAGTACTGGCAATAACACCATCTGTTGAGGAACAAGAGTGATATTTTTGCCATGAGCGGGTATTTTAACGGGAATTTTTTTTAAAAATTTTTTTCCACAAATACGAAGAAATTTGAGAATATACGGGTAAACAGGAGATAGTCGTAAAATACAGGAGACTTTGCTGGTATGCAAATAGATTTGATATATAAATGTGAGGCACAGTGGATTGGTAGACAAATAAATTTGGTAAGGTTGTTTTTTTCCTTTTCTGTTTCATTCAGTTAGCAAGCCACACATTTTAATTCAAAAGTTGCTTTTAAAATAATTTTATTAGAATTTCGAAAATTTTTAAGATTATCAATTTTGTTGTCTCTAATTCTTTCCAAATTCAACAGTCAGATTTTAGAATTGCATAAACAGATTTCTGTCGTCTATTGTGCTTGAAAATAATATGAATAATTAAACAATATTATTTCAAAAACGAAAGGAAATCTAATCTCATTTTTATCGCAAAAAAGTAATATATTCGTGAAGAAAAATTAGAACAATTTCGTGAAAGAAAAAAAAATGTATTTGCAAATAAATGGGTGTTTTGAATTAAACAACTCAAGAGAACAAAATCATTTTTAGTGACGTGGCAATCTCTAATGAAACAAAACCCTAAATAATAATACCAAGATAAAATTATTTTATTCAAAAACATCTATGTTACTAAGCTTAATATCTCTGCTAGCCATGCATTACTAAATATATATATATATATATATATATATATATATATATATATATATATATATATATATATATATATATATTTCAGCGAAAAAAAATTCTCTTTCAAAATCAACGCGAAAACTTCCATAGAAAGAAATTAATTATCAACCCATAAATGTCCACACTACAACAAAACGAGGAGGAAAAAAAATGACAAGCCTGCCAAATAAATTTTTAAATTAAAAATACACATGACAATCTAAGCCGAAGAAAATTAGTTTGTTTCTAGACACCTAATGTGCAAAAAAAAAAAAAAAATAAACTTGACTTAAACTAAACTTTTTTTTTTTCATTTTTAATGAAAAATATTTTAAAAATCTGCTACATTTTACTTCAAAAGTAGTTATTAGGAAACTAAAAGAGAGAAAATAAAAACACGAAAATTTAGGGGCTAAAAAAGTGCAGATTGCCAGACTTTTTTATGTATTATATTTGTTTTATAAAAGTAACACTGTAAGTTAATTTTCTTCGCTGAATGATTAAAATAAGAAAGTAAAATTTCAACTTGCGAAAAAAAAAAAGAAATGCTTGAAAAAGAATTGGAGTTGAACGGATTAGAATAACGAAAAAAATAATAATAATAAGTACAGTGGAGTGGAAGGAGCCAATGAGGATTTTTCTTTTAGTTTCTCTGGATTATGGGATTTCCTTTCGGAAAAGTCATTTACATTTTCAGACGTATTGACAACATACGTAGCAATTTAAAATAGCTTAAAGATAAATTTCAAACAGTCATAAATAACTATATGTTTCATTTCAACTCTAAATTTGACAAAGATCAAGGACACAAAAATTGTGTTTCCGAAGGGAAACTGAAAATATTAAAATAAATGAAAACATTTATCTAAAAAATAAATCAAAGTAATATAAGGTGGTTTAAACTGAGACACCTTTTTTTACATAAAAAAATATCGTTATTTCATCAATTTGTTTCATGAATTACAAAGATAAATATATTTGCTTTTTGCGTTTTACTATTTCAAACGCGCTGTTAATATAATTAAACGAATGGTATTTTGTATGAAATATGAACACAAAATGCTGCTTATTATTTGTAACTTTCGTAAAATACAATTACGCTGAATTTCACATTTAGCACAACTTATATTAGATGTGCAACGAATTTGTTATGCCTTATTTTATTCCAAAACAAAAAAATTTAATAAGATAACAACTTCAAAAATCCACTTATTATAAAAACATTTAATCAAAAAATTGTGTGTTTTTTTTCTCACTTAAAAACATTTAAAAATAATAATAATAAAAGAAAAAAGATTCGAGGCATTCTCTGCATGTTGAATAGCAATAGTCGGAATTCAGAACCTAATTTTGCTGAATTTTTATTTATTTATTTATTAAAAAAGTATGAATAAAGTATTTTCATATGCCTTAACATTAGAACAGTGGTAAAATATTCAAAAAGTGCAAAGTTTTAATCTTTGAAAAGTCTGAACTCTCCGTCACATTTTCACAAAAAAGGTGAATACTGATCTAAATTGTTTGATTGTTTTTGATCATCCTATTGTTTCGGAGAACAAATGATTTATTATATATAAATATGCAGACAACGTGCAACTTAGAGCATTTGTTTGAGTAGAAATACTGCTAATTAAAATGTTCAATTAAAAAAAATATTCTATACTGTACGTTACTGATTCATAATATATAATTTCACAAACAACGTAAAATTCAGTAGACTAGCTTGAGTAAAAATACTGTTAATTAAAACGTTCAATTACTTTATAAACTAAGGTAAAATAAAAAGAAATGCCCTTTATTCCATGGTTCTGATTCGTAATATATAATTTCTCAAACAATTTGTAGAGTTGCTTGAGTAGAAATATTGTTAAGTAAAAGGCTACCTTATTTTGTTAAACTAACACAAAATTTAAAAAAAAAGTTCTATAGACTATTGATCTTTTATCTATGATTCATGCTTTTATTCTAAAAGCAAAATTTTATAATTTATGATTTTATATAAATGAAACGTTCAAAAACATATGGTTTCCAAGTGATTCCAAATTATAAATTCTATAATATATAGTTTTATTCTTAAAAAAAGTCCTAGCATATATGGTTTTAATCTAAATGGAAAGTTCTATGATCTAAGGTGAATGAACTTGGGACATTTTTCACTCTATATTTTTACTCTGAGTGAAAAGTTCTATAATCTATGATTTCATTCTAAACGCAAAGTTCTATATACTGAACATTTGATTTCATTATTTTAGCAGATGAGTAAAATTAAGCAACAACTTGTTAAGTTCACTTATTATTTGATGAAGATGAGAATCAAGTGTCAAGATATTTCTATCTGCGTGTAGGAATGTTCTTCAATTACTTTAAACAACGTGTCAAAAAGAGAAAAATATTGAAGTTCCACATAAGAATACAAAGTATCTACAAGTATAAGAGAAATGAGTCCTTTTGAGAAATGTGTCCAACTTAGCAGATAAATGGTATCTAGTGTGGAAATCGCTACTTGCTTCATGAAGACAAAACTAATTACAAATTAGTCCTGGAACTAGAAAATAAATCTTACATTTTATTTTTTCTATAACTAAAAAAACGAATAGAAGATATTTATCTGTACCACTTTTATGCTTAGACGCTAAAAAAAGTTCCTATTGTGCAATTATCTTAAACAGTTTATTTTCTTTATTGAATACGAGAGATTAAAATAACTGTGTTAATTGAAAAAACACACTTTGAATTTTAATTAAAAATAATTTTAGTATTTTATTTCGTTAAAATTGTTAAGTAAAGTATGTTTTGTTAGTAAAGAAACAAACAAAAAATGAATAAATTAATAAAATTATAACAGTAAAGAAGTGAATAGAAAATTTGACGACATGCACTGTAAAAAAAATTAGTCGGCTTAAAAACTAAAAGTGGTGCCAACTATGCACCAAAATGTTTTACAGTGTACTTAACTGATTTAGAGCCTTGTTATTCAACTAATTAAATAGAATTGGTGAAGGTTTTGATCATGTTCTTTAAAACATCTTAATATTTTTTAAAATAAAATTCTCCTTGGAATTCTTACAAAGTATTTTAAAAGTCATATTAGTTGCTTTTAAATAAATTTAAAATACTTTTTTGTTCAGCCACTTACAATTTAATAATTAATTTTAAAAATCTAAGTGAAACTTCTTTAGCTATATATATATATATATATATATATATATATATATATATATATATATATATATATATATATATATATATATATATATATATATATATATACATACATAAATTATATATATACGTATATAATTATTTTATTTTATTTATATATTCTTCTTGAGTGAGGATATCAAATTTTATTTTTATTTGATAACTTTTTCTCATCATAAGAGTTAAAGAAAAATCTCAACATTAGCATTCAATACGCAATAACTTCTACTTTCATTACGGTTTTTTATTACAATTTTTCATCTCCGTGTTTAGTTTAAAAGTTATTTATTATTCCGAGCCATTTCACAGAAATTGCAATAAACTTAAGGCATCGTCATTTTTAAAGCTATTCCTTCTCAATAAAGCGTGAATTGAACTTCAGAAAAACGAATAAAATAGACTTCTGACATTGGGAGAATTTTGACTTTTTATTACCAAGGGATATGAGAGAATTTTCTTTTATGAGTTTTGAATAGAATTTAGATGCCAAAGTAAAACCACTGAATTTTTTTTTCTTGTTTAGAAATGTGCATGCAGGAAATATTTTGCAAAAGGCTTTTCAGGTTACTTTGAAAGCTTAAGTAAAATATAAAATGGTAGAAACAATTTTTAAAATGGAATTATTTAAGTAAATTCGAAGGATTGTTAAATAAATAATCGGAAGAAAAGTAAAATGAATAGCAAACGGATGCATGTGCTAACATGCACTGTAAAAAAATAGATGCTCTAATTTTACGAAACAGTTTCCTGGTATATCCTTTGAGCAAAAACTTCGTCAAAAGAAAAGCGAAATAATTTTAGTTCATTATTTAATAATTTAATTATTTAATAAATTTAGTTAATTTTAAAAAGTAAAAAAACAAAATTTCGGCTTAAAATGCAAAATTATTTATTATTTTTAAATAAAATTATTTTTATCTAATTAAATCTGTCCTCTTGTATCCCAGTTCAGTAAATATTATTTAAACCTTTGACGCAGATAGAACACCGGAGTCATTTTTATATATATATTTCTTAGACGCTTTAATTACAAGCGAAAATATATTTTTGCATTTCTCAATCATAAAAACAGTCTAATAGTTACTAAAAAAATCTGTTAGATTATCGGAATTATATTTGGACTAAAATATAAAATTCCAAAAAAGAAATTTAAAAATATTCTTTTTCCAATCATATTTAAAAATTTATCAATAATTGATTTTGTAAATAAAAGAAATTTTAATGATGAGTAACTGTTTCTCTTGGAGCAAAATAACTGCAAATAAATGCAAATTTAGCCGTGTTTGGAAGATTTTACATTTAAAGCATAAAAAGACATCGGTGAATCATGTTGTATATTTCATAAGCAAAAATTATTAAAATGCTAAATACATTTTTCACATATTTAGACCTAATATAAAACAAAATAATGAAAAATAGTACGAAAAATATATTCAATAAAAATTATGCTTCAAAGGGCTCATGCATACGCTACTACTTTTAGGAAAAATATCTACGTAGGGGAGAGTCGGGTAGCCCGGCCCACTTAAGGAGTATTGCTTATATTTCTGTATAATATTAAGTAATAATCATTATTTTTGTATGTTTCTATTGTTTCATCATCTAATTAAATAATGCAAAAAGAATAAACCAAAAAAAAGAATAGTTTAACTTAAGAAAATAGAAATTTAAAAAATTTGACTACTGTATTCAACATATTTTCAAAACTATTGTTTACCATGTTACCAGTTGCATAAATACTTGAAACTTTGAAAATAATGTTTTTTTAATATAACAATTAATATCCGATGGCCCATTGACTTGAAAAAATATTCTATACATACGAAATTGACAGTGGGCGGGGGTACCCGACACTCCCCTATAGGTATCTTTATTTTTACAATAAAAATAAGTCGGCGATAAAATTTTTTTATGTATGAAAATATGTCATCAATGAATAAGTAAGTGATTCCACATATTTTAAAATGAAAAATATTTTTGCTATTCTATTCTTTATTTAAATATAAGGCAAAGTCCACCAAGGAATTTTGAGACAATCAGAAAACGGATTTAAATTGTAACGAAAATGTTTGCAAATTATTTAGCAATTTTTTTTTAAATGCTTTTTTTCCAGTGAGATGCTGTGCTAAAAGGGACACACAATAGACTTTTTGAAATACTTTTTTTTAAAAATGCAGTTTTCTACTTCTTTTGAACTTAAGCAGGGTTTGATATGCAACACCTCACATGCGTTAAAACTGTAAAAGAAGGGCGATTCAATTGAATGCGAAAAGAAATTATACAAGATTATGTAATTAATAAACAGAGGCACATATTCCATTCTTTGCCGGTTCTTTTTTCCTAAAACGATCAGCACGACATAATTTGTATAAGGAGAGTAAAAAATAAATAAAATAAAGTGATTTTCAAACAAAACTCATTTGCGGTTAATCTAGTAATGCATGGGTGGGACAAAAAATTCGACAACAAGGAAAAATGAGAAAAAAAAGTAAAATAAAGACTCCTTTTAAAAATACTTGAAGCAAGGAGGCATTGAGAAACAATACAAAGGAGCTGCTGAAGACACTATTTTAAGGACCAGATGCGGAAATTCGATAATCAAAGCAAAAATATGATTTAAAGGTAAATTATACTTTGGCAATTTTATAAGTAACTATTTCCTGGAGCTACATAAATTTTCAAAAACATTTTTTTTAAAGTTTCTTTGAATTTTAAACACCGCTATTTTTTTTAAAGTGTAAAGGATTAAAAAAAATAAAACCTCAGTAGGGGAGAGTGGGGTCAATTGTAACTGGGTACAATTGTAACAGAGCAAAAATTTCGAGCGATTTGGTTCCTAGGTGGCGCACAAGGTGTATTTAATAAATCTACATGTACACCCCTGCTGGCAACCATTTTTATGTACTTTTGAAAGAGATACATCACAAAAGATATTTTCAAGCTACGTAAGTACTTTTTTTGGTATTAGATTATTATATTGTACAAAGTAATTTTGCTTAAACAAATAAAAATTATTAACCGAATATGTAAGTGGACACCTTAATTAACATTTCAATAAAACAGAATTAGTTTTGTTAATTAACTAGCAATGTTTTTAACAAATGAAGCTGAAATGGCGTCTTGGGAACGATTGTAACAATAAGTAAAGGGACGATTGTAACAATAAGTAAAGGGACGATTGTAACAGCTGAAAATAAATAATCTTATGATTACAAACCATTACTTAACTCTTTAAGAGCCACCAATTGTTTCCTATATCATTTATATTATGTTGCATGTGCATTATTTTATTTGTCACCTTTTACAGCATAAATTAAAATTTTTCACCCCTTAAAGTTAAAAGTTTAACCCTTCAGGTCTCTGCTCATTATTATTTTTACTCCTAAAATATCACTACTATTTTGATCAATAAAAAAATATATCACAACTATGATAATATGTATAATTAACTAGGCTTTAGTTGAATTTATGAACTGTTACAATTGACCCCGCAACACTAGTTTTAGTTTCTTTTATACTGCGCATGCGTAGAAAAAATTTGAAATTATTTGCTCACAATTTTGTAGTGAATCGTGTTTGGCAAGTAATAAAAAATTTCTGATTTAAGTATCTTAAGAACGTAAAAAGTTTCAAGCAATTTTCTAAGCAGTTTTTGTACTTTCCAGTTAATTCATTCCTAACCAACTCTTCATAGCACTTGGAAATGCATTTTACCCTGATTTACCCATCTCGTCCTATTTATTTATATACACAATAAAAATGACTAAAACAAAGCATCAAAAATTTATGTTTTAAATTGTTATAAAATAATGTTATTTAATATTATATATGAAATACGACGTAACTAATGACTAAAATGCACCCTAGATTGATTTTTAAAGCAATACACATAACAGCGGAAGCGATTCTAGCCTTTCAGCTATTATAATTTATCACACTCACTTTTTATGTCACGGTTTATCATTTTTATTCTCCATAAAAGAATGTTACGATTTCCTCGATTTTTGTGTCCATTGTTGTTCGAGAACATAACACGCAGTTATACGGAATGATGTGTGTTAGTGAAATATTGCGAGAGTCACGATAGTTTTCGAAACAACCCAATATGTTGCCCTCTTATTGATCCAGTGAAGTATTTGAAAAATGAAAGCAATTTAGCAATTTATTCATTACTTTATCCCAGAAAAAATACCTTATTCAAAACACATGCAATGCAATTATAATTTTTTAAAATCAATATATTAATATAAAGATTTATAAGGTAACACTATGGCTTCTATTTAGTATTATCTTATATAGTATATGGATGCAATATTATTAATTGCATAATTAATATCATTATATGGATGGTGCTTTCTATACTAGGAAGCGCTGCAAGCTCTTTATTGCCAATATTTCTGGGATGCTGCATCTGGCGCATTTTGAGGTCATTAGGCTTAACGTGGTCACTGTGTAGAGTGTGTTCTCTGTTCAAAAGGATAATTTGCAATGTGAACTTTATCTCCTTACTGGAAATAAATATTAACCTAAACATATGTACTGAGACCTGCTTGCAACAAGAACAAATAGTAATAAACAAGACAAAAGAAGCTAAATTAGCACAGCGAAAAAAGCCAGTTACTTATAAACATAGCAACGGTTGCCTTTTTTAAAAATATATTTATAATTAATTAAAACCAAATTTTAACTTCAAACTCACCAGAATTACTTAACAACGTTAATATATTATGAAATGCAGCAGATTTAAGCTCAAAATTTTATTTCTATTATTAAAAGCAAAATTATCCGTTTGAAAGCTCTTGGAAGCAGCTGATAACTTTCTAACCGGAAGTTGTGAAGGTAAAGAGCTCGAGACTTGTTATTGTTTACATTTGTATTGAACACACCATCCATAAACAGTATACTCTAACACAAAGTTTCTAAAACTATGGATTGGTAGCTCAATATTTCACCATCTACTTCATCACGGTAAAAAACAAATCCCTATAAATCTGAAATGTGTCCTCTTCTACATCAGGTCGCTTTAAACCTCAAAAGAAAAAAAATAAATAAACTAAAAAATGACGCAAAGTGTAACATAAAATATTGATATCGAAATCTTTTTTTTATAGATTTTGAGATGTTGAATTTTTTTAATGTTTTAAAATTCATTTGTCACTTCCACTTAAATGACTCTCAAATTATTCCAGAAAACTCACATGCTGCATAACAGAAAGGACAAGATTGCAACATTTGCTATGTCCTGGTGGCGCAAAGGGAAAGAACCCGCATCTTTAGTTCATGAGGTCACTATTTCCAAACCGACAGTCAGGCGTGTTTTTAGTAAGTCGTTTTGTTCATTATTTTTTAAATTATTTTCCTTAATTTGTTGTATTTTTTTGTTAAAAGGCTGTTTTAATATTTAAGTATTCATCAAATTATCACAAATGTTTCAAATTTTTTATACATATTTCATTTCTTTTAAAATACAATTTTTTACCGACAACTAAAACTATCTGTACGATATTTGCAAAATAGTTTGTGACAATGAAGATATTTTATAAATCCTATGCTAGAACAATTGTAACAATTATCTGTTTGAAATATAAAAAAAAAGCGTAATAGTGGATTAACGATGTACTTGTTCAGTTACAAGAGTTAACATTTTTTCTGTTATCATAAACAAAACTTAAACTGGCAGTTTAAAAAAATATATAATAATGTAACTTCAAAAATACGGAAAAATTGAAAAACTACCAAAAAGTGCATCAAAATTCAAAAGAACAATTACAAAATAATTATCTGAAGTCTTAATAAAACTAATACTTTACCAAATGGTGTTTAATCGATAACTCTTCATGAATATATATATACATGTATCTTTTGTGCCAGAGGGAACATCACGATGGCTACTATTTGTTCCCTTTTGTTTTGTAGCAAAAATGCTTTTTTTAAGAATATCTTAACCATTTAAGTGATCTAAAAATATATTCCAACTCAGAGTCTCAAAATTAATAAAAAAAATTGTTACATATCAGAATTTTATGTAACATTTGGTACTATATACTTGTGGGAGAAAATATTGCAGACAGATACAAATTCACAAAAGAATCTGCGTAGTGATAGAATACGGGATAAAACAATAAAGTTTACTTTTTGAAACACGAAATATATATTTAAAATTGCTAACAGGAAAAACTAGTATTTCCTTACATAAAAACTACAATAATCATTAAAAAGAAATGCTAACGAGATAGTTTTTACAACACGCAAAACTGCCCAAAACTTTGTATAAAATGAGGACGGATGAAACAAATTTCACCGTTTTGTCCTTTTCACCTAGAAAAAGAGAAAAGCATTAAATTTCCTTGGCCCAGGCGTCACCAAGTCCACGCGACTCAATCATTCAAAAATAATTTCAACTCATTGAGAATTTGAGAGAAAATATCATTAAAAATAGACTGTCCAACATTTGTTACGCCGCCACGCCTTTAAAATATGCTTAAAGCTCAATGACCCTCATAAAAAAAGCCTGCATATTTAATGGCTTTAAAAATCCGATTTCTACAAACGCCCCCATACAAAAGGTCAGGTAGAAAAGAAAAACCATCTCCGGTAATTGAGCTTTTGTTAAAGAATGTTTTTGTGTACAAGCCCAATCAGATAAATTTCCAGCAAAACCTTCCTTTGTGAATGAATCACGAACATTGAATAAATCCTTCTCCGAGAAGTTTTTCTTTTCAACAACTGAAGTCAAACTATCCAATATACGAGAAAATGTCTTTAAGGGATCTAATGTATTAAGATAGAAATTCTTCAGTATATACAAATATGTATAGAACCTCTTATAAGAAAAGTAGAATACTCTAGTGCCCATCGACTATCAAGTTGTTTTGAATCCCTTTAAATAAATCTTTGTCTGAGAAGTTTTTTTAACCCACAATAACTGAAATAAATTTATATAATATAGAAGTAAACGACTTTAAAGCATATACTTAATGTATATAGAGCTAGAAATTTGTTAGTACATAGAAACATGTATCGAAGCTCTTAAAAAGTAGAACGCTCTAGTGACACTGGCCAACCGCATTAATCTTTGATTTTTGATGTATCACATTGTATATTTCTTTCCCATTGTATCACATTGAATAAATCTTTCTCCGAGAATTTTTTTCTCAATTAGTGAAGTCAATTTATCCAATATATGCTCGATCAAATAGAGCTCTTGCAAGAAAAGTAGAATACTCCAATATCATTCGTAAATCTCGTAGATTTTGAATAACGTTGAAAATCTCTATCTGAGAAGTTTTTTTATTCCCTAAAAACTGAAATAAGTTAATATAATAGATATAAAGATAAAAGTTCTTTAATATGTAAAAACATGTATAGAAGCTTTTACAAAAAAAGTATAATTTATTATCACTCGTCAATCGCGTTAATATTAGATTTTGAACGTTGATTTTGAATCACGTAAGTCTTTCACAGCAATTTTTTTTTCAATAAATGAAGTAAATTTATCCAATATATATATATCCAATATATATATATATCCAATATATATATATCCAATATATATTTATCCCGTATAAATGACTTTTAAAAGATAAACGTACTGCGTATAAAGATGGAGAGAAATTCTGTAATATACAAATATAGAAGCTCCTCAAAAAAATTCGAGTACCCTTGTTTCACTCGCCAAACGTTGATTTTACGTTCAAAAAAACTTTTTATTATTAGAAAAGGCATAATTTCTATTTCTGCCCACTTCTATTGGGTTATGAGAATATTTGCATTTTTGCACTAAAAAAAATGCCACTATCTTTTTGCACCAAGAAAAAGTGCGTTTGGTAATTTCAAATATATTTGATAGAATACTTGATCGGGGGCATTGTATACTAACTCAAAACCTATAAATGTATTTAAGCTATTTGCAATAAAATCTGAATTTTTAAAAACATTTAATTGCCTAATCAAATCGAAAAATAACAAAATTTCTTTTACTTGTGAGCTGTTAATGCTAAACAGTATTTATACATAAAATTTATATCCTAGAGTAGTTGGAAAATTATGTTAAATTATATAGTTATTATTATAGTTATTATAGCTATATATTTTTAATATAATTATTAAAAATATGTAGATTAAATTTCCATCCAACCTTAAAATAATTTTTCAAGTATTTTCTTATGTTTTTATGAAATATCTTCATAACAATCTGCCATTTTCTTAGTTAGATTTTCCCATAAATTTACTGTTTAAGATAATCTGATGTCCTAAAATCCTATGAAAAAGTAATACTGTTAATTTTAATTAATAACGTATATTGAATAATTTAAACCCATACAACATGAATATAAATATAATTAACTGTAGTGTACGTTATTGCTCACAGTATTTGAAAAGTGCCAAAAGATGAACTAATGCCATAAACTGAAGTTGCAGACAGGATGTGTTATATTTTTGTTTCAATCTTTTTAATATTTAATTTTGTTATAATACCGCCAACCATATAAAATCTAAGGTAGACATGCGTTGGATCTACATCAATGCAAATATCAACGTCACCAAAAGAACACACTTTTATTCTATAATAAAGGTGTTCCGACAAAAAAGATAACAGCTGTTTAAAAGATCAATAGACGAGGAATTCCACAAAAATTTAGCTCTTCTCACAATTGGTCAAGGTCTTGGATTGAGCTTTCAAAACAGCAGAAATATAATTTGCGGTTTCTAAATTGTCTCGTTATTTATCCACCTTGAAGATAAATGGCTTGATATTTTAATGTGCTTTCCTATAACGAAACATGGATATTGAAACAAATATAATAAGACGTTAAGCGGAAGAAAAAACTACCTTTATTTAAAATTCAAAAGTGTCTAATATCATATGTGTGACGCATGTGAGGTGTTGCGTTTTAAATCTTGATAAATTCACAAAAAGTAGAAAACTGGATAAAAAAAAAAAAGTATTTTAAGAAGTTTGTTTTTTGTCCTTTTTACACAGCGTCTCACCGAAGAAAAAAGTTTTTCTTTTTTTTAAACTCACAAAATAATCTGCAAATATTTTCGATATAATTTCAATTCGTTTTATGATTATCTCAAAACTCCTTGTTGAACTTTGACTTATATTGAAGTAAACATTAAAATCGCTAACATATTTTTCATTTCAAAATAAAATGTGGAATCGCCAACATATCAGTATTCATGGATGACATATTTTCATACATAAAAAAGTAGTATCGCTGATATATCGGCAATTATTGCAGACTTATTTTTATTATAAAAATAAAGATCGGTACCTATGGCTAGATATTTTTTTCTAAAATAAGTAATGTATGCATAAACCATTTAACGCAGAATTTTTATTAAACATATTTATATATTTTAAATGTATAAAACATAATCGAAAAAGCTCAGTGGAAGGAAGCACGAGACAATTTGAAAAAGTGTAAAATTTTAAGTCTAAAAACATTTTTTCAGCACTTAAATGTAAGCAACTTATGTTTTTTAACGTCTTTAAGCGAGACTTTTTATTGCAAAAATAATTTTTGTAATCAGCTTCCTATTGTTGCTTTATTTTCTATACTCCTGTTGTTGCTTTTTAACTATACTCCTGTTGTTGCTTTTTAACTATACTCCTGTTGTTGCTTTTTAACTATACTCCTGTTGTTGCTTTTTAACTATACTCCTGTTGTTGCTTTTTAAATATACTCCTGTTGTTGCTTTTTAACTATACTCCTGTTGTTGCTTTTTAACTATACTCCTGTTGTTGCTTTTTAACTATACTCCTGTTGTTGCTTTTTAACTATACTCCTGTTGTTGCTTTTTAACTATACTCCTGTTGTTGCTTTTTAACTATACTCCTGTTGTTGCTTTTTAACTATACTCTTGTTGCTGCTTTATTTTTTTATATTCCTGTTGCTGCTTTATTTTCTATACTCCTGTTGTTGCTATAATTTATGTTTTCAAATTCACTTAACTTGGCCACTTTAGAACCATTTTCTTCTAAGATCTTCAATTTCAAAATAATTTAACAAAACTCCTTTAAGTTAAAACTTAAGAAAGGCCTAGTTAGATAATTTTCAAGTGTAAAATATGGCAAACAATTTTGGGTTCAAGCTTCATAGCAGGGTAGCATTTATGGCCCCATTAATATATTTTCCAAATCAATAAAACTTAATTAAGTTATATATCTAATTATGCAAGCAAATTATACTTCATATTTTTACTATACAGTAATAGTGCTTTCTAGATAAAGCTAGTATTGTATTCTCACAAAACTCAGTTCAATTTTGAACCATAATACCGGTAAGTCAATTAATAATTTTGCGTAAATTAGTTACTACTCCATAAAATGTTAAACTGATCCCTGTTTCCACTGAAGTATCGTGAAATCAAGTTTAAGGAGTACCATTGCAATATGTTTAACTTTAGCACCACATTTGAGCGATAGTATTCAATAGACTAAAATTTCGGTTATCAATAGAATAAAATGTATAGCGTTTATTTTACCAATTCTTCCGTTACTTTGTTTTATGGATAGTAACTTTCGGTCTGTTCTATATGTAAACTTTCAGTTGTAAATAGTTTAAAGCAGCTTGTAAATCTCTGTAGCTTTTTTTTTTACTATTAATTATTATTGACAAAATGTTTTAATAAAAATAATCAGAGAGTTCTAACAAAAATGCTTTTTAAAGAATTAAGTAAAAACAAATTGTAATATCAGGTGCATTTGTTTATTTAATCTTAGCATCTTATTAAGAATAATAAGGGTTATCGTGTACTTCATAAGCTGGTAAATTATACCGTGATCCGTTTAAGTACTGCGCAATCAAGTTTAAGGATCAATTTGTACAATAACAACTTGGTGATACAGGCAAATTTTATATTTATATTTTTTTTCTTCCTTTTCGGTGCTTACATAAGTTTTGGCACGTTCTATTTTTTGAACAACTTATTTTTCTGAACAGTATTGGAATTTTCATAGGATTGATGTACATCACTAAAAGGGAATGTTTTTCTCTTCTTCAAAGCTCCATTGCAAAATGGCTAAATAATTTATAGTCGGAGATAAATCCTTTAATTACTCATACGCAGAAGTGATCTTTCATAACCACAAATAACTGACAGATATTGGGTACTTCACACTTCTATCAATTACTCAATTTAATAACTATCCAAACGACACGACATACTTGTCGTTTCCAAAACTTGTCTCGTTTGCCAGCAATAAGATCAGTGATCAAATAAGGCGAATCGGGATAGGGAACTGCAACAATTAAATTACAATTTTAAAGATAAATAAGTAAAGTGATTGCTATAACAGATTGTATTTTTTTTAACGATAAATTGTTATATAAAATTACCGGGAGTATAAGAGCAACATCATTAAATGATATCTTCATTAAATGCATCGCAATTATCAAGTTGACAAATTCTAATGGCAATTCAGTGACGCACATAAACTAATATGAGCTCCCTCACCAGATTTATAAATTCGCCCGATCTTAGACAGACCACAAAAGAAAAAAAAATTGTTATATGAACAGAAACAGTACGGAGAAGAGGTTTTCAGGTATTTATAATTATTAATTTTATTTATGAAAATCGTAATAGGGATGAAAAAAAAACGGAATTTGGAAGTGGTTAGTGAATTGAAACATTTTATACACTTAACGACTTACTAGATTGAAATGAAATTTATCTTATTATTAGGAGAAATGAACTTACTATTTTACAATAATTATATTGTGATATAAGTTAAGTTATATGTACGCTAAGATTTATTATTATTTATAAAGTGAATTAAAAAATCTTATAAATAAAAATAAATCTTTTTGTAACTCATTGTGCTATTTTTTTCAGAACGTGCACCACAAACCGTGTTCTCCCCAAGCATCGCGGAGATTGCTGGGGTGCGATTTTTTCGCCACCCTAACAATTTCACGCCTTCAGTAATCACTGTTACTATTAGTGCTTAAATGATTGTACGTATAAGTCTTTTTTGTATCAAAATCAGCTCAAATCACGCAAAAGTTTTCTTTTTTTTTTTAAAAAAAAAAGCTAGTTTTAAATATATGATTCTATTATGCAAAAAAAAATACTTCATGTGAATTTTTCATTGTGTTTTAAAGTAATATTGTAACACGTGAAAGGTACTTCTTAGAATTAATCAGGATTTTGGAAAAATAGTTTTTTTTTTTTTTGCTTCAAAGGTTCTTTAATGACCAGCTCGAATATTTGATTTAATTATCCGAATGTGTCCAAAAAACTTTAAAATCGAATCATAAAGTTCATCTTTCAAGTTTGCCAAACTCAAATCTCGAACAAATAGTCACGGATTTTGACCTCCGATTTAAACTGCATTTTTTTGCATATGCGATCAAAATTTTTTTTTTCATCCTGACTTTAAAATTGCAGGTGCTATCGATTGGGCCGTACAGTCTTTAATAAGGCTTCAAAGTAAAACTGGATAACCATCATTTGTTTTGCATTCTCACAAAAATCAGTTCAAATTTGAACCATAATACCTTCGAATTTTTTTTTTGTAGCAGTATGATGCGGTACTTGCAATTCAAAACTTTTAATTATGTTGTCTTTTAGCTAAAAAAACCTGAAATATAATTTTTGCCTCAAAAGTGGCTTAAACTCGTGATGCTTCCAAATACACAATTGAATTGACAGAAAAAAAATTCAGCATCTAAATTAGTCAAAGTGATGAAAAAACCCCGGATATGAACACCAAACAGATGTTATTTTTATTAGAATGCCATTATTAAATATGCAAAAATGAACAGAATTATACAGAATTGGCCGTGAAGAAACTCATAAGTTTGAAGCACAAGCTTTGTTTCGAAAATATTTTTTTTAATAACTTCTTTATTCAGTTGAGACGATGTATTCTCAATTTTAAATTTTTGAGAAACACTGTTTTTACTTTTTTTATGAATTTAAAAACAATGGGGCAGTTCTTGCGACATTGAGGCTGAAAAAAATAAAATAAACGACACGCATCAACGCGTCTCCAGGAAAGCACTTTTATTTTATTTTTTAAGTTAACATTTCGAATCGGTGAAACAATTCCTTTGTCAAAATTGTGTTGGAAATCGCTTTTCAACTATTATTATTAAAAGTTAACTTTTAGTAACGGTGATTTAAAAATAAAAGAGCGTTAGTCATGTCTAAAGGAAAAAATTTCGATATTTTTGAAGAAGTTAAACATGATGTAATTGGCTATTAGGACAAAAAAAATACTATATATTTATCCTTAGGTACAAATTGTTGCATTCATTTTAGGAAAATAAATTTATAAAAGCATTTGCAGAAATAAATAAATAGTTTGTTATTAATATGTTATTTTAGTGATATTTTTGTTCCTTAGAATAAAATGAGCCAGAAAAGAAATAGTTACATTTGACTTTATTTTGGAATATCAAACGATACAGATCAGCCAGCCCAATAAATAAATTTTTATAAATAATAAGTTATTATTTTTTGATAAAAAATTATTTACGGAATTACACAAGGAAATTTTTCTTTTAAATAAGTTCTTGAGAAGCAACTCCGATTTTACAAACTTTCATTTCTTCAACTTCTTCACATTCTCAGAGGGATATCAGATTCAAAATTTCATAAATAGGGCTTCGTTTGATCTGGCTCAAAAATTTCTCCTGTTAACAACGCCTCCAGTCCATCTCGCAGCATTCACCAACTAAAGGCCGAAAAGGAAAATAAAACCCGAATTAGGACTAAGTTTTTAAAAACATAAAATAAATTCATTAACAAAAAACGCTGATCACAAAAAAAAAGGCGCATAAATTCAGGAAAGATGTTCCGTAATCACTTCATTTAATATATATTTTAAGAATCCCTGCGGAAAATAAAGTTAATAGAACTCACATTATCAAAATCTGGAGAATTACTATTGAGATTAATTACAGAAAAAACAGATTTAAAATCATTAGTTTAAATTTCTCATTTACTTCCATTGACTTCGATGACGGTCTGCCAGGTTTATATAAAAAAAAGTTTCACGTTTAGATATCGATTTGAAAGTTTTTTATCAACCTTAAATTCACTTTCTAATTTGTACTATATTTTTTTTAATTCGAACATCGGTATAATTAAGACTTATTATCAACCTTAGATTTACTTTTTAATTTGTACTATATTTTTTAAATTAGGACATTTGTATAATCAAGATTTACTATCAACCTTAGATTTACTTTTTAATTTGTATTATATTTTTTAATTAGGACATTGGTATAATTAAGATTTTATAGATTTATAATTTGTATTATAAATTAAAAAGTAAATAATATTTCAAACTGATTTCAAAACCAGTTCAATTTAGTAAGTTTCGAACTTTATGAAAAACACTGCACGAGGATTATAACATCTTTTTGGTGCTTTAGAGAGGAAAAAAAAAATTCTTAGCCCATGTCAGTTTTAAAGGTAACCACCAATAACATCTTAATTTTAATTTAATTTTCTAAAACTATTTTTGATCGAGATTATTTTAATACGAACCTAGATGATTCGATTTGTTTCGTAAGTTTTTGAAGCTCTTAGGGATATTTATTTATTTTTTCAAAACTCTGAGAATTTTAGAACTAGCTTTTTCTGTAAAAAGTTCATTTTTTTTAAATGGCACATTAGATGGAGTGTTTAAAGGAGTTGAACGATGCTTATAAGAAGGTAAAAAAAAAAAGAAAAAAGAAAACACAATAGACTAGAGCTTTCAAGAAACATAAAAAGTTTTTTTTCTCTCAACATTAAAATACATGCAAACATAAATGCTGAAATTTTCTTTACATGAAACTAAGCTTTTAAATTTTGAATAATTTTCTTAATACTATTAGTGTGAAATAATTTACTCGGTTGCGGAATGATCACAGTATTTACAGTAAGAATTTTTCATATACTTTTCGTATACAAATGCAACATTTCAAAATTTATAATAAAAATAAATAACGTATAAGTAGTCACTTAAAAATAAAATAGTTTTCATTCATAATTTCTAATATTCCCTTTTATTAAAAAAACAATACTATACATGGAAACTATTTTTGAGGAATCATTACCTTATAGCCAGTGCAAAATTCCACAACCTTATTTAAACAGATGATTTAATTAATAATTATAGGGATGAATTATGTAATAATTTTATCATAGAAAAAAAAATTTAAATCCCTTTTAAATTTTTATTACTATTCGTGCAATTATGCTGTGCTTTGATAAATATTTAAAAAAAAAATTGATAATCATAAAATTATGAGTTAAGCTTACACTTTACAGGTTTGTTACATACATTATATATGTTCGTGAATCGGAACTATTGCCACTTACTTGGAATGTGTTGCCAGTCTTCAGTCACTCATATCTCCATATATATTTTGGTTAAAATGTAGTTTTCAACTAGAAAAATCACCAATCATCAAAGGAGATATAGCACGTCCACGTTGCCTCACACACGTTCGCGTACGTATGTTCAGTTGAAACTCTGTAGAGAACTGATCTGTAGTAACTGCACTGTGCAATACGTACCTATGTGAACTTGCGGGATACTTCGTGTATGTTCGAAATCACGCTGATAACAAAAAAGTTAGACTTACCTGTTGCAAAGGGCCGAGCTTCATCGAACACATGATGAGACCACTTAAATTTTTTTATTGCAATAACAAAAACTTTCTCCATTACTAAATTTTACAGATGTTAAAAATGGAACTATGAACAAAATCCTTAACAAGAAATTTATACAAATGTATACGAAAAATTTTAAACGAAATTTAACAGAATGGAATTTAATTAAAAGTAGAAACAGCACCTAAACTTCTTCCCTAAAAATCTAATTTTACATATTCGTTAAGTTTTTAGAAGGCAAAATAATGATTTCCGAAATTCGAACTTTAAAATATAGTGTTAAAAAGGACAGCTGAGGCAGATTGATGGAAGAAAACGTATCCCGATAGTTAGAATCATTCGAACGTATGTATGATAGTATGATTGATGTAACGTATGTATGAACGTATGATTTGATAGTACAATTTAAGTCCATTAAAACGACACATCACAATAACAACCGAATTTTTTCCTTATAAACAAGTCCACATATTTTAAATCTGAAGGAACTGAAAGATGAAATAGACTCATTTATCTGTTTCCCTTTTATTTTCTACAACTATTCTAATTTAAACTATTTATTGAGAGTAGACTACCTTTCCATACAGCAGTGTTTCCCAAAGTGTGGTACGCGTACCCCCAGGGGTACGGGAACAGTTTAGAGGGGGTACGCGTTCTTATGAGAAATATCTTGCAACGAACGAAAGTTTTAAAAACTTTTATTCAAAAACAAAGCTAGCCATGAAAATTTACGATTACGTATTTTTCTATTGGCTACTTTTTGCAGAGTTAACAGTTAATATTTAGTGGTGTCAACAGCTAGTTGTGACTTTTAACTTTCGTGCAATTTTTTATGGTAAAAAATACAGTCATTTTTTTATGAGTGGTACACAGTGTTACGAAAAATTTAGAAGGGGTACACAAAAGTCATAAGTTTGGGAAACAATGCCCTACAGATATAGACTGAACTGAGAGTTTTTGCTAGAAGCAAGAAGAAAAGGAAATTAAATGCAATTGCTTTTGACGCAATCGATAGCACTATTGATTTGATTAGCAAGCTGTCAATATATTGAAAGAAAAAAAAATTCTTTACAAATACAGTTATGTAACAACATAAATACTCAACTTTAAATGATATATTGGCTAAAAATATCAAATTATACGCATTTCCTCTTACAGCATTTATTTAAATAAAGAAAAATAGAAATGGTGTGTGAGGTCATATTTAAGCTAAACAAAAAATATGTAATTCAATCGGCCATGAAATTTCAATGGTATTATCATCGGATTTCTAAAGATATACCCGAAAAAAATATATAAAAAAATCCGATAGATACAAGCTACAATATAATTTTGATTGTATTATTAACTAAAAGATACAAATATGATAAATTACACCGTGCATTTTTCAGTGAGGAATCAAATTTAACTCACTTCTTGCAGTGTACATTAAAATGAAGAGAAATGAAAATAGTTTACTACAAGACTATAAATTTTTTACCAAAGACAAAATATAAAAAATTCAAGCGATACAATCTACAACAAAAGTGTAAGTGTATTTTTAGCGGATTTCTAAGAGAAACAAATATGTAAATTACACCCTGCATTTTTTAGTGAAAAATCTAATTCGAAAAATTGTTTCTTGCAGTTTAGATTTAAATAAAGAGAAATGATAACAGTTTATTACAAGACTATAAATTTTTTACCAAAGAAAAATGCAACAAATTCCAAAAATACAATCTGCAAAAAAATTGTAAATTTATTTTTAGTGGATTTCTAAAAGATTTCTTCTTGGAGCGTATATTAAAACGATGCACCAGTTATAATACCATTTACTTCAAAAGAAATTGATCAATTAGAAATGAAGAATTGGACTTCTGAAACTAATATTCATTTGTATTGTAACAACACACCATGGTAACGCAGTTAAAGCCTCACACACCCACGCTTCACCTACATTGGTGCAAAGACCTGTTTAAAAATTCGTGCGATGTTAAGAATACACCAGAGTTCAGATCGAAAAGAATATTAATTCAAAATATGTAGCCTTGAGTTAAGATGGATTACAAGATATCAATTCTCTTAAGTATTTCTTTACTTATACAAATGTTTTAACTCATGAATATCCGACATCTCTGAAAGAAATATATGACTGAAAACTGACTATCTTCAGATGATATATCATATCATACGTCTGAATATGTTAACAAGTTATTTCCTTTGAAACATTTCAACAAACTGTCGAGGTGGGTGGTAAGAATTTAAGAAAAAGTGGGGCAAAACAGGGAGAAACCACATTTCTTGCAAATATGATACTTTTGCATCAAATTGTTCTGCTCTAAAGCTGAAAATACTCGAAAGTAGGATGAAAATCACAGAACAAATTATGTTTGGCGCACTATTATTTATGCCTTAACTTCTCTGGGGAACGAATTATGCCAAACTCGGGAAGGAAATTTTATATGCTATTAACAATTTCTGTTTTATTATGCATTTATACGCATTGTAATTTGATGTTTAATTAACTTTTCCATTTTTGTTGCAAATTTAGCTTGCGAAACAAAATTATTCGTCTTTAAAAAGAAACAGTAATAATTTAACTGATGACAAATATTTATTTTTGACTGTACTTACAGAACATTTGCAATAATCATACGTCTTGTTGCAGAAACATCAGTTATAATTATATAAATCATAACTGATGAACTTCTATAAATTAAGTAATCAGTTATAAGACATAGTGCAAAACTATGGCTTTGACAAACTTAACCTGTCACTTTTTTATTAATTTATTTATCTATTTATTTTCCGAAAGAACTTTGTAAAACACTTTACTTTAAGCCCCCTCCACTTTTCCTGGTACTTTTGAATCTAACTCAAGAGAAAAGAAACATATCTTGATTCAAGTATTATTAAAGCAAACCTGTCTCAGTGTTTTATTTATTTATTTTTTTTAAATTGACAAGTCAGAATTTCTATTACATGAAAATGAAAAACGCCTATATCCTGAGAGCAACTATTTTGATTATTTGTTACTTCGTTCTAATTGAAAAAAAAAGCAACAACAACATAAATACAGAAATAAATATAAAGAGCATTCTCGCGAGCCGTAACCGACCATATTGGATAGACGTCTGTTTAAAAATATAAAAATCACACGAACAAAGAAGCTTTTTACTTCCAGGAACTATTCGACCGATTTCTCTTGAATTTTGTATTTTTCCATGTAAAATTACATAATGATGTAAAACATTGTAACCATTCAATTCAAAATTCGGTCGACTATTATTAAAAAAAAATAGTAAATACTTAAGAATTTTTTTTGATATGCAAGATATATGATTTTTACTTTCCCTTAAAAAATTCGAAACATGAAGAAATACGCAAAAAATGAAATTAAGATTAATGGGTCTGCTCTCCTGACCTAAGTATTGGGACCATATTTTCCAGATCAGAGCTACCCTCTATATTTTGGGAATCCGAAATTCGAAGCCGTCGAAAAATTTATGTTTATTCAGAGAAAGTACGCTTTTGAGTCTGATTTCGTAACTTAATAATTAAGTAATTAGCATATTTGAGGTCACGCTTTCAAATCAATAAGATTAGAGTCCCAGAACGTGAACATCCGATTATTAAATTAAAAGTTATTCAAGGTAATAAAATATTTTTTTCAGCACTGTACAACGCAGGAAACATATTGCCTTCACGGAAATAATTTTTATTTGGTCAGAAAAAAGTCTCGAGCTATAAGAAAATGTGGCTCATTAACTATTAATATCAAGCCCCCCATTTTCAACCTTCTAAAACAGGAAATTCAAAATTAAATTTCAGAAATCTAATATCAAAATAATAAAAAACATCTAATCAGACAAATAATTCTAAAATTACAATTCTTACAAAAATACTTAAAAATGAATGCATATTTGTTTTTAAAAATCCAAAATATCAGATTAATTGCTTTAGGGAAACAAAATTTATCATCTAATTTGCAAGTAAAACTATTTTAAGAACACTCTTTAAACAGCACAAGTGCTGATTTTCATATCCTCGTTAGTTTTTATTAATAAAGAAAAACAATTGATTGAAAGTAATTATTTCCTCAGATCCTTTTGCTTTCACTATAATTCCGCCTTAGGAAGTGCGAAGTTGAAAGCTAAAAGCATAAGATGGCACGCCAACATTTCAACGAACAATTGAAATTGCGTGCAGTGCAGTCTTTTTTCGGAAATTCGAACTCTTGCGTGATCTTACTTCAGAATGGGCTATTTTTGCAAACAGGAAAGTAATAAATGCGAGATGAAAAGAATGGGACCAATTAAGAGTGTCAGTTGACATTTGTATTAATAAAGAGAAAGTATTGAAGGACAAATTATTACAAGGAATTGATACCTATGACTAGGTTATACGTAATGTCAATTTAAGATTAAAAAAGATTTACTGCTATCAAAATTAAAATGTAGGGTGTGTCACGTATCTTATGTACATACAACCAGTTTACACCCTTGTGCAAATTAATTGAAACAAACTTTTTTTTTCGTGTTTTTTAAAGAAGATGTTTTGGGGTTGTTTCGGTTACAATGGGGTTGGACCTTTGCAGCCTATTGACGGTATGATGCGTTCTGAGCAGTACATTATTATTCTGGGTAAAAAAGTTGTTCCAGAGTTGAAGAAACGATACCCTGATGGAACAGGGATTTTTCAACAGGATTTAGCTCCTTGCCATACGTCCAAAATTGTCAAGAAATTCATGTCTGAGAATCAAATTGAGACATTGGAATGGCTAGGGAAATCTCCGGTGATCAACCCAATGGAGAATCTCTGGGCCATATGCAAGAATCGCCTATTAAATATGGACTGTACAACTATGGAGAAGCTAATCACGGTGTTAATTTATGTGTGGTACAAGGACACAAATATTATAAATAACTGTAAAAAATTGGTGGAATCCATGCCGAATCGTGTCCAAATGTTAATAAAGTGTTGTGGAGATCATATTATGTACTAAACATTTTTGAGTTTGTATAAATTTAAATAAAATAGCATTTTCTCTTAGTTTTCTGAATTTATTGAGTTTGTTTCAATTAATTTGCACAAGGGTGTATATACATGGAGTAGAAATAAATTAAAACAAAGGATTTAAACTGCAAAGTATTACAAAAGTAAACTATGACAGGCAATGAAAGTCATGAAATTGCATTAATTATTTTTTTAATATACTTAACTTATAACGCGTTGCACTATCATCGCTAAAATTGAATCACATCACAAAGGGTTTGGTATGTATTTCAGACCTCGTAGTGGGACAATGATTTAGGCATAGCAATAAAAGCTAATTTTATGCAAAAATTAATGGTTTACACTATTTTAATTTCAAAATTATTTCGTTGAAAACAGAGTTTAACAATTTCAAGTGTAACGTTTTTAGTCAAGTGTAACGCATTGAACAACTCATAATATTTTGAGATCCATAAATAGAAAATTTTTAAAGTAATATTACATTAAAAAATAGCCAGTTTCAATAAGTTAAAACCACCCTCTCATGCCAGTATTTAATTAAAATTTTTAGTCTAATTTAAAACCTCCTTATTGTAAAATAGAGTTTCAATAATTACGAAGCAAAAATACGGTGATATGCTAGTTAACGGATGTAATTTGATAGATAACTCAATTCACCATTTAAAAATGCTAAGATAACATTGTTAATTAGAATGGATCATTTTTTTAAAAAAAAAATCAGATCAAAGAGAAATTAATATTTAGGAAACTGCAAAACTCCAACCTGCAAGATTGTTATTACATTTGATAAGTATATGACCCCTGAATTCATTCTTATAAAAATTCAGTGTTGTTAAATGATTTTCCTTTTCATAAAATGATTGAACTCCCAAGAAGTTTGAGCCATTGAATCCTGCGGATAAGGCTATAAGTTTGAAGAACAATCCCTAAGTTTGTACTAGCATTTCATTAAAACTAGTTTTACTGGCATTTCATTAAAATTAAAATCTTTCGATTCTTCAAATTGAATATTTTAAAAACCACATTTGCATTCGTAGAAATGATGTTCTGAAGACACAAATCAGAAACATCAGGTAAAAAGGCTGGAAATTGGAGAAAAAATAAAGACAAAAACTTTTCATCAGGACAACTACTAACCCTGCTGATTTACCCCTTATACGTGTTTTAGAATTTGATTAAATAATTATGCAAAAAATGGAAGTCTTCATGCGTTATACGAGCTTTGTTTACTCAAGACTGGTGAATGAAATGGTGTTTCAAATCGAATCTGATTGAAAAAGCGAGGAAAGATTGATTACCAAGATACTTCGGAGACATGGAATCCCGATTTCCATTGAAATGGGCGGCATCTTATCCATAAGACTTGTGTGTGTTTTTTGTTTTATACTAATTTACAGTGCTTTTATTTCAATATTAAAAAAAAAAAATAGAAATATGATTTCAGAGAAAAAGTTGTTAGGCGAAAAAATATGTTTTTAGTTAGCTTAGCTAAGATAATAGTTCGCACAGTTTTTTTTCTCCTTTTCTTTTTTTTTTTTTTTTTAAACTAAATTTTGAAAACCGCCTTCTTTTTTTGTTGCAAACTCTTCAGTAATTTGATGAACAGATTTTTAAGCTATCTTTAATTGTGTCACAACTTAATTTATATTTTACTCAATATTTATTTTAATTATACTGTTGATTAATTTGACTTTTCTTTACTTTTTTTGCCTTTACTTTACTTAGAGATTACAGATAAAATGTATTTCCGTCCTAACCTGTTTTTGAAACCCTTGTCTGGGAGTGACGATATTTATATTTCCGTCGAAACTGTGAGAAAAGTTTTAAGGGGTTGATTGTAAGAGTTAAGTTAGAAAAATATGCGTTAATGTTATATGCCTTTGCGTATTTTTTTAAATAAGTTTAAAAAAATATGCGAAGAGGGGAAAAAAATGAAAGTAGAGTATTGGTGATGGGGTGCGTATTTAATCCAATCCTACACGATCTTCAAAGTTATGGTAATTTAAGCACTATGTTTTTCAATTTCAATTTATATCTATTTAAGTATTTTAATTTATTTGCAGTAGAATTATGAATTTCCTATATATAATACTTTTCTATGGATTATTTAAAAAAAAATTGAAATAAAAGGTACGTTATATTAAACTGCTGTTTGTAGAAAATGCAACACCATGAAAGAATCATCAGAATCAAATGAAATTTAATGCAGAAACGACTTGTACTGATACAAATAAATGATGAAATTTTCAAAACAAAAGAAACAAATTAAGCGTCCGAAATCAGTATTTGGTGCAGCCACCACGCGCTGCAATAAGTGCTGCTATACGACGTGGCATGGAGTCAAACAGATGTTGAATATCTGCTTGAGGAAGAGAATTCCATATCGCTTGTATGCGCAACCAAAGTTCTTCTTTGGAAACTGCAGGACGCGGATCACGAGTGAGACGCCGACCAACCATATCCCACACGTGCTCAATAGGCGACATATCCGGCGAATAAGCAGGCCAAGGAAGAAGTTGCATGCGTTGTGCTGAACAGAAGTCTCTAACAGTCCGCGCAACATGTGGGCGTGCATTATCCTGCTGAAAGATAGCTCCAGGGATGCCTTGAAGGAAAGGAACGACTTCGGGTTGTAGCACTTCACGGACGTATCTGTTGCTATTGAGATTACCCTCAATTCGTATCAAATTGGATCGTTCATGATACGAAATCGCACCCCAGACCATAACTCCGGGTGTTCGACCACTATGTCGTTCAATAATACACTCAGGAAGGCAGCGTTGACCGGCATAACGTCTAACACGAACACGGCCATCATGGGTCCACAAATTGAAGCGTGATTCATCTGAAAAGACAACTTGGTGCCAATCAGCTCGCCAGTCTCTGTGCTCAAGAGCCCACTGCCGACGCAGCCGTCGATGATCCGCCGTGAGGGGAATCCTGTATAATGGCACCCTTGCACGCAATCCACGGCGCAGCAGACGACGACGAATTGACGAAGCCGACAATTGTACACCTGTAGCAGTAGACCAATGTGCTGCCAGCTGCCTGGAGGAAGCTGTGCGATCATTCACCGCCATGCGGAGCAGGTGTCGATCATCGCGCTCTGACGTCACCTTCTGTCGTCCAGTGCCTGTTTTTCGAGTTGTTCGGTGCTCGTCGGTCCACTGCTTCCAAACTCGCATCACTGTGGAACTGTTCCGCTGCATACGAGCTGCTATTGCGCGATAGGAAAATCCTCCTTCTCGAAGGCCGATTATCCTCCCTCGTTCAAACTCCGTAAGTTGCTTGAATTTCTTATTCTTCCGTCGTGGAGGCATACTCAGGTCTCACTAAACGTTTGCCACTAACAAATAATCATAGACTATTTTCAACGTCCCGCTACAGCACTTTATTTATACGCTTTCAGCATCAATTCAGAGGGCGCTGCGCGCGCCACGCACGCGCGATGGCTCTGAAACTTTATTAATTTGCATAATATCCTATAATTGACATTTGCTGCGAATTTCATTTGATTCTGATGATTCCTTCATGGTGTTGCATTTTCTACAAACAGCAGTTTATAATTTTGAGTCGTTTAACCATGTGCGAGGTCTTTATTATTCAATGTGTTCGAAATTCAGTAAAGCTCAACTGGTGTTTAGATCATATTGTCAATTTGCTTGCTTAAGAATTAAATTATATATGTCTAAAATTACACAAGTCTAAAATTACAAAGTCTTACTCTTAAATTACAGAAATAAATGCATAAAACGAAACAATTGGTTTAATCAATTATTAATTGATAATATTATTAATATTATAGACATCAATCAATAATTGGTAAGATTATGGATAAAAGTTAGCAATTTTTCAAATGTTTTTAAATTATAAAAAATATTTTAAAAAATTATAAAAAATATTTTAATAAAGTTCTTTATTTTATGAATTATTTATAGAAGGATTCTAAAAATATACATTCAAGTTTGTATTGCTCAAGCATACACTTTACGTAACACTTTGATATGCTAGTACATATGCGGTGATATGCTAGTACATATGCGGTGATATGATAGTACAAACTTTTTTGAGTAAAAATAAATCCTCCTTAGCGTTGTATTTGCTTCGCTCTTCTCAAATAAGTGACAGTATATAAATGTAGTTTAGGTTGTTCCACCAGCAAATGTGACTTTTTTAAATAACTTTTTCATAAACAACAAGCAAGATGATATGAGGAAAAAAAAACGATTCATAATATGAATGAATGGGTGAACTCAATCACATAAGCTTGGCGGTTACAGCTGGGCGATTTAGCCCATTGTCCGTGACATCACGTGATTAAGAATAATTTCTTCCCTTCTTTCATAACATCGTTCTTTCATCTGCTGAGAAAGGGACAACTCTTTCGAGATCATTGTCAATAACCTTTGATTCCTGTAAACCTACCTGAAGCACTAAATCATTACCAAGGTTATACAGTACAATAAAAACGAAATCAAACTCTCCTTTTCAGTTACGCAAATATAAGATCTAATGAAAGACTATAAAATTTGAAATTTAAATCTTAGAGGAGGGCCGACTCTTTTGAGATCATTGTCTGTAACCTTCGATTCCTGTAAACCTACAACCTACTAGAGGCACCAAATCATTACCAAAGTTATAAGTATAATAAAAACGAAATCATAATTTTTCAGTTACTCAAATATAAAATGTACAAAAAAGATAAAATTTTAAATTTAAATTTTTTATTATTGCCAGATATAGAGATATATAAATTTTGACATTTCACGGAAAAGCGAAGCAATTTATAGAATTAAGAATCGTTCAAAATAAAAGAAATCTAAAATAAAACTTTGTATTACCAGATGATACTATTTATGAGTATTCCAGATCACCTTATTATGGGAAAATTAAAAACTTTTTTCGAGTTTATTTTTGTAGATAACTGCTTGAAGTTTGACTTACTAACACAATCTTATGCCGAACAATAATTTTAAAAGTATTTTTAACTTGAACCTAATAGAAGATTCGATGAAGTATTTCAGATTTATAAAGTATAGATGTTGAACATACTACAGTGAAAAAATATAATATTGAATGATATTTTGCTTTAATGATAATTATTTCTGTTTGGTTATTATTTTACTGTCCATATACGAATTTTTGAACAAATAAAATATTTTTATTTTAAAAAAAAAACCTAAAATGTATTAGACAAAATGAATACAGCATATTAACTCAGCTAACTATTAAGATTCGATTTTTAACTTTTGCTGAAATTATTAAATAAATTTTTACGTAGTGAAAATTAAATTTAAACAACAAAATGAAAAATATTTTAACGTTTGAAAAATTACAGCTAAATACAGCTAAAATAGTTTTGCGAATTTCCAAGAACTAAAATTTTTCTAACTATTTTAAATTATTATAAATATTAACATTATCAAAAAATAAAACTTCACAGCTTAACCTTGAGACTTACTATTAAACAGCGGTTCACAAATGATGTTCCTCGCAACACTAGGGTTCCGTAAAAGAATTAAACTGGTTCCAAACGTTAGGACTTATTTTAACCAATAAAGACTTTTGAAACTTTCAATTATAGTTTAATCCAATCAATAATCCATTATCATTTGTATATTGGCCTTGGTATTCGGTGGCCTTTATTTAATATTTCGAGAGCAAATAAAAAAAGGCAGTTTGAAAAAAAAGGAAACATTTTCTTAATAACAATATATTGAATAAATTGGGTACTTGCACCTAATAGCATTTGGTTGACTAATCACGTGGTTGTACATGGTTTATTAACGTCTCAGCTTCTTTTCGACGGATTCATATTTCTGATTTCCAAAATATAAGGGTATTATATTATAGCCGTCGTTGAACAGCCGACCCAATTTCCTTTGGGTTTGTTCAACTCCGTAACCTTGTAATTTTGAACCCAATCCAGATGACAAGGGAACTCCTGGATCAAGTATTGGGAGAAATTTACCTTCGTGGAGGAGTTTTTGATGGAACTAACCCGCATTTTCGCTACATGAAGTGAAAGACCACAGGAACCTCCCACGGTTAGCCTGACGGCAAAGGAACCCATGATCAGAGGACTAGAACTGAGGATATTTAATGTCAGCACTGTAGTTGGTGCAAGCCGGATGCGGATTCGGATCGACCAGCCATCACTGGGAATCGAACCCGTTTCACCTCATTGGAAGGCGAACGCTCTATATCCTTTCAAAATAGTTTTTATTGATTAATACATGCACAACTCAATTACCTTACTGAGACTTTAGTAATAAAGTTGGGGTTCTGCCGAAAGAAGATTGACGATTTAGGGTTCCACAGTCAAAATAAATTGGGAACCGCTGCTATAATAAATAATGTATTTGAAAGGGAAAAAAAGCATAACTAAAATTTCTTCTATCGGTTCTTCCAGGGTAATTTTTTTTCTGCTCATCTTTTGACAGATCACTCAGCAAATACTGAGCAGAATCAGACTTTTTTTCTCGTAAAATAGCTGCAAAAAATATCGTTTATTCTCAGTTTTGATCCATTTCCTGGTTCAAAAATCGTCATAAAGTCGTGAAACTACAAACCGCTACTTTTACTCATTTAATTCAGAGTTATTACAGTGAACAGGCGATAACTTTTGTAAACGAACAGACGTAACACGCCAAAAATCGGGGGCAGCAAAAAATGTATTTTTTTCAACTTTCAATTATCCGCTGGGTCTATTGTATTTGAAAAAGAGAACAAAGGTCAGGAAATGTCACCAAAATGCAAATGAAAATAAGAGTGATTTCTTTCTGTAAAAGTTTAATACGTGATATCAAAAGCTTCCTCTTTTAAGTACTAAAGGTTAAAAGCTACAAGAATACTAAAACTTATATAGATTTGGTTTAAATTATCCCCAAAATAACCCTATAACGAACAGCAACTATATATACTAAGTACCAGTTTATATTTTTCTTTCATTATTTATGTATAAAAAAGAAAAAACGAACGTTAAAAAAATAGAAACTAAATAACTTCCAATCAATGTGTTTTAAGAGCATACTAATGTGATTTTAATTAGAACGAAATAAAGAACACATTGGTATATAGGAAACTTGTCAAATACTTTGAAATTTATAAGAAATGAACAGGGATTTTATTAAACAAGTTATCATAAAAGCTTAAATACGCATTGAGAGTTCAACTTAGCAAGTCTGGGCAAATTGTAGTGATTAATATTATGAATTAAATTGCATTATTCATGAACAATTATAAGCTGGGATAATTGTATCCAGCAAATTGTAGTGATTAATATTGTAAATAAAATTACTTCATTTATGAAAAATTATAAGTTGGAATGAAGTAAAATATTTTGCGTAGCTTGAAAAATTATTGAATATTCTAAATGCATGCTCTAAGATATAATTTATAGAACGTAAGAAAACTACTTATACATATATTTTAATCACATCCATGAAAGAAATTATAAGGGCAATAGTTTCATAGAAGAAAGGACCAATTTTTATAGACCAGCGCATGCTTAGCCATTTAAAGCAACTTAGCAAATTTTTGCCTTTTATGCTTAATTTTACTAAAATGCTGGGTGCATGCTTTTATTTTTTAGACAGCCTAGTCAATTAGCATTAAATGTTTCAAGTTGACATAAAAATCGAATTAGGTTTTAGATGTTTTTTTTTTATGGGTAATAAAGTTAAACTCAAAAATGAGGATTACCTCAATTTTGAATGTCAAAAAATTATGCGCGACACTAGTTTAAGCAAATGAATAAAAAACTAAATGCTGAAAGTGAGATTTTATATGAAATTAAAAACTTTTAATACAAAAACAAGCTTTCATATTTTACTGCTAGGTACGCATTATAATGTCGGTAGTTGGCTAATTTTGTAGAATACATGGTTAAGTAGAATAATTTTCTTCTTTTTTATTTCTAAAACTGTTCATTTATTAGGTAAGAAAAAAATAATGCTGGAAATTTGGGTATAAGATTTGGCATAGTAATGTCATCTTATGTCATGTAATTGTAACTAAAAATAAGATTTCTTAGGGGAATTTAGAAATGTATTATATTTTGGTTCGAAAACTTAAACTTTCTTTCAGTATAAATAAGTGTGCATCGTAAGAGCAATGCTCAAAAATCAAATTAGATAAATAGCAGTTAAAAAAAACAGCAAATCTATTCTACTTAGAATTCTTTTATCTTATGAAATTGGACTTGCGCTAGTTAATGAGAATTTAATTTATGGAAGAGGTTACAATAGAAATTAATAAATCTCGCGTCTGAATAAGTCAAAATATAGCCATGTACAAACAAATAGTATCTGTTCAAATATATATAATCAAAACAGATTCGCACCTTTGATGTCTTATTAATTAAGCAAGCTTTCATTTCACGCTGTCCAAAGCAGGCTTCCTTAAATTTCTCATGCTTCATATTAGATTTTCAAACGAGAAAATTATGCTGCAAATTTATATAAATGGTAGTATAGGATAGGTAATATAATCTCTATTGAAGATAGAGATTATAGAGCATAGGTTTCCTAGACACATTCTAGAGACTACAGATAATGAATTTGAATTTTATAGGCATTAAAGAGATAATTAATTTGACATCTCTCAATTTCTGCAAAGATTACAGATAATAGATTTGATACATTTTATATAGAGAAATTGCTAAAAAGCTTTAATAGAGATTGCAGAAAAAATATTTGCTACATTTAATAGAGATTCAGAAAATGAATTTGATACAGATTAGCAGAAAACTAACTTGTTGCCAGCAACGCAAACTCATCAAAAATCTTTACCCACAGTTGAAGATGCTGAAGTGTTTAAGTAAATTATCGTCAAATGAATATTGTAATCTCCTGATTGGTCAGAATATAGTCCTAGGACATGAGGGGGAGTTTATTTCCTTTAAAAATATATTTAAAATACTGCACATTTATTAACCTAACTACAAGCAAGCTATTTCATAAACACATTAAATTTCTAAAATAAATAATGTCATAACGCTTAATTTAAAATAATATCCAGATATTCTTTCATTCCGGAATAAAATAATATACCTTTAATATCACTAAACAATAGATAATCTCTTATTCTGATTTCAATGTAAAGCAATGACGCGAAGGTCACGTCAATAAATGGTTGGAACAAGCTCTTGTCAATTTACACAGAAATAAAAAGTATTTTATTAGACTGAAACGAAGAAAGAGGATTTATGACAAAGGAAAACTGAATAACAGAAGTTAGATTTTGAATCAGTTAAAGATTTGTAGATAAAGAAAAGAATATGTACTTAAGAATTAATAACCTAAGATTGACTGAGCGTTCAGTGTTTTCTTCCAAGAAGCATGCAGCTTAACTTTTTTCTCTAAGTTCATGCCCTAATTAATTCTCTTCTCACATATATCATATTTGTAGATTGAAGCGCTAGACTATAATCTGACCAAAATTGGTCTGTACCTAATAAATACTAAAATCGCATGAAAGATGAGCAAAACCGAATCCATTGGAGGAAAATAAGTCTGACTTATGCTATTGTTGACAGATATACTCAGGAAGAAAAAGCTTGATTGATTGATTTATCGGATTAAAAATGAAATATAGCTTCACAATTCGCTAGGAACATTGACTGTCATGTACAATTAGCAAGAAGAAAAAAACAAACATTATAAATGACTCTTTATCTAATACTCTAGTTTTATAAACTTATTTTGAAATCAAGATTGGATCTAATGTGCAGAAAAGGCAGAGTCGAAATTTCTCCAGGCAAAAACTTAAGCCTTTCTGGATAAATAACCAAATGAAAAAATTGGAGAAACCTTTTAAATACTTTTGCACTCTCGAAACTGTGTTAAAAAATGAAAATGATAGTTCAATCAGGAAAGAAATCGGAAGTTGAATTTGCTAAATAACAATAAACGTAAAGAGAAAACATTGCTCAACATTGAAAACATTGACAAACAGCAATTATAAATTTTAGTGCTGCCGAATAACAGATATGGTAGCGATCACTTTGCACCAAGTAGTGTAAAAAAACATTCTAATTGCTTTAACCACCCAAGTAACTTTCTTTGGTTCTTGATGTAGCGAAGCACTCAGTGTGGAATGCTTTTTTATAAAAAAATTTTTTTGGTGTAAAGTAGTTGTCACTATATTGTATCGTAAAAGTAACTTTACTGATTCTTATGCGTATCATATCCTGCAGTAATTATAAATTTTAGTGCTACCGAATAACAAATACGGTAACGGCTACTTTGCACCAAGTAGTGTAAAAAAAAGCATTTTTATTGTTTTAACAACCCCAGTAACTTTCTTTGGGCCAATTTTTTTTTTTTTTTTTTTTTTTTTTTTTTTTTTGGTGTAAAGTAGTTGCCACTATTTTGGATGTTCAGATACACGAAAACTTTTTACAGCTTATAAAACGTGGTAACCCGCCGTACATTTCGTACAGACTGTTTTATTAACACTTTAAACACTGTTTTTAAAACATTTAAAACACTGTTTTTTCATTCCCAAAGTATTTTTAATATGAGTAAATATTTCACAACAGTTCATTGTTAACAGCAAATTTATCAAAGTTTGTATTGTACAGATCTTAGAAACTTTCAATGTCTTCACCACGCCTTGCGCAGACAGATCTTAATCTAGATCAAATATACAAGTTGACAGCGTCAACAAGGTGGACAAAAGAAGAAAAAAATTAAAGCGCATATCATTTATAAAAAAACAATAGATGTCATGCAAAGTTATCAAGAATAAAGAATATATTTCTTACTCTAACTGACACCTCATTTGAATAATTCTACACAAAATACAATACTTTACTACAAATAAAGTTGCCAGAAGCATATTAATGCGGAATTATACAATAACTCAGTATATTCAATTAGACGAGATGTCAAAATATTAGCGAATAACAATCGGATCAATATTTAAAAACAATTCGAATCCATACTAGGTATTACATAACCTTGCTTAGTATACGGTATTAAAGCAGAAGAAAAAGACAAAGAAAGAATAAGTCTTTCATCGTATGGATTTCGTCTAGTGAAACGTATGTTATTTTATCGTGTGTCCGTAACGTTAATGGTGAGTATTCATAAAAGTTAGTTAAAGTTTTGTCTCAGTCCAGCTAGCGTTATAAAAAAAAAAGAGGATAATAAAAACGGTGCTTAAAAACAATAAAAGTCATTTTTTTTAAATGATAAGAGTTTATCTAATATTTTAATACTCGAAAAGTCATTTTAACGTTACATTATCTGAGCACATAACAATCTGCAAAAATTGAGCATTATTCATACATTTCAATAGTTTTCATGCAGTGGCCGAAAAATCCCTGCCAAATTCGCAACTTTAAAAATTTTAATATTTTTTTAATATTATGAAAAATATTCTGAGAATTCTTTTTACCTTGAGTATATATGTATCAAGTTTAAACATTTAAGCGTTCCGCCGTGTTTGAGGCCCTGAAGCATTCGTTTTTTTAAAATTATTTATTTTATTTTAAAACCAGTGTTGAACAGCTGACCCAATTCTGAGTTTGCGACTATCAATGCTCAAATTCATAGCCTTGAAATTTTTAACTCAACCCAGAAGATAAAGGAACTCCTGCATCAAGTGCATTAGGACAAATTAGCCTTCGTGCAGAACTTTTTGATGGAACTAACTAGCTTTTGCGAGGAAAACCAAGAAAACTTTCCACGGTTATCTCGGCTACAACTGGATTTTAACCCATGATCAGTGTATCACTGAGAATATTTTACGTCAGAACTGCAGTCGGTGCGAGTAGGGAGTTTATTTGTATCAACCAGCCATCACTGGGATTTGAACTTGGGTCAGCATATTGGAAGGCAAACGGTCTATTTATTGGAAAAAGAGCTTCAAAGAACGCCTTTCAAAGAAAAAATAAAATTTTATGAAATGAAATCGGATAAAATATTTATTCTTTAAGAATCTTCGTCGAATATTTAAGATTAAAAAATAATGAAAACTAAGGAATATAAACGTCATAAAATAGGTAAATCTCGATTTTTAATTGATTTTTACCAAGTTCAGGTACTTTCTCGAACAACCTCACAACACAAGATTTTAATTAAAAAAATAATAATTATGAGCATTAGAAGATGTACATTTTATTTCATGTCATTTCAGATATTGTTTCTTTGCTAGTTTAGGCTTTACTATACCGAGAATTTCTCTATTAAAATAAAGCTATTGAGAATATATTTAATAAATATTAAATTGAAACAATAAACACTTTTTTTCAAAAATAATTACTTTAATGGTGTATTACAAGAAATGGAAAATAGTTATATTTTATGTGTATATATATATTGGTTATATTTTTGTTATGGATGGGAGAAATTTTTTTTACACAATCAAATTGTGAAAAATATGAACAAAATGTAATTGTTTTATAAATTCAAACTGATTAAATTGTCAGCTAAATTTTATATAAAATAAAATAATAATTTAAATGTTTCTAAAATTACTAACACTTGAAATTTTATGATAAATAAATTTTATGATATAACTAAAAATAGTCTTCTGCATGATCTAAGGCGTTTGTTGCTAGATCGATCCATCAGTATTATAATATTTAAAAATCTTAAGTTATTACATGGATCTCCCCCGCCTGAGTTTTTACATTTTTTGTATAAAATGTATTAAATAAAGTCCGTTTATAAATATAAAAAATAAATCAAGGCAATGAATTTAGTTTTAAAAACCATAACTGATTCCTAAACCAAGTACTGAACAGTCACCTTAATTCTCAAATTAAACATGAACCAATTTAGAAAAAAACTCCCGGAAATAGAGCCAATTATCAATTTTATCTCACAGCATGATTCTCGATTCTCTAAAACTATCACGCTGAGCAAAAGCATTAGCACAGCTTGAAATTTACAGATAAGTTTAAGGTTATTATAGCTTACTTATGATTTCTACGTTTCAATATTGCAGATTTTAACGTGATTTGAGAGAAAATAATAGTTATGTTAAAGATATTATCAGATCAAAAATGTTTAATTAAAACTAACTGCATAAAAAAGATAAGTATTTTGAGTATTAAACTTTGAAAGACATATCTGAATTGTAATTTTAAAAAAAATACATGGTTGGTGCTGATTTTATTCCAGATTTGATCATTGTATTTCATGGATAATGTGTTTCAACATGTTGCCGCAAATAAGGGCTAAAACCTTTCACTTTTTAGTAATATGAAGGCAAATGACGGCTATAGCCGTCCTGCATGTTTTATTTAATAAGAAAAGAAACATGATTAGTACGAAGAATACTAATGCATTTATTTGTTAATTATTCAGTAATAAATCGAAAAAAAAAGGGATGCAAGAATCCACTATTTGGTTTGGGTAGGAAAAGAAATGTGATAATCAAATCGAGAGTTTCAAATCGACAGCTGTCAGGAGTTTGTCATAGAAAAACTGACAAAATATGATAATTTTTACTTTGAAACATACGCCTGAAGCTCAATTTCATATGGCAGTCATAAACAAAAGAAAAAAAAATGTGTTTCTCTGCATGATCGTAAAATTATAAGTATGCTGCGACGTGTTAATTATTTTCAGCTAAAAGGAAATGGATAGCACACAACAACAGGAAGGACGAAATATTTCGCCTCTAGTGCTGATTAAGCTTCAACCTTCGAATTTTTATTAATTAATATCCTAAGAATTTTTATTATAATATATTTTTCAGACCGGTGTTTTTATCTGAGTTAAATGTAAAATCTTCCAAACAGTTTTTTTAATAAATTATTAGATTTTACAGACTATTTTTTATATCTAAAAAGTACCGAAATATATTTTTGCTATATAATATAAAAGATTGGTGTGTTACAATGGAATACATAAAAAAGAAGAAAAAAACAAACAAGTACATGCCAGAGTTTCCTTCACATAGCTTTAAAACTTCAAAATTCGCTCACAATTCTTTCCACAAGATTTTTTTTTTCTCCTATCCAAAGCACTTTGCCCTAACACGGAAATCTTTATTTTATTTAATCAATAACACGAAACAACCTATAATACAAACTTTCAACTAACAATAAAACTTTCCAAGTTCACTTATTTTTTTGAAAAAAGAAAAACATTCTATTGTACCACACCAATCAAGTTGTATTAAGGTATTAATATACAAAAGAAGCAGCAATAATCTGAAGAAAAAGATAAGTTTCTTAAAGATTTTCTATTCTTCCCCGCCCATTTTATATGCAAGAAATAATCCAAGAACAAGTGTTGTTGAACATGGAAACAACAAAAAGTTTTAAAGTCGTTATGGTTCAATGATTGCAGAGTCAACAATTGAGGTGAATGCATAACTTATACGTATATGGTTAAAGTTAATTTAAGACTTATTTGCTCAAAGTTTTATAAGAAAAAAAAATAAAAGGAATTATTTTTTTAACTGTTTGCGTTAATAAAAGTGGCTGATGTGCTTTAACGGGAGATTTTAAAACGTGTTTATTAATCTCTATCAAACATTTATTGACCATTGTAAGCTTTTTAATGCATTTTTAATTTTTTTTCTATGAATATATTTATTTGTTCTTTCGGTGACCCCAAAAATACTGTCACAATTTTCAATGACTAAAAATTATTTCATTTCATTAAATTTCTGAGTAATATCAATAATTATTTACTTTAAATCTAATACTCCAAGAAATACAGTCGGATTCCTCTATAGTGAACTATTGCACATTTTCTACAGTGAATCATTTGGCCAAGCTGTAAGTCCACTCTAAATGATTACTCAGACATCCGGAAGTTTTGTTGGAAATAGTGATTGTAATAGTAAAGTAATAATAAGTAATATAAAGCAATAAAAGTAAATAATAATTAAGTAAATAGTAATAGTAAATAATTAGATTAATAAATTCTTAAATAAATATGCAGCGTCTCTCAATATTGAAATTCTCTTACACCGAATTTGTTCCTATTACGAATTTTTTTTAATCGCACCGTTAAATGCCATCCAAAATATTTTCCGTATAACGAAATGGTTGCCTCTTAATAAGGACTTTTTTTTAGATTTTTATCTTTTTAATTTCCGTAATTTTTGGATTCTTTTTATGCTTAACTTTTTGATTTTCGTATATTTAATCTTATTGATTTTTGATATTGAAATTTCGATGCAACCAATTCGCTTTTTCATGTACTTGTTTTTAGAATTTTCATTTCAGCGAAATAATTAATTTTAAACATTCCTTAATAACGCGCATTATTTTATTTCTATTTAAAATAAATGTATACTTTTGGACTTATCACATAGGCTAAAAATTTTTTTATACTTTCTTTAAGCAACAGCACTACAATACTAATTGATTGAATATTCTATCGAGATTGATTTCTCAATTTCTATTGAGAAAATTAGCAAAATATAAAATAAACTTTACGAATTTAAAATTTACTTCCAGCATTAGTGGACAACAGAAAATCAATAAAAAGGCCTCACTGACCGAGGGTTAGACAAGCCTGTATGACCCTCATCAATACTATAAACAATGCAACCACAGATCCATAAATCAATAATAAAGATCGATTTTTACTAATTTCCATCGAAGCCAATGAAAATAAGCTCTATTCTTTCCAACTAATTAGACAAACTATAACGATGCAGCAAAACATTCAAGTTTCAACTATTTTTCCTGTGGGTATTCCATGATATATGCTGTTCCTAAGAGCTCCGAGAAACAATCGACTTTTCAAAACAATTTATGGACTGAAACAGAAAACACGAAAATCATAACCCGCCTAACGCTTCCGGCAATAAACGAAATAAAATAGAAAAGTCGTGTAGAGGAAGCGAATGAAAGAGTTCTCGTTCTAACTTTAACTCATACATTTGAAATGATTTAATCTACAATAAAGGTGAAAACAAGTTGTCTTTATAATATTCTTAACCTAGAAGCATAGAAATAGTGAAAGTAAAAAAAAAAGAGACAATGCAGTTTACAATTAAATATCAAGTAAAATTTTTTTGATGCTTTTAGTTTATAGTTTTGAGAGACTTAACATGCGATAAAAGATTTTTCAATTTTAACTTTTTTTTATTATTAGTAGCATCCTGTACAAGAAAGGACACTTGTTAATCTCAAAATTAAACAGCTAAGCTAAAAGCGAATCTTTATTTTATAGTGACAACGTGTCCGAATTCTATTTATGATTTTACAGTTCTGGTAGTGTGATGCCATTATAGGCATTACATGTTTCATAGCTTTTAAAATTTCCCTAAGTTCATCAGTTTAATTTTTATCACATTTTATAGAAACAAATATAAATATTTTCTTAAACAATCGATGTAACTGATAACTTTTTAATTCAATATAAATGTTTAATTCACTAATTCAGTGTCCCGACTAAATCGGATATCAAGATCTATTTTAAACTCTTTTTCTTTAAGCTACTTTATTTTTCTAACCACAAAAATGCTTCTGTTACAGGGTTATATTAAATTCTAACTATATTTTTAGCAATTAAGTTGTAGCCAGATCATTTAAAATTTAACATTAATAATGCGGTGTTGGCTTTGTTTTTGGCTATATTATGTATCGAGAACTCGCCAAATTTTGGATCTCTACCCATGCTGTTAATGTTCGTAAGTTGAACTTCTTGGTGTTAGAAGTGTATATAATAAGTATCTAAAGAGATGCTGCCTAATATTTTATATTGATTTAAAATGTTTTTAAATTTGGTCATATTTGTTCTTTTTAAAAATGTTCCCTAAATACAGGAAGTTTGTTTGATCTACAGTAATCCAACTTTTGGTACAAACGCAATGTACTAGGAATTTACACCACTACTACAATCACGCTTCAGGTTGAAAATAATTCAAAAATAATTTAAAACTTTTCCTACTGCTTTCAATGGAGAAGAAAAAGCTCGTAATGTGCTCTTATGTTCCGTGAATAATTCTATAACCAGAGCTTCATAGACGAAATTTCTTTCACGGATCAATGATTTATACTTGAAACTATTTATACACAGATCATAGAATTGGCAAATGAAAAAACGGGTATTTTACCAGCAAGAAACTTTTTGCATATTAATTTACTTTAAAATTTTATCCTGAGTTAATGCACCCATTAAAATCGAATTCAAATCTAGTAGTGACCTTTAAAACCTAGGCGATGGAATAAAAGCTGAGTCATAAAACTAAAATTTGTTGAATAAATTCTATCTTTTTTTCTCACAAATGTACCGAATTTTGTCAGATTAACTTGCATGTCCACACTGAAGCTTCTCATCGGTAACGGGAAAAAAATTAAGTACCAGTGACAGCTAGAATTCATTCTTTTTTTTTTTCTTTCCCCAAACGGCTGAATGATTTTAGTACAATTCCGGCTGGCCTCCCATGACTGCGTGAGAAAAACGATTCCAAGTTACTGTATTTTTTTTCTCCTTTTAAAAGATGAGAAAGAGAGATTTTTATTAAATTATCAATACCTAGTTTTACAATTGCTTAAAGTTCTGAAACTTCCAGAAACAAAACAGATTCGTAAATAAAATTCGCGAATAATTATTATGCCCGACTGAGAAAAAAGCAGTGTTTAGGATCATTTGTAATTTATACAGGTATGTAACTAAACTACTTTTAGCTAGTTTAAATACGATATCCCCAAAAAAATAATTTAGATAATTATCTAAATTAATTTCTACAAATCTAAATGGACATTTAAATTGTAAATGTGTTATAGTTGGCAAATGTTAATAAATGCCAACGGATCCATCGCAAAATATTTCACCGAGAAAACAAATTCAAAAAATTTTTTTCTTGAGAAACGAAGTAAAAAGACGTTTTTTATTTATAATTTTAAAATTCACTGAAAGTCACGAGTTTGTTGCTTTTTTTTTTTCTCACAAAAACAGGGCTTTGTTTTAAATATTCTTAATAATTTCACAAGCTTTTCATAATTTCATAGATTTCACCTAATTTTCATAAAAACAGACCTTTAACTAAAGTCTGGATCAACTTTTTGTTTGCTATTTATCATTACTTCTAAATCTTATAATCTATAACTTTTCGTGAACGTACTTGGTTTGTGTCGTCGACATTAACCTGGATATATTGACATTCACTAATTCGTCATTTCCCGGGAGCAAATTATGCCTTTTTCAAAAAATATTTGCCAATTGGCTCCAAATTTAATGGAAACCAAAACAAGTCATTTTTATTATCGGCCTGTTTGTTAAAGAATACATTGTTACTAGATTAAATAAATATATATTTAGAAGTTGTATATTTATTCTGGAAATAAAAAGTTGCTTTCAGATAAGTTTCTCATATAATCTTAACTACAATATGATTAAAAAAAATCTTTACAAATCCACAATGAGCTAGATAAAAAGCATTCCCTTGCGTACGAATACAGTGCGACCCATTGACACGACCCCTTTGAACTTAACATTCGCAACTGGCGTATCAGATAACACTTAAAGCGAATATACAATGAAAGAAATTCAGAAGAATAAACAATACACGTTCTTTACTTATGCAGATTTCTTAAAGGTCTAATCTTGGCCTTCGTTAGTAGCATTTGTTAAGAACTTGATGAAAGATCGCGTTTTTAGTTATTCATTCCACACATCTCCAAATTCATTAAAAGAGAAAAAAAAAATTTTTTTTCAGAAGATTTTGAAATAGGATCCATTTGAAATCGAGATAAGGAGATGGATGGTTTGATGCGATGACTTTTAGCTTTAGAAAGGAAAATTAGCATTTAAATTCTTGAAATAGCATCCAAAAAGTTTTTGATTTATACTACATTTCCTATCATGGATGGCTAAATCAAGGCAAGCGTGCCACATCGGGGCACGGCGGAGTTTCAAAAGTGGCACAAGAAAATTTATTAATAAAATAGAAAAATAATTATAGTTTCTTAAGAGGACCTTAAATTGCTCTGCGAAACGTTAATTGTTAAAAACATGGAATCCAAACGGAAGTATTGGAAAAACACCTACTACACTAAATGCAAATCTAAGAAACTTTTTGCAACTGCAAGTGATCCAAATTGTATTGAATTTCGGAAATTTATACCCACAAGAAATTCAAGTGCTTAATTCAACTGCAATTGACTAAAACCAATGATATTTCTTTAAGTGGGGCAGACAATAAGGAAAAAATGACATCATCTCTGCTTACAAGACGAGTCAAGTTTTTTTTTGGCATAAATATAAATTACCTATATTCACGAAAAATCTCAGCAAAAGTAATTTACCGAAACGATAAATAAATTTAAAGCAATTTTCACTAAACCAATACACAACTAACCAGAAATCAAAAAATCAAATAACGTTCGACTCCCAACTGGAACTCCCTTAACTACCAAGGAAACTCCAAATTGTTATTTTCGATTACATTCCAAGGAGTAATATTCTTTAATACTTGGGAATCAAATTTAATTGCAAGCAATATGCAGAGAGGGGTTCCGAAGTTTCAAAAAACAACGTTAAAGGTAGCTCATAAATAGTAGCAAGAGGATGTGAATATGTAAAATTATTTGATTAGTTTTTACTCAATTGCTCGACCAAGCTCATTTTAATCTCTACCACCCCGTAATTAGACCCTGGCAATCGCTTACCTTTTGCACAAATTGCTTTTAAAAGAACGAATTCTGAATTTCTCGAGATAGGCAGATAGATAACTAGCCTCTTTGAACGTACCTTGAAAGGGAATCGAGCCATTAGCCAAAACTACTAGAGAAGTGAAAATAGCAGATTAAAAGGAAGGTCGTAATCGTTAATGGGTTTTTGAATCTTTTAGCAAAACATTGGTGTAGTTAGGATCTATCTTATTAACTATACATAAAAACAAGTTTTGGAAAGATTTAGCGTAGTTAATGACAACGAGTTTGAAGTATAATTCGGAATCTTGATGAGTTACATAAATTTTTTACCTCATAGATTTTTTTGTTTTTTGTTTAGTGAGCTGTAATTTTATCTATATGGATATTATCTATTGGAAGTTAATTTTTCCCCCCAGAAAAAAAAAGAGTTATTAAAATCTTATGCAACAAATATAAAAGTAATTTTTGCTTCGCATCATGAATTCGCAACTGAGTTAATGGAATTGCTACATTTTTTCACATCACTAAATTTGATTGAAATTAACAGAAAAAACGTTTAAAAACAATTAAATTATAGCAAATAGTATTTAGTCTATAGATTGACAATAAAATATGAAGGAAAAGTAAGGGTACTAATCTTCACATCTTATAACCGAATATGAAATTTATTGAAAAAGTGATCTAAAAACACAATATAGCAAGTATAGTACAGTAATTGTATAGTATTGGATTTTTTGATAATTTTGAAATATAAAGAAGAAAAAAAAAAGAATACATAAGCTTGTTTTTCAACAACTTTTATCATTGAAGGCGAAAATAATTAAGATAAAGCTGCAGTTTTTCTGAAGAATTAGGAACCAAAAATATTTAAAATGCTTGGAAACTTTATAAGGAAATGAACGTATTTGATAATATTGAACGTTTTTGATAACGGTGAGCATCATTAAAAATGCCAACGAATGTGTTGCTTAACGTATGTGTTGCTAACGTATAAAGTTGCTTAAGTTAATAACTCTGATAACGTTAATTAGCTGATTTGTTAAGGTTTAATGGAATTGCTTAACAAAATAACCAAGTGTTCGAAATCCCTCGCGTAAAGTGCAATCTAAAATATATCGATGCTAATATTTAGATTAATTAGAAATATGTAATAACAAACGTGTATAATATTACATTTCTGCTCATCAGTAATAAAAATATTTTCCTCCAAAAATCTCCAGAGTTAACACAAATAAGAGCATTTGGTTCATCCACTAGCAGTAGCAATAATATATTTATTTAACAAAAAAAGCTAAGTAATAAAAAGAAATGAAAATGAAATTGCATAATAAAAATTAATATTTAACTTATTTTGGTGCATTGTAATGAAGCAAAAATATTCTGCTTACTGTACAAAATTTATGACAGTGTCAAAAAAGTTTTTATTGATTCGTAAACTTTTATCTTTATTTTTTGCATATATTTTTTTATTATACTTAATACAAATTTTAATTTTCCTTATTAGTGCATATACTAATTTTCCTTATTAGTGCATATACTTATATAATTAATTATGAAAAATGTTTCATTATTTAGCACAGATTGTTTTCATTATTAATGCAAATTTTAATTTTCTCATAAATGTAAAATTAAAGTTTATTGTTAAAGCAAATTTTTATGTTAATTTCATTATCAAATCAATATTAATTTCATTATTAAAGTAATGTTAATTTTATAATTAAGGTAATTAAGAATTTCATTATTAATGCAAGCGATAATTTTATTTAATTATCATTGTAAGCGGTAATTTTATTATTAATGCAAATGATAATTTCCTTATTTATGCAAATGGTAATTTAGTTTTTAATGCTAATGATAACGTCATAAGTAATTAATTTAATAGCTTCATTATTAGTTACATTAATAACTTCATTATTAACTACGTTAAAAATTATTTTCTTTCAAAACATCCTGCAGCAATTAAGACAAAAATAATCTGATTCATAAAAAAACTATTTTTCCACCTATTCTAACATTAAATTTAATTTTAAAAAATCCTAAAGCTAATAAAAAAAATTGTGCTAAATGAAAAAAATTCAAATCGTTCCCGCCAGCACCTCCTTATAGACATCAAAGCATCTGTCGGTAAGCAGAAAACATCTGCGATACAGTCGGCAGCTCATCGAATAGAAGATATCTAGAGAAGGAAAAAGGAACTAAAAGTAAGTTTTTGTTGGAATTTCAGCTGCGAGGAAATATAGGAAAGGGACTATTTTTACTTTTTATTTTTTAAGTCCTGAAGGCTCATGTTCGTAAAGAGGCTAAAAGACTCAATCAATCGACAAAGAATTTCACAGCTGACTTATTTTAGCTCTTCCTTTCCCAAAATATTTTTTCAAAACTTCAAGGCAACGAAAAACCAATTATTTAACAGCTAGAGACGTTGAATTTCTCATTTAGGCCTGAGGATTTTAGAAATATTGGATTTTAAGCTTAAAGCTGTTTTCACGTTTGAATAAATCAATGATTCCTAGTAAGAAAATAGTTTTTAATGATGGTTTATATAAAAAATAATGCGAAAAATGGAATTTAATAATTTTTGTTGTCCTATGTTTAGGCTTAAATATGATTAAGATGAAATTTTGCAATGTTAAAGTCAAGTAAAATTAAAGTAAATTGCCACTTGTGTTGCACGATTTAGAAGTTTTAAATGATAATTTAGGCTGTTGTCTGTGAAATGAAGTGTGCAAAACTTTCATATTTCTTTTGAAAAATATGTTAAAACTAGCTTTCACATTTTGAACCACTTAAAAAATATTACTGCAAACCAATTTACAGCATTTAATGTATCTTTTTATAGAATATTTGATACAAAAAAAATTAAGTTCTGATGTTCTAAGAAAGAATACTGTGTTCACACTGCCTTCTTCTAATTGGGGATACTGTCTTCTTGCTTAAAACGGCTAAGTTCACAACTAGAAAACTGCTTCAAAAATCACAATTTACAGTATTTCCTTAATTTATAAAATAATTTTTCAGTTTGTAAACTGAGCAAAATTATGAATGCTAATCTTGGTAAAATACAGCGCATTACAGAAAATATGAACATAGAAATACGTTGTTATATCTTAAAGTGAGTTCAATTGCTAAATGCTGTTTTTTTAAAGGCTCCGTTGTAATATGAAATTATGTTTTTTTGTGTGAATAATTTGGTATTTTTATAGCTGCTGTGAGTTTATAACTGTTAGTCATGACTGTTATGTCAAGTTTAACCTATATACAGCCAGCGCTGTCTACGCTTATTTTGAAAACGTCAAAATCGAGAAAAGCTACAGTTTTGTAAAAATGAAAAGCTTTTGTGGTCGAATTTTTTATTATTTAAAAATTTCGATACGAATTCCGCATCCGGCTTGCACCGACCACAGTGCAGACGTAAAATATCCTCAGTGGTAGACGGATCATGGGTTAGAGTCCCCTTGCCATCAGGCTAACCGTGGGAGGTTCTCGTGGTCTTCCTCTCCATGTAACGCACATGCGGGTTAGCTCCATCAAAAAGTCTTCCACGAAGGCAAAAATTCTCCCAATACTCGATCCAGGAGTTCTTTTGTCTTCTGGATTGGGTTCAAGATTACAAGGCTACGGAGTTGAACATTAGTAGTTGTAAATCCATAAAATTGGGTCGGCTGTTCAACGACGGTTATAAAATAAAATACAATATATTTAAAAACTTACTCCAATGCTGCATTACTAGGGCTCATAGAAATTTGCAAAAATTGAGAATAAGGCAGTGATTTTGATAATTTTCATCTAGGTGGAAGAATGTCCCCAGATTGGCAACTTTTAAAAGACGTTTAATAACTTTTTAAATATTTAAGTTATTTGTCTGTTCTTAAGCCAAGATAATAATTCTTCACGGCAAGATTATATATATAGTTTAAAATCATCGCAATGCTTCAAGTATGAGGCACTTAAACTATGGCTTTTTTCTATTTTCCTTAGCGACAAAGTTTCGAAAAACGGAGTTAAAGGTATCGAGTTGTCATTATGAAGGATTGGAGTTCGATCCTCAGTGGCAGCTTTAAACTCATCCAGCTTCAGATCGAGGAATACTAGGTTGTCTGAGATGTAAAAAAGGCGGAATCGTGCGCAATGCTGACCACATTGCCACAATCATACAGTTTATCACGAAATTGTTGAGCCTGAACTTCATGACCCTCCTGGCCAACAACGGGCTGTTTTGGGAATGTTTTCTTATACTTAACATTAGATATAAAGAACGATTTTAAAATCTAAAATCCGATTTGAAAGTTTTCTTAAAACAAATTAATTTTTGGGAAATCCAAGCACCAATAAGCTTAATTGGCTGCTTTAAATTGACAGCTCAACGACAGCTTAATTAAATTAACAGCAAAAACTTTTCATTTAATTTACTATCAGAACAATAAAACAATTTTTATTCCAAAGAATAAAAAGTGTTTCGGAATAAAAGCAGTTTGAAAATAATCGTGTTCTTTTCGAAAGGAAATCAGTAACAAAATCAGAAATATATTGACAATGTATTTTACCGTGAATTTCATGGCTAAAAACGACGACTTGAATCCACATTTTACCTTCATTTACAGTTGGATAATATTACTAAAGTTGAAAATAAAATAACTGATAATCTAATTTTTTGATTAAAAAGTACATAATATACAAATTGATCATCAAAATAAAGCGGAGAACGTATTCGGATTGCCTTGATAACTTTGTCTTGTTCTCAAGCTTCTTTGATATTTATATCTTGAAACAAAAGATTAAAAACGAAATAGCTGAAATTTATTTAGGCAGATAAGACAAATAAAACAAACTCATGGCTTAAAAAAATAGTCAGAAAAATATCATTAAAGGTAATCAACCCGAAGTGAAGTATTAAACCAACAGAGTATCATTTAAATAAAAGGTGCCCAATTCGTGGCTAAGTCACATGTGGCTTGAGGCAGTTTTCATTGTGGCTCATTATATTAACTCAATTGCATCCGAAAGCTAAATTAAAAGAATAATAGAAGCAAAATATATATGTTTCTAGTCAAAATAACATGTTAAATTCTCAATTGGCTAAAGCCAGTTTAAAGGTTAGGTACCACTGATCAAAATCAAAATACAATAAATTACTTTCTACATCTAGATATCTACTTTCTAGATACCTACATTCTACGAGGGTGAGATTAAATCCATCCATCAATCAATAAATACATAAAAAAAAACACAAAGACAGCTTATAAATATTATATTTTAATCTTTTAGTTCCCAATGAATTTACTAAGTATCATCAGATATTTACCAAACAAATAATTTGTAACTCTACGTAACTATCAAAGATAAGTCTGAAAATAAATAAATTTTATGATCATATCGGCGGTAAGACCGAAAAAAGATAATTATGAATTAGAAGTTGTTTATAGACTTAAGTATCTTTTTAACGTCTTTCTATCATTAATATTGGATTTTCAAATCGCGTGCCACATGAAATGCATGGAACATGCAACATACAATCGATATATATATATATATATATATATATATATATATATATATATATATATATATTTGTTTGCGAAACGAAACAAAACTTGAGACATTACATATGTATAGAAAATTTTATGAAATAAGAATACATGTATTACCATTTTACTTTATTGATCATCATAATTATGTTTCATGAAACTTTAAATGGCGGCAACGTGAATATTTCAGAGAGTGCAGAATATCATAACATTTTGGCTACACGATACACGCTTATTTCGTTTACATTCATGAAGTATTAGAGAGTGTTGTTCTTTGGACAACATGCATCTCGGACCAGTGTACAAGTTAGCTCTCAAAGAAATTCTGAATTCAGTATATGTAGTTGATACCTGTAACAACAGGTACTATCTGCTGTGTTATTGATCATTTCAGTTTTCGCATGTGCTAGAAAACACATTTTGATTTTCCAGTTGCTGAGTAATTCTTTTTAATCCATTTAAATGGAAAATAAAGCCCTATATGATAGATTTTTAAACAGAACTAAGCCAAAATGTCACTCTATTTTAGATAAAATAAAAATTTTTAAGAATATTTATATTTTTGCTAGACCTAAAAAAACATTGAATTTTGGTGGGAAACCGAAGTAATAATAATTATAATGCATTATAATATAGTATCGGAGTTGTTTCCATGATCTGAATCAAAAAAAAAAAAAAAAAAAAAAAAAAAAACTAAATAAATTTCTATTTGGCCATTTTGACTAAATCTTGTTTTAATGCACAAGATTTACATACATTGTTTATGCAAAACATCAATTGTTAGTACATGTGCATCACCCACTATTACTGCTGTAGTAAAGTAATAAAGTGTAACTAGCTTTCGTGTTTTAGCAATACACGTATTAACAAGTTTCAATAATTTGAGCACACTGCATAAGTTTAAAATATTTCCGTTATTATGAATGCACATTTTATACTGATTCAAAAGTGTTGTTTTCATCAAATTTGTAACTCAGTTATTCACAATCAATAAAACTATTCAATACAATAAACAATAGTCCTGAGTAATATAATATTAAACAAAATCATGAATCCACGTTTATTGTATCTTACTAAGAACACACAGTCACTAGATAAGCTCGTCAGGTTATAAAAAAATAATTAGTAAAAAGTAAAATAAAAACTATGAAAATGCGAGGGCTTGAAATACTGAAACGGTCAGTGCTTTATTTTCTGCCTCCCACCTTTATGATGAAGAGCTGCTTTTTTTCAACATCAGTAAGGTCATAAACTTGCTGGAGGTGATAGGTTTGTTATCTTTGAACTCTTGCGTAGTAAAACTTAAGAATGGAACCAAATTGCAGGTATAAAGAAATTTTTCATATGTCTAACGGGAATGCTTATTTGAAGCTTAACATAGTTAAAAATTTCTCAGAAAGAATTCATTTAAAGAATTTGTTCGTCGCATTTTAAAGAATATAATTTTGTATAGCAAAATAGAAAATTTGAGCAAAATTCGTCGAATAGATCCTGAGAAATTGAATTTCAAGAAAGTCATATGCTTAAAATATAATTTACAATTGTATGTAAAAATAATTCCAATTCGCTTAAATTGTTCTAGAGATAAAATGAAATACGCAAAAAGTAAAATTAATATTAAGGGGTCCAAACTTTTGAACGTTCTCTTGATCAAACTATTGGGACCTTTTTTCTGAGATTGTAGCTACCCCCTATATTTTGGAGATCAAAAATCAGAATTCGTCGAAAAAAGGGTATATTAATTGAAAGAAAGTACGTTTTTGAGTCTGATTTCGTAACTTGAAATATCGTCTGTACTTATTAGTTATCATATTTGAGATTACCCTCTCTAATCATTAAGATTTGAGTCGTAGAATTTGCAAATCTTAGCATTAGATCAAAAGTTATTCAGGGTAGTCCGCTTTTTTTTTTGTACATTGTACAAGGATAAAACAAAAATTATTACAAATCCTTTCGATGAACAGCTAGAGTCAGAAGTGCGAAGGGTACCCTGTCAAAATTCAAAATAATAAATTAGTGTAGACAAGAATCTCATATAAGAGAAATAAGTAAAAAAAAAATCTTGATATTTTTCTCATTACGATCTATAAAAACGAAATCGTTATACGTTTATCCATTGGACTAAAACTACATTAACGAGTTTAAACCAGACCGTGAAGATCAGATGCAACGAAAAATTAAATTAAACCGCGTACAACAATTTGCTAGATATAAAAATGTGAAGGAAAGTTATTAGGATGGCTTCATAATTACTACTGGCTGCGTTTTATTTGATTTTTTAGTTGAAGTGGTTAATATTTATACCCACAACCTTGGAAAATAAACAAACATATGAGGAAAAGAATTTTTTTTCTTTTCTGAAACGCAACCATGCAATCATTAAATATAAAAACATATTACAATGCGGGACTGAAAAAAAAAAAAACTTCGGAAAAAATTATTATAAGCAGAGCAATGTGTTACAAAGCATTACCGCTTTTATGAAATAGCCTCAAGGCCTACCTTTATTCACCAAAGCAACGCTGCAACGTTTATTTTTCCCTTCTCAAGTACAAATTAGATTCTTCTATATTAGATTTTTATCAGCAGCGTGACACAATGGTTAATGGAAAAACAAGATAAAAATGAGATTTAATCTATATTTGCTCTTGAAGCTAGAAGTGTTAGTTCTATCTTAATTTGTTAACAAGGCTAGTGTAGAACTTTTATATACCCAGACTAAACAAAACCTAGCTATTTCTGAAACAGAAGTTTTAGTGCCATCAGTTCGTTTGCTTTATGATAATAAAAAAAGTTTGGGGATTTGAAACTGAATGACTTATTTTTCTGTGCGTCTCTTTTTGTATTACTTGCGATAGTTAGAACTTATATGATGGACCGATTTTCGTAGAGGTTTAAAGTAAAATTGAAGAGTTGATTTAAAAATATGTTTTCCAAATCCTATTTATACATAGCTGCAAATTACAACGCTTTTTGCGAAATATTTCATAGAGAGGTTTCAATTAAAACTAAAGCTCAGGGCAGACATTAACCCCTAAGTGTCCATAAGTATTTCAGGTTTACTTTTTAACAAGTATAATTATAATAATTAAATAAAATTTATTCATAATTAGCGTTGAACAGCCGACAATTCTGAGTTTACGACTATCAATGTTCACTTCCTTAGCTTTGTAATTTTGAACCCAGCTTATAAGACAAGAGTACTCCTGCACCAAGCATTAAGACAAACTAGCCTTAGCTGAGAGATTTTTGATGGAGCTAACCCGCATTTGCATTACATGGAGAGGAAAACCACGAAAACCCTACAGGGTTAGCCTGACAACAAATGGATTCTAAGTATGATACTAATTATGACATAGTAAATTCGAGTTAAATTAATTGTTAACATAACAGGAATTGATTTTTGCAGCCATCGATACAGCATTGGACCCAGTTAGTAAAAGTACTCACATGGCAACATCAATCTTTCAATAGTAAAACGAAACAATGGCTGTTTTCGACACATTATTTCTGAATGCCATTGCAGATAACAGAAATATATATTTAATTCAATAACATTTATCTAAGCGTATAAGCTATTTTTCCTTCTAACAATATCAAGAAAACATCTGCATTTCTTGCCATATGAATACTCGCCGGCATGTCCTCTCCAACATTGATTACAGCGAGACAAGAAACACATTTTGAACTATCAATAGCTGTCAAAGACATTCGGATTTCCAGAAATAAAATGCTTTCCAAATGAACAATAAGATAGGTATGTGACGAAATAGATGATAATACAGTGAGTTCTAAGTTGTTTTTTTCGATTACTAGAAACTGGTTATTATTTGATTCCAGTTCCGAATGACATAGATTTTTAATTAAATCTATGCGGTAATTTAATTCAAAATTTGTGAAACTTTAAAAATCTATTGAAGTAATGGGGAAAGTAACCCCAATTCACTACTAATAATGATAATTATTAGTAGTGAATTAAAGCTATAACTCTAATTTTAAAATATGAGAGTAAAAGATTTTAGGTCAATCTAAAAACTTTTATACCATCGCTATTATATAAAGATAAAGAAAAAAGTTAAATCATTACGAAATTATGGCTTGTCTTTGGATGAGAAGTGCGAGTAAATTCACTAATTTTTTGTTTTGTTTTGAAAAGTTCTTGTTTTCTTTTGTGTTTTACGACCAATGAACATGGACCTAGATAATTATGTTTTCTAGATCAACAGCTAACAGCGCTTAATTCTTGGTAAACAAATTTTGGTCTTAAGCAAATTTTCTGGTAATTGAAATGATCTTCCATTTAAATTTCTCAAAATTGTTTTTAATAGAAATAAGATAAATGGTAAATGAATTTGTTGGAAAATAATTTTAAAGACATAAATTCGTCTTTTTTTTCTTAAAAAAATAAATAAAAACGAAAGAATGTTTTTTTTTTATTTATTTATTTATTTACTGTTACGACTTTTTTACGGTAAAACTAAATTAGCTTGTCTTTAAGAGCGTCTTTATTTGAATAACAGTCAAAACAATACTGAAAATCAAGATGTTACAATAGAGAGTAATTTAGAGAATGTGTCAAAAGATGGTTTAAGCAGCAGCCGCAAAACAAAAGCTAGTCTCATCAGTGTCAGAATAAAGACTAAGGAAGTTAGAAAAAAAAACTGGTGCAATGGGACTCTTTTCTCCTTGTTTATTACTTAAGATTTTTTAGTTGAGCTATTAAAGCAATAAGCAGACTGGTTGGGCAACTTTCTCTTGTCGAATCTCTACTCGACTCCAACTACTCTTGTAGATGGCATAACCTAAACCGCTTAAATAATCCTGCCCTATCTTTTGAGCTTCAGGAGGGTCTTGCTTCGCGATAAACCTAAGAACAAGACCAAAAGCCTGAGGGCGGCACTGAAAATTTCAGAGGGATAAAATAGCGGCATTCTTTTTGTCCTACTTTAAAGGTAAAACACTCAAAAGAAATTCTAAAGAATGCTATTTTTTATTTGCATTTCAGCTTACAAGAGAAAGTTGACAACAATAAACGCTCTTTTGGAAAAGGGTGGCTGAATCTTTGTTCGAAACTTCAATTTTTTAACTCAAAATTTAAATAATAGCTTTTGATTAATTCTGTGAATGAGAAAATAAATTTAAGCGCTGAGACCATAATTCAATTTGAAGCAATCAACATTCTAAATGTCTTTAAAATGTAAATAGACTCTCAAAATAGTAAAAAAAAATTAGGGCTCACCCGTAGTGTTATTATATGAAAAATATTGATGAAGAAAGACTGCCGAAAAATAATAACACATTAAAATTTATGTGGGTTAAAAAAAAAAAAACTGTGCAAAAAAAGAAAGCGACACTTTAACAAAATGCAAGCTGGAATAGATAATTGATAAGATTTACTATTTTGATAAATTAAAAAAAAAAAAAAAATTAGATTTGATTTAACGCTTACCAAGTCATGGTGCGTAGCGTTTTTAAAAAGTGCTTAAAGGTGCTTATTTTCAATTTTCGTTTTTAAAAAACCCTTAAAGGTACTTTTTCATTGGGTGTTTCTAAAAAGTGCTTAATTGTCATTTTTCGAAAATGAGATTTATGAAAGGGAATGTCGATTTTCGCCACGTATTATGTAAAAACATGTTTTTGATATTTTTCTATTCAACGTTTTCAAAATTCATCAACCACAATCAATTTCAGTGTACTGTACCGTCAGTCCATAACGTATGAAAGCGCCAATCATTTTACAGGTTTGGTGAAGTATTTGGGAGTCCGCATGTGTGTCTAGTGAGCTGGGTTCGGTGAGATTCTAGCACTCTCATGTGCAACTCTGCATTTTGCAAGATATTCTCAATTTCAAGCTTCATTTTCCACCCTCTGAAATCGAACCGAAAAATCCCTTGATCATTTTTTAATGGCTAATATAATCAAGCAAAGAGTTCTTCGTCAAATTCTAGTTATTTTATCATGATCTTTGGAAATTATTTTGCACTTTGTTAATGTACATAGTGCTTAAAAGGTGCTTATTTTTTGTTGAAAGATTTAGCTACGCACCCTGCAAGTAATGAGTTATTTGCCAAAATTAAATAACTGATTCCATACGCATTACAGACTTGCTAAGCTGGTGACAACAACTGACTTCTTAAAACTAAAAACATTGGTGAAAATTTATAACAATAAAAACAGACATAATAAAAATTTTGAGTTTTTATTTACATATTTTGATTACTTTATTAGTACTCTGTTTGATAATCCAAACTTTGCACCTAATTCGTCAATGCACCGATGTTAATAGACGATCATATAAAGATGTTTTGGCAATGAATTGACAAGCTCATACTCTTGATAAGTAGGCCCTAAACGTCTTATTCTGTTACGTAATCTACCGAATCCATCATCTCACGGTTCATTCATTCAATAACAGTGATGCGCAACAGAGTCCGGATGTCCACAGCAAGTTTTCAGTATTCCAATAGAATTGGAAAAAAGAGTCATTCGTCCTTCACGCTTCACATCAACCACAGGTCACTGATTTACAAAGCAACCCAGTCAATGAGTCTTACAATCAAGGTGTCTGTCATCATTGGGCGATATCAATAATTTGTAGTTCAAAACTCAGATTTGAAAAACTTAGTGGAAGAAGGTATCAAGTGAGATACTGAAAAGCAAAAATCCTCTGATTTAAAAAAAAAAAAAAAAAAAAAAAAAAAAAAAACTTTATGTTAAGCCTGATGCAGAGATCTGCCTAAAAATAATAAAAGGGCAGGGTGCTTTTTCAAAAACAAGGGTACTCAAGTAAATATGAGAAATAATATTTTAGATTAATTTTGCCTAAGAATAATTTGTAGTTATGGTAACTGAAGTTCTTGGTTTCTGCTACTGCAATTTCTTTCTTACAATAAAAAAAGAGCATTTTTTCTGAAAATAAAATGGGACAAGATTTTTGCAAAAAGGGCAAAGAGGGTGCATTTATCTCCGTAAAAGGGGACGCAGGGTGGACCACCCTTCTAAAAAAAACATAGGGAGAACACTGCTGCGCGCATTGAGGATAATAAAACTTGCTATCTTCAGCTGCATGTATAGAACTTATTTTCTTTTCTAATCAGGTTATTTAAAAAATGTTTTTATCGAGAAAAATGTGCTTCGTTAACAGTTCCTGCTGTTGTTTCATTTTCTAAGGTTGTTGTTCTTAAACTCATCAATATGTAACCTTGACCCTTCTACAGAACTCTTCATTCATCAACTACAAGACATTCTAACTTGAAATGATTATTAAAAGACTGGAAAAGAAATTACAAAATAATAGCTTCGAGATTGTCAATTATATTTAAAAAAATCATAAAAGTTCTATGTATATTCTCAGTAAGGGTATTATGGAGAGCACTGCATGGCCTGGAAAAAGGTAACTAAAAAATTATGAGAACAAACTAAAGATACACATTGAGTAACAAAACCAATATGGGAGAACTGCGATGAAACGTCATTTTATCTACCTCAATCATCAAAAAATAATTAAATCTATTAAAAGATGCTAGAGTCAGTTTAAAAAATACCAACCTAGTAGATTTTTCTGGATGTTTCTTCAAGAAATTATGCCCTTAGAAAACATGGTATAATAGTCATAAATATTTATTTTCAAAACTAATTAGAACCAAAGTATGACTAAAGCTCTGTAATATAACGATACGAATTTTTACTCATCCTAATATGTAGACTATAGAACAAAAAAGTAGTACTCTACCCACCCGGATGTATCGATTCAATACGTTAATATTCCGTAATTAACGATACGGACTTTAAATTACACTAATATGTAGACTATAGAACAAAAAAAGTATTCTTCCCACCCGGATGTATTTATGGTGGTGGTACTTATTCCTCTTGGCCCAGAACAAGGCTAGACCAAGTCCAGGAGACCGTTTACCGACAGAAAATCAAACACCATCTGCGGATCCTCCAAAATAAAATTTTTGGATGTATTTATTCAATTCGTTAATACTCCGTAATTAACGATACGGACTTTTACTCACCCTAATATGTAGACTATAGAACAAAAAAGTACTTTACCCACCTAGATTTATTTATTCAATTCATTAATACTCCGTAATTAACGATACGGATTTCAAATCTCCCTAATATGTAGACTATAGAACAAAAAAGTACTCTACCCACCCGGATGTATTTTTATCAATTCGCTAATACTCCGTAATTAACGATACGGATTTTAAATTACCCTAATATGCAGAATATAGAACAAAAAAGTACCCTACCCTCCTTGATTAATTTATTTATTTGAACCTAATATATATATATATATATATATATATATTCTGCTCCTGGCTTCTGAATATTTAACATTTGCTGTGACCTACCGATAAAAAGCTAAAGGACATCCCCATTTAATTAATCTATTGAAGCGAGAATTTTTTTTCTATTCTAAGTCAGCGAATTATACAATAATTAGATCAAAAGGCCTAGGAAGTGTTTGAAAGAACAGTCAAATACATACAAAGGTAGAAATGTCCCCATATATTCTAACATTAAATGGTGTCTAGTCGTGAAAATAATAATAAAAAAAATAATTTTAACATTCTTCCGTTTCCGAGTAGAACATAAAAATGAACACGCTATTTACTTAACTTTAAAGGAAGAACAGTGGAGCATGCCATTGGTATGTAAAGATGCTTTTATCTTGTTTTTACTTTTTTTTCCCAAATAAATGTAGCAAATAAAAAGATTGTTTCAAAAAGATAGTAGCAACAAATCAGGAAACGTTTTACCCTTTTCGTAAACAATGCCACACTTTTTAACTCAATAAAGATAGCAAAGTAAATAAGAAGTTATCTTGGTATTCACACAGCCATAAAATCAGTTCCAGATTTTATCATTCAGATAAATGGAGGTTAAGCCCAAACCACAAAATGACGAATGTTAAAATTTTCATTTAGACGCAAAATTCGAATAAAATTAACCAGCTATTTAACACTTAAGTTACTGTATTATAAAAATTTTTGAGGGCTCTTTCCAATTGTGCGTTATTTAAAATATCGTGATTAAAAGGACAAATAATTTAAGATTTCGAAAAAAAATTCTGGTAGATGAAATAAACAAAATTCTTCGATGAAGGTTGTTTAGGCCGGGATAGCCTGGTTGGTAGGGCACTGGGCCCATGTCCAAGAGTTCGTGGGTTCGATCCCAGCCGGCCGAAGACTCCCCATGTAGTAAATGGTGATTTCTGCAGGTTAAATCTATCAAGTCGCAAAGTCCTCTATGTTCCCATAACAAATCAATATCTCTGGGGGTACTGATCCAGGAGTTTCCTTGTCTTCTGGATTGGTCCAAAATTACAAGGCTACGGAGTTGAACATTAGTAGTCGTTAACCCAAAATTGGGTCGGCTGTTCAACGATGGATATAAAATATAAAATGAAGGTTGTTAATGTTAGGGAATTGCATATACTGCATATTGTAACCTACATGCCAGCTGCTTTGATTTCTGAAAAGTATTTTATCAAGTGGTAGAGTATTAAACACTTCTTAGAATTCTGTTTAGCTTTGAACACTTCTTAAAAGCCTAATCACGAGGTAATTAAAAAATCGGAATTTTATACAAGTGTTAAAATTATTCATGTGTAGCATAATTATTTTTTTCTTTTTAATTTACTAAAACGAGAATCAGTTTGCTGCCATAGAAAAAAATTTCCTCGCAATGCGCAGTTAATTGGCGGCTTTGATTTTATTTCCTTAATTCATCTCTATGGGAAATTAACGAGTTTCAATTCTTAGAAAAATGGTTAATCGATTTTGGGGAAATTTTTCTTTCGTTTTCTGATATTAAATGGCTAAAAGCGCGTTAAAAATTAATTATAACTACTCACAACATTCTTTTAACATTTAAAAAAATGAGAATATAACGAGGTTTTAGTGTCTTGTGCAAGCATTGCTCATACCTCTCTTCCCACTTTTAAGTACAATTAGCAAATCACAAAATCCTCCATCCCCTAGGCGCTTTCAGAATGTTTGAATGGCCGCAAATTGGATATTTAGTTAGCTTTTGTAGCCAATGCAAGTTTTATCGTCATAAATAGATGTATTTCAATGAAGCCTTAAGAAACTGAGATTACTGAGAAAATCACCCCAAAAATAAGCTTTCGTCGAGGTCGTAGAAAAAGAATTCGCAAGTTAAAACTTATAAGTTAAGAACTGCTGTATACTTAAAAATAAAATAATAAACAAATTAGTTGATATTTACGCAAAAGTTCAATAGAATTGCAAATTTTGCATGTCTGCTAATTTTTGCATTGATCTTTTATTTATAAATTTTTACAAGCTGATAACAAGCTGATTTCATAATCGTCGTTAAACAGCCGACCCAATTTTTGGATTTACGACTACTAATGTTCAACTACGTAGCCTTGTAATTTTGAATCCAATCCAGAAGACAAGGGGACGCCTGGATCAAGTATTGAGAGAAATTAGCTTTTGTTGGCAATGCAAGTTTTATCATCGTTAATAGATGTATTTGGATGAAACCGTAAGAAACTGAGATTACGACGAATTGTCATTACACCGAGTTGCGCTCGCGATAAATTGTCGCTGCGACGAATTGTGCCTGCGATAAATTGTGCTTGCAACGAATTGTGCGTACTATGAAGTGTGCTCGCGACGAATTGCGGCAACGACAAACTGTCACCTCCACGAATTGTGCGTGAGGAATTGTCCCACGACGAATTGCGTGCGACACCAGCATGTAGCATCAAATTAAATTCTCACAACTATAAGATAGTTAAGCTTGAGTCATTTCTTTATAATCATAGAAAAATCGACTGTTTAACATGCGTTTCAGTTCATATATGAAACAGAAAGATCCCTGAAATGTGAGAGTTTATGATGTCTGTGATTAAATAGAAATAGGTAATTTATAGTAAAATATAATTCAGATATCTTTAAAATAATATTAGTAAGGTATTCTCACGTTATATCGTAAATACATCCCACAATAAATATTGAATATACGATAATAATCGATAACGATAATATTGTAATTATCTACAGTGGTAAATATCGCTCGGGAATATGATCGATTACGATAATTATCGAATGCAATAGTACCGTGATCATTACAGATAACGATAATAAAGCGAATGTTATTAATAACGATAATTATCTCATATCAGATTGTTGATAAATCTCAGTGTGGTAGCAAAGGAGCTGTTAGTTATAAAATAATGTTAATTAGCTAGATATATTACAATATTTACTATATATCAGAATAAATCTATATCGTGATATTCTACTAATATTGCTAATTCTGATAGATTTAATCCATCTCAACGAGAGATCATATTTTTGGGATTATTATACTTATCATCCATTTGCTCAAAGCAATTATTAGTTATATAAAATAATAAACAAATTAGTTAATGCATTAGCTCTTTTATAATTTTTTAAATGCGTCAAACAATGCCATTTTGAAATGAATAAATAAAAAACATTTGATGACTTTTTTCAATGGGAAAATTAATGATGCAAATATGAGTCTGACGAAGATAACTGAGATGATTCTTCCAAATTCACGTAAACAAACATGTTTACCACATGTAATATAAAGCTCCATACTCTCTAAAATGCTTGCTCCAGACACATCTCAACAACATATAAGTTAACACAAATATATACAATAATTTGATACATATATATTTAATGAAAAAAAAGGTATAAGTAATTTTAAAATAATATATAATGAATAATTATAGTCCAATAACCTAACTTCGGTTTCTTATGGTGAGAAATATACCTTGAGTATGTAAAAACCGCTATATATTTATTTTAAATGCGAAAAAACGGAAACCACTGATAAATATATTTTCACTTAAGATTTTTAAATATCCTCTAATGACACAGAGCTAAATATTATTCGTGTTTATTAAAGTTTATTAACTTCATAGATGTATTTCATTTTTAGTAAAACGTGGCTTGAATTAAAAAAGAATATCTTATCAGACAGACCCACATTTTTGTCAGCATTTGAATGAACGCTAGTGGAAAAACTGCTTTGATGTTTCAACAGTAATTGCTAAGTGAAACGAGTTAGGATATGAAATGGAATGAATCCATGCGTATGAATTTCGTTCTTTGTCAGATTACAAAGATACTATTTACTATTACCAGACGATTTGATATCAGGTATGAAGATTTCAATAAAAAAGATGTTTTCACTTTTGGAAGTCACTATCGTTACATCGTCTAGAACTATAATTAATGCAAAAATGTTATTTTCTATTCGAAGACTGTTTGATAGCAGATAGGAAGATTTCAAAAAAGATGTTTTCGCTTTTGGAGGTGACTATCACTTATGGAAGAACTTAGAGTAAGACAGTGCTAGTGTTTTCTGAGTTTCGTTTTTGTCAAAATTCTTTTAAATTTCCTAAAGACTTAAAATATTACTTTTAATCAATATTTGGTATAGTTTACATGAATAGATTAGGTTTTCATTACTTTAAAAGAGTCGTATAATTAAAATTTGAGAACTCAGAAACTATTTCACCGATTTCGTCAAATTTTGTATTTTGTCGTATAAAATAAATTACATTCTTTGAAATGATGTAAAAGTTTGTATGTCTTAAAATGTGAAAACTTTTTAAACTGTTATTAAATGAAATAATAAAGAATAGTAAATAGTTATTAAAAATTTATTTTTGGTGCATGGGATTTATTTTCATTGCATAAATTAATTTTATAATTGTGTACAAGAAATTTTCGATTGCGTGAAAAGTTCTCGAGATACAGTGAAATCTGAAAAAAGTAAAATTAACACAAAGGAGTCGTAACTTCCTCTCGCTGCTTGACCAAACTATAGGGACCATATTTCCTACTCTACGATGACCTCCCCGCCCCCCCCCCCACACACACGTATTTAGAGGGTTAAGAATCTAAGTCCATCTTAAAAAAAAGGTAAGTTTATTCTTAGAAATAACGCTTTTGTGTTGAATTTCGTAACTTAAAATATGGTTTGCAATAATTGATATTTAACGTTAGGCCCTCGAACCATTAAGATCGAGTCTCAGTATTTGAAAATCCGATCATAAAATCAAAAGTTATTTCAGGGTGTTCTTTTTTGGGGGGCACAATACAGCCTTTTTCTATGACATGCTACAAAAATAAGATTCATAAACCATCAAGTTACTTTTTTGCAATCAGTAACGTAATTTAAAACTGAAATAATTGATCATTGCTAAAGCTTGAAAAGTCAACTTTAAAAAAAAAAATAGTTCACCATTCCAAATAATGAAAAAAGAAAAAAAAATTCCTTTTTTTTTTTGTTTGAAAGAGGAAGATTGTCAACCCAACGCAAATGGCTGGAAAGTACGCCAAAAATTTTATGTTGAAATATGCAATAAGCTTTAAAACATCTCCCCTCAGGAATTTTCTTTTTTATTTCTCCTGCAATTTTATTAGATTAAAAGAAAGTACTTAAAAGAATGCTGAGATAATGGTGCTGTGTTAGGATACAAAAAGAAGCTCAAGTATTGATTTTCAATATGAACAGGTAAATATGGTGTTTTTTATTAACATAGCATCTACTATGATGTTTGCTAATCAATAAATTTCACAAAGAAAGAAATTCTCATTATCCCATCTCAAAATAACTTAACTTTGAAATAGGGTCAGAATTTTGAAAATTACCTCAAAAATAAGTTTTCGTCTAGGTCGTAGAAAAAGAATTCGCAATTTAAAACAAGTAAGTTAAGAACTGCTGCATACTTGAAAATAAAATAATAAACAAATTTGTTGATATTTACACAAAAGTTTTATAGAATTGCATATTTTGCTTGTTTTCTATTGTACAGATGTGCTATAGCCGCTCATTTTTGCATTGATTTTTTTATTTACTAATTTTTTTTATCTTGCTGATTTATACTAAACGATTTATACTAAAAGCTGATTTGTGAACAAAATATTTTAATAAACGCCCAAATAGAAAAAATTAAGAAAATTTATAAAGTAAACTTCTAGCTGAGCAACCCGCTCGTCAGATTATTAAACGAGTTTTACAGCAAAAACTATACCAGAATAATGTCTAACATAAAAATCTTTATGATCCCACCATACACTTCATTTTCTCTCAATGAAGTTTTTTACAACTAAAACTTATCACCTGATACGAGATTTGGTTAGTATGCTGCCGAACAATACAAAAATAAACATGAGCGACAAGAAATTCAAAACTTAAATTGCATGGTAAACTGCTTATTGCGAAAATGTTTTTTTTTAAACAGTATTTTGAAATTTTATTTTAGAGTTGATTACTTTAGCATTAGAAAAAAAAATAATCGAGCCACTTTTCGCCAAATCTACCATAAAGCACGTTGTTTTTTCAATTGCACGCAGTATAATTGTTTGGTGTGGTAAACTTCAATATGAAATTCACCTGAAATGGGTAGATGCATTTTGTTTTTTTTCAACGATTCGTTTTCAATTCTGAGTTTCTATGTAAATATAAAACATGTGTGGGTAGCAGTTTTAATCCGATAGCGGTAGTTCCAAGTGGCAAGAATGTTGGTGGAAAAATGGAAAAATATCTAAAAGATAAAACGTCGATTTTCTTTTTATACTAAGAGAGAAATTATTTTTATATCAACTGTTTTTCAGAATATAATGTGCAATGTACTACTAAAACCATATCAACATTTTCTCAAAATAAATAAAAACAAACATTTTTCTTAAAATTACAATGGTCAAACAAAGGGACTTTAAAAATGATTGCTGATAAACAATTTTGAATTAGCCAACTAACCACTCGTTTAATTTTTAGATAAAAAAAAAGTTAAGCATTTTTTTTTTGTCAAAATTTTTATCTGACCTAGCTTCGTAAGAATCCTACTAGTAAATCATTTTTAAGTAAAAAAATCTTTTTGATTGACAGTTACACAATCTTTCTGGCCCTTCCAGTCAAGTCAAAAGGAAGGTAAGTTTGACCTTCAGATTACCTGGAATTTTTGAGATCAAAGATCCCCAACCACCCTATCCCAAAGGAAACGCTACACTTTTCCCGGGCGTGACCTACCCAACCCGACACACTAGTGCTTGCTTCCTGAACAACTGGTTTCAGATTAATGCTATACTTCTCTGACAACGGACAAAATTACACAGCTGTAATTTAAACTTTTCTTTCAAGACATAATGCTTGCTCAGGATTTAAAAACAGAAGAAAAAAAATTCATGCTTGTAAGATTCACGACTAAAAATTGAAGAAATATTTTCATAATAAAAGTAATTTTTCAAAAAGCACTTTCTTACTGGTGTGTTGGATATTATGACTGCAAAGCAAAATTTCTCATGGGTTGATATTAAATAAAGTAGAATAAATAAAAACTTTCTAGTTAATGTTGTAAATCTTGGAAATATGTTCATTTAATCTGTTTTCCGTAATTAATAACACACTAACTGTTATGTACAGAACCATAGTAAGGGTATTTGCACAGGGCTCCGCATTCCTAGAACTCAATTAATGTTTAAAAAAATAAATATTTTACAAATTTCAAAGTTACTTAAGTTTATTTTTAGAATTGAAAACTTTGTTTATAACTTTATATAAAGGAAATAGAAAAAGAAGAAGTTTTCACACTGTCCCCCAAACTCAAAAAACTTCATATAAATCAGATTTTATAAAATAAAAATATAAAATTTGTTTAAACATATTTGGATAATTATTTAAGATACTAAAAGACATGATTTCTCCCTTCTAAAGACCTCTCTAATAATGTGCAACTTTAAAAAAATAAAATAAAAAGGTATGGATTTTGAAGAAAATAAAATTTCAAGCGGCTCATTTTAAGGAATGAAGTTAAAAAAAGAAAAAAAAATCAGTAATGTCAGAAAAAATTTAAAAATCCTAATGAATTCTTTTCCTTAGCACAGCGCGAAGAGAATCATATAGAGTTCGAAGCATGTGATTAGAGGGAAATACTGATTAAAATGATCCCGAACTTCGACAAATACATTTGACAGCAAAAGATAAAAGTTAAAACTCTCTGTCACAAGTGCATAGTTTTGACTGGGTAGTCGATAGGGCAATTGAAACTGCACAGCCTTTTAGTTTGTTACAATATCTTAGAACACAGGACTTAATTTTTTAAATAATAAATCGATGGAAGAAAATATTGGAATTGTCCTGGGTTTGGTATAACGATGATAATCTGTTACTGTGACAGGAATCTTCTATGAACTAAGATTTTTAAGTTTCCTTTTTAAACTGAATTATTATACTACTGCAAAATAAAAGATTTTTTTGTTACAAATGTAAATAAATTTTATAAGTTTTAATTTAAGTTATACTTGGGAATCAATTTTATAAATTGACTCTACATTTTAATTATTGATAAATTGACATAGTGTGAAAAATAAATCCAAATAAAATTTGCTAAAAATCAAATAGTTATCAAAAGGAACTAAAAATCTCGCAAAAAAAATCCTACAAAAATATAGAAACTAGACTTTAACTACAGACACTATAAATTTCATGACAATTAACTGATGATCATAATTTAAAAGTTATAATTCATACGGAATCATTGTTAAAAAAAATCAATCTAGCAATAGTTTTTGCTTCAAAATGTTAAATTGCAATAAACTTTAACGAAAAATATAGATAATTTAATCAGCTGATAAACTAAGTAAAAATTTCATGAAGAATTGAAAACAAAGAATTTAAACAAATAATAAAAAATAAAATAAGGATACCAAATTGAAAATTTAGGTATTATTTATATATTATTCATGATTAAGTTATGATCAAAAACAATTGAACAAAAAAATTTAAACATTTAATTGATAACGCAGATTTTAAAAAAATGCCGTTGAAAGTTTGATATTTCATGGAAAAATATCAGTATACTTAAGAAATAGTAATACATATCAGTATATAAATAAAGAAATAGCAATTAGAAATAGCATGGTGTTTCTTTTAATAATAGCTGAGTTAATTTGTGATATGAGCTTACTATTTCTTGTTTTGTTTTGAATATTTTATTTTTATTAAAAAAAATGCTATGTTTATTTGTCTTGAAATTTTATTAAACACTATTCATTTATAAAATGAAGCCATAGGCAATTTAACTAACGAAAAATGATTCATCGGAAGTTATTATCATTGTGAATTTGTAGAGGAATAGAAAACTGTTAACACTTAATATCTAATTTGTTTTAAAAGTATATTATGTCTTGTTAACTCATTTCAGCGATCATAGCACAAAAAGCTTGCAATTTATTCGAATAAATAATGAAATTAATTTATAATATAAAAACACTTATTTGCATATTGAAAACCACTCTAGTCATCAAAGTTCCAATAAAACTAATATAATTTAAGTTTTGAAAGAAAAAATAATTTTTTTATTTGCAACATTCTATAAAGCTCGATGCAGTTTGACAGTTGTCATTTAACAAGTTACGAAATTAAATAGGTAAAATCACTTATACTGAAAGCATCTGTAGGTAGAACAATTTTAACCTATGGTTTTTAAAAACAAATACCATATAGAGATTTTTTTGAAAAAAGTTTTCTTTTTGTTTTTGAAAATTGAAGCACATTTATATAAAAACAGAATAAATGAAGAAAAGAGAAAAATAAACATACCTAATAGCAGTGTAAACCTATGAACATCCTATGTCACAAACCAGGTAGAAATTGATCGGTTAAGTTATTCTGTGAATTGAAGTATAATAATCCTCGTAGCAATTTCACGTCATATTCACTTTGAAATCGCACTTCTTGTCACTAGATTTAACACGTTCTGTTTTGCAAATTAAGCGTCACGCGTTTTTAAGTGAAAAAGAAAACAAAGAGCGCCAGTAAGTTACTTTTGCAGTGCTTGGTTTTTGTGATTTTCACCGCAGGCTACGCTCACAGATAGCAAATTCGGTCTGCAGCATTTAGAGAGAGAGTTAGATACTGCTGTGCGTGCCCAATAGGGTTGCTGTGTTTACAATGCAAGCGTTATTTCTCTCGCCAAATCGAACAGTAGGAATACCGCCAGAGGGATAAATAATGTTTTGGTAGTTATTCATTGTATCTGTTATTTGAAATTGTTACGGGCATTCCAACTTTATTTACTTTTTCTTTTTGCTCTCAATATAGGTAAATTATTATTGCTCTCAATATAGGTAAATTAATTTTTTTTAAATAAAAAATTTAAATATAATTTTTATTTCTCATAAAAATATTTTAAATTAAGTTGAATTTAAAATATGAATTTTAATATTTTTTTTTCTTCTTTAGAATTTTTTCTTTTTAAAATATAAATTTTAATCCAATTTTTTTTATCACGATTAATGGGAGTCGGTAGTTACTTTCGGTGTACCTTTTCTCAGCATCTAAATAAGATATTGTTTCCGTTTTTTTTTTCACAGAATATTTACATATACATGTTTACACTATGTTAACTGTTATTACATATTTTTGGCCCAAATTTTTTTAAAAAAAATTATGAACTGAGAACTTTTAATTTTTTAAAAAAGTTTTGTCATCAAAAATCTTTCATAACTCAAAAAGTATTCCAGCTAACGTTGAAATATTATCGCAGAATACAACTGATATAATCTCAAATATCCCCAAAATATTTCATATGTAGTTTTTTAGAAAAAGTACATCGAAAAAGGTCAGTTTTAGCAATATTGAAATTTGTCCCACCGACTCCTCTTAACTTCGTAATAAAATAATTCAATTATAAAAACATAAAGAGAAAAAAAAAACATAGAAATACATACGATGAGGTTAAAACATCATTCAAATTTTCATCACATATGTTTCTCACCCCCTGTTAGAAATTTATATATTATTAAAAATAAAACTAACTTTAAATTAATTTCTAACTGTCGTTGAACAGTCAACTCAATTCTAAGTTTATAACTATCAAATTCCTGAGCCTTTCATTTTGAACCCAACCCAGAAGACAAGGGAACTCAAGGATCAAGCATTGGGACAAACCAGCCTTTGAGGATGGATTTTTAATGGAACTAACCAGCATTTGCGCTACTTGGAGAGGAAACAAACGAAAACCACTCCACGGTAGCTCGAAAGCAAGATTAATCTAGCCCGTGATCTGATTTTTACCACTGAGAATTTTTTATATTAGCACTGTGATAGGTGCGTGCCGGGAACAGAATTCTTATCAATCAACCACCGCTGGGATTCGAACTTGGATCATCTCATTTGGAGGCGAACGCTCTATCCCTTGAGTGACCGCAGTTCAAATCGAACTAATATATAAGTTTCTGCAAAATTATTTATTTCATTTTAGAAATTTCTAATAAAAAAAGTAAAACAAAACTTATCGTTTCGTAGATTTTAAAGCTCTGAATTTCAATGTTATTTGTTTTGAGCTGGTCACTTTAAGGATTAATTAGTTATCTCCTCAGTTCCAGGGAAAATTTAACCCATTTTTTAAAATCTGTGTTCGTCTAAAAAATTAAGTTTCATGAGGAAGTTTGTAAAACTTTTCTCTATTCTATCCATTAAACGTCTAGCCATTACTTCAGAAACAAAATGTAAATTTGACTGACAAGGCATTAAAAAAAATAATAATGAAAATAAAATAGAATTCAGTAGGTTAAGAGATTAGCTTAAGATATAATTACATATTTTTTTAAATCTATAATAGAATGAAAAAGAATAGAATGAATCATTTCATCACGTAATTATAACAATAATTAATATGATTTTTCCAACTATAATCATCTCTATTTATTTACGTAACTTAAATAAGAAAGATATTACAAAAATTAATGACTAAACTTTTAACCGATAAAAATATGTATCTTTCTGTAAAAACATGTAGCTACTATTTCAAGGTTAACCACATGCTTTTGAAAAAAACTTTTATATGAAGAAGTTGAGGTCATTTAAAGTTCATTTATTCAAATTTTCAGCTGTTATGAGCTTTTACATAAAATATTTCTGAGAAACCATCGTTAATATTCATATTTTATATTAATGACTTTCTTTTTTAACCAATAAAACTTTTTGTATGCATAGCTTTGCTTAAAGTTTTAAAGTTTTAACTGCAGTTTTACTTCGCTTCGATCTGTACAGCATGTTCTGCTTTTTTTTGTACTATACTTGTTTTCAGAAAAGTTTTTATGTATTAAGAAATTGCATGATTAAATGTTAACTGCTTTCTATGTTTTGCGTTTTATTCTTACTAAAAACAGAGCAATAAAAGAGCATTTTTATTATTCTTTTGAACTTATCAGTCATGAATTTAAGATTTGTTAAAAAAAATTATTTTGTTTCGAAATTACATTTTATAGACTACGATTGTCTGCAGTTTGGACATTATGTGTTCAATTAGTTCGTAAATTTAATAGTTAAACATAAAAAGATGCAGCTAAGTGATATCATCCTCACTTTACAAGTTATTTTTAACCGTGTTTTGAAATTTTTTTTACGTAAGAAAATACCAAAAAAAAAAAAAAAAAAAAAAAAAAAAATGCCTCACGTATATACAAAGTTATAGTTTTAAACTATATACTGAAAGAATTATCTCGGCTTTTGACCGGGCAAAATTTAAGCATTTTAAAAGTTATTTAACTTCTTAAAAATTACCTGTTTAGCGTAAATTTTACACCTAGATGAGAGCTATCGAAATCAATGAATAATTGTTAATTTTTTCAAATTTCTTAGAGCTCAGATAATGCTACATTAGAGTAACTTTTTAAATAAAAAATAAACATGAAGCTAATACTTTTTAACTATAAAATCAAAAATCAGATTATGCTTTTTATTTTCACAAAACTATGGCTTTTCTTCTTTATTGATATTTTGTGTCATTTTCAGAGTTAGTTTAGAGGACACTACTTTTAGATCTGCTAAACCTAACGTTATGAGTAACTGTTGCAAACTCAGAGCAGTTAAAAAAATAACATATTATACGCATTAAAAGCATGTGTCAAGAGAATCTTCGAAAAACTCAGGTAGCAATGTTAACAAGGGGCAGAAATTGTTTTTGAAAAATCATGTAATGTAACTAGAATTCAAAGCATTATAGTTGTTAGAATCTGAGGATTAAAGTATAAATTGAGTTTTTGTGTGAAAAGCGGGAAATACTCTCCTAAATTTAATTTTTTTTCCTCACTGTAAAATTTCCTAAAGCCCCATTTACACGAGGCTTAAACACAAACTAGTGAAATCAGTCTTCTGACGTCACTAAAAAAATCAGTTCAAATTTGCACCATTTCTGAAGTCGACTACCTTGCGAGGATTGATGTTGCCTAAAAGTAGAGAATTGGAGGAGGCACTTTTCTCCAAGATGAACCAAGCGAAAAAAAAAAGCAAAAAAAATCGATGGATTCAATTTTGGAATGCAATATAGCCATTACTGTGTTATTCGAAAATCAAGAAAATGTGCCTTGTAACCATTTTAAGTACCTCAAACTCTGTGTGATGCAGCAGAAAAATAAGTAATTAAGTCTGGGGAATATGGGGGCTATTCTTGCTTTGTTCGAAAATAAAAAAAATGGGCCTTGCACTATTCTTGAGATTTTTTTTTAACTCAGTGTGTTGCCGCAGCAAAATGATTAGTAGAACCAACTTTCATACACACGTTTGGAACCATTCTTGAGTTCTTTTAACTCAGTGTGTTTCAGCAGTATAATGGATAGCAGAACCAACTTTCATACACACGTTTAAATGAATAAAAAAAGAAACTGAAACTTTGGTGGAACTTAAAAATATTTGATTTTTATCTTTGTACAAGCTATTTTTGTCTTTATGAATAGGGTTGAAATATCGGAATAAATAAATAAATAAAATAAAATAAAATAACTACTCGCGGCTGGGACTACGGACGTCATATTCCACATAGTTTAGTCTATAATATACCTGATAAATGTAAATCTAAACCCTTTAACGATATGTATGTGTTGTTAAGGGGAAGTGTATTACTACGTTAATTGATGCAATTTTTAATTAAGTTTTTTGAACAAGAAAAAATTGATTTTATTACTTGAAAAGCCGATTATAGTATCGCAAGGAATTTAATATATTTTCCCATAAACATGAAAAATTCAAGTTGTGCATGAAATTCGCAAAGCCGTCATTCACCTCTGTTCTGAAAATCAAAGGCAAGTAAAATGTGTAGTTCCATATAATTTTGCCCATAATGCCATGTCTATGATAACTTTTATGCAAGCTTACAGGCAAAGTTTTCGATTCAAATTTTCACGATGCGTAACACTTTTAATAACTTTTGATTTAATGATTCGATTTCGATGTGCTGAGATCCATTCTTAATTAATCGAGAATCACATTTTAAATAGCCTAATTAATTAGAGCAGATGATAATTGAAGCAGCAAAATCAAATGCAAAAAGCACTAAAAGAGCCTTTTGTTTTCAAACTAGGAGGTAATCATAATTCGCAAAATATGGTGCCGAACAGTTTTATGAATAGAGAAGTCAAAATATAACTTTTACTTTATACGTAAAAATTATACTTCTTATATGTAACATTTTATTAAGTTACCTTTTATGTAAAAATAATATTTACATGGTTTTAATCTCTAGAACTAATTGAGCGAAACGAAAATGTTTTATGCACTATTATGAAACCTGTTTTCTCTAAGATAATATCTGGCAAAAATGATTTTCAAAACTACTTTATAATTTTTTATTTAATTTTTAATTAGAAACACAAAAGTAAATCTATTAGGTAAAAGAGTTTTTGAAATGTTATTTCATATAGCGAAAATCAAAATTTTACACGAATTGATCAGATAGTTACACAGCAGTAATAAATTAAAGGAAATATATTTAGATTGATTCTCAGGAGGTATACGATCTACTTATTACAAGTTTTGAATTTTGTTTTGTGAAAATACTAACTGCAGCATAGTGCAGAAAAGTGAAAAATGCCTCAAATATTTTATAATTCCTTTATCTATCTATCGATATAAAATTAAATAATATATGGAAATTATAATTTAATTTTTAAGAAATTATCTTTGAGCTAATAAGATTAATAAATGGGTGAAAATATATTTTATTCTCACCATTAGTTAAGACGTAAGAGGAAATGCAAAATTATATGTGGTGTTAATTTAAATGTGGTGACAATAGTTTTATTAAATGTCCGACTATTTGAAAACAAATTTATATATTTTGAGCTATCGGAACCAAATACTTTTCTAAAAATATATATAATGATAATTATAGTAATAAATAAAAAAGTGCATACCTATGTTGTTTTTCATATTTTAAACGAAGTTGGAGTATAAAGAAAGAAAAGAAATTATCTTTGAGCTAATAAGATTAATAAATGGGTGAAAATATATTTTATTCTCACCATTAGTTAAGACGTAAGAGGAAATGCAAAATTATATGTGGTGTTAATTTAAATGTGGTGACAATAGTTTTATTAAATGTCCGACTATTTGAAAACAAATTTATATATTTTGAGCTATCGGAACCAAATACTTTTCTAAAAATATATATAATGATAATTATAGTAATAAATAAAAAAGTGCATACCTATGTTGTTTTTCATATTTTAAACGAAGTTGGAGTATAAAAAATAAATAGTTTCAAAAATTTTAAATACGAATAATACAAAGGAAAAAGGTATGTTTAAAAAGACCTGAGAAAAAGTCCTGAAAGTTTTATAATGCTAAAATTTTTAAACAAACGGAACGTTATATCTTTGATTACGGTTCTCTGCAATTCGAAAGAAATGCTGTACAGGAAATATAATTATGATTTCAATTTTGAAAGCAATCATTTTAGAGGACCGATGATAAAATTGTTTGTAAATATTTGTCATTTCATAATTCTGCTGAAAGTTTTATATAAAAGAATTTTAAATATATATATTTCTAAGCAAATTTTGAGTTTCATAATAATTTCAATAGATGACGCCACTAAAATCTAAAGAACGAGTAAAAACTTGTGCTGAGTGGTTTTTCTCGAAATCTTCATAATACATATCTGTAAATATTTATAGCACCATCTATCGAAACTTATAAAAGATATAAACTTTATCTGCAATTTTTATCCACTTAGTTTAATGTCCATTTATATTTTTTAAAATTAAAATTGAGAAAATTTATTGAATACATAATTTAAAGACATATATTTTTACAACAGTTGTATTGACTTTTTATCTATTTTAAGTTGATAAATAAAAAATATCTTAAAAAATCAAATGGATCTATAATTTTTTAGATACTCAACAAAATGCCGGTAGAGGACGGCACTGTACAATTCACTTAAATCAGTGGAGCTGCTCATCATTTTGTGGGCATCTTTACAAGATATACTGGCTAACACGTTCTGCGTCAATTACTCGCTCACAATTCGGCATAGCGACAATTCGTCACACAAAATTTGTCATCGAAATGATAAATCGTCGTAAGTACAATTCTTTGAAAGCACAATTCGTCGTGTGTACAATTCTTCGCGGTGATAATTCGTTGTGGGCTCAACTAGTCACAACGACAATTAGTTGTGGGCACATCTAGTGGCAACGACAATTCATCGTAGGCACAATTTCTTGATGTCGACGACATACATCTTAATCCAGTAATAATAGCAATGTTTCTTCGGAAAAAATAATACCAAAAGTAAATCTTGGCTCTTCTCAGTACACATTTGAGGGAGAGAATTGAACTTTATCCTAGCAAGAGGAGACTTCGTTTTCGATGTATTTTTTCGGGCTAAATTGAATAAAGCTAATCTCGTTACGTAGGATTGATAGTTTAGAAGTTATATGGATTTTGTAGTAAAAAAGTACAAATTTGTGCTTGTAGGGTAAACTAACCAGTGAAGGAACACTTAAGCTTCGCTTGCCTTTTAAAAAATCATATTTATTTCGAAATTCATAATTTTAGTTAAATGACAGTGTCAACATATTTGTTACTAATTGCAAATTATGTAAAAAAATTGTAGAGAACTTACATAATATTGTTTTAAAGTTTTGGAGGTTCAAATATCAAGTAGTAAGAAGACCCAGTGAAGGAACAGCTCTTACCAGTGAATGAACACCCAGTAAAGGAACACTTAATTTTGCTTATTTTTTAATGCTCTTTATGAATTAATAAGCCATACAAATATTTAAAAACAAGCCTATTCTTGAAATTATAACATATAAATACTTGGAAAAAGTTAACTTTTTTCTTTGTTATCATGAATTGAAAATTAAAGTGTCAACATATTAATACATACTGTTCATTCACTGGGAAATCTATGCCTAGTAAAGGATCATGCCTGTTCCCTCAGTGGTTAGAAGTTGTTTTTCGTATTTTTAACATACTCTTGATGCGGAACACCACTAAAGGTACAAGAAAATTAAAGTTTATCTTTTATTTTCATTAACTTAGAAAAAAACCCAGTAAAGGAGCACTTGTTCCTTCACTGGTTTTTCATCGTTTGGTGATCCAGTGAATAAACACCCCCTTATCTCAGTACTTTATTATGCTATGATGCTTTAAAAAAAAATAAAACGTAACTTCAATAACTATATTTTGAATTCTGTTTTTCAAAGTGAGAAAAATAAAACTATTACATGCAATTAATTCCACTTCAAACATATACACTCACCTTATAATTTTTTCAAAGGAACAAGGTGTTGCAGAGATAATAACAAATTCAAAAATTTTTCCTGAGAAGTCTATTTGACCAGGTAATCTAAAACATTGCTAGGTGACTTCTTATTGTTTGGAGGTAAGCTATTGTTACCAATCAGTCTAAAGAAAAACTTTCAAATTCTTATTTTTAATCAATATATATGAAATGTTCCTTCACTGGGTAGTGTTCCTTCACTGGTTGGTTTACCCTATATATTTATCCATCTGATACAGATATCAAAACAAGTGAGACATTGTTTCCTTAATATTTTTTACGCTTAATGGAAGGTTACTATTAAAAAAAAAGAGTTCAAGCATTGCAAGCGTTTTCATGCTCAAAAAGTACAACTTTTGACATAAATCAGTGCTCTTTTTACTTAGTTATTTAGGATCTATCTGAACATGTGAGGTTCATTTTCTGATGAACTTTTTATACTGAATTTAATGAGATAAAATTGGAGTAGATAGGATAAATAGTTTTGAATTTATTAGGAATTTTTTCATAATAAGTACAATTCAAAAAATAGTACTTTTTTGGTAAAGAAAAAAACACATTGCCATTTCTGAAACCTTAGTTCTTTTAATTTGTTGTTGCTTTTATTAAATTAAGCAAGAAAAAATACGCAGAAAATAATACCCCACATCTTTTTATAGCAACGTGAAATGAGTATTTATATGCAAGTAAAAGCTTGTATTTTTTGTAATACACGCTTATAAATTCTTAAATATTTTTCTTATCGATTCCTGTTTTATTTTAATCACTTCAGCATAAAAAATGAAATCGAAAAATATACCTTTCAGATTGAGAAAAAATTTATTGTAATTGTACAAAAATGACATTTTTGAAAATAGTAATAATAATAATAAAAAACCTAATGATGGGAATAAAATTAAAATATACGGTATTTAAACCATTAATTTAGTAATTTTTTTGTTCACATGGTAACGGTTTACCAAAAATTCCAGTTTTTAAATTCATAGTTCTTATCCTTCCGTAAAAAATACAAAACTGAAAAGTGAATTTAACCGTATAAATGACTTTTATGCCAGGCTCTAAGATATCATGATAAAATTACGAAATTTTACCACATTCATCAAATTTTATCACATATTAGAAAACCATTCATTATAGTTAATTTTGCCAAAATCATTATCAAAGTGCTTCGGTAAAAATTGTTGAACTTTTCGGTTTTCCCATAGAGCCAGAAACACGGAAAATTTTGCCACATTCTGGTAGTTTCGTACATACTTTTAGATTCAAGTGTATGTTCATGTTGTTCCTAATAAACCATGCAAAAAGTGTACAGAAGTACATGTATAAAAAGTACTTTTATACACAAAAATCTTTGAAATTTTAACCATTCATTTTATTGACTCGAGTATATTCTTATTTGATTCGACTTGAAACATATGTAGGAAGCAATGTCTCACTTGTTTAGACGGCAATGTCAGTTGCATAAATGTGAACAAGTTAAAAATTTGTACTTTTTCTACTTAACATCCTTATAACTCCTAAACTATTCGTCAGATTGTCTCAAGATTGGTTTCTTTTGTTCAGGGTTAAAAAATACTTCTGAAACAATTTTTCACTTGCCTTTCTGGAAGAAATTCCATTCTCCGCGGCTACAATTGACGTCAATGACAATAGCGAAAGTTAATTTTAATAGTAAATTGTAATTTATGGAAATAAGTAAGCATGATATGCACAATTGACGTCAATGAATGTTAATTTTAATAGTGAATTGTAATTTACGGAAATAAGTGAGCATGATATGCACAATTGACGTCAATGATAACAGTGAAAGTTAATGTTAATAGTAAATCGTAATTTATGGAAATCAGTGAGCATGATATGCACAATTGACGTCAATGACAATGAAAGTTAATTTTAATAGTGAATCGTAATTTGTGGAAATAAGTGAGCATGATATGCACAATTGACGTCAATGACAATGAATGTTAATTTTAACAGTGAATTGTAATTTACGGAAATAAGTGAGCATGATATGCACAATTGACGTCAATGATAACAGTGAAAGTTAATGTTAATAGTAAATCGTAATTTATGGAAATCAGTGAGCATGATATGCACAATTGATGTCAATGACAATGAAAGTTAATTTTAATAGTGAATCGTAATTTGTGGAAATAAGTGAGCATGATATGCACAATTGACGTCAATGACAATGAATGTTAATTTTAACAGTGAATTGTAATTTACGGAAATAAGTGAGCATGATATGCACAATTGACGTCAATGATAACAGTGAAAGTTAATGTTAATAGTAAATCGTAATTTATGGAAATCAGTGAGCATGATATGCACAATTGACGTCAATGACAATGAAAGTTAATTTTAATAGTGAATCGTAATTTGTGGAAATAAGTGAGCATGATATGCACAATTGACGTCAATGACAATAAATGTTAATTTTAACAGTGAATTGTAATTTACGGAAATAAGTGAGCATGATATGCACAATTGACGTCAATGATAACAGTGAAAGTTAATGTTAATAGTAAATCGTAATTTATGGAAATCAGTGAGCATGATATGCACAATTGACGTCAATGACAATGAAAGTTAATTTTAATAGTGAATCGTAATTTGTGGAAATAAGTGAGCATGATATGCACAATTGACGTCAATGACAATGAATGTTAATTTTCACAGTGAATTGTAATTTACGGAAATAAGTGAGCATGATATGCACAATTGACGTCAATGATAACAGTGAAAGTTAATGTTAATAGTAAATCGTAATTTATGGAAATCAGTGAGCATGATATGCACAATTGACGTCAATGACAATGAAAGTTAATTTTAATAGTGAATCGTAATTTGTGGAAATAAGTGAGCATGATATGCACAATTGACGTCAATGACAATGAATGTTAATTTTAATAGTGAATTGTAATTTACGGAAATAAGTGAGCATGATATGCACAATTGACGTCAATGATAACAGTGAAAGTTTATTTTAATAGTAAATCGTAATTTATGGAAATAAGTGAACATGATGGAAATGTAGCTACCAAAAGTGCTTTCCTTTGAAGTGCACGGTTGGAAATTTAAAAACAACAGTAGAATATATATTTTTGTTGTGAAGCCGTACATGCAATTCTTCATAAAATTAAAAAGTTAAAAAATTGCAAAACGAAAGCGGTATTCGTTTTACGCTTTTCTATCGTGATATATGAAATAAAATTAGTTAATAAATAAATAAATAAGTAATATTATTGTATTAAAATAAATAAATATAATAATCATCCATTCGTATAGTAATTGTTTACTTAAACAACAGAAAAATGTATTTTCCATATAAAAATTCTCTCGTAATAATCGAAACTAGAAATTTTTATCTTGAAATCAATACACAATTTTTATATTTAGTATTTAGATTTTGACGGTGACTTGGAAATTTGTCGAAATATCGGATTTTTCGTAATATGCCGTACTCGTTTTATCGAGCTTTTACTGTCTGTTTTTATATGATTTCATAATCCATCTATCACCTGAATTACCTCAATTTAAATTCTACTTCATAAATTATTGAGATCGGATCGTAATGCTTCAAAATCTGATCTTGGGATAAAAAAATATTTAGAATATTCTATTTTTCATTTTGTTTCGAAAAGTTTTGTTTGAAGCTTTGGTCTCATGTTCTGACTGTTACTGGTTTGTTTTCGTGATGAAATGCCTATAGTGCTTGTTGTAAAAATCTTATTTCCTTATGTGATGGCTAAATTTAAAAGCTTTTTCTTTTTTTAAATTTTAAAAATATCTTTGCAAAAACTGAGATTAAATGAGGAAAAAACAAGGAAGAAAATAATTACTAGAAATATGAATAAGAGAACTGTGATATACCTCAATAGGCATTATACATATTTCCTAACCTTTAAAATTTCTTTAATTTCTTAAATTTATATTTTTTTAATCATTCTTAATCGAATTTTAATTAAATTAAACCAATTATTTAATTTTTATTACGTTTTATAAAAAGCGATACGAAATATTCTATTCTTTTCTTAACAATCAATGTAACATCTAACTTTTTATTTCAATACTAATGTAATTTGGCGATTCGTGATCGCCAAATTATTTTCAAATTTATTATTGATTATGGAGGGTTTGCTTTATTTTTGGCCTTGTAATCTTTCGATAAATCGCCAAAAATGGATCTCTTTCCATGCACCTAACTGTCCGTCGGGAACAATTCATTTACTTTCAATTTCTAATTATTGGAAATTGGAATGGGGGACCTCTCAGTTCCCACCTCTGAAGATCTATCTTAACAAAAATTCTCGATGTTAAGAGAATGATTTTTTTGATCCCTTTAAGGCACTTCTTTTCTTCATTTTTATATTTTTGAATGTGGCCATATTTTATTTAATATTTACTTAATAAATCAATTTTCCCTAAAACGATTATATTCATTTCTCTGGAATAAATATCTCTTTATGATATCCAAATTAAAGTGTATCTCACACGACCAAAAAAAAAAAAAAGAAAAAAAAAAAGAAAATGAATAAATATATGCTTAATACTACAATGATGCTACCTTAACTTACTACTAAAATTGGATTGATCACTGCCATCACCCGAACTATTAAGCTCAAAAAATATAAGAAGATCTTGAATATTTTAAGCAACACGGACCATATATTTTTTGCGACTAATATGTTACGACTAATGCAATTATTTCGCTTAAAATAAGTGCCAATTAAAAAACGTTTGACCGTCAATTATATACCATTTTCACGAAATTATTATGCTTGATGCTAAGGGCTAGTAACAAAAATCTTTTTGTTACTAGCCACGGCCAAAAAAATTTGTAAGTAACAAAAAGCAAATTACAAACCCCTCCCCTTTAGGTGCTTTCGCAAAATTTGAAAGGTCACAAATTTATATTCAGTTAGTTCTTGTATTCTATGCAAAAGTTTTGTCATCGTAAATAGATGTATTTCATCGAAATCGCAAGAAATTGTGCACGCGATGACTTGTTGCTGCGACGAGTTGTGCGTGCGACGAATTGTGCCTGAAACGAACTGACGCAACACCGGCTAACATTGTGAAGTTAGTCAGAGTTACAACGACCTGGAAAAATCATTCTGTTACAGCTAATTTTCTATATAGTTCCATATTGAAAAATGTTTCAAAATCACAAATAGTTCTCACTTTTGCTACCACTTAAAAAAATTTTCAGAACGTTGCAACACTGTTAGTGTATATGTAATAGGTCTAATTTTTTAAATGTCATTCGTAAAAATAGATTAAAAAAACCGGATCATTCTATAAATTGTAATAAAATTAGGAATGAAAAAAAAAGAGCGAGAAAGTGATAGAGAGAGAGAGAGAGAGAGAGAAAAAAAAGATCTTTAGGCAAACGAATTTATAATTGTGGGCAAAACATTTTCGATTTGCTTATAAAGTTCTCGAATTTTGGTAAAGGTAAGCAAACAGTAAGATTAATATTAAGAGGTTCAAACTTTCAACCGCTCTCCTGATTCAACTATTGAAATCACATCTCCCAGGTTGCGGCATGTTTTAAGGGCCAGAAATCAAAATCCGCCGATAAAAAATATGTTTAATCAGCGAAAGTAAATGTTTGCGTCTGATTTCGTAACTCAGAATATTGATTGCACTATTTAATTGGCATATTTCGGGTTAGTCCCTTGAGTCATTGAGACTGAGTCTCAGTAATCCTGAAAATCCGATTATTAGATCAAACGTTATTCAGGGTTCCGTTTATTTTATTTTATTCTCTCTTTCTTTATTTTTTTTGCTCACTGTAACTCGTGTAGACCATAGGAATGAAAATTATTTAGAAAGTTTTTAAATGTAGTTAATATTTATTACTAATAGTTTTAAAAACTTTTCAGCCCAATGACACTTTTGGTCTACAACCTATTTTTTATATAAAAAAAAGCAATTTTTAAATTTCTTTACATTTATTTAATTTTTTTAATTTTTTTAAAATTTTTATTTTTAGAAACTAAGAAGGCAAAAATTTTGTTAAAAAGGAATTGCTTCTGTTTAATTATGTAATTTTTAAACTGCAAAATACCTTGTTGTGCTTACTATCTATGCGTAAAAAATAATAAAGCTAAAACATTAAAACTGCAGAAATTTTCAACTAGAGAATGAGTAGAAATCGAAATTACTTCTTCTTTTTACGTTGAAAAAAAATTCCACCTTTTTATCAGACTTTTCGTAAAAAAGCAACCAACGTGCTTCTATTTCTATAAATGGATATTAACACTAGAAAGACTGAAACTTAGTATCTTACTATATATAAAATTCTAATGATGGTGTCGCAGTTTTCCATTGTTGTCGGTGCATTTTTATTGGCCAGAAAATCACGTGGTAGGATCCAGTTTTCCCTCATACATTTCCATATTGTTTTGGTTGTCATCAGCACAAAATTAATAAAAGTCATAAAGGTATGGTTTTTCCATAAATATTTTTGTATCCCTAATTTAAGGTTATTTTCCTGTACTGCTATTGTTACGCTTTTAATTCAAGATTTCAAAATTTAAAGAATTGTTTATTATCTAATATATATAATTCTCTAACGTGGCTCCCAAATTTTAGCTGTATTTCTTTTCCGCCGGTGGCAACGTTTGCTTCGTTTTGTTTACGTTTTGAAAACACCAAAGCATTCTGCCTTTAAATGATGTGTTTCTGATCTAATATATATAATTCTCTTACGTGGCTCCCAAATTTTGGCTGAAGTACTTTGTACAACTAAATAAGATTCTTTTCACAACACTTAAATATTTACTTCATTTATAGAGAAAACAGTCGGCAAAGAATTCTGTTAGGTTAAAAAACATTTCGCTAAAAAAAGAAAGATTTCTAAAAGAAATAAAAATAAACAACTGAAAAAATAAAAATGCTGTTGCCAGCCATAGAATTTTTTGAAAGTTAACTTAGCAACATAAATCAAAATGACGTAGAAGCGCAACTAGATCAAAATTATGATACCTGAGCGCTTGACGTAACAAATCCTTCAATACTATAAGTGTTGTATCGCCAAATGCCCAAATTAACAATTGTGTTTTTAAAGAAATTCTATAAAAAGTTTTAAATAAACAACCTACTTCTACAATTTCTTCTTGAAGAACTTGACTCATTGATTAAAAATATTGTTTTAATTTTACAGTACTAACTTTACTTCTACTTTCATTATTGCTATGACCCTCTTTCCTTACATTTTACAACTTCATGCTAATTTTGAGGACTTTAAGTTGTTTTGTGGTTGAATACTGACATGTAGAAATGCGTACATAAAAAAAATAATATTTAGGGGTTAAGAGTTGCCTCAGAAAAATTTTAACTGTGGACATTGAATTTAACAATGGAAACAATCGTTTTTGTGAAAAATTGAATTGTATTGTTGACATCAAAACTAAAACTAACTGCGAAAGCAGTTCCGGGGGTAGGCGAGCGCCAGCGAACAGGGGGCGAAGCCTCCTAGTATACCTATATTGCCCGAAAGCAGTCAAAATGACTGTTTAACAATAAAAAAATGAAATGTTGTACAAAAAGTCACATAAGAAATTGCGTCATATATACATTATTGTTTTTCTAATTGAAATTAAAAAGCAGTCAAAATGACTTCTTTGGTCAATCTAGTGTTAAGGAAATATATTATATAACCATTTTAATAACTTGATCAGTTTAAGTTATAGGTGTCGGATAAACATAGGTTTTAAACTTAGGTAAAAAAAGTATCAAATTTATGTCTTACGATTTTAATCTAAGAAATTTTCGCAAAATCTAGAATTAACAAACTTAGCGAAAATATAGATCTGCATGCTGTTGCAAGAAGCGAAAGTAATAACTCAGTGTGACACAGTTTTTGAAAAAAAGGAATATATATTTATTGTGTGAAAACACATTGATTTAATATTAATATCTGAATGCAATTTAATTAAATGAATACTAAACATTTTACTGATTTTTTTAAAACTTTTACTCAGAAAACTTAAGATTCCACGGCTGTTTCTGACTTAAAATAAAAATGAGTTCCAATCTCAAAACATGAAGAATTTAAAAAATATAAAGCCTCTTAATATCATAAAATTATCTTTTTTACTTTTTTTATTTATTCTTATAAATTGCTTGCATGATTGAAATTCTCTAGACCTTTTTCAAAAATGAATAACAGAAAGATCCTTAAATCTGAAACTGTTGATTTTAAGATAAAGGTTGGTTTAAAACTAAATAATATATTTTTTAAAAATTTGTATTAAGAATATAATATTTCATTTATAATAAATATACTTGTAATATTTTTGAAGGAAATACAAGTACTTTGTGAAGTATATAAATAAATACATTTTAAATGTATAATAAATAATAAACTTTGCTTATAATTGTTAAAATTAAACATATTAATTAAAAAGAACAGGCAATCAATATAGAACGATTCGATATCTATTACAGAAAGTTGTTTTTAAAATTAAAAATCCTCACATAAATGAAAAAATGCATAATGTAACCACAAAATAATCTTCTTGAGAACCATTCAAATCTTATACTTCGCATTAGATTGCTTAATTTCCATAGAAATATTCTATTGGCATTTATTTCAGGCTGATATAGTTGGCGTTCTGTTGGCGTTACTCAATATACTTGTAATATTTTTAAAGGAAATACAAATACTTTGTATAGTATATAAATAATTACATTTTAAATGTATAATAAACAATAAACTTTGCTTATATTTGTTAAAATTAACCGTATCAATTAAAAAAACAGGCAATTAATATAGAACGATTCGATATCTATAAAAGAAAGTTGTTTTGAAAATTAAAAAGGAATTCTCACATAAACCAAAAAAAGTATAATGTAACCACAGAATAAATATCTTCTTGAGAACAATTCAAATATTATACTTCGCATTAGACTGCTAGATATACTTTCCATAGAAAAATTGTCCCGCAGTGGACTGATCGTTAAGACACGGTTCCCAGCAGATCACCGAAGTCAAGCACCATTGGCTACGGTTAGAGTGCGGGTGGATGACCACTTGGATCAGTCTGCGTAGGGACCGAGGGTGTGCGGTATTGGTCTTCGTTAAACTGTTCTACCGTAAAGTGCTCGACTTCGCGTGCAGGTCGTCGGGCTACCGAAGCGGGGGTGCCACCCCCTCTGTAGAGGATCAAAGTTGTGATGGCATGTCTTCGGATCATCCTCAGGGATGTTTCCCAGACCGTCGCCAATAGCCCATTGTGCAGCTCTAGTGCGACGTAAATTAACAACAACAGCAACAACCATAGAAAAATTCTATTGGTATTTATTTCAGGCTGATATAGTTGGCGTTCTATTTGCGTTACTCAATATAATTGTAATATTTTTAAAGGAAATACAAATACTTTGTATAGCATATAAATAATTACATTTTAAATGTATAATAAATAATAAACTTTGCTTATATTTGTTAAAATTAAGCGTATTAATTAAAAAAAACAGGCAATCAATATAGAACGATTCGATATCTATAAAAGAATGTTGTTTTGAAAATTAAAAAGGAATTCTTACATAAACCAAAAAATGCATAATGTAACCACAAAATAAATATCTTCTTGAGAACAATTCAAATATTATACTTCGCATTAGATTTGCTAAATATCCTTTCCACAGAAAAATTCTATAGGCGTTTATTTCAGGCTTTATTCTAAATTAAATCTCTCTACTAACATTGTTGCACATAATTTGGTAGTCGAATTGGTTAAAACAGAAATGTCAAGTTACAAATGCAAGGGTAGCTGTCTTCAAGTGATGCCCCTCAGGGGATGCGAACAATAGGGAATCAGGGAATTAAAATGCGCATTAATTGAATAGAATTAAATCATTTCAGTTTATCTCGAATTGCTTTTTCGAAAGCGGGAATGACTTTAATGTGCTTGCGATGTTACAAAATTAGAAAACTTTCTCTTAGAGTAACATAGCAAACATTTATTCGTAGTATTTCGTAAATTAATTAGTAAATTATTTGATTAAACCGTTTTTTTTAAAGTTTTCACTTAAATTAAAGTTAAAAATATAAAAGGTAAGTCAATTAAAAAGTTTTGTTGTAAAAAAGGGCGAAAATTATTTCAAAAATGATAAAATTATAGCGGCACGCGTAAGTCTGTATAGATTAATAACTTCTTTCAGCTTTTGGCAGTTTACTCGTGTAATTTTAAGAAGTTTCATAAATATTTTAAAAAAGTGCATATAGAAACTATGCTGTATTCAAAGGCAAATAATTTTCATCTTATATTTTGTTAACAAATTAATATGGAGAAGGGAAAATTTTTCGCTCCACTGTAAGCCCCCTGCTCACTATCCTTCGCCCCATTTGCTCAGTTCGCCTTAAATTTATTCAATATTTCAACTTTTATACACTAAAATAATAAAAGTAGTAAGATAGCTGTATGAAAATATGCAGGTGGCAGAGCTATAGAAAAGAGAATAGTATAAATAGAAAATGTTTCACCAGGGCTTTCATTTGTAGTATAGTAATTTATGATAAACGTTCGTTAACATAGTTATGGGGATACTGGCCTTGACAGACGCTTTTAAATACTTACACTTCTTAAATAAAACGTTTTTATAAACTTAAATTATAATAAATTTAAGCTTAATAAAGTTAGAGAGAATAAAAAATTCTAAATGATTGTTTAGACTAATATTAAAGAATAATATTTCTTTTTAAAAAAAAGATTACGATCCTTTTATTAGTTATATTAGTGGTATGATAAACAAAAACATTATTTTAAGATTTCATATACAGCAACAAGTCTATAAATCCAAATCACGTTAAAAAATAATTTTAAAATGCCATGACTATAATAGTGGCGCTAGGATTTTTAATACCTAAAGGCTGAAATTTCTCTAAGAGAGAGTATAATCGGACTTTAACTAATGCAGTATCTAGTGCTAACTTCCACATGACTGCAGTCTTTAAAATTTTTTTGGTAAAAGTTAGGATTGCTACATAAGTGCATGTACAGTGGGCTAAATAAAAAAACGAGTCAACCTGAATAACTTTCGATCTATCTATTGGATCTTCACGCTTTCGGACTCAATATTAACGATTCCAGGGGGTGACCTCTAATAAGCTAATTATTTAGTGCAGACGGTATTTTAAGTTACAAAATTAGCAAAAGAACGTATTTTCTTTGAATAAACATACCTTTTTTTCGATGGATTTGGATTTTTGAACCTGCACTCTGGGAAATAAGGTCTCCATAATTTAGTCAGCAGAGCGGTCCAAAGTTTGGACCCCTTGATTGTAATTTTACTTTTTTCATATTTCGCTATATCTCAAGAACCTTTAAGGCGAATTGAAAACAATTCGCACTCAATTCTAAGATTTATTTGTCCAAAGTTGCAAAAAATAACTGATAAAGCTGCAACATAACTGATAAAGCTGCAAAAAATAAAAATGCATGCAAAAAATAACTGATCGTAAATATTTATCATTTTTTTATTATTTCATTTAAGATTAGTCAAACAATTTTGTACAGTAAGGTACACAATTTCTAACATCATTTTAAAGAATATAGTTTTATTTGGCCAAATACAAAATTTGTGGGAAATCGGCTGAATAGTTCCTGAGAAATCGAATTTCAAAAAAGGCGTAATTTAAAAACTACGCCTTTTAAACCTAATTTAAAGGGTATCTTTTTGGTAATAGTTAGATTTGCTTTAATTTTGCATGAAAATTAAATTAGCAGGGATCGCCCAGGTATGTGTAGAATCTGAAGCTAGTTTAACTTAAGATATAAAGAAATGAATAAAATTAGGAATACATATCATTAAAGAATTCGGATATATAATTCGTCATGAAATCTATGATTGTCCTTCAGAAAAAAAAAATCCTAAGGTACGTTTTCGAAAAATGATTCCTTAAACGGTAGTATCTTCCGTAATGACTCTGGTAATCGTCCGATATAAATGACTAAATTTCTTGAACAGTGGGCATAATCAGACTTTAACGTATGAGTATGCAAATTTTATTTGTGAATTATTTTTGTAAGAAAAAGTCTGCAATATCTCTGATGGAAGCCACACGTTCCCATATGGTGCTAGCTCGCCACTGGTGGTAACTCATGTGAGACTTAAACCTATAAATTATTTTTAGTGAAAATTAGACTTCCATTAATTTTTTTATGAAAGCTGTACACATGAGTCACCGTCCAGATGTAGAAACTGCAAGTAATTACTATTATTTTTAAAAAAAGTTTACATATATCATGGAGTCATATATTTTGCCTGATTTAATATAAATACATTGTAGTTTCAATTTTAAAGAATATGAATTAATGTTGCACTTTTTAAAAAGAAAGTTTAAAGAAACAATTGTTTGGACAGTAATAACTGTTTTACGCAAAGAAAGCATTGTTTGCACTTAAAAAAAAAAAAAATTAAAAACCTAGTAAACACTATACATAAAAATTTATCCGTATTGTCCCCATTTTCGACGTTTTGTGTAAGAATGTGTTATAGTAAATTTTGTTCATTATTCCGTCAGCTCATTTTTTCAACCCATAAACAGAAACAGCAAAACAGATCTCTTCTACTAACCCTTTTTCTTCCATATCCATACTATATAGGGGAGAGTCGGGTAGCCCCGCTCACTTAAGGAGTATTGCTTATATTTCCGTATAATATTGAGTAACAATCAACATTTTTGTATGTTTCTATTGTTTTATCATCTAATTAAATAATGCAAAAAGAATAAACCAAAAAAAGAATAGTTAAACTTAAAAAAATAGAAATTTAAAAAAACATGTTTTTCAGCTCTTTTCAAAATGTGTCGGGTTGCCCCGCCCAGTTACAAAAATTATGTTTTTTGGCTATTTTTTCAGGTGTAAACGAGAATAACCAATGTATTGACAATAGATAAACCTCATTTATCATTTTTATCACAAAAATATTTTATTTATTACATATTTATATACTTTTAGTGAATTCTATCATTTAATAACAACAAATGTCATACTTTTTATCATTATTAATGTATATTAATATATTATAATATAAATATATATTTATATTAAATATTTAACGAAAATAATTTAATTTAAGTAACAATAATTAAAAACAATAGTTGTTTTTCAATATAAACTTATTTGATTGATCTCTTCTTATAAACTTAATATAAAATTACTTCTTATAAAATTACAATTTCACTTTGTATTTTGTTTGCATTCAAATGCTTCTGTAGATTGATTCGTTCACAAATAAGTGAAAATAAATAAGTAAGCAAATAGCTTGTCATAATATTTATGATTTCTTGATATTAAATTTGATTTGGATATATCAATTAAATTTCAAAAATATTTAATTTTTCATTTTTAAATATATAAATTTATGTTTCATATAATATTAAAACATATATTTGTTGTTAAAAATGCATATAACATTCAAATTTGAAGCAATAAAATAATAATCTTTGCAACCGTACATTTATCGACGAAATAAAATTGGGCGGTGATTCCCGACATTCATATGAGCGGGGCTACCCGAAATCCAATTTTTTTGTAAATTTGTAATTACTCGAACAATTTTTTACATACAAACTTCTTTCTTTGTGCAAATTAAACTTAAGACTACATACTTTAATGCTGTATGTATAGAAAAAATTATTTTTTTAGTATTAAAATGAAGTTTAATCGAAACATTCAACCAATTTTTCTTAATTTCATGACTACTGTATTCAACATATTTTCAAAACTATTGTTTACCATGTTACCAGCTGCATAAATACTTGAAACTTTGAAAATAATCTTTTTTTAATATAACAATTAATGTCCGATGGCCCATTGACTTGAAAAAATATTCTATACATATGAAATTGACAGTGGGCGGGGGTACCCGCTGGGCGGGGCTACCCGACTCTCCCCTACTTTTAAATAGAAGTTTATCCAAGATTTGCACTAGCTACAAAGTAATAATGATGGCAATAAATAGGAACTATGCATATCGTTTTAATAAATCAAATTTTGCTGTTCTAAAATTGTAATTCAAAACCATCCACTTACATATATTTTTTTAGCTGATCCTGAAAGTTAATTTTTCTTCCTGTTGTAATTTTTCAATTACACTAATTGTACAATTGTAATTTAGTTAATTTTTCTTTCCATCTTAACACTATAACACAGAATCTTTATTCAACTTGACGTGCATTTTGAAGACGCAGTTTATTGCGCACGTTTGAATGAGAATTTTCCGTTATTATACCAAAGAGTTAAAAGAATGGTGTGATTATATCGTGAATCAGCAAAGACAGAAAATGAATCATGCACCCTCATTAAATACCTAAAATCAGTGCTCGGAAAGAATAAATTTTTTTGTGGATAACTTTAGATGCAGTTACATTATTACGAAAGCTGCAGCTAACCACGACTATTTTTTTTAATGTAGTGATTACAAACGTAGTGTTTTTGAAATGTAGTTTACTTTTAGGAGACGAATTTCGTAGGAGGATTCAATTAACACTCATGCTCAAAATTTAAAAAAAATTGTTGAAGAATGAAAAGAAAAAAAATCGTAAGAAGGGGTTTAAAATTATAAATCGGTTTATTTAAACACAGGGCATTTGAACGAAATTTCCATTCATGCACATAGAAAAAAATCTGTCAAAATTACCGTACTCTATTGTAATGACATTTCTGAAGAAAAAAACCCTCATAATTCTGGTAATAAAACCCCCAAACTATACGGTATTTATACCATTCATTTAGTAATTTTTCTGTATATATGGTAATTGAAATCTTGTTTTTCAAAATTATAATTCTTATTACAACACATTTAGTAAAAAAACAAAACTGAAGACTTAATTTAACCGAATAAATGTTTTTTTATGCTCTAAGGTATCTTGATAAAATTACTAAATTTTACCACATTTACCAAGTTTTGTTACATATTATAAAGCAATATTTTATTGATAATTTTATCAAAATTTATATCAAAGTGCTTCGGTAAAAATTACCGAGCTTTTCGGTGTTTCCAAAGAGTCAAAAACAGAGCAAATTTTACCATATTCTGGTATAATTTCACCATATTCTGGTATATATTCAAATATTTTTACCATACTTTTTTTTCTCAGTGCAGCTATAAATCATTGTTAACTTGCTTTTGTAATTAAAGAGTTTTATTTCAAAGTTTCCTGAATCTAGTTTTCTAGAGATAATGACAAAAAATATTAAAAATAACAGCAAGAGGCCAAGACATGAGATAGCTGTCTTTAACTAGAGCTATATTTTTTGGTTTGCAGCTATCTGTTATATTTTGAAAATAAAGAATTTAAATCCATTTAAGAAAGGGTAAGTTTTATCGGATAAGGAAAATATTAAGATTAAATTTTGGGGATTCCATTTTTCTGTGAGAAAAACCAACTATTATACTTGTAGCAATTCAGGTTGCTCACATTGTATACATATTTTAATTTGTGCATGCTATTTTTCTTTTAAATATATTATTTAAATATTCAATTATTGTGAATTTATCACTTAGATTTGCAAATATAATTAAGGAAAATAATGTCTATATTTAACTGTTTGTCACAAATAGCATCCATAATAAAATATACAAAGTATAAGAAGAGAAGTTTACAACTCTTTTTTAGTGATCTAGTTAATCATTCTGGTTGTAAAAATTTAAGTTTAATAAACACTTGATGAGCACTCATCTTGATTCATCACCCTTAGCCATGTTCTATTTTTTCTTTAAAATACTTTTTAAAATAAAAATTATAACTTCGGTAGGTCTTATGCACAGAACAAACTTTACTGGAGGGAATTTGTAATTTTAGTGTGTATTATTCAATTGAAATTAGGAAATTATATATATTAAATGAAAAAGCAATTCATATACTAAGATACATAAACTTCTATATTCTGCAAGTTATAATGAAAAACCAAAACCTTTGTAATGCATAGATACTTGTGGAATTCCCTACTCAGTAAAAAATATTCGTTTTCTATGGACTTTCTCTGCATATTTAACGGTTTAAAATTGCTTCGTTGACAAAATGGTTCTGTTATTCATCTTAATCATTAATAGATAAAAACCGTCAGTTCAAATTCCAGTTTTTTTTCTTACAAATGTGCTGCATCTTCGATTAAATCATTTAACGATTCTATACTTACTATTCAGCAATTATTTTACAGTTTTGATTATCGTTCACAAGCTAAATATTGAATTCTTACTGTTGGTCAAATTGAGTAACTTAAGGCAAATTTCCTTTTTCTTTTTGTGCATCTCTGTTTTAGATAACTTTCATTCATGTAAAGATAGACTCAAGTTTCATAACTATTAATTTGCATCTAAAATAAAGACTCCTAAATTGGGAGATATCTTGAATTAAAAAGTCGCCTGAGTAATCTTAAATGATGGTAGTATAATATAAAGTATAATCCTCCTCTTTTCTTTAAATCTTACAGAAAATCATCAGTTATAGAATTTGAAGTTCATTATAAATGTGGCACCACTTTTATTGTGTTTTTTTATTAATGTTTAAAAATAAAAAATGCACAATTTCAATAAAAGAGGGCTACTAATCTATTTTTAATATAAACATATAAACTGGAAAATAATGTAGTAATGTGAAAAAATAATTTTTTTTCCAATGCCCACCTGTGTTAACATCCGTCAATTCAGGCATATATACAGGGTGATTTTGTTGCCCTCTCTTTCGGGGGCACCATATTAGGTGGGCCAACGTCACTCCCACAGTGAGGACAGATAGTACAGAGAAGGAGAGGACATCCATGCCTTGCCCGGGATTCGAACCCAGAACCGTTCCGATGCAAGGACAGCTCCCTGCTCCCTACACAGGCCGGTCGGCGTGTGAAAAAATATTGCATGCGTAAAAATGTCACCGAAATTGCTCGGTTAACTTTTGTAGGCTAGAGCCTGCCCAAACTCGAAGACTTTTAACAGGAGCCAGCTCGATGAGAAAATGTAAATTAAAGCCAAAATCCTTAAAAAAATATCAGGACGAAATTAGCAAAGATATGAGATAAATTTTTTGAGATTACCTATTTTCAGATATTGACATTTAATGCCATCAAATTGTTGATACATAATAATTGAACCATATAACTAAACCTTATTTTTTACATATTTGCGCGCTTTACCATATCTTTCAAAGTTGCTTCTAACCTAATATGTAGCTGAGTTAACCATGCTATCGACCTTCTTAAATTTAATTACATGACACTAAGATTCAACTTGAAATGGAAATATGGTTCAATTTAACATCTTATTGAGGTTGGAATATATCGACACCATATTATTGTTCAAGGTAGCAATTTTACGGTTCAACGTTAAACCAGTTTTTCTGAAATTGAACTGATCATGTCTTGTCATTGAGAAAATATATCATGTCGTGTCTAAAAACATCTTCCAGCTAATGAATCATGAGACTCGGGCGCGATTTTCTAATCCAGCGCTCTTTAACAACTCACTCTCCTGTTTGGAATTTTCTTTATAAAAAATTAATCGATGCTTGATTTTTTTATCCTTCAGATAACGATTTTTAAAGGAAATAAACGCTTGTATTATAATTGCCTGTATTATAATTGCTTGTATTATAATTGAAACTACAATCAAAGTTAATGTTAAAAAAAAAGAAAAAAAAAGCAACGCGAGCAAGTCGTTAAAGGCTTCTAGACTGTGAATTATCTCTCGACTAATCTGCAGAAGTTTGGTACAAACTTTTCTAACATCTCAAATATAAGAATTATAAGGCATTAATGCTTTCATTTTTAACTAAATTTTATGTTCCGTGTTGATCCTGAATAAAAACTATTTGAAAGCTAGATTCTTATTTTCAGAGTGCAATAAAAAAGGCTTTTTTTTCTCTTTGAAAGCTTAAAATCTCAAAATTCTTAACTATTAACACTTTTATTAGAGAAGCCTTTAGTACTTTTTAAAAGAAAATAAGTAAGAAGAAAAGAAATTTTCGCAAAAATAATTGAATTTGAGAAAAATCGTTTCTCTACTTTCTTTTTAACAACCATTGAAGCTTTAATTGGAATAGCGTGCTTGGAAATTAATTTCTCGAGACAATATTTGCTCACTTTTTAAATCAGTCATATAAAGCATTACAACGCTGTTAATTTATAATTATTATAGTCATTTATGATTCTTTCAAATAGAGCTTTAGCGTCAAAATTCTATTTATGTCGTATGGTGGTTCAATGTTATCAAATATTACGATTAAATCAAATTGTATAATCGTAAGTTTTTTGGATCCATGCTTTTTATATGGAAAGGGGAAAAGATAAAAGCAAAGTAAAATTTGCTATAAATAATAAATTTGTTTTGATCGTAAAGGAATGCTTAGCTAGATTTTCTTTTCAAGGAAAATGTAGTTATTTTTCTAAAACATGCATTTTTTTTATTTTTTCCTTACTTTTTTGTAAAGTACAGTAATCTTCTTTTTTCAAACATAGCATTTTAAGAGCTTTCTTTTAAGATACTTTTGTACTATCAGTTTTGGGTGGCCAAAATGCATTTCACTTGTAATAGAAGTACTTCAGATATTGGGTTTTCGAGTTTATAGGTAGATGAAGTCCAGAGAGTTCTGGTTTTCTTTTACTTACTTTTTTTTATCCTTACACTGTTATTCTATAAAGAAACTAGGCAATTGAAAAGATTAAAAAGCTGTTCTAATCGCCTTGTATTGTGATCAATGGAAGCTCTAATGTTTTTTTATGATATGTGTTATTCATATGAGGGAAAATCAAATGAATACAAGATTTTTTTTCTTTTTTAATTTTCTTGAGAGAGTTAAGACCTTATTTTAATGTATTCTGGTGGTTGGAGTGACTGATATTCACATATTGGGTTTTCGAGTTTATAGGTAGATGGAGTACAGAAAGTTTTGGTATATTTTGTACTTACTTTGTTATCTTTACACTGTTATTCTATAAGGAAATTAGACAATTGAAAAGATAAAAAAAGCTGTTCTAATCGCCTTTAATTGTGATCAATGGCAGCTCTAATGTTTTTTTTTTTTTAAATGTGCTATTCATATGAGGGAAAATCAAGTGAATACAAGATTTCTTTAAAATTTTCAGTGTGAGCAACACTATAAACAGGAACAACTTCATACTTCCAAAGAGCAATGGTTGCATAATTGGTCAAATTGTTTAAAAAATTGAAGATCACACCATAAAAAAAAGCATTCATTTCATTATGCATGTGTTTGCTTGTATACAAAGGAGTTTCTGTCTGTTTTGAAATAGTTAAGAATTTCAACCATGACCCTCTTTATAAGCTTCTACATCACTTCGATATTTACTTCGGAAATGCATGTAAAAAGAATAATAAGGTGTTTAATTTTTTATTTTACTCACTGTAAATTAAGCACCGGTATTCTTTTTTTTTTTTAACTTGCTCATTGAATCATTTGATCGTTTCATATTTTATCTTCTCCTCACGAGACTTCGAATAGTTTTTCAAGTACAAAAAATTATTAAGGTGTTCTATTTTTTATTTTGTTCACTGTAAATAATGCATCGCTATTTTTTTCCCTTTTAATGTGCTCATTTCATCTTTTAATTATTTAATATTAGATAGGCTCTTTGCAAGATACCGAATAGCTCTCCATGTAAGAAAGAAAAAAAGTTGCTTCATTTTTTATTTAGCGCACAGTAAATTATACATCGGAATTATTTTCCTGTAATGTGGTAATTTTATTTCGTGATTGTTTCATACTTGACTTTCTCACGAGATTCTGAATAGTTTTTACGTAAAAAAAATATTAAGGTGCTCAATTTCTTATTTTGCGCGCTGTTAATTAAACATTGGTATTTTTTTCTCTTAATGTACGCATTTTATATTTTGATTATTTCATATTTGAAAGGCTCCTCAGGAGATATCGAATAGCTTTCAGTGTGAGAAAAAAGTACTAGGATGTATCGTTTTTATTTATCACAATAAATTATGCATCGGTATTTTTTTCTTCAAATTTGTTCATTTTATCCTTTGATTGTTTCATATTTGATTCACTCTTCATAAGAGTCCGAGAAAAAGTACAAATAATGTCTTTAAAATTCATTCTACTTTAATCCAACCACAGCAAAGTTTTTTTTTTCTTAATCCAGCAGTAAATTAAACTTAATAACTTTCTCTTCACTAAATGAGTATTTGATCACTGATTGGAAAAAATATATATTAATCCTATTAGGAATAGATCTAATTTTCTATAGTTAATTATAACAAATTATCCACCTAATTAGTCAGTACCATTAAGATAATAGTTGAGCCTCGAAAAGTCCTCAAAATTCTATTCTAGAGAATAAGATTTAAATTTATTCTTTTCTGTCTCTATCGGTCTTAATTTAGAGATATGCTGGAAAAGTGATGCTAGAGGCTAACAATATTAAATCTCTACCACAATTTCAACATTAAAGGAATGTCGCAATTTCTCATAAAATGACGGCTTAACTGTCGATAAGTTCACTTTCATTCATCATTCTTGGCAGCTGAACATTATACGCAACTATATCATGCATTTATGGAATTAATTAGAATATTTATGCTAGACACTCTGCCATTATTAGACAATGGATATATATGTAGATTATGAAATGCATCAAAAGTAATTAAGGATATTTAAAATTTGCCATTTTAAATTTTGTTTAAAAAGTTGATATATGATAAAAAATAGTTTCTTTCATTTTATACGGAAACTTTTAACGGAATACATTTTATACGGAATTTTTATAACGAAATATATTCGATACGGAAATTTTTTTCCCTATTAAGTGACAATAATTATGATATTTGCTCACTACTTTATTAGCCTCTTTCAAAAATTCGTAAATAAGTTGCTGTTTTAATTAAACATTTCAAGTTATTTTGAATTTTCTGAATTAGAAACACAGTTCTTTTCCTACATTAAAAAAGATTCGCAGAAAAAGGGAACATTTATTTAAAGAAAATGCTCATTTTTGCACTGAGAAAACAGTATGGTCGCAACTACCAGAATATGTAAAAATTCACCGTGTTTGTGACTTTATGAGACACCAAAAAGCTCAGTAATTTTTACCCAAGCGCTTTGGGAGTGATTTTGGTAAAATTAACAATAAAATATAGTTTTTATTAATTTGGTAAATATAGTAAAATTTGGTAACTTTATCATGATACCTTAGAGCATGGCACAAAATCCATTTATTCGTTTAAATTTACTTTTCAGTTTGTATTTTTTATCAAGTGCATGGTAATAAGAAATATAATTTTTTAAAAGCCGGAATTTCCGGTAAACCGTTACCAAATGCATGCTTTAAAGACCATATAATTTGGTTTGTATTACCAGAATTCGCATTTTTTTTAACCATTACCATACAGTACGGTAATTTTATTAGAAATTTTCATCCTCGTGTTAAGTTTTGAAAGTATATTATTAGCTGACTGATTTATTAACAGGTGGGGAAAATTTAAAATTAAAACTTATTTAGAACATCTAAACTAGTGAATTTCCTATCTATATTGTTTTCAAAAGGATACATATGAAATTTTCATTTTTCTATTGTGCATTACTTGAAAACTAAGAGTTTATAACAGGCTTGTTAAAATAGTGTTATAAACTTCGATCTGGTGGAAGATGTTTACTGATTAAAAAAGGAGTTGTAACAGAGTAAGCATGTGTAAATGCAGACTTGTGCTTGATTTATAATGCCAATTCCTATTATTAAAATAAGAAATTAGCCCGATTGTCATGCGCACACCGTAGTCTATGGTACACACAAGCCTTTCATATCTTATTTTAAAACTGTAGTACTATACTTTAAATAGATGGCACCCCAAATCAAACAAAAGGAGAAAAACAGTACTCTCACTAAGACCTCAAAATCTCTATAATTTTTAAAACTGTTGAAAAGATCTTGCGAGCAGTTACAAAACATGTTTATCCAAAAACAGTTTTGTACAAACAATAATACTTGATAATTATTTATTTTGTTTAAGTAGTGTTAAAAAAAATTGGAATTATAAGGTACAAAATCTTTCATGTAATTTTATCTAAGGTAACTTGATGTGAAATAATTCAACAGTTAAACAGTAGTTGTAGTTGTAGTTTTATTTACGCCGCACTGGAGCTGCACAATGGGCTATTGGCAACTGTCTGGGAAACATCACTGAGGATGATCCGAAGACATGTCATCACAATTTTGATCCTCTGTGGAGGGAATGGTTCCCCCGCTTCGGTAGCCCGAAGACCTGCGCGAGAAGTCGAGCACTTTGCGGTAGAACAGTTTAACGAGGACCTAAACCGCACACCCTCGGTCCCTTTCTAGACTGATCCAAGTGGTCCCCGCCCCCTCACACAGACCGCAGCCAGTGATGCTTGACTTTGGTGTTCAACTGGGAACCGTGTTTTACCGATCAGTTCCCTGCGGGACCCAAAAGTTAAACGGAATTGTCTTAACAGTTAATATGAGACAAAAATTTAAAAATATGAATTTTCAGAAATTTTATTCTCAAAAACTGTAAGATAGAATTCGTTCACTATTTATGTAATGACATTGAAAATTATCTAGTTTAAAACGGAGTAAAAAATTTGTGTGGTTTAAAATTCAAGCATTATTGAATGAAATAGAAAAAAAAAGTTTTTAACGATAATTTGTTTCATTAAACTTTCTTACGATAATATATTTTCTCTACTGCGATAATTGTTTTTTGATTCGCTTAAATAATTCAAAAAATACATCGAGTGTATTTAAAATACCGAGATATATTTTTACGCTAAGAGTGAAATTAAGGTAATGAACTCAAATTTTAGAGCTCTCTCTAGCATATTTTTATGATACTTTTGTTCGAATAAAACCATATCTTCGTGAATATCTTTACATATAACTTATTACATATATTTGCATAAAAGAATCTGTTCTTTCCTTTTGTTGTAAATATTTTATACTTAATGGTTTTGTTAATTATTTAAGAAAGATAACTACTTTCTAAGTTCTAATAGAGCTTCTTATACACTTGAAGTTTCCAACTGCCTATTAAATAATTAGTTAACTTTAAATTCATTTTATTCCTGATTAATTGCAACTTCCTTATATTTATCGCTGTGTCAAACCACTATGAAAAGATAACTTGAAGCTGACACACCCTTCACCCTTTTAAATATGAAACTAAAGTATTGTTTACGTAATCAATTTATGGATAAGTAACGGTTAATTAATGACGTCTAGTATATGAATAAATAAGTAAATTTTTATTCTCTTCTGCTTAAGGTTTATTTTAAATAACTTTTGAAAGGAAACTTCTTAAATATATACTTATAGTTTTAATAAATTTGATGAAAATATTCCAAATTACTACACACGGAAAAATTATAGCGAGAATATATTTCTGTATTTAGGATTTAAGTTATAATCCAATTTTTTTACAGCTTATATAAAAAATTTTGCTCGGAAATTGCATTTATATTTTGAATAAATAATTTAGTTGATACTGTATATTTACGAAATTCATTTAATAACATGTATTACGCACTTAAGCGGTTTAAGGATTACATAGCCGAGGAAAACTACTTAATATATTGCTTCTACCATTATTACTGAGATTTAGTAGTTTAACTAATATAGTTTTCACAATATCTTTTATTCATTTTCATGTGCTCCCGTTTAAGAGACGCGTCATCATTATGAAGAGTGAGATTGTTAAAATTTATTTTCTATTCTTTTTCATATTTTTATTTTAAAATTTTTATGTTTAAATTTTTATGCTCTCGTCCTAGCATTTCTATCTATTTTGCTTCGTCTACCTTGGAATGCATTTAGAAAGCACCTCATACTGCTAACATGGTGGACTTTTTTAATTTTTGGTTATTTTTATTTTTAATGTATATAAATTTCGTTTGTACCGCTTTATTGTCTTTCTAATTGTTTTTTTAATGATTTCTAACCCTTTTTTTATGATTGAATAATGGTTAATCGTTTTTTGTTCTCTTTCAATACCCTTTTATTTATCAGGTCTGCATAATGTAAAATTATTTTTTTAAGGTATTTTAGAAAAAAAATACACTATATGAATTTCCTTTTAGTGCAATTTTTCTAAAAAAATCATTTACTCTTTTAACCGATAATATTGAAATACCTTGCACTGTAAAACAGTTAGGTGCATAATTGGAATTGAGGAAAACTAAAAGATTTTTACATTGCATGCAATCACATTTTTTTTATTTACTTTACCATTCTTAAAGTCTTAATCATTCATTAATAAATTTTTTTGTTTGTTTATTTACTGAAACTCATATTTTCAACTGCATTAGAACTAATTTATGTCTTCATTTCAAAAACATTTCGCTTAAAAAACACGTTTTTAATAATATATTTAAACTAGTTCTTTCAAACAATTGTTATTTTGCCGATTTTATGTAATTTGTTTTACGATAACCACAGTTTTGCACTTAAAAATCTATTAAGTTTACTGCAACACACAAAAATGGTGGCAACTGCACTTCAAAATTTTTAGTAGTATAAGTAAAATTGCTAAATTCTATCTTTAATACAGTTTAATTTAAAGAGAATGTAAAAGCTTCTAAGCGTTTTAGAAAAACGAAACAAAATCGAAAAAACAGCTCCCTCGAGGAAAAAAAACTTCGCATTTTTCCCAACTTATATTTTAAATCAGGGATATGAAAAGAAAGAAAAATGATTCCATGAAAAATAAAAGATCAAACAAAAATTTAGAAACTGTTAAAAATTTGTATTTTCTTGATAATGAAGGTGAAAAAAGTTTTCAGAATGCGTAATTAAAATATTTATTTTATATTTTAAAATATTCAAAAGCAATCGTTTTCATATAGTAAAAAATGTTTTGGCGATTTTAAAAACAGAGTTTTTTTTCTGTAACTGGCAAATATATATTTAATAAATAATATATCTAGCAACAAACATAAATATCAAGAAAATATGTGTAGAAAATTAGCATTTATTAAAGAAAAATGCTTTTCAGATTTTCTATAAAATGTTATACTGGAAATATAAAAGGTGTCATAAATGAGATTGATGGATAATTTGACGGATCTTTTAATTTTTTTAACAGAAAACGGCTGAGGTTGAAAACTAATCTTGCAGCAAATTCCTGTGCCAAGGCATAAAATTTTCATCTCCAAATTATTGGTATTAGCTCAAAAGTCTTCAACAGATGGCACTGCTAATAGTAAACCGGCAGGAAACGTCAGCACTAACTTTCAGTAATTATTTGAACTAAAACTGGTAATTTAGGGTTTTAAACGTGTGAACTGTCACGTAAGTCATCTGCAAGAATTGCTCATTTATTGTTTATCTGCAACAAAATTTTTGAAAAGTATGAATTGAATTTAGAATACCATGTATATCACTTAGCTTCAGAATTTTTAATTCAATTTGAAAACCAAGCAAAAATGCACAAAATATGACTTTCCAATAATATAGCAACGGAGTTGATTGTTTGAGCATCTGTATGAGCATATGAAACAAACAATCAGTTACAATATCTGTATAATTTAATGTCGTACTAGTGATTTTTACCGTTCAAAATATTTTTCAAACTTTTATTATAAATTTTTCTTACAAATGCTGGATACTGAAGCCGCAATATGCAGGCGTTGTTTGCAGATCTTCACATTTAGTGCAAGACGATACTTCATTAAATATCTTAACTTTATAATGTTTTTTTTTTTTTTTTTTTAAATGGCGGGCGCGTGGGGATTGTCCCATTGGCCACAGGAATGCCAGAACTGCTACTCTTTTCTCGTTACCCAGTGGGCATCTGTGGCGAGGCCACGGCGGTGGAGCAGCGTCGCCCACGTCACACAACCACAAATCCGCTTATAGGGCGGGTCACATTCACACAAAGGAGAAAGGACATAGAACACTGAGAGAGAAAGAAACATCCATGCCCTGAGCAGGATTCGAACCCGCGACCAATGGCTCCGCAGTCAGACACGCTAACCACTCGACCACCTGGTCGGCACTTTTAAATGTAGTGATAATGATTTTTTTAAATACATTTTCCCTATATTTCTTGAACGCTATTTCTAATGATAAATATAAAATATACAATAGCAATAATAATTATAAATATAAAATGTTGTTAATAATAATAAAGATAATATCGTGCTTATTTTCAACATCAGTACATGTCCAATATATTATCCGAATACGATAATGCCGCGTGTATAATCGATGGTGATAATTACGTTAGACGATAACATCACGGCCAATATCGACCACCATAAATATTGAGTGCTATCATATCACGATCATTGTCAATAAAGATTTAGGGTTGATAAATTTTATTTGTGTTTGAAAAATATTGATCAATGAAAAAATAATAAATGTGAAGTAAAATTGAAAAAAAAAAACATCGTGGCAGATCATAAAATATAAAGATTTCCGTAAAATGTATAAGGATAATAAAATTTCACTATACCCCAACCTTATTCATATTTATAGATATTTCTTTTTTAGCAAAATATACGTAGTAAATTTGCATGAAAAACGATAGCCAGTATAGAGTGCTCCGAACCATTAAAACACAAAAAACAGTTGAAACAGTTTCCGTTCTAGAAAAAGTAGAAAAGTTCAATCAGTTTTAGCATAGACAGGAGAATGGTGATATTTCCTCCTTCTCTTTGTCAATATTAACTAACAAAATGTTTTAATGTCAAACTTTTATATTTTATTTTCTTACTCTTGTAGACTCCATTTTTATAGTAGCTTTTTCATAAATTCATATGCATTGAGAAGTTGGAATTCTGATTGGGGCAATGTAGGAAAAACGATCGAACAAATTCAGTAAGAATGTTTTCCAATAATTTGAGAATCATGAATCAGATACTATTATTTTTTCAAAATTTAATCAATATGGTTTGTGTTTCTTGCACAATTATATATATATATATATAAGAAGATTGTTTAAATCAAAATTATGATGTCACGTGGAAATAATGAACTGGATTGTGCAAAAAGTCTGTAGTCAAACGATTACTTACATTTTAAAGTTGAAGCAATCTTGAAGGCTTTCCAATAGCTTTGTGTCACAGAGCTCGCTTATTAAAATTCAGGTACTACACCAATGTTACGAAAAAAAAAGAAGCCCCGAGTTTTATAATTTTGTTTTTAAAACACGTTTATTTATTGATGTCCAATCAGCTTCAGATCACTGGGTACCATCTTGTCGGCGAAATAAAGGCAGCTGTGCGAACTAGCATCCACAGTATCGTTGGTCACAAAATTGTGGAACCTTAACCACCACGACCTCTCTGAAACACAACAGGCTGTAGCGGGAATGCTTCTTATTTAGTTATTGGAGCACTGCCCTCTGCTCTATTTTAAGAACTTATCTAAAACTGTTAAAGTAAAGAAAAAAAAATAATAAATTAAATATCGATGGTAGAACGCATGTGGAAAATAGAGTAAAAAAATTAGTTGGTTGGTATGCTTAGGCCTAACATTAATTAAAAATGCTCAATTCAAATGCTGCCAAAATTATAAGGGCCTGCGTCTAATAGAAATATAAATTCTTAAGTAATTTCTTCTTCAGGAACTTTCCCAATTAGTTTGAGTTATAAATATTTCACATAAGTATAATTAAAGAAAAGCACCAGAACTAGTAAATTAAGTTGAATTAATCATATAATTTATGTCTTAAAATGTGATTGACATTTGAGCATTAATATGATTTCCCTAACAAAAAAAACTTTTTTTTATTGATATCAATGGTCAACTATAAAAGCCGTATAACAAAAACACTGATTTAAAAACGCAATTATTAATAAAATATTTTGTGCTATACAACATTAAAAAAAAAGGAATTTTTATTTTTAAACAGATTATTGCATATCATACATGTTGGTAGATTTATTTTACTTTATAACCAGTGTTAAACAGCCGACCCGATTCCGAGTTTACGATAGTAGTATTCAACTCCGTAGTCTTGTAATTTTGAACCCAAAACAGAAGACTAGATCCTGGATCAAGATTTGGGAGAAACTAGCCCACGTAGAGACTTTTAAAGGGAACTTTATTTGAGTTACATGGAAAAGAGAAACATGAGAAACTCTCGAGGACAACTCAATTCTAACCCATGATCCACCTGGGAGCAGAATTCGTATCGACCAGCCAACGCTGGGATTCATACCCGAGTCGCCTCACTGGGAGGCCAGCGCTCGATCAGAGCCACTGTGGCTCATATTCTGAAGTAGGCCATGAATTACTTTCATATGGAAAGGAAGAAAAAAACAAACGATTTTAATGAAAAGCGAATTTAAAAAAATACGTATTAGCATTTCGTTTTGGAAAATATACTAGATTTTTAATTTCTTTAACATATTCCAAAGGCTATATTTTATTTACTCCTAAACTATCTATTTAATGCTTATATTATGAAAGAAATTAGTAATTAAAAAATATGCAAGATTTTTTATTTGTTTAAAATATTCCAACACCTTAATCTTATCTACTTCTAAACTACCTATTTTATGTTTATAAATTATGAAAGAAATTAATAATTAGAAAATGGGCAAGATTTTTAATTTCTTTACAATATTCCAACACCTTAATTTATAATTAGAAAGAAAGAATTTAAGAAATTAATAATTAGAAAATGGACAAGATTTTTAATTTCTTTACAATATTCCAACACCTTAATTTCATCTACTTTTGTTGTTGGCGCATGCCTGTTAAGGCAGAGGGGTGCGATTGTTCTTGTTTTCCAGTGGCGCCATCTATGGCCAAGAACTCGACTTCTGCCACACCCACACGTCACACCCGTTTATAGTGTGTGACCCATTCATTCATCCACAGATCGTAATTTTGACCTGAATCAGAGAACGATCAATCTCCAATTCAGTACCCCCAGAGGTATTGATTTGTTATGGGAACAAGGTGGACTTTGCGACTCGACATATTTAACGTGCATCAGTCACCATTTTACTACACGGGGAGTCTTTGGCCGGCGGGATACGAACCCACGTACTCTCAGACATGGGCCAAGCGTGCTACAGACCAGGCTATCCCGGTCCTTATCTACTTTTAAACTACCTATTTTACGTTTATATATTATGAAAGAAATTATTAATTAGAAAATAGGCAATATTTTTAATTTCTTTAAAATATTCCAACACCTTAATTTTATCAACTCCTAAACTACGTATATCATGTTTACGTATTATGTTTATATATTGTGATGGAAATTAGTAATTAGAAAATAGGGAAGATTTTTAATTTCTTAATTTCTTTAAAATATTCCAACACCTTAAATTTATCTGCTCCTAAACTACCTATTTTATGTTTATATATTATGCTCAGCTGTTTATAACTATTTGCTTGCGTTCTTATAAATCCTTCTGGCAATTCTAATGGCCCTACTTACGGTTTAACATCGAAAACTGCATCACTTGTAGGGCACATAAATTTGCAGACGGTATTACCTTGTCCCCATTTAATCACTTTCAAGTAGTCTGGCCTTCTACCTATATAGCTTTGGGAGGGTATATTTTAATTATTGTTCGTCTCGACTTCTTAAACTGCTGTTTTAAACTCTACTTACTAGAAAAGAAGTTCAGAAAAGTTCTGAATTAAGTCACTCATTTTTTATTCATCTAGCAATAAACTTTTCAAACTTTTCCAATTGATAAAACTCATCTGATTTTTTTAGACTTTGAATGGTCTTAACTTTTATAGCAGAAAACTTTAAATTTGTATGGAAATTTATTCTAATCACTTGCTGATTATTTTGCGGCTCAGACCGATTTACTGGAAAAGCTTGTTTTTAAAATAAGTTTCAGTTATTTAGTTATCTGAGTTTTCTAATGTAACTTACTGCTGAAATAAATATAGGAAAATAAATTAAATAATAAATTAATTAAATTTTTACTATAGTTAGTTTCTCTTTTTTTGAACTTTTATTAGAGAGAATGATTTTTAAGGATATGACAGATGTTACGAACTAACGATGCAATAGTATAGAATAAAATAATTGTAAATTGTCTGAGAAATAAAGACGGTCGGTGCGCCATGCTGATGCCCGAGAAATTGTAATCCCATGATCCCCTAGTTTAGTAGCGGGGATGTATTACTGTAAAAATTGTTTAATCTATGTTACAGTTAAGCTTCTAAATTTTCAAAATTTCGCTTTATGACTTTTATTGTATATACGATTAATAATCCAATTCCAAAAATTAGGATATCTTTGTAGTTGAGAATCGCACTAAAAGAATTTAAATCTTTTATATTATGCCAAATTAGCAATACTTTTGGAATCTTGTATAGGACAGGTCATTTTCCTGAAGGTAAGAAGTGGTATCAGAGTAGTTTATAATTCAAATTTATCTGTGACATAATTCCAGGTATTTGTATGAAAAAACATTAAAAATAACTTATTGTTATTAAGATCTATATTTGGATAGGGAATTATGGTTTTATTCTGTTTTACAAGAGTGGTAGTCATTAGAAAAATATATCAACTTAATATAAGCATTAAAGTACTGTTTAATTTATTACTATTTAATTAGTAGTATTAAATTAATTTGTTTGAATTCAAAAACATAAGACAGAAAATCTTTTGGCTACAGTGGAAGAGTTAGTATATTTATATTCTTGATGTTTGCTGTATCTTTAAGACTGTACACAGGGAAAAAAGATTCTGGTAACATTACCGTACCGTAGGGTAATGACATTTCTGGTGAAAAAAACAATTCTGGTCATAAAATCCAAAATATATGGTATTTAAACCATTCATATGATAATTTTTCTTTGGTAACTTTTCATATGGTTTACCGGAAATTCTGGTTTCCGAAATTATAGTTCTTATTATCACACATTTGGTAAAAGTACAAAACTGAAGAGTAAATTTAATCAAATAAATGGTTTTTATGCTATGCTCTCTTAGATATGATCATAAAATGACTAAATTTTACCACATTTTTCAAATTTTATCACGTTATTGAACCATATTTTATTGTTTATTTTTCCAGAATCATTAGCAAAGCACTTCTGCAAAAATCACCCAGCTTCTTAGTGTTCCAATAGAGACAGAAATAAGGTAAATTTTACCATATTGCGATAGTTTTGACCATACTTTTTTTTATCAAAAGATCTTTGGATAGCGAAATTGTGAGTTTTCTAAAATTTTGCTTTAATCTGATCAATAATATCTGTGCAATATTTTTTGCCAATTTAATATTTCCTTCGGTAAATATTATTTAGTAAATTATATCTCTTCTCGGTTTGGAATCTTTTTTCTTTCCTTCTTCTTATTACTACCTTCTTCCAAGTTCACAGAACACGTTTTACTACAAATCTACAGACTTATTTCAAATTTTAAACTTTCATGTGTGTCATTAAATGTTTTAGACGCAATATTCCAGATCATTCGAAACAGGAGTTTTGCTCGAGAGGAATCAATCTTTTGTTTTTAATTCGAGTTATTCAATATTAATTTTCAGATCAAGAAAATAGAATGACAAATTAAGAAAAATAAACAATTTTAACAACTCCTTTTTATTTGCCTTTAATTAAGATTCTAAAGCCGCAAACGCTGCTCGTGATATTTGTGACGTGTGTGCCATAGCTGAGAGAATTGGTTTGATAATTGACCACAATGACCCACCTTGTTCTGGCTATCCAATAAGGTTCGATGAGGAACTATTAAACAAATTTTTTCGTGTCAAACGATAAAGGAAGTGGCAGAGAAACTAAAATACCCCCACTTTTTAAACTGTTTGAAAAATTAAAGAAAAACGACGGAAACTTAATTGACGACTTAATAGTAAGTTACTTTTAAACGATTAAAAAAATCATGTTTTTATTTCAATTCGTTCTTAAGATAATTATTCTGTTTTTACTCGTATCATGCCCGTACATTAAAACACTGTTTTAAAATGATCATTTTTATTCTTTCATGTTTTCAAACAGCTCAACCGAAAACTGAAGAAAACTAAAAAGATAAATGCGCCGAGAAGTTGTGTACTTACAATATTTTGTGTTCCATTATCATGCTAACAAATAGGCCTCATAAATATTTATGGTTGATGCTTGTCTCAAAAGTCAAAAGTAATTCAAAATTCCATGAAACCTTTGTTCCTTAGATTTTGAACGTCAATTTTTTTTTTTGTCAACAGAGAGCCACAAAGGTGTATATTTTAGTGAATACAGGGTACATGTTAACGTGACTTCAAAATTGATCTAAAACTTTCGAAAACCTGCCATTTTGCACATGTTTTAAGTTTTACAAGTCCATAGGACTAATATTATAAAAGTTATTATGACAGTTTTGTACATCAGTATAACGTTTGACGTTGCTATTTAAACATTAGATTCTTTGTATTGTTTCGCGCTGAATTGAAACAGTTCAAAATAAGTATAATAGGACTGATAGTTTAGAAGTTCCGAGGATTTTATGAATGAGAAATAAAATTCTTGACTTATACTATCTTACTAATAAAATGATTAAAAATCCGAAATTATTAAATTTATTAAGTTTGTTTCGATTTTATTGGATAGTATCTCACTTGTAGATAGGTAAATGTACAAAATTAAACTTTAATATGCATAAACTTTTATCACTTTTAATAGTCCTATCAACTTGGTTTTGAATTCATTCGCTTCAGCCTAAAAACATACATTGGGAATAATATTTTGCTTGTCCAGATAAGGTCTCCTCAAATTTCGACTCTTTTTTGAACCTCTCTCCTTCAATTTATTTAAGATGATGACTAAAGCCGATCTCGAAAAACAGCCTCTAGATGAGAGAAGGCCCCAGCACAGATTAGTTTAGTAGTCCAAGTTTAGTAGTCCGACTTGGCGAACATAAACTGCACAGTAGGGATTAATAAGTAAGATGTCATAACGTCCGGACTACTAAACTGCGCAGTGGGGGTTGTAAGTAGGAAAGATATCACAACGTTCGGATTACTGAAGGATCAGATTTCTTGTTTATGGTGTAAATGTTTTCTTTCTTTCGGAAGGTATTGATTGCCTCGAGTGCGAAAGCAAACATGAAATATAAATATTGGATCTCAACCACAACTTTTAAAAATATCTGCAGTTTTCCCCTAATTATATCGGTATTTAACTGGGAATGGGATTCGAAATTTAAGGTCTCGAGTGGGGAAGAAAACATGAAATATAAGTATTGGATCGCAACCACAAATTATAAAAATATCTGCAGTTTTCCCCGAATTATATTGGTATTTAGCTACTTATTAATGGGACTCGAAATTTTAGGCCTCGAGTGAGGACGCAAACATGAAATATAAATATTGGATCTCTACCACAACTTTTAAAAATATCTGCAGTTTTCCCCTAATTATATCGGTATTTAACTAGGAATGGGACTCGAAATTTAAGGTCTCGAGTGAGGAAGAAAACATGAAATATAAATATTGGATCGCAACCACAAATTATAAAAATATCTGCAGTTTCCCCCGAATTATATTGGTATTTAACTACTTATTAATGGGACTCGAAATTTAAGGCCTCGAGTGAGGACGCAAACATGAAATATAAATATTGGATCTCTACCACAACTTTTAAAAATATCTGCAGTTTTCCCCTAATTATATCGGTATTTAACTAGGAATGGGACTCGAAATTTAAGGTCTCGAGTGAGGAAGAAAACATGAAATATAAATATTGGATCGCAACCACAAATTATAAAAATATCTGCAGTTTTCCCCGAATTATATTGGTATTTAACTACTTATTAATGGGACTCGAAATTTAAGGCCTCGAGTGAGGACGCAAACATGAAATATAAATATTGGATCTCTACCACAACTTTTAAAAATATCTGCAGTTTTCCTCTAATTATATCGGTATTTAACTAGGAATGGGACTCGAAATTTAAGGTCTCGAGTGAGGAAGAAAACATGAAATATAAATATTGGATCACAACCACAAATTATAAAAATATCTGCAGTTTTCCCCGAATTATATTGGTATTTAACTACTTAGGAATGGGACTCGAAATTTAAGTCTCGAGTGAGGACGCAAACATGAAATATAAATATTGGAACTCAACCACAACTTTTAAAAATATCTGCAATTTCTCCTAATTATATCGATATTTAACTACTTAGGAATGGGACTCGAAATTTAAAGCCTCGAGTGCGAAAGTAAACATGAAATATAACTATTGGATCTCAACCACAACTTTTAAAAATATCTCCAGTTTTCACCTAATTATATCGAAATTTAACTACTTAGGAATGGGACTCGAAATTTAAAGCCTCGAGTGAGGACGCAAACATGAAATATAAATATTGGATCTCAACCAAAACTTTGAAAAATATCTTCAGTTTTCACCTAATTATATCGAAATTTAACTACTAAGAAATGTCCCTCGAAATTTAAGGTCCTATTACATACATAAATAGTTTTCTGATTCCCACTGATAGTTTCTTGTTGCTGAATAAATGAATATTCATCTAGATTCTGTATAAAAAAAACAAACTAATCTATAGCAGTATTCTTAATTTGTGAAAATTTTCAAAAAGTAAGTATGTATAAACTAATTTTTCATTAAAAAAGTAGGGAAATAGCGCGAAATGTACGACTGTCATACCCATAATTAATTTAAGTTTCCTCATCATGATTGTTTTAGTTAAATATTTAAACTGGAAAAGTACTTTTGTCTCTTTCATTATATGCAATACATACACGGTTTTTTCTGTCCGTGAAGTATGCTAAAAGCCAGTTTTATTTGTTTTATTCTTATATAAAAAATAGATAATTACTCCCGCAGAATATAGTTATATCTACATTGAATATTTTTTTTTTATTTTGAAGCAAAAGGAAAATTTTATCATTGAATTGAAAATTTTATTCTTCGAGTTTCTTGAGAAAAAAAAAACTTTAACGAACTAGTTTTGTCCTACTTTTCGCTATTCACTAAACTATATACATTTGTGGTTATCTGCTGGCATAAGTAGATTTTGATGTTTAAAAACTAAAAATTTTATTTCATACGCTTTTAAATTGCTTCTAACCTTTGTGCCAAGCATTGACAATAAATATTTATGTCCTAATATCTAATGAGGATGTAATAGAGCATAAAATATAGTTGATAGCTATAGTTAAATCTTGCACTAAAAATATTGGCATACTACGTAAATCAATGCAATTTTTTTAAAATACTAGTACAAATTTATTTTTGAATCACCAAAACTGAAGGGATTTTTTTCAAGAAAGAACAAAAACACATGTCTAATAATTTACATAAAACTATATAATAAAGATGTGTCTAACAGTTATATTTCACTTATCCTTCGAATTTCATCAAAATCAAAAAATAAAAATAAAGGCCGAGAATCTAAACCTGTCTTATTCGTCAATTTAAAAAAAAAATCTGGCTCCTAAATATACCGGATTGTAGCTAATAGATAAAACTTTTGAAAGGAATTGTATGAAAATGCTTTTTTTTTAAAATTTCAATTGTGAACATTCATGCTCCCATTCAAGATTACAACAAATGCTTTGTTGGATTTATACAAATACTTGATTTTGCTTAATTCAAGTGAGGAATTTCGGACCTGAAATAAGTTTAGCTCCTAAAGCTAAGGAGTTTTTTTTAATGACATTTTCAGTTCATTTCTTGTCGAAATCTGTCGAAATTACACAAAGTCGCGTAAATGTTGTGACAAACTTATAGGGGAGTTAGAAAACATCATCCGAATTAAAATATATAGAAACCCGTGCCCGGAAATGTCATCGTACGCGGCTGGAGGCACTTCAATATTATGACCTGTTTTGAAGTTCACGAACAAAGAACATGATAGAGAATTGCCATAGCGGCGTACGGCAACATTTTCGGCTATGGGTTGATACGTAATTTTAATCCCGATGATATGCCCTAAATTCTACAGAGGTTTGTCGTAATATTTATGTGACCGTTTGTTGTATACGACGTTTTTAAAATAGACTAAAATATTATTTAAAAAAAAAAACTGTAGCTTGGAGATAGAAACCGATTGCAGATTTGAAATCAGCAATGTGAAAATATCTATGATCCGTTAAAAATTCTCATGCAACGGAAAATAGAAAATAACTTGCTCCCCCCTCTCCCCCAATGTAATTAGCCTACAAAGTATATGCGACGACGAAAAAATAAAAAACGCTCTTTCACTTTTTTTCCTGCCGGATTTTTCCGTTTTTCAACAAACTTTCACAAATGCGAAATGTTTAGTCAAACAATCAAACGTAGCGACAATTATATTTTCAACTAAACAGTTATTCAGTTTTATATACTACATCATCCCATTTTAAATTTTACAATTCTATTTGCAGATATTTAAATGCATAACGTTATTTTTTAGAAAAAAATAAAAGTAATGACAGTGTATTTTTTTTCAAATGATAATACTACACATCTAAAAAACACCCAAAACACATAATAATAACAAAAAAAAATTACTTTTTTTCGAAAATAAAAAATTTATTTGCTATTTTGGATTAAATTTTAAAATAATGACCTTGTTTAACTTATCAAACCGGATCTCGAAAGAATCAAGACCCTTAAAATAGTTTTTCCTCCGTTTCTTATCCCTAAAGAGAAATTTTAATAAAATAATTCAAAAACAAACTTCGATAAAAATTCCATGTTTGTAGAAGTGGGAATACGATGGAAGTTGCCAGTATTTAAAGTCAAAACCTGTCACTTTATCAGTAAGTTTCTTTAATTATGTAGAGAAAAAGAATCGTTTTCCAAAGACGGAAAGATCTTTTTGGGGTTTTCAGAATGCTCTTAGTCTCTAAGGAAAATATTTCTCGTTTCTTTAGAAGGAAAACCTTTAGAGCAAAGAGTAGGAGGAATATAAAATCCCTCGACAAATAAAAGCGCAAGATTCATGAAGTAAAGTGGATTAGTTTAAAGGTCAAAAAAGAAAACGTAGAGAACTTGATTAAAATCTATTCAAAAACATAGTTAAATAAAGGACCCATTTTTAAAAGCAATGTCTTGGATATTTAAATTTAGAGGCAGATTTTTTTCTTTCTAGAATATGCTTTATCGTTTAAATTGTTAACTTAACGTTAAGTTGAACAACCATATAACATCTCATAAGAGCAAAGCATAATAGTTTACCTATTTTAATATTATATTTAAAGTATTATTGCTCTCAAATGTGAAGATAGAGTAATAAAAAACATTTTTTATTGCGTTTGTTAATAGATCATAAAACTTAAAATATTAAGTGAGGAGAGAATTACCTACATCCCACAGCTCATAAAATTTATAATAAATGAGATGAATTTATTTCCACAAATATTGTTCTTAAAGACAGCATGAAAAACTTTATAATTATTCGTGCTTCACATTTAAATTTTTTCTATCTTGATTGTATTTAATGTATTTAATCTAAGAAGAATTCATCGTATAGCTGTCAACTTTTCCATTTTAGTTCGAAGAATTTTCCCAGTGGTAGTATATTACATTTACTCTAAGACTTACTTAGTAATTTAATAAATGTAATAAAAAAAATTGGACTACTGCAATAAATAAATAACACACGGAGGAAAAAAATTATGAAAAATTAGCGTTCTGCATTATAATGACATTTCTCGTAAAAAAAAACTAGAATTTCGTTTAAGACCAAAATATACGGTATTTAAACGATTCATTTGGTAATTTTTCCGTTCATATCGTTACGGTTTACCGGAAATTCTGGTTTTAAAAATTATAGTTCTTATTACCTCACATTTATTAAAAATACAGAGCTGAAAAGTAAATTTAACCGAATGAAGGCTAATTAGGGTATTAATTTTATCACATATTATAAAACCATGCTTTACTGTTAATTTTTCCAAAATTAATGTAAAAGCGCTTCGGTAAAAATTACCGACCTTTCGGGTGTTCCCATAAAGCCAGACACAAGGAGAATTTTACCTTATTCGGGTAATATTGACTATACTTTTTTTTAGTGCACAAAAACAAGCAAAATGATTTGATAGTTAAAATAAATTGAAAAAAAAAAAACAATTTATTGCTCTTTCACTACCTTTTTAAGTGTTATGCAAGGTGTCCCAAAAATATTGGTTTAAAATTTTACGGGGAGGTAGAGTATATCATAAGCAACCCATGGATTGCAAGGTTCAGAATGCATTCCACTAAAGGCGCTATTATTAAGAGCTATCTGCTCGTACGCCATTGAAATAATATTGATGGTTTATTCCAGTGGTGAGGGGCACTTTAACAGCATAATTCCACCTGTTACACTACTTGAATTGGAAAGATTGGCTTCAGGAATATGATGAAGACTTCACTTTATTGCCCTCCATGATAACCAGATCTCAATCTTATTGAGCATTTGTGAGTTGAAGTTGAAGGAGCCACGCGTCAATTAGATTCATAACTATCTAGTCTCACACTATTGAAAAGTGCTATGAATGGGTAATAAACGAGCTATTGACGTCTCGAACAGCTTATGCCAAAATGAATCAAGATTGTATTCAAAGAGAAAGGGTGGCCTAATAAGTTATGTAGACTGAGAAAAAGTGTATGGTCAAAATTACCACACTATGGTAAAATTTACCATATTTCTGGCTCTATGGGAACACCCAAAAAGCTCGGTAGTTTTTACCGAAGAACTCTAGGAATGATTTTTGCAAAATTAACAATAAAATATAGTTTTATAATATGTGATGAAATTTTATAGATGCGGCGAAATGTCGTAATTTTATAATGATACTTTAGAGCTGGCAACGGCCACATTCCCGATAGATGGCATTACTAAATGAATGGTTTAAATTATCGCGTATTTCGTTTTTTATTAACCAGAATTATAGTTTACTTTTCCAGAAATGTCATTACCAAACAGTACGGTAATTTTACCAGATTTTTTTTCTCCGTGTAGGAATTAATTGCAATAAAATGGTCACTCAGTGTATATAGATTTCAAACTATTAATAATATTTTATTATTATATTATAAATATTTGTAAATATATATATTATTTTATAATACAAACATTAAAATATAAATATTATATTATAAATATTATATCATATTCAACTCAAGTTTTATATTTTTTCTAAAAAGAAATATCAAAATTTTTTCTACAACAAATTAATTTCATTAAAACACAGTTTTCAAAACTGTCTAAAAGTAAACATCTGTTAAAGTTGCCTTCCTAATAAAAATTAAAATTTTAACGAGTAGAAAAAAATGAAAATCATTTCTCATTATAGTAACTAATCCTTTCCTAAAAAAATATTATTCAAAATAATTTTATTGAACTGAAGTCATTTGAAAGTATCTATGCGAGCTAATTATTTAATCAATACACATTAAACACAGCTATTTCAAAAAATTTATTGTGAAAAAAGTATAGCAGAAAGAAACAGATGATTGCAATGTAATTTTCTTTAAAACCGATTGCTCTTTCCGAAAAAATCAAATAAATGTTCATATAAAGAAGACCTTACATAAATAATTGCGAAAGTAAAACTAATTTAAAGCTCATGCCCTAATAGCAATATACTTAATTTCAAAAAGGTATAAGATAGTTTAGCTCAACTGGTTTTCATAGGAAAAGTCAATTTTTACTATTATTATGGGTTGATCAACTCAAAATATTGATAGAATAAAATTAAATAGATTACGCATTTAAAATTAATTGCTTAATTTTAAAGTATATTTTTATAATAATAGACATTTTAATAAATTTTATGTCTAAGAAACATGAACTATGAATTTATATCTAAATTGTTAGAAATGTTGCAGTGCCTTGAATCATTATATTGACGTTAATTTGTGTCAGCGCAGGTTCTGTTCTCTTCAGAGATCCCAGGTACGGAACTGTCCTCTGGAGAAGTTGGTTACCTTGAGCTTACTCGGCTCAAAAAGTCTGAAAACCCTGCGTCTTAAATTCGTTAGGGCAATGACTTTAGCCATTCGATTACACTGACACAAACTTCACGTCAATGTAGTTCAAATTTACAGCAATCTTAATATGGTGATAGCATTAAACATACTGTCTTACTTCTTTAACTTGATTATACAATACAGTGGTTTAGCTAGAATACACGTGGCCAGAATCAACACCTTATAAAAGTTGCAACATATTTACGTTGTATTACGGTTTAATGTACCTATGTTATAGTTCAACGTTGAGCTGATTTTACTGAAAATGCCGAAAATAGTATTTTTCACATCTGAGTGCACTTAACTAGTAAACCAGTAAAACAGTTTAATCAAATAGAATATTTGTATAAAGTTTTCAGAATATTTTCAAAGTTACAGCAGGATACGTTGTAATGCTAATAGCAAAACATTTTATATTTTCTTCAACAGACAATAATAAAAAATATTCTAGAAAGCACTATTGACAAAGTATGTTTAAGACAAGGTTTATTTTGGTAATTCTTCCACCCGTAGAATAGCAGTTTGGACAGTATATATTTCCTTACTCTCTTATTTTTGACAAATAGTAATAGCTATGGCTGAGAGCTGAATTTGTGGCAAGAAAATGAAAAATAGAAGAATAAAAATAAAAAGTTAAGAAAGTTTGGCAAATATGTAACTCAAAAAGTTGAATCTTATTCACTTTGTTTGAAAGTAGCCTGCTGAGTTATCTAAGAGCTTTTCTTGGCAGTAGCATTGGCATATTTTTAAAAATATTATTTGTTCTTGAAAATGGCGAGTTGAAATAAAAATTTAGTTTAAGTTAAGAATTTTTTTTTGGATTATATGCGTTGCAGTTTTATGATACACTGCACTCTCACATAGTTTTGAACTAAAAATTTAAGAGTAGTATTTCGAAATAAATTGGTTTCATTTACAGAAAAAACAAAAAACAGTATTACATATATAGTGGGTAGGTGTAATTCTACCTTTCCGTGTTTTACAAGCTTTCTATCAGAAAAAAAGCAGCCATCGGAATTTCTTCGTATACTTGCTCTATAAAGTTCCACAAAATGGCTCTAATTTGTGCATACAACATCAGTCAGCTTTCATAAGATGTACCACAAGCAAGATAATCCAATGGATTATGTCTCAAGGAGCTTGAAGGGCATTTATCTTTTGGCAAAAAATCAGAAGGATTATTTTTGAAATAATGTTCGGCAATATTTGCAGTATATGAAGGAGCACCATTTTGTTTTTATCTGTTACATTCATTTCATACACAATTTAAAGATATAAAGAGAAAAAAAAGTATTTCTCTAAATTCTCTTTTTTAGATAGAGTTTAGCCCATTGCTTATTTATCAAGATTGAGCAACTGAAGGTTTTTTTTCTTTGAAAATTTTCTTAAAACTACAATTAAATATGCGTATTGAAATCAAAGAATCACTTTATTTTTTTCGTTTTCTTTTTTGGCGCGTGGTATGTTTTGATTTAACACTGATCGCAATTGATCACTTTGAGGATTATTGGGCTTGTTCCAGAACAAAAAGTTTCTAATTGAAGAACCTCACCTCCAGCATACCATGATAGATATAGTTACCTCTTTCTAACCTCTGTTTCTTTTTATGGGAAGTGGTATTCTTGGAGTTTTTATTTTATTTATGTAAATGACTTGTCTCCATTTGCATAAGCTTTCAATTATGAGACACCAGAATTTTTATTTTATGTGTTTTATGTGTTCGTTAGGATATCAATAATGAATGAGACCTTACAGAACACTTCATATATTGTGAAATGAAAATTAATTTTTATTAGTGCACTGCAAAAAAAAATCTACAAACCTTGAAAAATAAAGGTTAGAACTTTAGAATCTAGGTCAAAGAATTTGCACGGAGAAAAGAAAAATTCTAAAAATCTACTCACTGTATTATAATGACATTTCTAGTTAAAAAAATACGGTTAATAAAACCAAAATATGCACTATTTAAAAAATTAATTTGATAATTTTCCCGTTCAAATGGTTGGTAACAGTTTATCGAAAATTCTGCGCTTCAAAATTACATTTATTATTACCACACACATAGTGAAAAATTCAAAACAGGAAAGTAAATTTAACCGAATAAATGGTTTTCATGCCATGCTCTAAGGTATCATGATAAAATTACCAAATTTTATCCCACATTATAAAACCGTATTTTATTGTTAATTGTACCAAAACCTTTAGTAAAAGTTAACGCTTTAGTAAAAGTTAAAAAGCGCTTTAGTAAAAGTTAACGCGTGTTTTGATGTTCCCACTGAGCCAGAAATATGGTGAATTTTGCCATATTCTGGTAGTTTTGACCAAACCGTTTTAGTCATTTTAGGTAGTTTTGATCTGTATTTTTTGCTGTTTGTAAAACATTTTTTGTTACAAATACTTTTACTACACAGAGATTTGGCAATTTTATTTAAGAAAAATAAGATTTTCGAAAATTAGGGAAATTAGTGAGCACATTCAAAGTTTTTCCTTAACCCCCTAAAAATCACGCACGGAGACAGCTTTTTGAGTTGCATCCTTAGGAAAAAGCAATGTTCAGAATGTATTGTTGGAAGTTATGGGGACAAAATAACATAGGTATTATTATCATTTTTCGAACTATTTTTCTAATAAAGTATACATAATTAATTATTAAAAAAACTCTTTTAATTCATTTACTCTAGTTTTGAATGTAAAATGCTGAAATAAATTTTCTTAAATTTATCTTTTATTCTACTGTAAATTCTTTCCAATCAATAACTAGTAAGCTTTAAATGCAATTGTCTTTTTAGAAATCTAATTATTCTAACTAAAGGTATTCTTCCACTGTGTATCAGTTTACATTTAGGAGAAACTGGAGCAATTTTCATTGTAAGACAATTTAATTAGTTTGCCAACAGTAATGATTTATTTATCTTTAAAATATTAATTCAAAAATAATTTTATTATTATTTCATTTTATAGAGAATAAGTATACTCGATGTGGAACTGACCTTTTTTGTATTATTTTTGACGTTTTTGTTCATTTTCTTAATAACTAACGCAGAAGATTACAGAAATATTTTTTCTTTACCACATATATTGAGAAAATTTAATGTCTAATAATTTATACTTTGTCAATGGTTGATTGATTTGTCGGAATCAAGCAAATATGTGTTTAGATAAATATTTACTTAATTACAGAATGTTTCATCACAAAACGATTGAATTTGAAATTTATTTCAAATTAATTTATTTTTAAAATTTAAAATGTGTAGGCAATGTTCAGGAAAATATGTTTTCGAATGAAATTCATTTAATTAGAAAAAATAAATATTTATCTTAGCAAATAAATTAAATTAGACGCTTAAAACTACTATTCAATTTGATTTAATTAAATTTCAACGAACATTTAACTCAATCATTATCCTGTTTTGATTGATATTTTGAAAACAACGATTTTAAAACCCTCTTTTTGTTTCTCGAAGAACAGAAGCTTTGTAACCTATAAATTTATGAATGGAATATTCTAGCCGACGTGCGCAAAATGGAATTTTTTCACTGAAAGTTATTCGTTTATCGCTATTTGGCTCGATGTTTACATGCCAACTTGGCAGTGAAACGTGATTTTGAAAAGCAGCAACCCTTTTCCCAGGTTCGCGGGAATCCGTTCTATCCTCAAAGATAGCTAATCGTAGGTTGGCGGAAAAGATGTTCATCTCTACGTTCTCTTACGAGGAGGAGCGAGTGATGAGGAACGAGAAAAACACCTGAAGAAATCAGCCAATAGATTAAAGTTTCGATTGGCATGCAAAATTCAAAACTTGTGGAGCATTTTTCGGCAAAATGATTAAAATTCAGGAAGAAATATTTCATAAAAAATTACTAAAAGAAATTTTTTCTTGGAAGGAGAGATAATTTTTTAGCAAGTTTCGGACAGGTGACAGGAAATTTGGATCAATAACTGTTTTTGTAGTGATGGAATTTTAGAGCGCGTTCATTCAAGGTAGAAAACAAGTTGACAGTGATTGTAGAGCCCAGTGCGCTAAGAATTTTTATCTAATTATTTGTTTGGCATGGAGAGGCGCTGCTGAAAATTTTTTTTTTTTGTTTCTTTCAAGAAGGTATGTAAATTTTTTAGCATTTTTCTTTTTTTTAAGTTGACATTTTATAAAGTATGTCTTTATTTAAATGTTTATTTATTAATGTTTATTTAAAATAAATTAAAAAAATCTTCAGGAAATTTAAATTAAACAAAGTTCTGAAATAAAAAATATTTTAAAAAGTCTATTTTCCATACAATGATCAGGTCTAAATATGCAAAGCATCAGGGTATTAAAAGCAATTAAATATAATATAAAAAGTTTTAAATAGTTCTTTTAAACTATTAATTCTTTTTCTATGGTATAAAAGATCTTTTTCTTAAATTTTTATATATAGCTTGAAATTAATGTATATGTTTCATTAAAAAAAATCATAAGAGTTCAAAAAAGTGAGGTTCAACCTTTTTCTAGAATAAACACCGCAAAAATCGCATAATACAAATAAATAAAATTAGTAAAGAAGAAAAGTATTCAGCTGTTTGGATGCATTGAACAAGAACCATCGTAAATGCCAAGACAAAACTTGATCCTGTGTTTTATCACAGCGGATGATTTTACTTTTATAACTAAAACCACCGTACTTTTTTTAAATTGTTTTTCTTAGTGTTTCTCGAATTTCCTTATGTTTCATTCACCGTTTGATTTGATGAATAATTTCAGTTAAAAATTTTCGGAAGAGTTAAATTAACAAAGAGAGGAGTGATTTGATTTACAGCTAATCTTCGTCTTTTGTTGGCTTAAACATGTGATGTTGGAGTGATATTTAACACTAATTATAGCTTAAAATATTGTAGATAGTAATTGTATATTTTTAAATATTGATTTGACCCTTTTAAAAAAGAAATTCAAAGGTAATATATTTCGAACCTAAATGTTCTTAATTCATATAATTAATGAAAATATGTTATAAGTAACTTTTATAAACGTAATTGGCAAATGCATTTTAAACTAAGTTTAAATTAAGTGTATAAATTAATTTAATTATTATTCAATAGTTAACATTTATTTACAAATAAAGTCATCATAGGTTTATTAATAAACACTGTTACTTATGTCAAGTCTTTAATTATCAATCAAGTCTTTGATTAAAAAAAATATTTATTTTAAATTCTAATTACGCAAAATATTTAAGTCTTTCTATTTGATATTAATTTTTTTAAAATGACTTTTAATAGCTGAATGATTATTATTTTTGCTATATAAAACATTTAATAACACTTGTATGCATCTAGTAGCGTAAATTGCATAGCTGGATTAAGGTTTATTAACTAGATAATAAAATAGCCTAATTGTGAATTTTATCTCGTTTTTAAAGTTTTATTTGAATGTCTAAAAAGAATTGTCTGTTTTTAATTCAAAACAAATAATCAATAAACCCTTAAATAAAATAGATCCTTTTTTATTCATGAACACGTTACTGAACAATAATTTATAATCGGTGATCAAGTAATTAAATGTTAAATTTCGTCAGAGAGTATCAATACCTTGCTCAGTTACATTAAATCGATTCACAATATAATTCAAATCAAGCCTTGAGGACTTATTGCAAAATTATTATGTGATGTTTATGTGATTTTAATCATTTATTAGTGTATTATTGTTTCGTGTGTTATATATTTAAATGATAGATGCTAAATGTTTAATTTAAATCTTAGTGAATGATTAAATATGAATCTAATATATAACACATACTTAGTTTTGGTTGTATCTTACTCGCTGGCTATCGCTCAAAATATTATTATTTAATGTAAGTTATTTATATTTTTAGCTAAAAATTATTGACTTCCTAGCTTAGTTGAAAAATAAAAGTAAAACTCAATGTATACTTTTTAAGCATAAATTATATTTATTATTGTATATTATCTTATAAATAACGCATTCAACTTCCACATTCTGATGAGTTTTTCAAATATTTAGTCACGTTAATTGTTTACAAAAATATTTTTGATTCAAATTCTTTGCTAACATGTTCTTGCAACAAACGCATATAAATAGATTTGATTTAAGAAGAAAAATACATATTTTGAATGTCATGTAAAAAAAGACAAACGTGCAGATAATAAGAATGGCGATCGAAGTCTAATATTACGATGCTGTTTTCGTGATCAAAATGTCATATTTGACGTATATGACTAATTTGACATATGTCATATATATTTTCTTTCTCAGAAAAGAGTATGACAATCAGAAGAGAGACGACTCTCTCACATTTTATTTCTATAAGTTAAATTCTCCTATTTCAAAAAGTAATTGTGGAAACTCAGTCTTAAAAATTTGTAAAAACTTTTTAGAAAATATTTGACAATCTCAGGGGTAAATATTTTACTGCTTAAAAGAATCATCTTCTTCGTTAGAAAGGTTTGATTATTTATTTAGAGTATTTTTACTATTTCTACTGTTTTAATTAAAATTATTCCATTTACTTAACATTTTTCAATTTCCACAGTGATATTATTCAAATGAAATATTTATAATTAGATATTTTATAACTTTATTTTCCTTTCATAACCGGCATTGAACAATCGACCCATTTTTGGGTTTATGACTATCAAAGTTCGTCCCGCAGTGAACTGACCTTTAAGACACGGTTCCCAGCGGCTCACCGAAGTCAAGCATCACTGGCTGCGAGTGTGCGGATGGGTGTCCATTTGGATCAGTCTGCATAGGGACCGAGTGTGTGCGGTATTGGTCCTCGATAAACTATCTACCGTAAACTGCTCAACTTCACGTGCAGGTCATCGGGCTACCGAAGCGGGGGTGCCATCCCCTCGGCAGAGGATCAAAATTGTGATGGCATGTCTTTGGATCCTCCTCAGGGATGTTTCCCAGACAGTCGCCTATAGTCCATTATGCAGCTCTAGTGCGACCTAAATGAACCACAACAACAACGACTATCAAAGTTCAACTTTGCTTCTGCAATTTTGATTCCTTGTATCTTTAAATTCAACCTAGAAAACAACTCCAGACATAAACTCCTGTGCCAAGCATTGGTACAAGTCTTCGCTAAGAACTTTTTGATTCAACTCATACAAATTTGCGTTAAACCTAAAAGAAAACGACGAGAGCCTCCCTTGGTTAAGCAGACGTCAAAGGTATTCTAATCCATGATTTGTCAACCATGGAGGATATTTTACACCAACATTGTGGCCGGTGTGAGTCTGAAGTAGAATGCGCCTCGACCAATCATATTTGAGATCGAACATGTCGCACCTCAATTAGAGGCGAGCGCTTCATCCTCTGAGGTACGCATTATTAATAAAAAAATACACATTCGCATTATTAATACATATTTACGTTTTATTGTTACTCGATACTCACACTGTTAGAAATTTCTAAAAAAAATTATTAAATAGCAATTTATTTAATTGTTATTTTGATTATTCAAGCAAACCAGCCAAATCATCATTAATAAGATGGTATTCAAGCTGTTAATTGTGAGAAAAACCGTTTATTAACTGCTTTCATTGAATACGGTTAAACAACCAGAATTTTAGCACACCAACTAGACCCATCTAATGCAGTCACGTAGTAGCTTGCAGATGGGTAAATATTATAAACGAGAAGGCTAATCTGTCAATCTCATGACCGACAGAACGGGGGTTTGAGTCCCAGCGTTGACACCCCAATATTTCATAAATTTCTTTCAACACATGAAGAGTTTTTAGTGTCCTGTACTCCCTAATTTGTGACCCTGGGCTATTAGAATACGATTCTCTTTTTCACGCATAGATGGCAGCACCATATAGCTTCTGAACTATCTCAAATGTCCATTTAAATTTCTTTTTATGGTTTTGAAACCATGTTAGTTGTAAGTAGCTAAAAACTCGTAAAAGTAAAGTATGTTCTTTACCATAACATTTACGGTTGGATGGACAGACCAGTCAAATATTTGAACGTTCTTTTTTCATGATTTAAAGTATGATCTCTCATGTGCTGAAACTCCTTGTAATAATAACTACAAGTATATTACAAACACACAAATCGTGATGTTAATAGCTATATTTAAGTAAAAACTTTAAATTACGCTAAAAAAAAATTTTTATTAAAAAATTTAAGCTTAAAAAGAGAATGCAATAAATGCAAAATTTTGCATTTAACATAATTTTGAAATTATCTATTAAATATCATGTAACTGTAATTAGTTATTAGTTATGATGCAGGAAATGATGTACAATGTTATTGTGTACAACAATAAGTGATAATTCATTATATATTGCTCCATACATAACTCCGTTTTCCTACTTTAAAAATATTTTCCAAATTGGAAATGCTTCTTAGGTATAAGTTTTAATCAATTATGTCCTAATAAACGTTATTTGATCAGAAAGTTTTATTTTAAAAATAAATATTTTGACTGGTTTTTTAAAGGAGCAAATTTTTTATTGAAATAATTATACGCCAAGCTTCAAATTACCGATCTTTTGATGGGAATAACCTTAACTCTATTATTAAATAATTTAGCGCAAAATAGCTTTATATGCGTTACATTAGTGAGATTTCTTACTTCTTTCTTATAATGCAGTAATTAGAAAAAAAAATAGTGAAAATTGCGCTAGCACAAACATTCGCCTAGCATAATGTGTACTTTACATATTAATATTATCAAAACTTTGATGAGTGTAATCAAAATATTTGCTTTTAAACATAACGTTTGTTCTAAAATAATCGTTTTTGGAGGACGTGCTAAAATATATTTTTACTTTTTTTAACATTAATGAGAACGAGTAGCAATAGTCATTCCAAATAGAGATATCCACTACTTGCCGATTTATCGAGAATAACTTTATCGAAAGTCAAGCCAATAGAGCTAGTTTAATAAACAAAGATAATTTATTTGAACAATTTGGCAAACGGTGAAAATCCCCCCAAAATGATACTAAGTTCTCGCAGACGTGCATCACAATACATAAAAAATTGAATTTGTCATAGGGTTGTATTGCGCCTACACTGAAAAATTATATTTATTGAGAAAAGGGCTGAGAATAAAATACGAATTTAAGAATTGAATGAAATTACGAAGTTAATAAATATGTAAAACTTATATTAGAATGACACCTGGGCACAAAGTCTTTGCACCGACAACCAAGTTACGAAAGTAGTGTAACGGGATGAAGATTCGATTGTTTTTGTTTTGGAAAAAAAATGAATAGAATATTTCGACATACAACATCCAAAACGTTGTTCCTCCAACATCTAATTTTTTTTTATTATCATCTTTATTAATTTTATTCGTTTATCAAAAGAAAGCCCATAATCAATCTTTTTTTAAGAAGTATGAAAATGAAATAGAATGAAATGAAACGAAATAAATTCTAACTTCAAAACATTATTTTGTAATTGCTTGTTTCACGTTTTATTGGTCAAGTTTATTAAGTGAAAAACAATTTTGGAAAATAAGCAAATTTTTGAACCGCTTTCTTAAAAATATACTACTAATCATTGAGAATTCTTTAAAAGAATTTTTGTTTTCAGGTAATATTATTTATTTAAACCTGTCATAAAATATAGGATATAATGATGATTTTTATTGCTAAATGAGCTGCGTCTACGTGCACTAAAAGCATTACGATTGCTCAACATAGCACGCAACGCAACGTAATGGTATGTCCCTTTTTACTTAAAGACTAAAGCGAATTGTAAAGCAATAAAAACTTTCCATTTCGCCCAATAAAACTCATATTAAAAAAAAACATAGGACAATAATGACCTTTATTATATGCCCTTTACTGGAATCCTGAGGTGTTTTTTTTAAATAGTTTTTATTTTTAAGGTATTTGACTAGTTCTGATAAATTTTTTTAATATTATTTTTAAGCAAAGTTATGAAAATCCCATTTTTTCCTTCATAATGCGTGAAAACGTAACTGTCAAAAGAAATATTTTTAAAATTTTTAAATAGAATTTTTTTGATAAAAATCCATTGCTTTTTTGCCAACTATGCTAAACAATTTAAAAAAATGCCTATTGCATAAAATTTTTTCTGTAGTATTGAACCATTAACTAGCATTTAAAAGATTATTAACTATAATTCACAAACAATCAGTTTGGTATCAACAAATTATTTTTCAAAAATATGACGTGCAAAAAATGGAAATATACTTAGTTCCTAGTTCGAAACATGTCTGCTTTAAGCACTCATCCACAGTTGTAAACACCTTAAAAACAATATGAAACATCGTGTTTATATAAAATAGCGTAAAATGTTAAAAAAAAATTTTTAAAAAATAAATAAAGTTTATTATGTATAAAATATTTACTCACTGCAAGGATATAAAACCTAATAATAACAAAGAACAGATCTTTAACTTATATCAATATTATTCTTTTGCTTAAAACAACCATAAATTTATTTTTTTGTAATAGGAGAAACAAATATATTTCATGTCGTATTCGTTGAAACACTCAATTTAGTTAAAAAAAGATAGTCCAAAAACATTTTTCGCCACTTTCAATATGCATTTCTTGAAACACGTGAATTTGTCGCAAAAAAAATTAATACTTTTTTTTAAAACAAATAACAGTAAAAAAACCTAATATTAAGCTAACTAAAATAGTTTTTTTTGCCATACAACATAAAAAATATGCCTGACTATTATTTTGCCTGTTTAGTAAATGTGTTTCGAGCAATATATTTAAAAATAATATTTAATATAAACGAGGAAAACTATACGTAAATAATATTTAAAATCATCCAAAAGTACATAAGTGCATTCTTTTTACCTACTGCTTTTATTTTGCCCATATTTTGTTTTAGATATTATATATTCATATGTTATCTTAAAAGAGACAGTTTTTGCTAAAATAATAAAAAATGTAAACAAGGAAATAAAGGTGAAATAAAAGATAATGAAATAAAAATGTTATAACATAAACAAACCAAATAAGAATATCAAATGTGTGATGTTATCAGATTTTAAACAACTTCGTAAGGTAAATAATACAATGCTAAGAAACTATGAATCTATTAAATGTTATGTTTAAAAACGGTATGGTATTCTATTAAAAGTATAAAGAATAGATAGCTGTTGTCAAAGAGAAACGTAATCTGGAGAAAAAAAATAGGTATGAGAAAATTGAATAAAAAAATCCATAATTATTTAGTGTTTTTAAATTGTTATTTGACCTTTGAACATTTTAAACCGCTTTCATAAGTACACTGCAAAAAAAATTCTTATCAAATTACGGTAAAGACCACGGTAACATCCGCAAAATATATTTTTTTCGTAAAATTGTATACCGTGATTTTCACATTAATATTTATTTAATAACAATGATTTAGTGAATTTACAGTAAATATTACTGTAAAATTTACAGTATATCAGATTTTTCTGTTCCGTAACATGTTCAAGTAAAAATGGATTTTACAATAAAAAATGACGGCGAATCCTGAGTACCAGTATTTTTTTATCGTAATTTGATTCGTATTTTTTTACGATGCATGTAAGGTGTGCATTTTTGCTTTTAAAAATTAAAGAATAATGTTTTTTTATTAATTGTCGTATTTTTAACCATATTTCTCTTTTTTCATACTATTCTTATTTTCGTAAAGTAAAATGAAGATAAGTTTAAAAGAATGTTGAAACCGTTGACCTGATTATAAAAAAATATTTTTAGAAAATTACTTTCAATTATAGTTAATTTCCAACATTTCATTGCTTAATTTATTATGCAAAGATATATTTTTAAGTGAATAAATCAAAGTACAAAAGCTTTAAATAAGCTCACTTGCTTAAATCAGATTAGTTAAAGAAAATACATTAGTCGTATTTTGATAAATGTATTTTTTAAAATTAAAATAAACAGATGGAAGAATTGAGTCAACATTGTTTAATAAATTCCTGATCTTTTAATGGGCTTAAATAATGTCATTATCTATACTCTCCGATATTTACCCCTCTTTTCAGCCACTCATTTGAATATTTTATTTATCTTTTCCCATATAATTAAGTTAGTTAAAAGCTATACAAGAAATAAACGATGGTAGCTTAGTGACATTTTGTTAATACGTTTATGCAAGTTTCTAAAATGTATTTTATTTTGTTATTTTTCTGTAAAAAATACAAGTAGATTTTGAAACATTTGCAAGTTTGACTATTAGTACGCTAAACAAAATAAAAATAATAATAAGTTAGTAAGTAAATAAGAATACATAAAAACTATTGCTCTGATCGAAAAAATATTTTTCAGAAAACTACTTTCTGTTATAGTTTTTTTTTAAGATGTGAATGTTTAATTTATTATACTAAGACATATTTTTAAGTGCATAAATCTATGTATAACAGCTTTAAATAAGCTCACTTGTTTAAAATTAGATTAGTTAAAGGAAAATCGTCTATAGAGAAATATACTTGTCATTAATCGTCTATAGAGAAATATATTTGTTAAAATTAAAATGAGCATATCGCGGAATTACGTTAACATTGTTTAGCAAATTCTTAATTCCTTAATGGGCTTAAATAGTGTCATTATCCAGATTCTCTCAAATTTGATCCTCTTTTTAGACGTTTATTTGAATATTTCATTTATTCTTACACATCTAATTAAGTTGTTTAAAAGCTATTCAGGAAATAAACAATGGTAGCGTAGTGACATTTTGTTACTAAGTTCATGGAAGTTTCTAAATTGTATTTTATTTTGTTATTTTGAAACAAAACGTACAACGAGTATATTTTGTAACATTTGCAAACTAGGCAAATATTTATTTTTAATAATTTACATTTCATTGATGCACCGACCAATTAAACTCATAATTAATTATTAATAAGAATTTCTTTGTTCCTAATTATTTCTGAGGATAGATAAAAGCTTAAAAAGTTAAAATGAATTTATTTTTTTTTAAATGCTGTTCCATTTTTGTTTAAAAGATCTTTTTGTACGCAAATATAAAAGAATGTAAATTTAGTTAAGAAGGCTGTATATACTGTATTAAGATGAAACAAACTGCGCAAAAATATCTTTATTCACTGAAAGAAATTCGGATCAAATCACGGTAAAAAGTACTGGCTACCTGAGTGTAGTATCCGTAAAAATCCTTTCTACTTGAAAAAAAAAAATTTTCCAGCATTTTTCGCCGTAATTTTTATATTAATATTTATTTAATTACAGTAATTTTATAGTAAATATTACTGTTAAAATTACGGTATATCAGATTTTTATTCCGTAAACATTTTCGGTAAAAATAGATTTTACGGTAAAATGTCTGGCACATTTGAGTGCCATCACTTTTTAAAATAATTTGATCCAGGAATTTTTACAGTGCTGTATGTATATTAAAAATTTGAGTAACATTTTTATTTCCATTCTAAATGAGAAAAAAAGAAAACATTTCTAGAGAACTTTACAACGATTGCAATAAGGGCTAATTGTAAAATATTTTGTACTCTCTTAAAACGAAAGAGTTATTTCCCCTACTCAAAAAAGAGTTAAAATTTTTTAACTCAACTTGAGTGAAACACATTCTTATTTGAGCGAAATTCTTGCTTTGCGTTTATTCAAACTTAAGTGGTATTTATTAAGCAATATTTGAGTGTTTTTAACTCAAACTTGAATGATTTATTTATTATTTAATTGTGTGCGAAATATAAGCTGGAATTTCTATCGTTTTATTTTAAAAAGCAAACGATAATAAATCTAAATAAAATTGTTATGTTCTGTGATCTAAATAGATTATGTCTTCGCTTTTATTTTACGTTTAATTTTTTTTTTCTGGAGAATATGTCATTTAATATTTTGAATTAAGAAGAACTAAAACAACTTTTAGCTCACAGCGGTATTTCTGAGGAAGACACTGTTTTACTTTTTAGTAAGTAGATATACCTTGTTGCTTTTATTTTGAAAATACTTTTATTTTGAATGTGTTATATACACATTCCATTTAAATTAGCTGTTTTCAGCGTTTTTTTAATAAAGTACTATTTATTTAAATTATTTGTCAAAAAAATTCATTAAAATTGAAAGTGTTAAATGTGGATGATTATGGAATATTAAAAAAATCTGATTCCATGCTAGAATCTTTGTCAAAGCATGTGGAAATATATTATATCTGATAAGAGTTCTAGAATTTTTTCAGATTTCCTATTAAAGTTTTAACATTTTATTTTAATATAATAAATTTATATCCATGTTTTAGTTTTTTTGATGTATAATTTTGGTACGAAACATTTCTGGATAATTAATTTCATATCATTCTGTACTTCTTTTATAAAAGATATTTACGAAATTATTGTTCATACAGACTATAATTGCTGTTATTTAAATTGTTTTCTATTAATAAAGTTGACTGTCTTTAATTTATGAAAGTTCACATTTGCAACATCCATTCATTCAAATCAGAATCTTCAGATGTTCTATGGATTTTATTGTAAATATATAATTCAAAGAAAAAGTGAAAAATTTTATATTTAAAAAAATTGAGGTGTATTTTGAATTTTTCTGTTTTTATCCTGTTTTTAGCTTTTATTTAATTGGAATTCAGAATTAATACTATCTTCGTATTTCATGAAGTATTTATCACATTATACAAACTATTTTTCCTTTGTTGTTAAATAAAAGTTTAATAAAAGTTCCATAAAAGTTCTTACTGGCATACTTTTCTTCAAGTTCAATTTTTGAGGCAAAATTGAAAATGCAGAATTAATATTTAATTAAAAGTACAATGCTAATTAAAGTTTTTGAAAATGCAAATAAATTAGAATTTTACAATGGCTATAGATTAACAGTAAAAAAATAGAAGCAGAATTAAAAATAATATTTATTATGGAGATATAGTTAAACTTGAATTTATATACCTATATCCCAGCTGAAAATGAAGTGTAGTTTTTCTACAGAACTGAAGTAATTTCGTAGTTTTTCTAGAGTTAACTGCAAGTTTTTTGTAGTGCAATCTTAACTGCAAAAACACTGCAGTTATTTTGCAGCTAATGCGAAGTAATTTCTCAGTAATTTATTTCGAAAAATCTTTTAGCTATTGTCTACAAAATTACTGTAGTTTAAGTGAGGTCACTTTAAAATCATAAATTTAGAAAAAACTGAAACTTTAAATCCGTGGTCATTCTGCAGTAAATTTGAAGAAATTATGCAGTCATTGTTTCAGAAGTATACTTTCTAATCAATTTGCAGAAAAACTGCAGTCACTTTGCATTGTTGTAAAATTGAAAGAGTTTGATGTCTTCAATCTTGCTTTCCTGGCTGGTATATTAAATTTTTATAATGTTTTTTCTTTTTTTTCTTTTTTATTATATATTAATTTCTTACAATTAGGTAAAAATTCAAAGCATATATATTGATAACGGAAACAACATTCACTATCTATATTCATTATAGTTAAAATTCATAAAATACATACTTGATATAATTGTAATTATTTATAATTCAGAAGCGATGCAATTTAATTAGTTTAAAATATGCCTAAAATTAGGTATTTAAATATTTTTGTATTTTAGTAATTTTATTAAAAATGTTGTTTTTATAAATTTTTATTATTTCTTTCCTTTTGACTTAAGAAAACTATGTTTGAGCAAAGTTTATGGTAAAAACAATATTAAAGTAAAGTCAAGTAGTTAATGTTAATTAGTTAATTTTTTAATTCGAATTCATACTAAGATAGGATTATTGCAGAACAAAAATTATACTTATTTTTTTCTAATCAAAACAAATAAATAGTTTGGATTTTAAACAAATTTATGTCAAAAGAGTTTGCAAAATTGAGTTTGAAAAAGGGTATTTAATCCAGATTTTTTAACTTCCAACGTCTTTTTCAAAAATTTATTAATTTCACTTAGTTTTAGAAATTTGTCTCAAAACAATTTAGGCAATTTAAAACAATATACATTTTTTATTGTTTGAAAATAAAGCTTTATAAATTAAACGAATAAATTTGTTCGAAAAAAAAATAACTCATAGTATTTTCAATTGAACCTAAATGAGCATAATATTTATAAAAATGCTTACTTTAAAAATTCATTTAGAGCTCCTTATTTTTAGAAATTAAACTTAAAAGAAAAATGACACAACATAGGAGAAAGAAAAAAAAACTCAAATCTACAGTGGTTAGGAATTTTTCATAAAAAAAACCCTCTTAAGTAACAATTCTTTTAATTGTTGTTTTACCGTATACAATCAAAACAATTGGATAACCATAAAATGCAGCTATTCAAACAGTTAACTCTGAAAAAATTTCTTAACTGTGTTTTTCCCTTATTTGATTTAACAAATAAAAACTTTATCCTCACCAACAAGACCCAGCTCATGAAATTAATTATTTCTTTGCAGCCGTTTTGACACAGGACTGTAGCCGAGAGGGTTAATCGGTCAATCTCACGACAGACGGTCAGCGAGTTCGAATCTCGGGATACGCAGCGTCGATGTGCTCACAGCGAAAACTTTCACAAGTACTATACCGTATAATTCGATACTTAAATTCAATAAAAGTTATGATCAAAAAAAATTCCTGTCTAAGGTTTTCCTATCAAAAGGAATTTTTTTAAACAATAACTATAGTATATTCTATCGCTTACGATAGATGGCACCACTAAATACAAACATTTTGTATATCAATAGTAAAAATTTTGACTGCAATTTACAAACTGAAATACTGGAAATCGCTCAAACACGAGTTAAAATCACTCAAGTTTGAGTGAAAACGATCCACTCAGGTAATACTGAAAATCACTCAAGCTCGAGTGAAAATAACTCTAGTTTGAGTGAAAATTTTTTCACTCAAATTGAGCTATTTCCATATAACTCTTTAACTTGAGTGATTTTAACTCAAGATGAGAAGGCCGGTTTTATCTAGATGAAAGAGTTAAATAGCACTCAAGTTGAGTTATTTTCGCTCGCTCATTTTAAGAGAGTAGATTTGTTGTCCGTATAAAGTGAATATACGCCCATTTAAGTTTAAAAGTTTTTAAAAGACCGGGAAACTCTTTTATTGCCTTTAAAGTTTTGAAAAAGTTTAAAAATACATTTTGTGATGATTCATTATATAGATAATTATACACAAGTGTCAGAGAAGTTTAAATTTTCGGCATAGTAACTAAATTATAATATTTAGGTTTCCCAAGTTTTATTGTAACTATTAATTCGCCATTTTTATTGAATGAAATAATTAAAATTATATAGCATTTTCATAAAAAATAAAAATAATTTTTATTTTAAAGATTAAAATTACAATTTCAATTACTGCTACAATTACAAATAAAAATCAAAGTAGAAATGATAACATGTAATGAAATAAAATACATTAAGTAATTAAATAAAATTAATTAACTATAAATAAAATTAAGAATATATAATTTCCTCACACATGACAACACAAAATAAAATTTTTATAAAACCTTGAAATTCTTTTTTCGAATTTAATTTAAAAAATATGTGTTGAAAGTAATTAAAATTAGATTCAAATAATATTTATAGCTGTTTTATGCACTAAATTTAATACAGACTATCAATTCTAAAACTTCAGAAAATAATATTTTGAATTTTTTGAGATAATTGCTTCAAGATTATAAAAACTTGCTTTGTTTTTTCATTTCCATGGAATTAAAGTTGTTAAATTATAATTAATCAGTATATTTTATGGTAATTACAATAAGCGTATCACAAGCATGAAGAAAGACCAGAAAAGAACAAGGACTGAAAGAGTGATGAAAAAAAAAAAGAATTTAAATAAATTTCCGGAAGGTTCTAGAAGAAAATAAGTTTTTATGATTTAAGATTTCAGAAACAGGATAAAATGAAAAAGTAGTAAGGTAGTTGTAATGAGCATAACAAAGAGAAAACTACGTCGGAAAAAAAAACGCACGCATGAAGGAATGACTAGTTCTTGCTCAGATTTCTCATACAATTACAGTTGGAGGAAAGTAAAAAATAATTTACAGTGCAAGCATTGCATAAGAAATTTTAGAAGATTTAAAAATGATAATAAAATAAAAACATATTAACATCAAAACGGTTTTACATGCTGGATTTAAAAAAAAAAGAGACAGTGAAGACATGTAGATAACAATTCAAATAGGTTTTACTATTTTCTTTTATTTATTTTTATGAAAACGTAATTTGAATACCTTTCTGGAGCAAAATTACAGTTATTCTACAATCAGAAGCAGCGTTAGTGTACAATATATGTAAAATAGTAGACATAATTTTTTCAACATTATGTCTTAAATTACAATACGTTGAAAAATGACATGATTACTATACAACTATAAGATTATACGAAAGTATACGATTAATATGCAATAATGACGATTACTATAAAAGAAATAATTGTGATCTGAGAAAAAGGTTATGGTCAAAACTACTAGAATATCATAATGAGAAAACCGAAAAGCTCGGTACTTTTAAGGAAGTGTTTTAGTAATGATTTAGGTAAAATTAGCAATAAAGTATTAATTTTTAATACGTGATCAAATTTGGTAAATGTGTTAAAATTTGGTAATTTTATTATGATACTTTGGAGCATGGTATAAAAATCATTTATTCGGTCAAATTTATTTTCAGTTTTGTTTTTTTTAATAAATGTTTGGTGAAAAGAACTCTAGTTTTAAGAACCGGAATTTCTGATAAACCGTTATCATAGGAATGGAAAAATTTCCAAATGAATGGATTAAATACCGTATATTTTGGTTTTATTAACCAGAATTATTATTATTTTCTTTTATAAGAAATGGCATTAACATATAGCACGGTAATTTTACTAGAAATTTTCTCCCCGTATGGGGCGATTGATCTACCTTGATCGAAATCTGAACTAAAGTTCATGGCGAAATTACTCTATTTACTATAAAAGGTGATTTAAGTGGATATGTAAAGCACCTTCTTTCCACTAAAATTGAGTACAGGAATTGAGCTTCTCATTCAGTTGGACAATTATCTTGAAAATTTAGCTTATATTGTTTTGAAAAATATTAAATTATCTTGTATTTTATTAAATTAAAAACTAAAATTGAAATAGCAAGTGTAAGGAGAAAGTGTTAAATGTTCCGGAAATAAAACAATACATTATAATGTGGAAAGACAAGAGAATTCATTTTGAATTCAGAGCCAGTAAAATGATTCTGAATTCATGATTAGCAATGAAAAAACTCGCACTAAGCATTTGAATTATTTCTTATGGAGATTAACTGCTTCGTGATTTCAAAACAAACCCTGAAAGAAATAGTACGAAAAAATAATTTACAGTAAATGTCCAGATAGAACTCAAATACTATTAAAGCAAACAGTAATTTTCGAATTATTTATAAATGTCGAATTTCTTATGATTGTACCACACAAAACACTCAGATGATAGTAAAAAAAATTTCTTTATTCATAGTTGTCCACAATTACGATAAATCCAGATACAAGGAAAATATCATTGTTATTCTTGGTGGGATTTTGATGTACTGTTTAGTTTCATATTTCATTGATTCCAAAAATAGAATTTAAATTTCATTAAATTGTATTTACTGAAGTTACAGTCTTTACTAAATTAAAATTAAGAGCAGCTCACAAAATTATGAGATTAGTGTAATCGTATAACCATATTTTACAAATACGAAAAATGTGTGTAAAGTAATAACTGAATAACAAATTGAGTGAAATATTTTAAAACACATTAGCAAGCTTTTTGTTTCTACGAAAAAAAAAATTTAAAAGATACTCTAAAGAAATAAAAATGAAAACTAACTTATAAAGAACATTATTATGGTTTTATACTTCAAATATGTCAGCATATAAGAGAGTAATCTTGTTCACCGATTTTATTTTACATCATGTTTGCGTAAGTTTTTAAAACGTTTTTCCTTAAACATTTATATTCTTTTCATACATTATCAAGAAAATTGATGCCCCATAAGTTTACATAAAAGGAAAATCTTTATTCAGAGAAAGAGTTCGCTAGAGGTTGTAGAGCCTTTTAACAAGCGTCTGAAAAGATGACGTTATCAAGTTTCGCTATAAAATGAATGTTATAATCTAATTTTACGCAGCATTTGAGCTATACTCGTGATATCTAAAGAAAAAATATATAGTTCACTCTGAAAATATTAGAATAGCAATAGTTATTTTTATAAAATTCAGAACTAAATTAAGGATATATATTTTTGTAAAATTTAGTAGCAAACAACTTAATCAAGTATGTATAAATAAACTGTAAATATAATTAAAAGTGTTTTAATAATTACAGGTTTAAAATGAAGAAATTACTAAGCCTGTTTTAGTAAATAATATAAATTAACTGTGTGAATATAATATAAATTAACCACTGAGCCTCATTGGCTGAGTGATCGAGGCACTGAACTACCATTATATGGAATTGGGGTATGATCTTATATGGCGGCTAGTAACCAACCCATCTTCAGATCGGTGCATACAAGCGTATCTAGAAAGTAAAGACGGCCTGTGCGCAATGGGGACAACATTACCACAACCATGCTGTTAGACTCAGAATGGGTTGTTGCGGGAATGCTTTACTTTTTTATTAGTATTTTATATATTGTATTACGTATGCATATAATAATATGCTGTGTACTGTAATCTACTGTATGTTGCTGCGGGAATGCTTTACTTTTATAATTGTATTTTATATACTGTATTACATATACATATATTAATATATGTTATGTACTGTTATCTACTGTATGTGAGAAAAAGAGTCTGCCTGAAGATGTGGAAGCTTTTAACAAGTGCCTGAAACGAATATGTTATAAAGCTTCGTTATAAAATAAGCGCAATATCAAATTTATCGCAATATTTCAACTATAAGCTTGATATAAAAAAGACGAAACATTATACAGTTTTTTTAATAACATCGCATCCTACTGTGGAGATATATATTTTTTAAATGGAGTAGTAAAGAGAGATATGCATTTTTGTTGTGATATGCAGAAGTAAACAGCTTAATCAAACAAGTATATTTCCTTTGTAAATAAAGTAAATGTAATGGAAAGTTTTGTTTCTTATTTTTTTATAATTAACTATATAAAATATAAGAAGGAGTATTAACCTTGTTTTCGTAAATAGTATTGTTTCCAATGTCAAATTTTATGTCATGTACTGTAATATCGTACGTATTTAAATATGACTGATACATTTATGTACTAGTAAGCTTAAATGATATTTAATGTGTACTTGAATAGTCTCAGTTATTAATCTTTCTGACTCTTCTATAGTTAAATCTTTCTTAGCACTGCATCAATCATGCGATTATGGAGGTGGTTAGTTAACTGCAACAGTAAGTCTTGCCAACCACCATCAACTTAATACTGATCGGGTATCTGTTGTGATTAAAATAAAGTATAAGTTTCTAAACGTATATAGTATAATAGAAGCATCTTAAATTTTAAAATTTCCCTCCATTTAAATTGAACAATATTTTGCAGTTTGAAGTGAAATCTATTTAAACGATAATGATTGTTAGATATCCATAATCAATTTCTTTTAAAGAATATTTTTACTTGCATTTTTTCATTAAAATTTAGCCGCAAGTGTACAGAAAATAAAATCAAATAGTAAAAAAAAATAATAATCACTTCGTATAACAAAAATCTTAATTCAAAACTAAATCAGTTTACGCAATCAAGGTTCAGATTAAATATAATACTTTTACTACAGTAGGGAATCGATTATCCGGAATGATCGAGACCATCGCTATTCCGGATAACTGATTTTTCCGGTTTTCTGAATCGTTACAAAAAGCCGTTTTTTTATAGTTAAACCCAACTAAAAATAGAAAAATATTTAGAAATAATCTTAAAAAGAAGAAAAAACGATGAAGTAATACACTAATGATTATTTCTAAAATGATGGTAAGGTAAACATCTTTCAAAAAAGAAAGAAAAATCCTAAAATCTTATAAATTTTTTTTTTTTAAATAGCGGGAAAATTTATCGAATTTCGTTCCGGTTTTTTGGTTTTCCGGTTTTCTGATTTCTGGATAACGGGTTCTGTACTGTATAACCTTCCTTTAACATCATTACATTGAAAGGAGTTATTATGCACGAAGAATCATTTGTTTTCTCAGAGAGCGTGAGACATAAATAATTCCAAGAGTTTTAGCCATCAGCACTGTCTCATTTGTTTCTCAGAAATTAACTCTTTTCTTTTACTATCCATTTTGCTCATGCCGACACATTTAATGCACTTGTAGAAATGGACAGAGCTAACTATTTTAATGGACTTGTGTAAATGTATTCAACGTAAGAAAGAAGTTAATATTCCATCAACAACTGTTACGTTGCATTAAGAGACACAATTCGTCTATTTATAGGGAACGGTCCATCGTAAAACTTTCTTTTCAAATAGTTGGGATACTTTTTTTCCATGAAACTAATTTCTGACAAGTTTTTCCTAATCTTACTCTGATTTTAGTAGTAAAACCCAGAATATTTTCTGACGTGTGATTTTTATTGGATTAAAAGCGCTAAAAAGGAAATCCCTTCAGACCGATTGTATTAAGATCTATGGTCCGTTACTTTTACGAGAATTTTACTTGATGCGTATTTATCTTACATTTTTATGAGCCATTTTACTAGTTTCCGGAATGGATGTAACTTTGATTGAATAAAATTGCCTAAACAATTTTCGCTGTTTAAAAGGTATGCAGGATAAGATATTTCATTTGAAGAAATCTACTATTAATATAATACATTAACATTAAAAATTTGAATTTTAATGTTATTAAATATGTTGATAGAAATTTCTCGGAGAAAAATGGTTAAATAACAATTTATTTAATTGTTATTTTACCATATTCAAACAAAGCATTATAATAACTATAAATAAGATGATAGATATTCAAGCTGTTAACGGTGAGAAAATTATTTGCTGCTTTCACACATTATTTGCAGGTTAAACAACCAGAATTTTATCGCATCAACTAGTCCCACCTAATGCAGCCACTTGCAGGTGGGTGCATATTATGGCCGAGAGGGCTGATCTGTTAATCTCATGAGTGACAGAACGGGGTTTGAGTCCCAGTATTGACACATATTTGTATGTCCAATATTTTATTCATTTCCTCCATCACATGAAAAGTTTCCAGTGTCTTGCGCTCCATAATTTGTGACCCTAGGCTACATGAATACGATACTCTAATTCACGCATAGATGGCAGCACCATAACGCTGCTAAACTATCTCTAATGTCCAGTTAAATTTCGCTTTTGTGGTTTTGAAACCATGCTTGTTGTAAATGGTTAAGAACCATGAAGGTAAAATATATTCTTTACCGTAAAATTTATGGTTAATTGGATGGACAGACTATTCTCGATTATTTTACCACAATTTTAAATCGAAAATTCGATCGGTGCATTCACAGTAAAAATTTTTTTACCTCCACACTGCAGTGTAACCAGTTCAATACCCCCGAAAGGTAAAATACAGTAAAATAAAATTTGTCAAACACTTAAAAATATAATGACTGTCAAGTGCCTATAGTCCCTTGCAGCTGGATACATGCTATAGCTGAGAGGGCTACTCTGTCAATCTCATGACCGAATGAACTGGGGTTCGATTCCCAGTGTTGAAACTACAATATTTTCTCCATTCCCTTCAACACAGGAAAGGTTCACTTCTTAATTTGTGACTCAGGACTACTTAAATATGATACTCTCATCCACGCATAGATGGTAGCACCATAAAGTTGCTTAACGCAAAAAAGTCTAATATTTCCCGTCTCTTACGACAGGTGAAACAACCAGATAGACTAACTAAACCTCATTCCATAGTTCATTTGCTAAAACACAACTAAGCCGACAACCTATTTCCATGCCTATTACCTAACTAAAAGCCTAACTACAATGTCAAGTTAAATTTCTCTTTTACGATTTCGAAACCATGCTAGTGGTAAATGGTTAAAAAAAAAACAATATAGTTTGGAATTTAGTTTCTTTTTTTAACCATATTAGCTGTAAGAGGTTTCAAAACCTTAAAGGTAAAAAATGCTCTTTACCATAAACTTTACAGTAAATTGGATGGTCAGACTGCTGCCGGTTATTTGAACATAATTTTAGAACGTAAATTTTATGTAGCGTTTGCAAAAAAAGTTAAACAATGTGAAAAAAAGCGCAATAAAGGTACAGAATGGATGTGCCATAGTTTCATTTCTGTAAGCAAGACAAACACCTTGCAATAAAGGTTGTACTAGTTGGGGAAGAGGAATAAATTTGAGCAATGTAAGGATATAGAAGGGAGATAAGGAACAAGAGTGGGGTTGTTGGGTGCGATCCACAGGATACAGGTGCAATTTCCTTCCCTTCAATCCCCATCATACCTGTTTCTTATTTCTCTTTATTTATATCCTTGTTCAAGCTATTATACCTCTTCCTCTACTGATTAAACCACTTTTTTTATTGCAACGTGTTTGTGCCTTTTGTTTTCTACTGCCGTTTTGTGTTTAGAGACTAAGGAAAGTTCTTGTTAATAGAATTGAAATTAAAGTATCTTCATTTCTGTAACTTTATTTGCGTTCTTTTCATGTTTTTTTTTTTCATTTGCATTGCAAATATTACCCTATCTTTACTTGAGCATTTGTAAAATTAACAAGTTAAATTTGAATTTAATAAGTTAAGTCCGTTATAAAATCTATTAAATAGCCCTATCCCTTGATACTGAAAAAACTTTGAAAAATGTGAGTATAATGTTTAATCTTGCTTAAACACTCAATGTCTACATGAATACTTTTAAAAAACGACAAGAAATAAATTTGAATAAAAAGTAAATTTGAATAAAAAGTAAATATCATTGCATTCGAGTAAATATAATTATAATGATTTAGTTTTAAAGATTAACTTACAATGATTTAGTGTTACTGCATTCAAAATTCCTAAATTAATATAAAATGTGTATAAATAATATTTAATGCTAAGTAGTTTACTAAAATATATTTCATAATTAAGAGCATTAAAAAAATATATATTTCTTAATGAAAACTTTAAGCTTTCTTATTGATACTGATTTTTACTGTAAATTATGATGAACTTCCTTTAACTTTTATTTAAGAGCTTTAGATTACTTTGATGCATTTTAAATTATCTTAAGCTTTTAAATGCTCACATTTTTATTAATTTATAATTTTTAAATGTTAAATCTTGGGTAGAATTTATATTGTAAATTATAATTTATAGTTTCTTTTTAAACATAATATTGCAAATGACGATAACAAATTCCACAAATATTACTTACTAAAGACACAGTGATGGAAATATGCTTTTCCTTCAATATTTAATTTTGCATACATCAATCTTTTTGTGAATTTGATTACACAATAAATATTGCTAGAATTTAATTTAAGCCTAATTATTCTTCGCTTTAAGAAATTTAGATATTCATATAAAGAGTTATTGTTATTTATCTTAGTTATTTATATATATAGTCTATTATAAAAGTCTTGTTATTTATCCTTATTCCTTTTGTTTGTGATACAGTGATACAATTGTTAACTCGTGATACAATTGTTCATTAAAACTACAAGAAATATTAACTAATATGTACTAGGTAATGTATAGTTAACTTTGTTGAAGCATTTTTCATACAAATTCAATTTCTTTTTAAATGAGTTTCAAGGCTATTCATTAAATGAATGTCCTTGAATGCTAAAAATTTACTCGCAGCCCTTTTTAGATTTTAAAATAAAGAAAATAACGCTAGTAATGCGCTTTATATTAATGGTTTTTCTCCCACAATAACGTTCTTTTGTTTGCTTTGTTGCTCTTGTTTATTGTCCAGAATTGCGCAGAAATAAAGAACTAATCCAGTTTATTAAAAAAACTGAACATAAATTCTTTAAAGAAGGTTTCGGTTTTTAATACAGTAAACATTTTTAATTTGAAAAGGACATGTTGAAAATGATCAAAAACTTATTATTTGGCATGCGATGGTGTTAGAATTTGGTGAACATAATATAGTTGAAGAAATATGAAAAAATAAATAAAGTAAAAAATAATGTTGGTTAGTATTAAAAAAAAACTAATAATCATACTTAATTTGAAGTAAAATGCTGCATTTTCAATCGACTATGTTTTGTTACAAATAGTTAGCAATTATTTAAAAAAAATTATGAACTTTTTTTAATAAATGCGTAAAATAAGAATAAGAAGTATGATAGATTCATATTTAGGGCACCTAATGCAAACATTTCTGAATTTTGAGAACTAGTTAAAATTGGCCCATATATCATATTGTAATTTTCCTGCATTCACATCATATATCTCACTGAAATATTGTACTGTAAGTTAATGCTTAATAATATTTTACTTAAGTTGTGGTATAGTTAGTTTTATACTTTTACTATGGAAATGTTGCTAATTTATCTCTGATGCATGGATTTTGGAAATATTGTAGCGAACTTGCTTCAGAGTTTCGTTTAGTCCTATTAGATCTGACTGTACAACAGAAAAATATTGCTGAATAGGAGAATTCGGTCATATGTTCATAAAGAATAAAATACAGTTAATGGTGAAATTCAAAATACAATTAACTTAAATAATTTTGTTAAAAAAAACTTACTATTCTTCGATTCAATGAAGAAGATATATTTTTAAATTAATTTTATACAAACTCTGTCTTTTTTTCTGATCAGATTCAGATTTATATTGTTAAGATTTTATGACTGACAACTTAACTTATGACTGACAACTGTAACTTTCTTTAAACCAGACATACTCCGGCGCTCCCTTTCAAATTTTGTTATTTTTTTTTTTCATATGTGTTTTTTTCTTGTATTCTTTCCTTGATCATAATACATAAACTAAATTTTTTAGTGACTGACATGAAGCTACATTGCAAAAAATTCCGGATAAAATTCCGATGAAAAGTACCGGCACTCCGGATGCCCGTAGCTTTTGCCTTAAAATCCATTTGTATCGAAACATGCTACGGTTCAAAAATTCTGATAAACTGTAAATTTTTACGGAAATAAATATAGTAAAATTACTGAATAACTCTAACTAAATAAATATTACTGTAAAAATTAAAGTATAAAAATTTTTCGATAAAAATGGACTTTACGGTAACATAGATTTTATCAAAGATGCATACAAAGTGCTGGTACTTTATACAGTAATTTGATACAGAATTTCTTTTACAGTGTAGGGATCCAAAGATGAATTGTTCACTTTATTTTTTCTGTGTTTGGCTAGTTTCTTGCCTTTATGATTGCGTTATATATTGATTTTTTTAAATAAAAAAATGTGTTTTCGAAAATGTATTGAGAGCAATCGATAAAACTTTATTCATGAAAGCATTTATATAATAAAATTAATTGGAGTTGGCTGATGTCTCTTGGAGAATTTACCCTTTCAGTATTTAATTTTATGAAAAAATATAGCAATTTACTTATACTATGACATTAATTTGCACTTAATATATGATATTAATTTGCAAATCGAATATTTTGAATAAACCTTTTCTGATAAAAGTTAAGACGCATTTTTATAGAATATGCCTTTTTTCAAACATTGAGATTAGTTTCTTTTCCAGTAAGCTATAAAATTAACAATTCATAAAATAAAAAAGTCTAGGTATTATTTTAATAGATAATCTTGTTTAGCGTAATTTCCAGAACTTTTTTTAAATGTTATTCAAAAAGAAATAATCATTTTATCTTTTTTAATTTACAATGGCAATTCTTTGATTTTTTTCAATTGAAATAAGAACTTCTTTATTAATTATACCCTCTTAGGCATAAATTTTTTTTTCATCTATAATGACTTCTAATTAAAGAATTAATAACTTGAAAATGACAATGTAAAGACAATTGCATTTGTTTTAAGATTTCAAGCACCAGCTGGAGTTCCCTTAAGGATGGAATTAAAAAAATATTTTGAAATAAATTTAATATTTCCCATTATAGTTTTTTTTCTTTATTTTATTTCTTTCAAATTTATCGAAACTGCAAGAGCGCAGATCTAAGAAATCTTAATTGAAAACATTAAGTAAAGGAATTCGCTAATCAAACTTCTTAACGATGCAAGTATAAAAAATTAAGAAAAAATACAGTCAAAGATATCGTTTTAAAATCTTTATAAATTTAAAATTGTTTCATATCCCTCCCGGAATTATGTTACGAGAATTATTAAAAAATAAATAAAAAAAATCATAGCATTTATTTACTTTTCTCCTCATAATTTCTTTGAAGCATTCGCATTTTCATAAACGAATGCCGAACAAATGTTTAAAAGAAATTTCCATAGCATCGTTTTATTTAACTTTTTTTAAATAGTTTTGATTAGTATTTATGGTATAGAGAAATATGATGTCAAACTATCTTGAAAATTTTATTCCCTGAATATTTTAAAATTTTAATCTCAAAAAAGTTTAAGGCGGAATCGTAAAGGAATATTTAAACACAAATTTATTCTTAAAACTAAGACGAAATTGAAAGTGGTTATTTTCTTTAAATAAAACTAATTCGTTTTTCAAAACTTTTTTTTAGCGTTTTTGATGCTTTATATCTTTTTATCATTATGAAATAAAAAATACTAATCGTATCCATACAAAATAGCTAGTTTGTATTGTTCCTTTTGTAGACTTTTTTATTTTTAATTAGAATTAAAGCTAAATTTGTTTTAAACAATTAATTTCAAAACCATTTAGTATTTAATGGTAATATTCTTTTAAAGTATTACATTTGTGAACTAGTAATAACTTCAACTAAGGATAGGGTATACTTTGTGTTATGTAGACAAAAGTAAGAAGCAACGTGAATAAAACACAAATGAAAGTAAATAAATGGATATACTAAAGTTTCAATTCTATAGACAAAAACCTTCCTCAGTGTCTGAAAGCTGTTTGAAGTGGTTCATGTTTGAGGAATGTTAAAAATGTCATATTACCAGTAAAGGCAAATCAGACACCGAGATTCTTGTTTATGGAACTGAAACTATAGTATATCCATTTATGTACTTGCATTTATGCTTTATTCACGTTGCTTTGTGCTTTAGCCATAACTTACTAATTAAATTAAAACAAACAAAATTAGCATTTTATTTTCATGGTTACTTTTGTGACTTCTTTTTCTCAATAATTTTATCGCTTTGAAAATATTTTTGTAAAACAACTTTAAAAATTTAAATGCATCTTTTCAAAATATTACTTATTTATCATTCAAAAATAATAAAGCGTATTATGTATAAAAATATAAATTCGATTTATATTACAAAAAAAAAACATATAAACTGACTAAATCGGAAAACAAAATCGATGCTGTAAGCTACTTCATGTTTAAGATTAAAGGGTTTACATTGCATAGAATTGAACCAGCTGTATGAAGCTGTGGTTTGAAGTTTCAAAGGATTAAATGTCATCTGTATTCTGTCTGCAATTTGATAACAGCACTTTCTATTGGGAAACAAGTAAAGTAAGTTTATGATACCTTTGACAGTTTATTTACAATTCTAAAGGGCTTCTGTCCTACGTTTAGGTTTTCGAAACTAGCAGTAGAATACAAAATATTTTAAATGTACTCTTTTTAGAGTCAACTTTATCGGGAAATATTTCTCTCAATATCCTGGAAGGCTGCTTTAAAAAATGTCAGATATTTCAGACATTATTCGCCACATAATATTACAAATAAAAATTTAAAAAATAAATATTAATAAATAAATAAAATAAGTAAAGATTGTAAGTCATAAAAATATAAACTACGTTTTCATTTAATCTCTTCATTAACTCGGTTTGTTAGATCTGCTCTATTTTAAAAAAAACATTTTAAATAAATCTGAGATAAAAGTATTTATTAAATTTTAGATATTAATAAAGGGTCAAGGGCATAAAAATAGTTTTTAAAATGAATAAATAAATAAATCCACGTAAATAAATCCACTTTACCATCCTAAAAGAAACTTGGTAAAAACATCTGGAGGAGAAAGCCTCACAACTCTTTAATGCCTTCGCTGTAGCCACATAAATCGTCTGCAGTTTTCTTACTCTTGTCACAGTGCAATATTTCATACAATGAAAAATTATCAAAACATTTTTCTTTATTAAACCATAGATGAAGTTAAATCTACCTTAGTTTAAGTTATAACAGTGCTAATTGTGAAATTTTTTAAACTTATAATTCTTTCAAATAACCTAATATTTATTTAACATTTTCACTTTGATATACTGTTTGAAAATTTTCGAAAAAATGGTTAAAAAAACAGTTTTTTAATTGTTATTTTACCATAACAGTAAAATAACCATAAAATAGACAATATTCAAACTGTTAACTGTGAGAAAAATCGTTTATTGGTTGTTTTCATTTAATGCGGTGAAACACCCAGAACTTTATCACACCAACTAGACTCACCTATTGAAGCCATTTAAATCCTTGCAGTTGGTATAGCCAATAAAGCTAATCTATCATCTCATGACCAACGGAACGGGGATTCCAGTCCCAGCGTTGACGCCACAACATTTCTTCTAATCCCTTCAACACATAAAGAGTATCCAGTGTCCTGCATTCCTAGATTATTAACCCTTGTCTATTGGAATACGAAACTTTTTTTTACGAATGCATGGTATCACCACAGAGAAAGTGCTGAACACAAAAAAACCAGTATTTCTTATCTCTCACGATAGATGGCACAACTAAATTAACTAATTAAGCCACATTCCATGGTTCACTTGGTAAAACACGACTCAACAGCAACGTAAATCCAATGACATTACCTAAAAAGAACATAGCCTAACTCCAATGTCCAGTTAAATTTTATATTTGTGGTTTTGAAACCATTCTAGTTGTAAATGGCTACCAAACCATATAGTTTTGCATTCACTGTTTTTGGACAATATCAGTCAAAAATGGTTTCTGATCCGTAGATGTAAAGAAGGTTTCGTGCCACATACCTTACGACTAATTGGATGGGCAGACTGCTGCACTTGATAAAACACGGCTCAACCGCAACTCAAATCCAATGACATTACCTAAAAAGCCTAACATAACCTAACTCCAATGTCCAGTTAAATTTTATATTTGTGGTTTTGAAAGCATTCTAGTTGTAAATGGGTACCAAACCATAAAGTTTTGCATTCACTGTTTTTGGACAATATCAGTCAAAAATGGTTTCTGACCCGTAGATGTAAAGAAGGTTTCGTGCCACAAACTTTACGACTAATTGGATGGGCAGACTGCTGCACTTGATAAAACACGACTCAACCGCAACTTAAATCCAATGACATTACCTAAAAAGCATAACATAACCTAACTCCAATGTCCAGTTAAATTTTATATTTGTGGTTTTGAAAGCATTCTAGTTGTAAATGGGTACCAAACCATATAGTTTTGCATTCACTGTTTTTGGACAATATCAGTCAAAAATGGTTTCTGACCCGTATATGTAAAGAAGGTTTCGTGCAACAAACTTTACGACTAATTGGATGTGCAGACTGCTACCGGTTATTTCACGTAATCTTAGAATGAAAATTCTAAAAGTGTAGAAATGTCACGATTAATTATAAAATTAGGGCTATTTTACAGAAAAAAACATTTAAGCGTGTCTCAACAGCAGCTTATTTAAATTAACATAAAATTTTCATAATTATACTTTAAGTAACACTTTTATTTCATTCTCAAATATAAAGATCTGGTTTTATTCAAGTCAAATTCCATAAAGAATGAGTGAATTCCATAAAGAATGAGGGAAAGAATATTTTATTGCTTTTGTATAATTAAAACTGGCAGTAGCTTTTCTCTTTTTATCAGTTTTGATAATAAAATGAAGAAAATAGAAAATCTAACTATCTAATGAAGCAAAACTAACCTCTCAAAACATATTTTATTCAGATTACTTCACCACATTTAGTTCAAAAGAATTGAAATTTTGATGAAAATCACATTTTACAACAATAGTTTATTAGATTTACCCAAACAAGAATATTTTCATGACTTGGATAAATTAAGATTGATCTTGTACTCTCAATTCTTTGAAAATTTGCATGGAGTTGATGTTGAATGCAATCAATAACTCGTGCATAGAATATTGAATTTAAAGTAATTTCTATTCAGTGTGAAGTTCTTGTAGTTCTCATTTTAAATATTAAATAGCTCTCTTATCAAAGTCATTATTTGCAAAGATTTGAATAAATATTTGATTTATTAAAGCAGTTTTATGCCATGACATTGTATAGACATTTGACAATTAGTTCATTAGAAATTTAATTTTTAAGTTCTGACGATCAATACTAGAGAAGTATATCGTAAGATGTTATGGGAGAAGAAGTATATGGATGGTAAGACGAATATGGGAGCTAACATTAAAAATTCTGGATCAAACAATTTATGCTAGAGTTTTTGAAATTAATAAGAATATATATTGCTTATTTCACATATGAGCAAAAGACTACCTAGACATGCAAAAGTTTTCGACCAGTATGTTTTTTATAAATTCTTTCTGCTTGTATCTATTTACACCTATAAATTTAAAAATATGCATGAATCCTTTAAAAGATGCATGGAAAACCGTGCTGTCAAGAAAGTTAGAACTTTTAGTTACTATTTACTTTCGAGTGTTTGAAATTACTAAAAAAACGTATTGTTTATTTCATGCGTGCGCCAAAGTCTTCCTTGGCTTACAAAAGATTCCAACTAGTATATTTTTTTTACAAATTCTTTCAGCTTATATTTATTTATACATATAATTTTTTAAATATACACGGACCTGTTAAAAGATGCACATAAAACTGCGGTGTATTGAAAAGTTAAGGATGTTTTAAAGGAAAAATAGCTTTCATATAATTTTTTATAAATAAAATTAAAATAACAATACACTGGTAGAAGATTTTAGCTCGCCACTGTATTATAGAAAAGGTTACTCCGTAAATATCATTTGACTTCATGATAAAGAATTTTCTAGCCATCAAGGTAGATATCCAAATATCTAACGCCATTCAGGCTAAAATTGAAGTTTTTTACAGATAATTTTTAAGATTTGAAAGCCATATATAAACTTTATTTTGTTTATTTCAAAGAAAAAGATTATGAAAAATTTAAATTTTTGCTTTGAATAAGTTTATTCCAAAACAGACGCACGGAGAAAAAAAATTTGATAAATTTACTGTACTTTATGGTAATGACATTTTTAGTAAACAGAATATAATTCGGGTGATAAAGTTTAAAATATACGATACTTAAACTATTCATTTAGTAATTTTTTCGTTCATATGAAAATGGTTTATCCGAAATTCTACTTTTAAAAATTATAATTTCTATTATCACACAAGTAAAAAATACAAAATTGAATAATAAATTTAACCAAATAATTGGTTTTTGTGCCATACTCTAAGGTATTATGATAAAACTACCTAATTTTATCACTTATTATAAAGCCATATTTTATTGTTAATTTTACCAAAGTCATTATAAAATCACTTCCGTAAAAAATACCTAGTTTTTTAATGTTCCCATAGAGTCAGAAACATGGTGAATTTTATCATATTCTGGTAGTTTTGGTCATAACTTTTTTATAAGTGTGATGTATAAGACTGTGTTGCATTAATACTTCTCTTTAATTGGAAATTTGCTTTTAAAAAAGCAGAAACTAAAAAAATAAGTTTAGAAATAAAGTTAAAAATTACATTGTTTTGAATTACAAATTATGAAGTTCGTCCATAATTCTGAACTTAAATTAATTTTAAAGATAATAAGTCAATTGCTAAATTAGAAAAAAAAGTCGTTATTCAAGAAATTTGAAAAATAATTATTTTAAAATGTTTTAAACGTGACGCTCAATTGTATTTGTTATCTCTCGTTTATCAAAATTTCTATGATTTTTTATTGAAACATTCTTTTTTACTAATCCGTATCTTCATGACCCTAGCAAAATAGACAAAATTGTTTTTTTATGAATATTATATTTCATAACTTGATAAGACTTACCGTATGAAAAAAACTAACTTGATTCACAAGTGACATTTCAGTACCTTCTTTGTAAGCTTCGTGGTTTGTTAATTTTGTAAACTTCATGGTTTGGAGATCAATCTAATGCATGCAAATTAGAGCGAATAGTATTTACAGTATTAGACACGAGTCTGTTCATCCGATTAACCGTAAAATTTATGGTAAAGAACATTTCTTATCTTTACGGCTTTGAAACCGTTTACAGGTGGTATGGTTATAAAACCATAAATACGAAACTATACGTTTTTTTTAACTATTTACAACTGGCATGGTTCTAAAACTGTAAAAAAGAAATTTAACAGGACATAAGAGCTAGGTTTTCGTAAGGTTATAAGCATTCGAGAGTGCAGGGCAGAAATTAGGGAGTGCAGGACACTGGATAACAGGCAGGACACTTATAATATGTATCCATCTGCAAAGAATTAAGTGGCTTCATTTGGTGGACGTAGTTAGTGTTGTAAAATTCTGGCTGTTTAACCGTATTAGGTGAAAACAGTTAATAAATGGTTTTTCTCTCAGTTAGCAGATTGATTACCATCTTATTTATGGTTATTTGACTGATTTGTTTGAATATGGTAAAATGACAATGGTATAAATTGTTATTTAACCATTTTTCCAAGAAATTTCTTACAGTGAATAAGAAAATTCATTATAAAATAACATACAATATTGAAATTAACGTATAATGCATAAGCTTTGAAAAGTGATAGAATTTTGCGATTTATTGAATCATGGAAATGTTAAATGAATACTGAATTAATTTAGGTAAAATCATTCATAAAAGTAATCAACGTAATTAATTGAAACATTTTTCTTAAAATAATTTGAATATTCTTGAAATGTAATGTATGTATATTTTTTCTAGATAACAAATTCTATATGCTGACGTTAAATTCAAATCATTTCGGAATCAGCAATTCGAAGAAGGGATCAGACGTCAATAAATCGATAACGTTTGTGAGCTAAAAGTGAGTTTTTACGTGTTTTCTACTTTTTAACTAATGCTTACGAATAGTATATATAATGTGTATGCTTGGTAAAAATTAGGATATTTTGTAACTGTAAAATTAGTTGTTAAATTAAATCATGAAACTTTCCAAAATATATTTGCTGTTTAAAGCAGTCAAATGTTTTCAAACAATCTCACAAATTTAGCAAAAAATTTTTTTAATTTTAAATGCTTTAAATTTTGTATAGAATATGCTGTTCTCGTAAAATGTTACATAACTGTTAAAATATACTACTTCATTTTAGTATTATTTATATTTATAATTAGAATCATTAATCAATCTTAAAAGCAATAACATCTTGCATATTAAATAAACGTATTGATATTTAGTTATGTGTTCGTTAAGTGAATATGTTAAGTTAAATGACATTTTATGCAGTAATTGTTTTTTAAAAAACGAAAATTATAACAAATAAAACTATTTTAAAGCATGATGGCAAAAATATAGAAATTATAAAACAGTTCTATTTATTTCATTAATTGAGGGAATTGAAGAAACAAATTTTAAGTAGATCATTGTGATAAGATAACATATATCGTGATATTCTTCTCTTTATTACGATATTTGTATTCATTATCTTTATTTTTATTAAAGGTTCAATGTTTAAAAAAGAATTTAAAAACGAAAATGCCCAAAACATTTGAAGGGGTTATTTAAAAAAAATTAAATATTTATGGTAGTAAACTGTTTAGGGTGAAATATTACGCTTTCGAATATTTTAAACTTTATTATTCATTTTGAGTTCACTTAATTAAAGGAAAATATATAATCTAAAGTTGTGTCAAAACTTGTTACTTATACTTCATAGAAATATTTGTAATTTAATTTATAGCTATGAACTTCTTTGTGTTGCCACAAAATTAACAAATAATCTCACATAAAATTAATTTAGCATTTTTTTCTTCATATAGTTGCTTGAAGGCAGCATCAAATGCAACGCATGATTAGTTAAAAGAACAATTAATTACTTTTCATACCAGGGGCAAAAATGCTAGGCTAGAAAAAGTAAACGAAAGTAATCTTTATGACTTCTAAAATTTCTTTGGTATTTTTATTCAGAGTGCAGCAAGAATAAAATAAATGATTAAAAAATTGTTATATTGGAGTTAGACCCTATTGTTCATTTTGAATTTTTGCAGGCTTTTACTTTAAAAGATTATATAACTTATCTGCTATAAAACTTCAGTGGTTACTTAAATAGATTAAATTTCTATTTCCATGCTTCCTTTATAATTTTTTATTTAATTTTTTTCAAATATTTTCACTTTATTGAATAAGTTATTTCTTATTGCGTCCCGTGATTGTTAAAATAAAAGGTAAGATCAAATAAACTGGATTTCAGTTTACATACGCTCTGTTCGAAATTTCTTGTAAAAATGGTTAAATGACAATTTATTTAACTGTTATTTTACCATATACCATATGTATACAATATATATTAAGCATGTATACAATAGTTTACCATATACCATATACCAGACAAATAAATCTAAATAAGATGGTACTCAAACTGTTAACTGTGAAAAAAACCATTTACAAACTGCTTTCACCTAATACGGCTGGACAATCAGAATTTTATCGCATCATTTAGGCCCACCCAGTGAGATCACTCAGTCCTTTGCAACTGCGTACATATTAAAGTCAAGAGGGCTAATCTGTCGGTTTCATGACCGACAGAACTGGGGTTCGAGTCCCAGCGTTGGCACCACAATATATCCTTCATTCCTTTCAACACATGAAGAGTCTCTAGTGTAATGCACGCACCAAATTTTGACTTTAGACTATTAAAATATGATACTCTGATTCACAAAAAAGGATCTATCTAACACAAAAAGTCCAGTATTTCTATTCCAGTTGTAAATGGTCAAAAAACCATAAAGGTAAAAAAAAAAAAATTTTTTTTTACGTAAGCTTTACGGTTGATTGGAGGGGCAGACTGTTTCTGGTTATTTTACCGTAATATCGAAATTAAAATTTTAACAGCGTACAAGAAACTAACACTTTCATATCCTCTAAATTTTTTTACTTTTAAGTAAATCAATAATCGGATTTAATTATTATCCTGGCAAATAGACTGAACAGTCAAATAAGACTCATTGTCCTGTCGACAATTCGTCGCGCATTATTCGTCATAGGACAATATGCCACGACGAAAACTATACGTCGCAACTACATCGTGTGCACAACTCGTCTTGTGTTTAGAACTCGGATCAGCGGCAGATATAGCACATAATAAAATATTGCGTTACGTTTTAAAGAAACTATTAGCATTTGAAATAGCAAATTACTAGCATTTGAAATAGTAGATTTGCAACGAGCAAGTGTAGGATTAAAATCTTTCTATATTATGAATTTGATTTTGATCCTTAAAATTGATTTTTGCAATAAATACATATAATTGTTTTACCATAGGTGAAGGATTTTTCTCGAATTTTTAAAATAAGTACTAAAATAAGAATTTTATATAACAAAGTAAAATATTGTCCTCCTTTCAAATAAAAATGCTTCAATCATTTTCATATTAAATAATTCATAAAAGCTACTTTTAAACGAATGTTTTTAGTTTTTTTTTACATTCGGAGAAAATATTTTTTAATTCGTCTAAATAGTTTTAAAGTTATAGCTAAATATGCAGAAAGTAAAAGTTGCAGTAAGAGGCTCGAAAATTCTCCTAGCTGTACTATTTGCACCTTATTTTCCTAATTATGGCTATCCTAATAATTTTTTTATAAAACTAAAATGTAAGTTTTAGAAAAGCATTTAAAACCTAGAAATAACGAATATAAATATTGTTTACAAAAATCTATTAATTATAACGTGACAAGTAAGGACTGTGATGAACTGTACCCATGACAAATTATTCTTACGATAAATCTTTCAACTGACCAATTGATCCCGCGACCAATTGTGCAAATATCGTATCGCCACAGTGACGAATTTTGCAAGTGATGAATTGTAGATTATAAAGCAGAAATATAATTTTCAGAAAAACATTTAAAACCTACATATAATGAATATGAATATTACTTACGAAAACTAATATTTATAACGTGACAAGTAATGTTTGTACCCATAGCGAATTATGTATTACCATGATGAATCATGCACACGACCAATTATAGCCGTGACGAACTGTGCAAACTTTAAAATGTAGCAGTGACGAATTGTCGCCATTACGCCCATGACGAATTATCGATGATTTGTGTTCATGATGAATTTTGCTCATGATTTGCTCGCAATGAATTGTGCTCAGCGAATTGACGTGATTTCGATACATAAAGCTTATAACTAATAAAAACGTTGTTTGAAAGACATATAGGAGAGCCGTGACAGCTCAGGGGATAGAGCGTTCGCCTTCTAACGAGATGACCCAAGTTCGTATCCTGGCAGTGGCTATTCTGGTCCAGAGTCACACCAACCAGAGTGCTGACGTGAAATATTCTGAGTGGTCGACGAATCACGGGTGAGAATCCCTTTGCCGTCGGTCTAAACATGGAAGGTTTTCATATTATTCCTCTCCATATAACGCAAATGCGGGTTAGTTATATCAAAAGGTACTCCATGAAGGATAGTTTGTCCCAATGGTGTTGAACACTGATAGTCGTAAACTCAGATTTGGGGCGGTTGATCAACGTAGATTATAAAATAAATTAAAATGATCATGGGACCCTGAATAACAAAAGCTTTCAATACTTTTAGTGGCATCGTAGTTCATCAGGAAGCAAATGAAATAGTTTTCATTATTTAATACTTTTTATAGATGGAGAATGATACAAATAGGATTTTTCTTTAGTTCATTTGTGCTAACACATTAAAGCTTGCTTGCCATTAAATTTTGTGAAATTTACGATTCAGTAGCAACATGGGTGTGGTTTACCATCGATGAAGCATCTTAAATGAGAAAATACAAATAATTTTCAAATAAAGTGCTTTGACGCTGTTCTTCGAAGTTTTGTCCCAAAGAAAACAAAAAAATCCACAGTTTAAGTGCCTTACACTTGAAGCAATGCTATGATTTTTAAACTAGATATATAATCTTGCAGAGAAGAATTATCTGGACTTTTGAATAGACGGATAACTTAAATTTATTAAAAGTTATTAAACTTTTCGTTAAAATCGCCAATTCGGCAACATTTTCCACATTGTATGAAAATTACCAAAATCACTGCCTTATTCTCAGTTTTTGTTAATTTTTATGAGCCCAAGAAATGCAGCATTGAGGTAAGCTTTTAAACATTAACAAATTAGACCACAAACGTTCTTAATTTTCACAAAACTGTGGGTTTTCTCCATATCAACGTTTTGCTCGATTTTCAAAATAACCTTAGACAGCCCTGGCTTTAGATAGGCTAAACTTGACCTAATAGTCACAAGTATCAGTTGCAAACTCACAGTAGTTATAAAGGTAATATATTATTCGCAAAAAAGCATAATTTCATGTTACGATGGAAACAGCCTTAAAAATCCAAACTATTAAGGCATCGTTAAATTTGTAAGCATTTCAAAGTACTGTATAGATACATTGAAGTTAATATGGGTGAGTGGATAAGTTGTTTCCGTTAAGTTTTAAAATTTAACTAGGAATTACCTCGTTTCACATAGAGTTTAAATTTCGGTATGTCCCAACTAAATAATTGTAATAATATCACAAAAACAACTTTATCCGTAATAATTTTAGTTTAATTTAGGACAATAAATTTCTTAAACTGTTTTAGCTATGAAAATCATGATTCCCTAGCCAAATAGTTCCATTTACAAATTAAAGTTTACTTGGCTATATTTATATTGGTTTAACAATGTCTTATAAAGCAGAAATACAATAAATATGAAGGAATAAATATGTCTTCATAGCAAAATGCGTACAACAATGCTTAAAATGCACCTTGATGAGCTTCAATCAATAATTCATTAATTTAAACGACTGCTAATGGAAATGAGTCAACTTAAATCCGTGTTTAAGTAACGAGTATCATGGGGATCTTAACTGCAGTTCTCATGGATCAATACCAATCAAATTTGATACTTTTTTAATTTTAGTTCAACTAAGATTCTGCTACAACATTTACTGATTTATTCCCTCCATGTAACAGTAGCTAAAAATACAAATTACTATGTTTTATCATGAACTGTAAGATACTGTTTAATTGTTATATATTTGGAAATATTGTATTTTTATGCAAAGCCACTGTAACTGCGCGTCTTACTAAGTTTAAATTAATACCTATATGAGATCAATTAAATGTACGAATTTTTTTTGTTCATAAATAGTAGTTTTCATTAAGAAACCTTCAACTTACAATACTGCAATCAATAGACCATGGAGTTCTGCTTCTTAATTATGGAGTATTAAAGTTCACTCCCAACTAGAAGAAATGTAATTTGCTTTGTAATAATACTCTCAAATCAAGTTTATTCTTAGAATGCAAAAGTAAACAATGAGTAAAGAGTGCTGCCACAACAAGATTCGTGAGACTATTCATATTATGCACGTTAATGAGTCTCTATCAATAAGTCATTAATTTAAATGACTGGAAATGTAAATGAGTTAACTTAGACCCGAGTATCAGTAACAGGTATCAAAAATGGAATTTTGAAATGAAGTTTTCATGAAATATGTTGTAATCACTGTATTATTATTCGTCGCAAAGCTGTTAAGTAAAAGAAATTTGTCCAAATATTCAAAGAATTTTCCTTTTAGGCATTTAAAATTATGCGAAGTATCATGTATATCATGTATAATTATTATTAAACTATTATATGATATACAATAGTTTTACATATTTAGATTAAAGCTTAGTTATATTTATTAAACATTTATAATGTTTTTGAAGTATATCATAGTTTTAACAATGCAATTCATGTTACTATCAGTCATGTTGCCACGTCATCACAATGTTTTATGATGAACTCAAAGATAGTGTATAAATTGTTGCATATTTAGAAATATTCTATTTCTGTAAACATTAAAGACAATGTAACAGCTCGTTTTATATCGTTTCAATTAATATCCATATGCGATCATTACAATGTATAAGAAAAATTTTTTTGTTCACAAATCATTAATAAACCTTCAGCTTAGAAAACTATTATCAGCAAACCGTGGAGTTCTGTTTCTAAATTAAGGAGAATTCAAGTTTACTCCTAACTAGAAGAAAGGTAATTTGTTTTGCAATAATTCTCATAAATCAAGTTTATTCTTAGAATGCAAAAGTTAATAATGAGTAAAGAGATGGTGCCGCAACAAGATTTGTAAGGCTATTCTTATTACGCATCTTAATGAGTCTCTATCAATAAGTCATTAATTTAAATGACTGGAAATGGAAATAAGTTAACTTAGACTCGAGTATCAGTAACGAGTACCATAAATGAGATTCTTAAATGTAGTTTTCATGAAATCAGCGGTAATGACTGCATTATTATTCCTTGCATAGCTGTAAGTAAAAGTAATTTGTCCAAACATTTAAAGAATTTTCATTTCAAACATTTAAAATTACTTCAAAGTTTCACTGTGTGATAGTTTATAATTTAACACATTTAGATTAAAGCTTAATTACATTTTGTAAGCATTTAAAATATTTTATAAGGCAAGTCATATCACAGTTTTTAAAACGTAATTCATGTTACCATCTATCCATCATGTTACCACGTTATAATGGTTCATTACCAAATAAGTGCTCAAAAGTACCAGTTGTAAACAATTTAAAATCATTAAAACTTTCAAACTACACATTATGTATAGTTGATTTTTTATGTATAATATTATTTTGGTTTACTTTGCTTTTATTTATGCTCCTAGGAACTGTAATTTACTTACATGTTTTGAAATTGAAAATTGTAAATTCACCATTTTCAACAGCTTGTACCCTATTTAATTTTTCTCGATTACAGCGCCATCTGTGAAACAAAATGCAGAAACCTACAATTCAAATACAGTTACTTTTTTTCAGAGAATCTGAATCTGCAATAAAAAAATAAGGGTTCGTAATTGAATTTCAAAGTATCCCCAACTCCATCCCAAGGGTGTGGGGGTGAAAGATCTTGTTAGGTATTATAGGATAGATTTAAAAAAAATATTGAATGCGACTATTTTTCCCTTTTTTTTATCTGATGTATATTTCTTGAGATATTTGACCGTTTTCAAACTTTTTTGTCATGTTGATTCAAACAGATGGTAATCAAACTGCTAACTGCGAGAAAAAGCGTTTATTAACTTTTTTTTAAACTTTTAATTTTTAATTTTTTTTCTCGTAGCGGCAGGTATTGAACTTTCGTTCTTCACTTTGGAAGATGCCTGAAGTGTTGCTCATTTAACGTTACCCAGTGGGCACCTGTGAACCTAAGTCACGGAGGCGAGCAACATTATCCGCACCATACTGCCACAAATACCCGTTTATAGGGTGGGCCACATTCGCACATCACACACTTCAGATGACAACACAAAGAGAGAAGCATCCATGCCCAGAGCGGGATTCGAACCCGCAGCCATTGGCTTCGCAGTCAGGCACGCTAACCACTCGGCCACCTGGCCGGCCGTTTATTAACTACCTTTACCTAATACGGCTCACAGCCAGAATTTTATAGCACTTACTAAGCCCACCAAATTAAGCTACTTATTTCCCTGCAGATGGGTACATATTATAGCAGACAGTCTCCAGTATTCTGCACTCCCCAATTTGTGTCCAGCACTCTCCAATGCCCATTACCTTACGAAAGGCATAGACCCTATGTCCAGTTAAATTTATTTTTTACGGTTTTGAAAACATGCTAGTCGTAAATAGTTAAAAAAACCGTATAGTTTTGTATTCATGGTTTTATAACCATATTACTCATAAACGGTTTCAATACGGTAAAGGTAAAAAATGTTCTTTACCGTAAATTTTACAGTTAACTGGATGGACAGGCTGTTGCCTTTTTTTTAAAACCGTAATTTTAGAATGAAAATTCTAACAGTGTAGGGATATTTTATTTGCTTCATTTCATTTTTATCACATCAAAAACTTTCTCTTTCAATTTTAATCCTCTTAAATATTAAGCTGGGCAGATCGCACTAACTCAAGTGTGTTTGTCAAGTCCTTAAAATTTGTAAAAACAAGGACAACCTCTTCGTTATTCCTTGCTTTTCTTCAGAAATCATCTCCTTTCATCATACCACTTCCTGTTTTTTTTTGTAAGAAAACAAAACAATAAAATTCTCAAGTGAAAAAGTCCTGAGAAAGACATTTCTATTCCCTTAGTGCCTAAGAGATTTATAAAAGAAATAAGAAGAAAAATGTCGTTGGATTTCAGAACTTTTAAATTGTATAATTTTTATTACTTACTATCAAAAGGAGATTCTCTTGCAATGCATTACATCAAATACTAAATCAAATTTAAGGGGCATTGGTAATGTATGAATTATGCCTCTAGCTCGATAAAAGCTAAAAGGACTATATAAACAAATCTTTAGAGATATTTTATTTTTATCCGTTTAAATGTGTTAAAACTCTATCGAATACTTAGCAATGACAATAAACAATAAAAAAGACGCATAGCAAAATAATTTTTATAGATTTATTATTTCGGAATTTTAGCATTTCGTATTTAATCTTTATTTTAAAATTTGTTTTTCTTCAACCTAACTCTTATTTTTATGAACTTTTCAACAAATACATTTTGTTATCTATCATCATGTTTCATGTTTTTAAAAGAATGGCAGGCATTGCAAATATAAATTTTAAAATATTTTCTTTCTATCAAAGCGAGATAGGAATATTGATTTTGTGAAAATTCGGAGAAACTATTCAAGATTATTTTTTCTTACAATGTATGTTTCTATGAATAGAATTTCGAGATTTCTATGAAGTCTTCGCTTAAAACTTTTTTAATGATCTCTCTGAAAGAAGGAATGAATAATGAAAGAGTATTTTTTTCCTACTGTATAATTTTACATCTGAAATTTCGATTTCATTTTACAAGAAAAAATGAAATAAGGTAAGAACTGCTTAGACCTAATATTTATACGAAATAAAACTAATGTTAATTCATCGCATGTTGCTGTCAATCAATCTTAGTTAAGTTTCTTTACATTTATTACTTTTTAATAAAAAAATATGCGCATGTGTACTTGCGAGTGTGTGTTGAATTGAAATGAAACAGTTATTTAGTAAGTAACTTTTGCAGTAGTAACTTTTGTTACTTAGTAAAACTTTTAGTATTATTTTTCATGAATAAAAACATCAGTAAAAGACTTAATTTTGCAAACTTTAAATTTATATTTGTCATCCAAGTTACTTATCTTTTCTTATCCATCTTAAATGTAAGTTTCCAAATATCCTACCGAACAACTGTAGTTGTTGTTCAGTATTCTGCGGTGTAATTGAAAAATCAACGTAAGCGGGAAAAAATTCAAAATGGAGATTTTTTTTTATATTTGGCATTTTAATATGATAAGTTACATATTGCAAAAAAATAATAAATAAACAAATAAATATTGTTTTATCAGTTTTTTTTTTTAAAAATTCTATTTTAACATTAGCAATAGAAGGAAAAATTTTGTCAAGCTACTTTTCTTGGAATCAATCATGAAGTACTTACGCTGTTTTTTACGTTGTTTTTTCCTCTGCCGTTTCACGGCAGTATTAGGGTTGCTATACACAAGTAAGAGTATTATTAACCGACTTTATTTTTCCAATTTCAAGTTATTCTTCCTTTGTCTTTATTTCTAATAGCGAAATTATTACATACATTCACTGACTATTGTGGGGGACACAAAACACAAATCCATGAAGTTAAGCTAAAACAGCATAAAAGATCAGAATTCAAAAATAAAAGCACACCAAAAGTCAGCACAAGTCAACCCTTCCGGATATCTTAAAGTTTCTATCTTGTTTGCCCTCATCTATCATGTAAATGCCCAGTACACAATCTAAAAAAGGTTTAGAAACATTTTTTTAAAGTTCTTGTAAGTTTGATCTCGTAAGCAACACCTTGATCATTTTCCGCCTCTTCGTGTTAATTCTAATACCCTAATTGTCAGAACATTTTTGCATTTAATACTTTAATACTTACTACAATGCCAACTTTATTTCCACCTCTGTCACATCAGCTCATCTTGATCCTCTGGAATCTTGTTTCATACATATAATTGCTGATCCTCTTTTTAACGACATTAGTTCCTCACCGTTTCTCCATAGCGCGTTGAGATGCATTTAACCATGATTTGTCCCTCTCGGTCACTAGGTTTTTTCATGTTCTGCTTCTTCATCTTTATTCTTGTTTCACATTCAGCTACTGAGATTTCTCTAGATTTGTTTGTTACCCTTATGTTCAATTTATCGTTAGCAACTTCACGTTCTACATTTAAAATCACTTTTGTTTCTTCTCTTTCACGTCTGGCAAGTCTTTAAAATGGCCACCTATGTTTGAAACATTTCGACTTTTATTTCCACTTGCGATGCCTATAAAGTTTTTTAATCAGTAACATCATATAATTGTTAAGTAACTTATTCTGTTATGTTCTATTAGTTTTGTTAGCTAACTATTGTATGAATCTTTGAATAACACTATGTTTAAAACGTTGCTTAATTACATAAATTGTACAGTCCTGTATCATACCGGTTCGACTTGGAAACAACATATAAACTTCAACTGGTCGATTTTCAAGCCATTTAACTTTACGATACTCAAATTGTCCAAAAATGGCTGAGAACTTTTTCTAGACTAACTTGCATTCATTACAAAATTTCTCATCTTGAAAGTGAGGCTTATAATAAGACTGCAGCGATGAGAACTTGTTTAAAAAGATTTCATTAAATTAAACTTTCGACAGCAGTTGACCTCAATTTATATGTGAATCAATCGAAAAAAATGGATCTATTTCAGTAAATTCAATGATTTAATGTCCTTTAAATGGGATTTATTTTCCGTATTTTTAGGAAGGAAAAAGTGGTGAAAAAGCTTTCTAAGTTATGAGCCTTCTAAGTTAGTCAAGTAATGATATAGTATTCATTGGTTAATAATGTGATTTAATAGGCTGATCTGTCTCAGAACCTTCTACACTGTTAGAATTTTCATTCTAAAATAATGATAAAATAACCGGCAGCAGTCTGCCCATCCAACTAACCTTAAAAATATGGTAAAGCACAGTTTTTACCTTTACGGTTTGGAAACCGCTTATAGCTACTATTGATAAAAAATCATGAATGCAAAACTATACGATTTTTTTTAACCATTTACAACTAACATAGTTTCAAAGCTGTAAATTTTTTAAAAATTTGTATTGGATATAGTTAAGCAGTTCTATGGTGATGACATCTATGCATTAATGAGAGTACTGTATTCTAATAGCCCAGGATCACAAATTGGAGAATGCAGGATACTGGAAACTCCTCATGTCTTGAAGGGAATGGAGGAAATATTGTGGTGACAGCGCTGGGATTCGAAACCACGTTCTGTTAGACATTAGATTGACAGATTAGCCCCATCGGCTATAATATGTACCCATATGAAAGGAAATAAGTGCGCCTTAATTAGATAGGTCTAGTTGGTGAGATAAAATTCCGGTTGTTCAACCGTATTGAGTGAAAGCAGTTAATAAACTGTTTTTTTACAGTTAATTGTTTGAATGCTAACTTATTTATGGTTATTTGACTGTTTTGTTTGATTATGGTAAAATAACAATTAAATCAATAATTTCTAAACTATAACCGTGTACGTTGAAGACTTAAACTGAAGCCATTTCCCCATTTCTGAAATCTAAAAATGAAGTTTGTGATAAATCCCAAAATTGAGCACTCATAACAAGCAGCATTTAAAATAGTTACGCTTGAACCTTTTACCAATCAAAATCATGTTCCATTAGCATCATATATAGATATATTACTGGTACTTAACTCGGAAATATTTAAAATTTTCTATAATATTTCTTATTATACGTACTATTTAACAATTGTTTTGGGTAACACACGTTTTATTATTTACTTAATCAAAAATACACAATATTTTCGATGTTAACAGGACAATGGTGCTAATTAGGCAACCAATTTTCTAAATCGTACCACTTGCATACCTTGCGAAAAAAATTTTTTTCGTATTTACTGCGTAAATAGCATTACCAAAAAAATACCATAATTCACTAAATAACCGTATTTTATTATTCAATTGTTTCGAATGTAGTTGTCAATGATTTGTGATTGATAACAGTTTAAACTTGAAAAGTAATACGATTTAGACAACTTTCACATACATAAATCGAAAAATATCTTATACATTTTATACGAATTTTCATGACTATGCTTAAGATCTATAGCTTCATAAATATACACAACATTAAAAAAAATAAAGTGGAATATAAATTTTCGTCAAGATGGAATTTTATGACAAGAGTTCTCTGAGGTAAAAAATAAGTATAAGTTAAGCTAAGGTTAAGTTTCTGAACAAAAAGACGTGCTGAAGATGCTAATGTGAAGTTTATGGAAAAAAAGAGAGAGAAAAGATACGGTCAGAAAGAAAATATATTAGATTTTCATTATAAAAGTTATTTTAAAACTGCACTTTTCTTACATGCATCTGCAAAATTAGCATATTTTCCATAATAATATTTAAATTTTTAACGTAACACTTATTTTTTAAAATATTAAAATAGAGCTTTTTTGGAGTTAACAATGCAGACAGGTAACAATTCTTTACAGATTTTTGAGATTATATTAATTTTATCTAGTATACCGAATTTATTAAATATATTATGGGATTAGATTTAAAGTCATTATCGACCTAACAGCCTAAAAAGGAAAAATGAACTCAAGTTTAGTTTTTATCCTCAAAGAATTATTGTTTTTTTTGCCAGGAATTTCATTATCATACAGTATGGTAATCAAGCGAGAAAATTTCTTCTTAGTGTAAAAATAGTTTTAGCTTAAAAATACAATTTCAATGTAAAAATATGTTTATAAAATGTACTTTATGAGTTTTATTAACAAAAACTATACCATGGATTTTGAACTTTCAAAATACGGGGTGTGGCCACAATCTGAAAAAATATGGTCATAATAGTTTAGACAGGACAGTAGTCGAAAGTTAGGGTCCCATAATATTAATTTCACCTTTTTTGTATTTTCTTCACCTTTGAAGCAAATGAAGAAATCTAAAAAAAAATTTCTTATACATTTACAAAACCTATTTTTCCAAAAATAATTTCCTGCAAAAAGTAATTTTTTATCTAAATTTTTAATTATTTAACTTATTAATGATTGGAAAAAGTTTGCAATGCAAGGTATATAAATTTTACGCCAATCAAATGCACATAATTTTAAATTAATAATCTGAACCTTGAAGGAAATCGGTTGAATAGATATTGAAAAACAAAAATAAAAAACAAATTAAAAGACGACTTTGTTGTGGAGAAATTCGCAAATAGTGGAAATAATATTAAGGAGCCTAAACTTCTGATTGCTCGTCCTGCCTAAACCATTGGAACCATATTTTCCGATTGCAGCCACCCTTCATATTTTAAGGCTCAAGGACTCAAATCTGTGAAAAAAGTACGTATTTATTCAGAAATTACGTCTTTGTGTCTGATTTTATATTTTAAGATTACGGCTGGTCATTCAATCAAAGTATACAGAGTGTTTTCAGATTGCATATCCTGTTAAATCATATAATCCTGAACATCATGTAATTCAAAACAGGGCAAATTTAACCATATTCTAGTAGTTTTAGCTATGCTTTTTTTTTCTCAGTTTGAAAATAAGTGGATATCTTAACAATTAATAAAATTCATTATTTTAGAAATATCTCAGCAGTAATTTTCTTAAAGACCAATCTTAACTCCCTGAGTTTGAAGCATTTTATGCTAGATATATATGTTCTATACGGCAAGTTAACATCACTCTATGAATTCAATATTACTTCTTAAAACTAGTTCAAGTACTTAGTACATAGAATTAATTTTTATGTTTTCTGATAAAATATTTCAATTATCAGTTACAAGCTTAAGAACCACTAATAATTTTATCGATTTTCAGGTAAGTCAATATTTGTATATTTTCTTCCAGGAAGCTTCGAGTTAATCTTTCGTTTGGGGAGAAGTTTGAAATAAAAATTACTGAAATACATATACCAATGGTAAGCAAATTTTTTATGGTTTATTATTTGCTACAAATTTTTATATAGTCTTGGAAATACTAAAATGTAGTTTTATGGAAACGTAAGTATTTTACTTTTATTTCCTTTTTGAAAGTCACCTCTGAAATACATACCTCTATAAACTTTCTTTACGATTTAATATCTTGTCAATTTAAGTTCATACATCATGCAACAATTAAAGTGCAATGATAATTCAACTTAATTGTTGAAAAGCATTTTAAAGAATAAATTTCGACCACAAATGTCAACAAATATATGAACTTAAAGCAATAAAAATGTTAGGAATTTAAAGTCAAATATTTAATCAAACTATAAACTTCTTTTTATCTAAACTTGTAAAAACAGCTAAAATAATATGAAAATTTTATCTTTGGCGAAAAATACTATGTTTTAAATTAAAGGCATGTATAAGAAGCCACTAAAATGCCTTTTTATACTTAAAAAATTATTTCATTATATACTTATTATCCGTTATTTTTTTGAAAAATTGTTTTTGGTATTTTGCCAATATATACCAACTAAATACTTGCCAATATATAAGCAACTTAAAAAAAACTGAAAGTACGAGTTGTAAGTTACAAAATGTCTGGAACAAAGCCAAGAATTTGCTTTAAAATATTCTAATAAAATTTAATTTGGCATTTTCCAGTATTAATTGCGCCATATTTAATAAATGTTCAAAAAGCGTTGGAATAAGCTCTAATAATACAGAGTTACTTAAGCAATTTTGCAGATCAAGCAATTAATGGATAGCTATTTTAAAAAGACCGTGAATGTAGGAATGCCATGTAATTTTAAAGTTTTATGTAAATTATTTGAAAGTAAAATTGTTGTCATCATCAAAGCATGACGTATTTAATTTAATCAGCCCAAAAGTGGTTTTCTAATTTTGGTCTTTTTTTTTTAATATATGCGAGTACTTAAGAAAAATTAACATTTAAAATATTAATTCTTCTAAATGCACTTCAATATTTGTAGACTTTTTTCTTTGCTGTAAAATATTTAATTTCAGAAAACTCAAAGTAAAAAAATTGTATTAGTGATTTTTTTCAGAAGTGTAGATTATCTGCTGAATTGTTATTGCTTTCTCCGAATTATGTATATTACGTTTAATGTCTTTGTTTCTAAAATATTAAAAAAAATATCGTTGCAAAATTTTATATAAGCACGCAGGTGAAGGTGATTTTAGCTTTAAAAATTTGGAAAATAATTACGTATAAACTTTATTGCGTAAAAGTTAAACATATTTCAAAGTTATTATTCATGTACATTATTAACTATATAATATAGATTTAGGTTTAGTAATGTTGTTTTCCATTAACATTATTTAGAATTTATCGAGGTTATTGAACCTATATTAACTTGATTTCAAGGTTTGTTTTTTTGAAATCTGCTAATAGCCGATGCAAAACTATTCATTAAAAATTCTTTATAATTAGTTTGAAAAGATTTATTATTATCTTTAAACACCATCAAGTCTAGTTGACCGGGCATCAAATTCAGGTGGAAGAGCATGATATGGATTTATGTGTGAGCTAAGCCCATATCTTGGTATGGGTTTATGCGTTGGTTTCCCACACAACGTTGGTTAGTCCTTTAACTTTTATAAATTATCCTGATCTTATCTAAATTTATAGCAAGCGTAATATCTGTGTCATAATTTTTGATCATAAATTTTGAGATTATATAAAACATTTTTGTAGCGCTTGTGAGATATATGAAAGACGTAAATGAAGGACTTTAAATAATGATTGCCTCTAAAGTGACTCTCATGTTTCTCAAGATAATAAACAAAAATATTAATGGAATTTTTTTGAGCGGTTTTTTATAGTTCAAACGTTTCAAATGTTATTTATATTTTTCAGTTTTTACGATAACTTGTGCTTTGTAAGTGCCTCAAAAGTAAACGTGGTATACTATACATAGCTTGATTTTCTTTTTATACTGTGATAATGACATGTTTGCATCAATGTTCTATTCAGTTCCATAATTTTTTAAACTTGATAAAAATTACAAAACTGTAGAGTTGGTTACAAATTAGCAGTGCATTTGGGTGCTGCTACTAAAAAACAATTTTAGAACATTTTGCAAAAATCTTTGCTTTTATGTTGAATATTGAAAGTAAAAAGAGATGAAAAAATATTAAATATGTGAAAATGAGTCGTAGTGAATCAGGGAATAGAGCGCTTACCTTCCAATGAGCCGAACCGAGTTCGTATCCCAGCGATGGCTGATCGATACGAATTCCGCTACCGGTTCGCACGGACCACAGAAATATCCTCAGTGGTACACAGTCCATGGGTTAGAGTCCCTCTGTAGTCAGGCTAACCATGGAAGGTTTTCGATATTTCCCAGTCCATGTAATGCAAATGCTGGTTAGTTCCACCAGAAAATCTTACACGAAGGCAAAATCTCCACGAAGGTCCCTTGTCTTCTGGATTGGGTTGGTTCAAAATTACAAGGCTACGGTGTTGAACATTAGTAGTCGTAAACCCAAAATTTTGTCAGCAGTTCAGCAACGGTTATAAAACTGTGTGTAAATTACATATCTTTCTAAGGAAGCATGGTGATATTCTAATAAAGAATGAATGCAAGTTTAACTTAGTTATGCTATGTTAGCATATTTGTCTCTTGGCTGTTATTCTAAAAACAGTACTGTCACATTTTACACATTTTCCTTTGATTTCTAAAAGCGATAAACAATGAAAAAAGATAAAATAAGCATAAATAACATAGCTCGAAAGGAAAGTATCGCATTTTTTTCTAAATATTGAATGATAGTACGCTTTACTTAACTTTTAGTTGAAGGAAATTAATATTTAATTTTGTTTTTAGGTGAAAAATCATTAAAATGTTGTTGAAATACTTAACGATTGAGATTATGTTACAGTAATAATTTAAGTAAGTAGTAACCATTGCGTCACCGTAATAGGAAACGAAGGTTAATTATAACGTCTGGAATGAAGATGATGTTAAGCAGCAAACACTTTAATTTTCCATTACGGATCATTACTTGAATCTAAAGGATGATTAAGCATAATGATCTAATGCAAGCAATTAATAAAATATGCACTTGCAAAATTTGCAGTCTAAATTAAAATGTTAGTATGAAAGTTAAAAGTATTTATACTTGGAATTAGTTCGAGAGGTTATTTTTCAAAAGCCCCACCGTCACATGAAATTAACTCTTTTTAATTAATTTTTGGTATTTTTATATTTGTTATGAGTTTGTAACAACTATCCATGACATTTTTGCTTATCTTTAGTCAGACCTCTCTAGGCTAATTTGGAAAATAGATTAAAATGCCAATGTGAAGATACGACATATTTTGGGATCAAAAATTTTAATTCTTGAAAAGTTACCACAAAATTTTCAAAAATTGCGAATTTTTCATTTATTTTAATGATTTTTATTTAGAAGGGAAAAGAAAGTGGAGAAATTGGCGTGAAAAAAATTACACCAAATTGGGATTTTTTTCTTTGAAAGTGCATTTACTTTTTAAATGTTAAGCTATTTCTTCTTTGTTAAAACCCAAATAATTCTTTATGAGAAAATGGTAGATATTGTTTAAAATTATGGCTTTGCTTCAAGCTTAAGGTGTTTTAACTATGGCTTTTCTATTTTTCGCCAAAAGACAATTGAGAAACATCCTTATTGTTATTTTGACTCTTCTTAGCAACGAAATTCCAGAATGGAGTGTACTTGTATTGGAGTGTTAGAAAGAGTAAAATATATTCATTAAAACGAAATATCTTTGGAAAGGTATTTATTAATAATGAAATTTATTTTACCAAGGAATGTGAAAATGCGAGGAAAATTATCTAGTTAAAAGAACCTGAAATTTATTACATCCTTCTCTAAAAAATACACAATTACAAATTTATCTGATTATCAAAGCATATAATTACAATGGTATGGAACTTAATATAATTTTATTCAGTAGTGTATCAAAGTTACTTTATAAAAAAGCCTATGTAATGTTTCTTTATTGATTTATCATTATTTAAGTATGATATAAAAATGCTTTTAAATTTCAATCCAACATAGAGTATTACAAAACATCTTTCAAAATCATGAATATCTTTTCACATATTTGAAAGCATCCGCTTTCCAATGAGGTGCACGGGTTCAAATCCCAGCTATGGCTGGTTGATACGAATTTCCCTCGCGGCTAGCATCAACCACAGTGCTGACTCAAAATATCATCAGTGGTAGACGGATCATGATTTTAAGTCTCCATGTCATCAAGCTAGACGTGGAAGGTTTTCGTTGTTTTCCTCTCCATGTAACGCAAATGCGGATTAGTTCCATCAAAAAGTCCTCCACGAAGTAAAATTTCTCTTAAAACTTGATCCAAGTTCCCTTGTCATTAAAATTGGGTTCAAAATTATAAGGCTACTTAGTTGAGCATTAATAGTCGTAAACCCAAAATTAGGTCGGCTTTTCAATAATGGTTATAAAATAAAATAAAATATAACTGCAGGGGACTGTTTTTTTCCTTCCTTTGTATAAATCAGAGAGAGGGAAAAAATTAAACGTAAATAAGCGAAAAAGAAAAAAAAGCAACAACAATGCCACTAAGGTTTCAACATGTACGCTTTAACACGAAAATGAATAAAACAATGCATTACTACTGAAAATGTTTATATAATTATTACTTTGTAGTTTTGTTTTCTTCCATGAATAGATTTACTAGCAAAGCAGTTTTTGAAATATGAATTTTGATTTCAGAATGAATAAAATGCACTAATTGGGATTAATGCAATATTTCTTGGAAAAAAGTACGCACTAAAAGTTGATTTATGAAGTAAATTAAATAATTGTAATTCTGGAAATAGATTTTAAGAACTTACCTATGATATGTATTTGGACCTTCTTCAACAAATTTTTCTTTGCAAACAAATGCAGTAGTATACGTGTTTTAAGATTTGTGAGCATCAATTTTCTTCTATTTAAATAACAAGAAGAAACGGAAGGTAGCCTTCCCCATGGATTGTCGACCTGTCAAATGGTTTCATGCTTAGGTCAAAAATAATCCCATAAAACTAGTTCTCCCTATTTATTACAGATTCAAGCTTACAACTACTACTATTACACCATAATCATACTAAATAAAAGTATGAAGTAAATCATATCTCAAACTTTGCAGGTTTGTTAATTGACTTTGTATATAATACCTTGGCAATGTGTGGAGTGCTCAAACAGTTCATTCTTTTCCAGTGCATTTTTCAAAGTCTAGGCATTTTATACAATTTCAGATTTCATGTTTTCCTTGTATAAATACAAGATAATAAAATAAATCATTCACAAGTAATTATCTTCTCTTTTTAACTTTAAGCTTGATTCGAGACTAAACAAAATTAAATACTCTAGTTTAAACGACAAAATATGTTTCAAAATATACCATCTTAGTATCGAAGGATTTACCGGTATTTGTGTAAGTCTAAAAATTTCTTATTTCAGAGAAAAGGGCAATTTGTAATTATAGCTGCTGGAAAAACAAGGATTATATGATTTAATATTTACGTATTTTCATGTGTATAGTTTGAAATGTTCTATTACAATATCTGAAGCAAATCCAAAGTTAAAATTATTTTAGGAAGATGAAAAGCATATGCTGTTCATATATTAAAATATTGTTCAAGCAAGAAAAAAGTTGTGCATAGAGAAGATGGATCCTATGTGTATAGAGAAGATTTATATTGATAGTACGACACTGTTGAAACAGATTAAGTCACAATAAAAGCATTAATTTATGCAAAACGGAGAATAACAACTCGTGAGGTTGCTAAAATATTAAATTTAGCGAATTCAACCTTCAAGATAATTTGAAATGTTTAGGTAGTATCTCAAAGCTCGACTCATGGGTTCCTCATGTTCCTGCGGAAAGAATTTTATGCCGCGGCGTTGAAGTCCTTAATTAGCTTTTCCTATATCAAGAAAATTATATAATTTTGAATAATCCATTGAAGTGCATTTATCTGAAGAAGGTAAAATCTTTATTTCAAATGAGGAGGTCCAATATCAACTAGACTAATTTTCACAACAAAGAACAAAAATTGTATGTGCTGGAATCATTCTATTGCAAGAAAGATGACAAAAAGTATTGAAACAAAATGGAGAATATATACTTAAATAAAATATTTATTCACTAAAAGAAAGTCATCTTATTTTTATATTTTCAAAATAAAACGTAATTTTATTCCTAGCACAACCTATATATATATAGCTGAATAAAGACAAAAATGTTAAAAAAATGAGAGACAAACGAAGAAAATTAATAAGATTTATTAACTGCGCATAAGCTGCAAGTATATAGAACTCATAAAATAAGTTTGAATGTTGAGAAAACATGGAAAACATTAAAGATTAAAAAAAAGGAAGAAAAAAATTAAAACTATTAAAAAAGACATATAAATTTTTTTTTGTATCTCAAAGAAGAAGAAAAAATTTTCTTCAAGATACATAAAAAAAATTATGTTTTTTTTAATTAGTTTCATTTTAATAACTTTTTAAAAGAAAAATTATTAAAAGTCATAATTTTAAGTTATTATTATTTCAAAAATTAACGTTATTATTATTTCAAAAATTAACGTTATTATTATTTTAATAATTAAAATAATAATAAAAGTTATTATTATTTTAACAATTTTTTAGAAGAAAGATTATTAAAATAAAGTTATTAAAAAAATACATATAAGCATTTTTTTATGTGTCTTAAAGGAAAAAAAATTGTTTCTTTAAGATACAAAAAAAAATTTATGTGTTTTTTTTATAGTTTTAATTTTTCTTCTTCGCTTTTCTTTGATCTTTATTATTTTCCATGTTTTCTCAATATTTAAACTTATATATATATATATATATATATATATATATATATATATATATAAACCATCATCGCAGAAGGAAATCACCATGAAACTCTAAAATTGAAATTTTGAAACCAATTTTCATTTAGATGAGAACTAAATAGAACAAAGTGTTTTTTCAATCTTCCGATCGAGGATTTTTGTATCAAGACTTTTCAACCATTTCTTTTTCTTCTTTTTTATTATTTTGTTAGCTTCTAGAGTAAATATCTTTTACTTCCTAATGTGGCCATTTCCTTTTGTAAATGGAAAGATCTCTATTTCTCTTTGTTGTTTTCCCTCCTAAGCTTCTTTAATTTCTGGAAAAACAAGGATTTTATTTTTTACTAGGCCTGTCGTGATTACTTTGAATTCTGCGATTTTTTTCTAATTATACTGTATTGTATAATCTTTAAAAAATGTTTGATTAAGTGAAGTTTCGAACTTAATGATGTATGGAGAATATTTGCAGTATTATTATGAATATTCGTTTATATTAATTAAGAAAATAATTTTACATTAATAAATTAGATATATTAACTAGATTGTTTAAAGAAACAGTGATATTAAAAGTATTATTTTAAAAAAGTATTCTTAAAAGTAGAAAATAATTCTGGTAAAATTACCGTACTGTATAGTAATGAAATTTCTGATGACATGCTGAATCAGCTATGCTGAAACAGCATAGTTTTGATATTAAAAACCAGAGTATATGGTATTTAAACCATGCATTTGATAATTTTCATCATTCATATGTTAACGGCTTACCGGAAATTCCGGTTCTCAAAATTATAGTTCGTATTACTCACATTTAGTAAAAAATACAAAACTGAAAAGTAAATTTAAATGAATATATACTTTTGATGCCATGCTCTAAGGTATCACGATAAAATTAAGACATTTTAACAGATTAACTAAATTCTTTTACGTATTATAAAACCATATTTTATTGTTAATTTTACAAATATCATCACAAAAGTGCTTTTGTAGAAATTACTGAGTTTTTTGGTCTTCTCATGAACACGGTAAATTTTACCATATTCTGGTAGTTTTGACCATGCTCTTCTTTCTCAGTGTAAAATAAACAGTTTAAACTTATTTTATAAAATATATCTTGCTTTGAAAATTGAATGCATATTTAATAAATATATATTTAATCACTGATTAAAAACGTTGTTCATTATAATAATAAAAGTAATATTTGAATATGATGCGATAGCTTTGAATCAAACCAAAATATTGTTAAGTGCTATCCTAAATACAAGTAAAAACTCGTGCTTAAAAATACGAAATATTAGTAAAAATATTCTTTAATTGTAGAATGGAACTAATGTTTTATATTGAATTTAGGGTGAAATTTGTCTTAGAAATATTTCTAGTAATATATTTCTTGTCATAGACTAATATTTTTTGTGGCGAACTTTTTGTTAAAAAAATATATAATAAATCTTTTTCTCTTATTGTTCTTTCTTTACGCTGAAAAAACTTTAAATGATTTTTCATTTGATTCAAAAATATTAGAGGGATCGGAAAGTAAGGTTATTTCTGCGCATTTGCTATTTATGATGAATTTACAAGTAATACCAAACACATTTTAAAGATATAATGACTTATTTACGCGTAAATGATCAAATTTAGTATATTTATTTATTTGCAATTTATGATTAAATGGCAAGCCGAATGATAGAGTAGATACATATCCGGAATTGTATGTTTTTGAGTTTCACAAGCGATGTTACGAAACAGTTGCTACCACAAGCTTTTTCTTTGTTTATCCAAAAGCATTAGGTGTTCGTAAGTACCAAATTTAAGTTAAAATTTGGTAGTTGGGATCTTTCTGATATGTATTGAGCAGGAAGAAATCTATCTTGAAAAAAAAACTCATGAATTAGATTGGGAGGTATAGTCTCACCCGCTGTGCTCGCATGATATTTTGCCATCGGGGTTTCCATTATTACGAAAGTTGCATCATTTTAAAACTGCAAAAAATGAGAAAAATTAGAAAATTTCAAAATGCCATCTCTAGATTATTTGCTCAAAAATCAATTAATTTTTAGCAAACCAGCATTGAAAATTTATTCACTAAATGGTGAATGATTGTTGACAACGAAGATCAGTAAATTTGATTAAAAGCATAATTTTCATAAAAATGTATCTGTTTGAATTTAAAGTAGATAAATTGACATAAATGTCACGACCTCTGTTTTTCATAAATTCAATTTGAAGAAATTTCGTTGCCAAAAATAATTAACTGTCTTCATGATAATCGTATGGTCATAAAACAAAAAGGCTAAAATTGGATCATTTTCGACAAAATAAACTCATTATAATCATACATGAAATGTAGAGGTATATTTTTAACATTTATGTTGGAATTCTAGGTCTTGCACTGTAAAAATTCTGAATCAAATTACAGTATAAAGAACCGACAATTTGGGTGCATCATTCGTAAATTCCATTTTTCCAGGAATCCATTTTTGTTGTAAAATATTATACCGTAATTTTAACTGTAATATTTATTTAATTAGTGTGATTCAGTGAGTTTACTGTAAAAATTACGGTAAATCAAATTTTTTCTTCCACAACCTGTTCCGTTAAAATTGGATTTTACTGCAAAAAATGCCGGTCATTTTATGGTAATTTGATACGGAAATTTTTACAGAATACTTTGAACATTGTTAAAACAAGTTAATTTTTATAATCTTTAAACTTTAATTTTTCATTCTCTTTAATTTTTGTAAACTCAAATAAACTTCAATTTTTCGTAAAAAGAAAGTAATGTTTACAGGAATACTAGCCTAAAATATATCTTATATATCTGTTAAAATATTAGAAACAATACAAATGAAAATCCTCACAACAAAGCTTGTTTTAAAAATGCGATCAAAGAAGGAAAACATTCGCTGGTGTTTTTAACATTTTACTTACTGTAAGGTATTTTTATTCGATCAATTCTTACACATGTGGCTTTGCATTCAAGCAGCGAAATTTGGTAGATTCAACTTAATAAATATCCTCTTTTGGTTTGAGGGGTATATTTTGCTTTTATCTAATACGGACACGCTGCTTTTCTGCTACATTTAAGTGTGGTAAGGTCATTTGTTCACAAACATTTTTTCTTTTATAAATAAGCATTTAGAGGTTAGATAATAAAATAACTGGAAGATAAATCTTATTAGAAGATAAATTTTAATTTTGTAGTGTGGCAACTTTTTGTAAATTTATATAAAAAAAGTAATTGCTTAAGCAGAAAATTGAAATAAAGGGAATAGATTGAAGTAAAAATAATGATACGTAAGAAAACATTAAAAACTATTTTATTTTTCCTAACTCAATAACATATAAAAAACTATTTTAATTTATTACAGTAAATAAACATTTTAATATAAAATAATAAAAGGGAAAGAAAGCACCCAGTTAAAATTTGCAAACTGCAAATACTAAAGTAGTTTCAGTTTTTAAATGTTGACTATTTTACAAAAGGTTTAGAATTTTTCTATATAATTAAATTTTAAAAAAGTACTAAGCATTTTTATGAATATTTTTATTTAAAAAAATAAGTGCATTAATACAAATCAGACAATTAAACATTTATTCACAAATAAACATTTAAAAATTATAAATATCTCATTAAGTATTACAATACTAAAACTACAGACACGAAAAATATTTATTCTAATAAGTATGATGCGATTTTATGAATATATTACCTGAAAGATAAGGGGTATTCCCTCTTAGATTTGTTAGTATGATTAAATATTCACACTTTCATGAAAAATGATGCTAGCGATTCGATAATATTGCCTTAGAAAGATCGCCGAACATTTATAATTCTGTCAAGATGGTTCAATTAATTTTATGCTGTTTAGATTTCATGCATAGCTTTGAATGAAATAAGAATATACTGCATAAGAGGACAATGTGATTCAATTTGTTGTAAATGATGTTTGTTTGATAAAAGTTCCAGAAAGAGAGATTATTCTGAATATTGTACAAGGAAATATTATTAAATGAACTTCAGTCCAAGTGTTAAGCTGTTCATATTTTCTCTTTTATTTAAATACCGAATGTTGTGAATATAAATGATGCTTTTTCGAAACAAGTAAAAGTATGTACGAAAAATTATCGTATAAAAGGTTTTAATTTGGAGACATATACTTATTTGAGTAATTTAAATATTCTTCTTTGGGTAATAAATTGGAAAAAGTTTATTTTTGACATTAAAGGTAATTATGTGATTGTTTTGATAAAATTGCAGCATTTGGTGTTGAAGTTTTAAGCAATTTTATTTCATATTTAAAACAATTCTTGACTTAATAGTGTTATAAATTGTATTCTTAAAAAATTAACTAGTAACTCAAAAAAAGAAGGAATTCCAAATAAATTTTTATTTAATTATCGGGTTTTCCCGTACTTAGATGTATTTACTTTTTATTCAGAAATACACACTCTAAATACGAAGGAAGACACATAAACAAAATTTCTGAAAACAGAATTTTTTATTTTTTTGACGAATTTTAATTTTTGCCCTTTGAAATATGGTGGTAGTCCTAATTAAAGGATAAGGAATATGTCCCGTTACTTTAGTCAAAATAGTAGTCAGAAGTTGGAATTCCTTCCTTTTACTCTTTGCACTTTTCATCATATCGTCAGATAATTACGCTATACAACGGTTATCATTCGAATTTTTAGCGGTGGCATAAACATTGTTCAAGATGAAATTTTCAATTATATGATTATAAGATGATCAATTATTGGATGAAATATTAAAACAATTTTTGAGGGTTATTTTATTTTCAACTAAACAGTTTAATAATTAGGAGAAACTTTGTTTATTTGTGTAATTAGTTCCAGTGCTATGAATGAGAATAAATAAATAGTAAAATGGCCCTTTATCTAAACTGTACACTGTAAAAACTATGGTGCAATATCTTTTCGAGTTTTACGAATTAGTTGTGTGAAGAAATACTAAAAGTTTTGAGAAAATTTTTTTTCTTCAAATTGACCCCAAATGAAGCTTTTATTAGAAATTTAACGCGTATATGAAAGCTCTAAACTCCAAAAACGAGAAAGATTTACATCAAGATCAGCTTCATTTGCACCATACGTTAAATATTTTGCTTCCAAAACATCAAATGATCGTGCGTTTTGATTTCGTCTGCAATCGTTTACAATTGATAACGAAGTTGGCGAGGGTTTTCTATGCTGCTTTTCCTCAACAGGAACTAAAATTCACTGTTAAAAGTGTGCATGTGCGTTTTTAGTTGAGTAATAAGGATATTCATATTTTAATTTTCATGTCTCTGTAAACTGCATTAAATAATTTTATAATGTATAATTTCCATTCGCTCCTGCTTTGTTAAGCCCAGTTTCAATTCGCAATAATGATCTCTCTGCTACGCATATGTTTGATTTACAAACTCATTTTATGTTAAGAATTAGAATTAGTCTATGTATGCAACCTAAATTACTGTTTCTTACTTTATATTGTCTCGTAAAAATAACTTAACCGATTCTTATGTGCATTATATCCTTCCGTAATTATAAATTTTAGTGTTGCTAAATGACAAACATGATGGTTGGTGGTGGCTACTTTACAGCAAGTAGTGTAAAAAAACATTCTAGAAGTTTGACAGCACCAAGAACTATCCTTGGATTTTGGTGTAGTGGAAAAACACTTTAGTGTAAAGCAGAGGTCGCCAAAGTGGGCTATATAGACCCCCAGGGGTCTATTTAACAAAGGCGGGGGTCGATCTGAACCAGGGGGTCGAATGGGGGTCGATACGAAACAGAAGGGTCGATTGGGGGTCGAAGAAAAAACAGTTCTAAATATGCATATTACATATACCTAATTGAGTATGTAAAATTTGTGAATTTTTTTATAATTGACTTAATATCAGTGTCTTTATAGAACATAAATTAATAAACGTATATTTATTCGAGTGAAACAAGTATTTACGTACCAGCGCGCAGTGGCACGAACTCTGGACTTCTGGTTTATAAGTCATATGCAAATGTGCGCTTGTCCAAATGTCATGTGTGACGAACATTGACGTTACAAACGCAAATATCATACGCAGTGTCAGCTATCTTTTGCAAACTGTGAGCAGTGTTGAATATTTGCAGTGTTATTATTAAAACTTCTACAGTTTTGGATAATTTGTTATTGTTTCGATAAAACCATTTGTTTAGTTTTAAAAATGTATCATTTATTAATATTTAATTAATTTTCAATTTGTATTTATTGTTTTAAAACTTAATTGTAACGTTTAAAAGATAGTAGCATTAATTCATTAAATATCATTTATTTTGTTTAAATTCTAATTCAGAGATGTCAGCACAATTTTTGTAGGAGTCTGCGCAGTAGTAAGTTTCTGTTCGAACCTTTACCTTTACTTTGTTTTTTCACCTCGGCGTGAATTAATTTATGATTTCGAAGTGTTGTAGATGTTTAAAGTATTTTCGTTTTCGGGACCAGCTCCCAAAAGATGTAACAATTAGGTTTAAAGATTAATTGTTGTTTCGATAGCTATTATATGATTATATTAATTTCGTGGTGAGTCATATTTTATGTTTTGTTGTCAATGCTGTGCTGAACTGTCTGAAATCGTTTTCATGTGTAATTGACTAAATAAATATTGCTGCTATCTTATTAATAACTTTATTTCTGTTAAAAAATTTAATTTAAGTTTATTTTTGTGAAATTAATTATTACCCAGCATTGTCTTTTGTTCAATATATTATTAAGCAGAATAAAATTTTCTTAAGATTCTTAATTTGTCAGGATTTAAATTTTACAATATTATTATTATTTACCTTCTCTTTTCAATTTTGATAATTAATTTTACCTGGTCCTTCATTTTACAATGTACAATCATACACCATTCGTTTAGATTAGATATCAATTTTAATTAATAATCCATATATAAAAGAAGGTAATCATTAATAATACGGATTAGTACAGCCCGCGACAAAACTACAGCACACTTTGTATTTTTTTACGAAAATCACAGAATTTTTGAAAATATTATTATTTTAATCTGATGTGTATCTTTAACTGTTCTTAAGAATAACTATTTCGTATGAAATAAGTTTAATTTAATTTCCAGTAAGTAGTAAACAGCAATACAACAACATCATTGCTGTTTACTACTTACTGGAAATTAAATTAAACTACACACAGTAAATCAAAATAATAATATCTTCAAAAATTTTGCAATTTTCGTAAAAAAATACAAAGTGTGCTATAGTTTTGTCGATGTTTAGTCAGCATATTATACAAATTTATTTTTAATTTATTTATAGAACCATAATTGAAAAATAGCAGCTTCAGTTTCTAAAAGGAAATGTCGGTATTATTCATTGGAATATTTGAAATTTGGATTTATTTGTTCTCAGAGAAATGAAACAATCCCTATGCGTCTTCTATGCAAAAAAACTTTTGGAAATGACTACATGAAACCATCAAAAATGAAAGATCATCTTGATAGGGTTCACTCAGATAAAAAAAATGAAGAACTTGAATTTTTCAAAAAACTTAAAGAAAAATTCACATGTCGACCAACTATAAAAAGTTTTATGAAGCAATCTACTGAAGTTGAAACTGAAGGAGGATTAATAGCTTCGTACAAGATTTCGCTTAATATAGCAAAGAAGGGGAAACCACAAAAAATCGCTGAAGAAATTGTTATACCTGCAATCAAAGACGTCATTGAGGATGTAATGAAAAAAGACTCCGTAAATGTTTTAAAGTCATTGCCATTAAGTGCAAATTCTGTAAAACGGCGTATCGACGAAATGGCTGAAGAAATAGAAAATACGGTAGTTTCAGAGCTAAAAAATTGCAAGTTCTCTATTCAACTTGATGAATCTGTTTTTGGTGTTTCTGCTATTCTTATGATGTACGTTAGATATTTCAGTAAAATTAAAGGAGAAGTCATTGATGAATTTTTATTTGCTAAATATCTTGAAACTGATGGAAAGGGAGAGACAATTTTTAAATGTTTACAAGAATATTTAAATAAATATGATATTCCGCTTGAAAATATAATAGCGGTAGCCACAGATGGGGCACCTGCTATGGTAGGCCGTTACCGCGGTTTTGCTACATTTCTCAAAGAAAAAGTGCCCTGTATACGTACTATTCATTGTGTGTTACATAGAAACAACTTAGTAGCGAAATATCTGAGTCCAGAGTTACATAAAGCTTTACAGTTTTGTATTAAGTGTATCAATCAAATTAAAGCCCAACCTCTTAAATCAAGATTATTTTCTAAACTTTGTGAGGAAAATGACGAGTTATTTAACCAATTACTTCTGCACACCGAAGTTAGATGGTTGTCTAGAGGTGTATGCTTGCAAAGGCTCGTTGAGTTATTTGACTCCACGACCGAATTTCTCAGCGAAATAAACCCTGTTCTGTGTGACGAACTGCAAAGCAATAAGAACCATATTTTTTATTTAGCGGACTTATTTGGAAAATTTAATGATGTCCAAACAAAGCTGCAAGGAAAAGATGTAACAATTATCGAATCTCGAACAATACTGTTAGGCTTCCAAGTAAAATTAAATTTATTTAGATCTTCATTGCTACGTAAGGATTATCAGTATTTTTCAAATCTGCAACAATTAGAAATAAAAGAAGAAGATTTGGAAATATATACAGGTCATCTACAAAAATTGAGCGACGATTTTAAACTGCGCTTTGTTGATTTGGAAAACATTGACATCCCTGATTGGATTATTATGCCATTTTCTGCTCAAATTGAAAACGTGGACATCAACCTGCAAGATGAGCTTGTTGAATTATTATCGGATCTTGGAGCAAAGACACTTTTTAAAAATTTAACAATAAGCCAATTTTGGTCAAATATAAATATAATGCAAAAATATGTAAAGCTTTACGAAATAGCTCAGCCATTTATGCTAGCATTTCCAAGTTCCTATATGGTTGAAGCCGGTTTCAGCCATGTCAATTCAATCTTAACTAAGTACAGAAATAAATTAAATGTGGAGTTTCGAGGGGATTTAAGATTAAAATTGACCAATTTTGAACCCAATATAGCAAACCTTGCAAATAAACACCAGGCACACCCATCTCATTGATAAAGAAGAAATAAATCTGTAATTACTTTACTTATTATTTCTACTTATTTATAATTACTTATTATTTAATAAAAATTAAGGTATTTAAATTTCAACATTAATATGTTTTTCATAAAACTATGGTTACAGAATGTACTATTACTTTAATAAATGTCTAATATCATAAAATAAATGTGCAAACACAGTATCTAATGGAGTTTTATTTTAATTAACAGAAAATTACTTTTATGGGGGTCGATGGGGATTTCGAAAAATTATAAAGGGGTCGATGATCAAAAAAGTTTGGCGACCCCTGGTGTAGTGAAACACCAGAGATAATTCTTGTGTAGTCATTATAGTATTGCTTAGCGTAGTTTTATTATTACAAAGCGATTTGAAAAGACTTTCGAAAAATTAAAATATTTTTCTTATTTTTGCTTTCAAAGAATATATTTTATTCGATAAATCAAGTATGAATAAGATTGCAAATAAAACTAAAAAAGGTAAATCTTCATGTTTCAGAAAATAAGCTGTGTAATTTAAAGTAAATATAAATATCTCATTGTAGATCTGGTATTCCAAAATGCATATGCGTAAATTGAATGAGTAGCTTTCAAGTGACGCTTTATTCCAATAAAGGGAGAAATGAATCGCGTTAAAGACGCTCTTCTAACATTAAGCATTCATTATGAACCACAACTGACTAATTAATGTTAATTTTCTTTGTTTCCATAAATGTAATTCTTCTAAACTCATTTAAGTTGATTAAAGAAAAGTAGATATGAAAATAAAATATTTTGTTAACAATTAGTATTATGTTAACTCTTTTAATTGTAAGGGATAAATAGCAATTATTTAATAAATATACTGAATTATTTTATTCCATTTTAGGAAATTTTTTAAATTTTTGGCCAATTAAAGAGAGGTATTAGTGATACATTTTTCAGATTAGTATTTAAAACAAATTTGTGTTTCTAATTAATTAAAAAGGTCTTCATTAAAAGTTTAAATTCTATCAAAAATAAAAATATTTTAAAATGTAGACTAAAATTAATTCCCTGCTTAAGGCTACTGGGGTGCAGTCTCAAAATTGTTTTTTGTTCATAGACCACTACTCCTTCTAATATGGGTTCTTTAACGAAATAAGTGATATAAACTGAATTAATTAAAAGCTGATAATAATTCAATGACAAATTAATGTTTTTCAAAAAGGAGTAAAGTAATTTTATTAAAAGTTTACCTTTTTCAAAAAAGTTGCATTTTAAATTATATATCAGAATAATACCATACTATCACAGAAAAAGTCTCAAAAGTAAAAATGAATTTATTTTTAATATTATAGCCTTATCATTCGTTATGGAAAAAATTCTCAGTTATCTAAATATCTTATTTGTCTCAATTTAAAATTGCGCTAAAATAGCTCTCAAAACATTCTTTTACGTTATCTTCGTAAAAAAAGAAAAATACTGTTTAAATTAAACGTTAAAAAAACTCTTCTTGTCCTGATTTCAACGCATATGTACTATTACTGTTTTCGTATTTTCTCTAATTTTTGCTTTTTTAACACAAATGTAAAATTACTCTTAAAGATTTTCAGAATTATTGAAAATATCTTAAGTGCAGCAGCAGCAATAACACGAATTTCAAAATTCATAAATTAGTTTTTTTAGTTTAAATTCTTCCTGTTTTTAAAACCAAAAATTCTCCTTTAATATTTTCATTGGCTTCTGAAAAAAAATTATACTCTAAGGTAACCAAAGTAACTTCTGTTGACAAAAGTATTTAACCGAAAAGGCTAAAAATACTCAGGTCCACAATAGTAACCTAAAAATGTTAAAATGAACTCTATTTTAATTTTTTTAGTTGCACACTGAGAAAAAATGCATGTACAGAACTATATGGTATATGGTATGATTTACCATGTTTCTGGCTCTACGAGAACACCGAAAAGCTCAATAGTTCTAATTAAAGTTCGAACCGATTCTTTTTTTAGAATTAGTTTCGGTTAGATTAACAATAAAATATGGTTTTATAATCTGTGGTAAATACGTTAAAATTAGGTAATTTTATCCTGATACCTTAGAGCATGGCATAAAAATCATTCATTCGGTTAAATATATTTTCAGTTTTGTATTTTTTACTAAAGGCGTGATAATGAGAACTATAATTTTGAAAACCAGAATTCCCCTGTAGAACGGAAAAATTAGAACTGAACAAATTCAAACATTTAGGAAAAATTACCAAATGAATTGTTTAAATACCTCATATTTTGGTTTTATTGACCAGAATTGTGGATTTTTCTTACCATAAACGTCATTACCATGTAGCAGGAAAATTTAACTAGAATTTTGTTTCTGTGTAAATTTTGAATTAGGAAAATAAAACGTTTTTCAGGAATTTAGAAAAAACAATGATTTCATTCAGTAAATAATTAGAAAAAATAAACTGCAATTTAAAATCTTAACACATACGTTCAACTCTTGTAACAATATATTTTTAATATTGATCTGAAGCCTTTTTTTAAAAAAATTACTCTGAATCTGTAACATAACTAATATATTTTTAAATCACACTTTCATGATGACACGAAAAATAAACTTTAAAAGGAATTCAATAGGAAAAATTGAAATTAGATCCTGTTCAAATCGTTTCAAAACTTTCGTTATTTTCAATGCAATATTTAGTCCCTTTGAAAATTCAATTTAAAAAATTATGATATTTTAGAAATTTTTGTGCCACTTCACAAAAATAGAATGAGAATAAAACAGATTCTAAAAAGTAGGCGTTTTAAAGCGATTTTTCCTATTTTTGATAAACAATAGTAACTCTTAAATATCTTAAAGAAGTTGTAAAGTTAAAATTCGCTTTCTCATGAACTATTCGACCGATCTTGCCCAAAATTTGCAATTTTCCTTATAAAACAGCATTCTTTAAAATGATGCAAAAATTCGTATACCTTTCAATTCAAATTTATTTTTTGCATTGAAATATTTTTAGATAAACAAATTTTATAATTGGTTGATTACCAAATTGATTAACAAAATATTTTTGATTCGCTTAAAAAATTCACGAGATATAGCGAAAAAAGCGCAAAAAGTAACATTTACATAAAGGGGTTCAAAATTTGCGCTCTCCTGTGCAAACTATTAAAACCACATTTCCCAGATTGCTGCTACGCCCTATATTTTATAAATCAGAAATCATATTTCCTAGAAAAAATAGTCTGTTCATTCAGAAAAATTGCGTTTTTGTGTCTGATTTCGTAGCTTAAATATCGACTGTACCAACTAGTAAGCGTAATTGAGGTCACCCTTTTGATCTATTAAGAGTGAGTTATAGTGAAAATCTAATCATTAGATCAAAAGTTATTTAGGGTGTTTTTTTTTACCCGCAGTACATTCCTCTTAGAAATCAGGCTACTTCTAAGTTGTAACATGGCCTATGCGATACTTAAACTTTTTGAATGAATATTTTCTTCTAACTTATAAATTACATTTAATTAATACTTTTGTAACACTTGGTGCAATAATAAATAATTTGAAACAACGTTATTAATTTATTTATTCTTCCTGTTGCATGCTTAATGTATTTTATCTATTTTATGTAACATATTCGCAAATCTGGTCTGTTCAGAATGTTGTTGTAGGAAACATTATTTAAACGTGCTATTAATTTACAAGGTTGCGTGCCTGTTTGTTAGAATAAAATGGGCTATGTTTAGAAACAGCTCCATTGTATATAAGCGATGCAAATGATTAAAATGATACACTGCAATGTGTGTTTTAATTGAGGTGGGACTTTGATGCCAAATGTTCCTTTTCAACAAACCCAACTTCTGAGTTTAGTAGAAGGTATTTGTGCAAAGAGAAAATTAATAAGCGTAATATTATTCAAAGAAGGATACAATGTTAAGCGGTTTCTATACAATTTTCATTAGTTTCATTACAATAACTACTGTATAGATATTTATTCATATTGTAAATCATTAATAGATCTTAAATACTCCTAAGAAGGTCTAATATGTTGATTATCCTACTCAAACTTAATGTTATAAATATTTATGGGAGGAAATATTTATTATCCAACCTCCATTATATGTAAATTAATATTTATCAATGCTAACTATAAATCTTGTATTTAATTAACTATTTATGGATGCTTGAAAGTTTTTGTACTAAATTTTTAAATCATTAAATCTTTTGTACACATTATAATGGATATTTGGAAGGAAAAAGCTTTTTAAAAGACATGTTATTTAACTACACAAAGTAGCCCATAAAAATTTTTTTTTATGTATAAGTTTGTTCAAAAGTAATAAAAAATTAAGTTGACAAATTTTTGCTAACTATTATGTTCTGAAATGTTGAACATAATTTGTTTTCAATTTCACTCACCAAAAATATTACCTCTACAATATATTATCCAGTTTCAATTATTAAAGAGATAGTAATTAAAGACAAATATTTTTTGAGTAACTCATTGAAATTTATAATATCATATGCATTATTGATACAAAATTAAACTATTTATTCATCTCACATAAAAAATATTTCTTGTGTGTTTGTGGAAAGGTTGCTTATGCTATTTGCAGGGTCTTCCGAAATTTGATCACCATTAATACTCGAAGAAAAAAATTCTGATAAAATTACGGTACAGTATGGTAATGACATTTCTGATTTAAAGAAATCAGGTTAATAAAACCAAAATATGCGATATTTAAACAAGTCTTTTGGTAATGTTTCCTTTCATATGGCAATGAATAATCAGAAATTTTGGTTTTCGAAATTATTGTTCCTTTCACTACTCATTTAGTTCAAAAGACGAAACTTAAAAGTCAATTTAACCAAATGATTGGTTTTTATGTCATGTTCTAAGGTATCATGATAAAATTAGGAAATTTTACCACAGTTATCAAATTTCATGAAATATTATAAAACCATATTTTATTGTTAATTTTACCAAAATCATAACCAAAGCACTTTGGTAAATATTGCAAAGCTTTCCGGTGTTCCTGTAGAGCCAGAAGCACGGTAAGTTTTACCTTATTCTGGTAGTTTTCACCATACTTTATTTTCTCAGCTTGTATATTTTTAGAATCCCTTTTGAAAACGTAAACACTATAGGAAATCACAAATTAAAATTTATTGGATCAAAAAACAAAAGCGTGGTCAAAATGGGGCAAATAATTATTAAAGAAGGTGGGATTAAGAACACCGAAACCTATTTGATTATCCTACCATATCTTCTTGATTCTGATGCTCTCAGTTCTTCCTTTGTCAGTATTAATTATTTAGTTTTCAAAAGAGTTTTTATTTTCTTTCTTGATTTTATTGAATTTAGGACACCTAATATTTTTGTTTTTGACTTAATTTTCGATAACTACAAAAAAATTCATATTAAATGCGGTCACTACGAAATACCCTTTACCAGGAGTTTTGAATATAATATATTATATTTTACTAATTGTAATGTATCAATATTAAACAGTGTAAATAAAATAGTATACACAATTGTTTTCAATAATTTTTACAGAAATTAATCAATAGTGTAAAGCTAAGAACTTCTCAATTTTGAGAAAAAACACTCTGTGTAAATATAATGAAATGCTTTAGTATAACGTAAAATAAAACTAAAATCACTTTGCTCAACATGACTAAAATTTTATTTTAAAAGTTGAATACAATTAGAAAAATTATTCGGAATTTTTCCTTTATAATGGGATATCTCTTAAAATTCCATTTGTATAAATTGATCTATAAAGAAAATAATTTAATATGTATTTAATTTAAAATAACAAATATAAATTAAGAATTTCTTAATTAGATTGGCTATTTAAAATATAAGAAAGTTTATTATGTTTTAAAATAAAGTTATTCGAAAAATGTTAAGACGATTTCTTATTTTTTATAAGAAAAATATCGCATTTGAACTTTATATAGCTCCACTTACGTTTTATTTCCTCAACTGTCTTTTATATATGTATGATTTTTTTTTGTTTAATTTTTAAAATCTTAGCTTGAAAATCAGGTTTCTTTATTGACAAAAAAATAGCTTGAAGGGGCGGGACAGATGATGGTTTGATCAATTACCCATCTCTTCGATTTTAGCCGAGAGACATTGTTTTATAAAAAATGTGCGTTTTTGCAGAGGGACAGTAGTAAACGTTTTTTTTTTCTATAAACTACGCTTTCGGGATTTCTGCTGCATTGCAAAAAGACCTTAAACTTTTTTTAGTTCCTAAAAAAACATTAAAGGTATTGTAAATTGTTACAATCGAGCGATTTTAGAATAAAAGAAAATGAAAATATTAAAAAGGAAGTAGGTATTACTAAAACTAAACGATTCGAAAGATAACATCTCAAACTTTCATTTCAACTAAAACTATCAAGTTCTAACCTTTTCTATTATTTTAGCTAACTAAGCAATATCTAATTCAATCAGTAAACGCAAAAGAAAACTGCAACTTGAAGAACTTTTGATTTAAAGATTACTTGTCATTTAATAAACTTCTGACGACTGGCAAAAATTCAGATTTATAGATCCACTAGTTTTGTTATCAGGAAAGCTTGTGTGTTATTGAAAATATCTTACTTTTTTGAAATTTAATTTCTCAGGAGCAATTCAACCGATTTTGCTCAAATTTTGTATTTTGCCATGTAAAATTATATTCTTTAAAATGATGTAAAAAATTGTATACCTTGCAATTTTTGACAGTCATTAAATAAAATTAAAAAAAAACAAATATTTACAAAATTTGTTTTGCATAGAATTATTTTTGAATAAACAAATTTTATAATTATGCACAAAATGCACAAAAATTCTTCAATTCGCTTAAAAAGTTTTCGATCTATAGTGAAATACGTAAAAAGTAAAATTAACATTAAGAAGTCCAAACTTTGGAGCGCTCTGCAGGCCGAACTATTGGAACTTTATTTCCCAGATTGCGGCTACCCCCTTTATTTTAAAGGTCAGAAATCCGAATCCGTCCGGAAAAAAAAGTATATTTATCAAAAGAAAGTGTGTTTTGTGTCTGTTTTCGTAACTTAAAGCACAGTCTGCACTTATTAAGTAGCATAATTGAGGTCATCCCCTCAAGCCATTAAGATTGAGTCCCAGAATGTGAAGATCCTATCATTAGATCAAACGTTAATCAAGGTGGCCCGTTTTTTGGGCCCTGTGCAAAAGAATATGATTGAACAATTTGATTTAAATTAATGGTTTTAACTATGATTTAAAACTATTCAGTTGCCATTTATTTTATCTGTGTCGCCTGGTGTTGCATCACAGCAAAGTGCTTGAAATTTACAAATATAAGAAGAAAACTTCCGAAAACTTTTTTACAATGAGAAGATCCCGAATTGCAACAACGAACAAGAACGGTTTCTTGGTGACGAAGATTCGTCTCTAAAGTGGCGCCTATGGAAAATGCTTACTAGGTTATAGAAAGAACGATTTTAAGCAAATATAACTTGCGACAAGCATGAAAATAACCAACAATTAAAGCTTGTTAGATAATGAAAAAGAAAGAAAAATATGACAAATGAATTTTTAAGTGAAAATTTTTATTTTTCATCATGGATGAGGCTCACTTCGCAGTTGTCTCTTTGCAGTTTCTCGCTTTGCAGCAGACACAAAATTTTTCAGAAATTAAGTTTTGGCGATTGGAACAAAATAGGGGAAGGAAGCTTAACTTTTAATAAGTTGAAAAATTAGAACCACCGTAATATATGTATCATTAGATCAAAAGTTATTTAAAGTGTAGCTGTTTTTTGCGCTCTGTACATTTGCTAATGTCAGTTTTTATATGTAGGATTTTATATTATTTTATGTCTTTTAAGACTATTGATAATAAGTAAAATTGCTGTTTTCCATGTTTTAAATTTTTAAAATAGTATTATTTCTATATATTTCTTTACAGAAAATAAAAGGTAAAAAATGCGTTTTTATTTCAGAAATAGGGAAAGTGTTTGAATTCTTTATACGCACCTGGTGCAGTATCTGAAAATGAAAAGCTATGTTGTTAAAGAAATATAGAATTTCTTAAAGCAATAGAAGAATTTTGAGAGTGGTTGAAAACAAATAAAATGTTTCTTGAAAATAACCATAAAATATCCGTTTTTCAAGAACTTTTGAATTCACAAATGTTGAATATTTCGAGCTTTTTTGTAGGATAGAAAAATAGTTTTGTATGAAACTTGAAATTCTTATCCCAAACACAATACAAACTGACTCCCCTTATCCAATAATAGGAAAAATATTCTTATTTGTTATAAAGCATGAAGGTCGAATCTTAGAATATTCAATATCATTTAGTACTGATTTCCTAAACGTTTCGAATACAGCATGAATTTAAAAAAAGCAAATTAATTAATAGCCAAAAAATTGTAAATTAAGTTACAGGACACAGTAAAAAATTTAGACAAAGTTGTTGCATCATAGAATAGATGTTAAATAATTTTTTTTTTAATTTATAAGTTCATTTCTTTTCGTCTACTATTTTAAGTATGAAATTTCTTATAATATATCTCTATTTACGTATTGTTGTTTTCCGGCTTTTTTTGCAAAGTCAAGCTAAGGATCTGTAATTTTAGAGTTGTTTAAGCAAGGAAAACGTCACCTTGAAATTGTTTTTTTGTTTATTCTATTTCGGCAAAAAGTGTCTGATGCAATCTGTCGTTTCAAGGAACTGGCAATGATATTCCAGGAAAAGAACGAAAACGGACGGTGAACCCTTCCTATAATCGTAAGGCCAACCGCTTGTTTGATGCTGTTTGGAAGTTGCGCCGTACGTCTAGCAACAATATGTAGAGAAAGTGATAAGATCTAAATAAATTAGAAACGATTGGAGATAACATTACAACTAACATGTATTGGTTTATGAAGTTTGTAACTGTCATATTAAATATTTACATGAAAAATAAATTGATTAACAGCAAAAAAAAATATCTCATTGCATATTTCATTTCTTAGATTTATTAACGATTTTCAATGCCTACCTATGCATTAGCAGTCACTTAAATATTAAAAATATAAAAACTAACACCAAAAAAATAAAATTACTCAAGAAAATTACTGGAGTTTCTTAAGAAAAATTAACGCATTCCTTTTTTTTAATCGTTATAGTTTCGAAGTATAAAATTATTAATCAGTGTTACCCACTTTTGGCATTTCAAGCCAATTTAAGCAGATCCAATATTACTCAAACAAATATTAAATGCAGCTGCTTGTCTTAAAATGTGTTTAATAGAATAAAAATGAAAGCGCAATTTCGCCATCATCATTGAACAAACAATGGTTTTTAAATGAACAATTGATGCTCCATACATCTGGAATAAATGCCGTATCGAATAATATAGTTCTCTATTTTTAGAAAAAGAGCTCACTGCGAAGTAATCATATCCTAGCTAGGCAATTATTAATGGAGCGAATATCCGTAAAGCTTGGAAAATTCTTTCAAGAAATGTGGTATCACGGACAACCACTTCTGTTTTTTATTTCTTCCTGTAAAGCGAAATAGTGAGTTTCTGGCAAGCACAATGTACCAATATATTAAAAAGGGATCACACAGGATATATCGGGTAATACTTCTTTTCTTGGGTTGTGGCATTTCGTAGTTAATGGAACAACGATTCCCGAAAGTTTTAGGAAAAGGAAAAATATCGATCTTAATGTAGGAAGAGTCGAGATCGGAAATGCCCGGAATCATCTTTACCACGATTTTGATGGGTTTGGGTATTGATGCAACAATGGATATACGCAGATATTATCATACGTACGGGTTGAAAAATTGTTTCACTTCGCTTAATTTTTCATTCCATTCGACAAAAGGAGGTTATTTATGATAGTATTCTCGCGAACTTTTAAATAAAAGTTCTTAAGAAGATGCATTCATATGTTAATTTGATTTGAGTTGAAGATTTAAAGCGGAAATATTTATTCTAATGTTAAGAAAAAGGGTCACATATTTTAAAAAGATTTTGTGAGCTATGGGAATTTCAACTGACATACCCTTTATTCAAAGAAAATTTTAAAAGAGAAAATTAATTTCTTTTTTGTTATAAAAAGGTTTGATTAAAGATTTGTGTTAAAAATACCCACAAAGTTTAAAATTATAGATAAATACTTCTTATCATTTAAAAGAATCCTGTTTTTGTAAGATTTTTTCATTTATAAGACGATGATAACAAGCATAAAAACTTCTAATAAAAATTAAAAACTTCTTTAATAAAGCAGTGATCGTCTTTTAGAATTTTGGGAAATCATCCCTGCATCCAATCATCAATCAAATCATTTGGAGATTTTATCCAATTTCCAATCCTAATTATTGTGATTAGATCCATTTTAAATACATTCCCAATGAATTAAACTAAACGTCAAAATCATTTTGGTCACATAATTGTTTTGACAATAATGCGTTTTCTGCAGTTTGATATTGAGACTAAAATATTTTTGTCTCAATAGGGTACACTTGTACCCTGCAATATAAACCGTGGCCCAGTTTGAATATTATAGGTCAATATTAAGGGGGGATGTAGGGCTATGTAGTAACCCAGGTTCGAAAAGTGATGCTTATGGAATCTCCGAGCAAATTATTCTTATTTTCTTTTTAATTTTTCGTCCAAATCACGTAACTGAAACTTTATGATTAGAAATTTAATCTGTGGGGATAGTAGTTATAGACCATGTCAACTTTCATCTATGAAAACTTACCCCACCATAGAACCGAATTAACATGTCTTATATGCTAGTGAATTGGAATTGTATATTTGTAGTGGTAGATATGCTACAGTACTTCCCCACCAGAATTATATCTGTGATAGAATTCGATGTATGGATACCACTAGTTGAGTCATTGCTGTTTTTGTGTGAAGCCGGGAGAGCTGGATTAAGGTCACCGGGTTTTTTGAACATTAGTCATGAGAGCTGTATTACGATCATAGTCGTAGTCGCTCCTGTGTTGCCGTTAGCAGTCGAGTGTATGCAAGCCGACGTTGTGTGTGATCGAGACGAGACTGAGTAGCCACAGTTTGAGGAGGTGGGTAATGAGTCACAAGTAGCAAGTCAACTTTTCAATGTGGACCATCCATCGAAACGAGTTCAGATCGAAGTGGGCGTTACTGTCAAAATAGGCGTGTTCACATCAAGGTGGGCGTTACTGCCAAGGTAGGCGTGTTCACATCACGTCCGAAAGTCACCAATGTGGGGATAGTAGTTATAGACCATGACAACCTTCATCTAAATTTACCTGTTCAATATTTTCATTACCAAGAAAGTATAGAAACTAAGTTTAAGTTTCTAAATGACTAAATTATTGTTCAAAATTTATAATTTTTGAAAGCATCAATTGTAAAAATTTTTATATATAGTTACCACCATTTTTTTAGTTCAGATAAACTAAATACATTTAAGAATACAACTTAAGTTATAGTGCAAAATTTTTTTTACATAAAACTGACAAAATAATAATTTGTTACAAAAAACAAGCTAATTTTGTAAACTAAATGTTTTTGCAATGAAGTTGCTAAACTGATTGTATTGTGCAGTCAGATAATAAGTAAGCATTAAATAAATAAATAAAACTATAACAGTGAAAAAGAAAACAAAAAATGTGACTGCGTGCAATGTAAAATTTTTTAATTTACCTTAACACTGAAAATGATGTGAACTATATCTTTTACAGTATATCTTGTAGCCTTTTGTTATAGTTAGCAGTTCTGCATTAATAAAAACTACACATCTAAAAATTTTATACTAAGTTAAAAGCAAATACGCAAGCATTACAAGTTATGTAAAATATAAAACTTATTTTTTCGTATGTAAATGCGAGTTCTTGCACTTACTAAAAGAGAAAAAATATTACAAAAAATGATACAACATAAATAAAAGAAAGTGGTTTAAAAGGAGTTCAGATAAATAAATTTTATCTTTCAGTAAAAATTATCTAAAAGAAGTTGTATGAAATCCTAAAAAAAGGGAAAGATAAACTGAAAGCAACAGAAAACATTTTTTCAGTATAAAAAGTTCATGAGATTTCTTTGCAGCCTCTTGTCGTTAAAAGCGGTGTAATTGATGGATAGAATCCATTATTCGTTTAATCGCATCGACTGTGAAACCACTACAACTTCTCGGGCCCATCATCATTAACAGAAAAGTAATGTTCCGATGGCGCGTTACTTACATTACTTGTTCAGTTTTCTTAACCTTTCTATACGAATAAGAAAGCGATAAAAATAAATATTACAGTCACTCCACAAATTTTATTTTGGGAGATGCAGAACATTTTGAATATATACCATCTTTTATATGTGCCTTTACAAATTTCAATAAATGTTTATTTAAAAAAATAGTTTAATTCCTTAAACAGTTATTTTAAAGTGAAAACTTACTTTTTGAACCAGGTGTGAGAGATACTTAAAATAAGCCAAAAGTGGGCTTTTTATGTATTTGTTTTACCAATATATATATTTTGCATAAAAAGTATGTTTTTTTTAAACAAAAATTTTGTGTTAAATGCTACAAATAAAAAATACGATTGACAGAATGTATCTGGACTGATTTTTAATTGTCCAAAAATCGTAAAAGAAATCTATACGTACTGTTTGCTATTTATTGAATTGCTGAAAATCTGGGGAAAAAAATAATTGGTAGGAGTTGTGAAAGAGTTAGTCAGTTATAGTTTTACAAAATTTTGAAATTTTTTAACCATTTCATTTTGAATTTGCGGACTAAAATAATAATTGAAATCTTACAAAGCTGGCTTGTAGTCTTCTAAGTCATTATCTGACTACAAAAAGTCACAATTTCATTCAAATTAAGATATCACTACCATTGGCATACCAAACTTATGTCATATAAATGTCACTACCATTGATAAAACTGGCTTCGAAAAATATTTAAAACATTGACCACTGAGTTATTTTAACTTAAAACAGATTTAATGAGCAAAGTATAAAGCTTATTAAATCTTTTAGTTTGTTTGGACAAATCAGTTAATGGAAAAATATAAGAAAACAAACATACATTTTACTAACACATTTAAACTTACTGACCTTTAAAGGCATTTTAAGAGAAAGTATTTATATATTTTAAATAATGCTTATTTAATAAGTTAACTATGATAATGATTAATTATGATAATGGTGATGATTAACAAGATAATGATTAACAACACAAAGTATTGTATAATTTATGCAACAATAAATAATAAAATACGGATAAGCATTTTAATTTTTAGAAAAACCAAAGGCGTGCTTGAATGAATATTACCTTTAAAATGAAAATTCTTTTTAAAACTTAAAAAAAAACCATTTCAGAATGGAATGTCTTTTTCCATTCTTTTTCCATTCTTTATTTCTGAAAAACCATTTCAGAAATAAAGAAACGGTTTAAAAACAATAATAACCATTATCGGAAAGAACATCTGTTCTAAGTTTAAAGGAACAGAAAAAATTAAAAAACCCATGATTGATATAAAACCAAATTTATTAGACTGTTTTTTATAATTAAAAAATACTGAATTGTACTTTTACTTGTAATTAGATCGCCAGAAAAAGTATAGATAAGTGACTCCGGTGTTCCATCTGCGTCAAAAAGTTAACTTTTATTATTTGTAAACTATTAAATCAAGGTTAAAACATTTATAATACTTTAATCTGTGTACAAACTATAAGTATATTCGAGCATAAGTGTTAAAAATAAAAGCCATGACTCATATTTGCCTTAACCTGAAACACCATTATTTTGTGATGTTTATAAACTCTAAGAAATAAAAAGGACTCAAACAATCCCTAAACGAATTTTTTTTGGGGGGGAAATGTTCGATTCCTTCCAGAACAACAGCGCTCTTTGTCTGGGAGGCAAAAAACTTGGAGAGGTATTCAAGGGTAAAAAGTGCAGTTTTTAAATTTTTTTTTTGAAATGGACAAAACAACTTTTATGTATGTTTTCCCAACCCAAAAAAGGTAAGCCTGTTTAGCGAGCAACATTTTGGTTAATTTCTTTGTTTGTAAAAATATATAAAAAAATAAAATTGTGATATTACAATAACTAGGTTTGCTATACTGCAAAGGAAAAAATATTTTAAATTTTTTATTTTAATTCTCGTAAGGAAAATAATGTAGCATGATACGTAAATTAGACGTAATTTTTTGGGAAACTGGTGAAATCAATACGCTTTATCTATAAATTTTACGTAATATTGACGGAATGAGATTACCATTGAGACATTTGGTAAAAAAGTTTCAGTATATATTGTGTAATATTAACAGAATGTATTTTACCCACTACCCTTCAGTAAGATTGCTTTCGAATATTTTATGTATTATTGACGAAACAAATTTACCTTTGAATTTTGGTGAGAAAGTTTTTGTACATTTTAAGTACATTCATACAATAAATGTTGACTTATATTTTAACATTTAGATTTTGGTAAAAAGTTTCCGTATATTGTACGTAATACTGACAAAATAAATTTATCACTTTATTTCTTTACCAATATTTTTGTATGTTTTACATTGCATTGACGAAATGAATTTACTAATTAGATTTAGTAAAAATGCTTCTGTGTATTTTACTTATTATTGACGAAGCAAATTTACCATTAAAATAATATGTAAAATAACGTACATCTTCTTATCTAGTATACAGGGTGTGATAAAATATTCATAAAATAAACGAAATTTTTTCACGTATTTTTCGACTCACGTATTTTTTCGATTATTCACGTATTTTTCGATTTTCACGATTTTTTTTACGTGAAATTTATATTTTTTGGATATCCAATTTTTCTATAATACGAAGTATCAGTTTTACGCAAATTTGACGAATGATTATTAAAATTTAAAAGTGATATATACGTATTTTTGACGCATAATTGATCGTTCTCTGCTCCATGGGAAATTAAATAAATACTGACAGAAAATGGTACCAAGCGTTAGGGGAGAGAAATAGGGCTTCCTATATATTTTTGTTAACTAAATAAAATAAATTGCTTCACAATTCATTAACAGAGTAGAATTCCATGTTTTATATTTTTTGTGGGAGTAGGACATCATAAAAATGCATGTTTTCAAGGCGTACCAATTAAATATCCGAGTGCTTGCAATATTCATTAGTATGCAATTTAAGCTTGTTGAAAAAATTTACACCGACAGCAATATTTTTTTGATGAAACATATTATAAAATAATATTTTGTTTACGAAGATATTTTTTCTAAAATTAAACCGCAATTCCTTATGAAAACGTCAACAATTATTAATTAATTATAGTATTTATTTTCAAATTGAGAAACAACTAAAAGACTCCAAGATTATGATAATCATAAAAAGCTAATTTTTACAAACATTGGAAAGAAGAATTTTAAATGTTTTAAAAGAAAAGTGAAAAGTAAAAAAAAAGTTAAAAAAAAGAAGATTTCTATTCATTTCAAAGGATTTTTTTTAATATTGGATCAACATTTTCCACATCCCACACAGTGAAATTGTGCGAAATTTTTACATTTCCAACAGTGAAATTTCCACATTTTTCATACTGTATTAGCAACAAATTTGTTAAAAATATAATTTATTCTATATCTGGTAATACAATTAACTCTTCGTAATTATTTTTAAAAAAGTCAAACGTCTGGCTTTTGAGAAATTATTGACTTTTTGAACGATCGATGGTTTTCAATTTCTACATGGAGAAAAAAAGTCTGGTAAAATGATTATACTCTATAGTAATGACATTTCTGTAAAAAAAAAGAAAAACACGCAATCCTACTTGATAAAAACAAAATATACGGTACTTAAATCTTTCATTAGGTCATTTTTTCGTTCATATGGTAACGGTTTACCGGAAATTCAGTTTTTTAAAACTATAGTTCTTATTACCACGCATTTATAAATAAATACGAAAATAAAAACTAAATTTAACCGAATAAAGGATTTTTACGCTAAGCTCTAAGGTATTATGATAAAATTACAATATTTTACCCCTTTAATCAAAATTTTATTCCGTATTATAAAACTATATTTTATTGTTTATTTTACAAAAATTATTACCAAAGTGTTTCGGTCAAATTTACCTACCTATCTTTCTCGTGTTCTCCTAGAGCCAGGAACACGGCAAATTTAACAATATTTTGACCTTACTTTTTTTTCTCAGTGTAGAAAGTTGGAAGAAGGTTATTTTTTTTAAATGTATAACACTTTCTCGTAACTATTTTCTTTTTTTAGAAAGTGATTCAAAATATCCAGTTAAAGTAAATCAAATAAGATTATGGGCCTCTAACGCTATTCGGATTTGCTTGAGGGCCCAGACTGAACGAAATAAACAAGGACAATAAACAAAAAAACATATTGCAATGCATATACTGATTTCCTATGCATGTTACACATCTTGACTACAAGAGATGCTCGAAGTCTAAAACGCCTAAAGACACGCATTACATCGACATTCAGTGGAATGACAAACGTTGTCAAACTTTCCAGTTGTACACATACTGCCGCCTCTACAGACCTGCTTAAATTTTGAGCATCTCCTGTAGAAATATCGGACGTAAATATGTATCGTGTGGAAATGCAATAAAAATAAATGATACACAGAATAATTATATAACATATAATTTATATAACATATAATTTATATAACATATAATTTATATAACATACAATTTATATAACATATAATTTATATAACATATAATTTATATAACATACAATTTATATAACATATAATTTATATAACATATAATTTATATAACATATAATATAACATATAATTTACAGTACCCTCGTGCCGCTTTGGATATTTTTTGTGATTTAATATTCGTATACCAATTTTTATTCGTTTTGTTATACACTGACAAAAAATCACTTCAAATTATGGTAACCTAATCGTTATAGCAATGTAAACACTTTATTTAGTGTAATTTTGCATTTTATAACTACCGCCGAATCACCCCAATTAAATAAACATTGGTGTAAAAATTACGGTATAATATATTACGGTAGAAATACGGTAAGATGGATTTTACGAATGATGCAATATATATACCGGTATTTTATGCCGTAATTTAATACGGAATTTTTCACAGATTACTTGCTTTGTCCTTTTATTTTGGAGAAGAATTTTTAAATGATCCTGGATATTTTTGATTTTCTTGTGTTATCCTTGTTTATTTTCATTGTATTGTTTTGTATTAATTGTTGACTCACGTCGTAATGCAGTTTTTAACATTTCTAAGCAAGATTTAGAGAAAATGAACCATATTGAGATCATTACATGAAAGATAGAGAATTTAGGCATTGGAAAAGTCATTTTTCAAAAATTGAATTATTTTATCTTGAATTAAAACAAAAATTATGTTTATTTATAAAAACCAAGACTATTTCGTTTCGGCTTTAAATGTCAAAGAAAAATCTGAATTAAATCTGAAAAAAAAAGCTAAATTAATTTACTTCAATGGTATGCCAATCATTTTTGCACACAAATAAGAACACAGATCACTAAAGCAAATCTTTCAAAACCTTTGAAGGAAGGCAATTGCTTCACCTAGAAAGATTTCCAGTTCATCGAGATATTTCTAGTTCTTCCAAGATAATAGAAATCTTTCATCCCAACTCTCGTTCGTTGATGTGAAAGCATATGTCTACTTTCTCACGCCCTTATGACTTGCTTTTACAGAAAAAACAAAGCACTGAAGTTCCAAAACTTAACCTGTAATAGCGAGAAGTGGTACTAGAATTTTGAATCACTTGGGAATACAAAACTTTTTAAAATGGGTTTGATTTTAAAATATATTTTTTTCTTTGAGAACGTGAGACAAGAAAAAAATACTTCCATTTCTTTCTTTATGTAAACACTGATAATTTTACTTAATTAAAGTAGTTGTATTATTCTTTAGATAACTTTACTTAATTTTGTATAGACGTCTAACTGGACATATCGTGCTTGTTGGAAGCTTTAAATTTTTTGTTTTCCAGTTTTAGTAGTGTAGCTATAAAAAACAGGATGTGTGATGTCATTATACATTATACATTTCCTAACAATAAAAATTTTCTTTAATTTCCTAAATTTAATTTTTTAATCATTCTTAATCCAATAATAATTAAATTAAATCAATTATTTAATTCGCATCACTTTTTATGAAAAGCGAATGTAAATACATTTATTCTTTTTTTATCAATCAATGTAACGGTTAACCTTTTAATTCAATACAAGTATATAACTCATTAATTCACTGTGTCGTGACTATTCGAATATCAAAATCTATTTTTAACTCTATTTTCCTTAAGCTCCTTTATTTCTCTCATCACAAAAAAGTTTCGGTTACAGGGTTAAATTAATTTCTTACTATCTTTTAGGTGATTAAACTGCAGCCAGATTATTTAAAAAATTTTATTAATAATGCGGGATTGGCTTCGTTTTTGGCTATATTATCAACGGATAACCAGCCAACTTTGGAACTATTCATTATCTGAAATGTTAAAATTCTTGGCACTAAGACTGGAAGATTTTTTTTATGTCCGAGGGCCCCTCAGTTCATCCATTTATAGTTTCAATTGTCAGATAAAACTGCATCTCTTCATTTCGATAAAAGGAAATGCTGCTTACTATTTTATTTTTATTGTTATGGCCATATTTTATATTCCTTATAAAAATATTCCCATAATAAAGCTGGGTCATTTAAACTGTTGTGTATAAATCCCTTTTCCCTACTAACGCAATGTATAATGTGAAAAAAATGGACCATCCTGAATAACTTTCGATCTGATGATCGGATTTTCACGTTCTAGGACTTAATCTTAATGACTCAAGGGGGTGACCTCAAATATACTTCTGAATAAGTGCAGACGATATTTCAAGATACAAAATCAGACATAAGGAAGTACTTTCTCTGAATAAACCTACTTTTTTTTGTGGACGGATTGGGATTTCTGACCCCCAAAATGAAAGGAGTAGCCCGAATCTGGGAAATATGGTTCTAATAGTTTGGTCAGGAGAGCTCTCTAAAGTGATCCAAAGTGAATGTTAACTTTATTTTTTTCATATTTCGCCATATTTGGAGAGCTTTTTAAGCGAATTGAAAATTTTTTGCACACAATTATGAAATTTCGTTATCCAAATACTATATCCTATACAAAATATAACTTTCAGTAAATATTAATTATTTTTAATTATTTTACTTTATAATAGTCGAAAATATTTTGTATTATAAAGTATGCAATTTTTATACCATTTTAAAGAATGTAATTTATATGGTAAAATAAAAAATTGAAGCAAAATCGGCCAACTAGTTCCTGAGAAATTGAATTTCAAGAAAGTCAGATACTTAAAGTTCAGGGTGGTTCATTTTTTTTTTGAAGAGGAATCAATACACGGACAGTTCAAGCAGCCTAACTTTATTTTGGGAATATTTTTATACCGAATAAAATATGGCATTATGAATAGAAATAAAATAATAAGCAGTTATTCAGGGTGGTTGTTTTTTGGTGCACTGTTCAACAAAAAATTTCACTATTAGAATCACGCTTGCCGAAAATCTGTTGGAAATCATGCTTCCTCTCTATAAAACTGGATTACTTTCAGTATAATATGCACAAATTTTTATATTTAAAAATATCCGCTTAAAATTGAATTTAAAATAGAGCTATAACAAATTAAAATTAAATTTAAAATTTCGAATATTTTAAGAAAATGGAAAATTTTTCCTAAAAAAAGAGCTAATTTTCATAGCTAAATTTTAAAATGTTTCTATATCTATGGGAACACTGAAAAGCTCGGAAATTTTTACCGAAGTGCTTTGGTAATGATTTTGGTAAAATTAACAATAAAATATGATTTTATAATATAAGATAAAAATTGGTTAATGTGGTAAAATTTTGGAATTTACCAGACCTTAAATCAGGGCATAAAAACATTTATTTGGTTAATGTTAGTTTTCAGTTTTGTATTTTTTACCAATTAAGAGCTACAATTTCAAAAAACAGAGTTTCTGGTAAACCGCTTGGTAAATTTAATCATGATGCCTTAGAAGCATGGTATAAAAACAATTTATTCGGTTGAATTTACTTTCAATTTTGAAAAGGTGTGATTTTCCATAACTTTGAAAACCAGAATTTTCGGTAAGCTATAACTATATGAATGAAAAAAATACTAAATAAATAGTTTAAATACCGTATACTTAGGTTTATTAACCAGCATTTTAGTTTTCTGCGTTTGTACATAATATGCTGATCGAAGAAGTTTAAAATAATTTGGCATATATATATATATATATATATATATATATATATATATATATATATATATATATATATATATATATATATATATATATATATATATATATATATATATATATATATATATATATATATATATATATATATATATATATATATATATATATATATATATATATATATATATATATATATATATTTTTTAAAAAATTCAAATGTAATGTTACAACAACATCTGCATGATGTTTTATGAATTTTTGCTTTAATTTAAATACTGAAAAAGTTCATGTCTTTATTTATAGTCATAAATAAGTACAGAATTGTCAAGATCAGAAATTGCTTTTTCTGGTCTCTAACTAAAACAAATTCCCCAAAACGCAAATTACTTAAAATCTGCTTTAAACTTGTATCATTTATTATTCCAAAAGTTAATTTCACGTGCGTCTTTTTCCTCCAGCTCTGGTGCTTTTTATTTTTAAATTTGTAAGTGCGAATTAGTATTATTCGATTTAAAACCTGCAGAAATTTAATGATCCCAAGCAGCATTTTACAGTTCAGCAAACATGGAGGGAAAAAACAGTTATTTAAAATTAAAAGCTTCTGTTAAAATTACTTTTTAAATTTACACCAAGGAGAGCAATTAAAATGGTAAAGAGAGTATTTACTTTAATAAAATGGCGTCTTTTTGATTTTACATTCATTATTTAAATTTTAAATTCAGACTTTAAACAGCTGTTAAAATAAATAGTTCGTTTAGTATAGGCTTATTATGAGTAAGATTATGAGATATTAAAAATGTATCCGATTTTACTTTACATTTAAAAAGTTTTGAGATACGAAAAAAAAAATTTAATATTACCATTTTGTATAGCAATAAAAATAAGTTTGTATAAGTGTATTTTGATTTCAAATTTAATAAAACGATTTGTGAAGGCAAATTTTTAATTTTATTCACACAAAAAAAATTTCTTCATCAGATTTCAGGACAATTTTTGTACATCTAAAAAACCAAATATTAACTATAGTTATTTTGAAATATTGCTATTTAAGTGCATTATTTATTACACATGTAGAGTTTTTTTAATTTTATTTCTACATTTAAAAGCAGCTGTAGATCATTCTTACAATATATATTAGTGCATGTGTGCTTTCAAGTCAGTTTGTTCTCATGTTTGACGGATATACAAGCAGTATGGAAAGAGTTTCATTACATATTTTTTTGAATTTAACATACAGGAAGAAAGAAAACTAACAATCGATCTTTATGCTTTTATCCTGAGACCCAAGCTAACTGTTCGAATTCAGTTCATTTCCAGTCACAAAATGCAATACTACTAAAATAAATATGCATTCTCAGAAATAAAATTCTCACACCTGACGATCCAGCAATCCTTGAGCTGTATTTCGTTAATTTCGAGTATCTTTTGTTCAGAAAATCACGTGATTTGAGACGAAAAGCGAACTCTCAAATATAGGACGAAAATGTTGCCTCTACTCAGTACCTCATCGCTCGGTACCTCATCGCATAAGAGATTGTTAACTATAATGACGAACTTACAATGAAGACTAGATGATCGAAAATAAAAGGAAATGAAACAAGCCGACTGGTATAGATGGTGGTCAAAGAGTGGGCTGCTTATTAGGAAGGTCCAGGGTTCGAATTCCGCTTCGGACATGTGTGTAATTAATTTCTCTGTTCTATCAGTCCTCGTGTTGTTTGGGAAGCATTTAAGCACCTATCTGGTACTTAAGTGATTATCAAGTTAGACATTAGACGCTATGAGGTTGTTTTTTTTTTTTTTTTTTTTAAATAGAATGATGAAATATTTTTTTAAAGTTTTGACGAAATTTGATTCTTGGGAAACGTGATAGTTATCTCGCCACTCTCACAAAATTTTCAATTCCAGCATATATAATATACGGTTTCATCAAAAACGAAGAATGCTTCGTGAAATTTGAGCATCCATTTTTTACTGTGTGGAAATCGACTACAGGATGATGTCGATTTTTGAAAAAAAAATATTATTATTAAAACAAAAACATCGAAAAAAGAAAAAAGCCCACATAAAAACATCAGTTAGTGACTAAAATATGCATAGAAAGTTTATTATTATTATCTTTTTTTAACAATTTCAGAATTGAGAGTCAGACGATGTAAAGTAGTTATACGCTCAATTAAAAGCTTACACAAACTCTTTTCTGCTTATTGTTGAAATTGTTACTGCTTTTTATAGGTATACACCAAGTTTAGCATACAATTCGTATTAACGGTAACAATTTAGTAAAAAAACTCATCGCCAATTTTCAGACCCTTCATAGAGCAGTTTCATATTGTAACAAGTCATTAAATATCTCTCCTGTAATTCGTTAAATAAAATTTTCACCATACTAATAAAAAGAATAACTCCATATAATCAGACACCTTATTCGACACTTTATCCATAGAGTTTTCGAGTCGCTTAAGTTTTCAAGATGAGGTTAAATTCGGAACAAGAGAAGTGGACAAGAGACTTCCACCGCTTTGCTGACTAAACTGTTGCGATCATAATTTCCAGATTGAGGTCACCCCTCATAATGTTATGGTCAAAAATTTGTAAAAAATAAAATTATATCGCAAATGATTTTACTTACTAATTTTGAATAAGACATATAAAAAAGCATTTAAATTATTTGAATATTACTTATCATGTATATCACTTATATATATATATATATATATATATATATATATATATATATATATATATATATATATATATATATATATATATATATATATATATATATATATATATATATATATATATATATATATATATATATATATATATATATATATATATATATATATATAATAAATAAATAAATACAAGAAAACACTAAGAAAGTTAAGAAAAACAATAAGTAACATTTAATAACAATAAGTATATTTAGTAACAATAAGTAAAAGCAAAATATATCAATTTTTTTTCTTTTTATTTTATTTTTTCTTTTTATTTTATTTTATTATCTGTTTTTACATGTCATATTTACTTTTTATGATCTATTTTTATGTAGTTATTTTAATTTTAATTAATACAAAAATTTTTTTGAGTGCTCCTCACACTATTGTATTAATATATTTTGCTTTGGCTTTATTGATACAATATCAGAAAGCACTCTGTTTAGCGGATATAATTGTGTGGGCTGAAGAAAAGATTATATCTTTTTTTTTCCGGCTTTTTTTCCGGTTTTTTAATTAACATTTCACTTTTTTTTTTTTTTTTTTTTTTTTTTTTTAATAAAATGTTGTTTGTTGTTTTTTTACTTATTATTTCCTACCCCTTTTTTTCATTTGTCTATAATTTTTCTTTGTTTTTTTCTTCATTTTGAACTTATTTTTCTTCATTTTATTATGAACTTTTTTTTTCTTCATTTGTTTTTTTCTTCATCATTCAATATAGTCAAAGCAAAATATATCAATACAATTGTGTGAGAAGCACTCTTTTTTGCGGATGTAATCGTGTGAGCTGGTGAAAAGATTATATCTTTTATTTTCCGGATTTTTTAAATTTTTTTCTGGTTTTTTGTTATTTTATTATTATTTTTCTTTTTTTCCTCTTTTTTCATTGTTCTGTGATTTATCCCTTGCTTTCTCTACTTTTTGAACTTATATATTTTGAATATATGTATATATATATATATATATATATATATATATATATATATATATATATATATATATATATATATATATATATATATATATATATATATATATATATATATATATATATATATATATACTCCAGTAAGCAGAAGTGAACAAAATTAAAAGAAATACAAAAATAGCTGAAAATCACTTTAGACGATCTTCCTTAATATTAAGTCATATTTAAATTCATATATTCACAGTTTCTACTAAATGAAATTCTCTAGTGGGATTTCCTTTGAATATTAAATTTAAAAAAGGAAAAAGCTCTATTTTTGGAAGATTTGAAACTCCCTTCGATTCAAACATTTATTCTTTTTCTCCATTTTTGACTTATTTTAAATATGTGTTATAAATTTTATCGAAGAATGTCTTTGTTGAGTTGTGTTGACTTTAAAAATCTTGATGCAATAATTAATTGAAGTAATTATTTAAAAAAGTTAAATGTAAATTTGAAAGAAACTAAAACTCAAGAATTGATATTTTAATATATAAAGGCTAGATTAGCTTGTATTACGAAATGCATTGTACATTACTAATGTACAAAGCAATTTAATTTATTATGCAATTTTTTAATTATTATAGATTGGCATCCAAAAAGTTTCAGAATCAATTAATTGAAGCTAACTAATCATTTAAACGAAGATGCTGAAAATATTCTTAAATAAAGAAAATATTTGAGTGCAGATACTAACTAGTTCAGTTCTCTATTTTACAGTACGAGCACTATATCTCTTCCTTTTAATTATGTTATTAAGTTACATTAATGCATTATTAAGTTACATTAACGCATTATTAAGTTATATTAACGCATTACGTTACATTATTACATTATTAGCGCATTATTAAGCTGCATTTATTTAGTTATATTACAGCATAAAAACATTTAAAAATAAAATGTTACAAAATAATGATTTAGCAAAATATTTTCAATAAATGTAATGGAAAGTTTTTAAAAGTAATGTAATGCAAATCTACGAACGAAGAGTTTTCAAATTTAGGTAGTTCTCAATAGATACTCTAAGTAAGTAAACTTATCATGAACCCCCCGGAACATATCAGATGTCACATTTTTGGATGGTGCAACTCATTGATAACAACATGCATTTTCAAAAATTGAAACAACAGTATTTAAAACTTAAAAGTAACTGAAGTAAATATACGTAAGTAACGAAGATACAAACACTATTTTTCTATATTATGTTGAAAACTAGATTGCATGTTGCTTGGTGAAAAATTTTTGTTGATAAATGTTTTTTGTGGCACTTAATTTGACGTTAACAAATTTAATCAAGACTGCTTGGAAAGGCATTTGCCAAAGAAGTTAAGGTAAGCATTTACTTTCTCGGTAATTACTCATGTTTTACTGAATTAATTAAGGAAATATTTCTCTTGAGAGAGAAGAAAAACTAGCAAAGTAAATTTTTTTTTTAACATTTTGACGACTGCTGTGCTAAAAATATTGATTCAGAAGAATTTTTAAAATTGCGTTATTTTATCAAATTTTAAAAATATTTAGGTATATATTCTAAACAATATTTTGAATTAGGAAGAAAAATTGAATTTAATTATTAGATTTTATAATTCTTTCAAATTTTATCCTTTTTATTACAGTTTAATTATCATAAAGAAATATTTAAAATATTGATAAAATAATTATTGTAAAATAAATAATAATTATGTCACGTGAAAATTATGAATTGAATCTATCTAAAAATCAACAGTTTAACAGTTAACAACAATTCATCCTTAAACGATAAACTTCTCAAAAGTTGCTGAAATTTGGAGCTGGCTGCAAAATCTCCGTGTTCTGGAACAGACCCATTAAAGAATCTCTTCTGTCAACTCCGCAATTATTACAATGAATTTGTTAAAGATGCACTTCTCAATTTTCTCATCCACATAAATTGTTAATTTGAATAATTAAAACCGTAAAGCAAAGATTATTTTGAAAACGTCTCTTTGATTTTGGTAACGTTAATATCACCATTGCTTTGAATATCAATTAGTTGTGAATAATGGCATGCATTTTGCCAATGTCTTGTTTGTGTATCACATTCAATTTATGCCATCGCATTCAATTTATAGAAGAAATAACTTTATGTAAAACGATTAATTTGATAAAACAGATAACTACCAAATATTTTCTGGCATTTTTTGAAAAATGTGAAAATAAATCTGTGACGGAGTGCGTAAAACAAAAAACATAATTGATAGGGCTTTCCTGTGCTAATCTGCAATCTAGATTATTTAAGAAAAGGAACTTACAGAAAAGGCAAAAGTTTTGTGACGATTTGTCTTTCTGTTCTAACTTTTTCTACAGGCAAAACTTCTTACTAATATAAATGACTAATTTGAAACTCTAGTCATCCGACAATTCTCGTTTGGTGTTTATTAAATTCAAATTTTTTAAGTCTATTGTTAGTTGCTCCTCATGTAGGATAAATAAAGCTACGAATTTCTAAGTAACGTCACTAAGAAATCTTTCTTATAGAAAAACAAATAGTCTCAAATTTTATGTTTCCTACTGTATATAATAAATTTGTGTACACGATATTTAATTAAGATATTTTAAGATGCGGAACCAAATTCTAAAACGTACTTTCTTTGAATAAACACATTTTTAACCGTCGGTGGAGGGAGTGAATAAAGGGTTTAGGTGTTCTATTTTTTTAACTTTTGCGCACTGTACTTATTAGTGGAAGCAAGCTGGTACCAGGCGAGAATTCAAGTAAGAAATACTTTTTCTTTTTAACTATTGACATTGTATGGTTTAGATATGTATATGGCGATTTTCCGTTTAAAACACTCATTAAACATTGCCGTTTCAAACAGTCATTAAACATTTCAGTTTCAAACAGTCATTAAACATTTCCGTTTCAAACACTCATTAAACATTTCCGTTTCAAACACTCATTAAACATTTCCGTTTCAAACAGTCATTAAACATTTCCGTTTAAAACACTCATTAAACATTTCCGTTTCAAACAGTCATTAAACACTTCTGTTTCAAACACTCATTAAACATTTCCGTTTCAAACACTCATTAAATTCGCTTTTTTCAAACAGTAACTAAATTTCCTCATTTGAATATCATTTCCTATAGTTTGATCAAATGAAAGGTTTTAAATTTTGCATTTTATTGAGGTACTAATGAATATATATTTAAATTAATGTATTTTAATCAATATGTTGTTAGATGTGTTGTTTTTAAGTAATTATTATCAAAATTGCTTGCTTCTTGAAATTAGTTTTGATAACTTTTATTACCAGAGTTAATTCATCATAACTCACTCTCTCTTTTGCTATATATATTTCTTAAAACATCCGATAACAGTTTTTTTTCTACCTTTCCTTATTACTATTTTTACAGAATTAAAGCATTATATAAGAATATATAAACTAGCAGATTTATGTAAAAGAAAATGAAAAAAAATCATAAGTAATAGTAAAATTAAGATATATGAGTATTCATCTAACATATTTCATTACAATCTCTATTATTAGACAATCTGTAATGTCTAATAATATGGAAAATACATTACTATTTCAAGTTAGTGCATAGATTTTAAAGAAGAGTACTATGATTGCATGTTTTATTTGAATTTACGGAATAGAATAATTTCATATCACATATTTCCTGCTCAAATATGAAGGAATATTTGATGCTTCAAAATGTTCCATTAAACTAACTTTTATAAAAGTGTCGAGATGTTTTGGAAAGTATTTATCTAGTTTGATTAAACTGATATGATTTTAAGCATTCTGTTTTTCTTGACTACAAATTTAATTAACGTTCCTCTCATGATTGCTTCCGTCTAATTTGATATTTCCCAAAAGTTTTTCTTCTTTGTAGTTCCGACCCTTTTCTTCCTACTGCTTTCTCTGTTGCATTTTCTTTTCTTTCTAGTAGAGCTTTCCTTCATTATTCTTTGTAATTTAATAAAAACCAGTCTTAAGATGCTAAGAAAGATTTTCTAAGATGAAAAGCGAAATATATATACATAAATATTAAAATTTAAAAAAATTTTCTATAGTTAATGCGCAGCAGAATTAAATAATCATCGTATTTGATTCGCATTTCTCGACATTTCTCATTCTATTTAGCTATTGTATACAATATTAAAATACTAATCAGTAAAGTATGAAATAGGATTATTTCATACTTTTAATCTGCATGATTAGGATTTATTAGCATTAATTGAAACTAATTTCTTGATGTCAACAAGAAGGTTCATGTTTTATTTTGTTTTCTATAGCAATTAAAGCATAAAGTTTTTGTAATTAATTATAGTTTTTATTATTATAGTATTATAGTTTCTTTAACTTGTATTATTAATAATAGCTAGATAAACCGGAATAATAACACTGATAATCATGTCTGGCTTGATACTGACCTTTTTTAATGTAGCTAGATATGCTGGTTTCAAATCTGAAAACCGCTTTTCTTTATTATGTCAGATTTTGAAGATATTGACAAGAATTAATTTTCATGGAAATCTATATAATTTCCATTGGCCATCGATTAATTTTTATGGACTACTGATTAAATTTCATTTGTTTTCTTATAATTTGCTTGTATTCAGTAAAATAATTACAAATTTTTGTAACAGATACAAATAACTTGTGAAATTCTATGCAATGAGTAACATTATTTGCTAGAAGCACAGGGAAAAGCTACGGGATAAAACCCTAGAATAAAGCGCGCAGAAGAAAGAGCAATGGAAAAAAAATTACAATAAAAGCATTACTTTAAAAATTACATGAATTTAAGTACCGATTTAATTCAGGCTGTTAAACACGAATGTAATGTAATTAAATATTAATTTTGAAAACCATTAGAACTTTTTCAAAAACTGATTAATATACAAAGTTTTATTTGAAGTTACAGAAGCGAACTATTATTTTACCATATATTAATTTTGAAAACCATTAGAACTTTTTCAAAAACTGATTAATATACAAAGTTTTATTTGAAGTTACAGAAGCGAACTTTTAATTTATATTCTACTTTCTTTTTAACTGTGCATAATACAATCATACAATGTACTTAATATTATTGCGTATAATTCATCAGTTAACAATATTTTTTTAGAAGGTTAGTTTTGTAATAGGTTTAAAATATTAACAAAAATTATGAAGCGTATCATTTTAAAACAGTACGTGTTTTTAAAAAAATCACAAGTTGGAAATGCATTAATAGATTATTATTTTAACACAAAACAATTTGTATGATTATTGAAATCTTTGAAAGCAGAAAAAAAAAATTTTGAACTGAAAATTTGAGAGCTTCTTAAGACTGTTAAACATTAAATTAAATAATATGGAATACAAAAATTTTCTTTCATGAACTTTCAATTAATCCTTATGCATTAGTTAGTTATTTTTTTTTAAAAAGATGTAATTTTATTAAAACAAATATTTAAATACATTAAATTTGGTTTCAACTCACTGAATGGGCCAAATCAAATTGTATGTTAAATTCACATAATTGTTAAAGTGAGGTTTTTTTCTGATGCTTTTCTTTCCAGTGCTTTTTTCCCAGGATTCATTTCGGTATTTATAGTTACCATTTGTTACTGTGAGAACATTCAGGATGCAATGTCAAACTTGGATTGGAAAACAACACTGAAGTAATGATAACAATGAAGTGAACACAAATGATTTTCTTACCATATAAGGTATTTCAACAAAGGGAAGAATTTTTGTTTACTACGTTTCTAAATTTCAACAAAAGGTAGTAGTCATTAAATTCAGTTACAATCCTGCATTTCAGGAAGAAAAAAATTATTTACACATATTTCATAAGTTGCTAAAGTTTATTTTCGATTTATATAGTAACATCATACATTTTTTTACATTTATTTCCTTATTATTTTAAAGTAATACTATCATGAGAGGTAACATCTTGTTAGATTTAGTTTTTAAAATTCTTTGCTGCTTAAATTCTTTGAACTAGTAAACTTATTATTTTTATTAGTAGTAGTAGTATTTGAGCTAGTATCCTTAGTATCATAAAAGTCATCAAAACCGTTAAAATACAGAAATGTAATAAGAAATAACTTTACCCGGCATGTGAATGGATGTAGGTAAAAGCAACATTTGCTGCTTACAATATTTTAAAGTGGAATACAACCTGCGGCAAAAACCTTAAAGTTGAGTGAGGTAAGAAAAAATTATGTATTTTGGCACGTAAATAGAAATTATATTTATGTAATGAATAAACCGGCTTTCATCTCTGAGTACTTTTCCCTGTAAAATTAATAAATTTAACACTTATAATTAACACTTATATGCATAAAAAATCTCATAATATTCAAAGATTCTTTTACTCGAACTACACTTGAAATTATAAGAAAAAATACAAACTAATTAAAAGAAGAAGACAACTAACAATAGCAAAATAATTATGTGAACGCAAGGAGAGATATTCTTTTAAGAAATGTAATAGTGTAATAATAATTTTTACTTTTTACGCCCACAAAAGTAATTATATACAAACAGAAAATTTTATGAAGTAAATAACGAAACAACTTCTAGCATGTTAAGTGTTCAGCTAAATTAAAAGAATTTTTTAAATTTAAATCTCTTTTTAAACTGTTCGTAGTTTATCATATTATTTAAAAGTGAACATTAATCATTTAAGTAAAGACACTTTCAATAATTAGCAACATTCTTCCATTTGTTGTTTAACTTTCCATAAATGAAGTTAGCAGTGCCTTTCTAGTCCTTAATAAGAATGTAGTTGTCTAGAACATCTTCAAATATCTTGAGTAATGGTCGATAGATTCTTTCCGTTTCTGAGCAAAGCCATTTGTTTGAGTTTGTTTTCTAGGACAAATAATTGTCTTTATTGACGAGAATATGTTTGGCGTACTTTTTTCACGAATAAATTTGCCTTTTTTGGAAAAATATTATGTGAAAATATGTTGTTGCTTGTTGTTAATTAAATCAGTTAATTTTATTTTGGTCACTGAATAACTTTAAACAATGTTTTACCTATTTTGTCTCTTGTTTACATATATATTTGAAGATAACTCATTGGACAATCCATTTTACAAATTAAATTTAACACTAGAAATAAGGATAGGGCCCAATTTAGCTCCTCTCGTTTTTTATTGCCCAGTAATTTGAAAAATAACTTACTAAAAGTGTTAAGTATTTCTAAATTTTATTAATTTGATACAATTTAAGTGTTTATTTAATCATTCATTGTATTAGCCTTATAAAACGTATATATTGAACCTCAAACCTAGAATGAACCTCATGCCTGGGAGGGGCCAGTGTGTCCCTTTAGGTAGTTTGGTAGGTATGCCATAATTCCAGGTAGTTTTGGGTAAAAAGTACCCTTTAATATATATAAAGTATCCTAAATAAATTAAAAAAAGCAGGAGCATTTTAACATATGTATGTAATAATTATTTATGAAGAAAATGAAACTAAATTATCTAAAAAAATAAATGTATACGTATAAATGAAAAGTTCAGTGTTCCATTTAATCAGATATTTTTATCAACCGAATCGAATAAAATATAGAACTTTGATGTTCTATAATGAATGATGTTCTATAATGAGTTGAAATCTATAATGAGTTTTTATTAAATTAATGATTATAATATTTTAATATTTAGGAGGTCTAATTTATCTACTTACAAACAATCTGGGAAGGGCCAAATTGGCCCTTTAGTGTTTCTAGGTAAACAGCAATTTTAGTTTTTCTAGTTTTGAATATTATAATCTTTTTTTATTCCAGTGCTTTCTACTAGGTAATAAAAGAATACTATTATTATTGTATTTATTATATATATTGGCGTGATATTCGAGAGATTGAGTATATATATTTTAAGTGAGAAACCTATTATTGAGTTTCGAAATTGTATAACAAGCTTATTTTTGACCATTTCAGTCTTAATACTAAGAAGTACTGAATTGTATGGCTACACTATTATTCTTTTTGGATATTGGCAGAGTGTTTTTATTCAATTACATTAAAATTCATTTTTAAATTATATTCATCTGTGAAGTCAACCATTCACTTTCGTTTACCTTATCTATTATAATTTGTTTAGCGACGCAACTCCTGTTTTTCTATTTAACTTTATTTCTACTTTCAATTGAAGTATGTCCCGCAGTGGACTGATCGTTAAGACACGGTTCCCATCAGATCACCGATGTCAAGCATCACTGGCTGCGGTCAGTGTGCGGGTGGGTGACCCACTTGGATCAGTCTGCGTTCGAACCGAGGGTGTGCGGTGTTGGTCCTCGTTAAACTGCGCTACCGTAAAGTGCTCGACTTCGCGTGCAGTTTGTTGGGCTACCGGCGCTGGGGTGCCATCCCCTCTGCAGAGGATCAAGATTGTGATGGCATGTCTTCGGATCATCCTCAGGGATGTTTCCCAGACCGTCGCCAATAGCCCATTGTGCAGCTCTAGTGCGACGTAAATGAGCAACAACAACAATCAATTGAAGTATATATACTTCTTATTTTAATTTGCACTGTATTTCACTATATGAGCTATAAGCAGATTTTCATGTTTGGACAATTTCCGGAAATCAGACCCAGACCATTCTAGAACTTTCAAGAGGTAAACAAGATCCATTTTTTTCCTTGCATTTTCGAGTTTTTTTTCTTTGTTTTTCAAAAATGTTTTATGCATTCGGTAAAAATTTGCAGCTAGACAAAATTCAAATTATATAATCAGTATTATAGGATGCTACCAAAAATATGTTCAGAAACAAGTTGGATTTTTGCTTGACATTAGATAGATTTGTGTAATGGATTGCTCGTTTATTTCTTTAAAATAAGTATGCAATAAGAATTTTTTTTTATAAAAAATAGACTATGAATTAGTGAGGGTATTTAAAAAAAATAATTTAAAATGCTTTTCTGAAAAAGTATGTTTTGCCCACATAATTTTTGTTTTAATGTTAGTTGTGTAATGGAATAAATACAAACCTTAAAGTGAAGTTTATGTCAACAAATTTTGGATCATTTTAACAAAACGATACTAAATCTCCAGTTATCAAACTAAATTATAATTTATTAGTAATTCTAAATTTAAAATTATTTTTAAAATCAATTGCAAGAAAGTTACAAAAAAGTTACACGAAACTAAAATTCTACATTAAATTAAAATTATTTATACTATTATATTGAAATTAAATATTAAATTATATTAAAATATGCATTGAATTATTTAAATAATACAGTACGCTAAAATTGATAATTAAATTGCATCAAAATTCCGTATTACATTTTGAAGCAAGCAAAAAAGAATCTTAAAGACTATGTTTTCAATTACAGAAAAAAAATTATTATTTTACTGCAGAAGTGATCAGAAATTTCTGTTAGCATCGGTTTAAATTGCTTACTAAATAATCAATTAGTTTCGAAAAACTTAAATTAAAAATATAATTTTTATGTGTTTAAATTTTTCTTTTAAAATGTAATATAATTATTTTTTTAAAAATTTTATTACTAATATAAATTAATGAAATAATTTAGATTAAAGGAATGCATTGATTATTTTATCTCGTTTTGAAAAAAATAAAGAATATTATATTAAAGTATGTAGGTACGAAGCACAATTAAGACTATTTGAAACTGAAAATAGTATTTAATAATTTATGACTATGAAATTTGTTTTATTATAGTTCAAAACTCATTATAGATTATGATATTAAAAGTAATTACAATTCTAGAATTATATATAATAAAAATTATGTTTGACTAGACGCTATTTTTGATGCTTAATTTTTTTAATATACTATGGTTTTATGATACTTTTGCCACAATATGACAATAAATCATTTATTTTATTATTTTATTCTTTATTTTATAACTTAATTATTGAAAAAAATTCAAATCCAGAATCATAAACAAAGAAAACACTACATTCCGAAAATAAATCATAATTAGAATAAACGAGCAAAAAATGAGCCGCATAAAAACAAAAAAGACGAAAAAACCAAATAAACAAAAACCTACAAAAGAAAATAATGAGCTTTGTTGTTTTGCTTGCACGCTCTGTCGTTTTTTATTCAAGACACTTTTCTGTAAGTCAATACTAACACATTGCATTATTTAAATAACGAAAAGGAGTTGCAAAAATTATTTTATAAGTGAAAGCTAACTTGTTTTTTTAGAGTAAAATTATACGCTTTACCTCATTAAAAGAGATTTCGTTAAAATAAATTATAAAGACAATTTAGTTGTTTCTGAAAAATAAATGTTTTTTATATATAGTTTAATATTAGTTTTCTTTTATCCTTCAATTAAAACTGCAGATTTTGTTAAAATTAAATTTTCAACTATGTGATATATTTTCGTTAAAAATATTAGGTGTAATTTTTTTATACTTTTTTAATAGTTATAAAAAATTAGGATTTCAATTTAATTATAACGTTTTTATTAACGTTTTACTTTATGATTTTTAATTTTTTAATAATTATGAATTGTATATTCAAGATATTAATGAATGTTTTAATTTGAGACTTTTTATAAAGTAATTCATTATTGATAAGATTTTCACGATGAATCGTGTATCTTAACACCAAAATTGGTACCAATTACTTAACACCAAAGTTGGGCTAAGTGTACCACTACACCACGAACTAAGGATAGTTCCTGGTGCAATGTAACACCTAGAATGTTCTTTTATACGACTTCGTGTTATATAGTAACCCTAAAACTTAATTAAGATATGGTGCACATTAGGGTTAGTAACTCTTAGGATACAATAAAAAGCAATAATCATAAATTTACGACACAAACATACACTTATACTCAAAATAAAATTTATTCCTGAATCAAACATACGTGTAGCCCAGAGAGAATATTAAGACGAATTCGAACTCAGCTTAACAGAACAGAAATTATACACTGTAAAATTATTTAATGCAGTTCACAGATATTTAAAAATTAAAATTTAATTTACCCTTACTACACAACTAAAAGCATGCTTACATGCATATTTTAATGGCGAAGTTTTGTCGGAAGAGTTATTGTATAGCGACGAGAAAAAAAAACGCCAACTCTTTCTCGATGCAAACAAACAACTGGCGATACAAAATACTCCAAAGTTAGTGTTTTTCGTAGCGAAAATAACTCATTTATTGTGAGCTTGGTGCACTCTTTTTCCAATTTAGGTGTTTAGATATAAACACATCCTTTAAATTGTATATGGAAGCTCTATTTGGTGTAAACTAGAAGTAAAGTGTTTCTTTACACAAATTTTTGGGACATTGAACGTCAAATTCAGAGATATTACTCTAGAGATTTTAACTCACTCCGGATTGCGGATAAATATTTTCTACTGAAAGCAACATTTATGTTTGAATATATGGCATTTGACTTAGTAAATTCGATTTATAATTAAAATTCAGAGGAATTCAAAACAATTTAAAAAGATTACATGAAGCGCTATTACTATATAATAACTGCAACATTTTGTAACAGTTATTATGTGTTAAGCTTTATAAAAATTTTGCAAAATTAACCAAAAATAAGCAAATTTTATTGCGTAGTTCTCTTAAAAGTATATTGTGAAATTCGGGGCAGTTGGAATCTTTGTTGTATCACAGTTTTTAAACTGTAGGTAAGTTTCATGTTTTTTTTTCAATGAACTGTTTTGCCTTTAGCCATACAAAAAAGGTTTTCCTAATAATGCGGTTATAGTGAAAAATTAAGTATGTATTTCTATAACAAATTTTGTAATTTATTAATTATATGCTTATAATTAATTTTATTCTTTATAAATTATTATTTATATAATTGTTTATACTTCATTTAATAAATTATAATTTATTTAAATAATTTCAAAATTTATAAAAAAGCACGTTTTTTTTCTCCTTTTTTTTAGTTTCATCTAGTTGCCATCAACCATTCTTAATTATATGCTTCTTCGCTCCATGCGTTCTGTTCTTTCTCTCTAAATTCAAATAATTAATATGAAAATTCCATGATAAGGCATCTGTCAGGTGCAAATCATAAGTCAGATAGTTACTGTTCGTAAGAAATTAGAAAAATAGTCCGTGTGTATGAAAATCTAATTATTTAGTAGCAATGTTTCTAAATTTAAAAATATTTCTGAATTATTATTGCTTTTGGGTAGCATTTAAAATACTCAAGTAACAAAGAGTGTTTGCAAATTAAACGAGTACAGAGATAAGTCTATTTTTTAAATTTTGAAGAAAAATATAGGTTAATACTACTGGCTGAATAGAAATTCATGAAATAATTAAGCAATTTATTTTAAAACACTAATCTCAATAAAAAAGTTTGAAAGTTCATTTGGCTCTTCTACTTTTTGATCAATTCATCATAAAACGTAAAACAACGAGGAAAACTCTGTAAATAAAATACATACAGTTTTTTTCAATGGAAGTAAATATTTTATTCGAGAACCACTTTCGAACCACTCACAAATTAATCGAAAATTATTTTTAAAAAAAACTTCAGGAAATGCTATAACGCACTTCATTTGATTGCTTCCAGTTAAAGGATTTCAATATTAGCTTTTTCGGCGAAGTGTAGCCCACAAGATAAACATCGTCCGAACAAGTTTTAATTGAGTGGATGAAAAGGAATTTTTTTAACCTCTAATGTTGTTATATAATTTTTTTGTAATGACAATCGTTGAAATAAAGTTTTTACTGATTTGTATTAAATGCTCCAGTACAGTAATTTTTATCCTCGAAAATGTCATAATTATGAACAGTAAAAAAGACTGGAATTCATAAGTGTCTATCAATTGATAATTATCTAAGCAATTGATAATTAACTATCATATAATTTTAAAATTAATTAATTTAGTGTTATTTCGCTGAAAATTACAGACCCTAGGACATTTTTTTGTTACTTTAAAAATTGTTTTTTTCTGAATAGAAGTTTTTTAAATAAATTTGTTGAATTACTAACTAGATGATTAGACATTGCTGAATTCTTTGCACCAGAAATTGATGATTCTGATAAAAAATAGCAATAATGCATACTATGAACTGTTTATTTTTTATCTGTTTCACAACATTTAATTTTATATTAAGAAAAAGAACTTTCGGTAGGTTTACATGTCACACTAAAGGCTTAGCTTTCCCTCCTTAACAGGGAAAAGGACACGTTAAAAGTACGTTTCAAACTTGATTAAAAGTGTGGGAGAGGCTGAACTGGAAATAAGTAAATATTGCAAATAATATTACAAATACTCTCTACACAGCAATTGCAAGATAAGCATTAGAGAAGATATCAAATGTTTTAAAATAATACAAAAGTATAAAATCTCTTACACTTCAAATAAAACACAATAACTACATTTTAAATCCCTTTTTCCCAAATAACTGTTAAACTAATTATTAATTTTCAAGATTACTTAATCATCATAAGTTTTTACTAATTATTACATTTTAATACAACAAATGCTTCATAATCAGATTTTTCTAAAATTCAAATTTAAGTATATTAATAAATTTGCAAATAAATAATTACATTAAAAAGTTGCCTCATAAAATTGAATAAAGGAACAAACAAAGCATTTTTTTAACGATATTATGATATAATATAAAAAGATCTAAAATTATTTCGTTCCTCTCTTTCTCATTACATTATTTTTTTCTTAAAATGCACTTTGGAACAAAAGTTATCTTGATTTTAAATTATTATGAATCCAATTTGGAATTATCCAAGCAGGACACATCAGCTCTCATTTAATCAGCTTTGTTATGTTCTTTTTCTTGGTTTTTATAGGGTAAGAATGACATATTTATGAGTAAAAAGAAAAACGTGAGGTAAAATATGATTTAATAACTGTCACTCAATTTAAAATGGATCTGTTGTGTTTTTAAAGAAATTTTTCAATCTTTAATATTATTAAATTGAAACTACTGGCGTTGATTTATATGCAGTTAAAATCAAATTAATAAATGCTTTAATCTAAAGTAAAACAATTGCACTAATGTCCTCTTTTATTTTCTGTTAATTATTTCTATTTTTTTATTATTACTAGTTAATCTAATAACTAAAAGTTTTAAAGAAGATCGATGCTTTGGTACTTTTTTAATTTAAAAATGAACTATCAATTTTATTAAATATCTAAGTTGAGAATTTTTGAAAACATTTTATGGTAATTAATACACGATCAACTAGCAACACAAAGTTTCACAATCGAAGTATTTTGAAATGCAATAATTAATAGCCTAAATAAATTAAGTTAGCACTATTATCATGAAAAATGAATAAGTTAATTTTTGTTCCAAGGCAAGACAATCTTTAAATTGCGGAGTCAATTAAATATTAAAATCAATATTTAAATAATTTACGTAATAGCTCATTTCATGAGAAATGGACTAATGATCACTACTGTCATGTCACAGAGTTTTATGAAATTTTTTTATCAAGTACGAAATTAAAAAATAATAAAACTCTTGTTTTTTTTTTTCAATTTTTTTAAACCAGAACTAGGGACTAAAACTAGGATGTCATTTTAAAGCATGCCTCAATTTAACAAAATGAAGAAATTAGAGAAGTTGGCTCATATTTTCTTAATGCCAATGATTAATGAGCAAACCTCTCTCTCTCCATATATATATATATATATATATATATATATATATATATATATATATATATATATATATATATATATATATATATATATATATATATACATATATACATATATATATATATATATATACATATATACATATAAATATATATATATATATATATATATATATATATATATATATATATATATATATATATATATATATATATATATATATATATATATATATATATATATATATATATATATATATATATATATATATATATAGAGAGAGATAGATAGATAGATAGATAGATAATACATAGATAGATAATACAATTTTCTAATCTAAGTTTTGGTGCAAAAAAATGCCAAATGAAGTTCTCAATCATGTTTTTTTTCACAATTTATGTCACAAAGTTCAAATGAAAATAGCCTAATATTAAAATGCTTTGCTTAAACTTTTGCGATGCAGAGAATGACAAACCTAACATTGGTGTAAACTATTTTATGCTTTTCGTCTGTTTAGCATATCTTTGAGATGACATTAGAGAATTTAAAAATGTTATCATTGCTTTGAAGATAAAAGCTAATAGATGCTTAATGATTAAGAGGTAAATTAACTCTAGCATTAGATTATTACAGATTAAACTTAAAGCTAGTGCATTTTACAAATTAGTATGAAAGAAAGAATAATATAAAGAATAGATATGTTTGTAAAATTTTTATCTATTGTTAATTGAAAATAATACTTCATATTTATAACATTCAATGGAGACGATTTGAAATGGTTTTTTTTCTAACATACGCTAGCATAAAGAGAAAACCTAAGTTAAAGTAAAAAGTTTAAGCATGATAGGTTTTGAGAAAAAAAGACTTCAAGCAAGACAATTCCTGTGTTTTATCTTTGCTTATAGGCAAAACAATTTTGTGCAATGAAATTGTTTGCTTCAAAAACAAAGGTAATTATGATTGCGAATTTATTTCCAGTTCATAATAATAACATTGTTAAAATATCGGAAAAGTAATAAGCATAGTTCTTATAGAAGAAAGAAGAATTAAATAAAAGTAATCTGTAGAAATATCATTGAACATCACTTAAAAGATTGAACGATAGATTTAATTTGATTGATTGAAAGATTGAATGAAAATTTTAACAGGAAAAAAATGCTTAAAGCATTTTTCAAGCTTATAAAAAATTCTGTAACAGATTTAATTTTCTTTAAATTAATTTTTCTACTTTCTTAATTAGCATTAGAAAAATCAAGCTCTTCTATATTCTACTCCAAAACATGCATTTTAAATGAAGTAATAATATATTATACTTTATTTAATTCTTCATTATTGAAGTATAATATATATAAGTAAAAGTTTTTTAATAGGGTTTTTTACACTTCCTACTTCTTAGTCTACCTACTATTTCTAATTTCCATGTCTCTATACTCCATTAAAAAATTAATAGATAAATTCTCTCTAAGATGCATTTAAAAAACAAAAAAAAAGACTTTTATCGAGCAATAAATGAATAATAAAAATCGAAAACATTGTTTCATTGTTCATAACAGGATGTATTTTGAAGCAGAGCTATTCCTCCGAAATGCTCTAATATTTTTTCCATAATGTTATTAAGCGAACTAATGCAGAGTTCTGTTTAAACTGGTTAGGAAGATCAATTTTCTGATACGAATATGAAAGAAAATTACGATTATTTTGACAAGCAAATTATCCTTAAATTGATGGACAATTGCTTTATCGATATTTTAATAAGAAATAATTAACGTCAAAGATAAAAAAGAAGAAAGAAATGAAAATATGTTTAAAAAAAATTTCCCAATCTTCTCTGAAAATCTTCCTAACAAATATATGGGAGTTATAAAATTATCATTCATAGAAAATGATTAATTTAATGGCGTGAAATAAAGATATATATGGTTTTATAGGATTTTTGTGAGGAAAATATTAAATTGTAAGCACGTCCTTGCACGCTAAATATTTTTTTTACATGAAATGTCTTAAAGATATCTTGATGAGAGAGATATCATGGCACTGTGATTTTTTTGTTAACTTTTTTAGTTTTTAGAAGCTTTAAAAATTGATTTACCAAAAATAATTTATAATTCATTTAATTCATAACTTAATTCATAATTCATAATTTATAATTCATAATTAAAAATTTATAATTCATGTAATCTGGACAAAGGTTGCAGGAATAAAAGTGAATTGAATGCTAAGCCTGTATTATTTATAGGTTCCATAAATCTTCCTCTCCGGACCAAGATCACAAAGTAACTAAGTCGTGATTTGTCACAAGTAACTAAGTCGTGATTTGTTGGGACCCATGTTCCCCACACGCTATACGCATCTTTTCTACATTAAAGAGCTGCAAAAATACCGTTTTATTTATTTAATACAAATATGAGAAACACAAAATTTGAACTAAATTGATCGAATATTTTGAGAGAAATTGAATATTAAATATAGGACCTTTTGAAACATAAATTCTCAGGAACTATTTAATCAATTCAGCTCGTTCATATTTTGACATCTAAAATTACATTCCTGAAAATGATGTAAAAAATTGTATTTACAATTCATAATTTTTCGATTATTATTAAAAAAATAATAAATAATTATTAAAAATCATTTTTATATGGAATTTTATTTGGATGAACGAATTTTAGTGTTGTGTGCAAAGATTTCTCGATCTGCTTAAAAAGTTCTCCGAACATAACGAAATATATCGAGATAATATATCGAGAATAAGAATCCGAATCCATCAAAAAAAGTGTATATTTATTGTGAGAAAGTGCGCTTTGGTGTCCGATTTCGTAACTTAAAATATCGTCTGCACAAATGAATTAGCATATTGAACCCTTTTTGAGTCCTAATATGTGAAAATTCTATTATTAGGGATCAAAAGGGTTAATTTTTTTGTGCACCGTATAGTGTGCCGTATAGTGCACCGAAAGTGTGCCGTATTTTTTGTAATAGCTAGTGGAGACATTTTCAATATTTGCACTCCTGATCATTAAAAAATTCTGTTTAGTCTTTTCATTTAAAAATTGATTAAATTATATATAATTCAAAAAATATATTTGTTCAATAAACAATTAAAGTCAGACTTCCCGAAATATCCCATCAAAGAATTAGGGGTCGCAATCTAATTTTTTAAGTCAGTCTAACTGGAAAATCATATTTTATCATAATAAATAATTCTTGTTTATGTATAGATTATTATTGAAGGAATTATAAATATTATAGAAGGAAATGAAGAGGAAACAGTTCGCAAATACTCTCTCTTTAATAATTAATAGCTAAAATGTAGCAAAAAGCGGTATGATAAGTTGTCAACATACAGTGCTGATTTTAAGAATTTATTAAACATAGCTTGAAAATTATTGCATTTAAAATCTTTTTAAAAAAACAGCAGGTTCTAAGACATTATTTCTCAGCATTCCTACGAAATAAGAATCATATGTTATTTAATCATACATTATCATATTAGCCTAAAATCTTACAAGATTTTCGGCTTTTCATAGAGCTATCTGTTTTTCACTTCAAAACATAAGTAGCAATGATTGTTACCAGATCTGCATATTAAAAATTATGAAAATAAAATGTCAATTTATAGTTAATGATAAAATAAAAAACACTAGATAGAAATTTCTAAGGAATAATGCTATAAGTTAGTTTACGTTTAGACATTTTCAATTAAAAATTCTTGACGAAAAGAGTACATAAATATAGCATTACGAATAATTTTTAAAGTTTTAGTATTTTATGATTAACAAAACTTTCTATAATCTCTACTTTCGAAATACTAGAAATTATATCAAAATGTCTTAGTTTTAAATATGACGTAACAAAATATTGTTAATTAATATTTTCATCTAATAATGTCATAATCTATAGATGTAATATTTTTAATTAATAGAAGCTAACTCAGTCGTTTCCAGTTTTCTAATTTCTTGCTTAATTAATTCAACAGCTCATAAGTTATTACTTTACAGAAAAATACGTCTTCCGCCATTTTTCGAAGAAAATATAATTTACTTTAAAATACATGAATTTGACTCCTCATTTTGTAACTTTTCTACAAGGTTTCGGCGCAAACCAAAAAATAGCTTTTCTTTCTGATTTGCATACATAACTAATTAGTCAAGTTTCTCCGTCTTTGTTATCTTCGTAATCCTTCTTGTTCAAGCTACATCTTAAGAATTTTTCTCCACCTCGTAAAAGAAAATGCTCTGCTAGAAAATGAAACAATGGGCTGACGCTTCTAACACTAAAGTCACGTTATTATAGCCACCCCCAATCCTGAATGCCCCTTTAATCCTGGACCCTTCAGGTCCAAGAGTTACTATAAATAGATTCCGAGAACGTAGGTCCCGCTGGAAGATTTCCCACAAACCCTTATCCAAAGATTCCTCGCTCTTTGGAATCGATAGAAATATCTTTCAGGTTAGAGTTGGTGGTTTAAAGAGAATGAGTAATGGTTAGTTATTGCGGCACTTGGGTTATTATTTGGATAGATTATCCATTATTCACGCTGCACGCACCTGTTTAGGAGTACCCAAGTTCTTTCTCAATTCAAGCAGTATGCAACCAGTACGCAATGAAACCACCTGAAAGATTGTTTTTGTAATACACTCGCTTCTTGAAGTTCTTGCTCTCTAGTAGAACGTAATTTGATTTCTTTTTCTTACCTACATTGTCGATTTCTGTGGTCGTAAGATTGTGCTTGACTTCAGATGATTTTTGCTTTGATTGCTGGTTTGAGAAAGAAAGTGCTAGAAATCAAATATAATGCAGCTTTGAATTAAGGATTTTAAGTTTCAATTAAAGTTTTAACTTAGATCTTGGTGAGATTTAATTGTTTGCGTAAATTTTAGAAATTGTTATAAATTTTAAACGATATTTTCGATTCCTCTTAGAGTGTGGAATGCTGATTATGATTTTGGTAAAATTAGAGACAAAAAATATAATTTTATAATGTGTGGTAAAATTCGGCAAACGTGTTAAAATTTTAGTAATTTTATCATGATATCTTAAAGCATGATATAAAAGTAATTTATTTGGTTTAATTTGCTTTCCAGTTATGGATTTTCTTCTTCTAAATGTGTGGTAATAAAAACATAAAAGCTATCATTTTGAAAACTAGAATTTCCGATAAACCGTTACTATATGAACGGAAAAATTACCAAACAAATAGTTTAAATACCGTATATTTTGATTTTATTAACTAGAATTATGTTTTCTTTTTATTTATTTTTACCAGAAATGTATATACTATGTGGTTCAGTAATTTGACAGAATTTTTTTCTCTATGTAAGAAATACATTCAGGTTACATTATTTATGCTGCGCGCACCTGTGTAAGAGTACACAAGTTGTTTCTCAATTCAAGCTGTATACAACCAACATGCAATGAAACCACCTGAAAGATTGCTTTTGCAGTACACTCGCTTCTTGAAGCTCTTGCTCTCTAGTAGAACCTAATTTAATTTCCTTTTTTAGGTACTTGCTCCATTTTTGTGGTCGTAAGTTTAAACTTTGTGTATGACTTTAGATGAAATTTGTACAACATTTTTGCAATGACTTAAGATAGATTAGACTAAGTTTTGATTGCTGGTTAGGGAAAGAAAGAGCTAGAAATTATTTTAAATATAGCTTTAAATTGAGAGTTTTAAAGTTTGAATTAAAGTTTTACCTTAGACCTTGGTGAGATTCCTTTGCTTGTGTGAATTTTAGGGATTGTAAATTTTAAACGATATTTTATAATGAATTTTTCGATTCTTTTTAACCTGTGAACATGTGATAAAATTTGGTAATTTTAATTCTACCATGATATCTTAGAGCATGGAATAAAAACCGTTTATTTGACTTAATTTAGTTATTAGTTTTGTGTTTTTTTAGATATGTAGTGATAGGAACTATAATTTTGAAACTCAGAACTTCCGATAAAGCGTTTCCATGTGAACGGAAAAAATTTCTAAATAAATTTTTCAAGTACCTTGTATTTTGATTCTAATAACCAGAATTATGTTTTTTCTTTTTTTTTAAAAAAAAGAAAAGAAACAGAAATCAAAAAGATATTTATTATCTTAATAAATTATAGTTAAGTATAAATTATAATTAAAACAAACACATTTTTTTACGAATAAAAAAGGAAAATTAGTAAAATATATGTTTTCCATTAAATATCACATTTTTATCTTTAATTATTTTAATTTTTCAATCAAAAGTTTTCCTTTGTATATTAGAGCTGGCAACATAAGCACCAATGAGGGTTTTAATAGAGTTTTAATTAGCAAAATGGAAGAATTACTGAGTTATTCAGAGTGATGCATTGTTGAAAAATTTATTTGCCAAACCAAACAGAAAAATGAAAAAAATATCATATAATATTCTTAAAATTATAAAATATTTCCTTCAAATTTTAAGAAATACATTTTATTTTCAAAACATTTATACAATTCTACTTTTTTAAGATTTCTCGATTAAAGAATCAAAATAAAATGAATATAAATGCTATGTTGTGAGAGCGATTAGGGAAACTTAATTAAAACTATTGATTGAATCAGAAATTTAGAATTCTTATTGTTTTAGTTGTGAAATATAAAAAATAATGAAAAATGTTATGAGATAAATGACTGTAAAATGATGATTTATATATAGAAAGAGCTATAATTCTAATACAATAATGACAGTTATAGATTACTATACGATTGCAGTAAATTTTATAATATTGATAATTGCAGTTTATGTGACAATTTACAGTATTTGAGTGATGCGATACGAATTAAAAAAATACTCTTGTTTACCCTTTCTCCTTTTTTTTTGTAAAACCAATAGTTTGGCGAAAGTTACTGAAATATTTTTATGAACTTAAGCATAAATCAGTGGATGAGAGATATGAAATTTTTAAACGCGATATACAAAACACATCATAAATAATAAAATTTCCGGCTTTTTCATTTTAAGGTAGTTCATACGTGAATTCTTAAGGATATTGATTATTCATTAATTTTCAGCTCGTCAAAAAATTATTCAGCTATTTATAAAAATATAAAAATTTAGTTCTTACTTAAAATCTCATTTAGTAAACTAATTATAAATATATTTTTCTGTTGTTCGTTGGAGAAGTTAATGACTCAGAAAATGTTTAATTAATGCAATATAAGACTTTTCATGTAGTAATTAAATAATTAGGTTTTTGAAAGGCAAAAAAAATTAACAAAATGATTTTATCTTATTTAAATGATTTATCAAGGCAAGTTATAAAATATTAATGATATGAAATAATTAGAATAGATAAGAATGTTTTTTCTAGTATCATAAATTTACTTATAAAGAAACTAGGTTTTCATTAATTTATTAATGACAATTTTATTAAAAATTTGCACAAATTTACCGACATATTTTTATGACTTATTTTTTTCAGTTTAATGTTAGAGTGTAGCAAATATTCTGTAAGTATAGTATAAAAAATTAAATTAATCAGTCGTTGATCTTATTAACTAAGTACTTTAAAAATTTTAGCCAGGGTTAGAAAATTTTTTTACGTGAATTTTTACAAGGTGCATTTAAATTATAATGTAATGTTAACGTTTATATTAAAATTTATCCTCTTAAAGTTAGATTATAAGTTCTCAGATAATTATTACTAATACGAATTAAAAGTTTTTTGAATATTATAAATTAATCAATAATACATCATACGTTAACAATGTATACTTGTTTTTTTTCTGCAAGAACTTCCTTATTCTGACAAGGATTTTTATACTAACCTTTAAAAAAAACACTTTTTGAGATGACATCTTAAATTTTCCTTAAAACTAATCACTACATTGTAAGTAAACTACGCTTTGTAGATTGTGTTTAAATAATCAAGATAGAGTTCGAGTCAAAATTAGGCAATGAAAAAATTTACAAATAGCAATTCAATTAAAAATATAGTTTGTAACTCAATATTTCATTTATTAACAATAATCTAAGCGGTTTTCATAAGACTTGAAAGCAATTTATATTACGTTTTGATAGAACTTTGCAAACTCTTTCATTGCAATGGATGAGATTTACAGGAATACTCGCTGAGCTATATTGTTATATTATTTCATATGATTATTGATCGCAATCGATTAATATTTTTTGAACTAAACTAAACAAGTTTTAAAGGAATTTGGATTTTATTTCAATTTTAGTGGTGCTGGGGGGGTGTGTGCTCTAAGCGCAGAAGGTGGTACAAAGCTGCGTCATTGCCGTGATGAAAGTGTTAATAAGCTTTGTACTGATGAATCCAGCATTTGGAAGAATACGTGCTTTTAAAATTACTGATCTGCAATATAAAGTATGCATGGTCTTCTCTATAGCTGTAAATACCACAAAAAGAACTTTATTTCAGAAGTATTTGGTATAAAATATAGTTAAATGATTAAGGTGTAAAACTGTTAAGAATTATAATAATTTATTTTTATCATTTTTATAATAATTATATATAATTATTTATGTAGTTAGTATATAATTATTTATGATTAATTCATAAATTATAATTAATTAAAGATTAGTTTATTTCAGACTACGATAGTTTATAAATTAAAATAAAGCTCTTAGATATGCTTAAATATAAGATTATTTTAAAGATTTACTGTAATAGTGAAAATTAGCTTCTAGAATTTGAGTTTATCAGATTCATGGTTACAAATACACTATAATATACTTGATATTCAATAAATTATTCTTAAAAACACATTAATGTTTGAAATAGAGTAATATATCGAAAGAAAATAACTTGAACTAGATAAAAAAAAATTACAGTTTCAGATTTTTAAACAGTATTTGAAAGTTACAAGCTCAAGAAAAATTTTCTTTTTAGAGCACCGACCAAAGCTAAAACAGAGATTAAAAACGACGCAGGCTTAGAAATATTTTCGTTCAAATTCGGAGAAGTCAACAGTCATAATAAAGCCTCTTTCAGATTCCATTTTTCACAACATGAGTGTAAGCTAACCAGAGAACACTTTCGGAGAGAAGAATTTATTGTTAAAAGCCTTCTGCGTAATTTGCACTTCTGCAGTGTTACAGAGTTTAAGAGGTTGTTTTCGTGTAAGGCTTTACTTTTACAAATATTCAAAATATTCATAGCAGAAACATGTTTCTAACATCGTTTGTCCTTGGACACAAGATTTCCTCCTGTCTGATGAAAACTCATAAAGTAATAAGGAATATTCTACTGATATTATTTAATTAATACGCATGTTAGAATGTAACTTTTGGACTTTAGAAACTTTTAATTATAAATAATAGGAGGATATATATTAGTAAACATGTAGGAAGATAAATAACAGTAAACATATTTCACTATTCTTTAACAATATGAACAATATTTTGAATAATACCTTTAGTAAAACCCTTTCGATCTTGACTATTTCTGATTCTATTTTGCTATTAATAACTGATAAAATATCTAATTATATACATAGTAACAAAATGGCTAGAAAGAGTATAAGGTTTACCAGAGAACACTTTCAAAAAAAGAGTTTAGTGTTAAAAATATTCAGCGTAATTCGCGTTTTTGTAGTGCTACAGTGTTTATTTAATAAGTCGTTGTTTTCGTACAAAGCCTTACTCTTGAAAATATTTACAATAATTATAACAGAAACATGTTTCTTACACAGTTAGTCTCTAGATACGGTATTTCTCGCTATTTGATGAAAACTCGTAAAGTAATAAAGAGTATTCTACAGATATTACTTATTCATAGGCATGTTAAAACGTGACTCATGGAGTTTAGAAGGAACTTTTAGTTATAAGTAATAGGAAAATACATGTAAACATATCTCATTGTTCCTTAATAATATGAAAAATATTTTGAATAATACCCTTTGTAAAACCCTTTCGAACTTGACTATTTCTGATTTATTTTTATATTAATAATAACTGATAAAATATCTAATTATATACATTGTAACAAAATTGTTAGAAAGAGTATAAGCTTTACCAGAGAACACTTTCGGAGAGAAGAGTTTAGTGTTAAAAATATTCGGCGTAATTCGCGTTTTTGTAGTGTTACAGTGTTTAACAGAAACATGTTTTTTACACAGTTAGTCTCTGGATACGGTATTTCTCGCTATTTATGAAAACTCGTAAAGTAATAAAGAGTATTCTACAGATATTATTTATTCATAGGCATGTTAAAACGTGACTCATGGAGTTTAGAAGGAACTTTTAGTTATAAGTAATAGGAAAATACATGTAAACACTGTTCCTTAATAATATGAGCAATATTTTGATTAATACCCTTAGTAAAATCATTTTAATCTTGAATACCTTCGAATTTTTATGTTTTTGTTTCTGCTGCTAATAATAAAATAAATAATTACATAGCTAGTAACAAAATTATAAGAGTGAGTATACAAGAGGGCACTTTAAGAGAGAAGAGCTTATTGTCAAAAATCTGCTGTGGTTTTCGTGTTTCTGTAGTGTTACAAGGTTTATTTTAGAGGTCATTGTTTTTGTGCAAAGCCTTATATTTGCAAATATTCGTAACGGAATTATGTTTCTTACATTAAATAAATAATCCCCAGAAACAGAAATGATTAGATATTACTTGATTAAAAATTTCATTGGCATCAAAAATGTACAGAGGGAAATGAAACTTGACATATTTCAAGTACTCAAAAATAGGAGCCCATTCTCTAGATTTACCAGATGTGAATGATAAGAAACGAAAGTGATTTGAAGTATAAAATTTGAAGTTGCCAACGAAAAATCGAAAATAAAGGTGAAGTACAAAAATAGAAAAACCGCGGTTACCGAGAATGAAACGAACAAAAATATGTATGTAAGTATGAATAAAACAAGAAAAAGAAATGTGGCCGAGAGGAGCAAGTCAGGGTAAAATGCGCCGAAAACAAAGTGTGAAATGTAGAAATTTTCTGACAATTAGGGTAATTACAATTAAAATGAGGAGGCAAGGAAACAGCGCAATTTTTACGATAAACACAGAATATGTTTCTGTTTATTCTGTAATTTTATTGGAAATGGGAGATTTTGTCCCTCTAGGGTGCAGTGATTTTACTTATTCTGTTTATTCATCTCAAATTTTTTGTTCCACTCTTGGCTACTGCTGATATTCTAGTTTTGCTTTTCACCATTTTCCACTTTTCGTTGGCAATTATACGTTTTATATTTCAAATCACTATTGTTTCTTTTCATTCCCATCTGGCAAGTCTTGAGAATGAGCGCCTATTTTTGAGCGAGTGAAACATGTCGACTTTTATTTCCATCTGCATATTTTTGAAGCTAATGAATTTTTTAATCAAGTAATGGTTCCTACACTTCCCTTACTACCTGGGCTCGAAACTTCTTGTCTGATGAAAATATGTAATCATGTTTTACTATTTAATAATGTGAGCTCAACTCGGAATTACCGTTAATAACACTTGCTTAAACCTAAAAATTGCCTTCAACTTTATCTACGTTTGAATGTATTTTAAGAATTAAAATATATTATTTCATGGCTACACTGAATTTTACGAAACTTTCTTCATTTTTGGCGAAACTGTTTCCTGGTACATATTCCGAGCGAATTGTTCGTCAAAATGACTTCACTTCTTCGAAGCATATTTCGCTCTTCTATTTTTCTCTTAAAAAAAAAATTAGTGCCTAATGAATATAGCCTCTCTAATAATGACTTTTATCATGGGCACCATCTGAATCAATGTCACCTTAACAACACACGAAAGAAAAATAGAGCAGAGAGATATATTAAATCCATACCCGAAGAGGAATTCAAACCTGGGATCGTCATGGTACGAGGCCAACTCCTTGACCACTATATAAGCCAGTCGGCTTTTTCCATCACTTTATTTTTGATCGTCTAGTCTTTATCTTGGTTTCATCATGCTAATACCACAATGCACTGCGATGAGATTTCGAGTTGAGGAGACCAGATCTGCATATTAAAAATTATAAAAATAAAATGTCAATTTATAGTTGATGACTAAATAAAAAATGCTAGATAGAAATTTCTAAGGAATAATGCTATAAGTTCATTTACGTTCAGACATTTTCAATTAAAAATTCTTAACGAAAAGAGTACATAAATATAGCATTATGAATAATTTTTAAACTTTTAGTATTTTATGATAAACAAACATTTCGTCCTATATTTGAGAGTTTACGTTTTGTCACAAATCACGTAATTTTAAGGTAATGATTCGCATAATTAACAAAATACATCTCAAGAATTGCTGAACAGTCAAGATGTAAGAGTTTTATTTCTGAGAGTGTATAGTAACAATATTTATTATTATATATATTATATATATTATAATATTGCATATATTTTATATATTATAAGTAATAGTTATAATAATAATTATTACTTGTTTGAACGTTTGAAAATCTACATATTCTGATTTACATATTTATAGATCTAATTATCATGTAAAGATATCAAAAGGGCACGTTTATCCTGTATACAAAATCATGAATTTTTTCATGTATTTTATAGAAGAGCTCTATAGGATTTCTTACACGTGCAATCTAATGTATAACCAATTTTAAATAATACCGTGTTACTTGACCTTATAAAATTCTAATCAAGTCTTTAAAAACATCATCTATCATTGTAAAATATTGCCTATAATATTAAAAAAAACAGTAAATATTCTCGAGAAATATTCAAATAAAAATTTCGTATACTGTGTATTGCCATTAATGGAAATCTAAATAGAGAACTTCAAACAAACCTTTTTTACATTAGAACTTAATTTTAATTACGGTAAAACATTATAAAGTACCTATTTTATTAAGATTAAGCTGAGTAATTAAACATTAAACTTTTAAAAAGTAAACGTTTTTTATTGGCCAGAGAAATAGTTTTACGCTATTTATGGAAATGCTTATGAAATATTTTTAAATACAATAATATACAATCATTGAAATTTCATAGCAAAATGTAGCTTTTTACGTAATTATAAATGGTAATGAAATTTTTTTAATTTAGAATTTAAACTTTTAGAAGCTTGAAATGTTTTTGTTATTAATCTCGGATTTTAGAATTTCTGTAAACAAGTCTTAGATTTATAGTTGTTCATTGATTTTTAAAGATTACAAATTAATTCACATATGGTAGCAAATCTATTATTATATTTGCCATCTTAAAGTACTCGAAAGTAGAGATTTTTTTTAAATCAGAATTTTAGATTAGACATTAAATTTACGAATAAAGTTCTTTTTTTTAAATGTCATGTTTTTTTTTTTTTTTATGATGTATTACTTATTCACCAAGATAAATTTATTTTGTATCATTATTTCATAACACTAAATCTAGATCTTTGAGGCAGTTATTACCATAAAATATGGGAAACCGAATCAAATTTCTAAATTTAGAATGCGTAGGAAGGAAATCGTTATTCATACAACTATTGAAATCTCTTTAAAATCAGCTCAATTTAAAATGGCGAAATATTTTATTGTCGGTTTTGTTAGCTAAACTAGGAAGCAAAATGTATGAAATGTTAACTATTAGTTGCAGCAAATAAAATAATCCATTCTTATGCATCAGATTCAAAAGAATGGAGAATATTTTAAAAGTGGCGTATAATTCAAATAGAAAACGTGACATAAATACTAATAAACTGAATAAATACAAATTAGTTTCTTAAAAATTTTAATAAACGTTTTTGTAAGACTTCTTCTTTTATATCATAGATCTATAATATATCTGTATAGATATGTTTTACCATTTACGTCTCGATCCTGAATTAAGTCCAGAGTTCACGGAAACACTCTAAATTAATGTTATATTAATGTATATCAATAGAACAATGTATTAATGTAAAAATTAATGTACATCAATAGAAATTTATTATAAGTATTTCTCTTATTATTAGTCATTTCCGTAGTTGTAGCTTTTATTATTTTTGTAGTGAAGAAAACTTTTGCAAAAACCTTTTTTTCCAAAAACTTTTATTTAAGAAAACTTTTGACAAACATAATAATTAAAAGATTATTTATGGCTTAAAATATTATGAATTTAATGAATTCTAAAATTTTTTCTTTGAATCGCAGCTGTTATTAAGGTTTATGAAACTAAATAACTTTTAAGCAGAAACCTTAGCTATTCCGTTTTCAATCGCTTGGATCAAAATGTATTCTATATAAAACATTTTACTAATATTTTTAACTATTTTTTAAATGGATTTTTAATCCAACTAAAACTATTCCGATTGTTATATTGCGGTTATTTCAATATTTTTATAAAAATAATTAAATAAAAAATTATTTCCTAAACTCTCGAATACTATTATTCAATTTTCAATTCAAAACATTGGAATGTATTTTCTATAAAACATTTATTTAACAGTTTTATTTTCAACAGCCTTTTTTTAAGATCAGTTTTACGCCTGTCAAAACTGTGATCAAACTCAATAAACGAGCGTACGAAGTTTTAATCTCATAATCGAGTTTGAATCAATAAATTCCTTTTTAAATTGAAAAACTTCCACTTATCTGACCCCCGAAATCATTAGATGAAGGAAATTTGTTTTGATTTTGGTGACAGGACATCTCCCATTGAAGACTTTGGTCATCTAAAGGGTCACTTTTGTGCTTTGAGGTAGTAAAAGAAAATCCGATAAGAAGTGATGTCTCCAAGAAATGCTCACTGCATTGAATGACATTTATTGTTATCTATAACTCGCAGCTTTTCAATTTATCTTAATCTATCATATTTAATGAAAGAATGAGTTATATAATATACGGAAAAGTTTTATGAAGTAAAAATGTAATGATCAATAAAATTATTTAGCGATAAAACCTTTAGAAAAGATTTTAAACTTCTTAAAGGGCAACATTTCATGTTATAAAAAGGAACAACCACACAAGTTATTCATTAAGTAAAAATATATTTATTAAAATCTCTTAAACGCGTTATATCTTTAAGCGTTAACGTGTAGTTTTGATGCATGTTTAATTTTTAAATATCATAATCGATTTTTAAAAACAAAGAATAGCTTGCAATTTAAAAATAGCTTTATAAAATTTTTTGGCTGTAAAAAAAGTTTCACTAATTTGCTACTACTTACGCTGAGGTTGTCACTACTTTATATATTGAATCAGTTTTCTATCTATTAAACGATTTTTTCAAATCCGGGAAACAAAAGTGTTTCTGGCTAATTCTAAAAATATCTATACAATGTGTTACAAAAAGTGTTTTTAACCTGTATTAGTCGATAAAACTCTCAGTTAATACAAAATTATAACGCTTAAAATTTACATATTCTAGTTTAATATTGAAATATGCATTAGTGTTTTGGAATTAAAAATGCACGTTGGTAATTTCGGAAATATTTTATAACATTTTTCGAATAAAGAGGGACGATTATAAGTTAAAGAAACGTTCTGCCTCAATTTTTTTAGCAAAGAAAGACAATATTCAGTCACTATTAAATCACATTGAATTAGTTTTTATCACTTCAAGTTACTTTCGAAAAATCTAAAAACAGTTTTTCGATTACTCTACAAATTTATATGCTACACTGTTGGAAATTTCTAGGAAGAATGGCTAAATAGCTATTTATTCAACCATATTCAATCAAAGCCGTGAAATAACCATAAAAAAAGGATAATATTCAAACTGCTGTCTGTGTGAAGAATAGTTTATTCACTGTTTTCACTTAATACTGTTACACAACCAGAATTTCTGTGCCAACTAGGCCATAGCCAATGAGAATCGATCACACATTGTTTTAAAGCTGGAAGCTAAGGCATGTGATAATGGTTATCTGTGCATATTTTTATTTTCTATCATCAGATGCTTAACCCAGCAACAGATGCCTTACATTGGTATAGTTATAAGTGTGTGATGAACACCTTAATATGCCACATAGTTCCTTGCAGCTAGGCGCATACATTAGCCGATAAGGCTAATCTGTTATACAAGCTGAACAGTAATTCGAATCCTACCGTTAACACCACAAGATTTTCTCCATTCTTTCAACACATGAGGAATTTCCAGTGTCTTACACTCCTAAATTGGTAACCCTATACTATTAGGATGTAAAATTCTCATTCACGAATAGATGGAAGCACCACAGAGCTGCTTAACACAAAATATAAAGTATTTCTCATCTCTCTTGATAGATGGCACCACTAGATGAACTAATTTAGCCTCCATCTATAGTTCACTTGACAAAGCACAACTCAAGGGCAACCTGACTCAAGTATTTATTACCTAATGAAAAGCTAACATTACCAGTTAAACTTCATTTTGCTGTTTTTAAAACCATTTAATTTCAAATTGTTACAAAAACGCATAGGTTTGCAATAACGGCTTTTTAACCATACCAGTTGTAGATGGTTTCATACCCATAAAGGCAGAGATATGTTCCTAACCACCATAATCTTTACGGTTAATTAGATGAGAAGACAGCTGCTTTTACCGTAATTATAGAATAAAAATTTTAACAGTGTACATGCCAGAAAGAATTATTGTTAAACTTAATAAGTTGATAACAATCTGTGTTTGTAAAAAAAAAAAAATTCTCTTTTATGATTTAAGTTTAAAAATATGCTTGTGTAGTTCATTGGAATTGGTTTAAACAAATTCTCTAATATTCAACTTAGATGTGTTAACAAGGAATGCTCGAACTCTTTAGATTCTTTTTCTTCAAAATACGTTTAGTATTTCTTTATGAATGAATTGCCTTATTATCGATTATTGTTATTTAATTTAGCTGAAACCTAAGTTATTGTTGCTTTAACTACTATCAATTACTACAAATTTTACTACAAATTACTACGAATGAAGGATAGCCTGATTCATTGGACGTTGGGCTCGTGTTCGCGAGATCGTGAGTTCGAATCCTTCCGATCGAAGAATCCCCGTGTATTAAATGGTGACTAGTGCACGTTAAATCAATCATGGTAACAAAGTCCACCAAGCTCCCTTAACAAATCAATACCTTTGGGATGAAGGCTCAGGGGAGCGTTCGCCTCCCAATGAGATGTACCGGGTTCGAATCCCAGCAATGGTTGGTCGATACGAATTCCGCATCCGGCTTTCACCGACCATAGGGCTGACGTAAAATATCCTCAGTGGTAGTCGGATCACGGGTTAGAGTTCCCTTGCCGTCTGACTAACCGTGGGAGTTTTTCGGAGTTTTCAAATGCGGAATTATTCCATCAAAAAATCCTCCACGAATTCAAAACTTGATTCAGGAGTTCCCCTGTCTTCTGGATTGGGTTCAAAATTACAAGTCTACGGCGTTGAACAATGGTAGTCGTGAACCCAAAAACTGGGTCGACTGTTCAGTGACCGTAATGAAATAAAAAATAAAATGCCTATGGGGGTACTGAATTGGAGATTGATCGTTCTCTGTTTAAGGTCAAAATTAAGATCTGTGAATGAATGGAGTATGATTGGATCCTCCTTGTAAAACAGGCTGCGACGTGTGTGTAGCGAAAATCATATTCTGGGTCATAGATGACGCCACTAAAAACAAACGTTCTCTCTGCTTTAAAAATTCGCTTAATTTCAAGCAGGCTTGCTGATATTGGCAAGTAGCATAAGCAACAACAACAAGAATGGAAGCTAGAAACAACTATAACTCAATATTAACTGTTTATTATTATGTAGCAAATCGTTATAATAAATAATTAAAGTAATTGCGGGTTTATTGAGACAAAGAATTTAAATCTACAAATTAACACAATAACGAGAATGATTTATAGTGATTGAAATGTCTGGATTACTATGATTTATCACCGTTAGCAAAACAATTTCTTTCTAATAATTGATAACATGAATTAAGTATTTTTTTCCAATATTTATATAAACTAATCATAATTTAAAATAACATACTGATTAACTCAAAATCTTTTCAAACTTTTAAAATCTGGTATGATAAGCCCATATAGTAGATAAATTTCAAATTTTACCTGTCTATGCTTGTTTGATCGTTTATCAAAGCGCTGCGAAGCTGTTTTTCTAAAAAATGCACCTTATTCCATGTTGGTCTTGAAAGATTTAAGATCTGTTTTTATGTTGAAGACGTGACTTTCTGTGATTGAAATGGATTGCATTTTCGTATAAATATTGATGCAAAGATTTGGAAATGGTCAAATAAGAAAGATTTTTTTCAGGCTGTTTAAATGAAAACGTATTTTTTTATATAAAAAAATGCCTAATGCACAACTCAAAGCATCTATAAAAAATATTTTAAATGCAACGAACCTGGATTTATTTTTTAAAATTATAGATACTGTTACAGAAGTAAAGTTACAAATACTTTTGCAGAAGTGAAATTGCAGATACTTTTACAAAAGTTTTCCACGCGTAAATCCGAATTTTTAGATCATTGCTCTTTTTTAGTACATTAAAAACAATAATTTTGTGTATTAATTTGCCTGTTAACGTTGAAAGTTAAAATTTATTTAATTATTTGTATTGGCAAAATAGTAATTAATTGTTTCAATTTTAGTAAAGAACAAACAAAATAAAAAAAATTTGTCAATTTTTTCAATTTTACATTATCATTAAATTTAATAAATAATTCGTTGAAAATATGAAAAAAGGCAAGTTATAAATAGGATTTTACTAAATTACAGTATCTAACTGATTAGGTTTTATGAACAGTTTTAATAACTGAAAATTCTGGTGCACGGAAAAAAAGTGAAATTACCTTACTGTATAATAATGACATTTCTGGTAAAATAAACTATAATTCTGGTTAATAAAACCAAAATATACGGTATTTAAAACACTAATTTGGTAATTTTTCAGTTCACATGGTAACGGTTATTAGCACTCATTCAGTAAAAAAAAAAATTAAAGTAAATTTAACCGAAAATATGATTTTTTTTTACCAAATTTTATCATGATTACAATATTATCAACTATTTTAAAACCACCAAAAAGCACGGTAAGTTTATCATATTCTGGTGGTTTCGATTATAAATTTTTTTCAATGTATAAATTTGAAAAACAATCTTTATAGAACTGGAAATAGAATGTCAGTGAAACAAACTTTTCTACGAATTAAACTGGTGATTTAACTAGGTAATGACTAATCAAACAAGCAACAACAAATAAATTTAGTTAAAACTTTAATCAAGTTTAGACACAGCAGAAACGTTTAAAACTCTGCAATGTAGAATGCTAGATTTAGCTTGCTTAATAAATTTTAACGTCAGTTACCATCTAGAAAAATAACATTCCTGACTTAGAGGAACATAATTTTAAATACATTTCTGTTAGCTTTTACTGTAATGAAGTTTGGGAAAAAGCCAAACACACAATGTTTTCCCGCTGTAAAGTGAAAAAGCATAAACACTTGTCTAAATAGTAGAAACAATGTAATTAGTAGTTAATTTTTGCGAAAGAATGTAGTTTTAAAATACTTATGTGTACACTTTACAAATAACGTAGTATTTATACTTTCGTGAATAAAGTTGCAGCTTTTTCAAATTAGGTACTATGATCATCAAAATTATCAATTGTTTTAATTATTATACACAGTCAATTGTCATTTATTCGTCATTTTTAAACTAAAATAAATATATTGTAGATTCATTTCTGAAATTAAATACCATTTAAACCAAACACAATTTAAAGTATAATTAAGATATTTATTATAAATAAAAATATAAACGCGCAGACTTAAATTAGTTTCTTAAATGGATTAGAGCTTTTAAAATCCGATACCAATATACCAAAGATTGTTAAATTTCTTCAAAATTATCATGTTATGTAAATTTAGTTTTTTTGTGTATAATACAATAATAAACAGAAAAGCAAAAGTAGTGAAATCTCCTGGGAAGACCGCCTCCATGCGTAGCTAGTTCTTCTATTTATGACCATTTAGTTCTTCTATTTATGACCATTTTTGGAAGGTACAGAATTATTTAAATATACTTTTTGTTGAAGAAAGCCTTTAGGAGAGACCATCAAAACCTCTCCCAGAAATCGACAATACCTCTTCACCAAATGCGGAAAAAGTCAAATTAAAAAAACATGAAAAAATATCAAAACAAAAAATATTAACAAAACAAATAAATAGATTAAAATGCAATCAAAATATTTGTGCGAGACTCTTATTTTGACAGTTCTTTTTGACGATTCCTGATATATATATATATATATATATATATATATATATATATATATATATATATAGAGAGAGAGAGAGAGAGAGAGAGAGAATAAATTACTCCTTAATTGATAAGAATGCATGAAATTTCAAATCATTAAATTTGTTAAATTTAGATAAATTTTTTTGAAACAGATTTCTCAGCTTGTTTTTTTTCCAAATTTATATATAATTTTTTTACTTTGAGTAAACAATTTTTTTAAAATTATCATTAAAATAATAATAAAATTTATTTCTTTAAATAAACTATTAAGTTCAAGTATTCACTTAAATGGAAACCTATAGAAATCTATATTTGTTGTGAAAATGTGCTTTTCTTAGACTTTATTTTTATGCACTTTCCTTCTTCTAAGGATAAACTATATCAGAAGCACAACAATATCAAAGATAGTAATTAATTGTAATTCATAATTTAGTCTTTCAATTATTCTGAGATGTAAGCAAGAGAAATTTGCCAAAATTTTTAAATATATTAGCCAAACAAAACTTTAAAAAAAATTTTAGATGATCGTAAGATAAAATACATTTTATTAATTATTTAGTTATGAAAACTTGACATGATGTAAGGCTAAGGCGATTGTCTCTGAATGCGAAATAAAAGTCATTAACATATTCAGAAAAAGAACTGCCAGAATTTGTTTCCATCGATTTTGTTCTTTTTCTGACATTATGAAAGTTCTCATTTTTATTCTTTATTCTCACTGCCATGCATTCAGAAAAATAAACATTTCATTGTGAGGTGTTTTTTATATTCAAAACAAACGTTCTCTGGAAAAATTTCAAATATTTTTATACTTTGAGTAATTTTTAACCCAAGTAATAAATCGATGAATAAAATTCTTCCCGAAAAAAATAATTAATTTATTTGCTTTATTTGCTTAAAGGAAGATGTAAAAATGCATGAATTGACTAATATATATTAATTTAATAACAGAATTGTGTAAGTTCTGAAACATTTCTTTATTACAGAGAGAGTTTAAAATGTTATGCTTTGAAAATGATTTTTAATCTCGTAAGTACTAAATAATTTACCACTTTATAACATCAGTTTTATCATATAATTATTGTAGACTGAAGTTTAAACTACTAACAACTGTTCACAATAAGAAATAAAAACAAAGCTTAGTTTACTGTAATACGTTTGTTATAATGGTTATTTAAATTATTTATATTTGAATTATAAGCTGAAATAATATTATATATAAAGCTGTTGCTTAATTTTAAACAATGTACAATGCCCAAAATATAATAACTTTTGAATAATGTTAAGTTCATAACCTTTAACAACTATTAATCTAAGGATCCCCTCTTTAGGTTCTATGAATTTGGGAAATCTGGGAAGTATGGTCTCAATAGCCTAGTCAAAAGAGCGGTCAAATGTTTAGACCCTCTTTGGATTGCAAATGGACTAAGAGTATGCTGTATTGGCTCTCGTTAAACTGTTTTACCGAAAAATGCCTAACGTTGCGCTCATGCATCGGACTACCAAAGTCGGGGAGAAATTCCCTCAGAAGAGAATGAAAGTTGTGATGGCATGCCTTCGAATCATCTTCAAAGATGTTTTCCAGAGCGTTGTCAATTACTCATTGTGCACTGTAAAAAATTCCAGATCAAATTACGGTATAAAGTACCGGCATTTAGGTGCATTATCCGTAAGATCCATTTTTACCGTAAAATACTATAGTATATATTTTAACAGTATTATATATTTAATTAGAAAGATTCAGTGATTGTACGGTAGTTATCATTTTATTTTATAATCGTCGGTGAACAGCCGACCAAATTTTCGGGTTTACGACTACTAATGTTCAACTAATGTTACTGTTATTTTGAACCCAATCCAGAAGACAAGGGAACTCCTGGATCAAGCATTGGCAGAAATTTGCCTTTTTGATGGAACTAAACCGCATTTGCGTTACATGGGGAGGAAAACCTCATACAGTTAGGCTGGCGGCAGAGGGACTCTAACCCACGGTCTGTGTACCATTAAGGATATTTTACTTCAGCACTGTGGTCGGTGCAAGCCGGATGCGGAGGTCGTATCGACCAGCCATGGCAGAGATTCGAACCCGGTTCACCTTACTGGCAGGTGAGCGTTCTATGCGCTGAGCCATCATGGCTCGGTAATTATCATTGTAAATATTACGATATATCAGCTGTTCCGTATCATTTTCCAGTAAAAATGGAATTAACGGTAAAAAGTACCAGCACCATGAGTGCTGGTACTTTCTAAAGTAATTTGATCCGGTATTTCCAGAGTGTGCAACTCTAGGATGATGTAAATAAAATACTCCTACTACTTACTTTTTTCATTGATATCAATGAAGGTCTTAAAAATCCTTCATCTTATTTTATCTTTGGTGTAAAAGGCATGGAATGAGCTGTTAGTTTAATTTCTTCCTGAGAGGAGAGTATATTTTTAACAAAATATTCTTAACAAATTTTCCAATATTCAAAGAAAAAGAGCGTAATAAAATTACTTTATTGTTCTACAAAAGCATAAAAAATGTACCTTTCAAGCTAAAACAAATTGTATATGTTGAAACAATGAGCTAGTGAAGAAAAATATTGTAACTCTTCTTTCTGTTTTAGTTTACTTTATTCAAAAGACGGAAGAAACACCCTCAAAATGTCACAGTTTTCTTTTCGTTTCTGACTTGTAAACTGTTTTTCAACATTTGTATTCTTTGTTTTGACAAGAATGTATTTTTTATTTCACCAAAAGCATGTGGATAACATAAAATAGTGCATATTTTACATAATGCTTATTTTATAAATTCACTTTGAAAACGTAGTCATTTCATATTTATTCTGAAGAGAAAACTAAAAAACTAAACATATTTTCGATCAATAGAAATTCCATAATTCGAAATAGTTAAAGTAAATATTTTTCCAGTTATTATTTATCTCTTGAGAGTATTTTAAGTCATAACTTAGTTTTAACGTATTTTAATCACGCGTATATTTCAAAAATCAAATAAGAAACCCTTTTACATTTAGAGCATTGGTTCCCAAAGTTTGTGTCAACGTTGGCTTATAGGGGCGCTAGCAGGTTTATTGGTTTTAGAGGAATGTTAGAAATTTCTAAGGGTTCTTGTATAAATTAGATGAAATTAGAACTGAGTACACATTAAAATTCATAAATTGCTTGCTTTGGTATCTAAAAACCAATTACATTTATTACACGACATACAATATTTGATATTAATGCAGTCATGTTATTAAATTTGTTTGTCTTAAAAAATGCTTTTTAACAATAACAAGAAAATAGTATTATAGGGGTAGGTGGGAGGAAATTGGACCGTGGGGAAAAGTTTGAATACATTTGAAAACACCTATTTTCTCCTTTTAATTTAATTCAAATTTAGTTTATTTGTGTCCAATATTTTGATTTCATTTTTCGAAACTGATAACAAGCTTAATGTATTTGTAAATATCTTGTTTAAGTTCAATATCTAATTTTATTAATAACCGATAAAAGCATTTGATTTTAGTTAAAACTTATAGAAGAAAATCTTAAAAAGAGATCGACATAAAAGAATTAAGAATAGGATTTTAAAATTCTATTTATTGCGGTTTTCTTTCTGAAGTGTGTTGATGTGAGGATTGTTTAGTCTCAGGTAACTGATGTACAATAGGAATATTCTTTACTCCTGTGTAAACTTCAGTAATTATGTAGTGCTCTATATTCTCTATGATGCTTGTTTGTAATTCTATTTAATAATTTTAACATAGAAACGCAATCTTTTTCAAATTTTATGCTCTATAGTTATGAATCATAGGAAAAAACTACGTTTTAACAAAAATGTGATCCATTAAGGAAAATAAATAATTGAATAACATTATGGTGCAACTTTGCTAAAATATTTTAAGATGTAGAGCAGTGCCTGTTCTATATCTTTAATTCTGCTTTCATAAAGCAGTTTTTTTTTTTAATAAAAAAAGCATTTTTGTTGAAATTACTAAATTCAGTAAAAATGCATGTCTTTTGAAAATAGTAAGATCGCTTTAAATTAGTACTACATATATTAATTTTTAAACTCTCTTAAATATCACAAAAAGGCCAAAATATTTCATTTTTACTATTCTCGCTATTCTTGATGATATTAGTTATAGTTCTGCAAAATATTCTGTTTTCAAAGGGAACTGCCATAAACATTCCTCCTTTAATTATAAAAAATAAAAAAATATTTTGAGCATTTATACTTTTAACTATAATCAAAATAATTTATTTTAGATTGATTTCGCTAACATTAATAACGCAGTTATTTATTGAAATACGCACTAATTTTGGAACACCCCCCCCCCCATCATCTTTGGGTAAAGTGGAGGGATATCAAAGCATGTTGTTTTGAGTATATTGCTGTAGGGAAACAATGAAACAAAATAGAATATTTATGCTTCATATTTATATATATATATATATATATATATACATATATAACCAATGTACATAAAATGCATAAAAAGTTTCCCTAAAATAAATTTACTCTTTTTTAGAACCTTCTATAAAAAAGCTTAATTTTATATTCATTTTATACCACCTGATCCTATTCAGTTTACCAATTTAACGCCGACACCGTGATTTTCGAATAAACTTTATATTTCTGTACGCCTTTCAGCTGCCAATGAAATTTTGCTTAAAAGTCTGGCATATTCCTTAAATTAATTAAACCTGAATTTTTACCTGAATTAAAAAAAATCATAAATATATTTTTTGAGAATATTAAAAGCACTTAAATTTTGTTCACGTTTTTAACTCGTTATGTAAAAAAAAAAGTTTCGTATATATCTTCAAGTTAGTTTATTGTACACGAAAGAAACCTCGGCTTTTTATTTCTGATAGTCTAGTCTTCATAATAGCTTCGTTATTCTAGGAAACAAGCTCCCAAAATGCACTACAATGAGGTTTCGAGTTGACGAAGCATTTTCATCATTTGGTCACATATCACGAGATTTTGTGCTGAATTAATTATCAAATTCATTATTTTTATTAATTATTAATACTTAAAATTAATGAAATATATCCTAAGGATTGCTAAATCGTCAAAAGTGAGAGTTTTATTTCTGAGAGTGTAATTAAACAAATTTCAATAAAAAATTTACTAAATGCACATTAAATTTGATCTTAGAACAAAATAGCTCCGGAATAAAGTCATTGTTAGAAGAATATATACAATTAATGATAGTATCAAGATTTTATTTAAATATTCTTTTATTAACTCATTTCTCTTTAAAACAATGTGATGAAGAATAAAAATTATTATTCATTTTGCAGCAAAACTATTTTAAGATAAAAATATTAATTTAAATAATCGTAATCGATAGAAACTAGATGGTTATTATCCTATCAATATGTTTTTAGCATACATTTTTATTTGAAGCGAAATTCTATTTTAATCAAGTCAAAGAAAAAATTCCTTGTAATAAACCATACTTAATCTCAATCAATAGTTAGAAGGATGAAGACTTTCTTTTTTTAGGCAATTGATGATGTGGCGAAAAGAATGAAAGTTTCTATTCTGGAATAAATCACACAAAAGTACTTTCACGGTGTCTTCTAATTCACATTGCTCTTTATAAAATAAAAGAAAAAGTAATTACAAGTGTTTTCTTTCATAAAACGGAAAGAGCATTCACCTGTTCCATGTTCAACAAAATGCATTAACGTAGCTGTTAATGGAATGCATTCCAACTGAAACATTTAATGGGAAAGAATTTCTAATTCGAATAAAGTTTTATTTTTCCTTTTGTGAATTCTTCTAATTTGTTAACCCAGATTTCAATTTTTATTCTAATCATTTTTGGACCAGGTTATAATGAGTAGGTTTCTGAACTTTATGTGCAATATTTTGGTTATTATCTTCCAAAAAAGAAAACGTAAGACTAAATTGAAAATTAATTTCAAAATTAATTTTTAATTATTGCGGGTAATTACTGCTTCATTATGCTGAAAATTTATAAATTTATTGAATAAAACACATAATACCTGCAATTCTTTAAATTTTATTAAAATAGTATTCAATTTTTTTTTTCAACAAGGGTGGAGGTCAAAGTCTACTGAATTGTTTCCAATTCGCTATTTTGAAAGTAACATCAAAGTGAATCTCATTTGTCGTCCAAATAAATATTGTTTTATTTAAATGGTAAATATTGTTTAACATACGATAATTAAATGGTCAAAAAACCGTCATCCTGAACAAATACTATTATTATAAGCAAGTCTGTTCTTGACGACAAGAAAGATCAATATTTGTAATTCCTATCATTAAAGACTAGTCAAAATAAATTTCATTAATGCCAAGCATTCAGGACAATTGATTAACACTGAAGAATTATAAACTAAATATTAAACTTTTTGAAAGCAAAAGTTATTCACTCACTTTTATTTGAGCATTTTATATTATATAAAATGCTTATTGATTAATTAAACATTGCTTGTAATTAACGTGAATCATTTAAGCAATTTTAGAATTAGGAAATAAGGGAAAGTGTAGTATTTTGGACCGTGTGTAACTCGGAATAGTGTAAATATTTGCGAAATCTATGGAATTTCGCATTAAATATATGTATTTGATACCTATAACAACAAGTACTGTCTGCTTGCAACCATTTATGATTTTCCAGATGTGTGCTAAAGAGCTTTCTCTCTAGTTACTGAGTATTTTTTAATATAAATTTGATTAGGAAATAAAACCCCATAGTTCGCATATTAAAGAACAGAACTAAAGTCTCTCATCATCAAAATGCCATTCTCATTAAGATAAGGTACCGACTTTTAGAGAGTTGTATGTTTGTCGTACGTTGAGTTGCATGCTTGCTGGCCCTAAGTTCAACAAAGTTGTATGTTTGTTGCACTTAGAGCCAGTCTCAGTATTGCATCTTGGATCCATCTTAGGCAGTGATTCCTAATTGGTGTTCCGTGGAACCCTAGGGTTCCGTGGAAGAATCATAGATATTCTCAGAATTCGGACATTTTTAATCAGTTACGATTTTTGAAACCAGCCATTAAATTTATAATTAATTGATTATCTATTATTTATTTAACATTTTGGTGTTTTCATAAAATTATTTTATTAAAACGCTTGTGAAGAAAGAGAAGTAAAATTAAGAAATATATTTTATAATAGCAATAACGAAATAACGGATGAATAACAAAATGTATATGCATTTAAGAAAACTTGCATCAGTATTTCGCATGATATAAAATAACAATGAAGAACCATAACCATTCACCTGATAACCATTCTCGACTTTCATTTTCGTCATTTTTAATTTTTGTTTCAACGAAAACCATATTTCAGCTCATTCATTTTTAATTTATGCATCAACTAAAATCATATACTGTACTTGACTAGATGCTGCTCTAGTCCTGTAAATTCAATTTTCGGACATAAAACCCAATTTCAAGACTAATATTGATAAAACGATATGATGAAAAAAATTTCATACTTCATACATTCATTAAATATTTTCAAAATAATTTGTAAAATTCCAAGTAATAAATACATTTTCAAAATAATTAATAGTCCTTCTTTGATTAATATATGCACTTTGATTAATAATGAAATTTATTCATTAAGTCTCTGGGTTTCGCCAAAACAAGATCGAGCATTTAGGGTTCCATAGCCAAAGAAAATTGAGAACCGCTGGTCTTAGGTATGTTTAACACTTAATTTACATCACAAGAAAGTGCTAATATATATATATATATTTTCGTCAAATGGATATCAATTGGGACCAAATTATGCTTACAATCCATGCAACATTTTCTTTATATTGCGCATACATTTCTGCAACTCAATAAAACCTTATAAGTTTTTTTTATTTTGTTTGAAATATCAAAAAATGAAAATTAATATATTATTTGATTATGAGTTTGAGTTAAAACTAATTTTTGTCTTTATTGATCTCTTTAAACTCTGAGTAATCAATTACTCCAAAATTGTTCAGTTTACAAAACATAAACTCATCTTATTTAAGGTATGCTTCTGAAACGATTATTCTTAGTAAAGCCAGTGCTGATCCGAAATTTTGACTGTCAAATCCATAACGTGTAATTATCGATAATCTTAGACTGCTTATCATGCGATACCTGAGAACGAGCTTAAACACTTAACTAATTAACTTAACTATTAACGAACGTCGCTGTTATGATTTTATTCCTCTTCTGCATCGTTAATCACTTAATTCCCTTTTAAATTGTCAATCTGTCAGAAAGAATTTCACAACTATTGTTTGGAGAGAAAAGTGATTAATCAAAAGCTAGTTTTAACTATTAATTTTAACAAAAGTTAATAAGAATGACTTAAACTAGAGAATGAACTTTGATTTCAATAATAAGGACTATTGTATGTCCTAAAAAGCACAAATGCATATTCAAGCAATAATTAAAAAAAACAAAACAATTGTGAATATACATTTTAAATTTACTTATACATTACTGATATGGTAAATTTACTTATACATTATGAAGTGCATAAAATAGGAATATATGAAAGAGTAGAAATTAAGAGCAAATGAATGGTTAATTTGAACATTTTGTATGTTTTTCTTCTTTTAACAAGTCATATATTCTTTAAAATTTGGTAAATCTGGTGAATCATATTCTATGAAAATACGGTAAAAAATTCAGTGATAATTTGTATTAGTATAGTATTTTTCACTTAATAAAGTGTGTTATGAATTTCTGACACAACTTACAACTTCTTTTTTCTTCTTTCGATCAGCTTAAAAATTTTTATTAGTGTATGAAATAATTAACATCATAGTTAAAATTAAAAATATTAATGCTGAGCTAAGTAAAAGTCGAAAGCTATTTCAATTAAAATTCCAAGTTGAAAGATATTCAATGTTTTACGAAGAGTTCGTTAGTTTTGAGTTACTGAATAAAGTATAATTTTAATGCACAATCAATCACTATTAAACATGTCTAAAAATGTAATAATTATGAGATTTCTATTTCACCAAACTTAAATAGTACCCAATCAAAAGTGAACAAATTTTTTATACAAAAGTAATATTACAGCACTTTTGCATCAAAAAATCTTGTTAATTCTGATAGAGACAAGCTATTTAGATGATGAATGTTCAATCACAGAAAGAGGTGTAATTGTTTCTAATAAGAATATTTCGATATTTCAAATAATCGAGTAAATATCTGGAATCGAATCGGATTGTTGTCATAGAGGATTTCAAAATAGCATTGAATTAAATTATCGTAACATAACATCATATAGAGTGATTTGGTCATGCATTTACTAATGTATGTATGAAATTGAAATAGAACCTTATATGTTAAACATTTTAGGGACAACTGTGAAACTTTTGAAAGTTTATAGGAGATTTTCATAACAATTTACATATTGTGTCTTATTTTTGAATTTTATAAATTGCTTTATTTTATACATTCAGAGCTATTGTAATTATATAATGTGATTCAAATTACACTGACACTTAAATATAATTCATACTTATAAAAAATCCATTATTCATACACTTTAGATACAAAAGAAATCGGTGCTTGTGAATCAATTGCCAGTGCAACATGATTTTAAATATATAAAAAAATCACTGAAAACCATAAAATCGCCATTTTAAATAAAATGCATAATGGTCAACTTTTAAAAATAAATTCATTTTAACACTCATACTTAGTTCTTTCAAAAAACAATTGTTTTTCTCCAAAATTTTATGTGGTTTAAAACAAATGGCAGCTATGCTTTAATTTGGTTTAGTACTTCTGAAATCTGGAATCTTAATGTCCATCGTTTTTGAATCAATAAACCTAAATTTCTCAAAAAATTTAGATAAAATATGGTAGTTCGTTAAAAAATGAGTTAAATATATGTACAAAAACAACGTTATAAAGAGTAGACTAACTGAATAAAGAAAAAAAAATTCATGCAATTATTTTTTTCGTCTCACCTAAGTCACATTATATCACTTTGTTTCAATAGAGATTCACTGAAAAATTAAATGACAAACTAATATTGTTTAAACACACTAACTGGGTAACAAATATTTTGATGAAAAGTTGCATCGGAATGACATCGTATACCTTGATCACTTATTAGATTCGCTATGTTCATTAATTTAGTTGCAAAATATAACTGAACTTGTTTATCTTTTGCTTTAATTAAACTGATACAAATTGAAAAGGGGAAAAAAATTCCTCACCTGAAAAAAAATTCCGGGAATACCTTTCTGGAAAATGTTTTTGATCCTTACTATTGTTACACAGAGAGAAAATTATTAAAATCTCCCAGGTTTAGCCCTACATCGAATATAATTGATGACCGCTCTAATCTGAAACTTATAAAAGCGTCTGAAAAGCAATACCTGAACCTCCAGACATTTGAGGCAATGTACGGCTTTTGATTAAAAAGCATTCTGAAAGCGTTTAACTTTCCTGTTTTATTTATTTATTTTAAGTTGCTTTCTTAGTTCAATTATTTAACTTAGTTTTGAAGTCATAAGTAATTTTTCGTTCACTTGCTACTTATCTCTTTTCAACATTGAAATCATCATTGAATTTAAACTTTCCCATAAGAAATTTATACAACTTTCTAAATTACGTAATTTAAAAGTGTAAAGGAAAAAAAGTTTTAAAAAAAGAGTATTTGGGAACAATTGGCTTAACTCTTACATCAAAACATCCTTCAACAAACCTATTAGACATTATAATTTTTGCTTTGTCATTTTAAAAAGAATATCTGTCACAATCTCACTTTTCTTTTTTAAATGAAAAAATTTTAGAAATGGTTACAGAAAATGTTACAATATCTACAAATTGTACGAAGATGTGGAAAGTAGCATAATAACAGAATGTTTGTAATTTTTTTAATTTTTTCGCGATGTAACTTATACCAGATAACCTCTTAATAACATTCTTGAATTTATCAGTAATATACCTTCCTTACCTTTTTTATAACAACAATTCTAAAAGTGTTAATTTTCATTGATATATCCTTCTGATATAATTTTTTTTTATTATTTTGGCTAAGCTTAACTTTAGCTCTTTTTTCCATTATAAAAAGCACAATCAAGATTTTTTTTTTCATCGAGTGACTATTTTTACTTAAAACTTTCTGAGTTCATATTCATATTTGTTTTACATATTAATTTTGTGAAGTCATATCTTCCACAACAGAGATCATTTTAAGGGATGTTTGCGTCCATTAATGCACCCTTCACAGCCTTTTTTCAAAGTTAAAATGGACCCTTTACAAAATGGTTTACCACAAAAACGAACCCTTGATAATTTTTTTTTATGTTGAAAACGGATCTTTCACAAACTATTCTAATGGGAAAATGAGCCCTTCATAAATTATTTCATCTAAGAAACGGATCCTTCAAGATATTTTTCATTTTAAAAATGAACTGAATTTTTTTTTTTTCAATATCGTTACATCGTTATCGATAGTTTCGTTAATTCATAACTTAAAACTACAATTCTTCGGAAAAACTGAAATTTTGCATGTTTTTTTATCACAAAACAGAAGCTTCTTTTTATTACACATTCCCAAAAAGAGAGCTCTGCCAGAAAGTCGATTTTAATTTAATTTTGGATTCAGAACATTATGAGATATACCTTTCATAAGTTTACAAAAAGTCTGGGAAAATCACTGGTGTTTCGATTTTTCATAAAATCACAAAAGAACACAAATTCACAAAATCACATTTCCACAAAATTATAAGATTTTTCACAACTTCACAAAAATGAACAATTAAAAAAAAGTCTGGAATAACCTCAGCTTAAAGCCAAAGCTAATTATAACATTTTTACTTTAAAGGAATTTTTATTTTTAAAAATTTATAATGAGTACAATTCTTCAGACAAGGAGTAATTTTTGCAAAATCCCTAAAATCTTCCACTGCTCAAGATGTTCTTTAAAGCTTTAAGCGACATAAATATCTTTTCACAAGAGCTTCGTGAAAGAGAGAATAAAAAATATCAACTATCCAAGGATTCAATTTCGCTAGTGCTTTAAAGTGATGAACTCAGTTCTTTCAACCATCTTCTTAAAAACAAAAGTATTTATGACGGTAAAAAATTTTCTACCATCTTGTTCACGATACTTTAGAAAAAATTGAAAGTTTACATAAAGTTCTGTTTTTTTGAAGAGGATGTTCATTACTTGAAGAGAGTTTTCTCGATGCTTTTATTTAATAAGTATTTTAGCATTTGTTTTTATACAATTCCTTCTTACTATGAATTTGCGGTAATTTTTGCGAAATTTGATTTTATTCTAAATTTTGCATTGGTTTTTATTTAGATGGTTAGTTACATTAATATATTTTACGAAAATTTTTGCTGGTTAAAAGTACAAATTACAAAGTTTTAAATTTTTTAGTGGTTTCATAAGTGACATTTTGTACCCAAGATTCGTGAAAGTTTCATAAAACGAATTTCACACGGTATACCGCAGATTAAAAAAAATAATAATAACTCTGAACAGATTTTATTTAGAATTATGAAACAAGTAGGATTCTTTTAAAGAAAGTTGCAGTATGTTACGTGAAGTTTCGAAATAAGCTACAAATAATGTTCAATAAAGAATTCAAAATTTTAAAGCAATTAAAAATAATAATACTTCCAATGGAAAAACGCACTTAGCAGCAGTGAATTCAAAAGGAATTGAAACAAATGAGACAATGTGCATTACAGAAAAACATTGATTCGTCGATGTCTAGCAGAATCGGAAACAGGGAAATCAGCAGCAGCCGACGTAAAAATTTCAACTCTTGACGCTATGAATATGGTATGCACTGCATGGAGAAGTATTGGACAATCCAGCATAAGGAATTGCTTCAAAAAAGCTGGATTTCAATTTTCAGATGAAAATGAATTTATGGATCTTAGCGAAATTGCAGAAGATTGGGATATCGATCTTAGTGATACCGAATAAAAAGTTGTATCTAACGAACATGTTTCTTTTAATGAATTTATTGTCCTTGATGATAATCTATTAACAACGTAATTCCGTTAGAGACATTGATGACATCGTTAATGAAGTGGAGGATGAGAACGTGGAGGATGATAAAGCTTCTCCGAATCACACAGCAGTATTAGAAGTTTCAGACACTATTCGTGACTATTTACTATTTAATTCTTCTTCTGAAACTCCCTTATCCCATTTATATGCACTGGAAAAAACTATTTTTGAAGTGCGTCGGAAAAAACAAATACAAACATGTATTAAGGATTATTTTGTAAGGAAATAAATTGTCTTTAGGTATGTTAAAAATTTTTGTGCAATTACAGTTAATACCAAAATAGTATAAATAGTAACCTTTAATCTTTAGAAACATATTTATTCATATTGTCACTGCAATTTACGCTGCGTTTTAGAATTTTGAAGTTTTTCACTTATACGCCTCTTTCACTTATGCGCTTTTTTCTGTTCGCCCCTTACACCGGTGCATAAGTGAGAGATTACTGTATGTAAAAAATTGGATAAATATGACAACCGAAGCTGAGGTCGTACCAGCTCCGGAAGCATCTTTTTACATATCTACAATAATGTTTATTTTGTTAATGATACAATTATTTGCAATTAAGTGTTTAAACTAAGCTATATTTTAATTTGAATTGGAATTTTAAGAAATTGGATGCATTAGGATATAACTAATTGGTTGCAATGGCTTCTTAAATAAGCATGCAAGCGCTATTCTATTAATGGTTTAGGCAATTTTATATGTGTGTAATGGCTTCTGGAATTCGTAACTAATTTTGAAATTTCTATAAGTTTTCGTTGGTTTTACTTAGTAGATTAGCCACCTGTTTACTTTTCCAACCATCATTGGTTACTGTTGTATTGTTTGCAACGTATTAAATTATGATTGCATATTTTTACACTTGATTAGACGTTATTTATAATAATCAATGCCGAAACAAATTTTTGCGACATTACGGTTCAAAGTAATCATATTGTGTAATCACCAGTCTACATTTCCAAATTTCCAATAACATGTAAATGTGTTTTCTTCCTTTACAGTACCGAAGTAAAATGCAAAAAATTTAAGCTAATTATTTAAACATATTTAAAAATGACTAAAAACGATTTTATTAAAAAAATGCTAGTATTTGAATCACTTAGTACTAGTTTAAGATTAGTTCACTATCAAAAACTAGCACATCAAAGCATAATATCAACAAATCATACATAAATTAACATCACAACTCATAAACAAATTAGAAACCAAACAAACAATAGTAAATAATTATTTACCAATTGTTAGTTAATAGATATTTAGAAAAATTGGTTCAACTTTGGAGTATCATATGATTAAGTTTGGTGCGACTTTAACATTGCTGAAATTAACAGAATTTCGATTACATTGTTTTGGGATATCAAGTTGAAATCACGTATTTTCCTTTAAAAATAAATATAAATAAATATATATATATATATATATATATATATATATATATATATATATATATATATATATATATATATATATATATATATATATATATATATATATATATATATTATAAATTAATTCAGATTTTGAGAAGAAAAATATTCGGCTTTATCAATTTCAACGATACTTCTTATTTTCGCACTGCAGCGTCAACTAAATCATCAGATGAAATTGCTTACATAAACAGTCTATCGCAAAATCTAGCTCACAATCTCCATGATCCAGCGCATCTAAACTAGTGCAAAAGCACTATGACCAAAAATTTTAATCCCGTAGACTAGGCAGAAAGCGTTGCGAACGGAAAATGTCCGTTCATAAAAATTAACGAAAAATAGACGGTGCTCAAAAACATTAGACTCTTCATAAGAATAAGAAATAATTTTTGTCCATTTTCTAAAAAAACGAGTGTGAGCAAAATGGGTTGAAATAGAAGCTACGAGGAATGCTCCATTTTTACGAGAAAATGTCTTTAACCAACTATGTTGATGAGCATAATAAATGGTTGCAATATGAGGATTTTATTATTATTGTCCTAGGAAGAAACATAAAATCCTACTGTTGCCATGTACTACCAAACTACACAGTTTAGTGTATATCTACCATCAGAGTATGTCTTACAATCAGAAACAAAACTTTTAATAACTGTCTTATTCTGCAGATGAGTGTGTGTGTTTGTTTTTCGAAATTGATTTGAAAGAAAAATTGTATTTCAAATATTGACTGCGTATATAAATGAAATATTTATATCAGTTGCGATATCGAATAAGTGGATAAAAGTTTTATGACACATTACTCTCAGATTTTGCGAACTAAATTGCTTCATACAGTTTAAGTACTGTTTTCCCTTGGTATCGTAAATGAAAGAAAAAGGTTATTTAACACTCACAGAAACAATCAGAGAGAAAAACAAATTTGTCATTCCTAATGTTATTTTTCTTCATGGTACACCCTCAAAATAAAAATAAGATAGGTGTTGTAACAGATTAAGATAGATTTCGAGTCATAAATCACAGTCATGAGAAAGTCATGATTTTACATAATTTAATGTTTGTGAAATTCCACTCAATCATTTATAAAAAGTCATCTGCCATTCGAGAAAGAGAAATATAATTATGCGAACAGAAACCATTAATAATAAGCCTTAGCAAATGGGTGATCGAAGGCTTGCAAAAACATGTCGATAAATAGCTGTGCATAATGGATTAGTAGTGGTTATAAATATAAAATTTTAGTATGATACATTTTAGTTTCTTTTGATTGATTGTGTTTTATTATATTTTCTATGATCTTTCATTTAATTTTATACTTCAGTGCCCTGATACTAATACAGATAAATATAATTTCCTTGAATGCTTTTGTTTTCAATTTGACTCAGAACGCGAGGCTGAATAAATTTCTTAATCACTTTTAAAATATCTTGCAGCTTTGAAATTTTATGCACGGATGGATGAAAGACTTTCTATATAGTGTAGAGTAATTACACAACCTCAAGTAAAAATAACGTACCATTAATTTGTTAATGATATAAGAATTGAGTAGGAATTCGTACATTTCTGAACAAAATAATAAAGTAAAATGTTTAGTGAAACTAGTGGAAAATTTTATCTCTGGAATATTTTCTAAATTGCTATGTTTTATTAAAATGTTAAATAATTATGCAAAAACACTCATTGAAATATATTCTCTTATTAAATTATTATTCTCTTTAATAAAGAAAAAACAAAATAGTAAAAAATACTACGAATCTTACAGTTTTCAATGCACTGTCAGTTTTATATTATAGGTAAAGTAAATTGTACACAAAATCAGATGTCAATTTGAATAACTTTTGATCTAATGATTAGATTTTCATAAACTAGGTGTCGATCGTAATGATTCAAGCTTTTGTCCTCAAATAAAACTATGTGAAAACTCAGTGAAAACTATTTGCTAAGTTACGATGTCAGACACAAAAACAAAGTTTCTCTGGGTAAACAAACTTCTTTAGCGATGGATTTGGGAATTTCGACCATCAAATTAAGGGAAGGGGATCGCAATCCGAAAAAAAAATGGAAAAAAATAATAAAGTGAAAGGAACGGTCGAAAGTTTTAGCGTGGTTATTGCGTTTTTAGCATGTCTCGGGAATTCCCGAAGCAAATCGAAAAATTTTTCGCTCAATCTGAAAATCTTTCGCTCAGATGCAAAAAAATACTTTTTAACATTTATTAATTTGTTTTTATTATTTATTCAATATTGATCAAAAAAATTAAATTTAAAAGAATACAAATTTTTATCTCGCTTTAAACTGTGTAATTTAAATTTTCAAAATACGAAATATGAACAAAATTGGTCTAATAATTCTTGAGAAATAAACATTTCAAATTATGACTTTTTTGTAAGTTTTATGACTCAAAATATTTCAATCAATTCCTTCAAATTTCATATTTATTCAGTTAGAATAACATATTTTAACATGGTGCTCAAATTTGTATTCCTTACTATTCGAAATTTTTTTGACCAGTATTAAATAAAATATAGAATATAATAAATGAAAATTTAAAAATTACTTTTTTACATTCAATTATTCTTAGATGTTAGAAGTTAATAATTTTTTTTTTTGTTTTACTTAGGTATATGTTAAGAGATTTGTCGAAATACGCTAAAAGGGAATTTGATATTAAGGGTGCTAAATTATTTATTATGATCTATTTATTTAAACTATTACGATCATATTTTCTACAATTCGGCTCCTCCTCATATTTTTAGGATCAAGAATCTAAATCTACCAAAAGAGGCATTTTAATTTACAGAAAGTAAATTTTCATTAATCAACAGTTAACATAAATTAGTTAACTTATCAGTTAACTTAAGATCTACTCTTTGAACCTTTAGGATAGGAACTTGGTATGAGAAATTCTAATCAGTAAACCAGAAGTCATTTAGAGTGATATTTTTTGAACCACTGTACATTTGTAATATAAGTTAAAATTCTTAAATCATCTAATATAAGTTAAAATTATCTTTGGTGAAAATTTACTTTATTTAATGTATTTCAAAAACTAAACTTTTGACTTACAAAAATTCCAGAAGCTTCCATAAAACATTATTAGCAATTTGTGTCGAAAAAAGTTTTTTCCAATGTAAGAAAACAAAAAGTTACTCGTTATAAAAACGAGGAAAGAAAAACTTAACAAACAATACATATAAGACGCATAAAAATACAAAGTAAGTACCAATCTTTACTTTATACTCGTACTTGCTGACAAATTAACTAAAACCTTAAAAGCTTCGACAAATTTTTAAATGTTATTTATCTCTGTTAATTTACATTATTTGTTTTAACTTACTTAAACACAAAAAACAATTTTTTTTCTGTCAAGTGTCAACCTTTTTGTCCCTAACTCTTTAACAAAGTTTTCAAAAATCTTATACAAAAAAAATATTTAAGTTTAAACTACTTTCGATCCCTTTGAAAACTTTTCTTTTCTTATTCTAGAAAAAAAGCAATATGCAAAATGAAAGAAAGTAAGTTATTTCATATAACAATTGCATTTTTACATCTTCTTCGAAGCATTTTTCCAAACTTACTGAACAGTTTTTATAACTTTGATTCTCGAACGCTTAGATTTATTAGGATTTTTTTTTTTAAATTCAGTTTCATAAGTTAGATTGTCATTTTTATCGATTCATCACCTAAAGAAATTAATTTTAAGATGCTTTTTCAGTTTATCGAAGCTTTTCTTCTTTTCATTTTTAAATTTGAACAAATGTTAATTTACTTTACACATCAAAGACTATCACCAGAAATATTTATGAATCACTCTTCAAGAGACATGATTTAGTTTCGATATTTAAAAAATTTTCGTTTAAAAATATCACTGCTACCTGGTAATCGATTTATTTTAGTCAGTATACTTTCTAGCATAGTTTCGTTGCATATTTCAACATTTCGAATCTTATCTACTCCTTTTGGTTGATATTGAAATATTTATTAAGCCCATAGCACTTATTTTTTTTAAAATAGTTAATATATGTTATGACCGTAAATGGATCATCAATTTTATTTCATTCCCGTATATGCAAATCGAGAGAAATGAGCCTTAGAAGCCGAAAAGCCTTTCCCGTTAATTGTATTGGAAATTCGACGTTACCAAGGATCCGTCTACGTTGGATGTATTTTTAAGCAGTGTTGCTGACAGAGCTAGATTAAATGAAATGTTGGAGTTAGAATTTAAACCTGATTCACTAAATACGATGCGCAAGTTTAGTACCTATTCCCACAACTTGTTATGTTATAAGAATCATTGCAGCTACTAAGTGTGTGAAGTCTTAACTTGAGATAATTCTTTTTTTTTTAAAAAAAAGAAAAGAAAAACATAATTTTGTTTAATAAAGAAAATACGATATTTTTTTTAAAAAGTTTTTTATATATTTTTAAGTCAAATTATTGTACACGAAGAAAAAAGTCCTGATAAATTTATCGAACTGTGTGGTATTGCAGCTACGGGTGGAAGAAAATATAATTCTAGTAATATTTAAACCATTCATTTCTTATTTTTTCTGCTCATATTGTAGCGGTTAGCAGGAAAAATCTGGGTTTCAAAATTATAGTTCTTATTATCACACATCAAGTAAAAAATACTAAACTTGAAATGAATTTAGCCAAATAAATGTCTTTTAAGCCATTCTAAGGTATTATGATAAAATTACCATATTCCCCATATTTATCAATTTTTACTACACATTATAACACGACATTTTATTGTTAATTTTACCAAACTCATATCAAAAGCTCTTCGGAAAAAATTACCGACCTTTTTGGTGTTCCCATAGAGGAAGAAACACTATAAATTTTATCATATTCCGGTAATTTTGGCCATACATTTTCCTTCGTGTATGATATCAGAATCTAAGAGAGTTTGAGATCTAATTTTGATTAAAATATGAAGTACAATTGGTGAAACAAGTATTCTTTACAAACTCCCAGTTTACTGCATACAAATAAGTTTGAAAGCATAACTTAACTTTTTTAACATTCCAATATTTTCAATAAAACTCTAAATAAACTTAAAAAACTCTTTTTAAAAATTTATTTCTGCTCAATAGATAATAAACATCTTCACATGCGTGTACCATCCCGTTTATAAAGCGCAATAGAAACTGTTTCTTCCTTTAAGTTAGGAAGTTCCTTTAAGTCCCATAAGAAACTGTCTACTCCTTTAAACTGCCATATTTGGTCAGAGATTTTAAGCTGCCATATTTGGTCAGATCAAAACACGCACTATCGTTACATGGTTTCTAAAGTTGTATATACTGCAAGCAAAAATGGACAGCTCAGATATTTTTTTTCCAGTTATCTGTATCTGTAGTGATTCAATGATTCATACTAAATTTTTTTAAAACAGTGTTTCCTAAAAATAAGATGAAGAACTGGTCTAAACTAGAGAAACTTATATCAGGTATGAAAAATATTGTAAGCATACTTGCATACTTTAGATTTTCAAAGAATATTATATTTTTTTATTTCCTTTTTTAAATCCTTTGTGAAGATTTTTTCAAGGTACAGTCAGTCTCTGTTTTTATGAAAGATAAGATTGGAATTGTCGAAAATAGTTTCTGTTTATTCTTTGGGTGATAATAATTCGAAAAGGAAAACATGCAAAACCACTTCTTTTAGGTTTTCAGGCTCTATATATTAAATGATGGAAGTTTATAAATAAGTTTATTTATGAAACTTAACATCATAAGCAGCAATGAAGTTGTAAATTGAAACATTGACTTGTATTTAATGTTAGCTTTGAGAAATCTATGTAGAAATAATTGAAGTTTGCTTTTAAAAAATTGAACAAAAAATGAGAATTGTTATTAATGCTTTTTAGTACAACCTCCATTACAGGGAGGCAGGGATAGCCTAATTGGTAGGGCACTGGGCCCATTTCAGAGGTCATGGGTTCGATCCCTGCCGGCCGAGGACTCCCCGTGTAGTAAATGGTGACTGATGCCCGTCAAATCTGTCGAGTGGCAAAGTCCTCCATGTTCCCATAACAAATTAATACATCTGGGGGTACAGTTTCAGGAGTTTCCTTGTCTTCTGGATTGGTTCAAAATTACAAGGCTGCGGATTTGAACATTAGTAGCAGTAAACCCAAAATTTGGTTGGCTGTTCAACAATGGAAATAAAAAACACTGAAAATAACTTCCATTACAGAAACCTTTCCATTATAACCGATGCATTAAGTCTCGTTAGCAATTCCATAGACGCAATGTTATTTAAATGTCCATTAGAATGTCCACATTGAACTGTTCCTTTCAATAAAGAGACCGAAATTTAGTCATTTGATATGGAAAAAAATTTCAACGAAATTATTTAAACTATTATTTTCTTTGATATTACCACACAATAAATGCAAAACATCTTGTACCCCTATTGAATTAAGGAAAAGTGTCATGATCCTCCAAACTCTTATCCTAAATGTTCGCAATTCATGATCATTCGGAATCTGTGTAACTTTCTTTAAAAAGGATACAATAAATTTATCATTCATACTTTTCTTATATATTTTATAACTTGGTGTAAATATTATTGTAAATATTGTAAAATTATATTTTATAACTTGCATAACTTTATAACATGTATATATAATTTATAAAATGTACATAAAAATTTTGTAAAAAGTCTGTCTCCAAAGTTTTTATGTTAAGTCAATCTCAAAAATTGTCAACTCTTTTGTGACATGTCAGTGTTCTTGTGTCGTTTATTTTCGAGTTGAAACAAATACGTAATTTTTGTAGTTATCCTGACGTATTATCAAAATTGGAAGCCCAAATCTGGATGTTAATTTCAATGTCTTTCTACCTATGAAGTATTATTTTGAAAAGTACTTCTGCGCATATTTTGGAGAGAAAAAATTGCGTTATTACCAATTTTTCTTTTAGTTATTAAATTCTTCCAAAAATAAAGCGTTGCTTAGCTAAATTTTGTCAAGTTGTCAAGTACTTTTTTACCTATGACTTAATATTTAAGTTAATTTTGTGCAGTCACGAAATAACGATCTCATATTATAACGTTCACGTTTGCTTCCACCCTGGACCACAAAGGTCATTATAACAAACGTCGACTATATTTTGAATAATTTCTAAAATTCTAACTTAAATTTTAGTTGATAAATAATAAATATTGAGGGAATTTAATTATTGACTCTGTCAACCTTCATCTATCAAAAGGTACCTCAAGATAGAATCAAGTTAACATGTCTTATATACTAGGGAATTGGAATTCAATATTTATAGTGGTAGTTACGCCATATTACTCCCCTTCCAGAATTTTATCTGTGATAGAATTCGATGAACGGATATCACTAGTTAATTCATGCTGTTTATTTATTTATAACATTTTTACTCATTATATTTTTTCTTCATTTTTTTGTTTTGTTTATAGGATTTCGCTCATTTTTTTCCTTCATTTTTTTGCTTATAGCATTTCGCTCATTATTTTTTTTTGTTCAAATCATTTCACTAATTCTTTTTTTCTTTGAGCAGTATTTTTACGCAAATCAACTGTTTAATGGCGTAACTACCTTAATATCTGTGGCGTAACTACCACAATATCTATTACTTTTACTTTTTAAAAAAAATTTCTTAATGTAAATGTAAATAATAATAAAAAAATTCATTTTAAAAATCATTTCAATTGTATATCTGTTCGCATTTTATCTGTAATTGTGTCATTCATTTAATAGTAATTTAATAAATTACAAAAAATAATACAAATTCTTTTGTATTTTAGGAGACTAGTGAGGTTACTAAATTCTGGTTGCTAAATGACAAAATAGCTCTCATGAGAAATGGCTCAGTATCACAGAGGAGTGAAAAAGAATCGACGGCAACACTTGTATTCAAATTTATTTCGTCTTTTTTATTCGAATAGCAATGGTTCATGATCCAAAATTCATTTTGCATTTTAAAAATGCCACTAAGATAAGGTAAGATTTTAAACGATCTTTTACAAATGGCTACTTATCTTACAAATTAAACATTCAAGTTTATTCGCAAGAAAACATGCCTAAAAGCATTTAATTTAATCATTGCATCACAACGTATACTGTAAAATCAATCTGTTAAATTTTCGGAAAAAAACTGCTAGCTGCTGTACAAGCATAAAACTGTTTATTTCACAGAAAAATACTGTTATTTAAAAACAGACGCCTTTTTTACAGATAAGTACAGTGCGCCAAAAAAATGGACCAACCTGAATAACTTTTGATCAAATGATCAAATCTTCACGTTCTAGGACTCTCTCTTAAAGGTTCACGAGAGTAATCTCAAATATGCTAATTAATTAGTGCAGATTATACTTTAAGTTACGAAATCAGACACCAACACATACTTTCTCTGAATAAACACACCCTTTTATCAAGGTATTCGGATTTCTGACCCCCAAAATATGGGGGGTAGCTGCAATCTGGGAAATATGGTTCCCATAGTTTGATCAAGAGAGGGATCCAAAGTTTGCATTTTACTTTTAGAGTATTTTGGCATATTTCAAGCGAATCTAAAAAATTTTTGCACACAATTATAAAATTCTTTTATCCAAAGACAATTCCATGCGAAAAATTAATTTTAATAAATATTTATTATTTTTCATTATTTCATTAATAATTGTCAAAAAAATTTTAATTCTAATGTATAAAATTTTTTACATTATTTTAAAGTAAATGTAATTTTACATTGCAAAAACAAAAATTTGGGCAAAATCGGTTGAATAATTCCTGAGAAATCGAGAAGTCGTAAATTTAAAATATTCTTAAATCTAGCTTTCAAGTTTAAAATCTTCAAAAATGTTAATATAGCAAATAATCTCCAAATTTTTACAAACATGAGAGACACTAAGTAATCCTTTTTCAGTCAAAGTCTCTTCTCGAGTCATCAATCCACCTAAGTTTTTATCTTCCCTTTTTTTTTAGACACCAAATAATTGAGCAAAGATTATCATATAATCTTATTAGGTACACTGCTTATTTATTTTTTTAACTGCTGTAAATATATTAATATATGATTCTATAACTAGTAAATCCAAGTTGATTCTACTTCACCCATGATTATTAAATTTTATCTCTCCAAATATGCTTTTTAAAATTCTTTTCTCAAATATAGCAAGAGTCTATTTAACTTTCCCAATCAGTGGCCATATTGCAGCAGTATGTGTGAGAAGGGTATCAGTCAGAGGTTTGTAAATCTAAAGCATTTTAGACTTTTCAACTAATGATATTCAATAACAAATAGTTATGCTGTCCCAAAAAGCATCCATTAGTTGTTATGATTCTGTTGTAAGCCTTAACATTTCAAAATAGGGACTATTAAAATTTCAACATGTCTCTGGTAATGGCAAGCTGCAGTTCCCTTACTGCAGCTTCCATCGACAGGAAACTTTTTTTAATGGCTTCTGGGTTTGAGTGACAATAATAATGTCATCAGCAAATGCAAAAATCTGCACAGATTTATTAAAATTGTTCTTTTCATGTTAAAATTATAATCTTCAACAATCTTTTGAATTACAATATTAAAAATTTTATGTAGTTAACTTCCTTTCAAATGGAAAAAAAATTAAATATTTAACAATCGTTTGAATTACAATATAAAAAGTTTTATGTTATTAACTTCCTTTCAAGCGGGAAAAAATATTTTTTATCATAACTTGAATGAATATAGATATATTTTTATCATAATTGAAGTTACAACTTATAGTTTCATTTCTTAATTTATTTAATTATTAATTTTAAACAAATGATTTTTATTCGTGTGGGAAACTTACTGTAATAATTAAAAGATCTATTCTACTATCGAGTATCTACTCTCATAGTTAGAAAATAAATTTAAAATAATTTAAATTTTGGAAGTCTATCTTTCCCTTATCTTGATATTGTATTATTAAATAGGACTAAAATTTAACAAAAAATTAAATTATTGCATAAAAATATTACTTTCAAATAAAATTAATTTACTTCCCTCTTGCGAAGGAGGATAATTAATTCACAGCTTATTTTCCTTGCTTAATATACCTAATTTAATCATGTTCAAGCCATCGTAAAAAATTTTTAGAAGAATGTATATCATATAACGAAATTAATAGCACTTTCTTAAATGAATGTTGTTAAATTAGTTTTCGTCTTTTTGGTTTTTAGTTTTCATTATACTGAACTGTATTTCAAGTGCAAAACATAGCAATAAAAACAAAGTTATTGTTAATAAAAAATTAGGCAGTTTTTATAACGCTCACGCATATCAATGAAAAAAAGCAGCTTTGTTTAATTTATAATAAAGCATAATTTTTAAAATAAAAACTATGCTATTTTCTATTTAATCTTGTTTTTTTTTAAAATTACAAACAGGCTCTGTATCAGAAAAAAATGTGCTTTAATACTGCAAAATATAAGTGCAACAAACTGTTGAGTAAATTTATTCCTAAAATATTTTTTTTTGCTTAAAGCCCATAATTTTGCCTCTTACGTTATTTTTTTTAAAGAAACTTGTATATAAAATTTATGTTATAGTATGCTAATTGATTAATTATTATATTTAATTGGCTTACGTAGATAAAAGAACTGAATATGCTCTCATATTTTTAAGAATGAGAACTAAACGCATCAAAATTAATAAAATAATTTTTTAAAAAATTTACTTTTACGCGTAATAATAATAACTTATTTTTCGGTTAATAAATTTATATATTTCAAGTTTTCATTGCAAGTAACAAAGTCAGTTTAATAATTTGACCATTTCATGTATTATTAATATAAATGTTTTTTATTCTCTTATTTATTACTCTTATTAAAAAAGCGGATCAAAAGTGCTTTGTTTTAATGTCCGATTTTTTAATCAATCAGAAATAGGGAAATAAAATTTACTATAACATACTAAGAAATCTGAATCTGAAATAATGATTGGTTTAGTATTTAAATCAGTTGTTTGTGCATTATAAAATGAATCGATACTTTTTTTATTAATTAAAGAACGACAGTTTTGACACACTTTTTTTTTTTAAAAAAAAGTAGAAATAATTAACATTTCTTTAATTAAATTTGATCACAAAACCAGTCAGTTATTATTAAGTGAAAATTGCGTTAAGAAGAATGCAAATACATTATTCTATCAGAGTATATTGGAATGCTAGTTGTTCCTAAGACTTTATCTTATTATTTTACGATCAAATAATCTTCGAAGACGTCTACTAAATATTGGAAAAGAGAATTTAATAAATTAAAAATTTTAAAATTAAAAGCTTTTGAATTCTAAATATATCGATCATGAAAATTAAAGAAGGATAATCTGAATATCAAATTTAAAGATATCTAAATGAACTCTATATTTTCAAAGATTTGTTAAACAAAATTCCATGGAGTTTTAACTATAGCTTCCCCTAATGCCATCTATAAACATTAAAAACTTGAAAGAAGTTATAAAAAATTTAATGGCCGGCGAATTATCCTGGATTACATTTGGAGTAACCGTACTCCATTTATAACCCTGTAGTTCCCTACTGTGTTTAAAGAAAACTTTCTAAACTTTACGAGCCTTAAACTAAATAATTCTATATAACAATGATAGTAATATAGATAAGTAGCTAGATAGATAGATGGAGGAAAATAAAGAGAGAGAAGGGTAGATTTCATTCAAATGTGGTGAGCGACATTTCGTGTAATGTCTTGGTGAGTAGGCAACAGAATTTTAAATACAATCACGATGTTATAATATTATTAGGTTCGTAGTAAAAGCCTTCTTTTGATAGAGTCTGTAGCTCCAAACTATGTTTAAAGAAAACTTTCTAAACTTTACGAACCTTAAACTAAATAATTTGCAAGTACATTTAAGTTTTCAAAAAATTAAAACTAATATTTTTAAATAGTCACTTAGAAAGATTTCATGTTAAGAATACCTTTGAATTAGTTTTCTTTCTGAAAAGAAATTAATGACTTCATTAATAAAATTTATTTTGGTTGTACAGATTATTTTTTGGTATTGATTTAATATAACTATACAAATTTTCGTATTTTCGCGCCTTACTAAATAAAATTTGCATTTAACCAGTTACATCAAACGATGTTTATTTTTACCATGGAGAGGTTTCTCCTTAACTTTTCCTAGATTGATATAGGGTTTTAAGTTTTGCATTATTTACTTATTTGAATGCAAATTTCTTTGTATATTTTCAATATGAAGAAATTTTTTCTTCAACCTAATATTGGATTTTAAATAATTATCACAGTACACATTTTAGTAATTAAAGAATACAATGTATCTTAACTTATTATTATTTGACTTTTTGAAGGTGTTGCGGTTGCAAAGGTGCGTGCTAACAATATCTGATGCGTCCAATTATTTTATTGGACAAGATGTATCAAAAGATGACTAAAAACAGCAACACAAGAAACTTGAAAAGCTCGCACAGCCTCCCACATCATCGTCATCGAATTCCCATTCCTTTAGAGCCCCTAAAAGATGGACCATCCATGGATCCAAAGGAAAGAATTTTCCTCGAAGCTGCTGAAAGAGGAGATAAAGCCACCATGGTGCGTTGTTTACAAGCCCCAAATCCAGTGAACGTAAACTGCACCAACATCTTAGGACGGAGTGCCATTCAAATAGCAGCTGATAATGAAAATGTAGAAATAGTTGAACTTCTCCTACTAGAAGAAAATGTTAAGATCGGAGATGCACTCCTATATGCTATTAGTGAAGGTGTCTATAAAATAGTAGAAATGTTAATTAATCATCCAAGTATCACTAGTGAGATGTTAGCTAATGGTTGGGCCAAATCCCGATTACCTGGTGAAGAAAGCTCTGATTATTCTCCAGATATTTCTCCTGTAATACTTGCAGCACATTGCAACCAATTTGAAATACTTCAGCTGCTTTTAACGCATGGTGCAATTATTGATAAACCTCATCCTCTGTCTTGCACTTGTCCACGTTGTCGTGAGGGAATTCATACAGACAGCTTAAGATATTCACTTCGACGTATTCATACATACCGAGCATTGGCAAGTCCAGCCTGGATTTCATTAACAAGCGAGGATCCTATTCTCTCAGCATTTAAGGTAAATTTTTTTTAAAAATCTTATTATTCTTTTTAGTAATCAAAAATGTTGGAAGTTAAAACAAGATTATTATCAAAGACCATGAGCAAAACTTTCTAAGATTTGTAAGAAAAAGCAATTATAATTCTAAAAAGAAATCACCTTTGTGGTAATACAATTGTTTCATCACAGAATAGTATATATTCATTTAAGTACGTCATTAATAGGTACAAATAAACTGAAATCCAAGAAATACTAGAATATTATTTTTTTAAAAACCACTGATTTCAGTTGTTTTGAAAATCAAAGAACCAAAGAGGAAACAATTTAGTTGAATACATAATTAAATGCTCAGGATTTTTGGAAATTCTACTTTTTTTGTGAGTGAGTGTCCTTATAACAATTTAGAACATTTAACATCGAATTGTTTAATTTATGAAATGAAAATCAAATGGTTAACTAACTAAATTTTAAAAACAACGGACATGCGCTGTTATGAATAACAGTTGCTGTAAATAATGGTTCTTTAAAAAGGAATTGGTTATGATATTTCATAAACAAATGAAATCCAAGTACCAGAAAATAACAGTTCTTGAAAATAAAGTAAAAAATCATATGAAATTGCAAATGAATATGTGGTACTATTCTTTAACTGCTATGATATTATTCTAACTTAAAAAAATTTTACTGTCATTTTCTCCTTTTTAAAAATGAATAACTAATTAACACAAAATACAGAATGAAGAGCAACGAGAAAAATAATTAAAATAAGATAGTTTTTTTTTATTACAGGAGCAAAACTTTCCTCAGAGTTGAAACTGAATTGATATTATTCTAACTTAAAGTATTTTTACTATCGTTTTCTCCTTTTTAAAACTGAATAACTAATTAATACAAAATACAAAATGAATAGCAACGAGAAAAATAATTAAAATCAGATAGTTTTTTTAATTACAGGAGCAAAACTTTCCTCAGAGTTGAAATTGAAGTAAAATATAATAATAATATAGATTTTATATAGTAGCGATGTAATATTTTAGAAAAATTGAATACTGATGAAAGGGACAAGCTAGAGAAAACTGACTAGATGAACTAGAAATTACTTAGAATTAAAATTTTTAAACACACAATGAGAAAGAATTAAGGTCAAAACTACCGGAAAATGGTAAAATTTATCGTGTTTCTGGCTCTACAGAAACACGATAAATTTTAAGCAATGTATTACGGTAATATACGCGGTAAAAGAAGCTCGATAATTTTTACCGAGCAAGCTTTGGTAATGATTTTGGTAAAATTATCAATAAAATAAGATTTTTAAATAAGTAGTTAAGTTTGACAAATATGGTGAAATTAGGTAATTTTATCATATCTTAGAACATGGCATAAAAACCATTTATTCAATAAAATTTATTTTTCAGTTTTGCTAAATGTGTGATAAAATGAAATATAAATTTGAGAACCAGAATTTTCGGTAAATCGTTACTATATGAACAGCAAAATTACCAAATGAATGGTTAAAATACCGTATATTTTGGTTTTATTGCCTGAATTATGGTTTTTTTTTTACCAGTAATGTCATTATCGTACCGTACGGTAATTTTACCAGATTTTTTTCTCAGTGTATTATTCAAAATTTTTATATAACATAGTTTAGAACTAGTAGCCAAAATAAATAAGAAGAAATAGTAGCACAATTTTATGCAGATAGAAAATATATCCTTTAAATTTAATGCGGATTGTATTATATATGCTTGACCTTTAAATGTAATATTTCATTATTCTAAATTAAGTTTTTATTCTGTTTATTTAGAAAACACATGAAACAGCTCGTTTTATTTCTTGCGAACTAGTATCGAAAATAAAATATCAGGAATAATAAAAACGTAAACATATAAATATTTCATCTTTATACTTTTTTCCTCACTCATCTGCGAGTAAACCATAAATTGTTAATATTTAAACTTCTGCTAGATCAGCAAAAGTTTTTTTCCATTACTATTGGTATACAATATTCTGAGGGAAAATGCAGATATATTTCATGCATATTGATATACTACATAGTTTTATCTCGAAGCTAGGAAAAGCTTAAAACTTTTTGGCAATGCTTCAAAAAGTATCTTTCAATACAGAATTGTCAGACCAACGGGAATAAAAATTCTTTTATGCAATTTCGACTTTAATAGGTTCAAGAAACTTTGAAATTACCAATAATAAAGTAAAATAGAATCACTCAACATTTAAAGACTTTGCTTGCTTTTACTTTAATGAGATAAAATATCTAAAGCGAAAGAGTTTTTCTAGAAGCAAAAATTCCGATAATCAAATAAGCTTAGACTTAAAAGCATTGACGGAAATCTTTAACAATATTTATTTCTGTTAAGTCCACGTAATAAACGACATATATTTTTACTTTTTTTTTGATATTTTTATTCGATTTAATGCCGTCTTAAGACAACTTTCAAAAACTTTCAAGTAAAGACAATTTTTGTTTTAGTAAACTTAATTCAAACTAAATTAATAGCATGATGTAAGGAAATTTTCTTTTTCTAAAAAACTAAGGACAATGCCACCGTCACATGCGAGACAATTAGAAATAATAAAATTTGTTATACAGCCGAAGGTTTTTTCTAAATGTGAATAAATCTATTTCTTTATATTTACATTTGATACAACGATATTTTAGACTCAAAGACATTTTTATAAAATGCTCGTTTAAATAAAATGTTAACTAATTCGTTTAAGATAGAGGATAGAACCACTTGTAAATTTTTTGTACATTATAAAAAAATTTCACTTGTCTCAACTCCAAAAAATGGTGATAACTACTATACACTCCAGTGATGTTGTGAAACGCCAAGCATAGTTCTTGAATGTAGTGTTTCACCACACCAATGTTTTTTTTTTCATCACTACATCACTTGATGCAACGTAACAGCCACCATTTTCGTTTTTCAGTAACACTAAAATTTATAACAAAAATGGTGACAACTACTTTACACCAAAGTGGTGTAGTGAAACACTATGCATAACAATTGGATGTAGTGTTTCTCTACACCAATGTTCTCCTACATAACTTGGTATTACGCAGCCGCCACCATTTTTGTTATTCAGTAACACTAAAATTAATAACAAAAAAAGGGACAACTACTTTACACCAAAGAGGTGTAGTGAAACACTATGCATAACTCCTGGATGTAGTGTTTCTCTACACCAATGTTCTCTTACATAGCTTGGTATTACCCAGCCTCCACCATTTTTGTTATTCAGTAACACTAAAATTAATAACAGAAATGGGGACAACTACTTGACACCAAAGTGGTGTAGTGAAACACTATGCATAACTCTTGGATGTAGTGTTTCTCTACACCAAAGTTCTCTTACATAACTTGGTATTACGCAGCCGCCACCATTTTTGTTATTCAGTAACACTAAAATTAATAACAAAAATGGGGACAACTACTTTACACCAAAGTGGTGTAGTGAAACACCATGCATATCTCTTGGATGCAGTGTTTCATTACAATGTCCTTTTACATTACTTGGTGCAACGTAGCCGCCATTATTTTTGTTATTTAATCACACTAAAAGTTATAACAGTAAAGTTAATTTTATTATACAATACAAATTTGGAATCATTAATTTAGAATGCATATATATATATAATAATTCTTGCACGCACGTAGCTCAGTTGCATAGCACGTTACATCTTACTATTTAAAATTAAAGTATTCAATATCGTTTTAGTTTTTTGAATGTTAGTTGCAATAATTTAATGTTACAAGATTATAACAGAAAAAAAATTAAAACTAGTTAGAGTTTAGTAGAAATACAACCCATAAGTATTACACCAATTACATTGGCAAAACTCATAGCTAGACGAAAACAAACTTGTGAATGATCCCTTGAATGAAAATCAATAACCAATTTAATAGATTTAAAATTTAATTTATAAGTTTCGATAGATTTTAAAAAGTTTATTATAAAATACTTTCAGAAATATGAACATTTTTCTGGGCCATCCCACCGACTGTCTCGTACATGACACATGAAAATTAATTATTTAAGCAAATATTTTGTAAGGAATATTTGAAAAATTTTACTAAATTTGAGTATATTAAAATACTGCACTCATATTTACTAAATATCTTAAATTCTGTAGCAAATTAAAATTTATTATTCTTCTTCACTTGAGGAAAATTTGTTCTTTAAATATCCTCAGAAATTAAAAGAAAATCGGATAACTAAAAAAAATTAAATCACGGGTTCACTCAAATAATAATCATCAAATATCATTCAGCAATAGATTTTAATTTAGCATTAAGAGATAAAACTCAATTGTATCACTTTTAAGGAAACCGGGCCAACATTATTTAATTTTAAGCATTTTCTCTTAATAAGTGTTTTGTCAAAACGTGAAATTGACACAAGGTGTGTTTACTATACTTTTCAGTTTTACAAATAAAAATCACACAATAAAATGCCTTTTCCTTTTCACTAGAATTCAAAAATAATAATAATAATAAATAAATAAACACCTTTTCTGTCACGATCGGTTTTTTAAGAGGCTGGCATAACAATTAAAATGTTTCTTAGCATAAAAATTTTAGTTAATTACAATGAACTTCAGATTTAACAGCAAAAAAATATATCTTCAAATCTTTCTATTGATTTTCTTTATCGAATACAGTTGATCGAAACTTGTCAAATAGTCACTTGCTCAAAATTACCAGCTAGCGTTAAATTGACATGTTGCCATTACAGGGAAGATACTCTTTTATTTCTTACACCAAACATAAAATATTGATCGTTTTAAATTTAATAAATACCGAACATTAAGTTTTATTTATGGTTAGTCCCTTTAACCAATTTTTAAAAATGAACCACCAAATTCCATAATTTCACGAAAATGCTCTTAAGCATATCAGTTCTACGGTAATTTAGGAAGAAAAATAATCACAGATATCTCATCCCCTTGTAATATTTAAACAATTCATCCCAATATCTGCGTAACTTTCCATGAAAAATGCACACTAGTGCCAAAAAAAATTATATAAACTGATATCTTTACCAAAAAATAATAAACTAGCAATGTTTAATTTTTCTCAAAATTCCGTATTTTTTTCCCGAAAATTTGAAACACTTGAAAACATGGCTACTTTGGCAAATTTTAATCATTTTGCTTAAAAATAAAACATAATTAATGCTTTGTAAGAACAATTTTTTTATGGTTTGCATTGAATAAATTTAGAATTTAATTTCCATAATAATACATTACTATTTATCAATCTCATAAAACGAAAATATATTAATTTAAAAAAGGGACACATTACAATCGTAACTAAACCAATAACAACACATATGAAATAATTTATAAGCAGCATATGCAATAGTATCCATAATAATTGCATGTACCGTGCCATGTTAACTTTATATGCGTAATAAGTGTACAAAATACAAAAATTAAAGAATTTACTATTATCCATCAACCCCAAAGCAAATCAAAAACTGAAAGCTGGTTAACAGTTATAGTACATGACAACAAGCAGAAATTGGATCTATTTCGACTAACTCATTTACATCGGGGTGTCAAACGTATCCTGTATTTCAAATATCTTTAATCTACCTGTTGTTAAGCGGAGTTTTGATCTTACACATTTCAGCATAGCCAACTTACGCATATACGTAATAAAGCATACAAAATACAAAAATTAAAGAATTTACTATTATCCATCAACCCAAAAAAACATTAAAAACTGAAAGCTGATTAACAGTTATAGTACTTGACAACAAGAAGAAATTAGATCTATTTCGACTAACTCATTTACATCGGGATGTCAAACATTTCCTGTATTTCAAATATCTTTAATCTACCGGTTGTTAAACGGAGTTTTGATCTTACACATTTTATTGACTGGCATCCGAGAGTGCAGATCCATGTAAAATGAGAGTTGTACAGCGCCATTTTCTCCATAAAACGCTTTCAGCTAATTTGAGGAAAGATAAATTAATCAGGCTTGGAATCTTCCATCGCTTGCATGTTTATTGTTGACCTTTGCGTAATATTTAACACTGGCTTATGTAGTGTAATTGAGAATGCTTAGTTCTGGAGACAGGGGAATAAAGTATTGTTTATTTTAAAAGTTTTAGCAAGCATTAATCACTAGTGCTGCAGAATCTTCATACGTGAATAGCGCGATTTTATCCATAAAGAAAGTTTATTTATTCAAGATTACATAAGTAAATAGTATTAGTACATTATAAGCTATTTAATAAGAGTAAATAAATAATAAGAATTTTGCTTCAAATATTTGTAATAAACTTATTTTAAAGAATAATACATTAATAAACGACCAATGTTATATTATTAATACTTCACATTGAAGTAAAAGAAGCTCAGTATGATTAAAAACAATTAAATGAAAAAGATATTTGATGATAAACAGTGACGGATTAATATCACACTCATAAAATATTTTGGCAATTCTTTGAATCTGACTGAAATATCATTAAAATTTTCATCATATGGTTAAAGTTAATCAGCTAGTTTCAGGTAGTGTGAATTAGTTTAATCGTAAAAAAGAAACTGTGATGCCAGAAATAGCATTGCATATTTCCTAGCTTTTAAAATTTTTTAAATTACTTAAACTTATTTTTTTCAATTATTATTAATCGAATTATACTGAAATTAAATTAATTAGTTAATTTTTATTTAAAAACGAGTATAAAATATTTTATTCTTTTCTTATCGATCAATGTAACGGCTAACTTTTTTACTTCAATACTAATGTAGGCTCATTAATTCACTGCCACGCCTAATCGAAAACAAAAATCTATTTATAACTCTTTATTATTAATTTCTTACCACAAATATGTTTTAGTTACATGGTTACTATAATTCTCACTGTCTGGTTGGTGATTCGCAATGGCCAAAGAATTTTCAAACCGAATATTGATTATAGGGGTTTGGCTTTATTTTCGCTACGTTAAATTTCGATAATTCGCCAACCTTGGATCTCTTCTTCATGCTCCTGTTGTCCGTTGGAAACAAATTCATTCACTTTCAAATTTGTGGCAATTGTCGCAGTCCCAACCGTCGAATATCATTCATGCTAACTATACTCTCGATGTAAGAGAATACTTTATCTTGATCCCCTTAAGGGATTTCTTTTCTTCATTATGCTTACATTTCTGAATTACGGCCATCTTCAATATTAAATAAATCAATTTTGCCTAAATGATTTTATTTTTCTCCATGAGAGAATTATTTTATTACATCCAAATTAAGATGTGTATGTAATGACCAAAAGTCAATAATGATACTTCAACTACCACTAAAATATTAGTAATGGAGATTAACGTCATCATAGAAGCGCCCTCTAAAATAAAGTTAATTTTGAAAATTACATTGCATACATTTATTTCATTTATAATTTTGAGTAATTCTCTGTTATTTCTATCATTTATACTTCTGTTCTAATGTGATGCTACCTTACCCTATGTGATGCTACCTAATTGTTTCGCAGGTTATTGCAATACATTGAAATAGACTTCTTTTTTAAATCAGAATTAAATTTTTCCATCTTTATTTAACATGAATATTTGATTTCAAACTCTTCAAATGCATATTAAAACCAGACGATATACATCAAATGTGTAAATTAGCTAAGCTGAAGAGACAAGTAATAAATATCCCCAAATTATTACTTTTCGCGACAGGGCATTGTCTTGATTTCTGAATTCTCCTGGGGTTTATTGAGATTTGGAAGTATTAAATAAAACACCGAACATTTTCGAACGCGTTACCAAAATGGAAATAAAAGCATTAAGAAAATGGGCATACAAAATAAAAAAAAAACAGAAAAAAACCGTAATGGCTATCGCGTTAAGATGTTGATCATGCATTGTTTCCTTACCTGCGCTTAGAATAATCACATTATTGCCCATTTCCGCGTCGAAATGAGATCCATTTTCTTTTCTGTGGTTTTTCAGGACTATAAAAATGATAGAGGAACTTGATTACGAGGTCAATGTAAATTATTTAAATATGGATGGAGATGTAAGAGGATTTCGATATCTTGATTTTGAAGAACTTTGATATATTTTTCTACTTAGTTTTGAAATATTCAATGACCAGTAAAAAGGAAGCAATTTAGAGCCTTATGACTAAACGTTTAATTTTGTTTGTTTTTTTATGCATTCTTTTTGCTAAGTATTTATTAAACTTTTTTTCTAACGAAGAGTGTTTCTTTAAAAATAAATCTAGAAGATAATAAATAGTTCCGCAAAGTCTAGTTTCTTTGTAAATATTTTCAACTAAATAAAATAGAACGCAAAGTAAGAAGCATAATTAAAATACTTAAAAAACACGTGTTGGATGAAGCTGCGACAATTTCAAGAAGATAACAATGTCTTCGCTTGAAATGCATTTCTTATACGATGAAAGAAACTGACGTTTTAAACTTTTTTCTTTGTTTATTACACTTTGAATGAAACTTATAACTTGAGAGTCAATATTGGAAGATATTAGGAAGTCTTCTCAAAATACATTTATTAAACGGATTTTTTCAGGAAAGCTCGGAATAAGCGGAAAATTAATCAAAAACAGAACTATTGCATTCCACAGTGGGCCAGAAGACCATGATCTTCGGCCAAAAGTCAAAAATTAAATTTTAACTAAAATATGTTTAGGCAGCTTTAATATCACCCAAATTAAGTATTCAGAATCATTCCAAACATTATAATTTACTTTTTGGACCGACGAGAGTACAATGTAGTGAAAAATGAGTTAAAAACTTTTTTTTAAACTTTAAAATTTTAAAATTTTTGTTAAAAACTTTTAAATTTATATTTTAGAAATATATATAGGAATTTCACCTTTCTGTTACATTTTTATCAGAGTAATTAGTCTGATATTATTGTACAATTTTTCAATTTGTTGGATTAGTTAATACTCTTGACAAACTTACAGTTTATATCTTATCATTTGACATTTTACAATGTTTGAATCACTTTCGAAACTTATCTCCAAAAAGTTCCACGAGGTAATTAGCTAAACTTTTTTTTGTTGTCTTCTTTGACGTTTCTTCTTTCGAAAAAACCTGCCCCATTTTGCCCATATTGCAAAGGTGAACTAAATATACCGAAAAACAAAAATTATGCTTTTTTTTATGTTTTCGCGTTATTTTGTAATATTACTTAATTATTTAAACGCACTATATATATATATATATATATATATATATATATATATATATATATATATATTTTGCTCGCCATATTTCAGCCGCCATCTTGTTTTTTTTTTGGTATTTTTAGAGTACTTCAAAATTTCAACTATGAATTCAATTTACCTGCACATGAAAACCCTAAATAAAAAAACCCAAATTTTGAAACAAATTTTATTGAAATACTAATTTTGGCCACAAAACCTTGGATGCTTGCCCACTGTGCATTCCAGAATTTAAAATCTGGGAGATTCTTAATAAAGGAGGTAAATTATATTGCAGTTTAATTTCAAAGTATGTTAAATCAGCGAAATCAGTAAACCAAGCAATAATTTTTCTATGAAACATTGCCTCTTCGTAAATCAATCTACATGTTATGGTGTTTAATAAATTATGCTAATGAATAAAATTTAATATTTCCCTATTTTCTTTCAATTAGTTGTCGTGGGAACTCGAGCACCTCGCTCACAGAGAAAATGAATTCAAAGAAATTTACTTAGTACTGAGCAATCAGTGCAAAAAGTATTCGTGTGATCTTCTTGACCTCTGCCGCAGCACAGAAGAAGTTATTGCAGTATTAAATAGAAGAACAGAATCAGAATATGATGAAGACGAACGAAACGCAGTTGAGGAAAAACTGACTCTCTCAAGACTGAAAATGGCTCTTAAATATGAACAGAAACAGGTAAGTTCATCAAACAAAAATGTATGTTAGACCACATCTTAAAAAGTTAATTTTTTAAAAATCTTCAATCAAAATTACCTTTTAGCTACATCTGTAACATAAACTAAATAATTTTCTTAAAAAAATAATGCAAGTCGAGATACGATAGAGATATGAGAAAAATGACCACCCCTACATTTTTCTTCAACATATCACTCCAGGCAACACAGAATGCCGAATAAATAAGCTTTAATTTTATTGAATTTTAGTTACTTTTGATAAGGTATAGATGAAAGTGTAATTCGGTGTTCAAAGCGTTACGTGGGCATTAGTCAGGTGTCCAGTAACAGAAACCCTCCAGCACGGTAGAGGGAGCTGTAGATTATCAGATTATCCGTAAATTATATGTTATCCGAGATTTTCTTTCTTAAAGGAACAATTACAGCCCTGGAAACGGCCGGGATAGCCTGGTCGGTAGGGCGCTGGGCCCGTGTCCGAGAGTTCGTGGGTTCGAATCCCGACGGCCGAAAACTCCCCGTGTAGTAAAGTGACTGATGCACGTTAAATCTGTCAAGTCGCAAAAGTCCTCCATGTTCCCATAACAAATCAATTCCCCTGGGAGTACTGGATTGGAGATCGATCGTTCTCCGATTCAGGTCAAAATTACGATCTGTGGATGAATGAATGGTTGTACGAATGGGTTCGCCATATAAACAGGTGCGACGTATGGTGTGGCAGAAGTCGAATTCTTGGCCATAGATGGAGCCACTGAGAAACAAGAAACGCACACTCTGCCTTAAATTTGCTCGGTTTCACCAAGCAGGCTTGCCCGTGTGGCAAAAGGCGTTAGAAACAACAACAGCCCCGGAAAATTATTTTTCATCTTTAATTTTTTTAAACAAGCGTAACATATTACTGAGAGGAGAAACAGAAAAATAATTTTTAATTCTTAAACTTACTCAATTTACTGGTTGTTTCAGACATCTAACTAAATTTTGGGAAAACCGCAGATATATTAGCACTAAAAGATTAATTCCAATTAATAATAGATGCTCTTTAGTTAACTGGAACTTTAAAAAAATAAGGAATTTAAAAGACAAGAAAAGAGATAATAAATATATTCTTAATTTCTGAAAACTCCAGTTGCGTGTTAATGTATATAATAGAAATAGACTGTATAGGGATTTTTTCCTTTTTTTAAATTTTAATTATTCCATATTATTAAATATGAGACTTCTTTAAGAGATTCTTTCTTCTTTTCTTCAGTTTTTTTTTTTTTTTTTTTGCCTTACTGTAGGTAATATTATTTAGGCCGCCTCACAGGTTAATTTTATTTTGTTCGATTTTAAGAAAATTGTCAACCATACTTATCCGACATTCGATCACCGTAATCTAAAATATTTTCAGATTCAAAATCCTCTAATTTTTGTTATATTAGCCCATTAATTCAACAAACAAAATTAAGTTTTATAATTATTTTCTATGGCTATTAAATTTCTCCGTGTGTGACTAACTAATTGGTTATTATTTTATTTACACTTCCAACTGAGTTCTCTGTTAATTTTAACATTCCTGTTTGCATCTGTTTTAATTTTATCTTTGAAATCAATTTGTGTTGCTTTAAATATTCGTTTCCTGTCCAACTGATGCGTTGGCTAGACAATAAAGTTTAGTTAATCGAAAAATATATTTCATTACATAGTCTTAAAATTGTTATAAAGTGTTATTTTTTATCTTGGGTTGATTTTTTAGCAATAATTTTGTTCCTTTCACAAAATAAGTTTACTTCTAACGTATGCTGTATTTAAACATATAGGGGTCCCAAAAATTTGTTACAAATTTATCAGATGTTATTATTTCATATTAATTTTTCTTAGATTGATAATAATTACAATATTTTGAAAACTTGGACGACTGCGAAATAAAATAATGGAAGAGTTTTCTTTTTATAGTAATCTAAACATTTATATTAGTTTAATCTCTTATACTAATTTCATATTTACTATAATTGATAAAAAAAAATCCGAAATCGACAGAATTTTTAAAAAAAAATTAATTTTGCGAGAAACACGTTACATTTTATTTAAATTTTAGACAAATAAAAATCTTTTTAAAGATTTTATTCGATAGTGCAACAAAATATTATATTCGCCATAGTTCATTTTTATTAAAATCCTCTCTTTTAAAAATAAATGTCATGTTTGTGGCCATCTTTATTTAAATGATGTCTTCTTTTTTAAAATTAATATTTTGATTTTTTATTTAAAGCAATATGAATAAAAAGTGTACCAAACTCCAAACAAAGTAAAAAATAAATGAATAAAAAATTTACTTTTGTAAAAATTTTCTTTTTACTTTATTTAAATTTAGTTTCAGAGTAATTTGGACGAAAATGTACTTATTTTTTGCTATTTTCTTCCTGAAGTATTAGTTTAATATACACTCATGGACAAAAAAATTAGCGCACCAAGAAGGAGTCGTCAAAATGAGACTAAATTTTACATACGTAATTACTACTTTGATATAAGTAAATGATTAGGAATTCAAAGATTATCGTTTTTCTTTAATTTTCTAATCATTTACTTATATCAAAGTAGTCATTACGTATGTAAAATTTCGTTTCATTTTGACAACTCCTTCTTGGCACGCTAATTTTTTTGTCCATGAGTGTATTTTATAACTAAGAAAAGTCATAGTATTTAAATCATGCTTAAAAATATTCCAATATTTTTGTAGCGTTAAATTTTTAGTCCTTTTATGATTAGCCAGCGTAGGTATTTTGAAATTAATCATAAATGATAAAATAAAGTTAGCGGGGAAAATCTTGTGAATTCTAGTTCACGAAAGTGATGTTAGATGGCAGCATAATTAGACTTTTTTAAAAAAAACTTAATCGTCTGCAATTTTTGTTGAGGCGACATATCAAAGAATCGTTAAACTAAAACTGAAAGCTCAGCATAGAAATAATGAGTTCAACTATTTGAAATTTTAAAAACATTCATTAACAAAAGTAAAATTTCCCTGTCAATAACAGATAAAGGAGGATTATATGTACGCTCTTTATTGCAATTTTGTAAACACTTTATAATTTTCTTTTCTAATTGATCTCAATTTCGATTAGCATTGAAATAATTTAAAGAAAAATAAAATTTTATGTTGCTAATACTTCTTTTTCTATTATGTTATGCATTTTAATATAGAACTAAACGTGGGCATATTTTAATGATTAAATTATAGTATTTTGGATAATTTTAAATAAAATGCGCCAGTAACACAGTTCAACAAAATTTTATAATAGGATTTACAAAAGTAATGCAGGAAACAAATTATTTTCTCAATCAGCCAAGACGCATTCCTGAAAAAAAAATATTGGAGTTTTCTTTCTTATGAGTTAAGCATTTCTTATTTTCGTATCAAAAGATTTTAAAATATGAAAAAATTTATGAAAAATCGCAATTTAGTCTAACAAACAAATAAATCAAAATTTCAATTAAAGTAAAAAGTAAAGTTCAGAAGTTTAATTTGATGCACATTGTATAAAAACTATTTTAAACTATTTTAACTTTTCATACTGAATACATCAGTATGTTTTTTACGATAAAAATAACGTTTTACAACATTATTATATTTTAAAAATAGAATGCTGATATAGTTTTATTTTTCTAAATACGATATTTTTTTTAAAAAATATTTTTTTGAAAAGTTAGGGTTCCCATCAGAAATTTTTTTTTTTATTTAATGCATCAAATATACAATTTTTATTCAATGTACTTGCTATTTAATTAATTTATGTCAACGCAAAATGTACTTATACAAATTTTTAAAAACACAGAATATGCTTTTAAGAAAATGTTCTCGAATTTACTCAAAAACGTTCGTTCTCAGTAGTAAAAAAATAAAAATAATTAAATCAGCTAATATTTTATTCAATTTAGAAGTTAGTTTTTTAAATAAACAAATACATATTCAAATCTTTAAAATAAATAAATTCAATAAATTGTACCATTGCGTAAAATTATTCTTAGTGGGGAAAAAGGAAATGAAAATAAAACATTAAAAGAATATTGTTTCTGAAATCGCTAAGGGGAAGGAAAATGCGGACTGTATAAAAGAATGAAAACCATGATAAAATCAAATCAAGTAAACTACAACCAAATTTTTAAACACATAAGGCGAATACAATACAAATATTGTAACTTGAATCGAACAAATACGTTCCGCCATTTTCATTCGAAACAAATATTCTTAGATGTAAATTTATTTTTCGAACTAACTTTTTTTTTCATCTCAAAACAAGCGGATGGAGAGAAAATAAAGATAAAACTGATTGATACTACTTTATAGATACATATTAATGTGAGGGGATTTTTTTAAATATATTAATATGGGGGGATTTTTTTAAATATATTAATATAGGGGGATTTTTTAAATATATAAATATGGGGGGATTTTTTTAAATACATTAATATGGGGGATTTTTTTAAATATATTAATATGGGGGATTTTTTAAATATATTAATGTGGGGGATTTTTTTAAATATATTAATATGGGGGGGGGGAGTTTTTAAATATATAAATATGGGGGGATTTTTTGCATCGATGAAATTAATGCAGAGCATTATTATTAACAAAGTCAAGGGTATGCATGCACTTTAACATATTAATTTAAAACAATATTATGAACTTTTATATTAATTATTTTTATGCGAAACGATTGAGGTAAACTTTTTTTCAATGAGAATTAGCATCATTCGAGTAAAAAAAGAATAAAGTTACTTTCTTAATAATATTTAGGTCTTATCAACGACAATAGCTTTTTTTCTTCTTTTTCTCCCCCTTTGGTGCCTTTGGGTAGTTTTTCGAAGACCTCGTCGTCACATGAAATGGTGCTTTTTGGCGAATAATATGCTATTTTCATAACTGCTGTGAGTTTGTAACAGTTACTCGTGACTGTTATGACAAGTTAGTCAACAAGCTATTTAAGCTTATTCAGAAAATGGTGCGAAATGATATGGAGAAAGCCAAAATTTTGTGGAAATGAAAAGACTTTGTGGTATAATTTTTTAAATTAGCAAACTGTTTTTTTTTTTTTTAAATTAATAACTTATAAGTAATTTAAGTTATTCGTCCATTCTAAAAGCCAGATAATTCTTCACTGCAAGATGATATATATAGTTTAAAATAATCTCTCTGCTTCAAGTGTAAGGCACTTATACTGTTTCTTTTGTATTTTCCTTGGTGACAGACATTCAAAAACCATTTTAGTCCGTCAACTTGGCAATGCTCCTCAAAATTCGCTTAATAAGTACTTTATGTAATTCTGACTGACCATTAACATGCCTGATTGGAATTTTTACATGTCAGGCAACATAATTTTCAAGCCCTGATGGGGTCAGAAACAAAAGTACCCGTAAATTCTTCCAAACTTCAGGAATACATTGTTACAAGTCTTGAGTTTTTTCTCATTGGTGGGGTTTTGTTTATAAACTTAAAAGTTCATGCTTTGTGTTTTACTATAATGTTTTTTGCCAGTTTTTGAAAACATCGACACGTCGCATCTGTGCTGTTAACAGAATTCCTATAATTAAATGAAATTATTAAATAAATCAATATATTTATAGATTTAAGAATGAAATTTTTTCCAATTTTCGGAACCTCTAGTTTTAAATGCATTTCATTACAATTGTCGTTTCGCCATTAAATCTAAAAAATTAAAACCTAATTTAACTCTACCAACTACTCAACCTAATTTAACTCTACTTGCTTGCCAATTAAGATTTTGACCTCTTCCTCACATAAAAACTAAATCATTATAGTTAATCATAAAACTGAAAATTAGAAAATAATTAAATTAAATCAAAAAATTTTAACAGCTGCGTTTTTCAAATGGGTTAAAAAGAAAAATAATTATATTTTTTCCCCACACGTTTTATCTTAATGTAGCAAAAAAACCACTGGAAATTAACCCTAGATCATTCGAAAGTGTCTCTATGTTTTTCGTTAAAAATTGCTTCTTAATTTAATAAACAAATACAAAAAGCATTTAAGAACTAAACAAAGATTAAAAATGATCGCATTCATCACCATCTTGTCCCGGTTTCCAAGATAATCTCTCAAAACAGATTCTAAGAGAAGAATTATATAAAAGAAGTTGGATTTTCAATTTTATCGTATCTTAACAGAACATGGTTGTAAAACATGACGTACTTCTAAAAGCTTGCTAAATCCAAAAACAATATTCCTCGAATTCGTACTAGTTAACAATGAAAGAATTATTTTCAGTTTGTAGCACATCCAAATTGCCAGCAACTGCTGACATCTATTTGGTATGAAGGTTTCCCAGTGTGGAGAAGAAGAAATGGTTTTATGAAAATTTTGCTGTGTTGTGGTCTCATTGCCTGTATTCCTGCAATTTCACTATATTATCTCATCTGCCCGAGGTCCAAAATGGGGAAACTCGTTCGATCACCTTTCATGAAATTCATATATCACAGGTCAGTTATCTATTTATTCATTTTTATTGACCAGTCGAAATGTTAAAAACGATTTCAAAACTTTTGCACGACACTTAATTTGAACATAGATCTTTTGCATTACAAATATGTAGCTCTTTTCAAAACTTAACAAGCCAATTAAAATTTAATATTGAGACTGGTATGACATCCACATTATAGTGAAAAACTTCATTTGTATTTAAAGCAATAAAAAGATAATAATAAAAGATAATAATGTTGATTTTAAATGTTGTTTATACTTGTTCTATTGAATGAAAAAAAAATCGAAATTTGTTGATTAATAAAAGTAGAAAGAAATATTATAAAAATAATAATAATTAAAAAAATTGCTGACTTTCGTACATATTTTTTCTAATGTTAGTGCGTTATTGCTTTACTGCTGTTACAGCTTCCTAACAAAAAGATTTTGATCGTCATTTCACCAATTTCATTAAGTAGAATAATTTTCAGAAAATTGAGCCGCGGTAACTCAGGCTCCCCAATGAGGTGACCTGGGTTTGAATACCAGCTATGGCTAGTCCATACGAATTCCGCACCTGGCTCACAACGACCACAGAGCAGACGCCAAATATAATCAGTGATAGAGACGGTTTAGAGTACCCTGTCGTCAGGCTAATCATAAGAGGTTTCCGTGATTTTCCTCTCCATGCAACGCAAATGCGGTTAGTTTAATAAAAGAGTCTTCCCTGAAAGCAAATTTCTCCCAATACTTGATCAAGGAGATCTCTTATTTTCAGGATTTGGTTCAACATTACAAGGCTAAGTAGGTGAACATTAGTAGTCTTAAACTGAAAATTGGATCGGCTGTTCATTGGCAGTGATAAAATAAAAATAAAATTATCAGAATTAAATTATCAATAAATTATTAAATAAATAATTATTAAATTATTAAATTATTAAATTATTAAATAAATTATTAAATAAATAATTATTAAATTATTAAATTATTAAATAAATTATTAAATAAATAATTATTAAATTATTAAATTATTAAATAAATTATTAAATAAATAATTATCAAATTATTAAATTATTAAATAAATTATTAAATAAATAATTATTAAATTATTAAATTATTAAATAAATAATTGTTAAATTATTAAATTATAAAATAAAATTATCAGTACGCATAATGTTTTTTCTTTGTAATGTTAGTGCGTCATTCGGATGTTTCCTTCTTCTACTGGTATTAGCTTCTACAAGAACAGAGGGAAGCGAAAGGTCGAGGCAGAACATTCGAGGACCGCCACCATCATTTGTTGAATGGCTCATATTTTTTTGGGTGACAGGCAAGTACACTTATATACCAATATTTGAAAGCAGAGATACTTTCGCAATGTAAAATATCTCAGGATAATATTGAAATAAAATGCCTTTTAGCAAACGGAAAATTCCATTGTAGCAAACTAGCAGTTGTCGATTAATAATTCATAAAAGAGCACAGTTATATTTAGTAAACATTGGAACTTATGAATATGTATTTTTAATTAATAAATGAAATAGTTTAAACAATTCTGACTAAAAATGTAATGTTGTAATAAATGAACCGAAATTGTTTTGCTTATAGTAAGAACACTGTAAGAACTTCCGGATGAATTTACGGTAAAGAGTATCAGCACTCAGGGTGCTGGTTCTTTATACTGTAAAATCCATTTTTACAGCAACATGTTACAGAACAAAAATTCTGATTTAGCGTAATTTTTACTGCAATAATTATCGTAAAATCACTGAATCTCTGATTGATTAAATATTACATCAAAAATTACGGTATTACGGTATATTTTATAACAAAAAAGCATTTTACGGAGGCCTCCAAACTCCTTTCACCCGCTCTTCTTAAACTATAGGAACCCTATATTCCAGATTTCTGTTACCTCCTATATTTTGAGGATCAGTAATCCAAATCCATCATAAAAAAAGGTTTCTTCTTCTGAAAGTACGTTTTTGTGTCTGGTTTCGCAACCTAAAGCATCGCCTGCACAAATAAATTAGCATATTTCAGACCCCCCTTTTGAACCATTAAGATTGATTCCTAGTACGTGAGAATTGAAAGTTATTCGTGGTGTTTGGTTTATTTATTTTCGCACACTGCATGTAGGATTTATATAAAAACAGTGTTTGCTTTAAGTTTTACAGCAATTTTCAGAGCATTATATTAACAGGGACTAGTTACGGGTGTAAAGATGTTGTTTTACGAAGTCATTTTCAGTAAACTGAGGCAAAACTGTTTACATTGTATAAACAGCTGTTCACTAATGTTTGATTTATTTATGACCACATCATATTAAGCTATGGCTTGCTTTCTCTGAGAAACAAGGACATTTTTTGATGGTTTTAAATTCTTGACCCTCAAAGTAAGGGGGAATGTATAAACTACTCTAAAGTGTTAATTTGATTTAACTTAACACCGCCCAGCCCCTATAGGGGGCATTCGGGAAATACTAAAGTCTCGAAATACATGCCTGCGTCTTCTCAGTACAAGAAAACAAATAGATTGTAATGAACAAAGCAGGCCTTCAAATGAAGCAACTCAGAGAGTAACCCTGGGTTGCACAGGAGTAAATGTACAGGTGTAAAGATGCGCTGCTTACCGAGCTCCAAGTCACAACTGAAGAATGCTCCAAAGTGTTAAATGGGTGTTTTAAAGTGTTATTGACTGACTTGTGACCTTGTCAATCTGTATACTAAGCTATGATGCCCCGAATGAAACTTTTTTCTTCCTTGCAATGCTAAAATATGCTTTTCATGTTCAGGACGTTAAATCTTTTAAATAATATTGTTGCTTACAAGAATAAAGCTTAATGATTTATATATTTTTTTCTACAGGAATGGTGTGGGCTGAATGCAAGCAACTTTGGGAAGAAGGCTTAAAAGCTTACGTACGACAGTGGTGGAACTGGTTAGATTTCATCATGTTATCATTTTATCTTGCAACTTTTTCTCTGAAAGCTGTTGCCTTCTTCCAAATCCATAGTGATTATTATGGCAGCAGAGTCATGGAGAGACATCATTGGCCTGATAATGATCCTACTTTGATAGCAGAAGGAGTGTTTGCCGTAGCAAATGTTTTTAGTTTTGCAAGGATAATTTACTTGTTTCAAACGAATCCCCATCTGGGACCTCTGCAGATATCACTTGGTTGCATGATAGTGGATATTGCAAAATTTCTCTTCATATTCTTTTTAATTTTAACATCTTTCGCATGCGGTTTGAACCAACTCTACTGGTATGCGGATTACTTCGATGAAAGCTGTCAAGTCCGACAAGATAATGGAACTACTTCTACGGCGGGGAACTGCAATCAAAATAGCGAACCTTTCATGACGTAAGTATACAATTATTTTATTGCGTTTGTGATTCTAAAACTAACATAGCATAATCCGTAATCAATGAACTTTAAATATAAGTTAAGAGTGTTTATCAAAATAAAGTAATAAAAACTTACACTCGGTAAATGAGAATTAATATTTAGAAGAAAAAATTAACATGGCAAATTCCGTAATCAATGAACTTTAAATATAAGTTAAGAATATTTGTCAAAATAAAGTAATAAAAACTTACACATTCGGTAAATGAGAATTAATATTTTGAAGAAAAAACTTACGTTATCAAAATACTTCCGAATACTGAACGTTATCAAAATACTTCCGAATTAGTACGGTGGTCAATAAAAAAGACGGATTAAAAGAGTTAAAACTAATTTAGTTAGTTTAACTTCACCCATCAATTTAAATTGACGAACAATGTTTGGCTACTTTTGCACAGAGGGACAATTAGAGACAGACACTTGTTTTTTTTTCCTCCATAAAGTGTTGAATGTTGGTTGGTTTTTTCCCATTAAGCGTTCAATGTTGCTGGATAAGTTCATTGCGTTTTTAATGCGTCATTGAGAAAAGTTATAGAAATCTTTAAAGATTGACGCATTATTAAGCGATAACTAAAACAAATTTATTTCTGATTTTTTTAATTTTAATTTAAATTTTAAGTCTGAATCACCTAAACTTCGAAAATCAATTTTCAAATCTAGAGCTTGTTGGGAAAATATCTTGAATGATATTTTGCAAGCAAGATTTGTTCATTGGAGAGCATGTTATACTCGGTTGTAAGTACGGAATGTGTATTAATGTAAACATGATCTTCTTCTAAGTTCTTAAAATATCATTATTTTGTAGCAACATTTTGTGCCACTTCTGAGGGTTTTTGTTTTTAATTTATTTTAAATAAAACAATAAGTTTTGAATACTTTAACAAAATAAATCAGTTAAGCTCTTTTTAATGTGGTATATGGCATTTCCCATTCTAATTGGTGAGAAGAACTGAAGAATAAATAAAACTGCATGTTACGCTAAGTCAGCACTCTAGGTAAAGTGATTTTGTGTCCTCCAATTAGTAGTCTCAAACTTGACTTAAACTGTTATCTAGCACACAGTAAAGCTTCTTGTTACCAAATGTATACCGAAAATTTTATATAATCTCTAAAATTTTTGAAAAATTTTTTTTTGTTGACGCGTATAAGGGAAGACCAAATCAATAATAAAAGTTATTAAATTTATTGTTATAGTTATGAGTAATAATATAATTATATTAATTATATTATTACGTAATACTAATATTATACTACTTCTATTGTTTTATTATTCACTTAAATGTAGTATACGTGGTATTCCTAACATCCCATTAACGATAAAATCACCACATTTTTTTTTCATTTTTATAAGTTTAAATTTACACCCTTTGAAAAATTTTATTAAATGCGCAAACTGATAAATCCTCTTAGATTTTCATGTATTGTACGAAATTTTGGTACACGTTGAAACATTATATCGCACACATTTGTTGCAACTTCAATACGGTGTGAAGATAAACTATACTACAATGTAATTTTCTTTAAATTTTATTACATGGTAATGTGGTTCAAATTTAACTTAAACATGTTTTAATTCACCCGTTATTTAATAAGGTGTGAATTTAAAGGAGTGCTTAAAATGCCCCCTATATTGTGATTTAAGATACCGATTTATCAAAATTGAATCGGTTTTTCCAAAAGTATAGAGACGTGTATAAAAAATTTGTTTCAGAACGTCGGTCGCAATTGAATTTGATTCCACACTTCATGAAATTATCACGTGACTCATTCAACCATGGAACTATATTCAGATGATTTTGTATAGCGAAAACAATGAACAAATTCCTAGTCTTGAACTTTTTCAAACATGCGTACCTTCCACGATATTGCATAAAAAGTTTATAGATGCCCCGTTTAAAAGCAGTATCTGATTTGCTCGTGATTGATATCTGATAAAACAATATCTATTTCCAAATTTGTTACAAATTATTCTGAATTATTATATAATTCTAAATTACCCTCGTTAAATAGTGGAATTTTGAGCTAATATAATGCAATTTTCGAGGCTCACGAATTTCATTTGTGTTATTACAAATTCCATTGTGACGAATGTTTAAATTTTTAACCTCTAAAAACTTGAAACCGGATAGTTATAAGATTAATTTTATAGTTTACCTTTTATCCATTATCTCTGTTAGAAAGTGCTGGAATAAGAAATATGTAGTTTTTACATTTTTGGAAAGTGGAAACAAAGGAAAAAGGAATGGAAAAAATTATCATTTTAAATAAAAAATTGAGCATTTAAAACGAAAAAAATGCATTCTTTGGATTTATTTTAATAGATTTTATTTTCGATGCAATCAAATTAGTGGACAAATGATGTAACACCTTTTTGTTCATGATCGAAAGAACATTTCATGATTAAAATAACGAAAATTTAGATAATAACTAAGAACCATATTTAGAAATATATTTTCATAATATTTTGATAAATGCCTGTTTTTTTTTATTTCTTAAGCAATATGCCACTTTAAAGTTTATAAGATTCATTTCATTTGCAGACTTTCCAAATTATTCATCCTGTCTTGCACCAGAATTTTTATTCAGTGTGAAAATTCAAATAATTTCTATTATCTATTCTTTGACTGAATTTGAAATATAAAAGGAATAAATATATGGTAAAATGAAGAAAACTAAACTATGAATATGAATAAATTTTTAATGCAATTATTAGATTTTTCTTACTAAATTTTACTTTTCACGATTTACTGATTTATAGACATTTTTTAACTATTTTGCTTCATACGTAATTAAAAACTGAAAGTAACTTTTTTTATTTAACATACCTTTGCTGTGGTCTAAATTCAACATCTTGGATCACTTGAAAGGAGAAAAAAAATCTTCTGAAGATATCCCTCACTGGTTAGTTACGACAAATAAGTTAAATAGTGTGTTAAATAGTGAAGTGTTAATTTACGAGTGCTTTGTTTTTAATAGTGTATGAATCATAAGATCATGCAAGATCATTTCATAATTCATTGATTCAAGATCATAAGATAATTCCACACTGAAAAATAATTACCCCTAAAGGAATTATCAGCTGCTTAGTAAAAATTATTTTAGTTTCTCAACTTGCACACCACATACAATTTAAAAATTAACTCTAATTTAAAAAATATTGATAAGTTAAAGCAATACACTGAGTAGTCTTGAAAGTCATTGAGTTAAATAAACTAACAAGAATAAATGAATAAAATTTTTGCAGAATTTTCTAATTGAAAATTTTAATATTTAAATATTGAACTATAAAAACGAAATAGATGTCTTGAATGAAATCGTTAGTTCATATTTTTATTTTAAGAAACGAAGAATACAGATTTTATATCATTTGTTTTTTTGGAGCTTCACCTCTCTCTGTTTGCATGTTTTGTTCATATCTGCTGTATATTTTGTTTTAGCTTTTGTAATGTTGCGTGATAAAGACCAGAATTTGTATTTGACTTATGGGGTATGCATAAATTTGTTTTAAAGTTTTGGTCAAGCGGGGCTTAAGAGTGAAAGAAAGACTTTTTCTTTTGCATGCTTGAGTGGTTTAGAGAGTTGATTCAATAGTGTTATTTTTGAAAAAATAAATTTTTATACTTCACGCTTGAAACATTCCCTCATTTTTTTTTACTGAAAATAAAAAATAATTATTTTTTTTAAATTAATGCTAAGTAATGCTTTTGCTGTTTTTAACAGAAAATATTGAGTTACAAATTTCTCCAATATCTTTATTTAATTGCTTCAATTCTTAGGCTCCTTTTTAATTACAAATTTTGGTATTTTTAAAAAATTTGTAATAACGCTATTTTAATCATGTTTTAACCATCACGTTTATTTTATGATTTTAAAGATAAGAAATTAAAAAAAACACATACATCTGAAGCTATTTTTAATATTCCATTTAAATTTTGAGATGAAACTCATGACAGTAAATAGTATAGTATTGGCAGATTTAAACAAAAAGTCATAACAATCAGACAGTATACATGGTGTTTCGCTAAAACTACTTTTTATAATATAATTTTATTATCCTGGTCAAAAATGAAGATCAATAAGTATACAAATTGGGAGTCGTAAATTGATACTTGACCAAGGAAAAAACAAAAACGCTATCGAAATCTGATTGCAACGTATTTGGAAAAAAGGAAAACGTACAGGAAAGCGTATTTGATAAACAAATCAAGTTCGATAGCGGGAGGAAACAGATATGAGTTGAAAGATGATTATTAAGATCACCTTGAAATTTCAATTTCCAACTAAACCTGCTTCTACGTTTATTACATTCACCTTCCTGTGCTGTGATTTGTCAGATTTCTATATCATTTTTTCCCCTTGGTTATATAGTAATTTGCCAAAGAGCATATTCTTCTGTTTTCATTCTTGATAAGGATTCTATTAATGAACATGTTTGGTGGTCTTAACGGAACACCCTGCATATTTACATATTTAAAGTTGCCACAAGTGTTCTAATGTTTGAATTCCGTGGATTTCACTTTGCTGATAGGGTAAAGCCTGGCACCCAATACTTTTTTTTAAAGATTATGGCGATTAAATTCCATTTAAATACCATATAAATTGTAAATATACATCTCCTAAATACAAATACGAGAATGATGAGTAGTTAAAATTTTGGAGTAAATTATAGTTTCTTTGCGCTAAAGGTATGTTACAGTAATTTTGCATCTGTGTGCTTAATGTGTATATTTTTGTAAACTGCAGTAGTAAATATACCTTGTAAATCAAAAATGACTAAAACAAAATAAGGAGAATCTTTATGATTAAAGATTCTCAATACAGGTGATACAGGTTGTGCAATACAGGGTATATTAATCGTGTTTCATCATAATATCCAATTTTTTGTGTAGTACATAATCAGCGTCGTACGTAAACTATGTCTAAATTTTAAATGGGCAGTATTAATAACCTTAAAAATATGGCTTTAGCGATAATGAGTCGAATTCACATTGATTTATATTTCATGCATACAAAGTAATTAAACCTACTCAAGATTTATTCAACAGGTAACTAACTGACTGCCATTCACAAAGCAAAATAATTCGTAATTTGTTACAGACTGCACAAAATATTTTTGCTTTAATTACTTTTAAATAGATTTTTCCCACAAAATTTATTATTTTTACATTTTTATATTTTATAGATTTATATTTTATATTTTATAGATTTATTATATATTTTATAGATCTATAATTTTTTTAGCTGAATTTACTGATATCATTAAATTTCCAAAATTAATCTCGAATAATTTAAAAGGAAAAAGTTAAGTGTTTGACTGACACTAATGTAATCTTTTTGGAAGAACTATTCTGCATATTTATGCATCATATTATTTTAAATAAAGTTACATCATATCGTATAAGCTATCGGAAAATCATATTTATTGAGTTTTAAAGTATTTCTAGAATAAAGAATGGCATTAATTAAAAAATAAATTGTAACTGATTCTCCCTTCTGAATTTCATTAATATCCTAATGGAAAGAAGAAATTAAAAATTATGTTTCAAAATGCAATACATAAAGTTGTTTATAATATTAAAATAAAACTGAATTAATTGAACTCTGAAATATTCAGTGGAAAATGTTTGTGCCCTGGGCAATACACCATTTGATGCCCTTGAAATGAGGAGTGCTATATCATTAAAATACCCTATTTTACAAGAAAAAAAGCATAGGAAAATCTATGATAAATAATGTATAACTTTTAAAAATCTACCCTATATGTAGTAAGTGTAAACGGAAATTATTATACAATAAAAGTAAAATGTCTTTAACGAAATGAAAAGTAGCTCCGAAAAAAATAATATTCGAATTTGAAAACCCCATGTATTAAAATTGAAATAGCGTATACTCATTTTTAAGAAAAATGCATTTGAAGGGAGAAATGCTTGAGGGATATATTCGTTGGCTAACTACCTGCAGGATTCAAGTCAGGGACTTCGGAGCTCTTAATAGGATGCTCTAACCACCTTAGTTGAACACCCGCATCCAGGGAGATTTACTAGGAAACTTTATATAGTAACCGCCGCAATGACATACTAATTCCAATTTCAACGGTACAGAGGGTTGCAGTTTGGAAAATGTGGTGCCTAACTTAGTCAGGAGATCAGTAACTTTAACTTCTTTTTCGCTTATTTTGCTATATCGCAAAAACTTGTAAATGAATGGAATAAAGGCTATGATTTGTCATTACTACGGTCACTATGTAAAGCTTATCAACTCTCCAGGACTGGGGTGTACAGCTATGGAAATTAAACAATCTTACTATGAACTCGGTTCGAATCCTGCCAACAGCCAAATATCATCTCTTTCACACGTCACATACATTTTGCTCAAAAATGAGTACATGATGTTTCAGTTTTGAATGCATGGGGTTTTCAAATTCGTCTCTTATTAGTTTCAGACCTATTTTGACTCATTTTTGCTCAATTTTTATAAAACTTTTTTTACATTGTACATTCTCCATAGTAATTTTTCCTTATGCTATTCGAAGCTACTGTGTACTTATGAAATGCTATTCGAAGCTACTGTGTACTTATGTCAGTCAGCTACCACGGAATTTTCTGTACTTCAGAATTATAATTCTATTTATTCAGCAATTAAATATTTTTAATCTAAGCAAAAGATACGAATTTCGAGAAGTTCCCAACAGAAATTTTCATGCTGAGTTCAGAAAATTAATATTTTTGGGTAATTGACTAACATTTATGGGTTCAATTGCTCTTTAACAAAAAAACCATAAATTAGAAAACATTTTTGAAAAAAGTCTATTTCTACATATATTTCTATCCACAAAATTCATGGAAGGAGTTTTACATCTGTTACGACTATTTTAATGAAACAATATATAATTTAAAATTCAGTGCTCTATTGAACTAGATAGTTCAAGCTTTGAAAATGTTTTACAATGCTCAACATTTTGTTAAATTTGAAATTTTGATGTTCAGATTCACACTCTTGTGAAATTGCCCTTGGAGTTACCAACACGTTCAGGTAAACGTCCGAAACGAGGGGATTAAATCGATCTTAAATAAGCCACCGAACGCAAATTCTGTCGCGACAATAGTCTATTTCTGACCCTACTTATTTTAGCCATTTGCAGTTTAGCTTCGAGCGAATTCAAATAAGCATAGGTAGCTATGATCTAAAATAAAAGTATTTGTTTCCACTTTAAAATATTTTTCGTTTTTAATTTTCATGAAACATACACATAGATATTCCTCTTCATCCCGAATTCGAGTATAAGGCTTCTATCATAGTATAAGGCTTCTATCACTCTATTTGTGGCCAGATATTTTGCATGACACTACGTCATTCCTATTGTTTTCAATTCACTTAGAATCGTTTGAATTCACTTAGAATTCAATTCACTTGATTGATAGGAAATACGAAAAATGTTTTACGGCATTTTTTGCGGCTATAAAAAATAAAGACGACACAGCTTTTATTTAACAAATGACAACCATACTTGTTTAATAAATGAAGTTAAAAAAGCGAAATGTGTGAAGAAAAAACAAACAGTTCCGAACAGAAGTTTGAATTGCTATGACACTCTAAATGTTGGAGGAGAGGACAAACTTATTGTACTATGCACTATCTGCAGAAAAAGCAGAAATCCTATATTGTGTTACGATTAATGAAATCTTCAACATTATACACGACGCATATCACAGTTGGTCAAGGGAGAAGAACTCGTATGATTAAGGATTTAAATCGCAAGTCTAAGAATCTAACAATAGAATCTACCGCCACGTATTTCAGACTATGTGAAGCATGTGAGAAAAAAATTAAAAATATGAAAGAAAGGAATTGTAATCAAACTAATTAAGCATCGCAAAAGGAATTCTCGATGTCAAGTCGACCTTATAGATATGCAGTATAATCCTAATCGAGATAGGAAATTCAGTTTAGTGTAGCTAGATCAGCTTACAAAATTCGTCTTACTGCGAAGCTTACCCAGTAAAAGAACTAGCATATCACATTCTGAATATTTCAACAGCTTGGAGCCCTAGTATTCTTCAGTCCAACAATGGGAAGGAATTTTGCCACCAGATCATATAGAGTTTATGTAAAATTTGATAAAAATAGTGCAATCAAAATAATAATAATAGTATATCTTATGTATATTCGATATAAAAATAGTTCACTGTAAGCCAAGACACAGTCAATCCTAATGTTCTGTAGAACGGGCGAACCAAGATGTTGAGACCATTTTGCAATATGTGTATGGAAACACAATAAGACGGAAAAGTGGTAGGAAATAATAAAATTTGCTCAAGAAAGGTTAAATAAAGATTATAACGAGGAAATCAAATATTCACCTTATGAAGCTATGATTGTCCTTTGAAGCTGAGTTTGCTAACTCCGTTTTGCAACGTGCTTTGATTAGTAGCATGGCCACTGCAGAAGGCTTAAAAAAAGCATAAATATTAATAATGAATGCACAGTTAATATAGAAGATGGTGGCACTAATCTCAAATCAACAGTTACTTTACAATCGTAAGATAATAATAATACATGTTAAAATTAACCATGCATAACGATGGAAGTGGATACTGAAATTCAAATTGAAAAACAAAAGAACCAGATATATGCTCTGACATAAGGATGTTTCAAGGGACAGCTAAAGAAGGAATTGAGAATCAGGCAAGGAAGATGAAGAATATGTCTTTTAAAACTTAGCAAAAACCTACTCTCAGACATGTTAAAGTAAAAATACCTGATATTGATAAATTGAAAATAGATTCGATCCAAAAGCTGGGATAGCCGTTACTACTGACATTATGGCGAGTTTACTAAATTTAATAAGCAAGCTCTAAGTTTTGTAAATTAAAATCGTTGCACTCAGGTTTTGCAAAGAGAATTTTTAAAGCATCAAAGAATTTGATAATAAATAAGTGTGCCTGAATTTGAAAAAAAAACTTTCTTTAGTTGGGGGGGGAGGACTAAAAAAATTTAACTGTTCAAAAACTGTACTACGAAAATGCGTTTGTGCACATCAGATGACGTGCACTATCTACAATAATCGAAGGGACAGTTTTTGACATTATTTCGCAAGAAATATTTAGAGGATTAATTTGAAACTTTAGAGTTGTTCAGTTCATTTGATTTTTCAAACCTAGCCGAAATTTTCCGGGGTTCAAGGGACCGACGGTAAATTATGCAAGAAAACAAGTATTTTTGAACATCCTATACCAGAAAATCAAGAAATCAGCCTGTAACTTGTATCGATTACTTTGATTGTTATTCGCAATAACTACATAAAATTTTGTAAACTTATCTTAAAAATTTATGGAACGAAACTTAATTATTAAAATTTAAAGCAAATAATTAGTTTTTTATACAAAAGTCCATATCTCCTTAAGTGTTTAAGCTAGGTTTACGAAGTTTTATACTGTCACTGAAAATAATAACCAATGTTCTTGATACAAATTACAAGCTTATTGCTTGATTTTCTAGCGTAGTGAGTTCAAAAATACTTGTTTTCTTACGCATTTATTATCGGTCTCTCAAACCTTCGAAAATTTTAAGCTTATTGCTAAGTATGAAAAATCGCATGAACTAATTACTTCTAAAGTAACAAAATAATCCTCTAAGTGTTTCTTGAGAAATTTAAATAAATGCCAAAAACTGAAGGTGTATCTTTCATTATTGTAGAGTAGTGCAGTTTTTGTAATTTGTAATTAAAAGTGCCATAACAGTCAACCTTGCTGTAACAAGTAATGTAGTAAAGAATATGTGGCATTTTGTGTAAATTGATTAATTGAAGTAGATGGATTTTTGTTGACTAATGCAGAAATAAAAAAAAATTAATGGATGATGTCTGATTGAAGCAGATGATGAAAAAGAAAAAAATAATCAATATAAGTCCTTTACTCAGCAGTAGTTATTGAGCTCGAGATACAAAATTAATGTGGCATTTTTTGTAGATTAATTAATTGAAGTAGATGGATTTTTGTTGACTAATGCAGAAATAAAAAAAAATTAATGGATGATGTCTGATTGAAGCAGATGATGAAAAAGAAAAAAATAATCAATATAAAGCCTTTATTCAGTAGTAGTTATTGAGCTCGAGATACAAAATTAAAAGTATATTTTATTCAAATGACTTTTCAAGCAAAATAATAAACTTTGCATGATAATATAAATAGGGACCCAAACCATGAGAGATAAATCCCCCAAGACCTGCTTGATCAGGAACCTATTCAAAAGTAGTATTTAATTAACCCTTTTGGAGTACAGAAGTGATCCATTATTGGCGCCTTATCGAAGAGAGACACAACCAAAAGTAAAGACTTAACCAACCTCACGATATCTCATGTTAATATTTAAATAATGTGGCTGAAAATGTAAGGCTGAAACGTTCATGGGAAATTAAAGTAAACTTAATAAAGTATAAACTAATAGCTAATGTAGTTGAAGAAAGGAAGGTTAAAAATAGATTTTGCCGCTCAGTTGTCGTGACATTGAATTATAATTAGTTATACACTTGCATTGAAATTAAAAGTTAGCCGTTATATTTATTGAGAATGAGACAATATGCATTCACTCTTTATAACATTTAATTTAAACTAATTAACTGATTTATTTGTTTAATAAAGAGATAAAGAATGATTAAATTTATAAAATGAAAGACATTTAAAATCTAGGAATATGTAATGCCTATAATGACATCACAAGTAGTAAGAGTTGTTAAAGTAGTAGCATTAAAGAAAAACACACTACACTTTTCTTATTTTTTAAATTTCATAATTTTTATTTTCTTTCTGAGAAATGATTATTTTTCTCTTATTGCCAGAATTATTTTTAAAAATTATTGATGTCTCTTTAATTGTAGAGAAATTTGTGCATCAGTTCAACTTATTCACATGGGAAATTATTTGCGAAATGGCATAAATATTGGATTGTTTTTTTTTCCTTTCTTGAAGCTCTTTGAAAATTAATTATAAGACAGTTCAATTGATATAGTCTTAAATCATACCTTATTTTGATCAGTTTTGCAATTTATATTTTCAATTAAAGTATGATTTAACCTTTTGGGGACGCACTGTACATCGGTACCTTGAACAAAAATATATCTGTGAATCAAAAATATATCTTTGAATGGAAAATTCTATCATAAGTAATTCTTCGTTTTGGGATTTTACCAAAGAAGTTGGTAACTCCTAGGTTTTGCCGCAAAGGGTTGGTAAAAGTCCGAAATGAAATCATATTAAAACATGCTTCTGAATTTTACCAAGCCGATGTAGTAAATCCTAAGTTTTACAAGTAACACTTGGAATTTGCCACATTTACAGAAACATATTCATCGCATACGTGCCCCTGCTGGAGGGTTGAAAAATAATTGCAAAGCAAGAGTCTCTCACTGCATCTATGTTTATCTAATTCCTTTTAAATTTAAATTATATTGCTTTATACCACAAAACCCCTTTTTCTAACTAAATATATTTCAATGTTATTCTTATTTCAAAGTATTAAATAGATCATTTTTCCAGTAAACTTCATCTAACTCCAAATTATATCATGTAAAATACAAAATTCAATTTCCATAAAAGCTTTATATATAATATAATTTTTTTAAATATTAGTCATGATTTTGAAACAAACTTTACACTATTATGTTTCCTTATTAAAGTATCACATATTTATCCGTTCTTTACTTTGAAGCGACAGTATAATCTACTTTTTTTATCTATTATTAGGATTTGAGAGTTGGTTATACTGCTTTTTAATCTGTAAGCTTAAAATGTAAGTAATATACGAAGAAAAAAACATATATCAGGTTCTTATACTTAACCAATTTTGACTGATAGCCCTTAAAATGTGCCTTTTTACTCAATTCGTGCAATGAAGTTATTCTACTAATTTTTATGAACACGAAAAAAATCTTTTTAACTTGAACTTCATGTTTCCAAATTTCATCCATAACTTAGACTTAGTCAAAATAAATAACAAAAACTTCACGTCATTACTATTGTGTTAGATCACTGTACTAATTTATGTATAATTAATTATCTAAATAATTTTTTTAACATATAAATAGAAGAACGGCATTAATAATTCTGAAATTTTTCAATTTTTTTAGCCCCGGTGTAGGATATCAAGGAATAAGTCTGTGAGTGAATCTTAAACTTTATCAGTGTTATTTCTTTTGCAACTGTATCGCTTAAAATCTTACTTCTTTTTCACTGTGCTTGTACCAGAAGATTGTGCTAATTACTAAGTGTACCTTTCATACATTTGTTAAGCTTGCTTAAAATATAATAGAAAAGTTTTGCTTAGAAACAACTCAGATGTTACATATATTCTATGTTAAAGAAATAGAAGATTCAAGGTCCATTACTCATGTATACAACTTTTGGCCAAGAAATTATATCAAATGAAAATGATTGTTAGATCAGTTTTTCGTGTTTCATAGCTCCAAAAACTAATGGGATTTTAAAAAGCAAGCAAAAGTACTCATGACTGATTGCTGTTTTTAAAAATTTTGGATATGAAAGTAAGGATCTTTAATCACTAATTTCTTTTACATGGAATATATCAATAAATTGTGACTAGACGCATGCAAATTACGCATGACTTTCAGACTCTAAAAACGTTTTAATTTGATGCGTATTAGTGCCATAGTGAATTGAATTAGTTTGTGTTTGTGTAAGAGATTTCCCATTAATGCTAATGTTTGTATAGTGTTGTGTGTATGCTTGTTTGAATTTTTATGTGTGTTGATTAAGTAAGAAGCTTCAGTAGTGCTTCAAGAGAAAGCTCTGAATTTTATAAAATGTATAATTTAGAACTAATAGCATATAGCGAATATCTTATTAGAAATATAAACCTATGATATATCACATGTGATATCGCATATGATATCACATATGATAATAATCACATATGATAATAAAAAAATATCACATATGATAATAAAAAAAATTATATACAAAGAGAATTAAAAATAATAAAAGAGATACATTTTATTTGGCTACTTAAGTTATAGAAACATGATTTTTTAAAAATAAACTGTCTTTGAAAAATAATCCTGCCAAACTTACCTTGAAAATACGTTTGCATATTTTAAAGGATTTATTGGCATATTTTTCCTATTCGTTAATTAAATAGTACAATGAAAATTTTTAAAACATATTCCAAATTCCTTTGCATACCTTTAAAGATTTAAATCGAAAGATTACAAACCATGCATGGCACTGGTTGGTGATGCTGACTAATTTTATGATATTCCTAGTTAGAAATGAAACATTTTTTTCATTTATCGAAAAGTTATAAAACCGATACTGCTCTTCCAATTTAAAATTGTCTGCACATTTTCACTACAATTTCAGTTTTAAGTTACTTTTATTTCAACAAAATAGGAACATATTTTGACACGTATCTATGTTTTATATTAAAATATACTTGCGTGCCAAGACTGAGCACAATTGATGGGTACGAATTTGAGCACCTACCTGAGAGTATAATTAAAAATACTTTTAATCATTTTGATGCAAATATTTTCGAACATATTTTATAGTGTCATGAATTTTTCAATATATATTCGAATTTTTCACTACACGAACTTTTCAATTTCAATAAATTTTTCAATATATGCGATTCAAATTAAAATTAACGTATTATAATAATATTCAATACATAATTTAAAGAAATATCTCAAAAGTCATCTGATATTTTCGTCTTTTAATTTATAGTCCCAATTAAAAATAGAGTTAGAAATAAAAATTATAAATTTCAATTTGTTTGCACTAAAAGAAGTAAGCAGAATTTGCACAATATTACAAATTTAAAAACATTTTAGACATAAAACTTTGATCTCATTAAGGGAATAGATTATTTGTTTTGATGATACGTGAATTTTTTAGTTGTTTCAGAAGCAAACAAAAATCATTTTTATGCATGATTGTCGTCTATTCCCTTAACGCATGTATGTTGTATTTGAGTGTTTAATTCTGTAAAAAGTATAAGGAATAAATTATTATTCATGAAAAATTTCTATAATTTTTGCAAATCATGTATACTGACGTCATGTGTTGAATAAAAGCATGTGCAATGATAAAAAATTGCATTAGACAATTATGTTTTCGAAGCAAAATTTTATTAGAAATATATTTCATAGTTTAAAAAAGCATAAGCTTACCCACAACTTTCTATGCGTTTTTTAACTATAATTTTAAATTAATATAACTCCATGAATTTCATGAAAAAAAACAAATAATCGAGGGAAAAAGTCAAGTAATTTTTCATGAAAGGTGCAAAATAGAAAACTTTGATAAATTGTTATTCATTGACAATACTTTCTTGAAAGAAATGGATTCATTCGTGGCAAAGAAAAGAAAGGAAAGGAAAAAACTATTAACAAGTGAGGAAATTTATATCTGATGAAGTACACTGTATAAAAATTCCGGATTAAATTACGGTATAAAGTACCGGCACTTAGGGTGCCTCATCCGTAAAATTTATTTTACCGTAAAATATTACACCGAAATTTTTACAGTAATATTTAACTAATTAGAGAGATTCAGTGATTTTACGGTAATTACTTCTGTAAAAATTATGATGTATCATAATTTTTGTTCGGTACCATGTTCCGGTTAAATGAATTTTAAGATAAAAGTGTTGGCATTCAGGGGGCTGATACTTTTACCGTTATTTGATCGGAAACTTTTTACAGTCTACGTCCGGTATTCAATCCCCGGGAGAGGCTGAAAGCCCATACAGCTTCAGATGGATGGGTATCAGCTTGTATGGGAAGTTGTTGCTATTGTTGCTTATCCTCTTAATTGTTGCTTATCTGACATATGTCGGATAAGCTCCAGAAGGTCGCTGACCTCAAGAAAATGTACAAGAAAAAATGGATCTAAGGTAAAATCTCCCTTAGAAAGTCTAAGGTAAACCAAAATATGTTCCAGCGAAGCTGGTTGAACTCAGCATTTTTTTCAAGTCGGGAAGATCTCGCTGCCTCCCTCAAAAGTAAGGCACTTAAGATGGCCACTTGCAAATCTAGACAAAACAGTCTGGGTTCCTTGGGAGCTTTTAATATCCAGTGGGGTACCAGGGGGTGTCCTATAATACTAGTGGTGTGTAGGCGGTATACGCCATGATAGATGAAGCTTGGATCTTTCAATGGAACAAAGTTCCCGACAAATAAGTGAGAAGTCAGTCACTGTTGTGCCTTCACTGCCCTCTTCTCCAATCCATTCGCTACCTCATTACAGCGAATATCCACTTGTGATGGGATCCATTTTTGGTTGACATCGTGATTCTTAGAGATTGTCCCTAGTTTGTGTCGAATAGAAACGCTGCTTTAATCGCTTGCAGAGGAACAGACACTTAAATATCGTATTGGACTAAGGCTGTCCGATAAAATCCATAACTCACTAAAATCACTGTGTGAAAAGTAAAGGCAGCTAGAGCGCAATGTTGACCAAATATTCGCACCATCATGCAGCTGGTCATGTCCTTAACCTCTATGACCCCTTTGGCCTACAACTGTTATTTGCTGTATTGCTTTATGTAATATAGTTTTATAATTATGAGAATATAAAGAGAGGTTTTTTGAAGGAATTTCTGATTTTAATTTCTAGAAACAAGCAAATGTAATTAACAAACTTAATGCTGATAATTACTTGATTTTTTTTAATTTCTGTATTTAACTTGCATATAAGTAAGTGTCGCACAATTTCAATTTTTAATGTACATTTCAAAGCAAGTTGTTCAGGCTTTATTGACTTTGAACTGATGTTAAAATAGAAAATATTATAACTAGCGATATGTAAAACTACAAAAGTATATCTAAATTTTTCTTTTTAAGACTACCTACCAGAAAATTTGGAAAACGTCTTAAAAGTTCAAATTTCACTTGTTTCAAAAGTTTTGCAGCGATTTCATTTAATTAAAATTAAGAAATTCTTATTATCTTTTTAAACGAACGCTACAAATTTAAACGGATCGTAGACAGTGTATCGAAGATTGTATTTAAAAATATTTTTAATGGCTGTTCTGAAGATGAAAATATAAACGACCGTTTGATATTTTATGAAAAAAATGCACCACTTTTAATGATAAAAAATAGAGAAGGATCACAGCAGCATATCAAAAGTAACCATAATGGAAATTCATACCAACCATAAACAATTTTCATTTAAAAGATTTCAAAATTCCACATTTTCAATCTTGAAAAACTATAGACAAAACTATTTGCAATGATGATACAAATACGGGTTTTCCTTTAGTTTTTTATTGGACTAAATCTGTTGTACAATGCACAAAATAAAAAACAGGCTGCCCAGGATAGATCTAATAATCAGATTTTCACGATTTAGAACTCAAACTTAACGGTTCGAGGGGATGACTTCAAATATGCTAATTAATTAGAATATACGATATTTTAAATTTCAAAATCAGACACAGAAACGTACTTTCTCTGAATAAACATACCTTTTTTTCGATGGATTCGGATTTCTGACCCCTGAAATTTATTTTTATTTTAAAACCATCGTTGAACAGCTGACCCAATTTTTTGGGTTTACGACTACCAATGTTCAATTCCATAGCCTTGTAATTTTGAACCCAATTTCAGAAGACAAGGAAACTCCTGGACCAAGTATTGGGGGAAATTTGCTTTCGTGGAGGACTTTTTGATGAAATTAACTCGCATTTCCCTTACAAGGAGAGGAAAATCTCCCACGGTTAGCCTGACGTCAAGGGGATTCTTACCCATGATCCGTCTACTACTGAGGATATTTTACGTCAGCACTGTGGTCGGTGCAAGGCGGATTCCGAATTCTCATCTACCAGTCATCGCTGGGATTCTAACCCAGTTCACCTCATTGAAAGGCGAACGCTCTATTTGGGGGTGGCCGCAATCTGGAAATATGGTCCCCATAGCTTGATTAAGAGAGTGATTCAAAGTTAATTCTACTTTTTGCATATTTCACCCTATCTCGAGATATCTTGAAGCTAATTGAAAACTTTTTGCACACAATTATAAAATTCATTTATCCAAAGATAATTCCATACAAAAAAATAATTTTTAATAAATATTTATTATTTTTGTTATTTTATTTAAAAATAGTCTAAATTTTTTTGATTATAAGGTATACAAATTTTTAAATAATTTTAAAGAATATAATTTAGCATGGCAAAATACAAAATTTGAGTAAAATCGGTTGGATAGTTCTTGAGAAATCGAATTTCAAAAAAGTCGTGTTTCGAAAATTTGATTTCTCAGGAACTATTTGACCGATTTCCCTCAAACTTTATATTTTGCCATGTAAAATTATTTTCTTTAAAATGATATAAAAATTGCATGCATTGCTATTAAAAAATTTTTAAGCTAATAATAAATAAAATAATAAAAATTAATAAATATTCATTAAAAAAATTTTTTTGCATGGAATTATCCTTGGATAAATGAATTTTATAAATTTGTGCAAAAATTTTTCAATTCTTTTACAAATTTCTCGAGGCACTGCGAAATGCGGAAAAAGTAAAATTAACACAAAGGGATCCAAACTATTGGGACCATATTTCCCGAATTGGTGCTACATCCTATAATTTTGGGGCCAACAATCCAAATACGCTGGAAAAAAGTATGTTTATTCAGAGAAAATACGTTTTTGTGCCTGATTTTCTTAACTTTAAATATCGTCTACACTTATTAATTATTATATTTAAGGTTACCTCTTTCATTCATTAAGAATGAGTCCTAGAACGCGAAGATCCGATCATTAGATAAAAAATTGTTAAGGGTGGTCCGTTTTTAATTTTGCGCACTGTACATCATTGAAATTAAGATCTAGCTTAGATATTATAAATCACTGTTTGTAATTTAAATTAATTTGAATAAATTCATTTTTTTTTTTTTTTTGTTTTATATTTATTTTTTCTGTTATGTGCCATCGATAAACCTTGAAAAATACTCGGATACATCTTAGCATTAAGAAAGTATTTTATTGTATATCATAAAAAGATTTTTTTACATTAAAGTTTCAGTGCAACCATTTTAAATTCAGTTTATTGCAACCAGTATCTTACAAAATTTTAATTTTGAGCTTTTAATTGTCTTTTTACTAATCTTGTTTTGATTTTGTTTAAATTATTTTATTTTTGATGTCATACCATGCATTTTTTTTTTCTTTTTCTGCTCAATTTTCAGAAAAATAGACTCTTAGTAAATGATTTATTTATATTCTCCTCAATAACAAAATCGGGAAAATTCATGAAAATTTTGCATGGCCTTAATAAATTTCCAAATTCAATCTAAGGTTCTATTACAAGTAAATATAATTTCCATTTACATTACAAACGACTACAACTAATAATCGTTATATCCATAGCATCAGCGAATAATATGTTTATAACAAAGCTTTGTAACAGTCCTACATACAGTTTGAAATGCTAATGAATGAAACTGCACCAATGCTTGGTTATCTTGCTTGCAAATATTTCTGATTGCTGCTGTTCTAAACAACAAGCAATAAAACTTGATTGTCTTATTTATTTCACTTATTATTAAGCCACAAAATTTAATGATGACTTTTTTGTTCTGTGTGTATTATTCAAAATGTATATATTGTAGTATAATATGTATTTTTATGTACATATTTTTATTCATAGGTATTGTATATTCTACATGCCTTGTTATTTTAAAAACTACTGTTAAGCAGGGCGAAAAAAATTTTTAACTTTTATCTTAATCTTGGCCAAATGTCTCTTGGGGGTGGAAGTTGCCTTCCTCCCTTACTCAAAGGTAGAAATTGACTTGAGTTTCAAAGGCAATATTGCAAAAAGTAATAAAGATAAAAAAAAAAATTGACCTACATTTTCGTGGATAGGAAAGATTGAAAAAATTATTAGTATTTTTTTTTAATGGATCACTCCGATTCTTAAACAAGAAAATTCGATTCAAAGTATGACAAGCCCGCCATAGACTTGACATGTTAAAAGCAGAATTGAGGAGTCTGCTTGGTTCAACACTTTTCTCTCGACAACCACGATTGGGGACCCGACTTTCTGATCATTTGAGCTCGCCCCGTGCTCTTTGTTCGCCAAGATCTTAATATACCGGGGTTTTTTTCACACTAAAATTCATATTCAGGGTTTGTCTTTTTAATCCACGGTAAGATTATTAATTGGTGCTGGCTATTATTTGAAATATTAAGTCAAAGACATAACAGTGTCTCCATACCAACTCACATAAATGTGTGCCAGTTTGTGCATTTTCCGTTTATGCGGTACTTTAAATTTAAATGCTAAAACAGATGCATTTTATTTCAGTCTAAGAGCGGCTTAGAAAATCCGACCAAATTCCGAGTTTACAACCGTCAATAGTCAACTCCATAGTTTAGTTATTTTAAAAACAACGCAGAATACAAGGGAACTCTTGGATTTAATAATGAGACAAACTAGCATTTGTAGAGGACCTTTTAATGGAATTAACTCGAATTGGAGTTACATGGAGAGGAAAAAACAGTAAAAACTTCCCACGGTTAACCCAACAGCAAGAGGAAAATATATTCATTAAAACATTTAATCCATTTATTCAAAAAAGCAAAATGAGGAATAGAAATGAAAAATAAGTTCTGCGTGCAACTTATTCACAGCAAAATATAAATATAACTTGTATTAATTCCAACATATTCTAAAAATTTTTAATTTGTTTATAGGTAAAATCAATTTTGTAACACATTTTTTAATATCTTGTATAATGCATTTCAAGTTCTATATAAAATTAGGTTGCTTCGATTAAAGAAGCATGTATCAGCATGTTAATAGGTATCTGTTTTTGCAACAAAAAAAAAAGGCGTATAAACTTAGTTGCTATTTTGCGTTTCAGAAAAAAGCAGAAAAGTTTTGCGAAAGGTTAGCATAGGGATTAAATTTTTTTTCCATTATTATATCTTTACCATTTTACTAATTTAGTTAAAAAGTCAAGCTTCATTTTGCAATTTTGGTACTATTAACAATTTATTTGTCATTGGCGAGATAATTGAAATGTATATATTTTTGGAAAAATATTCTTTTGAAAATATATTAGAAAATTTTTACCATATTTCGATGAGATTTTCATGTCTTTAATACAAATTATCGCAATTTTTTCTCAACAGGTTAAATACACCAAAATCAAGTTGTGTTAAATTTCATAACAATTTAAGGACCCACCCATATTTTTTTGGGATGTATATAATTTATTTTAAAATTGATTACTGACGAATAACGTATTGCTCATTCTGTAATAAATTTTATTGCGGACAACTTTCTCCATAAAAATCATATCTTGAATAAGTAGGTCACGATGAATTCTTTTTGGTTTTGAAAAGCATTGAGATTTATGCAGTTATTAGTGTTTAAATAATAAACCTGGATGCCATAGACCATGGGTTTTTGATATGAGTGCAATATTTCCCACGATTTTTCAATTTCATCTGAAATATCGAAAACAGTTCAATAAATCCTTATTTAAGAAATTATCATAAAACAGGGCTTATCAATGAAATACGTTTATATAGTCGCATATTAATCTAATAAAAATAAGTACTTGGGAGCAGTTAATGAGTGTACTATAATCACAAGACAAAATACTTAACCAACATAACTGTGTCATTAATTTATGAAATATTATATAGATGAAATATTGTTAGACATTTCTGGAATTTTATCTGAGCTCGACGGTTCATTTAAATTTAAATTTTTGTCAGAGTAATTAATTAATTTTATTACTTTTTTTACAGCAATGTGTGTTAATATTAAAAGCTTAAATAAATATAAAACTTCATTATTTTTATTATCAACTTTCGTCAATAAATAATTATTTTTAAGGACTTCAGCAGCTACTCTTAAATTTAATCTTTTTTACTCGTCAATAGGGAATATATCTTTTAAAGTTTTCATACGTCATTTTGATTGAAGTAAAAGAGTCCTCTCAATAAAATCAATCCTTAACATAGCAATTTAAGTAAACATCTTAACAGTTACTTAAGTAAACGATGGTAAAATGTTTTAATGTGATGTCTTGTCATATTTCAGAATTGATTCAAGCTATACATCATTACTATGGTCTTTATTTGGTGTCATACCTATCAAAGAAATCAGTAGTCGTAGAGACCAAGCATTCACTAAGTGGGTAGGCCATGCATTGCTCGGTGCTTATATGATAATGGCAATGACCGTCATGATTAACATGCTTATTGCTATGATGTCTAGATCATTCCAAGATATAGAAGTAAGTTATAAATTATTTTAGTTATGACTAAAAAAACATTCTAAATCCAATCAGACCTCATTAGTCTAAATAAGTGAGATATTAATACATTGCAATTATAACGCTTGCTTCTGAGAATTTTCCTTGAAATAATTATTTTAAATGCATATGTTTAGCTTGTTTATTCATAAACGATTAATTAAGGTCCGTTTAGATTTAGAGTAAGTATTCATCTAGTTGTACTTTGGGATATTTTCAGTTAAGAATTTGAGGGGTTTCGTGTTTAATATTTGGTTGGCAACCAAAATACCGCCATTTTTAATAAGTTAAGTGTGGGAGCCTTCCATTTTCTAAGCCACACCCTTCGTCGTTTGCAATTTTTGTGCAAAAGTAGGTTTAATCACTCTTCATAAATCTCAACTGGATGGTCAGAGGATGGTGGAGCATTTTTAAGGTTTAAGTGTCCATTTTTTAACTTGGTTTACTAATCCCGAATGAAAATGAAGAACGATCCAAAATTTTCATCCTTTTATGCTAATTTTACCTTTTGCGTATTTCGCTGTAACTAAAGAAATTTTATCCGAAGTGAAAAAATTTTGCACACAATTATAAAATTCATTTTTTCAAAGATAATTCCGTGCAATAATAACTTTTAGTTAATATTTATCATTTTTTTATTATTTTATTTAATAATAGTCGAAAACATTTTGATTAATAAGGTCTACAATTTGTGTCATCATTTTAAGGAATGCAATGTTACATGGCAAAATACAAAATTTGACTGAAATCGGTCGGTTTTAGAGAAAACGAATTTTAAAAATGTCGTATATTTAAAATTTGATTTCTCATTAACTATTTGACTCTCAAAATTGTATAAAATTTTGCTATTGTCTAATGACAGAATTTTATCACACTAGAATTGAATCTTATATGGTTTAAAGGCCCTAACCTTAAATGTTCCACTTAATTATAGCAGACGATATTTTAAGTTACGAGGTCAGATAAAATAATATACTTTCTTTGATTAAGCAAAACATACATTTTTTTCAACAAATTTAGATCCTCGACTTTCAAATGAGTAAGGGACAGCCACAATCTACAAAATATTTCCCAAATAGCTTAGAGTGGAAGATTGTAGAAAGTTTAGGCCCGGTTATGTTAAATTCACTTTCCGTACATTTCACTATCCTGACGAAGTCCGTTTTTCTTTAATTTTTATTTCTCACAAACTACTCAAACGATTCTCTTTAAATTTTAAATTTTTTCTCTTAAAAATACGTAGATTAAATTGGTGAAAAAATGTGCATTTATTCCAATTCTAATATGTTCTTCTGATATGAAATCAAATAATAAAAAATCAGAAATAGAAATAAAAAATAATTTTTAAATGTAATCTCTTTAGATGAACAAAATTTACAATTATATGCAAAACTCTTTTGATTCCCTCATAAGTTCCGGAGATATGACGAAATATACAGGAAGTAAAATTAGCATTAAAAAGTCTTGAGAGGTTTTAACCCCTCTTTTGACTAGACTATGGGGATCATATTTTCCGGATTGCGGTTCCCCTTCATATTTTGAGATCGAAAATCCATATCCGGCAAAAAAATTTATTATATTTATTCAGACTTTGCTACAACTTTGTGTCTGATGTCATGATTTAAATAATTGCTTCTCTACTTACTTAGCATATTTAACATTCAGTCCATTGACCAATAGAATAGGGTCCCAGTACGTGAAAATTCACTCATTAGAACAAAAGTTATTAATGAGTGTTTGCTTTTCTATACTTTTTTGTGCACTTTACTATTTAGCTTTAAACATTTTAAAGATAATTAAAAAAGATCTACGCAATTGTTTTTGATGGTAATACTTAAGGAATTTTAAATAGTACAACAAGGCTTAGATACTTTATCAATTATCAACAAAATTTAAAAAATTAAAATTATTCAATCAACCTTGTACTCCTTAGAAGAAAGTGGAGTAAAATTGGGTATATGAAGGCCTGTTGGAGATAAACTCTTTGAGTTAGAAACAATCGCATTAAATCGAGACATTCAATGTTTAGTTATGCATAATATATCATTCTTGAACAATCCTATTTGGACATCATTTTTGTAAATGAGTTTTAAACTCAAACCCCATATGTTTACTCAATGAAAATTTAGAAATATTGAAATTTCGGTTAAAAAGTAGTAGACAGTATATTTTGGAAAGCAACAGAATGGTGCTATTATTGGATTAAATACTTATTGTTTGTTAAGGTATGAATTTTTAGTATCTGATCTGGACAAAAATAATTTTTTTAATTGTAATGACCAATTTATAGGATTAGTTTAAAAATAAAAGAACACTTGAGATCACTTGAGATCACTTGACATCAGTTTAGTAAAGTTTGATCGGTAAAACAAACTTACCTCTACAGACGCACAATACGGTATGTGCCTCTTCTTGACTTGTTACGTGTAATTAAGAGTTAGTTTGTTAGAGTACAAAAGTAATTTTGACACAATCGAGGTACAACGTTTTTTTACCCAGTCTTAACCAACTCTCTACTAGACATTATTTTTACTATCAGGAAAGATCTCAACCTCCAACTGACCAATCCGTAAAGTTTTGCAATACTTTTTTCCTAAATTTTTATATTTATAGCTCTCTATATATATTCTAATATTATAGGATCATGCAGACAGAGAATGGAAATTTGCGAGATCAAAGCTTTGGATGAGTTATTTCGACGAAGGTTCAACTCTTCCTCCTCCATTTAATCTCATCATTTCTCCAAAATCTATATACTATTTTTGTAGAGGAGTCAAAAATCTTATATTCAAATTATTTCAAAGTAGTTTCAGACTCTGTGGTGTTAAATCCGTAGACGTCATAAAGGTAATAATGTATTTTCTATTTATTTTATATTGTATTTTTAAAGAACCATATAACAACTGTGCTAATAAGTTTGTTATTGATTAAAAATGAAAAATAGCTCATGTTAATTCCCTCGCTAATATTCTATAACCCATTATTATATATTTATTATTTAATTTAATAAATTGAAATAAATGTTTAATAAATTAAAAAATAATTATGGGTAATATATTAACATTTATGAATAATATATTAAAAAATAATTATTAAATTTTAAAAGATTTTGATTCCAACAGTATTACTTTTTTTTAAACAGGATTATCCTAATTATGTTGCAAATGTTTATTCATAAAATATTCTTTGAAACATTTTAGTGTAAATATATGCTTAAATGCTTTTTTTATATGAGAAAAAATCTCGCACTTCTTCGTTTTTAAAATTCTTCGAGGCAAAACATTATATTTTAATTTTTGTCAGTTCCTTTAAATGTTATTTTCTTATTCACGAAAAAAGTATACAAACATTACTTAAAATAATTGAATAATATTACTGCACTTAAGTAATTGAAGCTATTTAGATAATGAGAAAAATATTCAAAAACAAACAACTACATATTAACTATAAAGACGTCAGAATGTTTTGCTTAAAAGTAAGTATCACTCTGCTATTTAAAATGTTTTCTATAGAATTATGAAAAGCAAGATGCATGAAAGTATTGAAAATGATGAAGTTACTATTACAGTAAAATTTGCTTTTTTTCACTGCTGCTGCTTGAATACTGTAAACAAATTTATAATTTTAGTAATAAAAATAATTTTAATAGTTTTACGCAATATTTGAATAAAAAAGTTTGTTTTTATTCCATTTTTATACCATTGCTGTACACCGTAGTTTTACTAATATTTCTGCTAAATAACAAAACTATTTTTTCCGTAGCATGAAGATAAGTCTGTTAGTTATATAGGTGACTCAATTACGGATAAAGTAAGTATAATGTTTTAAACATTTTTATACATTTTTTGAATTGTAACGCTTATATCCTCTTAAGTCATTTCATCCATCCTAATAGATGTTTTTCTGTAAATTTAAGAAAAAACAACGTTGATAGTCTTTTGTATGTAGTCAAGCCGCGTATCTTTGTAAAACTGCAATAATCACTGCAAAACTGCAATTATTGCAATAAAACTGCATAATAAAGCTGCAATTGTATAGATAAAAAACATCATCATGGTGAAACTGAAATTTATTCTACATTTTAAAAATCACAGCTTCGAAGAAAAAAAACTAACGGAATCATAGGTTTCAGGAGGATATTTGTGTAAATAAAGGGAAAAATACTCTAATTAAGTTTCTCTTTTAAATTTCAGATTGATCCTACTTCATGTATAAGTCCACCTCTTGAAATAAATAACTTAAAAAGTAAAGTTAACTACCAGGTAATGTATTTCTATTTATATTGACCAAATTTTAAAGGTATTGAAAAAAATTTCTCAGAACATACTTTCAAAACATATAGCACTGAAATCTATTATCTTATATTTCTGAATTAATTTTCATAGTTAAGTAAAGATTAAAAAATGTTTTGATTTTAGTGCAAAAATATGCATACCACTTTCTGTGGATCAAGTAATTCATCACAATTTTTTTCTAATTTATTGATTCCAACTACAAATAAATTCATAAATAAGAATTATACATAGTTAAAAACTTTTTCCTCACAAGAATGCATTGTAAACTAAAGTAATTTTCATGATCAAATAATAACTAAATGAGTTAATTTTAATACCGTATTGGCACACAGACCCACCCAAATTGTTACGCTAATTTCACTCGGTCAAAAAATCAAGTTAACAAAAAAAAATTTCCCTAGCATAATAAAAATAGTTTTTAATAATTGTTTTCATAGTTTTTACTATTTAATTTTTTAATTATTAACTGGAAAGATATAATTGGACTCCAATCAAACCATGGAAATAGAATCTTAAAAGGTTGAAATACAACCACGAAGTTAAAAGTTAATCAGTGTGTTATTTTTCTCTTTTTGTTAGTCATAGTTCATTTCTAATGCAGCAATTAACTCTGATATTAATGATAAATCAAAATTATTTATATTATTTCTTAGAAATACTTATTAATTTTTGGTGAATGAACAGTAGCTTTAATTGCAATTAAAAGGATAATTAATTTAAAGCTATTGTTGAGTAAGTATTGTTGAGTAAAGTTATTGCTGAGTATTGTTGATTTAACAAACCATAGTAACAACAATATTTGCTTTTTACTCGTTAATTTAATTCTAGCAAAGGTGCCAAATAAACAAGCGTTTGTTTTATTAAATATAGGAGTAGATATTTAATAAAATCTAATCTAAAATGTAGTTTAAGTCTAATCAAATGCATGGAAAATGTATAAAGAAAAGAAGAAAAAGTACGTCACTTAGAGCACTTGCAGAAAATATGCACAGAATACTAGATTAAAACTAGATAAATATTGAATAATAAACATTATAATAAGCTTGCCATGAATTAAAGTAGCTAGGTATTAAACAGCTGGTGGACATTTAGCAAATTTATTTCCTGAATTTAAATGTTACAATTCGAATTATAAACTTTTTGAACAAAAATAGAATAAAACACTTATTATAGTTGTTGCCATCATACTTAGTTAAAAAGATACAAGTATTATTTAATTAGAATGCAAACGTCAGTTAGATAGTATTAATTGTACTTGAAACTTAAAATATTTTATGATAATTTCAAAAGTAAACCAATATAAAATAATTAAAAAATGCATTAAAATGCCTCGTAATATAAAATGAAGCTCAAAATTTTTTTTCATTAAAAGAATCACGTCATAAAATCGTTTGCTGATTATGTAGAGAGTTTTTAAAAAAATCATCTGCATACATTCAATACGATTTTGCTTGTTTGAATTTGATGAAGCAGCACTCTAGATGAAATCTGTTGTTATTGTTTGATTTTTTTATTCTTAAAAACTAATAATGATTGTTTATTCATTTCTATATATATAATAGCTCATATATGTATAGTAGCGTGTTTACATAATTACAGCTCTAGTCATTTTAGCGTAATTGAAATGCTTTTTTAAACAATCATTATCAATAAAATAACTTTTTTGGTTGCTAAATACTGTTAAAATTTCTTTTTTCAATGTTGAAATTAAAAATTTCTTTTTCAATTGATATGTTTTTAATCCCAAAATTTTCTATCATTATATAAATATTTAACACGAAATAAATGGGGAAAAAATGATTTGTATAATGATTTTTTTTCAAATTATGTTAAATTTATAAATTATTTTAAATTATTTTTACATTTTTTAAATTATCTTTTAAGTTTTATAGTATTCATTGGATGTACATTATGCAAAAAGGAAAAAAAAGACCAAGCACACGGAATTACTTTCAATTTAATGATTGTATTTTCACTTAATAATACACAATCTTCATGGATAACGAGTATTAAATTCAATTATGCCAATTAATTTGCGCAGACAATATTCTAAGTTACGAAATCAGACACAAAAACGTACGTTTTCTGAATAAACATACTTTTTTAAAACGAATTTGGATTATTCTTAATACGGAAATTAACTTTTAATTAATATTTATTACTTTTTATTATTTCATTTAGGTCGTATTATTTCATTTGGTCGAATAGTTCTTGTCAAATTGAATTTAAACTATACGATTTTTTTTTTTTAAATTTGATTTTCCTTAGGAACTTCTCGACCGATTTCATGGAAATTTATCAATACGATCGTATGCGCACCTGAGAATATTTTCTCATTTTTATAAGTAATATGTAGATATTAAAATTTTCAAGAATGAATAAGATAAGCTTTCGCTAACTTTAAAAAGTGGGAACACAAAACAACGTACTTCTTATTATTTATTTATGTATGTAGCTAATGCAATTAAACTATTCAAAATTAAAAAAGAAAATCTTACGCAATGACTATGATTTATTCAAAAGAAAAAAGCATCAGCGAGCTCATTACATTGAGCTCATTGCATTTTCCGCCAAGTACTCCCTCTTAGTGATCATTACATTTTCCCCCAAGAACAAAATCCATATTTACTAAAGTCATACATCATTTGACAGAACGGCACTCACCGCGAAACTATATACGATACGACAAGGGAAACCTGTAAAATTGCCTCAAGGAAGCATGAGTTACGTTGAAAGCAATCATGGCAATGACTACACGCCACGAACAGAGTCCATTTCTTTCACTGTTGCTGTCATAGAGAGCGTGGACATCAATGATGAAAGTTTGATGATGATGAAGAGGAGAATGGTTATGATGATGATGTCACGATCAGCTCTTTAGGACACAGTGATTTCTGTTTAAAGAAGAAATCTAAGATATAGTCCGGATATCTAATGAACTCCTTCTGCCACAGAATCTGAAGATCTTTGCTGCTATAGAAACAAGAAAGAGGACATTTAAGTGTGGAAAACATTAGATACCACATTCGCTAACCCCTCTCCAAACTTGTCCCAAATGCTATCTCCCACTTCAACTTTAAAAAGTTCAGCCACGTAAATATAGTCTCCGATAGTGCTCCAGACGACTAGAGAGGGGAGTTCATTAGGTAGACAGACTATAGTGAGATCAATTGTCGTGGTGAGCAATAATGAACCATTCTAATTCAACTACAGATGATTGGGCGAGTTTAGAAGTGTAAGTGAAGAATAACCAGCAGCAGTGGATACTGTGCAAATGTGACAAATCTATCGGATTTGATCATAACGAATGGAACTCGGAATTCACCTTGCTTGACAAGATAAAGGACATGTCAGGGACCAACATGTATAATATTTTTGGAATTGCGTGCAATAAGACATGCAATAATCGAAACCAAACCTGACTTTTCCTGAGATTTATTTCCAATGAAAGCTGTAAAACTGATTTTAAAAAAAGTTTAAATAGCTAAGAAAACTCGTATTTTCTGATAAAAACTTTTTTTTTTTAAAATAAATTGCATTCCGACATGTAACAGCATTTGGATGATCATTTCTATTACCTAAATGTTGAGGAAATTTTACAATAATTTTGTATAGCTATTCATTGATACCATGTATTGCTGTAAAGTAACAAACGTTTAAGGATGACACCCAATATTTTTCAAACTTCAAATGTACTTTTATAAAATCTATTCTTGACTGTTTAGTTGTTAACTTGTTTGTGAGCTTTTATATTAATGATAACTGTGAATGTACTTCATAATTAGATATTGCAAAGCTTCAAATATAAACTTAACTCGTTATCATTTATGTGCCAAAGCATGCGTTTCATTTAATTAATATGTTTTTAACAATCAAGTCCGCTTTTGTTGGTTCATAATAGCACTTTTATAAGGTCGAAACTAGTTGGTGCATTCTTAAGTTGATGATAACATCGGCAAACATTTTTTTTCCTGTAGCACGTGATTTTTGAACAGGTCTTACATGCTACAGTTTTCATGCAATTTAATAATATATTCCTAACCAGGATTTTTTAAAAGTTAACCGGGTAAATATTAATTTTTTTGTGTGAAATGTTATTAAATATACCAATATTTCATAAGATTGAGAACGTATCGCAAAACTACTTTTACGGCAATATATTCATCAAGCAAAACACAACATACAAAGCACAGATAATAATAGTTAAAAGAGAAATGAGATGATTCAAATAATGTAATTAAAAAGTCATTAATGTTCTACCTCATTATACTATATAGCCCAAGAATTCCCCTGTTTCATTTAAATATGTCGTCCTTGTATAATAATCTAGATAAAAATTTTGAATAAAATATGAAATCTTCATTTTCAAATAACTTTGTTAAAGAAGCACTAATATTTTCCATTTTTATAGGAAGTTATGAAGAGATTGGTAAGTAGATATATACATCAAGCAAAAAAGCAACTTAGACAAGATGGAGTAAATGAAGACGATCTGTTGGAAATAAAACAAGATATTTCTAGTTTGAGGTGAAATTTGTGAAGTTTTAAAATGATTATTTTTTAGTAATTAATCATTAAATATTAGAGACTGCTCTTTAAATTGCAAAATATGTTAACTGAAACATATAAAATCGTGTTTAATATGCTGATCTTAAAATCGTTTGAAAATCATTATATAAATGTAATGCTTTCGTATTGTTAATCTTTTTAACATGTTTAAAATATTTAGCTAATATAATCATTAATACACTCAGTTAGGTGAATAAAAATGGATAATGATGGATAATAGCATGTTAAGATTACGATATCCATATTACAAAACATGACACTTATATCATTAACCCCTTCCCTGTCAGATTTTTTATTTTTGAATTTCTGACCCACAAGAAGCTTTTTTTTATTGATGAAAACTAATATATGTTTTATCCTAAATTCGAAAATATAAAATGTATTTGTCAGCAAGCAGTTTTTGTTTGTCCTGTTGGTGGTGAAATATGTGTTATCCCTTCCGCTGATCTCCAGTTTTCCCTGCAATGTAGTTTTATCATTAATAAATACATTGTGATAACATATTTATTAACTTTATTTCTTTAAGGTGCTTAAGATAAATATCTGCTTAAAATAATTAGTAAAATTAGAATCTAGAATAATTCTTCCGATTGAAAGATAATAGAATCACTGTCCTCGGACTCACTCTCTGAATACATCATAACTATTTTGACATGCAACAGTCACACATATAAAATAGGAAATACAGAAAGTACAAAAGGATTTTGATTACAATTCAAGGCGGGAAATCTCACTGCGAAAATTGTGAAGAAAGTGGGACTAGTTACGTTATCTCTTAGCAATATTCAGATATACAAAGGAAATCGCGGATTTAAAGAGACGTGTAAATAGAGATGAATTCAATTTTAATTATGCAATTTTTTTCTTTGTGCATTGGTATGAGACGCTGATCATACGGGTACAAAAGCGCCGAACGTATGAGATGCATCGCCGACAGAGAAAGGTTTAAATTGTATGTTTACAAAAATAATTTATGCAAAACCATAATGGAAAGCATGAAAAATTCTAAGACTTTTAAGTGCTTAAAATTGCTGTTTTCTCCCATAAATTTTACAGAAATAAGGGAAATAAAGTATGCACGTCTGTAATAACAGTCGATATACGCTAATTTGATACCTCTTTTATTAAGAAAAAAAGTTTACGGTTGTTTTAATGATTGACTAACGCATTCAATATAGTATTCTTATTTTAATTCCAGTTAGCAAAGGTCAGTTGAGTACTAATTTCTATACTACATAAGTATTTGTGGAAAGATCTGGATACTATTTTCACGATTCGAATGCTGGTTTGCAATTAGAAAAAAATATTGCTTCAATATTTTTTAAATTGAGTAATTAGAGGGTTAAGAATATTCATATAAAACAAATGAATTGTCTCATATTTAAAAAATCAAAGGCAAAGGAAACTTTATTGATGCTTATTTTCTATTGAAGAAACAAATATTTATTTGTAGTTTCTAACTTGTGTTAGATATAAATATCTGAAAGTCTCACTCAAATTATTATAACAAAATTTTTGAAGCACTACAAAGCTGCGAACAATTCTCTTAGGATTTTTCGCATTGTTGGAGTTTCCAAAAAAGTATTTTAGAGAAGCTAATTACTTTGTCATTCACCTTCTTGTCAGTTCACGGTGAAACTTAAAATGATTAGTCATGGTTTTTGGAAATGAGAGTTTGTGTCAGTATTCAAAAGCAAACATCAATGTTTTTAGCACGTTTATATGCTTTATTACAAACAAACAAATATATTTTGCCTACTTTCATTGAAACTCCTCAATTGCAATATAAAATATAATACTCATTAATCTAAGCTTGTAAGTACAAATGCTACTTGCTACAAATGAATACTAAGAGAATAGTTGTTTCTCTTAGATCTAAATAACAGCAAATTTGAAAAATTACTGTTTGGAAGTGGTCCTGTTTGGAAGATTTTATTCCTAACGCATTAAAAGACACCAGTGTTTCATGTTGAATTTCACAATCATATATTATTAAAATGCTAAATATAATATTTCCCCCTCATTTTGACCTAAATTAATACAAAATAATGAAAAAAGTATGAAAAATGTGTTTAGTAAAAAGACACCGGTGTTTCATGTTGTATTTCACAATCATATATTATTAAAATGCTAAATATAATATTTCCCCCTCATTTTGACCTAAATTAATACAAAATAATGAAAAAAGTACGAAAAATGTGTTTAGTAAAAATTCCTTGTCAAAGGTATTTGCTAAAGAGCTTTATTGGTTTCATTACCCAGTTATGATTCGAAGCTAAATCAATAAAACAAAATAGTAATGAATACAAATAAAAACGAATTCATTCAACATTAATATTGAATAGCTTAGCAGAGAAGTATTATTTATGCATATTTTTTATTATCTTATTATATTGTGCTCAAACTGACCTCGTTTTACCTTGAATTGATTTCCTTTAATTACCAGTCACTTCTTTTCTTTGCATTTTTGTGGTAGCTTTAGTAAGAAAACTTTCATTTAGATGTAACAATTTACGAATTTTGAATAGCAATTATTTATCTAAACAGGTATGAACTTCGAGAAGATCGTAAGCGAGAAAGCGCCAGAAACACAGGGCATATTGATAGTATTAAACGAGATATAATTCGCTCCCTTAGTGGAAGCCAGATGCTTGGACCCATGACTCCTTCTTCAACATCACCACCACCAATTGACCATAGAATGGCTGTCCGCAGTGTTGATGATGTTACAGATGAACGTGAAACAAGAGACAGATTAATTCTGCCACCATTGACGTTATCAAACCAAGATATAGATCTAATACGAAAAGAAGTAGTTGTTGGTGTTCAAAATGAACTAAAAGCTCTTCTAAAAGAACTGCAAGCTCAGAATGCTGCTGCAAATCAGATACACCAACCAACTCATGTTCCTCCTCACCCACAGCAGGGTATGAGATTGCACCCAAATCTACCACCTGCTGTTCCAGACCTTGCGTCCGACTTGTATCAGACTCATCTTTTTACCCAACTCTAGATACCTGACCATTTTGCCCCACCGTACCTCCCTCAATAAAAAAGAACGTCATTGCATTTATATTTATTTTCGTCATTCATACCCCCATATAATGGTGTATATTGGAAATTTCGTTAAAAACCAGATTTGTTGAAACAATTATCATTAAAAATTTGATTCAGTTGATTAAAATCATTCTAAAGTTCCATTATAAGTTAACTTACAAAACTTTTTTATTTTAATACCAGAATTGGTTAAAAGATCAGAAGTACGTATATTTTCAATACTTTATTAGCATTTTTCAAATGTTTCAAATAAATTCTTAATAAATTAGTAAATTCTTTGTAAATTGGTAATATCGAATAAACTATCTTGCTCTTATATCTATGGCGATGCTAAAATTCCAGTTTTATAATTTTCTCTCTTCATGCATTTGTTTAGTACGTTTAAAGTCCTTAAAGAAATCTCCTTTGCCTCTTAAAAAAAAATCATAATTTTTCAAGAAAGAAATTTAAATCATCAAAGTATTCGTCTAATGTAACCTAAATTTTTAGAAACACTAACGTTAGAAAAACGTAAAATAAAGGCTTTGCAATGGCAATGAAATCGATTAAAGTAAATCTTTTTTAAAGAAAATGTTTTCTGTATTTTAAACTTTGTCTTTGATCAGTATAAAAATGCATAATAAGCAATTGGAGATAAACTAGAGGCAAGCTAAGATATTTTTTTTAAACTCTTATGACTTTAATTTTTATTTTATTTTTAATACTAAAACGTCTCTTTAAATTTTAAAAATTCTAAAAAAATTAATAAATAAATAATAAAATTCATTTAATATTTATTATAGATTTCAGAATCATTAATTTGTGTTTTAAATTTTATCTAATATGATTTTTCAGTTATAATAACCACTTTTTAAAAAAATTGCAACAAACATCATGAAAGTCAATGGCAAATGCATTTATTTTAATGCATTTTAACATTTGAAAACAATTTACATCACTTATAATTATAACTGTACAGTTAACTATTGTCTCTGCAATTAGAGTCTGGTTAACTACAATTTACACCTAAGAACGTTTCCGCCCTGCAACTTTAGAGAATGTAACCTCGTCCAAAATTTTTAGACATTAGAATCTTATTGCCTAGACTCTATTTAAAAGTAATCTAAATTCAGTTAAGAATACACCCATAAAATTTTTAATTTAACTTTATTTGAAATATCATGTGAATATGTAAAACAAGAAAGTATTTTCAAAGGATAAAAAAAATCCTTTTATTTTTAACTTTAGTCTTCGTTTCTATTAGTATTACGAATTGAGTGGATGCAAGCGTACTGTTTATAAACACTTAATGATAATGTTTATGAAAACAAACAAAACAAACTGTATGTTTATAAACAAAGCAATGAAATTTAGTGGATTTAACTGGATGACTTTAGTCACACACTAAATTTGAGTCGTAGATTTAAAATATAGGCAAATTTTATTAAGAGTTATTACTATAATTGTTTATTCTATAGTCAGTAACTTAAAATTGTAATATAAATGGAATATAATCTGGTTTTCTTAAATATTTTAACATCAAACTATTTAAAAGTACTAAAGATTATCAAGTACATTATTTATAGAATAATTCTATTCCGAAATTATTTATTTAGTAAAAGTGAGTCAATACTTTTTAGCCTAACAGCAAGAAAAAAAATTAGAAATAATTGAATTATTTTTAAGCTAGCTTGCATGCAAAACATTCCACTCTTGGTTACATAATTTTTAGATGAAGCATTAAACAAATCATTGATATTAAGTAATTTCCAAGAGCTTTTTAACACTTTCAGAAAAATCACCTTCAACGAAAGGTACTAATGGATTGGTAAGCTTCTTAAAGTAAAATACTATTTTGCTATTTATTTATCTACGAAAAGGACCAATGAAAGATAAATTTCTAAAGTAGTATTTTAATCTTATTACTACCTACGATAATGTTTAATGTCTTGCTAGTACGAATTTTTCTCAAATAATAGCAGACAAATTATCTTAGATAAAGTAGGCGGCACTATGCTTTAAAAACGAATGTCATGAGAAAAATAATAATTTTGAAATCTAATCTAGTTATAAAAATCGCTTATGCAATAAAATATCGCATAGTTTGCAAAACAAAATCCAGAGCCTTTACATGATATATGCAAGGCAAATTTTTGGTATCTGAAAAATATATAAATAATTTTAAGTCAAATTGTATTACCCAAAGAACTCTTTGTGTCGTAGTATCAACCACTGAGTAGTAGATATTAACCAGAGACAAAGATAACTCAAAGTAGGAACATTGGTAAGAAAATTCAAACTAAAATATTATATAATAAATAAAGATTAAATATTGTTTAGTTTGCAAAACTAAATCTAGACCCTTAATATGATATATGAAATGAAAACTTTTGGTATATATTAAATAGATAAATAAGTCAAGGTCAAATTGCTATTATGCTACCCAAGAAACTCCTCGTGTCATAATATCAACTACTGAGTATCAGATATTACTAACCAGTGTTAAAAATAACGCAAGATAGGAACATTGATAAGAAAACTTTACTTCGCAAAGCTCATTATGGGCATTCAAAAGTCTTGCTGAAAGGGTTAACGGTGTGTACGCCACTAGTTACCCATTTCATTTTGATTTTGTTCCTTTCTTTTTATAATAAAACCAATTTGACGTTAAATTAATTTAACAAACTAAAAATTTTGTATTGTTGTAATGAAAACTAAAGCTAATGCAGTAATTATGGTTGCAATAGTAACATTATAAAATTGTGTTATGATTTGCAATAACTTCAACAGCGTTATCAAATGTTAGAGTTGTAGTTATAACAGCATAAGATTCAGCGAGAACGGGAACTGTATAAAATAATGCGGTCGATATAGTAGCACTTTGACCTTGTATTACATATTTCTTTACGCAAAGTGTATGTCGTTATTGTAACGCGAGTTCATTATAACAAACCCTATTATTTCCTCAAAATAATGAATCCAGTAACTTATTTAATAATATATTGCTAATTACCAAGTCTTAAAAATACATGTCGAGTATCATAGCTATAACCAAAATTTAAAAAAAATGCCTAAATGACCTCAACCCCAAATGTATATTCCAGAATATAGTTTTAGACTACTGAACGACCAATTTTACCTCCACTTTTCGAATTTCATATTTTGGAAAGCAACCTGTTCTATGCGAAGCAACTTCCATTCTTCAAAAAAGAAATATATGTATGTAATCACTTCTTACATCTTTAATCGTGCTTGTCTATAATAATTAACTGCTATTTTTTGTAACTCCTATCTTATTAGAATAGAGAAGTAATATTTTCGCTTTCAAAATTCTATTTTAGAGAGGTTTTGAAAGTTATTGCTAAGCAATAAAAATCGTAAGATAAGCCCACTATGTCTTTAATACCCTCAAATTAAATGAAACCCAATTCCTCAAATTACGATACATATAGAGTTAGTATTTTCTAGCTTTTAAATAGAAAAATCTCACCCATTGTATCTTTCATAGTGTAATGTAATTGTATTTAAAATAGGAGAAACTAAGAAATTCTCTAAAACCAAAGTATTTCAAAGGAATGTATCATATATACATGTATTTATGTGATAATAAATAATTATCTTATCCTCAGTCGCAAATCCTTAAAAACCTTGCTTATTACTCGAAGCAAATAAAAATTATGGTTTCTTGATTAATATTTCAAAATAATCTACAGTGGGTTACTCAGAACTATTATTCAAAATTTTACATGTTAGACAGAAACGTGGTATCAAACAAGAGTCATATACAGTGGAGTTCAAAAACTCCTGGCCTGTATATTGTTACTTTAGCTTTATAACAAAAAATAAATTGAAGCCTTATGTTTCCTATACAGCACAGTTTTTGTATGCGTCTTTTAAAATATTTATGCATCTAGTAAAAGTTATACGAATAAACAGCCGTAAAGAATTAGCTATATAACACTTATATTTACGTCACATTAGAGCTGCGTAGTATGGCGACGGTTTGGGAGACGGTTTGGGTATGGCGACGGTTTGGGAGACGGTTTGGGTATGGCGGCGGTTTGGGATCATCCCTGAGGATGATCCGGAGACAACATTCATATATCCCATCCCGTTTTACTGGAAGGGCACATTCACATCCATCCGCAGATAAGTTTTGACCTGAATCAGAGCACGATTAATCTCCGAACCAGTACAGTTAGAGGTATTGATTTTTTATGGGAACTTGAAGGACTTTGTGACCCCCGACAGATTTAACGTGCACCTGTCATCATTTTGTGACGCCCGGTGGCTGAGTGGTAGCGTTTCGCGCTGTCGTGCCACAGATTCCTGGTTCGATCCTCGGGCCGGGCAAGGCTGACTCAGCCTTTCATCCCTTCAGTGGGTCGATAAATGAGTATCAAGCACACTTGGGAGCTAAACACTGGGGGTTCCGCGTTCGGCTGACCACCTGACCGGAACATCTGCTCCTGCACCTCAGAACCCAAGGTCAAGAAAACTGAGATGGGCACAGTAGGCCTTGGCCCGCAAGGACTGTCGCGCCGCTGAGTTTAGTTTAGTTTGTCATCATTTTGTACACGGGGATACTTCAGCCGGCGGGGATCAAACTCACGACCTCTCAGACATGGGCCCAACGCTCTACCAGCCAGGCTCTCCTGGCCCTAGTTAGTTATACAAAATGTACTGGCCGGAGATTTTAGGCCATATCTATATACCGAGAATCAAACGCAACCTGGATTCATAAGCTAATGCTAGATATCGAAAAGATAAAGCATCGAAAACCGTATTTTTGGAGTACGAACATAAGGAAGGATACATCGCTATTTGGTTCACTTTAAATCTGCTTTTAAATAAAAACGTCATGTAAACTCGCCTGTTTGTAAAAATATATCGCTATTTGTTACATTTGTCGCATTTTGCAGTTTCTGTCCTTGCAGGCATATAGTGCGTCTATATTCCGTTGCGGCTATATGTGCTAATATGATTCTTTGATGTGATGTTTTTGATATACATGTAGATTTTTGAATAGTTCTGAATAATTCTGTATAGGACAGAGAACGTTTGAATGCCAGATTTATATTGTCAAAAATAAAAAAATTAACTGAAATATTTAAATTCAGAAGGGGAAAAATCGCATCTTTAATTTTTTAATTACCAATAATTTTATTCTTCCTTCTTCGGTGCTTATAAAAATATATTTTAACAAAAGTATTTTAAAATTCTCAGCTATTTGGGCAACTATGCATTATTATGGTAAAACTTTAATTTGAAATTCAACAATTATTAGCTATTAATTACATTAATTTAATATGCTCATAGTATTTATTACCAAACAATGTCTTATTTACCATTTTTCAAACTGAGATGAATTAACAGTACATGGTAGAAATATTTATTACTAATTCAAGAGTACGGACACTTCAGTAGAGATATTGAGAGAAAGGGAAAGGGAAAATTGAAAAGCTTAGAAAACTATAAAAAATTACATATAGTTTAATGTAGGAATGCTTAGAAAGTCTTTGTACCTTGAACCAAGCTTGCCATACTGAGCCAAATTATTTGGAAAGAAATGCTTCAAGTTAAATTGTTTAGCTTTTAAATTCTGCATTTGCTTAAAATTTCATTCGAGTCATGCAAAAAATTACTCTGCCTTATAGTGTTCTAAAACTAATACATTTTTGTTATATAATATGAAAAGTATTAACAGCGTAAAAATATATAATTTTTTGACAAATGTCTAATAGCTTTCTCGATCTTTACAACAGTTCCCCTCAAACATTCCACTTCTTCAAAAAATAAAACTCAATATGGCATAAGAGTGATATCATCGAACTGAAATACGAGTGAAGCTTTAATCTACTAAGTGGTCATATTTACTTCTTTGTACACATGCATGCAAGCTTGTGTGGTAAATTACATAAGTACAGCTTAAGTCTTTGCTAAGTGGAAAGACTGATAGTACAATTCAGAGAAAGACAGCACGAAGATACATCCAAGGTTGCGGTGGTATTCGAACCCGCTACCTCCAAGCTGCAGAGTACTTGGCGAGAGATACCGCTCGGGCAGGGAAATCCCTACACGATTATAGAAAACCCATATATTTCATATGCCAAATTGCAAAATAATTCGCCTAAAATTTAAGCCAAAAACAAAGACGATTTAATTATTTTCGTTCGTGTGTGTATTTAAAATTTTTGATCAGGTCTTATTTCCTATTCTGTTTTTTTCAGCTTATTTTAGTTCGATAACTTTCTTATAATTTCATTTATTTATTTATTTATCTTAAGTACATATTTCGCTTCCAATGAAAGAAAATCCTTATCCAGATATCAGACGTCCAGCCTGAATATATGTTTAAAAACAAAGTCAATGAAGCAATTTTCTTTCATATAAACTAGTAAATAGCTCATAATTTTTCGAGGTACAAATACTTTCTAATATGAGGCGTTATTGTATATTAAAAAGAAAACTGTTAATTTAATAAAGCATAAAATAATAAACTACTACATTCCACTTTTGTTTCAGTAAAATTTCATTAGTCATTCATTGAAATATTCTCTATTAATTTCAAGACATTATAAAGTGTTAACTACTTTTATTTGCCCGGCCTAATATGCACTTTTAATGTACCGCAGTTCTCAAAAACTGCGTAATAAAAGATAATAAGTAACGAATAAAGAATTTTAATTTTCCAAAATAAATTGAGTTATTTTACACCAGGAAAAACACATCCAATTAGAATGTTAAATTATTCTATAAAAAGCCAAATCTTTCCTGTCGTAATTGTCAACCAAAAAATCTCTATATATGTATAAGTTGCCAAATATGTATGTGTTTGTAAATTGTTGTTTAATAAAATGATTGTCTTAGATCTCGGTTTTGAATTATTTAAAAATTCACACTTATGCATTTTTAATAATAAATACCAACTAAAAGCAAACATAGTTAGAAACTTTACTGAGTTTCACAGCAATTGTTTTTCAGTCAAATTCTAGTGGTTTATCTATCTGGATTCCATTTATTACACAAAATAAAGCAATATGAAATAATGTTAGAAGATTTAAACGGTACAAGTGGCAAAAAATTTACATTTCAGTTTTCTCGTTAGCATAGGTACCGAATAAGAGATACTGTTTCTGAAAAAAAGATACAGCTACAACAATAAATTTTTATTTACTGTGATTTGCCATCTAGGAAATATAAGTTTGGGACAAATAAGTGTGAAACATAAGTAAGTGGTACACTCGCTTTTATCAGTGAGATTGAAACAAAAGTACAATGTTTGAGTTAATTAATATACCACCAATCAACTCATTGCAAACTTCGTAAAGTGTCACATTTACACCTGATAATGAAGTTTCTGTTGTATCAAAAAATGAAAAGAACTCACAAAATTTACATAAATGAATGAAAATTTATATAATTATAAATGAAAATTTATATAAATGAAATAAAAACCTCCCCAGAAAATTTAATAAAAGTCGCAAGTTAAGATGTCTTTTTTATTTTTTTATTTCGATTCTTCTTTTTCGTTACATTATATTTTTGAAGAATGTCTCCGTGATGTTCTTGAAGAAGAACTGGAAGACACACTTATACCTTGCATTACTTGTACCTCGAATCAGTTTCATTTAAATATTTGTGCCCCATGAGTTGGAACTTTGAATTCAGTACATATCTATATTGATGACGCCTGTAACAAAAGATACTATTTGCTGTGTTTGTGGCCATTTCAGATTTTCCAGTCACATGCTGAAGAACATTTTTTTCCTAGTTGCTTAGTGAATTTCTTCAGTCAATTTGGTTAGGGGGAAAACCCTATAATACGCACACTTGAAAACAGTACTAAGGTAAATAAGTACTAAAATGCCATCCTCTTCAAGATACAAAGTACCAACCTCTCACAAAAATAATTTATTTCTGTTATACCATGCATCAAATGCATGCACACCTGTTGTAACTTGGACCTATCTCTGTACTGTACTTTGAACCGGAATAAAATATATGGAACATGTGCACCTAAACTCAAATACAAGGTGTGGCTATTGATTCCCTGGACTAATATAATAATTCATGTTGTTGTTGCTGTCTTTTGCTACCTGTCAATACTGGCAAGTTTATTTCAAAGCTGAGGGGTGCGCTACTTCTTATTTTCCAGTGGCGCCATCTATGGCCTAAGGTTTTGACTTCTGATACACACATACGTCCCAGCCCGTTCTACTGGGAGGACACATTCATACACCATCTATCCATCCGCATATCGTAATTCTGACATGAACTAGAGCACGATCAATCTCCGATCCAGTACTCCAAGAGGTATTGATTGAACTTGCAGGACTTTGTGACCTCGCCGGATTTAGAGTGCTCCAGTCACCATTTTGTACACAGGGAGACTTCGTCCGGCGGAGATCAAACTCACGACTTCGTTTGGACATGAGTCCAACGCCCTACCAATCAAGCTGTCCCGACCCATAAAAATTCCTGAAAAGGTTGTGTGAATTTCATATCCATTTAATATGCTTTCGAATAATTCAGTTTCTGTACAACTGCATTTACCTATAAAGTTTAAGAAGCAATTTTAAAGTTCTTTTTTTTTTGGTATAATTTTCAATTCTGATTTCCAGGTATTTTTGTCTTTGACATCCTTATACCTACTTCCTACAAAAAATTTCACAGATTGGCAAATAAAAAAAAAGATCTGCAAGATCCGAAAAGTATGGTAAATTATTCCCCAATGCAATTCAAAAAAAAAAAGCACGATTGATTCCGAGAAAAGTGGCTTGACAGCTATTTTCCTTCTATTGCTAATACTATAAACGCTAATATAGAATTTCAAAAAACAAATAAAACAAAACTTATTTCTGAAAAAAAAAAAAATTTTGCTCCAATATGTAGCTTACCATACAATGATGTCAAATATATAAAAATCTCAATAATTTTTTGTCCCTTGCTTTGATTTTTCAATTGCAGGGCAGTATTCATCTTCATGACCTCCGAAAGTGTAGAGTTTTCTAAAGGAACATGATTTAAGGACCTCAAAGACATTAAGAAAACCCCGACGTCAGAATTAAAGAGCATTCCAAAAGAGGAGTTTAAAAGTTGCTCAAACTGTTTTAGCCATGTACAGAAATGCATTACGGAAGTTGAGAGTGAAGTTGAAATGCATTAAAATGAGTACGTAATCCCATAATATGTTCTGGAGTTATTAAGTCAGTCGTGTAACTTAATAGCCATAATTTGTAAATTTTCTGTGGAATTTTTCGCACGTAAAAATAATGTTTAGTAAATCAATAAATGTTGTAGATGACCTAATAAAATATTTTTTGGAATCACATTAATAATACATTTGAGTTACTGCACCTAATAAAGAAAGTTTATTAGAAATTCATCAAAAATATGGTTTAATTAAAGCAAAAAACAACATAGAAGATTAGACTCTGAGAAAGTTCTTATTTATATAACTGAAACTATTGTATGTCCATTTATGTACGTTTATTTGTGCTTTTTTCACGTTGCTTTTTGCTTTAGTCTACATAGCACAAAGCATGCCCTATCTTTTATTGAAGTTCTAAATGCACAAATGAACATTTATGCATTACTATGGAAGAAAATAATTCAAAATTATGAAATTCATGGTATAACAAGCATTTCTGTTCAAAACGCATGGTTCTGTTCAAACATATGGTGGTTCAAGGTATATTCTAATGATGAAATATCTAAGTTATATGAATTATTATATTCTGCATTAAAAAGGGGTCCATGATGAATGTTATAACACTGTCCTCCACATTCAAAACTAAAGCAAATCCAAGTCAGTGATTGCATGATCTAAAACTATTTGAAAATTTTAGCCTTGAAATTCATTAATTATTTTTTAGGCGATTAGTTATTTTTTTAGGTGATTAGTAAGTTTAAAATTGCTTGCAAACTATTGTTCAAACTATGCATTTTATCTTTGGTGGTTCACCGTTTAAAATTCAAAATTCAACATCCGCTTTTAAAGTTAAAAGAAAGATAAACTACATATCATCCATTCTTTTATTCTTTGTCATCTTGAACCATTTCCGCTTCATCTCACAGAAGAAACTGAGAAAACAAAAAGAAAAAAAAATCAAAAGACGAAAAACATCCCTCTTGTAGTCATTGATCACACAATGCTTAAAAGGTTTACATATTCTTAGAACAACTATCACTTTGACCTTGAAGAAAAGAAAACTAAAGAGTGACTAAGTAGAAGAAGAAATTATATGCTCATAAATTTTTCTAGATAGTACTGCTTCTAATTTCTTAAGGTTAATGTCACGAATATGTCTTAATGGAGTAAATTGTTTCTTGTTTCGTTTAAACACTCCCGACGTTAAAAATAGAGATTATATTATCTGAAAAGGTGTACACATAATTCCTTTCTTACAGCATTACCTCAACTTTATATTTGCTGAATTGTGGTTCTTCATAGTTACAATATTGATGCCACCGTTCTCCTACTTTTTTAACGATCACATAAATCCTGTTAAAATATTAAAATGCAAATGTTTACTTTCACGATCATAAAATGCTTATCAAAACAATGATCAAAACCTAAAGGAAAAACAGTATAATTGATTATAAAAACTTCACTGGTTTAAAGAAATATGAAGAGGTAAATAAAAGTTGGCATGTTTCGAGTGTTCAAATACAAGCGCCCATTCTCAAGACTTGTCAGGTGCAAATAGCTAGTGACGTTAATTATTGTACACTCAAAATATGTCTACTTTTATTATTATCTATTATTTTTAAATCAATGAAGTTTTTATCTTTTCGATTCAGTTTCTTTTGATTATTCATTTAATAACACAGTATATTAAATTACTTCACACGATATTAGGATAAGTTTTACTTAAGATGAAGACATTGGTTCTTATATTAAAAAAATAATATTTAGTCTCTACTTTCTAATAAAATCAATGTGGTACATCTTTTTTCATTGCTGGCATTAATAAAATTTTTTAAGGACATATAAAATTCCGTTTACAATTGAAATTTAAAAAGTCAAATGTGAAAATGGAATGTCCCTTAGAAAGTGTATTTTTTATTTATAGATACCGCTATCATTAAATTAATGGAATAAGCTTAGATAAATAAAAATTGAAAAAAAATTTCTCGTTTTAGCTTTTGAAGAATAATATGTTTCGTCCAAACAGATTTCAATTCTGGAAACAACGAAATTATTCAGTAGGTTCTTTGGAGCAATATCATTCTTATTCTCTTATGACGAAATATAGGAAAAATTGGTATTCACAATTTCTTTAAAAAGTATGTTAACCTTCTCGTCGCTTTTTTTTATCAAAATAAATTTGAAAATTGAGTCTTTTTTATTACATTTTTCAAATCAGATAATGTTTTTAAAATTCGGAAACTTTTTACTTATTTAAATTTTTAGTATTTGCTGTTGAAATGAGGCATTTTCCTAAAAACAAATTATGCTATAATAATATCTTGTGAATTGCACTAAAGTTTAAAAATAGCTTTAACAAAAGTAAATTCTTTTAACATCTTTTTTCTTAAGGAATAGCTTTCTTAAAGTTCACGGTATAATATGTTAGTTTAAGCGTCAAAATGAAATTGAGGTTCGAATTTGTTCATTTAAAAAGCAAAGAAAACAGTTGTAGTTTTTTGAGTGGCATTAATATGTATTTACTTTTCACAAACGAAACAAATAAGAAACAATAAAGTAAATAAATAAGTAATTTGTTTGTTCAATCTAGAGAAAAGGGTGCACTTATTCACTATGACCAGTCCATTTTGCACAGAGTAATTTTAACATAGAAAATGTTCTCAAATTCTTATCAGCTAACTGGCTACAGTTCTGAGACTTAAAAAAAACCTACCAATTATTTAAAACGAGTGTTAATTTAAAGAAAAACTTAAAATACCAATAAAAATTAAACAAAATAGTATATTATTGGAAAGAAAATCTAAGTGGTAGTATAAGGAAAGAGTAAAAAACATAATGAAATAATTAGTTGAATAGTTCTGTGAATCACACGTGGCCAGGTAATAAAAAATTTAATTTCACAATTAAGATGTTAGGATGACAAAGATACTGAAATATTTTAAGACGCTTAAAAATTTTAGCTACGTATTCGATAGATCTTCTTGTTCGGCATATTTATACTTCATGTAGTAACTTATAAAACATCAACACTATTTTAGATAATCTATGTTGAAGTCACAGAAAACAATAAAAAAAGACAATTAATAATTTATCTTTATTTTTCGAGAAAATAGTATGCTTAGTAAATAGTCAGCTGTTTTGCATCGAATAATTTTGAACAGCAGAATGTTTTTAATTTCTTAACAAGATTTTATTCTCAGCTATCAAGTAATAATTTTAAGTTTTCTTTTAATAAGAGCCTTACAATAATTTAAAAAGGAATTTTAATTTAAAGGAAAACCTAAAATAAAGTACTAAAAAAATTGAATAGTGTATTAAAGAAAAAATATTATACGTGGTAGAGCAAAGAATTAAATCTTTGAAAATTTTAAAGTTTAATTGAATAGTGGGCAAAATAGTTTTGTGAAACACAAGCAGACAGGAAATTAAAAAATTTATTTTAAGTTTAATTCGATATATAAGATGCTGAGAAATTTTGAGATGCTTAAAAATGTTGACTACGCATTCGGATTAATAATTATAAAATATATATTAAAGAAATTGATAAATATATTATTCTAAATTCATGCATACGTAAATTGTATCAATGATTGAAAAAACTAACTAAAAAATAAAATATAATCACATTAAATATAATCACAATCTGAAGTATAACCACATTCTATATGAAACATGCTTTTATAAAACTCGGCATTTGTTGAATAAATTTTTTTTTATTCAATAAAATAGTTTATTCTTATTTCTTTACTAAATTAAGAATAAAATTTTAGATGACTAGAAAAGAAACAACCTATTTTAAAATTTAAGAAAATAATAAAAAGATTAGCAATTGGTTATTAACTGAAAAAATATTAATGAAATTTTACAATTCCCTCGCGTAAGTGAAGCTCCTCGTAAGTTAACCACATTTAAATATTAATCGCCCCATTTAAATATTTCTTCATTGTCGCCAAATAATTTTTTTTTTAAAAATTAATTTTTATTTTCTTGGACTCTACGAAATAAAAACAGTTGAAACCTAAGATTTTCCAATAGATTAATAAGGTATACAAAAATCATACCTCATAAACCAAAATTTCTTATCATAAATAATTTCTAAAAATTATTTTTCGGATGAAATTATCTTTGGGTAAATGGGTTTTATGAGTGGGTGTAATTTTTTTAATTGCCTTATAAGTTTTAAAAATATGACTAAAAACACAAATTGTGAAATTAACTTTAAGGGGTCCGAACTTTGGATTGCTCTCCAAATCAAACAATGGGGACCATTTTTCCCAAATTGCAGCTGCCCCTTACATTTTGAAAGTTAAAAATCCTAATATGCAAAAAAAAATTTATTTATTCAGAAAAAGCACTTTTTTGCGTCTGATTTTGTAACTTAATTAATAGTTAGAATGAAATAATTAGCATATTTGAGGTCACCCTCAGGAACCATTAAGATTGACACTTTAGTACTTGAAAATCCGATCATTAGAACGAAAGTTATTCAGGGTGATATCTTTTTTTATTTTGCCCACTGTGCACGAAAACTGGTGCTAACTTTTAAAAAAATTATCCAATCAAGCAATTTTCATAGTGGTGAAAACTGCGGTTTCTGAATTTGGTTCCGAAAAACTTAAAAAATTAAGTGAATGAATACTTAAATTGTAGTAAGCACCAAAATAATCATCCATATACGCTTTAAAAGTTACTTAAATCTAAACACCAATAATGGAGAATACGCTTTAACAACTCAGCTTTTGAACTGTGTCAATTTTTTAAGCCAGCAAATTTTCTAAAAAAAATTATTTCTAAGTTAACATAAGAAAAAATGCGAACGAAAATTGTTCTGAAATGTAATTGAGTTATTTTTATTCTGTTTTTAAAACGTAATTTTTTTACATAAACGTGTTTCTAATTTTCTAAAATAATGGTTTAAAGTTAAAATTTGATAAAATTTTATAGAATAATAAAAATATAGACACAATTATTTTTAAACTATCAATCGACTATTTAAAAGGGTATCAATAGCTTTTCGAATTTTTTTTAAATTTCAAAACTTTCTGAACTGTAAATAATAAGAAAACCTTTATAAAAGACAGACTATTTACGTGGTGTCTGGAAACCATTTTTTTAGTCATCAACGTTTGTCTACATCTTACAAAATGCAAGTTATAAGCAAACAGAATTACAAGACTTATTTCTGTTGCTATCACAATATCTTCAAGTGAAAGTTCTTTCACGGGTCGATATTTCGTATTTCATCATTTCTTTTGTGGCGTTCTTTTCGCTGAAAGATAAATGATGACAAAACATGTCCACATGCTATTCTTAACCATTTCAGAAAGGTGGCTGATCTTCTAAACGAGATCTATAGTTAAAATGATCGAACGTCAGATTTCGCTATCGGATGCGTTTCTTTTTGGAAAATCATTTCGATTATGCTCTTCACTTTTATCTTTTTTCCACTACTAGGAAAGTATATATTTTTAAAAAAAGCTCATAATGATATTCCCAGTCTATTTCTTACCGTAAAATATTTAGATATATTTTATTTAAATGATATATTTCCTTACCATCATTGAGAATTTTAAATAATATTGGCAATGCAAGTTTACGAGGCTGTCGGCAATGATTAAATCAATCTCAATTATTATGTGTTTCAAATTTGAAATCATTTCTTTAAAGGTAAAGCAATCAATCACTCTAAGGGATTTCAAAAGAGGCTAATGATATGATGTCTTTGTGCTTGATATCCCTTTTTTATTTGTTTCTAAGGTAAGAAAACGATAATTTAAAATTCAATAATATTTTTAGATATGTTGAGAGTAGTTATGTTTTTTAAGTTATCATTAAGTTTCATTTATTAATTTTTATTAATAAATTTATGCCAAATTCATATTGAAGAATATTTAAATTATTATTAATAAATACCCATTATGAATATTAAAATTATAATATTGCATTTAATATTGCATTTTAAATATTGCATTTTATGTCATTATAAAACATATTATAAGCAAAACTAATATGTTGGTGACCGTACAGTAACTTGATCGATAATAATAATCGAGTGCTCTAAACAAACTATTTTAATAACATGCACCTTTATGAGATAAATGAGATAAATGCTTTTCTCGTTTTTTCTCTCTATTATACTAAAAGATTTTAAATTTTGAAATTAGGATATACTTTAGATAAGGATTTACTTCAGATTAGGATATACTAGGATTAGGATTCACTTAGGATATACTTTGGATGAACTTTCAAAATATCTCAAAAATTTTGAAATATATTTCAATATACTGTAAGGAAAGTTTTTTAGTTCATTATTTCGTATGTTTGATATCTGTCAACTCAAAATCCACCACTGACAAAATTTATCTGCACAGACAATTCAATATCTTTTTTTAAAAGTTATATCAAAATAGATAATCGAGGAACAAAATTAACTGAAATTTATGAGTTGAGTTGCATTAAGTTGATAAAAAAGATTTTTTTGGTACACTCTATAGTTCGCTATAGGGTTAAAGAAACTTATTATACTATACATCCTTTAATTTACAGTTGCAATAAACCTAAATTAAAAAATAAATTTAAAAAAGAAATTACTCGAAATTTAAAAAAAAATCTAACTACTTATTTGAAATCTTTTCTGTCCGAAATGCATGTTAATAACTTTTTTTAAATCATAAAGGTTTCATTAAACTGTTATTTTTTATATAGTTTTTATTTAGATAAAATGTATGTATTTTCTTACAAATCTAAATATGCATTGAAGTCCTTAAGAAAAATCAAATATACTTTTCTGAAAATGAGGCATATTTCTTACGCTGATGTATTGTTAAAAAATATGTTAAACCGTTATATCACAAACTTTCTACACTTTTAACAAAGTGTTAAGTTCAATTCAATTATGGTGTAAATTATTCCTTCTTAATCTTAACTACATGATACTATGGTTATACTTGAAGTAAGTAGCACATATATATAGTACTTCAGTGCAGCGTAAAAAGTATTGAATGCATAAAATCTTATTAAGGTTAATGTAAATATGCCTCTGATTGAAGCAAATTGTATTGAAAGTAAAGATTTTATAGTTTAACCTTGAACCAATTTTTCTGAGGGGTATATTAACGATTTCAATTTTACATAATGTATAAGTTCCTTTTGCATTTCCATAGCTTAAATTTAACTTGAAAAAATTTTGTATCAAACCTTATAACAATTATTTTGCATAAAAGTCATAAGGCAAAAATATTTACCAAAGAAAAAAAAAATATTGTGTTTCACAAAAAATATTTCCTGAAATTGAGATAACAAAAAAAAATAATAATAAAATGAAAGTAAAAAGAAAACCGTTTTTCACAAAAAAATATTTTTGGTCATTAAAAAGTAATATTGCGTATTAGTTTGATTCGTTTTAATAATTAGTCAGTTGCCAAACATTTTTAAATTACCCCCTTTCTGCAAGGAAAAAGTTTTTTCAGCCCTTCCTGGAAGAGAAAAAAACTATTTTTTGATTTTTTTAATTGTTTAAGATTAGATACACTTTCGATCATATCAGCAACTTACTGAAACCTCATGTCGATCAATAATTTATATTATAAATATTTTTTTCCAGCTTTTATTAAAATAGTCCATTCTTAAATGTGTTTGCATAAAATTAAATTCACAAAAAAACCTTACAATTCAATTAAATAAATTTGAATATTAAATTATATATTTAATATACTTTATTAAATATAGTGCTGTGGTTTAGGTATGTAATCAGGCCTACCTGTAATCTGTCATGACTGTTTTCCAGTGCATGCAGTACAGAGTGAAACATATTCCAAAATCAATTCAGGCAGTTATATTTTTTAAAATAACTATAAGTAATCAGAGGCTTACAAAGAAAGAAAGCGTTTAAAGTTTAAATATCTTAGCTTGCAAAAATAATTTTGGATTTTTTTAAAAAAAGACGTATTAAGTGTTTAATTAATTTAAATAGTATATCATCTGTTTCGGGTTGAATTTGAATCCGATGTTTATAGGGAAGTCTAATGAACTCATTTTGAATTTCATAAGAATGTTACAGTGTATTCTTTTATGTAAAGTGCATACTAAGAAATTTTATTGTTCAATTCTGTGACTAACTATTTCAAAACACAATTCAACAAGTCTTTTTCATAGGGTATGACTTTTATTAGAGTTACAATTTTAATTCCAAGTTGCTTTCCATTCTTTACAAAAGATTTAGCTTTTAATGCACTACAAAAAAAAAATTATTAAGTACATATATTGCAAGTCATTCTATATAGAAGCTTCAATTCTCCAAAAAGAAATTTTTTTATATAAGTTTTTTTAAATGCATCGAATTATAAACTGAGTTATTGCTATCGAGTTCATATACAGTGCTTATTAAAATAATTAAAGCACTTATCATAATATGTTTTGAATGCTTTTATAAAGAGCATTTTGCTTATTACTACCTTAAATTATAATGATTTATCTTCAAACTATGTTTTCAGTGAAGTGCTTTTGAAACCTAATATCCGTAAGATACAAATTCTCTGTATACAGGTCCTCTGTATACAGGTCCTCTGGACATGGAAAGTCCTTAAAGGAAGTCCTTTTAAAAGTCCTTAAATAGCATCGCACTTAAAGAAAGTTAAAATCGCTTGCCTTAAAATCTGTTTTGAAGGATGTAAACAACAATGTAATGATGAACAAGACTCATTACATTTTAGTTAGAAAAATGAATTGTACATTTAACGTCAATAAATTATTCACTTCAGACTGAAGAAGAACATAAAACAAAGTTTTAAACAAATTGTTATGAAATACTCAAACAATTGTAAAATTATGTTTATGAAGACTAAAAAGCAAACAATTTTATAATGAATTTCTCATACATTCAAAATATGACAGAATGTATTTTCTGAAAACGTGCCTCAGACATGCGTAAAGAAATAAAGGCATTATTTTTCATTGTAAAATTAAGTAATCTTGTACACAATAAATTGCCACATTAATAACTGCTTCATCAAATTTAATATACATGCACTGTAAAAAATGCATACTCAAATTTTACGAAACTTTCTTCGTTTCGGACGAAACCATTTCCTAGTACATGCTCCGGGTGAACATTTCGTCAAAGAAACGAAATAACTATCATCACTTCTCCGAAGAAACGAATTTCGTTAGAAATGAAGAGATATTCCGTTATTCTATTTTCTTTTTTCCAAAAGAAAAAATAAAGAAATGCACCATGCGACACTTAGTGCCTCATGGTATCCAACGAGCGGTATTGTTAATCACTTTTCCGAGGCAGGAGCAGAAGCAAGATTGGAACCCAAGATCTTCCCGCTATGAAGCCAACTACTTGACGATCATACAGTCGATCGGCGTTATTTCACCGTTCTAGTTTCTATCGTGTAGTTTTCCTTCTAGTTAACTATCTCCCACAGTGTACAGAGATAAGGTTCCGAGTTGAGGAAATATTTCGTCATATATTTGAGTGCTCATATGCAGAGTTAAGAATGTCAATGATTTGAATCAAAGCAAAAAAAAAAAAAGGAATAAATGGTTTTAAGTGTATTCAAAATGCAGAAATAATTTTTCTGTAAATTGTTAAGGCCGCTCCAGAAAAGAAATCTTGAAGTCTTCAGCTCTCACTTTTGGAACCTATGATTTAAATGCAAACAGAATTAAAGCACAGTATTCCTTGAAACCTAAAAATATTTTTAAAATATTTTTAATTTTGAAAATTTACGTATAATGAGTAGAGAAATTTACGGAACAAATATTTTAGAAAACCTGCGTAAAGTTTCTCCTTCTTATATTTTTTAAATTAGGTACATTACAATGATTGAAACTTGCATGGAGGATTGTAAGGACAAGTCAAAACTCGGTATCATGAATGTTATGCCTTTACATTTTGTAACACAAATTCCCCAAGAAGCAACCAGTAAGCATTCTTTTCATACTTTCTTTTAAAAGCAATGATTTATTTTATTACCTGATACTCTTTCTTTATTAGAATTCGTAATTAAGCTTTTTTAAGACAAAATAAATTTGTAGATAAGTTATTTTAGAAGTACATTATAAGATTGATCCAGTTCATTTCGGTGACAATTACTTCACATACAGTCACCACGTCGATGACAAATTATTTCTTCACCGACCTGATTCCCTTCTATGCCTTTGAAAATGTTTAATCGACTTCTAAACGACTTTGAAAATGTTTATTCGACTAAATCGAAATCTTTAATTTGTGGTGGTTTAATCGTCGGATCATTTCTCCGACATGGCCATTTCGTCGACATGATCAGTTCTTTAACACAATCATTCTACCACCCAATTTTTCGTCAACACAATGGCTGAGTCAGCAATCACTAGTTCGTCGATAGTCGACATACTCTTAATTTGAATTTATTTGTCTGAACTAAATTTTTATGGTGTCTCTTTAATTCTTTTTGACAAATCGAGTAATTTTTGGAAAAGAAAAAACCTTTTTTTTATGTGAAGACATTTTTAGAAAAAATTACGGCGAAAAATTTAAAAGAAAATTCGCTCCCGTAAGCCAATAAAAAAAAGAGACGCCATTAAAAAGAATATGGCAAAGACATACAAAAAATACACTGTAAATTATAGTGAAATATCTCTCCGAATATGATGTTGATAAACACAAAAAAACTGTGAGAAGAAACACTTTATTTCAGGTTTTACACCAAATCTGAACACCTATGATAAAAAAGCTTACACTGAACTCGAAATACACGAAACGAGAACAATTTTCACTTCGCTTTGACTATCATTTGTATATTGCTTATACGTATTTGAATATAAATTGGCGTGAGTTAGCGGAAGTCGTCGACGTTGCTCTATGTATCAACCAAAATAAAAGATAGCCGTTTATATATGTATGTCTGATTTTTGTTAAGTAATAAAGATAGTTATAATTTAGCTTGTGAATCTCAGTAAACTGTATTAAGTGATTTTATCATGTAAATTCCCATTCGTTTTCGTTTTGTTTAAATAAGTTCGAATTCGTCTTAATACTCTCTCTGTGTGTGTTTGATTTAACAACTAATTGTATTTTAAGTATTTCTTTATATACTCCATCTAAATTAATGATTCTTACTTTATATTATATCTTAAAAGTAACTTTACTGACTCTTATGTGCATCTTATCTTATTGTAATTATAAAATTTAGTGCTACTGAATAGAAAATAAATAAATAAAATGGGGGTGATTACTTTACCCCAAGTAGTGTAAAAGAACATTCTTGAGATAATAGAACATCTTTTCGATGTAAAGTAGTTGTCTCCACTCTTGGGTCTTAAGATGCTGAAAAAATTTCACAATATACTATTTTGTGTCATAATGTAGGAAAAAGACCCCCATGTCGCTTCAACCATCCTTAGTAAAATACACGTTTACAAATGTTTATATTAGTGTCCCCAATGCTTTCGATTTTGTTGCTTTGTGTCAAATTTAAACTTTTCTTGGTGTTCTATAAATATCTCAAGGCATATATGAGTGTTTTCGGAAATGTCATCGTTTTTACAAAATTACACTAGTATCAAAAATATCCTACCGGTACACAAAAAAATCATGAAATATTTGCAAAAAAGGAATCAGATGTTATTAAACGATTTAGGCAGAATCTGCCAATGAAGACAAAACAACAATTCCGTGTTTTAACCCTAAATAATATGGCTACATATGTAATTTTCTCCCTAATTTAAAACCATTTATATTTATCTCATCTAATATAAATTAACAACTTTGAATCTTAATGCAACAATAACTTCATATTTTTTCAGACAAACCATTAGAAGTGTATACGGAAGTGTATCTGGAAGATTTAAACTCATTTCGTCCAGTTACAATGGTAATTTTCTTAACTGTATATTGTACTAGTATATAAAATTTATATTTGTATACTTCTTCTATTGAACGAAAGAAATCCAACTCTATTATTTTAAAATCTTAATTAAAAATGAGCAAAACACTAGAAATATGAGATTTGTTAAACTTGCCTTCATAGCTGCTAATAGAATAAAAAAAGTGGCAAATTTCAGTCAAAAGTAGAGTGCGCCAAAAAAAATGACTACCCTAAATAACTTTTGATCTAATGATCGGAACTTCAAGTTCTAAGAATACATCTTAAAGGTTCGAAGAGGTGACCTCAAATTTGCTAATTAATTAGTTGCGAAATCAGACACAAAGATGTACTTTCTTTGAATAAATATGCCTTTTTTCAACAGATTTGGATTTCTGACCCCCAAAATATAGGGAGTAGCCGCAAATGGGAAAAATGGTCCCCAGAGTTTGATCAGAAGAGCGATCCAAAATTTGGACCTTCTAATGTTAATTTTATTTTTTGCGCATTTCCCCATGTTTTGAGAGCTTTTTAAGCGAATCGAAAAATTTGAGCACACAATTATGCAATTCGTTCATCTGAAGATTATTCTACGCAAACAATTAATTTTAGTAAATATTCATTACTTTTTTTAAAAATAGTAAAAAAAAAATGGTGAATGGTTAAAGGTACACAATTTTTGACATCATTTTAAAATATTCAATTTCACATGGCGGAATACAAAATTTCAGCGAAATTGGTTGAATAGCTCCTGAGAAATCTAATTTTAAATTTACGAATTTCTTAACTATTCAATCGATTTCGTTCAAATTTTGTATTTTACCATATAAAATTAGATGCTTTAAAATGATTTAAAAAATGTAATTCCTTGCAATTCAATTTCCTTTACTATTATTAAATAAATATAGAAAAATAATAAATATTTACTAAAATAAATTTTTTGTATGGAAATATCTTTGGATAAACAAATTTTATAATTGTGTGCTAAATTTTTCAATTCACTTAAAACGCTTTTGAAATATGGCGAAATGCGCAAAAAGTCAAATTAATATTAAGGCGTCAAAATATGGGGACCATATTTCCCATATTGTGGCTGCCCCCTATATCTTGGTTCTCAAAAACCCGAATCTGTTTTTAAAAAGGTATGTTTATCCAGAGAAAGTACGTTCTTGTGTCTGATTTTCTTTTTGTGCATTGCTCATCCCTTTTTGATTTTGCACATTAATATTGTTCAGGTCACGTATTAATTTATTCGAAAAGTAATTTCCTGTTTTCTCTAGAGAAGACTTTATTGCATTTTTTTCACTGACAATTTCACACACAAGCTGCATAATCATTATATATTATGAAAGCTGATATAGCAAGGCTTTCTTCTGAAAAAGTCCGTCTGAGTTTTTGATAGTTTTTGGTTGGTGCCCTTTCAAATATGATAGTGAAAAGCTGAAAAGGGGAAAAAAACTGTTCAAATGAAAGAAAAAATATCCGATATATATGGAGAAGGTGTATTGACAGTACACCCATACCAAAACTGATTTGCGAAATTTCGATCCAGCAATTTTAATGATGAAGGTGCGCCAAGTTTCAGAAGGCCAAAGCTGATGAAGACACAATAAAAGCATTAATTGATAGAAACCAGTGAAGAACAACTTGTGACATCGCTGAGGGATTAAATTTATTGAGCTCAACCGCTTATAACCATTTGAAACGCTTAGGTTTAATCTCAATTTAATCTCAAAGCTCGACATATGGGTTCCTCATGTTCTTACGAAAAGAAATTTGTGGCTGTGATTTGACATCTTTGACTTGATTCACAAACTCCAGGAAAACGTCAAGAAAAGTGCATCATCACTAGGGATAAGAAATGGATTGTCTAATACAATGTTAAACGCAAGAGATCATTGAATAAAAGAGAAGAATGGACTCAAAGTAAAGGTCAAAAATCACCTGGATCAGTTTTTTTGCCAGCAAGGAATAATAAGTTTTAGGAACATAGAATCCTGCTACTGCAAGAAAAAAGGCAAAAGGTATAGGACCAGAATGGACAGTAATTCAATGAAATATTTATTCACTATAAGAAAATTATCTTTCATTTCCGAAAAGGAAACGAAATTACTTTCTGAACAATCCAATATATTAGAAAAATGAGACCTCTTAATACTATTGTAATTAACCAATATTTTGCATGATATGCAAACGAAATAAAATTTATTAATCCTGAAAATATTAAAAAAAAATAATCTGAGAAACATAAAAAATACATATATATTAAATGTAATATTTGTAATGTGCAAAATGAGATTAAAAAGTTTTCATAAACTTTTTATTTACTTTCAAAAATGTTTCATGTTCATTTGCCGGTGACCACTCTTAACTTTAATTTTCTTTTCTGAAACTCTCATTAAACATCACAAAATGTTTGTTATGGTTCCAAATACTCTGATACAGATGTTATTATACTGCCATCTATTTATTAGAGATAAAACTAATTAATTGGGGAGAAAAACTAAATAAAATTTTACGGACCTTAGGCTAATGTTTAAAATAATGATCTAAATATGATAAATTAATGATCGCAATTTGAATTTCTAATTCGATTCTATTCAATTAATTATTATGAATAATTATTCGTAATTTACTTTTTATTCAGTCTTAACAGTACAGTGATTGTTTAGTTCGAATTCCCAACGAAATTTGAACATTTATTCCTATACTCATCCATGCTTTGAAGAAAACCTATCAAAATTGTTTTATGTAACGAAAAATATTATATTTCAAATATTATATGTTAGAAACATTTTAGACCATATTCTGTTTATATGTTCTTGGATATAATCTGCTTTTTGAAACATAAGTGGAACTATTATAATTTCATGAATATCCCTGATTATTCTTAAAAACTAAATAAAAATAAAATCCTCATGCATTTTGAAATTTAAAAATAATAAATAATCCAATTACATTCAATCAAGAATCGAGGGGATTTTTTTTAAGATTTTTGTTTAAATCTGTATCTTGTATTAAACTTATGCTTGTTGTTATTTATCTTTAGGATTTTAGGTTAGATTTCTTTCTGAAGCACCACTGGAAAGTTTCAAATGACATTTGTTTAAGGTATTTAAATGGAGATGACAGCATTAGTGTAAGACCTAGTGGAAATTTCTTTGGACCTATGACAGGCAATTCAGTCATTTTGAAAGCTAAAGAAGTGAAAGAGTTATGGTTACCTGACACTTATATTGGAAATTCAAAAATTGTTGAGACACCAGCTAAAGATTCATCTACAAATTTTATTGTTGTGAAAAGAACTGGAAAAACTTGTTTAATTGATTTTACTTTAAGGTAATCGTCTATTGCAAGTTCTTAAATTATATTAATAAAACTTAATATTATTTTTAGTAAAAAAACAACATAATAATTTAGTAAAAAGTAATTTATCAAGAAAATAGAATGTTATTGTTCAGCATATATCATATTATATATAACTAATTTAGGTTTGAATAATTATTTATTGATGTTACGTAATTATTTATTAACTAATAATCATTTATTAACTAAAAGAACCATTATTTATTAAAAATCATGAGTAGTAAGCACAGTATTAATCAGTGTATCCTAATTATTAAAACCCAGGAGTCCATTAATATTGTACTTTATTGTTAGAGTTATTAACTCATTAAATGTATCAGTTTGAAATTTAGAGTAAGATTTGCATTTTGCATTATGTTTTCAATTTACTAGAAATGCATTTTCAAAATAATTCATTGTAACAAAACATTCAAGTAAGTTTTTTTTTCCCAATAAATTGTTTTTCAAACAATAAACAATTCTGTTAAATAATTAGTAGTTTTAAAACAAAGTAAGAAATAATTTGTATAATATTATATAATTGTTTTAATAATTTTTATTTATTTATTTATTTATTTTTTCATTTTCATTTTCACGACATTTTAATTGGATATGGAAGCATGATTAATTAATTAATTAAAATTATGCACACAGTTATAAAACTCGTTTACCAAAAGATAGATGCTCTACAAAGATGCTTTTTTTACTAAATTTAAAAGTGATCGAAAATTTTAAATTATAAGGTATAAATTTTTGCCTCATACTAAATAGCGTAAATCTGCTACGAGAATTTTACTTTTAATATATTCAAATGAAAAGATTCCAAATAAAATTCCTGAAAACTGTCTTTAAAAAGAGATAAACCGTGCTTTTTAATACAAATTATAATTATTAAATATCATAATGTCATAACTAGACAATATTAATAATTTTCTGATAAAAAAACGTAATTTTGGTAATAAACAATACACAGTATTTAAACCATTCACCAGATAACGGTTTCCATTCATATAGTAACGGTTTATCGGAGATTCTGATCTTATAAATTATTATTATTCTTATTTACACTTATTTAATAAAAAATACAAGATTAAAAAGTAAATTTAACCGAATAAATGATTTTAATGCCATGCTCTAAGGTAACATCATAAAATAACCAAATTTTACCTCATTTACCTAATTTTTACGTATAAAAAATTATTTGATTGTCAGTTTTACCAGAATTATTACCTTCGGTAAAAATTAACTTGCTTTTTGGTGTCGTGTTTTCATAAGAGCGAGAAACACGATAAGTATGTTCTGTAGTTTTGATCATACTTTTTTTTCTTAGTGTTCAGTTACTCATTTTTGGATTATTTCAAATGTCCTATTTCAGGCTAAATATAAGTTAATGCATTCATTGTTTAAAAGTTTTTTGCCATACATATAGCACATAGCATTCATATTTTTTTCAAATTTTGCATTTTAAAATAAAAATTATCTTAAATTAATTAATTTAAATTAATTAATTTAAATTAATTAATTTAAATTAATTAATTTAAATTAATTCATTTTATTTAATTTATCTTATAAAATTTTTCTTTTACACCCTCTTATAATGCAACCTAGGTTAGCTGCTATTATATCTTGTCAAATGGATTTCAGAAGTTATCCTGTGGACATTCAAGTTTGTCCTTTTATCTTAAGGAGCTGTAAGTATCCCTATTATTATATATACTATTTAAAAATTATGAAAATGTATATTGGTTTTTAAATGGTGCATATTGAAGCTGAATTTTCATCTTTAGGTTTTAAATTAGTTAATTATAACATTTGAAGTGCAAACAAGTTTGTATTTTCTTCGTGTCATTTTTTATCTTTTAAAGACATTTTTTACTATATTTATGTCATTTTTTTGATTTTGAATTATTTAATGTAATATTAGATTTTAAATGTTATACATTTTTATCACGGCAAAAATGGATGTTTTTATTTCAAAATATATTATATTAATTTGAAATTAATATAGCCCTTAAAGATCTATCCTGTACGATTCATGCGGGTTAGTTATTTACTGAATATGCGCATAGTGGTAATAGATTCATTTCATATATAATAAAACCTTGCATCAGACCTGTCCTTGCCTTCTGTCCTTGCATCAGAAAGGTCCTGGGTTCGAATCCCGGGCAAGGCATGGGTGTTCCTTTCTCTCTCTGTGTGTTCTATGTCCTTTCTCCTTTGTGTGTGAATGTGACCCGCCCTATAAACGGGTTGTGGTTGTGTGAATGGCGTGGCAGAAGTTGAGTTCATGGCCATAGATGGCGCCACTGAAAAACAGGAACAATCGCACCCCACTGCCTAAACAGGCATACGACAAAAAAAAAAAAAAAAAAAAAAAAAAAAAAAAAAAAAAAACTTCAAACTAATTTAAGTATTCTCTCCTCTAAAAGCTGCAATTTTAATATTAAAAATATCCATTGCAAACATAAAATTAGATCTTAAATTTAATAATGTAGTTTACAGCACATGGATTATCTTTATTTTTCAGATTAATGTTCATAATAAAATAAGTTTCTTATGTTTTGAACTATTTTAACTAGAAAAAAATAATACTTTCAAATTGCATCAGGTTTTTAATGGATAAAATAACAAAATTACATTTTAAAATTATTTTTTAAAGTTTTTTTAATCGATTTGTGGTTTACGTCTTTAAGGAAGTGTATGTTACATCACATGACCTAAACAAAGCAGAAAAAAGGTTTTGTGAGCAAGATCTTTAAAGTAATAAAAATATTTACTAGAAATACTGTAAAAGTAAGTTTTACTTACAGCAACGCGATTTAACCTAGATCTTACTCTTTTATTGTATATGCACGAAGGCTTGACATATTTTCTTGAGTAACATAACGCAAATTAAAATAAGCATTTAAAGCTTATTATTTAAGAATTATAAGCATTAACAGCATAAGAAAATGGTATAGCTCAAAACAAGCCACATAAACAAATAAAAGGAATTTCGGTTTAAAATTATTTTCCTCCAGTACATGAAAGAGACAAAAAAAATTTTTTTAAGGTCAAGTGACAGTTTTAGCAGATTTGCAGATTCTGAAAGCAAAGGATTCAAATTTGCAGTTTTTTTTTCTTTGGTTAAATTTGCAACAAAATCATCAGTTCTTCTGCCTTTGTGCCATTGAATGGGCAACGAATTGCCATTGAATGGGTAACTAATTGCCATTGAATGGGTAACGAAATCATAGAAAAAAAATAATTACCTTCTGAGCTTCTAATGAAAATTGGATTCAATAAACGTGAATTTCATTCATCTTAACGCCAAAATAAAACAGCTGTGTACTTACCGATGTTTGAATTTTTTTTAAAAAAATTGCATGATATTAAGTATTGATTTGAATTGCATAATAAATGAGCAAAAAATCGTACATTTATCACAGTACTTTATATTTCATTATTAATTTTAAAAAATAATAATTTTATAATCTTTAATTAGGCTAGTCGCACTTTGAGTCAAATTTTTCCTGAAGTAGAGGAAGCTTGACGCAGGTCTTATTATTTTGAAGAAAAAAAATATGTTTCAAACACTTCATAATTTATAGAAGAATAAAAATTTGCCTCACGATATGAGTTAGTGAAAGTTTTTCGGTTTTATTTTTTTTAATGAAAAGGTGATTTTTCTTTCATAAATTCCTCAAAATATTAAGTCATCCTTTCTTTTATGAACATTACAATCTGTAAATCATTACAAATCAAAATACTATCTAGTGCTTTTTATGCACTTTAATTGTTTTTTATTATTGTCGATTATGATAGTCTGATAAACAGTTAATGTTGTCTTAAGGAAAATATACAAGTTTATCATTTTCCCCTTTCTTCAATTGATTCATGCACTGAGAAAATAAGCATGGTCAAAACTACCAGAATATGATAAAATTTACCGTGTTTATGGGAACACTAAATAGATTTGTAATTTTTACTTAAGAGCTATAATGATTATTTCAGCAAAATTAACAGTAAAACATGGTTTTAAAATATGTGATGAAATTTAGTAAATGCGATAAAATTTGATAATTTTATCGTGACCTTTTAGAGCATTGCATAAAAACCATTGATTTGGGTATATTTACTCTTCCGTTTTGCATCTTTTGCTAATTATATGGTAATAAGAATTATAATTTTGAAAATAAGAATTTTCGATAAATTGTTACCATTCGGGTGGAACAATTACTAAATTAATGGTTTAAATGCAGTATATTTTGGTTTTTATTAGCAGAATTATGATTGTTTTATTTTACCATAAATGTCATTGCTATACAATACGGTAATTTTACCAGAATTTTTTTTCCATGTGCATAATTACTTTTGTTCAAATCGTTTTTTTTTTCATGAAACAATTGATTTTTTCATCATATTAATATTTACTTGAATACTGTTAAATATAATAAATAATGTTCACTTTTTAAATATTTTCTCGAAGCTCATATTACGAAATGACGTTTCTTGAAAATTAAAATTCACATGACTACGTATGTTTTTATAATTTAGAATTTAAAGCTTATTAATTAAAGTAATTTATTGATTTTCTGCCCACTTCATTAGAACTAATTAGTTGTATTTATATTTCATATTTGATCGCTGACCTCTTATGCTTACTGGGCGACACTTTGTTCCTGGTTGTTCGGGCGTGCAAGAAAGAGTTGTTGTTGCGTGCTTTATATTCCACACGTGTTACATATTTACCTTTGTCTTTCTTAATAAAAAACAAAACTGTAATATTAGAAAACAGTTAAACAAGGAAAGATCACTTTTGCGTACTAAAGATTTACCACTTTCAATGGTATTTTGAGACTATATTTCCTTTTTTTTCGCTTGTTTGTTTTGGATGATTTAATTTTTTATAAATTGAATTTATTATAAGTTTTTTCATCATTTCAGAATCTACTTTTAGAATCTATCTTTTTTATCATTTCAGAATATACGAGTATTGGGTTCGAGTCGGGTACTCTTGTCTGATTTGAGCCGAAATGATATGAATTACATTATAATTAAAAAAAGTTTTTTATTTATATAGCTTTTTCATCATTTTCTATGTCTGTCTCTAAATAATTTGAGCATTTTTTCGTGACAAAATGTATCCAAGCGTGAATTTTTTGCTTGGATAAATTTAAGTGAGTTGTTTACAGTTTTTCTAACAATTATTAGTTGGTCATATTCTCATTTAATCTGACTGTACACGGAATTTATTTTGTTTGAATTAATTCAGACTCAGTCAAGGGTTTTGCTATCATTAGATTCATTGTTAATTTTCTTATAAAATTCACAAATTCCTTCCTAAAAAGATTAAAAATAAGCAATAAAAATCTAAGCTAATTTTTAAAAAAACACTTATATAATAGCCAACAAAGCTTTTGTATGCAGTTAAAAGTTGAGTTGTAAGTTTTGCAAATTCACAGAAGAGTCAAAATGAATATTAATTTTCACTAAACAATTAAACAAATTACAACTTACATTGCAAAAGTTACATTAAAAACGAAAAATTAAATCTATGACATTAGGTTTTATCTTGATTCTGTATCTTGTAAAAATAAATCAATCAAATATTATAATTTTGCGTATTATTATTATAAAGTTGTTAATTTTTTTATATTTTATTAGTTGTTAATATTTTTTTACTCTATTTTTAAATGATTTTAGTTTCGTACCCAAAAGAAATGGTAGTTTATGTATGGGACCAAGAAGGACCTCCACCATTTAATCCAGAAATGAGAATGCTACGGCATAGAGTTTCCATTAGCAAAGGAAAGTCAGAAATACATATGCTTAACAGTAAGTAATAGTGAAATTATCCATAAAAATTGCAATAAATAGTAATAATAATTATACCATAAAAATATCTTATGATTTTCATTTTTAAAAATACCATATTTCACTGTTGAATCAATAGCACAGAAGTACCAACGTATCAACAGTGTAAAAGAAAGTTATTATTATATTGCTTTTACTAATAAGTTTTTTTTATATACATATTATATCAATGTTTCTCTTGCATATTATTGTTAATAATATTATTATTTCATTTAGATTCAATATTTTTTTTATCGATTGTATATTATTTGCTTTTATTTTAGATAAAGCAAGATATAGTTATGATTCCATTAAAAAATTTTGCTTTAGCTACAGATAAATATTTATTTACGAAAAAGCACATTACAAGTAGTTGTTATATATAAACAATATGTAAGACAATTATTAGGAGAGAAATAAGTTATAGATTTATTTATCGATCTTTCTACAGCTCATAGGTCCGTATTTTGCTTCCAACCGCCGTTGGCTCAGCTTCTGACTTAAATATATTCAGTTATAAGCATGTAGGCTTGAGCTTTCTCACTATCGGGCTGAACGTGGGAGGTTCTTTTTTTTATTCTTGTAATTTTCAAATACAAATCTAAAAAATTTGGAACTGTTAGCATGTCCAGTAATGTAAGCTTTCTCTTTAGAACAATTTCCAATCCTATTTCATCCATATTTGACGAACTCCAGTTTTGTGAGGATTTGTATACTTAGCAGGTTTAATCATTTAGTCTAAATAACAATAAATAAAAAAACATTTTACATTTTTTTTTCATTTTGTTTCATTGATTAGATCAAACATAAAGCAAATTGTAATTTTTAGCTAATATGGGTGTCCTAAAATTTTCCAATGGTTTGAAAAATAATCTTAAGGAAAAGCGGAAAGAGACAAAAATATACGGCTAACTGAGTTTAGCTCCGGAAACCAGAGTTTTTCTTACCAAGTTTCAAAATTTGAAACGAGGATCGCCAGCAGATGGTGCTGCTGCTTGGAAGAATATCAAATGCATCAACGGATGCCTGTTTGTTTCATCCCCAGACTGATTATGTTATTTTCGCAAATGCATTCTGAAAGCATTATTTAACAGATTTCTTTGCTAGCAGCGCCATCGGTTGACGGAATTTGTAACTAATCTTGAAAGTTGGTGGTAAATAATATCTGGTCTGCTTCGTAAGAAAAAACAGAAAATGATTCATTTCTCTTTCCTTCTGTTTTTTGTTAATTGATTTGTCAAATCATCCATCTTTTTTGGGACATCCGATAAGAAAGTAATGTATTCACACTTTCTATAAGAAATATAGAAAATTCTCTTTCATATTTCTTTCCACTTTACTCAAGTATTAACTTAAAATACGGTTTTGACTCGAGAAAAAAAAACAATATGATTTATTTTATACAAAAATATGAATATTTTTTAAAAATAGGGCACAGAACTCTTTTTTAGGAAAATTATGTTGAGCAAAAAGAGCATACTAAACCATTTTAAAATTCTTCATTCTATTCTTTTGAACATAGCGTGGCATGATTCAGTTACATCATTAAAACTTTGAATTATTTTAAACTTTATTTTGAGAGGTTTTACTACCCTATTAGTCTAGTTAACTTCGTTCTCCTGCTTAACTGAATTCCTCGCGTGTAGTAATTATTTTTTGGAGAGTAAAACTTGAACAGATTTTATCTAGTGAAGTGGAAGCTAACAGCCGAAAGAAAAATCTGTTTATAATTTTGTTGGTGAAAAATGTTCAAAAATTTTAATTTCACTTAGTTTGACAGTAAAGCAAACTCAATAACATCTTTTAAAAAATTTAAAATATTGATGTAAATGACAAAATACAATGATGCAATTGCATTTATTTTATTTTATTTTATTTTATTTTATTTTATTTTATTTTACTTCATTTTATTTTATTTCATTTCATTTTATTTCATTTTATTTTACTTTATTTTATTTTATTTTTTGGTAAGCACTTTGATGAAATTTTATGATAAACAATATTTTTTTAAAATATTCCACTTGAAATTGAATACGCTTTGATATTTGTGAGCAAATCAAAAAAAAAATATAGAAAAGGATTAAAACATATGAATTTAATACAATCTTCAAAATACATGCAGCTGCATTCACAGTTTTTTTAAAAACTGTCTAGGCTTTTCAGTTTTATTAATTATTCCAATTTTATTTATCATTCCACATATTTCAAAATACAAAAGACAATGTATGTGTATGCTTTTATTTATAATAGGATTAATAATTTCTCTTAGAAAAATAAGCTTTTTTCGAGCACTTAGTGTGTTAGAAAAGTTAAAATAATGTTTTGAAATAATTATTTTGCACATTTAAATGTTAAATCAGTGTATTTTAAACTTATTTATAAAGGGCTTGGTGCAATAAAGAAATATGCCTTATTTTATATTGTTCAAGAGAAACTTTAAAAGAAAAAAAAGCATGATTTTCATATACTGGCGAAATTAATGTACTTGTATGGTAATGACATTTCTAATAGAAAAGAGAAAAAAAACACAGTTTTGATAATAAAACCAAAGTATACGGTATTTAAATCATTCACTTAGTAATTTTTCAGTTCGTATGGTAATGGTTTACCGAAAATTCTGGCTTTCAAAATTATAATTCTTATTACTACACATTGAGTAAAATAACAAAAATAAAAATAAATTTAACCGAATTAATGGTTTTTATGCCTTTCTCTAAGCTATCACGATAAAACTACCAAATTTCACCACATTTATTATCAATCATCATGGTAATAAAACCATATTTTATTGTTTTATTTTCCAAAAGTTATTACCTAAAAGCTTCGGCAAAAAAAAAATTTTTTTTGGTGGAACCGTTTGAAGAGAAAACCGTTCTCTTCTAAAACCGTATTTTCGAAAAACACGATGAATTTTACCTTATTTTGGTAGCTTTGACCATACTTTTTTACCTCAGTGTACTACTAGTGATTTTGAAAGCATGTTGAACCGTAGCATTGCTCAAATTTTCTTGTACCTCAGTTATCTATTCAATTTAGCATAATTGAATTAACATAGTTACGTAATACTATGGTTTAACTTATAACTTGTACCTATATAATGCCTTTTTAAGAATGTATGAAACTTGCCCGGTTCAGCATAGAACTTATTTTTCTGACATTGTAGTGAAAATTCTAGTAACTTTTAAAGTATCTATCAGGAAACAATATTAAGGAGACGGTTGATGTGCCTTTGTGAGACACAAAAATGTGGTTTACCAGTTTATAGCTCCAAGTTCTTCATATGAAAAGAAATAAAGGCTAAATTTAATTTTTTCAATTAATATTGCTTAACAAAAGAAAATATCATGACATGGCCTTTCTGGAAGTGTAATGGAAATTCCGTAAAATGTATTGGAATGTCTGGAAATAATGCTAGAGAAAATTTTGATGTGGAAATATCTTCTTTGATGAAAGTGGTTTACCACTGTATTGTCCCTTTCTCTTCACATAAAAAGAAATTGAAACTAAATATTAATTTCATGGAATATTGCGTAATTTATTGATTGAAATACACGTGACAAACATAAATATCTTTACGTGATCTGTCATGCAGAAAAAAATTCTCACTGTCTTATTTACCAAACGACTACATTCTCACGTGACTTAAAAAATTTTAAATCACATTATTATGTTTTCATAAACTTTAATAACTTTAACAAAAAACTTTCATGTCTATTTTTAAAAAAAAATTTGACATGATTCTTAAAAAAATTTTAAATTGCATTATTATGTTTTCATGAACTTTAATAACTTTAACAAGAATTTTTATGTCTATTTTTAAAAAAAACATTTTGACATTATTTTTAAAAAAATGTTAAATCACATTATTATGTTTTCATGTATTTTAATAACTTTAACAAAAAAAAACTTTCATGTCTATTTTAGAAAAAAAATTTGACATAATTTTTAAAAAAATTTTAAATCACATTATTATGTTTCAATAAATTTTAATGATTTTAACAAAAAAACTTTCATGTCTATTTTCAGAAAAAAAATTGACATAATTTTAAAATTATAACTTCTATTAAAAACATTATACTATATTTATTGCAACCAGGATGTATCTACACATTAAAAATATTTTTAGAAATATTTATTCTAAATTTAATCAGAATTTGATTTTATTAACTTTTCTCTCTTTTTTAGTGACCTATTCAATGCTTTACGTCAACCTGACATTCGAGCGTGAATTAGCGCATCACCTGATACAAGTTTTTACGCCAAGTGCTCTAATTGTTGTCCTCTCATGGCTGTCATTTTGGCTTGGGTTAGAAGCTACAGCTGGTCGAATAACACTATGCGTGACCAGTCTTCTTGCTCTTATAACTCAATTCTCAAGCATTCGAAGAGATTTGCCACCTCTTTCTTATATTCACGTATGTAAAAATAAAACACTCGTAAATCAAAAACTTAATATGACATAAATATAAGTTTTTTAAACTACTTTGTGACAAAATATAAATATCTGAATGCAAATATACGGTGCCCAAAATAAATAACGAACCACTCTGAATAACATTTGATCTAATGATATGATCTTCACGTTCTAGGTCTCAACTGATTCGAGTCGATGACCTCAAATATGTTACTTAATTAATACAGTCGATATTTTAATTTAAGGAATCAGACACAAAAAGTACCTTCTCTGAATAAACATACCTTTTTCAACAGCTACAATCTGGTAAATATAATCCCCATAATTTGGTCAGGAGAGAGATCCAAAGTTTGATTCCATCAATGTTAATATATATATATATATATATATATATATATATATATATATATATATATATATAAACAAACTCAAAATAACTTTTATTCTTACAATCAAATTTTCATGTATCCTCACTTCATTTCATGTAAATGTCACTTTAAAGGTTCAAAAGGGTGATATCAAATATGATAACTAATGTTTCCATATTTACCTAATTTTTCCACAGATTATCAAACAATATTTTATTGTTAATTTTACCAAAATCATTAACTAAAGCACTTCGGCTTTTTGCGTTCCCATAGAGTCAGAAAGACTGTACATTTTACTATATTCTGGAAGTTTTGACCATACTTTTTTTCTCAATGTGGAAATAAGTGCAATCTGAAAAATATGGTCCCAATAGTTTCACCATGACAGCGTTTGAAAGTTCAGACCCCTCAATGTTAATTTCACTTTTCATGAATTTCACCGTATCATGAAAACTTTTCAAGTGAATTGATATATAAAACTCATTTTAAAAACATTAAAACTCATTCATCCAAGGAAAATTCCACACAAAAAGCTAGTTATTTATAATAGTTAATTATAATTATTTGTCATATCATTTGAACATGATCAGAAAATTTTAAATTGCAAAATAATAAAAGTTTTACATCAATTTAGACTATATATATTTAAGTAGCAAATTAAAAAAAATTGGGTAAAATTGGTGGATCTTGATAAATAATTCATTTTCATTTACAAAAAGCTGAGGTTTTCGTAAATGAAAATGCCAATTTATAACATTTTCATAGTCAGCATTGTGAGCACTTGCTCAAACTTAACAATACTTAAACATACTTACAGTCATATATACCTGTTAATAATTCGCAACAGTTACAAAAATAGCATATTATTTGCAAAAAAGCACTAATTCATGCAACAACGGAGCCTCCAAGCAACAGAACTCAGAAGGAAACTTAAAAGATATGAAACTTAAGAGAATCACGAATTGTTAAACATTGAATAAGAATATCAATAGCTTTCTTTTTATAAATAGTTCCTGATATGGTTATTTAGTAAACTTTTGGAATTTTGTGTCTTTCATAAGTGAAACTATTTTCGTGAGTAATTTTACGAATATCCTACAGACAAAAAATAAGTTCAAAAATAAAAGGTTTCGATCATTTTTAATGACGTCTCGATATGGGAATATACTTCAGCATAACTAAGAATCACACTTCACATAAATAATTTAAATAATTTAAATTTCTGAATTACCTTGTAAATTGCATATCAAACTTTTTTTTATTAAACATTTTAATTATTTAAATGTGACCTCACCTTATTTTATTTAGGGAGTGGACATCTGGATGGTAACATGTATGTGCTTCGTTTTTGCGAGTCTTTTAGAATTTACGCTGCTCATCAAAATGGAAAAGAAACGCTCTCGAAAGCTTCAAAAAGCAACTGATATTTTAAGCTTGGTACACTCTTACTATTTTTATTTCTTATGTATTTATTTTAAGACAATTTCCATGAATTTTATTTTGTACAAAACCAATAGAACTTGTATCATTTGTTTTTCTTTCTGAAATAATGTAATGTAATAATCATTTAATTCCTAATCCGATCTCTTATAATACAAAAATAACTATTCATTGTTAAATATCTTAGAATGTTCATCAAAAATAACTTAGAAAAAATTCATGTGATTAGGTAAGAAATTTATTCCTTATGAAATAATTTTATTTTTAACCGAAAACTAAAGTTTATTTTTCCCGGAACAAATTATTAAATATATTTACTTTTGTAATATTTTTTTTAATTTCTTACAACAGTTCTTTTAAAGTACTGAAACTAAATATTATTTAACTTATGAGTAATTAGTTGGGTTATACGCTGTAGAATATACTGAATCAAATTACGGTATAAAGTAAATCATCCATAAAATTCATTTTACCGGAAAATCTATTTTTACTGCAGAATATTACACCGTAATTTTTTTAGTAATATTTAATTAGAGTGATTCAGTGATTTTACGGTAATTATTAGGGAAAAAACTTCTGTTTTTCAAATTTTTAGTCCCATTACATGTTCCGGTAAAATAGATTTTACTGTAAATATATATTTAACCTGAGTACAGTAATTTATGTGCAGGAGTAACCTGAGTGCAGTAATTAAAAGAGTGCTTTACCGTAGTTTGGTCCAGTATTTTTCTCAGTGTACCTCATGAAATAAAATATATCCCATCTTTTCTTTTTAATTTACCAATTTTTCTAACTTTATTTAATTTATCGACTTTTCGATTTTTCTTTTAGTTAAGAAATCGATAATTTTATATAAAATACATTTATTAAATTTAAACTTGTTTAAACTTATTATTTATTAAATGTTATTATTAATTTAAATGAATTATATTAAAATTTCATTAATTGTAAATTTAATTTTAATATTGATCTTTTTTAAAATTTATTTAACCACGTGCTTCGTCTCGTCAAAGTAGTGATAAGAAAATGAGTAAAATGAATTAACGAACAACAATAAAGACGAAGAAACCGTATTTTTAATCATTAGAACTTGTTAGTTCTCATCAGTAAACATTTCTCTGTATCGAAACATTTTATTCGTATCTAAAATAATAAGATATTATGCTAAACAGCTCTTAGAAATTCCTACAGTACTTGGATAACAGCAAAAGGAAACAGCTTGGATTTTTACTTGGATAACAGCAAAAGGAAATCTAAACTTAATAGTCTATAGGAACACTGTAAAAAATTTTGAATTAAACTATGGTAGAAAGTACCGGCACCATAAGTGGGTCATCCGAAAATTTTATGGATAGCCTAAATTGCAATTTTTACCGTGAAATTTTAAATGAATATGAATGAAGAAAAAAATTTTTAACTACTTTATTTTGGATATCCTATTTTAGTACAAATATAATTCCGATAATCTAACAGATTTTTTAGTAACTATTACACTGTTTTTTGATAATTAAAAAATACCAACATTTTTTTTGCTTGTAATCAGAGCGTGAAAGAAATGAAATCTCACTTGTCTAGAAAACAATATTGAACACGTATATCAGTTTCCAGCTTTTACCTAATTATTTTCCCAACTAATTACTTAAACTGGTATACACTGTAAGTAATAAATGCAAATTCTATAGAAAAGTATGTATTTTTTACTGAAAAAACTGAAGATTAATAAATTTAAAAAATTCTGCTTTTTATCGTTACCCGCGTGCTGGAAAAAAAATCCCGTTTTTTTACGAACTTTCTCCATACATTTGTCGGTTTGAAACTGTTTTTGACAGAAAAGTTTTCCTCAGTTTTCAACCTAATCATAAATGGATTAAAACTGTCTATTCAAATTCTAGTTTTTACCTTGCAGTTTTCCAATGAGACGACCCGGGTTCAAATCCCGGTGTTGGCTGGTCATGCGAATTCTCCTCTTTCCTCGCACCGAGCACAATGCTAATATTGTTATTTTATCAAGTTTTTTTGTTAAAATATCATGTTTTTTTTTAAAATAACAATACTGATCTGCTTAAAAAACAGGCATAAAATAGTGTAATAATATGTAGCGAGCATAAAATAAAGTAATGTATAGGCATAAAACAGGTTCATGAAATAATGGAATATTTCTTTGAAATAAACGATCTTATGTTGGCAGTTTTTTTCTGTCAGTTTAATATTTTTTTAGAGAATAAGATAGTTTTTAATTGACTAATTATTTCAAAGGTTAAGAAAATAAATATTAAGATTAATTTCTATGGTTTTCAGGCATCATCCAACCATTCTGTTTCCGGAGGTCATAAACAAATAGTCTTCAACAATCTGGAAGAAGAACTGGGTTCAAGAAATCATAATTTGTGGAAATCAACAACTATCACTTTATCAGCTGTGAATCGGGATGTTGGCTGTCGAGATTGGCCTCAGACTATTGATAAATTGTCAAGATACTTTTTCCCAATGGCTTTTCTTCTATTTAATGCTTTCTATTGGCCAATTCTTCTTAGTCGATGAGTTTATGTAACCAAATATCATTGCATAAAATCATTATTTCTTTGTAAAAATATCACATTAGTTGATTAAATATCCAAAACGGTTTCGATACTTTTGAAATCTAAAAAAAGTTACGTCCATCATTACATGCTATGTTATAAAAATAAGGAATATATCTTTATTTATCAATATTACTTTAGGACTTATAAAATTATGACAACTGCCTAAAAAATTATATTTAAATAAAAGGCTTTGCAATTGTAATATCCTTGACTCATAATTTATATACAATACGACATTTATATTTTTGCCTTATTGTTCTTTATATTGAGCTTCGTAATCAATTATCAATTCCTATATTTCGATTATTTTCAAACATTAAACACGGCTCATATTATATATATATATATAAAATTCACATTAAGTAAACGTGTGTATTAATACTGACAAGCAATAGCAATGTTTCTTAAGTTCTGTAAAGTAGTTTCTAGATAAAAACAGAGAAGCAACAAGATATAAATTACCGATTGGGCGTGGAAGTTATGTGCAAAATTATAACTCATCAGATTTTCAAATACAATTTTCAACGTTTAGAATATATAATCCAAACTTTTTGTTATCTGTGTTTGTGAAAATCTGTGCATGTGGATGCTACTTTTGCCCAACTTGCCACTTATACAAAAAATGTGAGCTATCATCTGAATCGACGTGATTTAGCATTTTTAAAGCAGCATTAATTGAGGGGAATAATTTTTTGCTAAGAGAACATAACAGCAAGAAGTTAAAACGCTTATTTTACTTCAATTGTAATCAACAATTAGCGTCACTTGCATAAAATCATAGTTGCGGTTCAACTTTCGTCTTCTCTTTGAAGGCGAAAAGTTGAAAATTGAAAATTTAAATATCAACAAATAGTAGACAGTCAGTAAGTAGCCGAAAAATTTTTATTTTTTCAAAAAAATTAAATGCATGTGATAAAACCTTTTGATGTATCATTTCATCTACAATTTATTTATTTTGCGGCAGTATGAGCAATATGTGGATATTTTAAAATAACCCACTACCACCCGAGGTCTTCCTCTCAACATAAGCAAAATATTGCAATTTGATCATCAAAACTGAATCCTTAAAAGAAAACTTTTGAAATAAGTTGTCAAATATTTCAAAATAACTTGAAATTAAATTAAATCTAGTCATTGAAACGTTTGCTCCAAGCGATATAAAAGAGATTTCTTTTGTTGAGGAGGGAAAATTGCTCTTCGTGTTGCTATAGAAACCACGCCACACGCCGTGAAATCAAAACATCTGCGCAAAACAGCTCAGTTTTCCTCTTTTGAAAAAAAAATTCTCACGCTATTGTCGGCAGAAAAAGATTTGTTTCATTGACAAACAAAGAGATCCGACATAAAATGAAAAAAATTATTTTAAACGTATTGAGGCGAGCATTAGATGGAATTATGACTTTGTTTAACTTTAAGTGCATGACGGATTATTTCTTACAGAATATTTTATTGAATATGATTCATTTTTGTTATTCAAGATTAGTTAATATATAATTTCGACAAAAACAGTTAAATTGTATTAAAAAAAGTTTATAAAAAGTGTTTTCGTTATTCTTAAGATAAGCATTTGGCAAAATTTTCAAATTCTTATGCGAATAAACGATACAGTTGTGTTAACGAGCTACTGGGAATTTCATTAACATACAATTTAAAATTTACAAATATAAAACATAATAATGAAAACTATAAGATTTGCAAAATAACTAACACGAAGTTGTGATTTATTATGACTTTATACAGCATTGTTTTTGTTTGATTGCTGAGAAGTTTAGATTGCAGGGTGTTTCGATATAATCGCTCTCAATTTGTATTTTTATAATCCTTGTCGAAAATACTCATTCGCAGTAAACATTAAACTGTATACATATTCTGAGTTTATTTCAATACCAATTCATACAAGCTTTTGTTTCAAAAAGAGGGAAAGGATCTAACTCCAATTTTATTTTTATTTTTTATTTATTTCCTTTTTTTTAACTTACATCTCATTATACCCTAGATTAAGGAATTTATGCTGACTTTATGTTACTGTTATTTTTGACTGAAATTTAAAGTCAACCAGAAATACTTGTTTTCGATAAAGCAGTTAAAAGTCAATTTTTGTAGGAAAGTTGTCCCAAAAAATGGCATCAAAATTTGTGTTTTGCAATATTTGCGCAATAAAATCTTGACATCGACGAAACAGCGAGTCAACTAACAGTTCAGAGTTTTTAAAAATCGAGCACCACACAAAGAACAACACGTTTTCATTGTTGAGCAATATTTTGGGCATTGTTGAGCATTATTACTTGGTCATACAATTTCCCGCAATAGTTGCTTGAATCGGTCGCCTAGATGATGCTATTTAAAGTCGTTATTTATTTGCTTGTTCTTAAGTCTAAGTTTTATGCCAAAAAGTCCATAGCCCCCACTCTTTGAAGGAGAATATTGAGCACTGCATCAACGAAATTCATCCACATTTATGAAAAATGGTTGTTGAAAATTTAGATAAAAGAAGTGTTTATTTACTACATTGTTAGAAATTTCGGAGAGTGTTGAACTATATATCTGGTTCAAATTTGCTACAATCTTCAATAGGCTGCAAAGTTGAACCATATTATCAAGTTTTTTTAAATTTGATGATTGGTGCAACTTGAAAGGAAACATGGTTAAATTTACTACCATAATTTAGAATGCAGCTGATTTGAACTATATACATATCTAGTTCAACTCGCAAACGCGCATATAATATGGTTTAACGTTTCACCAATTTTTCTAAGAGTGAATCAGAAAAACCACGGAATCCACTCACCCAATACACTATTTCATACTTGACCCTACACTGTATAATGACCGTATGAAGATGGAAGAGCCAAGGGTGCCAATTTATGTGAGAAGGATTATTTAGGGTGTCATTTTAAGTGGTGATGGTGGAATATTAAGGTGTGGGTGGAGTTTGTATTGTATAGTGGGCAAAGTTGAAGATAGTAATGACAAATTGAAGATTGCGATGAAAACAGAAGGGTGATGAAAATAATAGTTGAGCCGGATTAGAATTAATAGAAAAAAGGGCTTTTATTTAGTAGTATATTTGCAGAGCTCGAGTTACAAAATATAAAAATCATTCATAAGAATTTCAGTTGAATCAGTTTTGCATAGTAATATTAAAATAGGTCAGGCCATGGGAGACAAATCCCCACGACCTGCCTAAACAAAAGCCAAATTAAAAAGTACATGTAATTTGTTCCGATCGGACACAGGAGATGCATGGGAAGGAGATCCAAAATTGGCGAATTATCATAGTATATCATAGCCAAAACAAAGCCAACAAGCATATCAACATGGGTTTAAAAGAACACCTTGGCGATCACGAGTCGCCAACAAATTTATGTGAATTATTACAACCATGCAACCGAAACATTTAGCCGTTGGAAAATTATAACAAAAAGTTATAAATAGATTTTTGTTTTCGATTAAAGGCGACAGTGAATATATAAGTCTGCATTAGTAATGAAATAAAAAAGTATCTGTTACATTAATCTAGAAGAGAAGAAATAAATATTTTATGTTTGTTTTAAAAAGATTTATTTTAAATATAATTCTATTAATAAAAAATCAGCTTAAGTAATGAAAGATATTTTAAAAAGATAGAAAATAAATATGTGTATGCCAATTGTGGCATCACAGACCGTATATAATATACACTGACCCTACACAAACTCTTCGTAAATCAAAAAAAAAGAATTCGCGAATTTTAATTCTCAACTCTTTCAAAATAATGGAGAATCTTATCAACTCTTTCAAAATAATTGAGAATCCTATGTGAATTTTGGGGCAACACCAGCATTTTAAGATTAAAAATAAAACAATAAAGAATTAAAATCATATTCTCTTAACCCTGAGAAGTATTTTAAGTTTACTTCCCACAAGGAATAATTATAATAATATTAATTACATAATTAATTATAATTATTTTAATTCTAAATATGACATCAATAAACGTGATTAAAATTAAGATTTTTGCCTCCATATACGCGACAATTGTAGCCATGACACTTATTTGGCAACAGCAATGGTCCGTTAAGGGTTAATTGTATCATCTCTGACAAGGGTGTCGTTGACGGAGGGAACGGTTGGTATATATCCTACTCAATAATTAAAATTTTCTATAATCCTTTCTCACTGTTTCGAGGACGATTTTCATCAATCATTAGCTATTTAAATTCATTAAAACTGGAAACAAGAAAGCGATAAATCATTTCGCAGATGTTTAGCAGATTTAAGATTTCTTTTTTTTTTATTTCAAGTGAAATTTAAAGAACTAGTTTGATCTTTTATTTATATTTCGTTCCCCTCAAAATTAGGACACATTAAACGCCCATGGTCATCATAAATATTAAAAAAAATTACATGCTAAATATAAATATAACACATTTTAATTGTTAAATCTGACTATAAGATTATCAGCAGCGCGGCAACGAACAAGGTAAAGTTCAATGTTGTCTTCGACAAAGTGATGCAATGAAGACCAGTTGTCTCTCCCTAGTTCTTTTTTCGCTTTCATTTTTTATAATTCAAGCATGCGTAACTGTATCAGTTCAACGTTCTGTAACAAACTAAGGTTTTCTACACTTTCCTTCATTGAGAACATGTGACGAAAACATTGTTTTGGTATGAAATGTTTCTTCCTGCAAAGTCTCGTGGTGTAATTATGTCCAGTTTAAATATCTAGTTGAGTGAAAAATGAATAAAAAAAATGCTGTTTCCTTAATTTAAAACTCTGAATATCAAACATGCATGTTTCTATTCGTTAATCTAAAAATTATTTCCTTACTCATCAGCAAATGCTATGTCAATCATGAATAAAAGAAAGTATTCAACGAAAGCGAAATCAGTCGTAATAGATTCAAAACACGTCTCTCCCTTCAAAGGATTTGAAAGTTAAAATACAACGCTTGAATGCTTTTATCTGAAATAATAGTATTACAGAACTTAAAATAGTCTTCAGATTGTAATGAGTACTTGAGTTTAAACTAAAATTAAGGACTTTATTCATTGAGCTTCCTATTTTTGTAAACAAGCTACATGCCCATTTTTATACATAAATTATTCTACTAAAAAAAGCATTGAATGACATTTCTATTAGGAGAGATTTAAGTAAAGAATAAAAGAAATTATTCATTTAAATCTCCTTTTTATGAATCTTAGAATGAACTTGTTAGTGACCATTTTAAGGGGAAAATTATTCTTCTCTTATTATTAGCAGTATCACGTGTGGGATATGAATAAGTTTCTTATTCTCTTAGGTCATTGGATAATAGTTTATTCATAAAGAAAAATAGTGTTACAAAACAGTAAATAGGAGATATTTCATTTCTTGCATTTGTTTTCTTGTTCTAAAAGATCTTTAAAAAATTAAACTGAAAATTATCACTTATTTTCTACTGTCTTTTAATTGTTTGGTATATAAGCTTGAGTTTTTATTAAAGTTATGTTTAGAAAGGTACTGCGTCAAAAACTGTGATAGGCATCGATGTTACGAACTTCTTTTTATGCTTATTATATCTAGGTAGAGCAGTCACTAGATTTTCCGGGGCGCAAAGCAAAGGTTTTTTCATGACTCTTTTCCACAGGATCTTTAAAAAGCACTTAGAGCTGATATTTTTGCTTAAATTAACAAAATCAATTGCACAGTATTTTTTTAATTTGATCCCTAGGAACAAAAGAAAAAATAATATTCTCCTGAATATAAATTTATTTTATTTCCAAATATTATTCTACCGTTTTATTTTTTAAATGGAGAATAGTGCAAATTAAAATAGCGAATCACACTCTGAATAACTTTTAAAAATCGATCGGATTTTCATGTTCTGGAGCTCAATTCTAATGGTACACGGGAGTGACCTCAAATATTCTAGTTAATTATTGCGGACGATATTTTAAATTACGAAACACACAAAATCATACTTTCTCTAAATACACATGCCTTTTTTTACGAATTTGGGCTTCTAACTTCCGAAATACCGCAATTCGAAAAATATAATACCAATAGTTTGATCAGGAAAGCAATCGAAAGTTTGAACCTTTTAATATTAGTTTTACTCTTTGTTTATTTTGCCATATCTCGAGAACTCTAAATGAATCAAAAACAGTTTGCACAAAGATATAAAACTCGTCTGTCCAAAGATAATTCCATCCATAAAATAATTTTTAATAATTATTTATTATTTTATATATATATTGTTGATTTAATAACAGTCAAAAAGATTTTGAATAATGAGGCACACACAAATTTCTACATTATTTTAAAGAATGTCATTTTTTATGGAAAAATACAAAATCTAAATAATTCCTAAAAATTTAATTTCAAAAAGTTAGTATTTTTTTGTGCACTGTGCAGGCACAGTACGCTCAGAAGTAAAGGATTTTGCGTCGGGGAGCTGATTAAAACAATCGTCTAAGACTTTTTAAATATATCCTATTTTCAAATTCTATAATTTTGATATCAATAGACAGCTTTTAGAAATATGAATATCACTACCCAGAATAGATAGGTGTTTAGTTTATGATCAAGTACATTTAAAGCAGAAGAAAAAGGTTTTTGAATTTTCACTATTCAAAATATTTTCTTCTTTGAATATTCATATCTTGGCTATCCCAATTGCCACAAAAATGTGTAGTCTTTAGCACATGCCCTATCCTTACGCCGACACTGTATCTAGACACTGTATTCAGAACTATTTAATTGCTGTATTGGATTTTAAATCTCCAAACATTAAGCCTCTTCAGAGTAGTTATCTTCCTTTGATACTGTATCTTTGATATATCTGTAACATCCTTTGATAAATACGAATTTTGAACTTATGTAGTTTTAAGTTTATTTTCTATCCGATTGCATTTAATTAAATTTAATCAATACCTGTGAAAAATTAGAAAAATAAACAAATGAAAAAGAAATCGTATTATCACTTTTTATGTGAATTCCCATTTTTGGTTTCTAAACACGTGTATGTAAATATCATTTTCTTTTGAATTCTTTAACATTTGTAAATTGTTCTACAGATAAAATGAGCGAGTAAAGTGGTCTAAAAAACTGTGCAAGAAGTTTAAAGGGTTAGTGAATATTAGCGAGCGGGGTGTAGCCATTATAGTAATTTAAGTAAGAAAACATTTTCTTTTAATTTTATGTCGAAGGTGAATTTTATTTTTTGTTCAGAGGAATTTAGTTTAGGGGGAACTATTAACAGTAACATTATAATATTTTGCTGCTACGTAATTTTAATTTTGATTATAAATAATACATCCTACATTGTTTAAATTTCTATTTAGTTATGGAATAATTTATTTCTAAATTTATTTATAATTAGTTATTTTTTTCTTTTCATAAACGAATATCAATTCACTCTAATATTTTGCTTTTTTATTTTTGGCTCTTTATCGGTTATCCATCCCAAATTGGAAATTGATCTGAAAAAAAAACTTAACAAGGAGTTTTGAGAGGTGGTGAGTGATAATAAGCATGGTACGTAGTCTTTAATATAATTAAAGTTTAAAAAACATTAACATATACAATATGTGGTATTAAACAAAACTAAGGGGGAAAGAGAAAGCAAATCAATCTGAAATAAACTATGAAAGCCATTCTGGAAAATTGGTAAGTGATATCGAGCAAGACGAGGAACCTCCTAGTTTATAAAAGAATAAATACATATTTCAAATTCATTTTTTTTCATTTAATTATTTCAAGTTACATTTTTTAGCAATTATACTACTAAACAATAAAATAAAATATGCATCATATTATTAATGATATTTTCATTGCTCATGCATTATTCAATTACATTTGTATTACATATATATATACATTTGTAATTACATATTGTAAAATCAATTATTATAAATTATTATGTAAATAATTATATAAATAAAAATATAGTATTTTTACAATACTCCGGGTAAGAATTGTAAAGAGCGATAATACTGAATTCATATTTTGAAGCCATATGCAAAGAACTGTTAAGTAGTTCGAGATAGCGAGCAGGAGGCGGAGTCCCTAGTATTGCTAATATAAAATAATTTAATTCCTTCATTTCATTAATCTAAGTATTTTCTTGTATTTAGTTAATTTTGTTTTAATGCACCATAAAAGGGCTAAATAATCACTAACGCAATGACAGATTTTCTGAAGAATAAATTTATGTGACAATTCTATATGTGTTATAAGAAGTCACCTAAAAGGTGTTTGACCTTTAACACCTTCTAGATGTTTTAAAATTTTTACATCCTTTATAGTAATATGAAAAAAAGATACTCCATAAATATCATTTATTCTTTAGTTATTTCAAAAATAATAATAAAGTACGCCAGATTTTAATTAAAGTAATCATAAAAAAGAGAAGAACAGAACGGCAGAACATTATAACAACAATATTCAATTCAAACACAATGCATGAAAATATTTAACAAAATATAATTCTAAAATTTTTTCGATTATTTCCGTGAATCGTCCCAACGCAGAAAATTAAAACAATGATAATAGTAATTAAACTCATAGTACCAGGTAATTCTCTTTTAATAGCAATGTTTCATTATCACATTCTCTTGGAAATAGCTAATTCCTAAGTCATTTCTTTCTTTCATACAGGCTTTAACTATTATTTCCCCACACTTTATCTACAATTTTTTGCTCGTATGGAGTAAAAAATTGTAAATAAAGTCTCTTTTTTTTATCTCTTGATTCAGCAGTCAATATCGTTTTTGTTTGAGTTTTTTCTTTGTATTCAGCTTTTCTACGAAAAGGGTAATTAAGGTAAAAAGAAAAAACTCTTACTTCCTAAAAAGTTCGTTTTTCATGGTTGAATAATTTGGCGATGCTTTTAAAAAGACTGTCGTCATTTTGGCTAAGTTTTTCTTTCATTTTGGCGATATATTTTAGCGGCTGTTTCTCTATGATAATTTGTTCTCTTCATTTCATGATCCGAGCATTATTTGAATACTTAGTGTGTGTGCCCGTATATCATTCATTAATAATTAATTTACTGATTGAATCAAAGATACAGATTTTTCTGTATAGATAATTTCACAGCAACAAAATGTAAGTTTTATATATTTTTTTATTTATATATTTTTTTTTATTTATTTATTAACTTATATTTAAACTTACAACATTAATAATAAATAAATAGCTATAAAAACGTATTGTTTTTTTAATACACTAAGAGTAACAAAACTGCATTTATATCTGCAGCTGTTAGTAATATTTATGACAAAATTTTGTGCAAAAACTGTAAGACTGTAACTATCTATTTTAAAAAAATTGTGCTAAAAAATATTGAAACATTTTTAAAATAATGTTTATCTTATAGTTATTTCGAATGATAAAAGATGTGATGTAAATTAAATTTAATTATTGATTTAATCATAGAAAATCACAAAGTATATTCCAAAAGGAAAAAAGGTTTTCGGAAAAAAGTTTCTTAACATAAAAATATTATGAGTATGTCTTGTGCTAAAAATGATTATGCCAATTAAATCAAGCGAAGAAAAGGTTTATTATTTAATGCTTGTTTCGCTTGTTCTTATTCCAAAGAAATTATGAAATTATATTAAAAACATTAAAAACTTCAAATTCATAATTAACAATAAAATAAATTATGAATTTAGGTATATATATTAAGGTAATTTAATTGAAATTTCAGTGTTCTTGATTTCTCACAGTCGAAAAACCAGAAATAAGAAAAAATGTGAAATCATGAATAAAAATATGTAATGTGAAAATTTCATGCATCAGAAACATTTTCACTCAGAAATTATGCAATTATTGATAAACAGTTTGATAAATAAGTAGTTTTCATTGACCATGATTTTAATTCCTTTAGCCTAATAATTTTAATTTTATGGAATTAATTTTATTTTCCCTCATTGTGCTAATTCTTAATTCCATGCTTTGAACGCATTTTGTTTAAGGGAAACATTTTGTATCTTTTTCAAAATAGAAAAGTGTCGTAATAATTTCTAATTTTAGCTACTAAATTGAATACCTTAATTATTTTATTTTTACAATTTGGGATGAAGTATGACTAATAGGACTTAATTTGACCCTCATACTCAATCAACTTTTTGAATAAGTCATGGATCTCCTAAAATTTGGACTCGCTGCAAACTTGGGTAGCCAAAATTTTTCGGCCGAAAAAATTAAATATTTAAAAAATGATTTTAATTAAGAAATTACTTAATCGAAAAGTTTTTTTTTTCATTTTAAGCTATAAGTGTTTGTCGCGCTGAACTCATATTAAAATAAAAATCAAAAAAAATTTCTAATTTTTCCCTTCATATTGTAATATTTTATCAGAAATCCTGGTTTTGAAAAATTATAGTTCTTATTAGTACACATTTAAAAAAAAGTACAAAACTGAAGAGTGAATTTAGCTGAGCAAATAATTTTTATGCCATGCTCTAAAGTATCAAGAAAAAATAACCAAATTTTAACACACATTATAAAACTATATTTTATTGTTAATTTAACAAAAGTCTCTACCAAAACGTTTCGGAGCTTCTTGGTAGTCCAATAGAGTCAAAAGCCCAATAAATTTAACCATATTCTGATAATTTTAACGTACTTTCTTTCTCAATGCAAAATTTCGCACAAATTCATGAATACAAAATATTGTTAATACCAATATAATATTAGATGACTTTCTCATTGTTTAAATACTGTACGTTAAACTTGTAATCAAGTAAATTTTTTTTCAAAATATAACTATGTGGTAGAAAAATCTGCTATCGTTATGCAATGTTAGAAATTTTAAACTATTATGTCGTTCAAATTTGCTGCAACTTTAATACTGTCTTAAGTAAACCGCATGATGAACTTTGTTATAGTGAATCAATACATAAAATTTATTTAAATGACGCTATGATTTATTTTCAAGTGAAGAAGGGTTTAATTTGACATCTGAATGGGACAGCAAATTGCACCATATTACGATACAAGGTGTTAATATCATAGTTAAATGTTGAACCAATTCTTCTAACAATATAGGAGTTTTAATAATAAAAAATAACTACATATAGTATAACTACATTTTGCCACCTATAGTAATCATTATTTCTTAATGATAGTCATAGCAATAGTCATACATTTTCGGTTAAAACGCATAAAAACTATTAAAAATTAAAAGTTTTAAGTAAGTTAAAGTTTTAAGTAACAACTTAAGTACTATTTGTCTTTCCCATGTAAGAAAGAAATCTTCAAACTTCAAATTTTAATTTATCCAAATCCTTAAATAAAATGAATTTAAAAACTTTTTAAAGAACAAAATTGATATTAAAAACTTTCAAACTACTACAAGAATAAAATAATTACTTATGTGTTAACACTAAATGTTATTGTGTTCTATTGTGTTTTATGTGTAAAAGAAGCTCCTAATATTTTCGGCAATTAAGCAAACTTGCATTATTTTTTTTTCAAACTAATTACTTTCACACACCAAGGACTTCAAGAATTGTTCAATAATCGACAATCTACTGTTTGTTGTAAAATACGTGAGATTTTTTTTTTATCTTTTGTGAATTCGCAAATCTTTTTTTCCTCTTCCACTGCCTGATCAAATAAATAATCAAATTTACCTTCAGGAAAAATTATATTCAAAACGAACTAAAAACAGACGATGGTGCACGAACACCATTCGTCTATTATTTAACTAAAATTGTCTGTACTACTATTAGGGTAGCAGAAAGAACAATTTCATATAAAAAAAGTAAGCCAAATTATATATATGGATGTTACTTGTCTCCCCTTTCCAATATCTACAAATAATCCTCCAATTTCTGTATGAAGAGTCATCAAATTCCCATATCCTTCTCATAGCCTTCATACACATAAAGGATATAAGAAGAAAATAAAGTTCTTCCCCTTTTAAAACAACACTAGTTCTTCCCCTTTTAGAACATTGACACAAATTTTATTTCATCAAAAAATAATTGCTGAAATTTTTGAATTTATGCAGCTCCACGGGAGGTTTCCCATCCTTTGAGTACTTCCCTCATTACCCTAAACTATTTTGAGGAATAAGGTCAAATATATGCTGAATATAATATTCAAACAAAGAAAAATACAATATTTTAAATTTTTATTTAGTTTATTTTAAATGTAAAATAAAGTATATGCCAGCGAATTTTATCAATGAAGAAATTTGACAAAAAAAATCTAAACTTTCTTCTAATTTTAATATTTACGGAGTATATACTTAATCTAACCAACTATACACAATTTAAAAATAAAATAATATTTTATATATATGTATATATATATATACAGTCAAACCCCGCTATAGTGAACGCGGCTTATAGTGAACTCCCGGATATAGTGAACGAAATGCTCGGTCCCGTGCTTTGCTATACACGTATAATGTTATTTTTAGTGGATATAGTGAACCAAAAAAGTCTGTCTTCGACTGATTTCTCCCCCCCCCCATCTTCCTTGTAATAATTTTGAAATTTCTACTTCAAAATAAATACATATACTAATTTTTAAAGCCGTTTATAGAAACTACTTTTATGTGCTCGAATGGCAGATTGGACGGGTTTAAAAAGCGGAATAACAGAAATTCAGGAAAAATTATCTGAGAGTCAGGAAGTGTTTCCATATCTGATGTTGAGGATTGCTCATCAGCTAAAGATTACTAATTTTTATTTGTACGCAAGACGAAGAGTGATGAAAAATAACACATTTTTTGCTACTGCATAATATTTTCAGTCATTTATATGAATATAATGTAATAAAAGGGAGAAGTTTCTGAACCATTAGTGAAATTGCCTGCGTAACGGATATAGTGAACCAAAATTTTGGTCCCTTGAAGGTTCACTATAGCGGGGTTTGACTGTATATATATATATATATATATATATATATATATATATATATATATATATATATATATATATATATGGTGGCTGAGCGGTGGCGCTTCGCGCTGTCGTGCCAGGCAAGGTTGACTCAGCCTTTCATCCCTTCAGTGGGTCGATAAGATAAATGAGTGCCAAGCATGTTTGGGAACTAAAGATTGGGGGTTCCGAGTTCGGCTGACCACCCGACCGGAACATCTGCTCCTGCACCCCAGAGCCCAAGGTCAAGAAAACTAAGATGGACACAGTAGGCCTTGGCCCTCTATGAGCTGTCGCGCCACTGAGATTTGTTTACATACATAAAATTGTTGTACAAATACAAAGATTGTTTAAGTGATTTATTAATTTGTGTAATAACATCATCGTACTGCTTAACATGATTCATTAATTTTTTTCAGTTTGTAATTTCATTTGCTATGATTAGACATTGCAACTTAACTTATGTTTAAATTTTTAAACATTTCATCACATGAATAACAACTTTTCTTCTACAACGATAACTATTCAATCCAGTTTCCAATATCCAAAGGTTAACAAGCCTAATATCTTTAGAAAATCATTTATTTTCTATATATTAAAAATGTTTATAGCCCTCAGATTTAATAATGATTAAAATAACAAAATATTTTTCAGTTTTAAGAGTATAAACCAGAAAGTTTTTTAAGTTTTCTTGTATGACAGTTTTAGCACAAATTGTATGTTTTATATCTAAGAGAATGAACTCATGATATAGCATGAGTTCACACCCTTTAAAAATTTAACATCAATAAATGAAAATGCACTTCATTTCATAATATTATATAAATGGAAATGAGAAAGATAAAAACTTTACATTCTTTGCCTTTTTTTCGATTGAAATTTTTTTTTGAACTTGCAAAGAGTAAGAGAATATACTAAAACTTACTGACATAATAACTGGATGTCTCAATTTCTACAAATAATGCAATGCTTATATTGAACGCTTATAATACTTGCTTATTTTCATACATACTTCTCATTTCGTATATATATATATATATATATATATATATATATATATATATATATATATATATATATATATATATATAGTTCAGTTATTGTTTTCATATATATATTTTTGCTCATAGATAATTTATTTGTTTAATTTAATAAAAATGTAAAAAATAATTTTGACTTCTTAATGTTTTCTAGAAAATACTTTATTTGCATGTTCGCAAGATTGTTTTAAAGTTAATTCTTTCTACAAGAAATTATACTCTTAAGACCTATTGTTTGTCTTATTTAAATTCGAAAATATTTTCCCAGTTGTCTAAGAAATTTTCAGTATGGACTTGACAGATTCTGATAACCATCGTTTCAAATACTAAATCTGTTTCTAAACGATTTCTGTCACCGATTTCGTGCAACGAAATTTCACGCATTTATGAAAACAAAGTGCTGACATTTTGAAGATAAAAAAGGACAGAAAAATCTCATTTTGATTTATAAGCATATTTCCGCGATGGGTAATTCGCTCTCTGACGTTTTTAAGCTAGTTTTACTTTTCTTCTTTAAATAAATAAGCTTAGATGTTTGGCCATTAAATATGTCTTTATCATCAGATTTTTTTTATATCTTTAAAACCCCTCATTTCATTGTGACTGCAAACATCCTATTTAATTCTCCGGTCAGCAGTTTTATTTGCATGAGATATGTGACACTTTTTATATCGTCTTTCTACTACTATGTCCAGGTAATATTACACAGTGTAAAAAGTTCTGGCCAAAATACTGTATTTGTATGGTGGAGACAAAAAAGTCCATAAATCTGATAATTAAACCAAAACAGATGGTATTTAAACCATTTATTTGCTAATTTTTCCGTTCCATTACCAAATTAATTTGGGTAAATTACCAAAATGTTCTTCAGTGCTATCATTCGTTTTTCCTATTATTTTGCAATTTTAACCTTTATGCCTTTTATAGAATAGAATAGTAAATAGAATAGTAATAATCAGATACATGGTTTATTTAAAATAGCGGTTTATTAAAATGGTTGGTCGGAGTTAAATGACGTTAATCATTTTTTTCCTTAATATATTTCTCAATTATAACAAGGGGAAATAAATTATATATATATATATATATATATATATATATATATATATATATATATATATATATATATATATATATATATATATATAGTTCAGTTATTGTTTTCATATATATATTTTTGCTCATAGATAATTTATTTGTTTAATTTAATAAAAATGTAAAAAATAATTTTGACTTCTTAATGTTTTCTAGAAAATACTTTATTTGCATGTTCGCAAGATTGTTTTAAAGTTAATTCTTTCTACAAGAAATTATACTCTTAAGACCTATTGTTTGTCTTATTTAAATTCGAAAATATTTTCCCAGTTGTCTAAGAAATTTTCAGTATGGACTTGACAGATTCTGATAACCATCGTTTCAAATACTAAATCTGTTTCTAAACGATTTCTGTCACCGATTTCGTGCAACGAAATTTCACGCATTTATGAAAACAAAGTGCTGACATTTTGAAGATAAAAAAGGACAGAAAAATCTCATTTTGATTTATAAGCATATTTCCGCGATGGGTAATTCGCTCTCTGACGTTTTTAAGCTAGTTTTACTTTTCTTCTTTAAATAAATAAGCTTAGATGTTTGGCCATTAAATATGTCTTTATCATCAGATTTTTTTTATATCTTTAAAACCCCTCATTTCATTGTGACTGCAAACATCCTATTTAATTCTCCGGTCAGCAGTTTTATTTGCATGAGATATGTGACACTTTTTATATCGTCTTTCTACTACTATGTCCAGGTAATATTACACAGTGTAAAAAGTTCTGGCCAAAATACTGTATTTGTATGGTGGAGACAAAAAAGTCCATAAATCTGATAATTAAACCAAAACAGATGGTATTTAAACCATTTATTTGCTAATTTTTCCGTTCCATTACCAAATTAATTTGGGTAAATTACCAAAATGTTCTTCAGTGCTATCATTCGTTTTTCCTATTATTTTGCAATTTTAACCTTTATGCCTTTTATAGAATAGAATAGTAAATAGAATAGTAATAATCAGATACATGGTTTATTTAAAATAGCGGTTTATTAAAATGGTTGGTCGGAGTTAAATGACGTTAATCATTTTTTTCCTTAATATATTTCTCAATTATAACAAGGGGAAATAAATTATATATATATATATATATATATATATATATATATATATATATATATATATATATATATATATATATGTATATATATAAGCTAAAATAGTGAGAAAATATAGGTAGTGAGTTCGAATCGCGGGATATATCTTTGTGAAATCTCTCTTTATCTTATGCTATCTGTTCTTCGACTTTGCAAATGCTTATAAGCAAAACTTTGTAAGTAGCACAAAAGCCTTCATATGTATGTGTAACATTAAATAAATATGGATGAGCCTAAGTTTGCAGTGGGATTCGAACTCGTTCATGCTTCCATTTTTAAGATGCTGCAACAGCCTGATGGGCATTTAGGATTCTGATTTAGTTTAGCCTTGAACAGTCATTTGTATATAGTTGTGTCCCGCGACGGACTGATCATAAAGACACGGTTCCCCGTTGAAAACCGATCGGTAAGGGGCTGGGTGACCACTTTGATGCGCCTACGAAGGACCAAGGGTGCGTGGTATCTGTCCTCCTCAAACTGTTCTACCATAAAGTTCTCGACTTCAATAGCAGGTCGAGCGGAGGAGCCATCCCCTCTTCAGAGGATCAGAATTGAGATGGCATGTCTTCGGATCATCCTCAGGGATGTTTCCAAGACCGTCGCCTTTAGCCCATTGTGCAGCTCTAGAGCGATTTAAATAAAGTACCTATTTTTATATAGTTGTATATTTTCCTTTGTCGAATTAATGAACTCAAAACGATTTTCATGAAGAAGCATCTTAAACCGTGTGAATAAGAAGAAAAAAACGTACACATATCAGGTGAGGGCAGAGCGGTATCACCAGCCAAACACTGCGCGAAGCTTGTAGGTGGTGGATTCGAATCCCGTCGTAGCCATTGATGTATTTATTCTTCCTGATGACCTTCTCTTAGTTTTTCTATCTGTTCCTCTACTTGTACTCTAAGGTACGTGGTTCTGCCTAGAGGAATGTCCTTCTACTTGACAAACGCTTATAAGCCTACATTGAGCCCACAAGCCTGCAAATGTATGAAATTTCAATAAAGCAATATCAGGTGAATACAGAATCCCATGAGTCCTCTTGCCATATTTAAGGTTGTTTTCGACGTATTGCTTCATGCAAATGCCACAACACTTAAATAATAATCTTATTTGACTTCCTGGCAATTCAGTAGGAATTCATAATGCACAATACTCAGTCAAAGCTTCAATCATAATGTAATAAAAGAAACAACAACATTACCTTGATTTTTGAGTGATTTTGTTGAGGTGTTTTTGGCTTTGCTTCAACTTCCCGGCACTATTCACTTGATTGTTAAGCTGTTTCTGCGTCAGAAGCACAGATCTAGCTTTCATCGCCGATAATAATGTGTTTTATGAAGGAATCAGCTAAATATCATCTCTCGGGTCGCTCGAACACATCGCTGATTTTTGAACAAATTCTAAGTTCGAGGAGTAGTTTTAGATGCGACGAATTGCAACCCTAATGTTCTTTTAAAATTACCTGACTTAAGCTAAATTATATAAGAGCTAGTTAAAAAAGTTTCTGTTGTCAAACGACGATCACAAAATATCAATTCCTTGACTTGATCGATATGTGATCATTAATCGAACTAAACGGTCAACCAGATCGCTGATCATCTCTACCATCCTCCAATTTCTTATGACATTCAAATACTGTCGTGTTTAATATAAAAGAACTTTTTATAACATTTCAAATGCTTCAGTGGAAAAAAATTTTATTTTGAAAGCAAAATTAAATGCATGTTTATAACTATCTCTTAACTTAATATCATTCACCACTTTGGAAAATCGACGAAATGAAAATTCCTCTCTTATTCTTACTTATTTTCAGACGATAAAAGTAAATATCTTTTTGACTATTTTCAAATATTTATAAAAAGTTGTAAAAATGCTTGATAAAAATTTGCAGACGATATCTATTGTAGATGAATTGAATTTTAAATGAAGCAATCCGGCTACTTTTTGAAAGTATCCGGAATGCTCTTTTAAAAATTCACAGAAGTATGAAACAAAGTTTAAGTTATCAATTTTCTCTTTTATTTCAAAATATTAATCGAAATTTTAATATTAAACTTTTTTTATTACTCTGCCAAAAAATAACTTTGATATTAACTATTCATGTATATTCATGTTATTCAATTATAAAAAAAAGTCCCGACATTTTTAGTTCCTCTAAAAATGAGCATCTTATACTTTCTTGTTTGCTATTTCATTGATTCCAAATAAGATTTAATTCACGAATGTAAAATATTTAAAAGTAATTATAAATACTTACACAAAACTATGTAAGCTGTGAGAATTTATATTGTGAGAGAATTGTTTTTTAAACTTATATTTACAAACTGTGATATGACCTATTTTTTCTGAAAAAAATATGAATAACATTTTCAATTCTTATTTAAATCTCTTCTGTAATCCTGTCTGATAGTTTAAGCCTATAGGCTTTAACTTGCATCAGACTATAAGAATAATGCAAATTATTTGCTGACGAATTATATATTAATAAGCCTTGGCCAAGAATAAAAAATAAAATAGCACAATCTTAGCTTGGCTTTTCTCCCCTTCATTCTTCCTTCATTTTTTTCTAGGTTACAATGAAACTCAATTCTCTAAAAATAAAATATCATGTTTTTAAAAAAAATACAGGATATCAAAATTCGTATATAAATATAAGTTTAAAAAACAATTCATAATGATCAAAACAAAGTACATACAACGAAAAATAAAATCAAAAACTTTCCAATACAAGATAGCATATCTGCTACTGAGGGCAGTAGTGTTTTTAAATAGCTACCCTCTCTTGCTTCTATAGATTCTCTTCGCCACTTAGCCCCAATTTATTTGTTTAAAACCATAACTTATTTTCCGTAACATTTTCCCCACAACTTCTGTATGTCTTCATGTTTATCGAAAAAGAAAGAGGAAAAAATGCATGAACACATTTCTTATCTCTCAGCTGTCAGTTTAAAAAAATTCAACTAAGCATATGTTTTACAAGAAACTAGATCTCAAAATACATCATATAGAGCGTCAAGAGAAATAAAATAAAGCAGACCACCTAAAAAGCACATCCCTGCATAAGTTTATTTGTTTAAAAACTTCCGGGACCAAAAATGGTGCTATGTCGTCGACCTTAGATCACCCAGACGCGTTTCTCAAAAAACAATGCTGTAAATTTCCATCATTTAGATTTTATTGCACTACTCTAGACAATTTTTTATGCTGCTTCCTACTTTATACACGCATTGCACTGCTAAGTTGAGTGTTGACCACTGGAGAAGATAGGGTCAGTCAAATTTAACCTTTTATAGGACCACTTTTTTCTTGTAATGCTATGTTAAAATATCTAAATTACCTAAATAATAAATTATCTATTTTAATTACTTGCTGATTTTACTACCTAATTTAAATTACCTATTCTAAAATCTGATTCATACAAAGAAATTCGTTTAGCTTATTATCTAAAATTACTTTGGTTTTTCAGACCAATTTTTTATGGGAAAGTGGGTGATGTTTTTTCAAAACTTGACCAACAACCTGATGTCAAAACCTGATGTAAGGAATTTACCATAAATTTGAACTTCTGTGATTCTAAATAATCGAATTTATAAATACTGAGTTTAAAAATACAAATATACTCGATGAGAAATTATCAAATGAACGAACGCATAACGTACAAATGAAAATAGTTCTCTAAAATAAGCTTCTCTTCTTGATCCCATGTGAACCTTTACTGCTACCTACATTTATGTTAACAAAGCCCTCCTCATTGGTATTTTTTTCTATTTTCCGACGTTATCAACAGATGGTCGCACAAATTGCAGGTGGGAAAATAGTACATCGACATTTAAACATTAATAAATTTGGTGAGTAGTATACTTTCCACGGCATTACCAGGGCTTAAATGATGTTTTTATTTTTCATAAGACACTGTGAAAAATTACAGAAATTATGAAAAGGTACCGGCACTTATGGTTCCATTTAACACATTTAACATGACACATTTTAACATAAAATCCATTTTCACCTTAAACTTTTTCTGAACAAAAAATCGAATAAACGATAATTTTTACAGTAATATTTACTGTACAATTACTGAATCACTTTAATTAAAATTACAATATGAAATGTTACTGTAAAAATGGATTTTACTGTAAAATGGATATTATGATTGCTGTACTCAGGGTGTCAGTACTTTTTACCGTAATTTGATCTGGAATTTATTACAGTGAATGTTGAAAATTTCATAGAAGTTTTAAAAAAAAAAGTTATTAAAAACTGTTATTAAAATGAGTAATTTTCCATAAAAATATTAACCAGCTTCACCCCCTGCTCGCTTCGCTCTCTAAACCTCACGACTGCTATCCAACCATTTTTGTTTCTTGGCGATAAACGGGTAGTTGCAATTGAAAACTTTTAAAATAAAACATCCCATAACTTTTTAATGCATTAACATAGATTGGGTTCCACAGATTTTGCTCCCGATTATATTGGGATAAGATTTACGCAAAATAATTTAGGTCGTTGCAATTACAACATAATTCACAAATTTCTTTCATTTTTTCTTGCTTCGTTTCTGATTACTTTAAAAAAAATATTTTTCGCCTAAGAAATTATTTAGCAATAATGAAAAAGAATAGTTCTTAATAGAGTTTTAGGATTTTAAGTAGATATTTAGCTTTCATTATTTTAATTGCATACGTTGACTGAGCAAAGTTTTACATCAAATTTATTGTTAAAGTAAATAAAACTTGCTAAAGCAGTAAATATAAATTATTTACCATTTAACAATTGTAAAATAATATCTAAACAACTTGAAAACAAAATGCTGTGTGTTAAGAAAATATTATAGAATTACTTTAAAACGTAAAAAAAAATACCACTTTTAGTTCTAAGCTTTTAATTTTAAATGATTATCAAAATCAAAAACTCAATAACAGAGAATGAGAAGAAATGGTAAATAAATAGTAATGATAAATACTATCAAATAAGAGAGATAAATAATTTACGGGTAAATACCATTATAACTTTTATTAATTTTAAGATATCACAGACAAAAATTTCCGGATCATCTTTGTTAATTAAAAATCATATGATTTTTCTAGCCAATAAAAATATCTCAATAACAATGAGAAACGGTTATTAGGCCTATATCATTTAAAGCTATATTGAGAAATCATAATGAAATACGTCATTAGATTTTTTTATATTGTTATTTTTAATTTAATCACATTTGACATTGATAAAATAAGAATTTCAAACTTTAGCTTTCAGATTTAGAAGTATGTAAATTAATTTTGTACTCTCCAATTTTATAATATAAATAAAATTAAAAATACAGTGTTATTATATAATATGTCTGTCTAAAATAACTTTTTCATAAAACAGCAGACTGGGTATATATTATTTTAACCATAATATCACAAGAAAAATTAGTATTAAAATTACTAATTACTTTCTTATTTTACCAAACTGCATATATAACTAGCGAACTTCTATTTATGAAAACACTTCACAAAATACATTTCCTATGATATTATAAATTTGAGAAAATGAGAAAAATCAAATGAGCACAGAATAAATAAGTTCAAATTCATAGAATTCATTAATACCGTACATTTATTCTCAAAATAAAGCATGTGACTTAATATAGCTGAAAACAATTACCATAATGCTAGAAAGTTGAAGTTATTTGCAGTAGAACAAGCTGAGGTTTTACTTCTCTAGGCTCAAAGTAACAAAAGTCAAACTCTGTACTAGAAACTATGTTTGACGTAAAAACAATGAGTATTAAAATTACTAATTACTTTTTTATTTTACCAAACTGCATATATAACTAGCGAACTTCTATTTATGAAAACACTTCACAAAATACATTTCCTATGATATTATAAATTTGAGAAAATGAGAAAAATCAAATGAGCACAGAATAAATAAGTTCAAATTCATAGAATTCATTAATACCGTACATTTATTCTCAAAATAAAGCATGTGACTTAATATAGCTGAAAACAATGACCATAATGCTAGAAAGTTGAAGTTATTTGCAGTAGAACAAGCTGAGGTTTTACTTCACTAGGCTCAAATTAACAAAAGTCAAACTCTGTACTAGAAACCATGTTTGACGTAAAAACAAAGGTGGAAAAAAACGTAACGAAAAAGTCACGTTACTCGGTAACCCATATTTAACTGAAGCAGAAAAATTCCCTGGAGGAGTTAATGCCGATAAATGATGGTCATTTTTTTTTAAAAAGAGGTCCTAACATTGAGTTTTTCAGAAAAATGAATATATAAGTTTTATTCATTGTTTTATATGATACTTCGACAAATTCCTAAAACTTTAATCAGACCCGAATGTTTCATTGTTTTTTTCCTAAACTACAAATGAAAACATACACTGAAAAAAATTCCGGATCAAATTTAGATATAAAGTACCGGCACTTTGGTTGCATCACCCGTAAACTCCATTTTAGCCTAAAAACAGTTTTGCAGTAAATACCATTTAAGAGTAAAATCCATTTTTACCGTAAAATAATACACTGTAATTCTTACATTAATATTTATTTAATTATAGTGATTTTACGGTAACTATTACCGTAAAAATTACGTTTTATTAGAGTTTTTCCGTAACATGTTCCAGTAAAATGGATTTTGTGGGTAAAAGTACTAGCTCCCTGATTGCTGGTACTTTTTACCGTAATTTGATCCGGCATTATTTAAAGAGTGCATTAAAAACTACTATTTTTCAAACTCAAAATATTTATATATTATTCTGCTCTTTTAAGAAACGTTTGAATAGTAACTTACTATAGCACTTCTAGAACATTCTATTAAGCAATCGAAACCCTTCATGTTGTATTTATTTATACCATTTCCCAGTATGCCAATTAAAGCACAGTGGAAAAACTGTTTACCATCTTTTCAATAATTTATTGCTTTGAACCACACAGTCTGATCCCCTCTCCCATTTTTCTTCGTGGAATTTTACAGTTAAGGCTTAGTTTCATTTATACGGAGAACGAGTCACTTGTAACGGTTTGTCTGACTCAGCAATTAATTCTGTTAAATGAAGAATGTATTTATCTTAATGACATAATCATCAGCAACACTGAACTTTTTTAAACCTTATTTATATCGTTAGCTCCAGTTACTTTAGATAAATAAAAAAAAAGAGTCAAGTACCATACGGCAAAAAATAACTGTTCTTAGAACGAGGTCTTAGAACTTTATATCACACTTTCCACATTAATACTAATTGATAAAATTTTTGTTCATAAAAAGTTACATTTATTTTGTGTTTACAAATTTGCTTAATTATTCGTGATATTTTAAAACATATTTTAAAACATCTTTTTCATAATTAACTCACTTATAACACCTCATAACACCTCACTTTTTAATAAAAAAAATAAAAGAATTACTTTAACTATTTGAAAATAGGTAACATATACATATAGCTTTGTTCCACTATATATTCCAGCTGCACAATATGTATGATGGCAAATCAAGAAGCCAACACAATTTTATGTTTTTCAAAAGTCTCTTTCTACTTGGTCTTTTTTTCAGAGATCAAAAGTCTTTTTCTACTTGTTGTAAAAGTTGATATATCCTTAATCATCCCGTACATAGGGTTTCTAGAGCAAAACTTCGATACGCTTAGCTATCCTATTTGAAGAATCTACCATTGAAAAACAGCCGTCAGTTATTATTTTTCGTCGTAATGAGTTGCCAAACTGTTACACATTTTCCCCTACATCAATGTTTTCTGTTAGTTCAATGTTTTATCAGCGTGTTCTACAAAGTTTTCTATAATCATCGCCTTTAATTTATCTATTTTGGAATCCTTATCATAAATGATATTGCAAAACAAACACACTTCAATTTTCCACTTTCCAGGTATGTACATGATAGTAAATCAAAAAGTCACAACAGTTTTATATTTTTTAAGAATAAAAGTAAAATGGAAGCATTGGGTGTCCACTTGTCTACTTTTTGTTTAAGTAGATATATCCATAATTATCTCATACATTCGGATGTCCTTAGAGCAAAACTTTGATTTGCCTAGCAATCCTATTCCAAGAATAGACGATTAAAAAATAGCTGTCAATGATTTATTTTTCGTCGCCTTGAGCAGTCAAACTGTTATACGTTTTCCCACACATCTTTGCTTTCTTACCTTGTCCGACAAGGTATTACGTAATCATAGCCTTTAATTTATATATTTTAGAATTCTTATCAAAAATGACGCTATAAAACAAGCACATTAACCTTTGAAAATTAATATTTAAACTGGCAAAACAGCAAAAACGCTATAGAAATCTGATGAATCACTATAGAGGAAAGGAGGATTTAAAACATTAAAAACTGTTTGATTACGTGATAAGAACAAATGAGTTCAAAGGCGATTATTAGACAATGTTTTAACCTGGAATCAAACAGAATTTGATGGCTTTGCACCCACCTACTTAAGCTGTGATTGTTTGATTTCGATAGAGTTTTTTTTTTCCTCATTTAATTATAAATTTGCTATCTCGTTCGTATTACCTTACTTTGTTTTTTGGCAAAAATTCTAAAAATACATATTAAGAGTGGACGTTACGGAACATCTTGAACGACAGTTCACACTCAACATAAAAATTGCACTTGCACTTCAATGGAGTATGGTCATTAAGTTTTCGTTTCTCTCTCTCGCTCTCAAAAATTAGGAATATTCCGACTTCCACATCAGGTCTTATGCATACACATTGTAACAGCATACACATAAAGCTTCTGTTTATTTTACGTGAACGCAAGTGTCTCGAAATAGATTTTTTACTCTCTGAATATCACAATTAATTTTAATGAAATATTAATTTAAATTCGCTTTTTAAGAAACAAAAGACTTAATTAATATAAAACTACTTCCTTTGTTGCATCGCTTCTGTATTAGTTTTGAGCAAAATAATATTTTTTGGCCACTAAAAAATGATGAAAAAAATTGTGAATAACAGTAGTAATATTAAACAGGTTCGTTAAAAATAATGATGCTTCAAAAAATATTATGTTTCAAATTTAAAAAATGTTCTGAAGAAAATTAAAATAAATTCTCGGAATTATTTTCAATAAACCCAATTTTACCTTAAAACGTTATTGAATTATCACAAAAAACAATCCTAATTCCTGAGATTGAGTATAAATCTTATTGTTAGTTAACGTTCATGATCCGATTAAATCGGTGAAGTAACTCAACTAACAAGTACCGTTATGTAAGAGCTTTGTTATCTGCCGTAATTTTGAATGTTCTATTTATCCATTGTTACTCAACCAAATCTTTTCAAAAGAATTCCATTATTTAAAATCACAAAACCATTTTGATTCAATGATTTACAAAAGAAATTCAGTTTTGTATTCAATGTCTTAATGCTACTGTTTAGGGGAAATAAGGAATAGAAAAATATTACAATACATGTTATTTAAAAAAAGTTTTAATACAAATTTTTGAACTAGTTACATATATTTCCAAAACTAAGTTAAGAGATTATTTGATTTCAATAACAGATTCCGATACACTACTGTTTACTAATTTCAATACACAACTTTTTTTTTAAGTTTTTGGTCAAAACTATGCAACATACGGTATTTTAATGCAACATTTACATAGCTGATGCTTTTAAAACTGCTTCCATTCAGTTTGTATCAAATATTGATAATAAAAAAAAGATAAAAATATATTTTAAGACGTTGTTCAAAAAGTAAATCTTAAAGCAATGTTTTGATCACTTTACGAAGAAAAAAGTTCTGGTAAAATTACCGTACTGTATGGTCATGACATTTCTGGTAAGAAAATAATAATTCTGATAATAAAACTAAAATATACGGTATTTAACCCATTCATTTGATATTTTTTCTGTTCATATAGTAGCGGTTTACCGGAAATTCCGGTTTTCAAAATTATAGTTCTTATTACTACAAATTCAGCAAAAAATACAAATCTGAAACGTAAATTCAACCGAATAAATGGTTTTTATATCATGATAAAATTATCAAATTTTTTCGCATTTACCAAATTTTATCACCTGCAAAACCATATTTTATTGTTTATTTTACAAAAATCATTTCCAAAACGCTTTGGTGAAAATTATCAAGCTTTTCGATGTTCCCATAGAGCCAGAAAGAGAGTAAATTTTGCCATATTCTGGTAGTTTTGACTATACCTTTTTTCACAGTGTGCATCGTATTATACAAAATACATGTGATGTTACGTGTTTCATTTAGACATGTGTAACAGAAATATAAATATTGCATGCAAAAATCAACCATGATAGGTGATTAAATGATGTAATCAGTCATCGAATTTTAGGATTAACTAACCGACAAAATACATTGAATATGAGAGTCGGCGGTCTCTTCAAAAAAGAGTTAAATTGATCAGAGGCAGACTTCAAACAAAATTCTGTTGAGCATGTCAAATTATGTCCATATAAATAAATATGTCTGCAATAATATGTCTATAATAAAATACGTCTTTCTTAATAAAAAGTTTATATTTAAGCAAGAATTTATTACTTTGTGCTTGTCTTGAGAAAACTGAAAAATAAAGCTTATATTGAAATTAATGAGTGGTAGTGGGATGCAATGATCTCTGGCTAGTAAATTGATATTTTAATTTTATATCAATAAAAAATGAAATTTAAATTTGTTTTTCTAGGCAGCTTTTCTGTTTTTCTTCTTATATATATATATATATATATATATATATATATATATATATATATATATATATATATATATATATATATATATATATATATATATATATATATATATATATATATATATATATATATATATATATATATATATATATATATATATAACAGTCGCTGAAGAGCCGAACTAATTGAGGGTTTATGACTACTAATGTTCATCTCCGTGGAGTTGTACTTTTGAACCCAATCCAGAAAACAAGGAAACTTCTGGGTCTAAAATTGGGAGAATTTAATCATCGTGAAGGACTTTTTTTATGGAACTAACGCGCATTTGCATCACATGGAGAGGAAAACCACGAAAACCTCCTACAGTTAGCTCAACGGTAAGGGGACTCTTACCCATAATCCGTCTAACACTGAGGATATTTTAGGTCAGCACAGGGGTCGGTGCGAGCCGGGTGCGGAATTCGCACCGACCAACCATCTCAGGAATTCAAACCCGGTCCATTTCTTTGGAAGGCGAACGCTCTATCCCCTGAGCCATCGCAGCTCATGTGCATATTTTAAAATATTTATGCGGTATCTTTTCGAACTTATACATATAAACAGGCAAAGGCTAAAAAAAATTATAAAAAATATAATTTTACAAGCCATTGTACATCTTTTCGCAACAATATTTGTAAGTGTGGCGTATTTTCTTCATAACAAAATCAAAGCCGAAAAAAGGTTTGAAAATGTTTTAATTAAATCTTTAGTCGTTTATCACAAAATCCACATAAAAGAATATATTTAAATGGTTAAATCCTCTAAATGCTATGAAATTAATATGAATTTTGTTTTTCATTGATTCTTTAAAGTAAAAAAATAATAATTTTGAATAAGATATTTAATTCTATTGTACTCTATACAGAATGAAATGCATGAAATTATTAATAAAAATAATTTTGTAGTTTATATATAATACATTGACTTTTTAGTTTTCTGCTTAAAAATGCTGCTTTTAGTTGTAACTCTTCAAAAACTGTACTAGTTACGAAAAAATCAATACGTTACTTTTAGGAACTTATACTTCTATCTAAAGTCTTTGGAAATAACGTACTCATGTACCTTTTTAAAAGACAGAATTGGCTCCTGATCTAGTCATGAAAACACTTGCTCATTTGATAAACAAAAAGAAAACTAAATATTTAAGTTTGTAAATACTAAGAAATCACGTTAGGGAAATTCTTTTAAAAAGTACATGATATTTATTTCATATAAATATTTTACTTTTAATTTAGTACTTTTATTTTAAACTATAACTTCAATCATTATCTTATATAGCATAGTATAATTCAAAATCTGAAGAAAAAGTTATCGATTTTTTTTAAACAAAAATGAACTTCTTCAATCCATTACAGCTTTATAGATCCTGAATCGTTTTCTGAATTTCCAACGTAACGGAAAAGCATTTCCACTTTTCACTTAAGCTTCAATTTTAAAATCAGAGTTACAATGGTCTCTGAAAAAATGAACTAAATAATGAATTAATGTATTTTTCTTGATCGAAAAGGTGTTTAAAGGATGGATAAGAAGAAAATGATGGAACTCATCCTGTCGATTTAGTAAATTGTCTTCTATCGCGTTTAGTTGGAATTTCTTGGGCTATTCGCCAAGTTCAGGGTTATTTATCTAATCCTTTTTCTATCTTTCATACAAAATTCATGGACCAAGAACATCTATTATGCCGAGTTCTTTTTGATCTCTTCCAAAACTTCTTGGTACAAATCATTTTTATACAGAATGAACATATTTTTTTCTGCATTTTTTTTTTTTACTTAAGGAAAAATGTGTTGAGGAAAAATAACACAGAAATGGATCTTTTATATTGTGTCGCTGTATTGGCAATTCGGATACATATTAAAGTACTTATTAATGCTTGTTTTAGTACTTTTTTGGATAATTGTTATTTTCAAATCTTGTCCAAACAAAAATCTTGTTGAAAAAAACATGTCCAAACAACGAAACTTATTTAACAACAAAACGTTAAAAGTATTTAACAAAACAACATGTTTTCTTAAATACTTCTTAAATATTATGCTTTTAAAATATTAAAATATAATATTTTACTGTGCATTTATTAAGGAGGAAAATTATTCGAGAGAGAAATCACACATTAAATGCTCCGCTCTGAAAGCATTTCCCATACTCTTCAATCAAAACCATGCTTAGAAAATTTGAAAGATAAGATTTCAAAATACAGCCACTGTGGCTTAGGAGATAAGCCCCTTGCTTCTGAATGTGATAACCCAGGTTCGCCTCCTAGTGATGACTGGTCGATATGAATTCTTCACCCGGCTCGTACCGACTACAGTGCTGGCTTAAAATATCCCCAGACGTAAACGGAATATGGGTTAGAGTACCCTGGCTGTCAGCTAACCATGGGAGGTTTTAGTGGTTTTCCTCTCATTGGTTTTTTTTTTAATTAAAAGCGTTCTCCCAGAAAGCTATTTTCTCTCAATGCCTGAGCCAGGAGTTCTCTTGTCTTCTGGGTTGGGTTCATAGTTACAAGGCTATGGATATTGATAGTTGTAAACTCAGAATTGATTCGTCTGTTCTTGGCCGGTTACGAAATACTTTCATAAGTAAAATGTCTTATCCATTATACGAATTCAGATAAGTATTACAATAATAAAAAAGTGGACTTTTAAACTAAGTGGCTAAGTACTTTCCTCCGTTCGCTCGAACTTTCGTTTTAAAAAATAACCACATGTTTTAAGACTCCAACATATATTTCTTTTATACTTTCTTAAGATATTTTATTACATACGAATATACGAATGTTTCTTTTTTTTAAAAGATAAATGTTAGTAATGAAATAATTGTGTTACTACTGTTTAACATTCTGACAAAATGGCCTATGTTTCTTATGGACGTTAAGTTCTATTCAACTAGTTAGGTAAGATTTTTTTTTCCGTAAGAAAATGCTCACCATATTTAATCTGGATTAAAGACAGATGACATTTTTTTTTTCTTCTTTAATTTTTGTTATCTACTTAGTTAAAGCCAACTTCTTAATTTTACTTATGTAGTTTTAGTAAAATTATTAATAAATGCGTTTTTGTCAATACACAAATATGAGTACAAACCACTATAAGAATAACCAACGTTTTTGTACCAGGTTCAAGATACCGGAACCAAACTTCAAGTATCACTGTATATAGGATCATTGTCAAAAAACAATTATTTTGTAATTTTATTTCTTACACCATTATTTCGAAACATGATTTTTCTTCTTTTTTTTTTACATGCGTTACTAGAAGCTCACAATTTTTGAAGTCTTCTGTTACTATAATTTCCTTACGTAGGCCTATTTTTCATGTGAGTGATTCTTCTACCAGATTCGTTGGAGCGGAAAATAGTTTGTAATGGCTTGACACAACATACACCTTCTTTTTTCTCACTTTTTTTCTAAAAAGAATATTTTCTTTTACTCTTAGAAAAAAAAAAGATTCATGTCATCCAGCTCTATAATTTTTTTACCTGCAAATAAATCACTACGTGTAATAAATTTATAATTAAAAATACAACCTTATCTGAAATATCTGACAGTTTATTAGTTCTTTCACCTATTTTTAAAAATTAAAATATTTAGTGCTAATTTTCTCAAAATTATGTCAAATTTAATTTAAGGCAACTCCAATTGTTACTCCCCCTTAAATTTCTATCTATCCACCTATCAATCTATATATATATATATATATATATATATATATATATATATATATATATATATATATATATATATATATATATATATATATATATACAGTTCAAAATAAAGATAAAACAAAGGAAAATTACAGACTTATGAAAAAAAGGGGGGAAGAAAAATAATAATAAAAAAATAACAAACAACTGGGCAAAAAAAAATTATAAAAAAATTTTTTTTAAATCCGGAAAATAAAAGGTATAATCTTTTCATCAGCCCACACGATTATATCCGCAAAAAAGAGTGCTTTACAATATAGCCAAAGTATGTGTGTATAAAAAGATTGCGTATTTTGTGTATTTATTATGCTTGTATAAAATGATTTTAGAAAGGCAAAAACACAGGATTTGTAAAGAAAGAAAAATCAATCTGATGCAAAATGTACATCTTTTGATGATTTTTTTCCTTGCTTTTGTCTACTGCCCTCTAATATTAGCCATATTTGTTTTAATTGTAGTTGAATCGTTGTCATCATATAAGGCCAAAGTAATTGTAAAGTGAACCAAATTTCAAAGGTGATTTTTTTTTCTTACATCTGCCCTACAGAATTTTGAATCAATATTTTGATAATCTATCAGTAAAAGAATGAATTGAAAATCATGATAAGATGCTTTAATTTCTTTCGTATACCAAGCTCGAAAGTGCACTCCATCTGCAAGAAACATAAACTACATTTTTATTTTTTTTTTATTATTTTTATTTATAATTAGATAACTGAAATTTATCTTGAAAATGGTAATCTTTTGTATACAGATTGCCTGAGAAATTTTAAACTTATTAGTCATGTATCTAATACATTTATTTACTAATTTCTGTGCTTCAAATTTCAATTATATATTTGAATATATATTTCAAAGTAACCATTTCAAAAAGAAGCTATGAACTCTTTTTAAGTTAAATATTTTTTTATAGTGAAAATTTTTATTTTTTTATTTAGTATCTATGATATTATTTAGTTTTTCATAAATAACTGCTTTAAATATCTTTTTTAATGAAATAAAATAATAAATAATAATAAAATGTAGCAAAACTTTACTATAGTTGTTCCTTAATTTATTAAATATTACAATTTTGGAAAAAATCCAATTTAATCAAAAAATGAAAAATCTATGTAAATCTCAGCTTTTGGATATTGCAAAGCATGTAAATGCCGACCAACACCAATGAAATTTAATAATATGTTTTATACTTTTTCATTTATTTTTTGAGACTATGAAATAAAATCGACTGTAATATCTAAATTTCTTATGATGACCCAGCATTCAGTTCAAATGATGCCAATAATTCCAAAAGGAAACATGTAATTAGATGTTATAATTTTGTAACGGAATTTAGTAAGGTCGAAACACGTTGGTACTTTTCTGCTGGCCAGAAAGTTGTGCCATGAATTCAAAGACAAGGTGTTTTTATTTTGTTCTTTATTTTATTTTTTATTTAATTCTTAAAATTGGAAATTTTGTCATATTTTTTATTAAAAAAATGTGCAAAAAATATAACAAATTTCCTTTATTTAATGAATATGGCTGATACACAAATCATTGGAGTTTTTTCTTTACATAAATAGTTCAATTTAGTAATATGAAATTCGTATTACATAATATCTAAGAAATTTCTTTACAACATTATGAGCCTGTTGTTGTTGCTGTAGTTCATTTACGTCGCACTAGAGTTGCACAATGGGCTATTGGCGACGGTCTGGGAAACATCGCTGAGGATGATCCGAAGACATACCATCGAAGACATTGATCCTCAGCAGAGGGGATGGCACCCCCGCTTCGGTAGTCCGACGACCTGTGCGCGAAGTCGAGCACTTCACAGTAGAACAGTTTAACGAGGACCAATACCGCACACCCTCGGTCCCGACACAGACTAATCCAAGTGGTCACCCACCCCCACACTGATAGCAGCCAGTGAAGCTTGACTTCGGTGATCTACTGGGGCATTAAGAGTATGAAATTGATTGTTAAGACATTGTGAATAAAAAGACACAGTAATTCTTTGAATATAAACAAATTTCAAATATAGAAATAATATTATTTCAATATTTTAATATTATTACAGATATAATAACTAATATAATTTCGATTGAAAGTAATATCATGAATTAGATCATTTTTTAAAAAAAAAAAGAATTTAATTCTGATTCACGCTAAAGACAGCAACTACATACGACAGCTGCTACATATTATATTTTATTTTTAGTATCTTGCATATTTCGAATAATATTTTGATGCTTTTACCTTCTATCTAATGTTAAAGTATAGTCCTTTATAAAGTGGAATAGCGAAAAACCTTATCTAAGCTTATGAATTGATAACTGTATAAACCTAAGCAAAGGTGGTGATAGGGGTAGATACTTGTAGTGTTTACAATTGGCGATTGAAATGGGCTACAGGAGGGGCAACACTTCGTATACTTTCACCATTAGCGTGTAAAATCATAAAAGAAAGAAGCACGTTAGTTTCCGTCTTGATTCAGACAGATTAAAAAAAAATTTAGATAAAATACTCGAAAATTATTAAGGAAGGGAAAAAGTTTGTAGTAGATTTGCAACTGAGTTGGAAAGCGGGAGGATCAGGATCTGGAACGGTTTTCTCCCTAGATGGCGAATTCAAGTATTGCGATCGCGAATATAATACATTGTTTTATTTTAACTTTAGCTTAATCCGTTCAATTTTAACTGATAATGAATTAAGATAATTCCACAAGCATGCTGTGATACTACTCAAGAAATAACAAAGGCCGATATTTTATACATTTATCGCCAAATAGTCACTCCAAGCGAGCATGACACGCTTTATTTATGTTGTAATATACATTTTCTAATTTTTATTTAAGGATCATGACTTTTTGGAATTTAAAAAATTACGAAATACTCTTAAGAAGGTAAAATTACGCTCAAATTTAAGCACAAATCATAATAATAAAACTTCCTAGATAATCAAACTTCTTCACACATCACTTCATAAACGTAGCCTAGGTGGAGGTACACCGGAAGTTTTCTATATTTCGTCCAGTTTTAGGAGGCATGTTCAGGGCCGGCTTAAGCATGCCGCGTCCCCTAGGCAATGCTCGTCTCGGCCCCCCCTGCCCCTAGGCATTGCTCGTCTCGCCCCCCCCCCCCTATCGTCTTCTAACTTCTTAATATATTTTTTCGCTAACGCAACACTTTATTCATAATTAAGCTGTTTTTTACTACATAGGTATATTATCACATTATTCAATAAAAATATTGAATCAAACGAAAAGAATATAAGTAATTAATATATGCATTTAAAAAAAAATCATACAATGAGCTTAAATATTAACTCTTCTAACTTTTTTTGTTACAAAATCGTTCAAGGCATCCTGAAAGTTAACCTTTTCCAATACACCATTTTCAATTGCCATTATGGCCAATGAATTTAAACGGTTTTGAGACATAGTTGTACGAAGACAGTTTTTAATTAATTTCAACTTGGAAAAGTTTCGTTTTTCAAGCGTGTTGTGTTAAAAAAGCTGCTCTTGCTGTATAGTCATCTGATTAGTCGGCGTTAAAATTACCGCGATAAAATTGCTTGCGATTATATTACTGCGTTATATATGAACTAACTACCATAATATAAATATCTAATTTGGAATGCGTTCAGAAATGTACTAAAATAGCGTCGATGTAATGTACAGAGCAAGACAATCGTCATTGAAATTTCGAATTAAATTTTTACTGTTTAAGAAACATTGTCAATTTTTTTCTCTGTAGCACAGGGCCCCTGAACGTGGCGGGGCCCCTAGGCAGTTGTCTACAGTGCCTAATGGATAAAACGGCCCTGGGCATGTTATTGTTTGCTATTAGCACCCATTTTTAAAAATGTAAAAATAAAGCACCGGCTAAATTTTGCTCGAAGAGAGAAGAGTTATACAAAAAAAATCTTTCAATATGCCTGCTGTAAGAATGATCTCTTAACCATCGATATTGCATATATACATATGGATGGAGTTTCTACTATAGGGAGAACTGAAAGGTCTTGACTGCCTATACTTCCTTATGTGTTTTGAAGCCATTTGACTCATATCGTGATCATTGTGCTTAGAGATTCTCTTGAGTAGTATTTTTTGTATATTTGTATTTGTTATCAAATTTATTATTTGTGTTTGAAAGAAGAATCGTTATAATAATCGTCATTTGAAGACCTGTCATTTCAAGATATAGGAATTGTCATTCGAATAAAGAGTATTTATAAGACACTTGCTACCTTGTTAAAGATATACCAACTTCGAAATTTAAACCTAAATCATAATTTGCAAAATGAACTTAATCTCGCTGCTCGAACACTATCCTAACATTTACGTATGATGGTGCCTGGCTTACACCAAGAACAAACAGTAATAAACAAGAAAAAAGAGGCCAAATCAGATCTGCTAAAAAAAGCGAGTTCTTTCTAAATCTAGCAACCATGTCACGTTTCTTAGCAATCCATTTATAAATACCTAAAACAAATTTTCACTTTAAACTCACCACACCAGAATTACTTAATATCATTAATATCTTATGAAATACAGCAGATTTGAGATCCGAAATTATATAATTGATTTCTTTTATTGAAAACAATATTATGGGTTTGAAAATATCGCCTAGCAGAATAAACTGTAGTAAGCAGCTATTGGCGATCGCAACACTCGAGTACGCCATCTGGTGAGATTAGTAGTAGTAGTAGTAGTTCATTTACGTCGCACTAGAGCAGCACAATGGGCTATTGGCGACGGTCTGGGAAACATCCCAGAGTATGATCCGAAGACATGTCATTACAATTTTGATCCTCTGCAGAGAGGATGGCACCCCCGCTTCGGTAGCCCGACGACCTGCACGCGAAGTCGAGCATTTTACGGTAGAGCAGTTTAACGAGGACCCATACCGCACATCCTCCGTCCCTACGCAGACTGATCCAAGTGGTCACCCACCCGCACACTGACCGCAGCCAGTGATGCTTGACTTCGGTGATCTGTTGGGAACCGTGTCAGTCCACTGCGGTCAGTCCAGAACGATCAGTCCACTGCGGGACGGGGGAGAGACCGGGTTCATGCTTGGGACCTTCTCTCTTCCCTCTCCTCCTCTTTTCAGTTGTATAGGAATGTACTACGATATTTTCCCCTTTCTTAATATTTTTCCTTTTCATTTAATAAAAATATTTTTGAAAATTTCCGTGATGCTTTTCTTTAGAACTATGTTTAATGTATTGTAGTTTTCAGTTCCATATAGCTTTCCAACTTAAAAGATTTTAATCTATATGAAAATCAAGAGAGAAACTAACGCACTTCCTTCCTCTACGACTCTCCACACGCTACTGGGGAAAGCATGCGCCATAGTGTTGCCATAGGTAGAGAGTTCTGCTCTAAGCCACCTGCAGCCCATTTCGATCGCCAATGTGCTTTCTAACCAGATGTTGTAGTTGTTGTTGTAGTTTCATTTACGTCGCCCTAGAGCTGACAATGGGCTATTGGCGACGGTCTTGGAAACATCCCTGAGGATGATCCGAAGACTTGCCATCACAATTTTGATCCCCTGCAGAGGGGATGACACCCCTGCTTCGGTAGCCCGAAGACCTGCACGTGAAGTCGAGTACTTTACGGTAGAACAGTTTAACGAGGACCATACTACACACCCTCGGTCCCTACCCAGACTGATTTTTATTAAAGCAAAGAAAGACGTATTTTATTATAGACATATTATTGTAGACGTATTTATTTATATGGACATAATTTGACATGCGCAACAGAAGTTTGTCTGAAGTTTGCCTCTGATCAATTTAACTCTCTTTTGAAGAGACCGACGACTCTCATATTCGATGTATTTTATCTGTTAGTTAATCCAAAAATTCGATGACTGATTACATCATTGAATCACCTCTCATGGTTGATTTTGGCATGCAATATTTATTTCCCTGTTACACACGTCTGAATGAAACACGTAACATCATATGTATTTTGTATAATATGGTGCACACTGAGAAAAAAGGTTTAGTCAAAACTACCAGAATATGGTAAAATTTACTCTCTTTCTGGCTCTATGGGAACATCGAAAAGCTTGATAATTTTCACCAAAGTGATTTGGAAATGATTTTTGTAAAATAAACAATAAAATATGGTTTTACAAGTGATAAAATTTGGTAAATGCGGAAAAATTTGATAATTTTATCATGATATAAAAACCATTTATTCGGTTGAATTTAATTTTCAGATTTATATTTTCTACTAAATTTGTAGTAATAAAAAAATAATTTTGAAACCCAGAATTTCAGGTAAGCCGTTGCAATATGAACAGAAAAAAATATCTAATGAATGTGTTAAATTCCGTATATTTCAGTTTTATTATCAGAATTATGATTTTTTTTACTAGAAATGTCATGACCATACAGTACGATAATTTTAGCAGAATTTTTTTCTTCATGCAGTGATCAAAACATTGTTTCAAAATTTCGTTTTTGAACAACGTCTCCAAAGATATTTTTACTTTTTTTTTAAAACAATATTTGATACAGAACTGAATGGAAGCAGTTTTACAAGCATCAGCTATGTAAATGTTGCATTAAATTACCGCATGTTGCATAGTTTTGACCAAAAACTTAAAAAAAAGATGTGTATTGAAATTAGTAAACAGTAGTGCATCAGAATCTGTTATTGAAATCAAAAAATCTCTTAACTTAGTTTTGCAAATATATGTAACTAGTTCAAAAATTTGTATTAAAACTTTTTTTAAATAACATGTATTGTAATATTTTTCTATTCCTTATATATATATGCTTTCTAACCAGATGTTGCAGTTGTTGTTGTAGTTTCATTTACGTCGCACTAGAGCTGACAATGGGCTATTGGCGACGGTCTGGGAAACATCTCTGAGGATGATCGGAAGATATGCCATCACAATTTTGATCCTCTGCAGAGATGATGGCACCCCCGCTTTGGTAACTCGACGACCTGCACGCGAAGTCGAGCACTTTACGATAGAACAGTTTAACGAGGACCATTACACCGCACCCATGGTCCCTACGCAGACTGTTCCAAGTGGTCACCCACCCGCACGCTGACAGCAGCCAGTGATGCTTGACTTCGACGATCTGTTGGGAACCGTGTCATAGCTATCAGTCCAATGAGGGACTTTCTAACCAGAAGTAGAACAGATTAAGAGCTTGCGTTGTTTTTTGCATTTATATTGAAAATGCCATTCATATGTCCAAACTGGAAAACGTATATAAGTTTTCGATTGAAATAGAGAATATTTTTCAGAGCCTGTACTTGTTTTGTCGAATGGAAGAAGTTACTGATATTGCGAGTGATCTGATCCACGTGCTTTGTTTAATATCTAATTGGTGCACTATACTTTCATTAACTGATTTGCATGCAGTGAGAATAAGGATTTAAATAACAAAACACCCTTTTTCGGCCGTACAAAATTAACTGTTAACCGATCTATTGTTATGTTTTTTAAGTTTGTTTATGATTGGCAGCTGATACGCGCAAGAATTGTTTTGAAAATGAGATTTTCTTAGCTGTCTTCTAGGATTTTGAATTTTTTGTAACCATGATTTTTTTATCTAAATATGCTAAAATTTTACAAAAGTTATTATTATTTTTACTGAGACAATATTTGATTTAAATCTTTGTGACCAATCGTTTTTCATTTAAAACAATTTTTTAATCCCAATTTATGTGCTGATATCTAGTTCCAAAATAATGGTATTAATTATTTAATAATTAACTCAGCAAAACTTATATATATTTAGAATTTTTAATAAAATGTCTTTGATATTTTATTACTATTTTTAATTGAGTTAACAGTATAAAGTTGTATTTTACATAATTTAATATTACATCTTTAGGATAAAATGAACTGATTATTTTAATTAAGAATGATTTCTATTCAAAAACAAGTATACTCATTGTATATACTTTTAGGGCAAAAAAATTGGCGTGCGTGATAAGTATGCTTTCAGCATGATTGAAGCTACCTTCTAAAAGAAATCTACTCTGTAAAATATGAAGGTCAGAAGAATGATTTTACATGGGTATGATATTAGTTTTGTAATTTTTTTTTCTTCATAAAATGTTTATATAGTTGTAGGGCAAGATATTGAGTGCATTGGAATTCATATGTTTTCTATGTTATTCAAAAAACTTATAATAATTAGGTAGCTACTGTCTCTAAGAGCATGTTTGAAATTCATTACAAGTTATGTTGTTACATTTTGTCTGCATATCTACTATAAATTAAACTAATATTTATTGTTTACTATATGATAAAAAAATATAATTTGTTATATTTTTTTCCTTGCTATTAAAATAGTTTCTACTTTAGTTTAGATTATCTTTTTTTAACAAGTATAAGAAATTTAGGAATTAATTCTAAATCTGAATGGAGAACAAGAGAAATAAGTTTGCAGAGTTTCTCTAATAACTAATGGAAGTCAAACAATTCAAGAATTGAACTTTTATAATTTTATTAAATGAATCATTAGACTGATTTTGACATTAAAATTGCAGTTTTAAAGCAATAAATTCGTAGGAGATAAAGCAAGGTTAGTTGCTTTAAGCAAATGTAATTTAAATCAGTGTATAAACCAAATGGGGTTTTTTATTTTTTTAAAAAAAAAAATCTGTTTATTTCGTTAAAAAAAATTGAACATTTTTAATAGTATTTATATACATATATGTATGAATACATTTAGTTTAAATTGAAGCTAATAAAACATAAATTTGCTCATAAAATTTTTTGAATTGAGTTGCGAATATGACTCTCTAATTACTTTAAATAAAGATGTATATATATATGTGTGTGTGTAATTTTTAAATCTTTACGTATACTACATTCCTACAAAAATATCGATAAAAATAAATTATGATAAGCAAATTTAAGATTGAAACATAATGCCTCTAAAAAATTTTAAAATAAACAGACTACCAACAACTTCACATTTTGAAAGTTTTTAAAACAAGTTAAGTAACACAATTATTGAACAAATTAAGGTAAAAAGTTAAAGAAACTTTTTATAACTTATTAAAGATTCATGCTTGGTCTGATGAGCCTTATGAATATCAAAGGTCTGATGAGGTATTTTTTATATTTTTCAATTGATTTTTAATATTTTCTGTGTTCATATTTAAATTTTACACTTGGTGTGTAAGTTAAGCGCTAGTATCTGTTTACCTGTAAGTCAGGGTTGCTTTAAATATGTGTTCTACAGTTCGTAAGAGTTATTTGGCATTGCATTTTGACATAGTGAGTTGCTGTTAGTATAGACTGCCTTTAAGAAGATGAAGCCATTATCAAGAGCTCACTGATTTTGAATGTGGTTGTGTAATAGAGCTACAAGAAGGTGGATTTTCTTTCCACCATATTGCAGAAATACTGAGGAGAAATGTATCTACTGTGCATGATTTTTTAACCCTCGTTGAACAACCGACCCAATTTTTTGGGTTTACCACTGCCAATGTTCAACTCCGTAGCCTTGTAATTTTAAACTCAATCCAGAGGAAAAGGGAACTCCTGGATCAAGTATATGGAGAAATCTGTCTTTGTGTAGGGCTTTTTGATTGAACTAACCCACATTTGCGTTACATGAAAAGGAAAACCACCAAAACCTCCCACGGCTGGCCTGATGGTGAGAGGGCTCTATCCCTTGATTTGTCTACCACTGAGGATATTTTATGTCAGCACTGTGGTCAGTGCAAGTCAGATGTGGAATTCGTATCGTCCAGCCATCAATGGGATTCAAACTCGGAGATGCAACTTCTGATGCAGTATGGCTCTGGCGAACCGTACTGCATCAGAAGTTCGAGCTGCTGATGGCACTGCAGTGACACAACACATTGTTACAAATCGGCTACTTCAAGTGTACGACTCCAAGCGAGACGCCTTGTGGCTTGTATTCCACTCATTCCAAACCACTGCCATTTACTACATAAATAGTGTTGAATTACAGCTTAGTGGAGATCTATCGTGTTTTCTGATGAAAGTCTGTTCTGCCTGTGACAACTGTATATCAGTTAGAAGGTGGCCAAGTGAACCCCTGCTACCAACCTGTCTCTAGCCTAGACACACTGGACCTACACATGGAGTTGTGGTTTTTGGTGCTATTTCCTATGACAGCAGAAGCACTCTCGTGGCTATTCCATGCTCCTTGACTGTAAATTTGCTCATCAACTTGGTGATTCAACCTGTTTTGTTGCCATTCATGAACAGCATTTAGTTGGGTATTTTCCAACTAGATAATGGTCGCCCTCTTACTGCTATTGTAACCTAACATGCTCTACAAAATGTCGACATGTTGCCTTCGTCTGCTAGATCACCCGATCTTTCACCAATTTAGCATGCATCATTGGGCAAAAACTTCAGCGTCCTCCACAACCAACATTAACTATCCCCATATTGACTGACCAAGTGCAACTGGCATGCATCCCACAACCTGTCATATGGCATCTGAATTACACAATGCATGCCCGTGTGCATTCAAAATTCTGGTGGTTGCACCAATTATTAATGTATTAATATTTCACATTTGAAATGGTTTTTCTCTTAATTGCATTAACCTGTGATCTTGCAACTTTAATCAAATAAATATCTTACTCAAACAAATGCATTGCCGAAATTTCATTGCTCTTCATTAATTTTTTCTTGGTGTTGGAATTTTATTTTCTATCAGTGTAGATATTCATTTTATTTAATGCTACATTATGTTAAAAAGCATGGGTGTTTTGTTTTCTATTTCAGCAGTTCCCAATTTCTTTTGGCCACGGAACTTTGGATGTTCAACCTACTTTTTACGGAACCCTGAGAAATTTCATATGCAATTGTGAACAAACAGCTGTTATTTATTTTGAAAATAATTAATGACTGCATTTTTATTATTAATTTGAAAACATTTAATGAAAAATGACACCTTTAATAGTTCAGTTTTATGGCAGACAAGTGAATTTAAAGGCCTAGAGTGGTATCAGTCTAGTTCTTAATCAGATTTTTTTGTGTGCATAAACTGAAAATAAATGAGCTGAAATGTTGTTTTCTTTTAAACAAAAATTAACTTTGTTTGAAAGGATTAAAATAAACTTTGAGAATAATTATCAGAATAATTAAAAATTAAGGAAAACTAAGTTGGATATAAATTTTATTACATGGTTAATTCTTAATTGTAAAACTTATGTTATTTTCTAACATTTTGTACAGTAAAAACCAAACACCTGCATGATTATTTGAAATTAATCTATGCATGTTTTATTCCATAATTTTTTTTTCAAATATGAAAGAATAAATATACTTAGTTATTGCTCAAACAGTGACAATAGATGAGAATTAAATAATACATATTCTTCTTTTTGAATGAAGCATAGTGTGTCTCTCATAGCTCTCCATTTCACTATTTGTGACCAGATAATTTGCCTCTTTCCATTTTTTGCCAATTGTATACTGTACAGTACTTTTAGGTCTTCCTCTATTTCTTTTGCCCTGAGGATTCCAATCAAAAATTTGTTTTGCTTTGAATTTCTGAGGTTTACATACACCATGACCAATCTATTTCTAAATACTTTTTTTAATTTCCAGTTAATTTTTTTTTTTATGCTGTTTTAAAATTTTCTACTTTACGAATTTTATGAAACCACTTGATATGTAAGATTCTTCTTAAATTGTTAAAAAATGCTTGCAGTTTTTTTATGTTATTTTAATTGTAGTGTCACGTTTTTGTATTTCCAGAATTTATTGAGAATTGCATAACTGCGATGTGAATTAAATGCATGCACTTAATACAAATGATTATTTTTTTAATGTACATTTTTTACAGGTTATGAACTTTACCTCTTTGATGATCTGTCTCTTGTATGATGGGTGATATGTTAATTACACAACCAGAAAAAAACTCTATTTTTGAAGTCAGTGGAATGCTTCAATCTTCATTTAATAAGCTCTTTGAGTTTCTACAAAAAGAAATACTTTGTGATGTTGTGATAAAAGCTGGCAGTAAATCTATAAAGTGTCACCGTAATGTGTTAGCTTGTTGTAGCCCTTATTTTCAAGCTATGTTTACAACTCCTTTAGCTGAAAGTAAGCAAAATGTGATAACAATAGGTGATATTGATGAAACAACTATGGAAATGCTAATTAAATTTGCGTATACTGCCAAGATTGAATTGAATATATCAAATGCTCAAGCGTTGTTACATGCTTCTTCAGTTCTACAGTTTGATTCCTTAGCTCAAACCTGCTGTGAATTCATTGGCTCACAACTTCATCCTAGTAACTGTCTTGGAATTCGTCAGCTGGCCCATCAACTTAATGAATTACAACTTATTAAAGCTGCTGATGAATTTACTAAGTTGCATTTTAGAAAAATCATCTTAGAAGAAGAGTTTGTTTCCATTAGTGCCAAACATTTAGAAGAAATAATATCATCTCAGGATCTTTTTGTAGACAATGAAATAGAAGTGAGTATATTTATATTTTGCTAGGTGTGATATTAAACTATTTGACATGATCGAATAATTAACTATTTGACTGACCAAAAAATTTTGTTAGTAAATATATGTCTGATTTAACTGTAAATCAATGCTACAATTTGTTAATAACTTAATGTTGCAAAACTGCAAAGTACTCGTGTTTTTAAGTAATGGTTCGAAAAAAAGTATATAGTTGTACTTAGAAATCTAGTGGAATAAAAACATGCCATTATGAAGTACTAACAGTCTCTATTGGACGCTATAATGTGTGAGAAATCCTTCCTGGCAAATTCTCTGTTCACCTTTATAAGTAATTTAAATAGAGAAAAAATGAGTTTTGTTGAACTTAGAGTTTATAAATTTTCAAAATATCAAAATGCTAACAAATACTACTCAATAGCTAAAATAATCAAAATGCTAAAATAACAAATTACGGCAGAATTGTGTTTTGGGAAAGTTATTTTTAATAATTTGTTTGCATTTTGATATTTAAAAAAACATTTGGAACTTTATAGTTTACCTTAGATTTGCCTGAGCTCATTTTTCTCCCAACTTTAAATTTTAAAATACTACTAATAGAAGTAAAACAGAATTCTCCATTAAAAATTTCTTCTGTAGTATAGCGCTCTGTTATAAGCATTCTTTCTCCTTTCTTCTCATTTTGTAAGTTATATTTTTATTTTATAAATTTTGACTTTCAAATAAATCCAATTCTTTGGTTCAAAATATCTATTATGGTGGGCCATTATACAACATTAAAAAGAAAAATTCTGAAATGGAATAAAGCAGTAGCTCAAAAATTTATTCCAATATGACACAAATAAAATGGTATAAAGCTGTTTTCAATTAAAAGAAATTTTGAGGGCTCTACCTACAATTGAAAAATAAAATTCAGATAAAAAGAAGTACATCTTTACAATAGAATGCTATATATATATATACACACACACAAAGCAATAGTATACAAAAGTTGCTTCTTGATATCTCAAAAAATTTTTATAACTTTTATCCATAAAGGTATAAATCTTGAAGTCTCGACGAAGTACTGAAAATGGGGTTCGAAATAGAAAAAAAAAGAGTATTTTCAATGAAAATCTGATAAGTTTAAGTTTTAATGAAAATAAAAGGAAAGTTTGACTGTTATAATATTGAAATAAAAAAAAAGAAAAGAAATTATGGGATACTAACAAGAAAATATTGCAATCAAATGGCAAAATGATTAATAATTGTGAAATTTTGAAATCTTTTTCACAGTCAAATGTCAATTTTTCATTTTTCTAAGTCTTTTTGCATTGATGTACTTTTATCATTAAACAGTATTTTTTTTAAAAAAAGAAAAATGATGAATAAAAGTGACCGGTAGCTTATTTAGTTTAAGTTGCCACTCTTTCTTGTTAACTCCCCATGTGGCAGGTGGTTATTTTCAGGTGATGAAAGTAGCTTTGACATCAAACAAAACTATTAATGCTCACTATAAAAGGTTTAAACTACCACTCTGGTATGATGTGTGTCAGCATTCTTTTTACTCTTAACATTTTTTCTCATAAAAATGCTTTTTCAAACTTGCAATTTTCAGCTTCTTTTTTTTCTAATTATGTTTAACAGTAGATTTGACTTAAATTATAACTTAAAGTCAGAGTTTTTTAAAAAAAAAATTTCTTGTTTCTTATGTGTTCTTATTTATTGCAAACATATATCCATGTCAGTACATTTACATAGCTGTCAACTCTTCTGCATTTATGCTCCATTTTCTGCTTTTTTGCCCTGAAATTTAAATCATCTATGTTTTGAAATTTGAAGTGCTTCATCTTTTTAGAACTACTTATGTATAAACATGCATGTGTGAGGAGAAACTCTTTTGCCTTTTAATGGTGTCTTGAATTTTTACTATGCTTCAACTTAATGTTGTAGGTCATTAATTAATGCAAAACATGAGATGATATATGGATCTGATGATAGATGCAAAATATAAATGCATCTAATAGTATAAAAAAAAAGATAATTCATATCGATTTCAGATTTATTTTAGCTGATTATGTTAAAAAAACTAAATCAAATTGTGTACACTATATTCCAGTAACTGTACTGTTCTAAATAGAGAATAAAAATTGAAAATGTGTAAAATCCTCTTCATTAAGTAATTTCTTTTGTAATGAATCATCTGCATTTTAAAATTCAGTATAAAATTTAATTTGTTGTTATATGCGTTTAGTAAAATTGTTACAGTTTATAATCCCAATATTAATTTTTTTTTCTAAAGGTTTACGAAGCAGTCATGCTTTGGATCAAACATGATGTAAACAAAAGGAGAGATTCACTTTCAAAATTACTCTCAAAAGTTCACCTTCCTCTTTTACCGCTGTCATATTTGAGAATGTATGTAGATTCCGATTCATTAGTGAGAAAAAATTTAGAATGCCGAGATTTATTAGATGAAGCTAGACATTATCAATTGTGGCAAGTTAGTAGATTGCCAACCACCCATTTGCCAGTCAATCAAAGAACAAGACCTAGGAAGAGCTATGCTGGTAATTAATCTAATTGTTTTTTTTTTTCCTTCAATGTAATTGGTTGCACTTTTGGAGCAAAAATTATTTTTTCTTTCCTCATATTTATCTTTGCAATTAAACTACTTTTTAGTTATATTAAAATTCTGTTATTGAACTCTGTTATGTTAATCTGAATGTTTCATCTAAGCTGTAGCTGTCTTCCTTTTTTAGGGGTGATATTTTGTGTTGGAGGAAGAGGAATGAATGGCAACCCTTTTTCATCTATAGAATTCTATAGTTGGTACCATCAAAAATGGGTTAAACTGAATAGTATGTCTACAAGTCGTCGACATGTAGGATGTGTTTCTTTAAAAGGTATTTAAGTAAGGCATTATTTCTTCATTGCATTCTTTTGTAATCAATTTTGTATTAGTGTCTATGAGTTACAATACAGTGATAAAGGCACTAAACTGTCTGTCATTATGAAGTACCAGGTTTCAGCTTGTATCCCATCCAACTTCAAATCCATAGATACCGAATTGCCTTAGCAACAAAAATGGCCAGTATACAATGTTGGTAACATTACCACTATCATGCTGTTGATCATGAAATTGTAGGAATTAACTGCTGTTACCACCTTGACCTACAATGGGCTGTTACAGGAGTACTTTTTTTAATTTTTATTAGCATGCATGCCTGTACAAGGTAATTGCAAACTGAAGAGCAGGCAATGTTACAAATGACATAATTATCAAGTTTTCTGCATTAAAAATAAGTTGTTTTTTTTAATTATTGATATGTAGCAAGTAATTCATCAATGGTAAAAAATTCTAGTTCTTAGATGCTTTGTGTGTACTAGAGTAAAAAAGTTATTGGTGTTTAGAATTTCACACCAACAACAGAGGAAAAGAACATTTTAGACATCATACATTTAGTTACAATCGTATTAGATATGAGTGACCCTGTGTCTAAAATACTTGTCTTAAAAGTTCTTAAAAATAAAAATGTCTGCTACGAAATAATAAATAGATTTACGAAAAGGGGTCTTAAAATTTACAGCTTTATTTTAACATGATATTAATAAAAGTTAGATAAAAATTATTATACATTTGTTAAATCAATTTTTATGAAAAATCTTTTAAATAAGCAAACATAATATTATATTAAATGCATCAAGTCTAGAATAATTTTGTTGTTTGAAGAAAAGAATATGAAAAAACACTGGATCAATTGTGCTTTGAACAAAATTGTTTGTTACAAAGATAGGTAAACTATTTAGGCCTCTATTGTTAGGCATGAAGTTAAAATTTTACTAAACATTCATATTTATTTTTATGCATAAAAATTTCATAAATAGTATCATAATCAAAAACTGTGTATTTTGACTTCACATATTTAAATTAAATATGAGCAACTTTGTAAATGAACTGAATGTTACCTTATGTTACCATACTATTAGATATATTTCAACATTCTATTATAGGAAAATAAAATTATTTTAACTTTTACTTTGCTACAAGTAAGCAAAAAACGAAAAGAAAAAAAAAAGAGTTTGGTGAATTCTGGGAAAAAGGAGACAAGGGGCTTAAATTTTTTTAATTATTTGGTCACACATTATTTTCTTCAGAAATATATGAATTTCTTGAATCATAACATATTTTTTCCAATTAACTTATTAATTTTCTGAAAATCAGGGACAAAGTCACTTTTACTCTGTACAGTTTTCTAACCACGAAACAGCCCTATAATTTAGTGACATAATAACTGTCCTTCCGTTACCAAAATATTGCATCCCAACTATCTCACCTAGAACCTTTTAGGTTTAGAAATCAATGTTTTTGTGTACAAAGTAGAATTATTTCATTAATTAATACAAAATAGTTAAAATTTTATTGGGTTTTTATTTTAGTAGCTTTTTATTGGTAACAGAAGGACAAAAAATATGGTAACAGAAGGACAGAAAATATGGCAACAGAAGGACAATTATCTATAATCTTATTTAGATCCGAACTTTTAAAATCTTTAAAGTAAAACAAATTAATTTTAAGTTAGTATTCAAAATCGAAACACATGTAAATAATATTTACACAGAAATTTTTTTCAAAAAAAATTCTTCCATAATATGTGTTCAAAATAAGAAAATTTCATGTTTAGAAATTACAAAGTGTATGAAAATCATTTTGATGAAAATTATCTAGATGTTCATGAAAACGTTTGACATGCTTAAAATGGGAGTAGTGAGTCACAGAAAATAATAAATCTGTAACTAAAAGGATGTAAAGTCTTAGTTAAATAATGTTTTCATCTTCTTGAAGGAAAAATCTGCGCATTTTAAAAGCACTCTTACATGAAAAAATAACACAAATTCTTCATAGAAAGTAAAATAAAAAATGCAAATGAAAAATCTGTAGCAGTAGTAGAAAATTTTGCTGGTAAGTACATAGGGTGTTCCAATTCCTCACAAAATCACCATTACCAAAGATTATTAACAGTTTTTGTCTTTTTCAAAAATCAATTACAGTTTTCATTATGTGAAACACTGTTTTATGACTGATCTTAATTTCAATTCATGGACAATGAATCAACGGTCTGTGCAAAGGAGACCGCTCATCTGATGCTAAAAATTGGAGGGCTAACCTTTGTGATGCAAATTCACAGTTTTAAATTCAGTCAGCACTAAGCACTTTCACCCATTATGCAATTGGCCTACATGGTAATACATTCTTGCAACAGCTTTGCTAATATTCCAGTACATTTCTGTCATGGGTAGCCTTTGTTTTAATCTACTACTGCTGATTACTTAAATAAAGTGGCTGAAACAGCACTGTAAAGTTTCACACACACTGCAAATGCCCCTTTTACTAAATCGATAGTTTTACGTATTAAGTACACTGGCAACAATACTGGATACTTTGCTATCCTGTTAGGATGCACTAGATATTCTACGACTTTCTGAACTAAGTTGTTGCTGCTATATTTATAACCCTTTGAGTTATGTGAAAACTAGTATGAAAGTCAAAAGAACTTTTTTTTTTAACATTCTTTTCATTTTTATTAGCTGTGAGTAATGTTGAAAACTTTCTATTTCAAGTATTAAAATTTTAATTTTTTAATAATGTTCATTCCTAGATTATATAAAGCAACTTAATTTGTATATTAAATGCTTTATATTAATAATAGTAAATAAAATGTATTCACTAAATACAAAATCCTTTCTCAAACTGCAAAATATTTATATGTATATAATAATATTCTGCTCAAAACAATTAAAGGATATTGTAAATCATGTTTAAAATAACGGTATTAGCATTTTTTTTTTTATAAAGTAGAAGATAATCATTAATGCAAGTTTTTCTTATTTTTAAACTTCTCAGTATGCAAATTTTAAGTTTGATATCAAAGACATTTGATTTGGCTTTCAACTTAATGTAAGACAAAGCGGAAAAGAATGATCGACATATCGACATTCCGTAAGCGCATTGTTTCAATGAGTGCAATGTCTCAACAAAGTCATTTAACTGAATCAGAAACTTCGAGAGTTTCTAGCCAGTTAAATGGAGCTAAACACAGGCCGAAGTAGCAGAAGCCGTTGGAGTGTCTCAAAGCGCAATTTCCAGGATTTGGAACCGTTTCTTGGAGACTGAAAATGCAAGCTGAAGATCAGGGCAAAGGCGTAGATGTGCAACAACGCCTATTGAAGTCCATTATTTAACGGTAACGTCTTGGAGACAACGAAACACCTTCACTCAGCTACTGGCACTACAGTTTGAACACAAACTGTCCAACCTGCAGCACCTTCATTCTATAGGCCTATATGCTCGCCGACCAATGGTGTGTGTCACGTTAGCAGCAAGGCTCTGTTGCGCCCACAGGGAGTGGGGAACAGAGCATGTGAACTGGAGGAGAAATGAATGGCATAATATTTCTTTCTCTGACGAGTCCAGTTTTTTTGTTCATCCTGATTATAGGCATATTTTCTTCTAGAAGGAACATAGCACTAGGAACAATCCTGCATTCATGCACGAAAGTGTAAGATTTGGTAGTGGGAGAGTGGTGGACCAATCTCCATATCATTCGAAGTGGAGCTCTGACTGGTCGCCAATCCTGAGACCTATTATAGTTCTTTACGCTGCAGCAATTGGTGATGACTTCATGTTAACGGCTCACAACTGCGGGCCACATCGTGCTAACTTGGTGAATGATTTTCTCTTAGAGGAAGAAATCATACGAATTGATTTGCCAGCAAGTTCTCGGGACATGATCCCAGTTAGGCTTGCTTGGGACATTCTAGGTCAACAGATTGCTGGACGCCTACCACCACCACAAACTCTCAAAGAACTGGAAAGAGCTCTTCTGGAGGAGGAGTATGATAGAATTCCCCACCCAGCCCCTTATTTATAACCTCAATGAATCAATACCTCAAAGGTGTTCAATGTTGCTGGTCATCCGGGAAAACTATACTCCTACAAAAAACTATTTGCTTTTAAGGGAACACCTTTTTTATTTATTTTTTCTCATATGCACAAATTGTGTTTTTTTCTCTGTCGTACCCAAATACTCTAAAAAGCATTTTTTTCTGCCAAACAAATGTCATTTTTATCTCATATAGCCTACTACGTCTGTCGATAATGTATCATTCTCCAGGTGGAAGATCACCACACAACCTCAATATCCTTTAATTGTTTTGAGCAGTGTATTTTGTTTCAAATACAAGACTTCAAATATTTAATCATTGATTTTATAAGGCGTGGGTATATTAAACAAAATAAAATGAAAATTTTAAGTAATTAACCTGTCTCCCTTTATTTTTTATTTATTTATTTTTCTTAAGTTATTTTCAAAATATTCAAATTTATATCTTAGAAAATGTTTTTAATTATTGTTCTAGGAATAACAAATGTTTGTACGTTATTGAATCTGCCAGTATTCACTTTTGTTAATTAAGTTGCCAGTTAAAATTTTTGCTAATAGAATTTAATTAGCCTTCTTTGTATGAAGCATATATCTGACTTTTATAGGTAAAATATATGTCGTTGGTGGTCGTGATGAAAATGTTCATATGTCAAGTGCAGAGGTCTTTGATCCTATGACGAATGAATGGTCTTCTTTGTCCTCAATGTCTACTCCAAGGTAAATAACATTTATTATCAATTTCTACTATATTTTCTTGTAAAATTTAAGTAGATTACATCAATTTCTACTTACTGATTAAAGGAAATTTTTATTTTTAAATGACATTGTTTCTTTAACTCTTTATAAGGCCATTTTTTCCCCAGTATTATTTTGTTAAAGTATTTTTAGGATTGAGAATGAATTTTAAAAATGAAACTAATAATACTTTTTTGTTTGTTTTAAAAATACGAATAATGAGAATAATAATCAAAGAGACAAATAATCAATGAGAAATAATAAAATGAATGAATGTACAACTTCATGCCTCTTGACTTCACGTAACCTTTACTGTTACCCTCATTTATGTAAACATAACTTCCATTGTTTTGCTTATTTTTGCTTTTTGTATTTTCTGAAGTTTCTAGCAGAAGCCTCACATATCATAAGTAGAAAAATAGCATCCCATTGATATTTAAAAATTAATGAAGCTGGTGGAAAATATGTTTTTCATCCTTTAAATTGCACAATTAGAAGAAGAAAAAAAATATATGTTTTAAAAAAAACCAAATGCTATTCTGACATTTTGTGCTTCACTTTTTAAGTAACTAGTTTACGAAATTTCATAAAATTATTTTTTCTTAACTAGCAATAAAGAAAATTTTATTTGTAATTTTCTGTCGTCGTGAATCCTGCTAAAATTATATTCCATTTTGTATATTTCCAGGATGCATTTTAGATTTTATTCCTTTCAAAAATACTTAAATCACTATGGTAAACCTAAGTATTTTGTTGCAGAGATGTCTGGACATAATATTTCTGTTGAATTAAACAGGTTGATTACTTAGGCACTAAAGAGGAAATATTGATAGTAAAAGCATTTCATTTCTTTTATTGTGTAAGAGTAAACTATCTGTGACTACCACTATATATTAACAATCAGGCCCGGACTGGGATCTAAAATCGGCCCGGGCATTTTGGAGACATCGGCCCTCTAACTCACATAAACACCGCGTGCACGAAGCGTACGCGGCTCCTAATGTATCATTCTTAGTCATTTTTTACTTATAAATTCTCATGAACGTAAGTTAATTTATCGAAGTAAGAAAGTAGATAAAAATTGCTTACTAATCCTTTAGAGAATATATTTCAGTTTAAAATAAATGGTTCTTATGAGGTAATAGGTTGATAAAATCAAAAAGAAGGTGAAAGATGAAGAGTAAATAAAAATATTTATTATACTACACATGCATGAATGATTTATATAAAAAAAAATTTAAAAATAAATTTGATGCTTCTTCAAAAGTCACTAAATTAAAATTAAATTTAACTTTTGAAGAGGCTCACTATTTTCTGCTACTTGATCGATTATGTCGTCGCTATCTAATTTCATTAATAGATTTTTTTTCTATTTGCCATTACCATGAGAGCATTCAAATTATCAGAAGATAAAGTACTCCTCATTCTATTTTTAATTATTTTTAATGATCTTTCACAAGCCACCTGACTTTTTGACAATGTTAGTAAGAATTTTAATGCTAGACTAATTAAATTGGAAGAATTGGTCAATCAATTGAATCTCAGTTGTAACATCTTGTGGCAACAAATAGCACAATTTTTGAACGCACTGCGTGTCTCACATTTTAGACTTACTTCTTCTGTTTCCAAAGAAAAGTCGTTATTTCATTTGAATGATCTTCTGTGATTATTTTATAATCTCCTAAGTCTGAATTTTTCAGTTTTTCCCAATGTAAAGCTAAATTTCTTAGTTCAATCCGAAAACTTTCACCTATAGCTGTTTCGTCAAATTTTAGCAAGAGTTTGCTTAGCTCATTTAGTTCGCCAGATAGAAGCTTGTTAAGACGTTTTTCAGGAAAACGTTTCGGATCTAGATAGGAAAAATCGGCGTACAATTTTCCATTTGCCAGAAATCGGCGTTCCATTGACGCTACAACTGTGCTGAAAATAATGTTATGGACGTTTATCTTAAATGCAGTGGTTTCATCATCAAAAACTGTTTCATTCGACGCTGTCTCACCCGGTATCAATTTTCTTTTCTTCAATCTTTTTTATGGAAACTTTGTTTGAATTTCAGTTTCAGTTTCTTCAAGCTCCTTATTTGCGCAAATAATGAAATCATCTGTAACTTATTGTACACCTTCAAAATCTCTCACTATTTTTTTTATGTTCTGAACACGTTTGTGATACCATTCCAAAAGCTTTTAAGATGTCTAAACCAGAGGTTTGCAAATATTGGGAGAGCGTTGTAGTTAATTCAAATATTCTTGAGAATATTTTGACGGTGATTACTGTTTCATATTTGCAAAATGATTCCAAAAATATTTCTGCCTTTGCAAGGATATCTGGCTTGAAATTTGAATTTTGTTGTATAGTTTCTAAACTTGTAATCAATGTGGTATATAACGGCTTAATAGTAGAATCTGAGTTTGAAAATTAACCAAATATTTTCTTTAATGCAGAATCTTTGGACCACCAACGTGTTTCTTCAATAGTTGCGAGCCTTTTTTTTTATTTCCGTGCTCGTTACTTTGTTCCCAGATGTTTATGCGTTGGTATGATTCACGGAAAAATACTGCGACGCTATTTAGTAGGCTGAAAAACTATGCACTTTCAATTAGTGTCTTCGTGGTATCTCCTAAAACTAAATTTCAGACATGTGCATAACACCACACATGAATGAGACCAGGGGACTCTTTGGAAAGCCATGAAGAAAATCCTTTATATTCACCTTACATATTTGCAGCCCAGTCAGTTGAATTACCGATGCACTTTGTTATATCTATATTACAAGACTTTAAAACTGAATCCACTAAAGAAAGTACATTCTGTCCAGTTGAAGATTTACATACACTCTACAACAGCAAGAAATCTTTCATATACACGATGTTTCATATATTTTTTAAATAGAAACCTATATCTTATTTGGCATCATTGAAGAGAGTTTTTGAAAATAAATAACTTTTACTTAAAATATTTTTTAATATCTCCTACTATTTTCAAGATAATAGATAAGAAAAAATACATATTAAATAGATTTTGACATATTCACTAAAAAAAATTTTTTTTCGTCATAATGTCTTTTACCTTCATTAAAACACATTTGTGCTTTTCTTCCCATGTTTTATAAAAATTGAAGCGATTTTGATAATTTAAGTGAATTATTTTTGATAAAAATGATAAATTGAAGTAAATAATCAGAATTTTTTCGTATCTATTATCTTGAGAACAGTAAGAGATATAAAAAAATTTCAAGTAAAAGTTGCTTCTTTTCGAAAACCCTCTCCAATGATGCCAAATAAGATATAGGTTTCCATTTAAAAAATCAAAACTGTGTTCAAATTCCGGTACTTCCGGGAATTAACAATATCACTATTGAATTCCTTGGGGTCGATTTAGTTATTAGATTTTTTATTTCAAATCGATTATTTGCTCCATTCTCGAAAAAAATGGGTAGCACGCATGATCTGAATCACCCTGTATATTAAAACAATATTATTACCACATATATCATATATATGTTATTTAATGTTATTATTATTTGCGCAATATTGTTTGAATTCATGCAATGTATAAAAAAAAATTTGTCGCTGCTGGCTCGGTACAATCGGCCCTCAGGCCAGACCGGCCCACCGGGCATTTGCCCGGTCTGCCTACTGGCCAGTCCGGGCCTGTTAACAATTGTAATGTTACTTTGAAAAAATGTCACAAATACATGTGTTATAATCAAGAAAAGGACGTTGAATTCATGTATAGTTATTTCTTGCCTCCCCTCCCCCTCAAAAAAAAGATAAAAATATATAGTCCCTACTGCCATTTTTTTTCGTAAGTGGCAACCCTGATTTTATTATCTAAAATGGTTGATCAGTGATGTAATGCAGGAATAATTTATACTTTTTTATGAATGTGAAATGGAACTGGTACTTAACACTAAATAATCTAATCAAAGAATGAGACTGATTTACCCAAATTCAGAAAAGCCAAAATAATTAATAGCATTTAAAATAATAAATCAAAATGAAAAAGTGCTAAAAGCAGCTAAAACCAAATTTGTCTTATTTTAATTGAGAAAGTCAGAAATTCTAGCAGAAAACAAAGAATATTTTAAGGTATGTATGTTAGCAAGACAGCACTTGGGAGCAGCCAATGCACAGGAGCCTTTCTGTTGTCAGTGGTAATACCAAAAACTGATTGCACCCTGAGGCCTCATAATGGATAAACAAATAAGAAGCAATTAGAAAAGTTGAGATGTAAATGCAATGAAAAATTAATGACAAACCGAATTTAAAAGTACACGGAGTAAGACTTAATAATGAAATGCCCACATATAAGAAAAATAAATAAAGATAATGTCACAGTTAGAATAACCAAATCAAAATAATATATAGATTGCCAAATCATTAAGAAAACTTTAGAAATAAATCAATTACTGACCCGTTTTGAAAATTTTGAAAAATGAAGCATAAAACATTCAATGAGTAAAAATTCTATAAAAGTGCTGCCATCTATATGCTTCAGGAACAAAAAATTTTAAATCTCACCCCATAGGCCTATTTATGCGGGCTTCAATATTGGCCAAATTATTTGAACGTCTTTAAAATATTTTGAATTAAAATATTATAATTACAGTAATTAAAAGGAAAATTATTATTCTCTAATGTAATCTTAAAATTCTCGATAGCTGAAAGAAAATCTGCTTTATTATTATGAATAAATTTAAACCTAATAATTTGACCAATCAAAGTATTCTTAGAAATCTTAAAGTATAGATTGCAATTAAAATGTGTTTAACTAATAACATTATATTTAAAATCTCTTCTTTTATCGTATAATCTGATGAAAATTTTTTGGTAATGAAGTTTAATATCAAGATCTTAAAAAAAAAGTGCCATTTTCATCTGAATTAGTCTTTATTAAATTTAGTTCCATAGGATAAATATCTTTAATTAAATCAAAATCATTGCAATCAAATAATTAAATCTTCAATTAATATTTTATGTTATTCCTTTATCTAATTTTTTTTCTTAATTTATTATTCTGAACTAAACACTCTTTCTCACCCTTTAATATTCACGTCCTGTATTTTTGACTTCAAGTTATGCATTGACATTTTTGATTTCTCCCTTTCATGGAATCGTGAGAAAGACTTTTTTCCTCGACCTATCTAATAGACCAATTATGATTACTAAGATTTCCCTAAAATGAAGCATTTTACGGATTTATTTTGAAAGATTTTCTCTAACTTTTATTGAGGAGCACTTTGATCTTTTGTCACTTGGATGCTAGCTCTTCTTCATGTCTTAGTAAATAATAATTTTGTATGGAACCTGAAACCTGCTTATTTTCACCTCTCGGCGACGACCTGATATATATGTGTGTGTGTATATATATATATATTAATAGTATATTTTATTAATAATTATAACTAAAGGTAATTCTAACATTGTTTAGGCGAGGCCTTGGACTTTGTTCAATGGGTGGCCCTGTATATGCAGTTGGTGGCTTAGATGATGTTGTTTTCTATTCCATTGTTGAAAGATATGATGTTAATTCTGATGTATGGAGTGTTGTTGCCCCAATGAACTGTGCTAGAGGAGGAGTAGCTGTTGTAAAATTGAAGGTTTGTTGTTTATCTATTTCTGAAACACTTTTTTCATGCCTGAATTCTGTCATAAATTATTACAATAATTTTAATATATCTATGCACACTACCCTACAATAATAGAATAGACACATTTCAACATTTTTAAATTTCTCAGGAAATACTTAAAGGATTATTTTGTTACTTTGGAGGTGTTTAGTTCGTGTGATTTTTCATACTTTGTAATAAGATTTAAAGCTCTCAGAATTTTGGATGACTAAATTTTTCTTTATGTGAATGAAAAAGAATAAAATATGCTTCTCTCAATTGATTTTATAAATGTTTTACATCAATATAATTTGTTTCAGTTAGGTATAAACTATGGTTAATTTTTATCATAAATATTTATTTAATAAACAGCAAGCTTTTAATATAAAATTTGTACAACAATTCATTTAAATATGTACTTTTTTTTAACTACAAATGTAGGGTTTGATGTATGCCTTAGGAGGAAATTGTGGACAAGTATCATTGAATACCTGTGAAGTATATGATCCTCATCTTGATAAATGGACTTTTATATCACCAATGAATAGATGTAGAGCTGGAGCTGGGGCTGCAGTATTAGATGGTGTCATCTATGTAATTGGTAATGCATTGTTTTTCTTGTTTAAAAATTGGCAGTGTTTTACATTATGTGAGTTTTTTTTTTTTTTTTTTAATATTTTATTCTTGTTTAGGGAAAAGTTCTGCAATGTTCTGAAAAGCTAGTTGGAATACTTTTTTAATTGAAATTAATTTGTTTAATAAACAAATTAATAGCATTAATCTGTTAATAGTTCATTTTTTCTTGTGAAAAGTGTTTGACTAAACTTTCTAATGACAAATACAAATGTACTCAAATAGGTCATTACTTTCAGCTTTTAAATTCTTTTTTTAAGAAAAGAAAAAAAAATATTTAATTTATCTGGTATGACTCTTAACAATTTAGGCAAATACATGGGTGAAAATATTAACCCAAACTAAGTTTAAAATCGCCCACCTTCTTTCAAAATATAAAATGTTTCTTCTAAGCAATATTGAATTTCCATAAAATAAATTTATAAAAGTAAAATCCCTTGATATTTAGTACTTTGTAATAATTATTATGTAAACTGAAGAAGTAGTTGTTTGAGTTTCATTATTTATTTATTTATCTTTTATGTTTTTTTATTTTGCTTTTGTCTGCTTACTCGTAAAATGTTCAAAAGGTCAATTAGCAATAAAATGAAGGTCAATTTTGCTTTCAGCGTTTAGGCAACACAACTTATAGTAGTCATCAAACACAGAACTACAATTAAAATTTGAGCAATCTGAACAGTGCTTTAAATTTCAATTAACGATTAACTCTTTGTGGAGCAGGAAAATTTGAACCTATATGTTTTTTAAGAAGAGGTTTCAAATTGTGGTCATCGCATATATGTCCGAAACTAAAGTGATGTGCTTTATCTTTGCATTTTTCAAAATTTAGAGTTATTCAGTAGAATCTACTTATTTAAGGGGATAAAAACTATTTTGATTTTAATGGTTTGCATTAATATCAAAAAAGTAGGGCATTTTTTTCACTCTTGAAAGGTTAAAAATAAAAATTGAGGAAATTATTTAAATTTTCACTATAAGCTGGTGGAGTGATTTTATACTTCTAGCTAATTCGAAAATAGTCAAAAGTTTTTTATGAAGCAAAACATTCTATTTGGCAATAAAATGGCATTAAAATTTGCTTGTTGGAGACATAAAGCGATTAAACTTGTATTGTCATTCGCCACAGAACTCCAGTTAATATTTTAACAGTCTAGCTAGTTGGAAAGTAAACATAGTGTCATGTTATATGGACTGTGTCCACAAAGGGGGCGAGACGCCATTTTTCTATATTAAAGGCACTGATGCATTTAAGACTAAATTGGTAAACAAATATTGATAGATTAATTTATTTAATAAACTTACCTATTTGTTCCATAGATATTGTATGTTTCTCTTTGTTATTTTTGAACATACTCTTTTTGGAAAGGGAATGAAATTTCCTTCAAAGATCTGATAATTTTTTTTTTCTAGAAACTTAAATAATTTTAAAGTACAGTCAACCCTCCTATAACGCAGTGAGTGCGTACCGCATTATATGGAAACCGCGCTATAAGAAACTCGGATTTAACCGTACAAACCAGGCTAATTCGTAGTGCGTTCTATGGAAACCGTCTACCGCGCTGTAAGAAATGCAGAATTAGTACAAATCACATCATTCGTACCGCGTTGTATGGAGACCAATAAGGACAAGATAAATTATTTTTATTGAATTGAAAAGTTTATATAAAGAAATGATACCAAAATTAAACTATAAATCTGTTTTCCAACAAACGCAAGAAAGACTTTTGTAAAATTTAATTTTTCAACACTCATCCTCGCTGTCAGATAATATGAGTCACCTAACTCGTCTTCTTTTAATAGGCAAAATATCTTCCTCACTTGGCTCATCTTCACATTGGTTTTCGATTGTAGCTTTTTTTTCTAATTCCACTAAAACCTCTCTATAGGGAGCTAAGCAATTTCTTAACTTTCTTTTAAACTTTGCGCTACGCACCGTTGAATGATCAGTTTCAATGAAATGGAGTTCTAATTCTTTAGCCAAATTTAGCCCTTTTTTTACATCTTGTAAATCGACATTTGGCACCCATTCGTTTTTCTTATTTTCATTTACCAATGGATTTGAGGTGGGTGCATCAATTAAATCCATCAGTTCATCCTCATCTAAAGTTTATTCCTCGAGTACGAGTTCTCTTATATCCTGATGGTTTGTTGTAAATTCTTCATCGCCTAAACGAGAAGCAATGTTTACTATTTCTGTAACTGGGAGTGAAATTGTAGAATCATCTTGTATTGCTTGAACCATTTCAGGTAAAAGGGGTTTCCAACACGCATTAAGCGTTGATGGTTTAATTTCCGCGCAAGCAGATGACACGGTTCTAATACAATCTAAAATAGAAAATTCCATCCAAACTTGAGTAAGGGTTTTATTTTCACTACTTTCTAATCTGTCGAAAATGGTTTGGAAAACTTGGCGTGTGTAATACATTTTTAAAGTTTGAATGACTCCTTGGTCCAAAGGTTGTATCAATGACGTGCAGTTAGGAGGAAAGAAGACAATTTTTACATTTGGATGATCCAGTTGTATGTTGTGGCAACCAGCATTATCAAGAACCAATAAAACTTTGAAATACAATTTTTTTTCCATCGTATGGGTTTCCACTGCCGGGATAAAACAATTATAAAACCAATCCTTAAATAAATCTTGGGTCATCCAAGCTTTCTTATTAGATCGCCAGAATACAGGCAATTCGGTCTTATTAATATTTTTCATAACACGGGGAGTTGAAGAACGATTTTTTATCATAGGTTTTATCATCAGGCTCCCTGAAAGATTGCTGCACATATGAAGGGTGACACGTTCTTTTGAAGGTTTAAGCCCCTGAACACGCCTTTGATTTTTCAAAATGAAGGCTCTAGATGGTAGTTTTTTCCAATATAATGCCGTTGTGCACGATGACGACGAATTGAACTACGATGAACTATAATAATAATAACATTTATTTACATAACAGAGGTAAGTTCACACAAGCTGCAGAAGACCGCAGGCAATCCTTTTGCATGACAATCACGACTACAACTACTGTATTACAACAAACTTAGGGGAGGCAGCCGGTAGCTGCTTACTTCGCTCCTTTTACATTGGAATGTGCGCCAAAGCGCCTTGTGCAAATTAATTCGGCACACACCCCACCGGTGAACAGAATGTTCACCTAATTAATACCATTTAAGCATTTACAATAATACTTATCAAAATAAAGATATAACTAAAACAGTTATCATAATGAGACTATTCATAAACAATTACAAAAAATTATTACACATACAATAAACATACATTACGATGCAAATTGAATATATAAGAAAAATTCTACTGAATTACAAAGAGCAAAATATTTTTAAACGTGTATACATACTTAAGGCTTTCAAACTGGTTAAAAAAGAAGTGAATTATTTAAGTTACTCTTATCTGCAAAATAGAAACAAAATTAGTAAAATGTATCAATTAATTTCTAAAGGATAAAGAAGCTGTATAGGTTTTTTAAAGCTGCCTTTAGAAGTTTTAACCAAGCAAGATCTGACATAATTGTCTCTACCTAAAAATATTTCCTGAATGATCCCCAATTCCCACAACAATTTTGATTTAACATTTCCTTCAATAAGAACAATATCATTAACCTTTAAATTTTTATGAATAGATGAAGTTTTAAATTGGTTATTAGTTTTTAATTGAAGTAAATATTGTTCTTTCCATCGTTTCCATAATTGTTTAACAAGGAGAGATTTGTAAGTTTTTCTTTTACTGTAGGAATCCCTTGCAGTAGTAGAATCTAATAGTTCTATGAAATGGAGGGGATATTTTGATTGTCCATATCCTAATTCGAGGAAATGAGCCGGAGTGAGAGGTTCAGGCTCTCCTGGACTATTTTCGACATACGTAAGAGGTCGATTATTAACAATTAATTCGATCTCTGCGAGTACGGTCGAAAGTTCTTCGTATGTTAGTAGAGCCTTGCCTAGTATTTTTCTCAAGGGTTCTTTTATGGTTTTAACTAGTCGTTCATAGAATCCACCCCACCAAGGGGCACGTTCAACAATGAATTTCCAGTGGATACCCTTGTCTGCGATGAAGTGTCGAAATTCACTGTCCTTCAAAATATTGGTGAAATACGCTAACTCCTTCTGAGCAGCCTTAAACGTACGCGCATTATCCGAATATATAATCTTGCAGTTTCCTCTACGGGAGAGGAATCTCCGGAACGCAAGGAGAAAACACTTAGTTGACATATCTGATACAAGTTCTAAGTGAACAGCACGCGTGACTGCACACGTAAACAGTGCGACGTAAGACTTATGAAAGTCTTGTCTGTCCTTTACGAGTATTGCTCCTGTAAAGTCGATTCCCACAATTTGGAAAGGGGGAGATTGAGAAATTCTGTCCTGAGGCAGCTGTCCACTTAATTGGTCAGCTGGTTTGACATATTTTTTACAAATGAGACAAAGCCGAATGATTGATTTTGCTAGCTGACGACATTTAGGTATCCAATAATTTTTTCGAATTTGAGTCAAAGTTGCCGATACACCACAATGAGCAATACGTTCATGTTCCCTAATCACAAGCAACTCGGCAAAGTTACTACGCCGAGGAAGAATTATTGGATGCTTTTCACCCAAGTACAAATCTGCTTCATTTAATCGACTGGTAATTCGCAATATATTGTCCTCATCTAAGTATGGCACTAAAGTTTTTATTTCAGAATTATTTCGAAGTTGCTTATTGTCTTTTAAAGTCGATATCTCCTCTGGATAAAATTCGTTTTGAATACTTTTTATCCAAAATTTTTCTGCATTTTGTATCTCATCCGCCGTGAGACACGAGTTTGTAGATTTATTAATATTTCGAGCATTGTTCACAAATCGTAACACCCAAGCAGTTACCCTTAAGAGTCTTTTTAAACTGCTGAATCGATTTATGTCGACAAATGGTTCTCTCTGCTTGGTAACAGCCACATGGACATTGGAGCGATGTTCCAGTTCCTTTGAACTTAAGTCCAAATCAAAATTGGGTTGGAGGTTGGGCCATTGATCTGGTGGTTGTTTGAGCCATGCTGGCCCATTCCACCACAATTCACTATGCAATAGTTTGGTAGCGGATGTACCTCGTGAAATAATGTCAGCGGGGTTGTCCCTTCCTGGACTATGTCCCCATTGATTTGGATTAGAAAGTGTCTGAATTTCTTCAACGCGATTTTTGACATATGGTTTAAAGGTTGAAGAATCACCACGTATCCAATAATACGAAATAAGTGAGTCAGTCCAAAAATATATATTGCTTTTAAATTTAAGACAAGACGATACTTGTTTGGCTAACCTGGCTGATAATAGGGCTGCTGTCAACTCTAATCGTGGCAGTGTTAGCGATTTCAATGGTGCTACACGACTTTTCGAACAAATAAAACTAGTTTCTATGCTATTACGTGAAGTAACAAAGCGCAAATAAAGAACTGTTCCATAAGCTATTTTGCTTGCATCGGAAAAGCAATGCATTTCCAAATTCATTAATTTTTTATTCGGTTCACCCAAATAATAACATGGTATTTTAATATAAGTCAAATCCTCCGCCTCACTACTCCACTTCTGCCACTTGCGGTGTAGCTCAGGGGGAAGATCCGAGTCCCAATCAAGTCCTGCTGACCAAAGTTCCTGCAGAAGGCATTTCAATCTAATGACGAATGGACCTAGTATACCGAGAGGATCGAAGATTCGTCCGACTACACGCAAAATTGATCTTTTTGATTCTATTTTACGAGACAGAAATTTTAAAAGGTCCTTCGGATCAAAATATATTAGATCACTTTCGGCATCCCACGATAGTCCCAAAACTTTAATTGAAGGTTTGGAATCAGCCAACGTGTTTTTAGAGTGCTGTGTTTCAATACTTTCTTGTTTCCATAATAAAGCAAGATTTTCCGAATTAGTGGTCCATTTGTGTAACAACATACCCGCATCACTAAATATTTGCAAGCACTCCTTGGAAGTACTTAAAGCGTCTTCAATATTATTTTGTCCCAAAATTAGATCATCGACGTAAATCGAGCTATTTAATAACTCAAATGTCTCTGGAAACTGTTCCTTGTATTTTCTAAAATGATGTTTCAAAGTCGCTGCAAGAAGGTATGGACTAGGCCTAAGGCCAAATAGAACTCTGGTAAAATTCAAAATGTAGGGATTACCATTCAAGCTATCTGCCCAGTAAAAACGAGTAAAGTTTCTATCAGGAATATCAAGTTCAATTTGAAGAAATGCAGATTTTACATCTGCTGTAAACGCTATAGGATTTTTCCGAAAACGTAGAAGAAGTTCCAGAATATCAGGATGTAAGTTTGGACCAGTAAATAAGCTTTGATTTAACGAGGCATACCCATCTTCATGGCTAGATCCATCGAATACAATACGCAGTCTACTGGTAGATTTGTCATTGCGTATCACTGCATGATGGGGCAGAAAAAATCCCGTACTATCCCTCAAAGAATCACATGAAGTATGCTCAACTATACCTTCCTTAATGTAACCATCGATTACATCCCTATATTCACAATGCAACTCTGGATCCATCCCAAACCTACAACATAACCTTTCAAAACGCTTACGAGCAATATTTTCATTATTTTTCAAAACTTCTCTCATTCCTGGTCTCCAAGGCAAGCTTACACGGTATCTACCCTCTACAAAACTAACTGAATTATCAAACTCACTAAGCACCTCTTCATCTCTATTACCTAAATTCACCGAATCCTTGTCAAATATTCCTAAATTTTCTAACTCCCAAAATTTCCTTAATTCAGCCGAAATTAATTCATTTTCATTAATAACCAAATTTACAGACGTACAAACGCTCTGCTCATCACATTTACCCTGAAGAGACCAACCAAGACTGGTATCAATAGCAACCAGTGAGGAATCCAATCTTTTAATTTGTTTTGTTAAAGACCAATAAAAATCCTGACCAATTAACAATGAAATTTCACAATTTTCAAACAATTCATCATTACTAAATGTCAATCTAATTCCCATTGACTCCATTTCCTTCCATGTATCCGGATTTGGAAGGGTAATATTAGCTCTAGAAATTTCCTCGATTTCCACTGCCTCAATCATCGCCTCATCTCCATTCAATAAATTCCTCAACCTAATTTCTACCTTACGACAAGTTTGTTTTTTAGGCACTTTAGATCCGAATGAATATATTTTTAACCTTTCTGAGCCTAACACCCTTAATCCCAATCTACGAGACAAGTTTTTCTTAATAAATGTTTTTTCACTTCCATTATCAAATAAACAAAATATTTTATCTGACGAAGAGCTACCAATAATCTCTGCCTTCACGCATTGCAGCAAAACCCCACCTTTATTATTATTTACCACAGAATTTGAACAGGTAGTTTTAACATCAACTCCCTTTTCTTTCGAATCTAAACATAAATTTTGTTTTTTAGAATTCTCTAATTTAAAACAAATCGCACGTGCATGACGCCCTTGACAAAACGAACAATTATTTTTCTTACACATTTTTACATTGCAAGAAATATTACAGCATAAAAAACATCTCCTTTCCTTAATTAATTTGTCTCTTTTTTGTTGAACATTTAAATTCTCGCAACAATCAGAAGAGTGGTTCTTTTCCGAACAAAATAAACAATTAAAAACCGCAGATGTCATTAATTCAGTCGCCGATACTCTTCCAGCCTGCCTGTTATGATTAGAGGGGGGATGAAATTCCGAATGATACTTAGAATTCCGTGTGCGAGTAACACGTTTCGCACCTAACGGACAGCCATCTTCCACAGTTTTCCTTATATTGTCTGCATTTTTCTTTAGGGTTCGAACTGTAGATTCATTCAACTTGGTTGATTTTGCAACCGACGATAGTTTTTCCCCGCCTTCTAAACGATTTAAAATTTCGATTTTATCTTCAAGAGATATAAACTTTCTTTTTAACCCTTTCCTTGTTTCTTTCGTGCTTGACATGATGCAAATCTAGGGTTAATATTTACTTTATTTTTATTATATCAGAACAAATGAAGAATATTACTTACAGTATTGTGTAATGTTGTCCAATTATAAACCACAAATTAAACAGCAAAAAGCTGAATGAACGGGCGGTGCAGAAAAAATTTTAGAAAAGCTTGGTCTCCAACAAAACGTGTGCACTGTGAAAGAGCTCTGAAAAGACTAAAACCGATGTCGCTATGAGATAAGCCGGAGATAATCTTTATGTAAACATATCTAGTTACTATGTCGCAATCCCACTGCCTGGACCTACATGAAACTGGCGCCATCTGTTCCCTTATAATTCAAATAGGCCCTAACGAACTAAACAGCTTAGGCTACGCTGGAGGAACTTATGGGATGCTGTTGACGGAAACCGCGTTCTGAGAGTATAGGAGGGCTGTCGCATTTTCAGCTCCGCATTATATGGAAACCGCGTTCTGAGAGTACCGCGTTATAGGAGGGTTGACTGTATTGAAGATTTCTCTCAGTTATGCTCATAACAAAAGCGTTTTTTCTATATAAGCATGTAAATAGCTAATTTTTAAATATTTCCTTGTTATTCTTGAGTCTTTGTTGAATTAGGGTGCAATAAACTAGTTTGATTATGTGTTGCTGTATATATAGTCAAACTCATGATGCGCTTAAAACGGTACAGTTTTAAATAGATATTTTGAATCTTATTCACCATTTTTTTTTTTCAGATTATAATGTTAAATTAGTGCTTATGATAAACAAGTTTGATATTTTGTGAATATAGTATTGAGAGATCTCAAATTTTAAGTTTGGATGAACATTAGTTTTATGAAACATTTACTTCCAATAAATTGTAGTTGAGAATTAGAAATATATTTCAAGCGTTGTCTGTTGGTGTTTCAAAACTGCAAGTAATATATTATAAAACTTTGTTAAACTGTATCCCTTAAAATGATCAATGATTTGTCTTAAATTAATTTAATACCAATCTGTTTAAAGACATTTAAATTTATCAAATTCCTTATGACAATTTTCTTCTATTTGTCCCGGTTTATACTACATTATATCTTTTATCTTGGAAAAAAGTATGTTTATTCTGCAAGAAAACTAGTAAAAATTTTGCTTTTTATAATTGTTTCTAACAATTATAATGATTTCAGGTGGATTTGAAAATAATGTTCCTTTAAATTCAGTCGAAAAATATGACCCAGATACTGATAAATGGGTCTTTGTTAAATCAATGAACTGCAATCGAGGTGGAGTTGGAGCTGCAACGCTTGGTGGTTATATTTATGCTATTGGTGGCCATAATGGAACTCATTATTTAAATGCTGTTGAAATCTATGATGTGGAAGAAGACAGGTAAAATAAATGTTTGAACTCTATTTTTTTTTTTATCTTGTCAAGTTAATATGATAATCTCTATATGATTTTCTAATAGAAAGATACATAGTTGTATAGTGTCAAAAAATATTATAGATTATGCTAGTGCCAGAAAAATAGTTTTATACCTGAAGTATGACTCTTAAAAAATTCATTCTTTTCTTAAATAAAATCAAAAGTTCATTGAGTGTAAAAAATGGTATATTTATAAAATATGCCAATGATCTTAAAGTAATGAAGAAAAAGTAAATCAGAACAATGTAAAATGGCTACAAATTATTTTTTATTAAATTATTTTCATTCTGTTGTCTTACATACACATTTTTCTTTGTTTTATTTAATTAATTTTCTTTATATAAAATGTTCAAATTACTTAACCATTATTGAAATGTCTAATAAATGCAACTGATCTATAGATGATGGGCAATTAAATATTTTTGTTTCTGTATCAAATAATTGGAAGTATTTTTATTTTAGATCCTTCTACCGGCTCCTTGATCTACATAAATTACGATTTTGAATTAATTTAAAAAATGCAATTCGGTTGCTCATGGAAGTTAGGATATGGATTGGAATATAGTGTATAACTACTTTATTTTTTTTTTTTGAAAAAAAGTAAATAATAGGCGGTGAAACTTGAAGAATTTGTTCACACTGTGAATCAAAAAACCTTCATATATTGATGTACCTTTTTTTCCCCTAAAAGTGCAATTATTGGGATTTGCTTCTGTGTCATTAAAATATTTTACTTGGTGCTCCATTAAAGAGTTCAGCTTTTCTAAGTTTCTTATTCTCAGTTATAGAAATTTTTCTTCCTTATTAATCCTTAATTATGAAATGAGATAATTAAATGGAAGGAAATTGAAGAGTACTACTTCATATTGTGTTTTGTTATCTCATAGTTTCAGATTTTCCATCTGCAATTTCTTTTAACTTTATAACTTCTTTTTGTTCATAGTTTCATTTTCATAATTTTTTTAAATGAAAATAATATTGTAGGTGGAGAATGGGTCCAGAAATTAGTGACTGCCGAGCTGGTGCTGGTGTGACATGGTGTTCTCTATCATCAGATTGCTTAAATAAGCTTTGTCAACCTAAAAGTCCTAATAAAAAAGATAAAAATTCCTCAAATGTCACAGAAATTCACACAGCATCTTGCTGATAATGTGATGGCCTGAGACATGCAATATTTAAAATTTGCAGCAATATTGCCTGCAATATTTAAAATTTGCAGATTGTCATAAGAATAGTGTGCACATTTTTGTGCCTCCAAGGTATTAACTTACCCAAAGAATAAATGCTCATTTACTTTTTTTCCAACAACTGTCAGCTTTATATTTTCTCATAAGCTAGTTTTATACAAATGTTCCTATCTATAATTATATGTGGACATATTTACTTTAAGATATTTTGTGCTTTATTGTTTATATCATTAAGAATTCCTAAGTTATTTGTGATGCTGTTGCTAGGTAATTATGTCTGTCTTCTGAAAACATGGTTTTTGTTCATGTAAACTTTTTATATTTTTATACATTTGCCAATTTTTTGGTTTTAAGAAGTGAATTTTTTGTATTACCCTTTATTATTGTAGAGCTTCAGTTTTGACTAAGTAAAACTTCCCCTCTTAAAACTAGTTTCATAATAAATGATCAATTTTAAACTAAAGTTTGCACGAAATACTTAATTTTAAACTAAGAGACTTGTTGATATAAGCATTCAAACTTGAAATTTTATAGTAAAAACAAATCTTTTTATAAATAGGAAATATTTTTCCTATTTTCATTGTAATTAGCATTAAATACTATAACTTTTTTATTTATTAATTTATAATATGCATTTTGATTGTGTACATACATGTATGTATATATCAGAGTTCTCACTGAATTAGGAAAGTGCGGTATTGCCTGGAAATTTTATTTTTATGAAAAAAAATCGAGATGTTTGATGTCAATACCCATTTCGTTTTTGTTCTATTTTAATTGGAGTTTCATTGTGTCATCTTTATAGTTGTACATTCTTCTATGTTATTGTCATTCTTTTTCCTGACGCATTGCAGCAGCTGCTTGTATTATATGTGTGACATTTTATTTGTAATGTCCTGCATTATGTTCACTTATTTAATACTGAGAATGCTTTTTTTAGCCAAGTGCTGGAAAAATTTTGCCGGAAATCTTAAAATTTGAGATAACAAATAAATCTAACCTCCATTGCAAGTATTTCCTATAAATCTTCCAAGACATGGTATTCATAAGCTTGTTGAAAGTTAAATATAAATTTGCAAAATACTTATTTCTTGTTTCAAATTTTTCTCTATTATAACCACTTCATATATTCATTAATATAATTAACTTGGTTAGTGATAATAATTTAATATCTATTGCAACTTTCTTTTAACCAAGCTTTATGTATAAATAAATGTTGGTTCTTATTTTATTTTTAATTCTGATTTAATTTTATATTGTTAATACGACTATTACATTATGATTTTTTTTTTATAATTTATATTCTTTTACTTTTAAATTTACTTACTAAATCTTCATCTACAAAAACATGGGTTTCATTCCTTTTTTTAATAAAAATGGCATATAAAACAATGCTGTCTAATTTTGTTCACATTTTCCTGAAAATATAAGGAAAATTTATTTTTGAAATTAAACAGGACTCTGATATATATATATATATATACATATATATATATGTACACACACAATTTGTGTTTCACAAAAGTTGGGCAAAACGTGAAAGGAAGGTAGGGCACATCATGGTTGAGAATCATATAACATCTAATGCTAGGAAATATGTTAAGGAAGTTGCTAAAAATTATGAACTAGCTGTTAGTATTCATTTGAAATGCTACTTTTATTAATATAAGTTATTTTAATTTTTTGATAGTCGTGTTTTTATCAATTTTTGTCTAAAATTGTATTCAAACAGGCCTGAAAATAGCTATTTGTAGTAATTTAATGATTTGACAACCAATTGGTGATGTTAACTAGATGGAATTTAATAACATTTCTTGTAAAAGGAATATGTTGCTAAGCAATTCACATTCTTCATGATGTGCCTTGCCTGTATATACAAAGTCTAAAGACAGTTTACGAAAATTAATATGCTCTAGACATTTATAAAAATATTCAATTTCATAGTCAAGTAATAGTTTCTATTCTTCAACAAACGTAAATGTTGCATTCTAGCTAGAAGTAAAATAACTAGAGTAAGTCTACCAATTTTGTTGGATCGTAACAAATACCAGATGCGAGAAAATTTTTTAAACTTTTATTTATTTCTAGTGATGAAAATATGCTTTTATTTATATATTCTAACTTTCAAATCTTCTTATATTTTAAAATGGTCAAACCCAACCTTTTTTTATTATTGAAAAATAAATATTTTTCATTCTAGATAAAGATAAACAAATTTCATTTTGAATTTAAAATGTAAATGCATTATTAGATATTTTATTTTGTTATTTTTTTTAACTTTATATTTAATTGCTGTGATTAATAATCAATTTTAAAAACATTTATACTGTGAATAAGTTTTAAAATTTAATTATATTAACTTGCCGCCCCTTCCATGTGTGTGTAAAAATTAAATTACTGATAAAGTTGATTAAAAAAATATTTTCAACGCTGTTGTCTATAAATATTAGAGTAGGAGCCAATGTAATTGTCAAATAGTAGTTTGGAAATTTTACACAGTTAAAAAATAATTTATTAAAAAGTTCTAAAACATATACATATCTTCTAATTTTTTCTCAAATTATTTTCTCTGTATATTGATACTTTTCTTTGTTTTATTGATACTTTTGTTTGAAATTAGTTTTTTTAATAGTGACCACCACTAATAAAATCCCTGGTTTAAGAAATAGCAGCTTTTTAAAATCAAATCATCAAGAACAGGATCATTACAATATTTGTTGAAACCATCCTTTAGATAAATTATAATTTAATGAAATCAACTTATCTTTTAAAAACAAGCTTTTGGAGATTAAGAAAAATGCTTTCCTCCTTATCTGATTTTTGTTTGTTTGTTTCAGTTTTGAAAGATGCATACATAGCATACAAATAAATTTCAATCTGCCACCTGAGAGTAAAAAGAACAATGCTCTAGGTAAAGCTTGCATTTTGAAATAGGTTAAAGTGAAATAAATAAAACAGAAAATGGTGTATCAGCACCAAAAAACAATTGAAAATTATTGAATGCCCAAAATCATTAATATTAATGATCACCACTCATTGATTAACTCTCACAGTTAAGAAAAAATAAAGCAAAGCGGTATTGAAACAGCATTCAAATGAAATAAGCTAAAGAATAGATAGAATGTTTTTTTATTCAATGAGATACACCACGTAAGTAAAAGATATCCCTTCTGTTAGTCATTTTGTCAAATAAAAGAAGTCTGGCCATTATGTCTATGAAGAATTTTAAACCAGTTCCTGTTTATGTTGTATTTCAATGCGGGTTGAAACAGCATTCAAATGAAATAAACTAAAGAATAGATAGAATGTTTTTTTATTCAATGAGATACACCATGTAAGTAAAAGATATCCCTTCTCTTAGTCATTTTGTCAAATAAAAGAAGTTTGGCCATTATGTCTATGAAGAATTTTAAACCAGTTCCTGTTTATGTTGTATTTCAATGCAGCTATCAATAAAGGTTGAGGGTACATTTTAACATTCATTTTAAGTTGATTTTGTTAATGTGTAAAGTAAAGTGTCTAATAGGCAAGATTTAAGTGTCATGGATAATTAAGAAATGTATTAGAATTAATGCTTGACATTTGAGATAATATTCAAAATTAAAAACTTATACAAATTTCTAATTGTTGAATTCAAAATCTGTTAATAAATCAACAATACACCAATATTTTAAGACCCTTCTGTAAAGTAAAAAATATTTAATCAAAATATCAAACGTAAAGTTTATGAAATATACTGCTTTATACGATCAAACGTCTTCCTAACGAATATGATATTAATTAACAACGGACACTGCATTGTATAATTTACTTGCCATATTAAGGTAAAATTTGTTACTTTTAAACATGAATGAAACATTTATTTATTGCATGTTTTTGAATATTTTTTAATTCATGCGAACTTTGTCTTTCAATATGTATGTGATAAAATAGTGCATTTTTTTGTTTCAGTCACTTGTTTGTTTTCACCAAAGACTTAAGCTTGCTTTGATTTATGTATGTTCATTTCTGTGTTTGATAAATTTCTTAAGTACTGATATTAAAATATTTGAAAGAACTTATTGCTAGTTTTTTGGATTTTGATTTCTTTATATTTATTAGAACTAAAATCGAGAACTTTTCCTCTGTACATCAAGTCAATTATGAATTTTTTTAATTAAATTTATTCTTAAAATCAACTTGGTTAAGAAAAGAACTAAAAGGAATTGTAATAAGGAAAGGAATGTAATTATCGCAGCAATAAATTAATACTGATAATAAATTAATGCTAAGTTAGTTACAAAACATTGATAAATTTTATCCATATTTTACTAATTAAATTTAAGATCAATTAATCTCTTGACTATTCATCTGTGCACAATATACATAAAGCAATAAAGATAATTTCTAAAAAGAATAGAGGGGAAGTTTTAAATAAATTTACATAATATCAAAAGAAGTGAGATAGTAGCTTTTACAAAGAAAAATTAACCATTTTAGAATAATTTAACATAAACAGAATTTTCTATCACATCATAAGTAGAAAGAGATTTGTTTCTCCTTTTAATGCCTTTCTTTAAAACTGGTTAATTGCTTTTTTTTTTGGCAAATTTAATTTTTTAAACGAATTTTCGGATTTAAAACTTGTTATGGATATCACAATATATATCTTCAAAATGGTGAATAAATTATGGAATACGTCAATTAAATCATTTTCCAGCATGTATTTGGAATTTTCTAGACAATTTTCTTCTGGAATGTGCTTAGCAAAATCATTAAAATTAACCTGTTTCTAACTCTAAATTTTCATCGAAGTTTTCATAATAAACATGCAGTTTTAAAGAGATTTTATATACATCCTTTTTTTCCTGCTGTTTTAAGCTTAAAAAAAGAAAGAAAAACTAAAAATGGTGCCTTTCGATAGCTATTCAAAATTTTTATACAAAAAAGTTGAAATCTTGTGAAAATTTCAAGAGATTAAAGGTGTTTTTCGTACGCTTAAAAAAAATCACAAACACTGGTAATTGTTCAATTAATCAGAGTTGTAGCCGAAAGAATGGTTAAGACAGCTAAAGTGATCTAAGTCGTTTGAGAACGGATTAGGCTCTATCCATGCCAGTCTATTCGATGTACTTTAAAAAACATGTAAAGATCATCATCAATGGTGAACAGAATGCTCAAAAGAAGATTTACTGTTAAAATATATATATATATATATATATATATATATATATATATATATATATATATATATATATATATATATATATATATATATATATATATATAAGAGAAAGGTAGAAAAAATAATGAATTAACGATCTTACTAGCGCACAAAAGCAAGCTACGTCGGCCCCGGGTTGGAACATTTTCATTTCTGATGAGATTTCTTTCATCCAACAAAACAATCACAATCAGCAAAACGATAGTGTATAAGTAGCAAGTCTTGCCGACTTGACTTTTCTACAGATAAGTTGGCAGTAGGACGATACCAGAATGCATCGAAAGTGATGTATTGAATTAGATTTTCCAAAAAGGAAAGCTTCCATTTTTTTATTGATCTAGAAGTGAAAAAAATCAACACTATAGTGTTGATTTTTCTCCAAACTGTACTTATAAGTACTGTTTGGAGCTAGTGTTGAAGTATTTGATTGATTCTGATGTATACGAAGGGCAGTCTTTTTGCTTTCAACAATCGCAAATCAAAGAAGGTTCAGACATGGTGCAGAAGCAATATGAGAAGAGAGGCCTATCACTCTCCAAATTAATTCCACTTTATTATTTTACGTGCGATAATATTCTCCCAAAGAGTACGGGACTAACTCTCAAAAGATTCAAAGTACGTTTGATTCAAATTTGGGTGTGATACTAACTTGGAAAGGACAAAATTTTATCATAAAATGTACATTAAAAAAGCCAGAAAGAGATTTCAAAATTTAATTCCTATATTTATTTTGTTACTAGCCACTTGTCATCCGTTGTCGCATTTCATAATGTCCCCTGGCTGGTCCACCCAGCTTCTGATAGATGGGTACCAGCTAGTCTGGGAAGTTAAAGTGGCCTGTGCGAAGTGGTGTCCACATTGCCACAATCAAGCCGTTGGTCACGAAATTGTGGAGTGTTAACCTTTATGACACCTCTGGCCCACAACGAGCTATTACGGGAATGCTTTACTTTACTAAGGTTGCATTCTCCTTAATTCAGCCGTGAAGAAGATGCTTACAAAATAATGATCTTCTCTCTCTTCAGCTATTCTGCAACTTTTTTCATATTTGTAACATAAATATGGAAGAAAAAGTATTCTTTGATTTGTGATCTTCAATTATTGGCATCTATGAATGATATCTCTACAAATTCGGCTCCTCAAAATATAGAGCTTTTTCTTTAAAGAATAAATTCTTCATGTTTTATTCCATGGTATCCTTGTAACAATTTGTTAAATGTTATAGATTTTCTTTCTTTGGTTTTTGCGTCAGGTACAGTGTCTAAATCAATTTACTTTTGTTACTCGAGTATGTGATACGTTACTTGAGTACGTAATACCCTAAAGCGTAAGATTATCAGATCGTGCAGTATGTTCGCATCTCGTTCTTATGAAATAAAATTCAACATTTATTCTACCTGCGACACATTCCACGCCTAAGTCTAAAACTATCTAATAATGATATAAAACATATATTGAACCGATGCCTGATTTAGAAACTGTTATAAATGTAAACCAGGGAAGTATTATATTAATTATATATTCTTTGGACAAACTAGGGCTAGAGTTATACTTTTATTTACATTTAAATAATAATAAAACTGCATGCTTAGGACCTTATGACCAAGTTTTTTTAAAGATGTATATTTGCACAAGCCAAAAATTCTGGTACAAAATCTGCTAAACATTATTAACCTGTCCTTAACTAAACAACCTCGTAAAAGTTCTTTCTATTTAAATATTACTAAATAAAGAACAAAATTAAGTTATTCTTTGTAAAATATTATATTAAAGTGCAAAATATCGTGGCACTTAAAAATAACATGAAAGTTAGTAATGTTATTGAAAGAAAATTTGTACAATCATGAAACATGATTTTTTGACATGAGTGATAAATCTCTTGAAGGAACTTATGATAGCATATTTTATAGCGATGCCGGAAACGATCATTTCACTAAAATGGCTATCTTTTCAACGTTTTTTTAATACTTTCTTGAGAGGATAATGAACAAAGGAAATGTAGAGTAAGCCAAATTTAAAATAATATCACCCACTCAATTTAAGTAAACAATTGTGCAATTTTTTTTAACAGTTTTTTGGAAATCAGCTTTTTCAATCGTTTCTAGAAAAGACTTGCTTAAAAATTATGTCTGAATATTTTAAATCCTTACTTAAAATCAATCGTTTCTTGGAAAGACTATTTTAGAATTCAAGTCTAAATATTTTTTCCCCTTAAGTAAGCTTTAAAACTTTTTTTTTTATTTCCTTTTGAAGTATAGCTGAAAGTTATGTCTTTCTTCGATTGAAAACTTTCGATGGCATTTACAATAACTCTGAGATGGTGTGTTTTCTTTGTAGCTTGCATAATATGATCTTTCATCAAGCATTGGCATTGTTTTCAAGTCAAGTAACAGATATGTAAACAGCTTCCTAAAGGGATTTATAGTAAAGGGTTTGGTTTGGTACTAAAACATCAGTTATATTTATTAATTATATATATACATATAATATCTCTATCTCTTATCTATTTTTATCTCTAACTTCTCCTGATCAGAAAACTTTTAATTTCTGCGATTTCTTTTTAATTTAGCATAATTTTCCAAATTAAAACTGAAATGCAATTAATATTCTCTTAATCATTTAGTACTTTCATCCGTCTCAGAAAAAAAAAAAATTTTATTTCAAAATTTATCTACACAATTTTTTTTAACTTTTATTTTCTTACAAAAATATAATTTAAGCATTGTTTGAAATTTGACTAAAATTTTTTTAAAAACTTATTTAAACGTGTCGTCAAGTGGGCCAATTTTCAGATCAATCCAGACATTTCCAATTTAATCAAAATTGATACACCGGTGCCAAGATCTGTTTAAACTCTATAAATTTTTAAATCGATTCATTAAAAATTACAGCAGCTAGGGGGCCAAATCGAATTCATTAATGGTCCCTTATGTGTGATCAAAGCATGAAAAGAAAAACTCTGTTTCAGCTAGGCATTTGTATAGGCTGTGCTAAGTATTTTGTGTTAAGTTGGGGAATAAAAATTCAAAATTTTGTGTCAGTATTCGATAGCTAAGTGTTAACTACAAAAATCTTTTATTTATTTTAATTTTGTTCAAAAAATCAAAAAGTTGTGAAATCAAAAGTTGTGACCAAAATTTTTATCTACTGAACCCAGCTGCTGATTTTACCTTCTAGAATTAAGCCTGCCTTTTGAATGCGATCGAATTTTAGTTTTCTACATTAAAGAGTTTTAGAAGCTGCTATTTGTATTTTAGCTTATCCTAAATATTTTGAAATGTGCCCTTTCTTGCTTTACTTGGTTTCTCACATTTAATATGTGTAAAATGAAGCAAAAGAATAATAGAGCATGTTACTGAAATTTTGTGATTTGTTAAATTACAACTTAATTTCAAAATGAAAATCTACTCAAGGGATGGAAGTTTTAAAAGCAACGCTTTTGTTTCGATTCTTAATTAAAATCGAACTTAATTCCAAAAATATTTATTACAAATTTGGGAAATTTTCATATGCAATGACATTTGCCAATCAGCAACCTACTCTAAATCTTTGTTTTAAACTTCTCAATTTGAAATGAGGTTAGCATTTTTCTATTATAATTTTCTCGAGGATTATATTATTTCATTTGATCCTCATGCTTAATAAATATTAGATTTCTAGATCTGTAACTTAGGAGTTTGGCAGGTCTAATGACAGGAGAGCCAAATTCCATTAAGTAAGAAACTACCTAATTTTTCTGCTTAGGGATATTTTAAGATTGTAGGGATTTTTAAAGATTGTTTCTTATGATTCAGACAGAATAAAACTAAGAGTACAAAATAGCATTTTTTATTTATTTTTTTAGGATTTTTGTAACCGAGAATATTTTTCTAAAAACATGTTCATTAAACAATCAATAAAATACTGTGCGTAATTTATTTATGCATTCTTAGCTGTTATAAGCCATCGCAATCTTAAAATCTAGAATTAAACTAGGTTTTGTTTTTAAGAAAAAATTTACTGTTTGCTGTTTTATTCACCATCTAAAAAAAATAAATAAAATTTACAAAAAGAACATTCTCCAAAAAAAAAAAAAAAAAAAAAAAAATAGCGGTTATTTCTTTGTCAACGGCATTTTGCAGTATTTATTTCTTCCATTCATGAGCGAAAAGCGGAGAGTTGCACCTCAACCAATTAAAATTTTTCTACTACTTTAAAAATTAAAAGAAAAAAAAAATACTATTTCTAACATTTTATCTTTGTCAACCAATTTTCAAAACAATGAACCCAAGCATAATCAACCCATTTTATAAGAAATAGAAGCAAGAAAATTAAAAAGAGAAAGATTTTTTTAATTTATTTATTAATAAACTTTAAATATTTATTATTTAATGAGCATTGCTTTTTTATATCATGCGCAATAAATGAGAGTTTTTAAATTTAAAAAAATATTACAATTAATTTTCTGTTCAGAAAATTAATTGTATTATCATTAAAAGTAATAATAAAATCAAATTGAAAGCTTACCCTGATATATTGCAGCAATATATTGCAACGAAAAATATATTGCAGCATTATTTTAATCTAGTATTCTTGAAAAAATCTTTACATTTCCATGAGCAATGTTTTATATATATACATTTTGAAATTTAATTACTAAGCAATCGTAATATCAATGTATTATTTTAAAAAAAAATATTTTAATCATCCAGTAAATTCAGATTTTATTTTATGCGAATTAGTTTTGATATAGTGAGAGTCTTAAATTATTTTTATGATAGTTATATTTATTACGTAGAATTAAAACATAGTTATACTTTCTTACTCGAGATGTCGCTAGGCAGACCTTCAAATGACTCGCTTCGAATTTCTTTGGAACGTGCAATACTTGATCGATTGTAACATTCGTTTCTCCCGAGTTTTTCTTTTTTTTTTTCTTTGCAAGAATGATTCATGACTTCTAATTACCTCCCACTTTTACGTTAATACTTAAACACAAAACAATTTTATAAATAATGAAATTTATCTAAGGATTATTATAAATCAATAAAATATTTTTTAAAAAATGCTCTCTTTACTAAATTATTTAAGCAAGATTGTACCATTCATTTTTTTTTCTATACAAATCTGTACATGTATTTCCGTAATCACCACCTTTACTATCTATTTTTTTAATTCTTTTTAACAAATATTGTCAAAAACCGTTAGACATTGGAGGTCGTAAATTCATATTTAAGTCAGGAAAAGCAATAACGTTGAAGTCTAAAAAGTAACTAAATAGATAGCGGAGCGGAAAACAGCAAAACTTGTTTGATTACTATAGTAAAGAGAGGAGAATTAAGAAGCAATTATTGGAAACACTTCCAAGTTTCATCGGGCAATCTAACTGGTTTAGATGTTTTTCAAACCGCCTTTCTCATTAGTGATTCGATAGACTTCAATAATTGTATGTTTGTTTTTCCTCAAAATTTGAGAACCCAAGGTGAATACATTTGTACATCAGTTTTAATAAGGATTCTAAACGTATGCATATTAATGGAGGTGATAATTGAACACCCTGTATAATCATTAAGCTAGTTTAAGTTTGAGACTTTGTTGATAGCATACTTTTCCGGATGATTAATCTGTTATAATACATTTCATTTGCGAGGTTCTTGTCTCTTTTTGCTATTAACTAACTACTGTTTGATAACCCAACGTTGAATGTTGTTGCATTAAAACACACGAAAAATCACTTTACTTCAGAAATGTACTAATTATAAAATAGTTAAAAGCTTCTGAAAGAGCTAAAAAATATGTTTCTTTTAATTCATTGGAATATAATTGTCTTTATTTAAATGGGCAAAATTTTATTACAAAATAATGTACGTTGTTTAATTAATCTCGTGACTATTTCGTAGCTCATCCAACATTCGTTTGCCTGCATTTCCGTGTTTTTCAACAAATAGAATTAAAAAATTCCATTACCAAGTGTAATAAGCCGACGTTATCTCCTCATTTCTGAAAAATTTCTGATTTTGGTGGGAGGGGGGGCTAATTGAACGTTTTCTTTCTTTTGTATTCTTATTGCACTTTAGAAAGGTATGGTGGTATTTATTATCCTGGGGTACAAAGAAAATCTCACCAAACATGGATTTATATTAACTCTGAATTACTAACTCGTCATTTTGCTATTGATCTATACTCCTAAATATTTTATCAATTATACATTATCTATTTTCAAGCATCAGAAAAGCACTCACTGCTAAAATGTGGGCTTTTAATTTAAAAAATTCACAATTTAAACTATTTTCACTCAAATTATAACATTTCAAAAATTCGCGTAATTAAGAGAAGAAAAAAAACAATAATTTATATTTTGAGAGAAACTTGAAACTTATAATGGCGACTGCTCTGTAACCGCAGAAAGGAAAAATCTACTGAAAATAAGTGTTTTTCAAAACTTTATATAATACTAATTTTGTTTCATAAATATGGTAAAAAATTAACATGGGATTGAATCAAAATTGTTTTGAATTTTGAGCTATTTCCTTAATCTATCATAATACTCCATAATGTATTACTATTTTTTGTAAGTATATGTTACTCTAAAAGCCTGAAGTCTGGTAAATCCTAGGCAATACTAGCAAAAACTAGGATTAACTAAAGTGGCTTGGCAACTCTTAGGTTTTATCGGTAAATCCAAGAGTTAACCAGCCATCGGAATTTTAGCGTATATATAACGGACATAGATTTTGATTCAAAGGGAAGTTCGACTAAAAAAAGATCAAATTTGAAAAAGATCAAATTTACTAGATTGAATACAAAATTAAAATTCCTGATGCTGCAAAAAAGGAAATTTAATTTACCAGTACCATCATCAAATGGATATTTTAAAATTATGAATTTTTCCAATCATAATGAAAACAAGGTGTTTTTTTAATTGCGTTGAATAATTTTATTTTTTAATTACTTGTGAACAAAATTCATTGCTTTTCATCAGTAAGTCATTATCTTCCTTCATATAATCAAGTATTGGCTTCAACGAATAAAATATATGTTCATCATCACACATTAGATAGTTGCCGTGAAAAATGTCTTAGATGACTATCTAATATGACTGATTTAACAAAATGGTAAATACAAAATCAAAATTTCTGAGCTACAATAAAGGAAAACTAATTTACAAGTGCTTAATCTTGAGAATGAACTGGAATTTCAAAAATTATGGATTTTTCCAATCATAATTAAAATAAAATGCTTTTTAATTACATTGAATGTTTACATTTTTTAATTACTTGTGAACAAAATTCATTGCTTTTCATCAGTAAGTCAAATCTTCCTTCAAATAATCAAGTATTGACTTCAACGAGTAAAATAGATGTTCATCATAACATATTAGATAATTGCCTAAAATATTTTTTAGATGAAAATCTTATAAGATTGATTAAACAAAATAATAGATTCTACATACTTTTCCCTTACCACATAAACTTATATTGGATAATTGAGCTTTATTGTTTAAAATCAATAAAAATTATTTAAAAAAGAAACAAAAATGGGTTACTTAATTCATTCATAGCATTATTTTGAAAAACATTATTTTGAAGCGTGAGGCAGGTTTGTTACGAGTAACCGATGATTTATTCATTTGTAAAGAGGAAGATAGCTTATCCGAAAGTCGCCCACGCATTTTTGTTCTATAAGCAGGAAGGTTTAAGATTTTAAAAAGGTGAAATGATGTTCGCTTTTCACTTTACCAGAAATCCAAAAATAAATAAAAATTCCTTCCATTTTGTTAGTTATTATTGCTCATTTAAGTAGCAGAAAAATCAATAAACACATTTCAAAATCGCATGCTTTTCAGTGGATCATTTTTAATACGTTGCTAAATTACAGTTTTTAGTATCTTTAAAAATATCATTTTGGTGGTGACCTGTCGTGAAAGCGGACTAGATAATATGCCGTACACTTTTTACTTCGAGCTCTTACTGTAAATCAATTTTCCTTGACAGAATCTAGCGAATCAAATGGAATATTAAATTTTTTGACTGAGTGATCTATTTTAATATGTTTTGTTGGGTCATCAAACAGCTTTTAAAATATTGACGTTTTGAGAAAAAGATAATGAAAACAATCATTCATATTATTGTGGTCCAGGAGGTCATGGAGGTTAAAACTTCACAATTTCATGACCAATGACATGATGATAGCAATGAAAAGAGCATAAGAAAGTTCTTTTTATTTCGTGAGGTTCTTTTTATTTCTAACAGTGTGTATTCTTGCTGACTTGAATGAGAATATTTGCTTATACTTAAAGCAATTTTCATATGAATATTTAAAAAATGAGCAATAAATAAGTAAATAAATAAATAAAAAATTAAATTGTTGAAAAGTCAATGCCTAATTTACGAAATCGAATTATTTCCAACTCTTTTAAATTAGTATAATAATTTTACAAGTAAAAGTACACAAATTGTTAAAGTAATGTTGGTAAATTGCAATTTCTAGTTTCTTAAGTGTTTTCTAGTCAGAAAAAAAATAACTAAATAATTTAAACGTGTTGGTTACTCTTGGTTGGATTTTTTCACATCCTTCACACTTATTAGTTGCATAATGCTCTTCGCTTTTAAGAAATTATTTCCTTTTTTAAGATGCAATAACGTAATCATAACTATGAGGATTCATGATTAGATACTAGCAAAATTATTTTGAATATCTGGATTAAATAAATTTTTAATATATGATTTAAAATTAAATTTTTTATATAAATGATGTAAAATACTTTAACATACTTCTGTTTACGTATTTGTGTTGGTTCACAGATCAAGCACAAGCCGTTCTTGAAAGGTAATAATGGTTAAGACACCCAAAGAGATCAGCTTTTTTATTGTTATTTGTCCTCAGCATAGTTTTGGTCAAACAGAATTATGTTTGATTTGTCCTGTGATGAAAACTATTTAAAACGTTTTTATATGAAACCCTAAAACGTTATTTTCAGAAAACACTACATATTATTTGCACTTGTTACTATAAATTAATAAAAGAACTTATTATTATTAATGATTATTAATAATATTTTAAACGAATCGATGTTTCTTCATGATAATATTGTTACTTTCGTTCGATAATATTTTGAGGGCATAAAAAATTTATGATTTTTTCGTAAAGCAATTATAGAACCAACGAGACATATTACTATTCACTATACCCTAGACTATACACTATTACTATACACTAGACATATTCCAACGAGACATATTACTATTACATTAAAAAAATTCTATTCGACAGCAATTTATACGTCATGTCAAACATGCAGTTCTTAGATGGAAACAGGTCGCCGACTACGACTAAATGAATGTAGTCCGCAAAAGCTTTGATAAATTTGAAGGAAAAAAAAAGGAAACTTAACCATTTCAGCTATTAGGAAATAATGTTTTTCATTTATCATTTTTCTCATTGTGGAATTAACAATAGTTTTCTACGCGAATTCATCGTAAATTAACTAAACATTTAAATTCTGCCTTTTTCAAACCATAAGCTAAAATCAACTTTTATAGAAGATGCTTTGTTTATTCTATTGCCTCTGGCTATCGCAGTTATAATTACCAAAACAGCCGAATGGCTATAAACTAATACTCAAATAAGTATTATTATTAATGAGCTAAAATATAAATCGAAATTTAATAATAATACTATAAAGCATCAACTAGTATCAATTCCTTGCTTCGATAATATCAAAAAAAGTGAATACTTTGTTTCAAATAGTAGCTGTGGTGTTGATACTTTCTTTTTGATAGTAATTCAAAACTAAGTATCGATATTTCTTTCGATAATATGTCACTGGGCGATTTCAGTTCAGTGGGCAGTTAGAAATTATTATTTTTTTTACGCGGGTTCTTATGAATATATGAATAAAAATATTTTTATGTAGTCGCATTTGGTACAATGATATTTCTGGTATATTTACAAAATGATAGTTTGACTAAAATATTAATTATTTGCTTTCCTCAAGTACGGGACAAAATAATGGAATTACTACACTACAGATTATACTGATTTCTAAAAATGTAACAAAGAATGATTCCACTTAACTTCATATGAATTCTTAATTTTAAAAATGAAGAAGAATTTAAAATTGCATTTATTCTAAAGAATTAAATTTTTCGATTTTTCTTTATTCAAATTACGCATTTCAACATTATAAAATTAAATTCAAATTTAATTAATCGATTCAAAGTTAAGATTCCAATCTCACATTTAATTTAATGAGCTTGAATTTAAAAAAAGTTAATTTAAAAATCTAACTAAAAGTATCAATCAATAAAATTTTAGTTTAATTTAGTTAACTCCAAATTTAATAAATTCGAATGATTTTCATGAGAGTAAGCTAATAATAGCATAGACACACAACTAGAAATATTTTTAAACTATTTATTGTGAATTTTTAAATATTTTTATAGAATATGTAAATTTCATTAAACGGAAAAAACAGAGGTAAAAAAATAATACATAATTATTATTATAACAATATATTACCACAACTTTATCGATTTTGAAGAAAAAAATAGTAATAATCATGATAAAAAAAACTGATACTAAACATCGCAGGTGTTTTCTACATTCGAACACTTGCCTGAGTATTTGTTTTCTTAAATATTGGATCAAACATATTGTTCGAAAGGAATTAATCGATTTATCGCCAAGAGCCTAAAATAGTACGCATGATCTTCCATTGATTGCCAAGGTTTTTATTAACACGAGAATCATTTGGCGCATTTTCATTTGACAACCTGACAACATAGTTTAAAATACGACTTTACTGAATAAAATTATAATCAAGACTACATCTTAGAATTGAAGCCATCTGTTTGAAACTTGGCATGCATTTGAAAAAACATTAATTACTCTATTTAAAAACCTGTGAATAGAAAGTTAACTTTGGAAGATATTTTTGAAGGTCAAAATATTTTTTTTAAATCTGTTACTTGCTTTGATTATGCATCAGATAACTGCATTTTTGGGCAGAATTCAAAATGATAATAATAAATATAAATTGAATACCAAGTAAAATAATTCTGTATTACTAACAAATCAGTTTTTACATTTTATTTTAATCTTGCATTCTAACACAGACGAAAAATATTTTTGTAATTGTAAATCAAGATTTGATTTTCACAATTACTCAACAGTTGAAAATACAATTATTCATCACTAAAGTTATTTGATATAGTATGAATTAAAAATATTTCAGCTTTCTTTAAATTACAATTTCAATTGAAGGAAAAAAAAATTTTTTTCAAAAATATCAAATATATTTCGCGTTAAAAAAAAAAGAATTTGTTTTGATACAAGTTTTTGTTATTTTTATAGAAACAAGTGTAAAATATATTTCGTGTAAATATATATAGTGTAAATATATTTCGTGTAAATATATATATTCGTGTAAATATCAAGTGTAAATATATATAGCATGTAAAATATATTTCGTCAAGATAATAAAAAATTTAAAATTTTTTATATAACTTTAGAATTTTAATTTCTTAAACATCACCTATATTTTGTTTTTGTCGCAAAGAAAAAAAATTAAGAATGTGATAGATTTCGTAATAAATGAGAACAAAAGATTGAGTTATAACCTAGCCTAATAACCTTATTACATAAATATTTTAACAAAATACAGTAGAATTTAATTGTTACAAAAATTTCAGTGTTTACTACAAAAATCTTATAAGTCAAAAGTTAAATATCAATATTCCACAATACTTTTCTAATTCCACTAATTTTCATAAGTTTTACCATGGTTAATGTTTTTGTTATCCAAATGAAATTTATCAGTACTATTCGATAATATCTGCGGTATTATCATATTTAAAATTTAACAATGCCGATAATAATCATACATTCAATATTTATCGTAAAGCATTGTGTTTACGATATATTGTGATAATACTTCTTAAAATTCTGTTAGTAAGATATTTAAAAGATGTTGATTTTGTATTATTTAGCAATATAACACCCAGTTCTAGCTATTATAAAAGTACTTTTCTACTCGAAAATTACGTTATTTTATGATAACTTTTTTTTATAACGAAACGAGTTTAATTTTTACTTTTATTCAACAGGTTTTATTTTATTCACTCACCAAAACTCGATAACAAATTCTAACCTTTACTAGTCCTTCTGAAACAATTTTTTTTTATTTCTGTAAAAATAATGGTTTTGTTTGCTTAAGATGAATTCTTAAAAAGTATTTGACTTCAGCAAACAAAAAGGAAATAAAAGTTTTTTTCCTTAAAATATTTCGGCTTTAGGTATTCAATAGTATAAAAGCGTCGAACTGAAAGAATTGACTGTTTACAGATGAACAACGTCAAGTGCTTGAATAGATCTAAATATACGACTCTTTATTTTTACTAAATAAAATGAATACACAATGACAGCTTTCTTTTCAGTGGTCGAATTCTTTGAAAAGTTAAAATTTTTTTAGTTGTTATTCGATTCGAAGTTTTATTTTTTATATTTAAATGAATAGAACTTAAAAACTTTTATGTAGTTTAAAATCAAACAAAATGTTTATTCTAAACCTTTGTTCGCAAATGTGATTCTTCAAAAAATGATTTCTTTCTTTTATTTGTTTAGTTAATTGTAGGTTTAAAAGCGAAACTATTATTCTAAGAAGTTTTTAAAAAATAAGAAGACATTTTTATTTTCTTTAGTCTTATAAAGGTGAAGTTTCAAAAACTACTTTTTGTGGCGGCCATGTCTAACGCTTTGACGCAGAAATTTCATCATACATATTTTTCATTATTTTTAATTAATTTAGGTCAAAATGAGTGAAAAATATCATGTTTAGCAATTTAATAATTTTTAGAGTTATGAAATACAGCATCGGGCACTGGTGTCAATTTTTGTTAAAGGTAACATCTTCTAAATAAATTCTTGATAAATTTTTGAATATGAATGAAAAACAAATGTTCAAACTACATGTTTTTGGATTTCATATATTAGAACTAATATAATTCCAAGTATTTAACAGATGTTCTTAAGTAACTATTTGACTGTTTTTATAATTAAAAGATACTCTAAAATATATTTTTACTTGTAACTAGAGCATCAGAAAAAATATATAATAAGGGACACTGGTGTTCTATCTGAGCCAAACGGTAAGGAACAATCTTCTACCTTTTTTTTTACTCTTTCTTTCACAGATACTTCTATAAACCTACTATAATATTCCGTATATATATATAATATATAACCTACTATATATTAAAAATTTCTATAATACTTCGTGTTTTTTATTTTGCGTTATGACCTCTAAAGCACAATGTAACAATTATGTAAGATGTGTACGCAATATGCACGATATGTCTAACAACTGCAAGAAGACTCTAAGATACACTTCTGATTTTCTTTTAAATTACGAATTCAACGAATAAAAAAATATCTCTAAATTACATGTCTTTATGTTGTAGCTATAATTCCCATCATTCACCTAGAAAATTGAGCAATTTTAAATATATGTGATTATTGAGCAATAATATTTGTGAAAATTGAGCAATTTTAAATATATATAATGTAACATTTTTTTTGTTACTAAGCCTCTCCATTACGAAAGTACTGCAAATATTTTTAGTATTCGCAATTGTCTTATTTGTATCTAAATATTAGAGGTCATATAAATATATATATATATATATATATATATATATATATATATATATATATATATATATATATATATATATATATATATATATATATATATATATATATATATATATATATATATATATATATATATATATATATATATATATATATATATATTGTGAAATTAAAATAAAGAAAAGCAGATACAAATTTATAATAAAAGGCATAATGCATTGCTTTCTTTGAATAACGGTAGCAGCAACAGATTTTTTACCTGAGAAAAGAAAAACTTTAAGTAAAAAAATATATATATTATACTCATTTCATCTACACCTGATTGAATTATAAAGACGAGGGTCGCCAACCTGTTGTTGCGCGATTAATATTCTAGTCGTCAAAGCAAGCATATGTCGAACAGGATTCAAGAATATTCTAGACGATAATAATTAGAAAATAATTGCGTTTACGCTTAAAGCAGTGTCACATAAAAAGTATACTTTCACTAATGTGGTGAGAATATAAAACACGTTATTTGTAATAGTATTGCTAGTCAATTATAATAAATTATTTGTTAAAAAACATAATTTTCTAACTTTATGTAATTATGACTAATATATTTATGTAATCACCGTCATATAATCTTTTATGTTTAATACATTTAATATATTTTTAAGTGATCTCCCACAATTCCTTTCATATCTAAGGAATATTCGAAGGGTTATTACAAAAAAAAATGATAAGTCAAGAAAATAAAAAAGGATTATAACGGTAATATGTTCTTTTTTTAATCAATATCTCATTATCTAAGAACGTAATAATCAATATCTAAGAACGTAAAAAAATTTAGGGGAAACCCTTTGACGAAGATGGCACACCGGTGTCCCTTTTATCTACTTTTTTGAGGTTTTAATTACAAGTAAAAATATATTTTGTTGCTTTTTAATTATAAAAAACAGTCTAATAGTTATTAAAAAATCTGTTAGATAATCGGAATTATATTTGTATTAAATTATAAAATCAAAAAAAAATTGTGTGAATTTTTTTTTCGTTCATACTCAAAAATTTATCAATAATTGATTTTGTAAATTAAAGAAATTTCAATAAGGAATAACTGTTTCTCTTAGATCTAAATAACTGCAAGTACAAACTTGAAAAATTATTATTTGGAAGCTTTTATATTTAACGCAAAAAAAGACACTAGCGTTTTCATCGCTGTAATTCATAACCACGAAAACCACGAATTATTTAAATACTAAATATAATATTTTTCACTTTTTTTTACCTAAGTTGATCTACAAAATGAAAAAAGTAAGAAAATATGTTTAATAAAAATTCTGCGACAAAGGGATAAGGAATTTAAGTTTATATTTATTTAGGTAGATCTATAAATAGTTTAAGTCAAGAATCAAAGCAAAAAGATAAATAAATTTTAAAAAAAGAAGAAAATTCAGAAAATTTCAGAAAAAAGTATGTTCATTAAGAAAAGAAAGAAAGAAAAACTTTGAGAAAAAAAATTTTGAAATTTAGATCTTTAGATTTCAATCTTTATTTTAGGAAATCAGATATACTTTTTTTCAAGAACACACAAGTTTAAGTGCCAACTATTAAACTATAAATTCTACCTTTATTTAACATTTACTATTTCTTATAAATTCTGTAAAAATCAACAACGGATTAAAATTTATAAACTATTACAAATGTGTTTATACTATATAATAAAATTTTTTTAATTTTTCAAAAATATCCTGAAAGTCTAAACAAGAAACTATCATGGGGATTTTATAAGACAAAAATCGAAAATTAATCTGAATTGTCATCACAAAAATGTTTAACAAAAGTGATGAAATACCATAACTGTACTTGTTTTTAATGTCCTAATTTTTTTTTCACTATTCATAGTTCAATCGAGCTAAGTAACTACTCTAAATAAAACTTATTTAAGAATTGAGGGACATTTAGTAGAAGCTTTAAACTAAAATTAGATATAAACTATGCAGAAGAATCATTAATTTTGATTGGTTACATTCATCATTTTAAATATAATGTGAATGAGACTGCAAAAAAGGATTTTTTTTAACTAGAAAGCTAAAATGAAAAGTTCTTGATTTGAAATTGATTTGAGTTCGAACATAAAGAGTTGTTTAAGAAAAAAATTTGAAAAATGTGCATAAACTTGTAGTAGGGAAATGTTTTTTTTTTATTATGACACATAACACGTGCTTTCAAAATGAAATATCGTTAGGTCAGTGACATTTAATGCTCGTTTGACAGGTACTCATTCAGACAGACAAACTGAAAACAGCTTTATGAAAAAGCATGTTCAAGAAGCGATTCAAGTTGAACGTCAAAAATTAAATATCGATATGAAATCCTGAAGATTTTCAGGAGTTAATAAAGGTATCGATACATCGTAAGATTATTGTATTTTATAAATATTTCAGTAAGGATATTTTATAACATACTCACTATACATTGAGAATACCATATGTTATGATAACTATAGAGTTAGATCTTTAACAACAATGATATCGCCAGTATGATCGACAACAATTACGATCGAATGCAGTAATATCGTAATTATTGTCAACAATAATTATCGCAAACTATAATATTTTGTTGACTATTAACATAATACTTAATGAATTAGACAATATCTTGATTATTATCAATAATGATACTATAGTGAATGTGATGTCTTATTTATTTGGCTCCATTTTATTCCTTGATTTTTTAAAATAATGATTAATAAAAATTTTAAGAAATTGTTTAGAAAACAATTTTGCAGCTGATTTCTAAATTCTTAGTTAAAAATAGGATTAGATTCAATTCAGAAGATAAGATTTTTCAGATTTGATTTAAAAAAATTACATTTCAAAGATTAGTTAATGCATATTTACTTAACAAATTGTTCTTTTAATTAATAGAGAGAAGACTGACACTGATTGTTCAAATAAACAATTTTCATTCCTTCATTTTTTTTAAATATCATTTTAAAGTGACTGTAATATGGTTTCTTTATTGTTCGTTAGTCGATCTCAGATATTTAAGAAAAAAAATTTAAAATAATTTAAGTTTTGAAAATTTATGTTTTTAAAAACCTAAACGAAATAAACGTTTAAAATTTTAATTCCTAATGCATGAGTCTCCTTTTTTATAAGACAAATCAGCTCAATTAACACTTTAGATATAATTCTTGTCATATTTTGTCTAAAATTATTATATCTGTTATTTTTATAGTTAACTTTTGAATCGATAATGACTATTTTTCGATGTGTTTCTATATTTTTGAAATAGTCTACTTTTGAATAAGCTTACATGCCTTACTTAAATTTTTTTCTGAATTAAGATACACAAATATTTCAGTTTGAAAAATTGAAAATTCAGTTTAGAGTTCGGGTATTATCATTTAAAAGTTCGTCTTTAATGCCAACATTTTATTTTTCTGTTTGATAGTAACATTTTATGTTGCCTCCAAATATAATAACTTATTTTCGTCAATACAAGCTTTTTATTCGTTTTCTCAGCAGTACAAATTAGGTTTCTTTAATTTCCGTTTTGAGCGGATTAAACTAACAGACGATTTTAAGACTTGATCTTTAAATGAAATAAGTTCTGTAAAATGTGTGCAAAACTAAATTTCCATAATACATTATCTGTTTGTTATATCTCGGTTAATTTTGAAAGACAATAAGATTCCTTGTGACATCAACTTTTGAGTACGCTTTATTTTGAATAAAAGAATGATAAATTTAATATGATTTGTTAAAATCACAAAATCAATCCAATTATGTTGACCAAATTTATATTTTTAAAAAATGAAATAATCCCTTTACCAAAAATTAAAGGCTTGAGTGAATTAATAAAATATGCAAAATAAGCTAAGTTTATTTTGCATATTAATATTATAAACATGTTAATATTCGAATTAGATTTCTAATTTCCTTTACCAATCTAAGAAAGCATTGGTTAAAAATGCTTTTAAAATTCGATTAAATAAATTCATTCGACTTTAAAAAAATATCAATTAAATTAAATAGGCTCTGGAAAAATTACTTTATTGAACTTCCTATTTCTGATAAACTCAACAAATCAAAACCATAGAAATCATGAATCTCAGAAATACTCTGAATCATAGAATAAAATAGACAGAACAGAATCATAAAAACTTCATACGTAAGGAAAAATATATTTGTCATACATTGCTTTTAAACATTCTTTAAAGCGACTGAACATTTTAAACAACGATAAATTTTCCAAAATACTCCAATTTTCTGATACTTCTCATTATCCAAACCTGCAAGACTGCAACGTGCAGTTTTATTTTAAATACATATGTATATATTATAATTTTAATATTCATCGAGAGAAAATTATGAATAAATAAAAATACTTTTGATAAAATGTATCTAATTTATTTTATTAATTTTTACTAGAGCAGTTAAAACGTAGCAATTTTAATGAAGCTTCTAAGGTTCACACTTTTTTCCGAATCAATTTTTTAATCATTTATTATTCATAAAGTATTTTGGTATGATTAAAATTAGGAAACTATCTTTTTTTTTTGTTGTTGCGGAAAAAAATTATGACATGCTGCATTGTGTGACAGTTTAATAGTCATTTTCATCTTAATAGTTTAGTAGCAATAAAAAATTAATGTCGTAAAAGCCTTGTTCCAAAGAATTTAGAAGAAAATTATTACTTTCTTTTTCTGAAGGAAGATAAATTGAAGTTTGAATGAGAATTTGGATCACGGAAACAATTACAGTACGATAAAACATTAAACAAAAAAGTTAAAATCGATATTGAGCTATTTTAATTTGCTTTTCTATAGAAAAAGTTCAAACTATGCAAGTTTCTATTCAATACAATTTTCAAAGCTTAGGAACAATATTGCAGAGGGGAATTCAAAATGTTTAAATGAGCCATGCATTTTTTAAAAAAATTTTACTGCATTCACTTTTTTTTCAGCTTTATTTTAATCAACATTAATATTTATACAACCGAATGCATATATTTTAAATAAATTGAGTACACCCTTAAAAGCATTTCAAAATCCCTAGTTTTTTAGATTAAAAGTGTTAGTTTTACGTCTATTGTTGATTTGTACTTATTTTAAACCCATTTCAATCAATTTTCTCACTGTATTTTCCTCATATTTATCAGCATCTTTTTTAGATAATATTAGAGGCATTTTGCTTTACTTTACAACGTTTACATATAGTAGACTTAATTGTACTACATTACAAATAAATTACATAGGATTATCTTACACTGAATTTCAACCCACATATTTTTCGGTACAATTAAACAAAAACTTTACAGTGCCCACCTTACAGTGCCTTATTGACTAAGATGTTAAAATAACTTTCACTCTAGGTTCACTTGATTTTATGACGCGGTTTATTTTATAAACTGAAATGTTTCTTCTCCTCATTGGCACGACAGCCCAGAATAGGCCTTGGCCTTCTCAACAAGCCTATGCCAAGATATTCTTCCCTTAGCCAAGGTTCTCCAGTTTATTATCTTTAAAACTTGTAGGTCCTTTTCAAGGCAGTCTAAAAATCTTAGGTTTGAGCGTCCTCTTTTTCTTGTACCAGTTGGCCTGGCACAAAAAACTTTTTTGGTTGTCCTGCTATCCTCCATTCTTATAATGTGGCCTGCCCATTTAATCCTTTGAATTTTGATAAATTTAATGACATTAGGTTCTTTATATGCTTTGTAATGTTGATCTTCTAAACCAGGTAACGTTTTCGCTTATTCCACCAAAAATGCTTCGCAGTATTTTTCTCTCAAATCTAGCAATCAAATTTTCATTTCCATGGGTCATTGTCCAGGTCTCACATGAAACTAAAATGTTTACCCATAGGAAAGCAATTTCAAAGTTAAACTTTACAAATACACTAAAAGCTAAATTTATTACTACATTTATATTTTATTTTTACTGAATCTAGATTTGACATTTTAATTAAACAAGAGATACATTTTTTACAGAAGGTTTTTGAATATCAGCATATTTGCTTAATTAGGGAAATTTGAGGTTGACTCAACATGGTTTAAAAGTTTATAAAATATTTATAGCTTTCAATATTTAATTTTCCTTGATGTAAAAATTTTGAAATATCAAGCTCCTTTTCTACATCTCTATGGAAGATAAATTTACCTTATTGAAATATGCTTGGCATTCTATAACTTTTCTTAATATTCCTAAACGGTTTCATTTGGATTTCTTTACACTCTGTTTCATAATTATTTCAACTCAAACACTTTAATTTCCCTAAGAAACGAGCTTGCTCTATTCTTTTTATTCGTAGAGGCACTATAAAATTTTTAATTTATATGCTTTCAGATCCTGAAAAAATAAAAAATTTCAATTATTCAGGCAAGAAGATGGGTAATTTTTAATTATTTTAAACATATGTCTTCCAAAAATATTATTTTGCAAAACGACTATTATAATTTTATAAAAGAATGGTTTTAGCATGTTTTGATTCTATTTATGCAAATGTGAGTTTAAAAAGCAACTAATTTTATAAGCCAGTGAATTTTACATTGGCAGTCACTGTATTGGATTTCAAAATTAGATTTCATTTCTGTAATTTGTCACGCAAATAAAATAATATTTTTCTTTTCTTCATACAATAGGAACATTTTACCTTTTCTTGTACACAGAGACCTCGAAATGGGAGGTCACTTGAAACAACTATGACCTCACAAATATTTTCATCAAGACTTTAGATGGATATTTTGTTTGAAATTCCTTAAAATTTATACAATTGTTTAATTTTTCGAATGTCTACTAAATGAATCTAGAAAGCCTTTGTGATTTAAGTTATAAGAAGGAGATCTAATAAAATTTGATTTACATCAACAAATTATGAAAGTTTACTTTTAAAAATACACTCTCGTATTAAAAACTGTTCCTGACACTACTGGCAAAGATAATCATTGTTTTAACAAATTTATAATTGTGTAAAACAATATTCATTAAATTATAGAAATGAAACACCAAAAAGCTTACTGCTTTTTTTTCATGCAGAAATATATTCTCATTTTGGTATATATTTTGGAATCCACTTGGTAAATTTAGAGTTCTCCCCTCAGAAAAATTTATGCTCTTGGTGTCGTTGTATAAATGTAATTTTTTTTGTTTTGTTTCAAATCAGAAATTCTTCTCAGAACAAAAAATGAGGCTATTGTCTGGTAGACTACATTAGGTACAATAATGATACCTCAACCATAATGATGGAATATTTACAAGTAATTTGATGGTAAAATAATATGCTTACAGGTGAAGAACTAAGTTCGTTCAGTCAAATTATACCACTCCTTTCGTAATCAATGCTTTTTATCGAATGAAAAAGAAGTAATTCGTAAAAAAATGGGTTGTTATTTAAAAATGTAAATAAAAAACTAGAATACTACAAGATGTAAATGATGTTTGCTAGTGACAGGTAAATGACAGCTAAATTTACCATTTTATGATGCATCTGTTTTCATCTCATTTTTATGTGTCATTAAAAATACACGGAGAAGTTTAAATTTTAAAGTTTTTCTAATTTGCAGCGGTACACTTAAAATTGTAATTTCTTTATTGAAAGGGAATAAATGTCAAAATTTTTCGAAATCTGAACTTGAAAAATATTCTGACCTTAAGGGAAAGTTGATACAGCAACATGATGCATTTACTTATGAGATAAAATTTTTATTGGAGATGAAATGCATAAATTTCTTTTTTCCATTCATACTTTGATTATATGAAAAGCAAGATTTTTTCACACGCGAACTCTTAACCTCAGATACTTTCTATGTTCTCAAATCATTAAAAAGATTGGGATTGTTGCGTCATAGTTATTGCAATTTATTTGCCATAAAGTGTCGAAACAAGAGAAACCAAATCCCTATATTTTATGACAAAAAGCATAATATCAAAAAAGTAATATCTGATGTCAACTTCATAGCGTTCTCTTTTCTTTTTAGAGTGTTATTAGCAATTCATTTACATTTTTTAGCGATTACTTTATTTTAAAAACCAATTTAAGCTAGTTGGCTATCTTTAAAAATTACAATAACATCTTTAAAAAAAATGACTTATTTTTTAAATTTTTAAAAAAGAGTGATGAATTTAGATGCAATAACCATAAAGACTATAGGTAATGATACAACATAATAGTTTATGTAAACCAATTTCAGTGCTACATGAAGATCCGAGTGCATAGTTAGAGATAAGCATATTGGCAAAGCAACAATTCATGTGTATTCACAATAATATTCAGAGAAATATATGCAATATCTCATCGGTGAGCTTTTTATTTTGGATACATTTTGAAATGCGAGTTAAAGAAAACACACATAGTCCAAAATGAGTGCTTAAAAAAATAGGCACATCGAGAAATGTGCGTTTATAAATGGACACAGCCGAAAATGAGTGTTTAAGAAGACAAACACATCGAGAAATGCATGCTTATAAGTCACTTTTAAGAATCAGTCATGGTTGGATACTTAACATTTTTGATTTTGTTGAAGTTTTCAGGATACGTTCGTTCTATATGTACGACTATTAAACACGTGTTTATTTTTACAAAAAGAAATATCTCGAAATTATGATGGTCAAATTCACAGATACCCTGGAACTGAGAAAAATACGTCTATTTGACTGCGGTAGTACTTAAACATTATTTTGTTCAACTTCTGAGACACTAACTATTAAGACAAGCACTTTCAGTAGACTTTTGCATCGAAGTTTAAATGTTATTCAAAAATATTTGGAAAAAGACTATTTCATTAGTCTTTGACCACCAAGATCTACTTGTGCCAATAGTGAACCATAAAGGTATATATTTCAGTGTCTAACATTAAAATAGCAAGAAACTGAAGTTTTGGTCAAGGTCACTTTCAAGGTCATTAACTGCTTTTACCAAAACTAGACTAGTATGAAATTTGCTGAAAAAGAAGCCTTAAGTATAGCAGAAACAAAATCAATTCACAGATTTATGGTCATTTATTCAACTTTGCTTTAAGGTCCTAAACTTTGAGACCCGTACCTGAGTAATTGAATACAGAAATATCAAAGGAAAAGCTGTAAATCGAACGATTTTATAAAATATTATAAATAAGAAATTTAACACAGTGGCATAGATTTTTCGATACTAAAACAATTAAGTCGATATAAATAAATAATCAACAAATTCAATAGAATGAGAGAAAATTTTAAACTTGAACGATACAGAGATCGTTAAAATGAGCGCGAAGTAGGTAAAATCGGGAAAACTCTTGATTCCGCCATTTAACATACCACCCTAGTTAATCAGAGGATTATCTAGGTAATATGCACATTACGAACCGAGTTTAACGGCAACATTTCACCGAAATATTGAACATTAAGAAAGGAAATAAACAAAGAATAATAACTACAAAGTCCTTTTAAACTACTCATTTTAGTTAATCTTGACTAATGCAGTACTTAATTCTAAGTATGATTAAATGTGTTCAAAATTGACAGCAGTGAGCAATTTTCAACAGAATGTGAAAAATAGCGTTTTTTATTTTTTTTAAGCAATTTATGTTTGCAATGTGGTGAGTAAAAACTATGTGCAGAAGTGCAACTAACATTAGTTTTAAAAGTTTACGCTTCAATTTTTATCTGTTTTAACTGCAATAATTTAAGATACAATTTCAAATCATGTAATCATTTTTGTACAGAGTAAATATTTTAAGAATGACTATAGATTTTCATTCTTTCACATAATATGAGGACATTTTTCTGTCCAAAAAGTTGTTGTGCAACCTTCTATGTCACCCATAAAATGGTATCATATGCTTGAAATATACATTTGCAAACCTTATGGCCCGTATATATAAAAAATATCTGTAACGCTTTCCAAATTGCATTAAAAAATGCAAAAAATATTTTTTTTCAGAAGTTAGATAGTTTCAAATAAACTTTCAAAGAAGGCATATAAAAGCAACTATACGTGATTGTTTTTTTCTTCTTCTAATTGTTTATATTACGTTTTGATCTCGTTCGCCCAGTTTTTCTCCATATGTGTCAAGAGCATCTCCACACATCGTTAGGAAAAGTTCTAAATTTAGTAAATTCGAGCCGATAGATTCACAGACGGTAGTCTGTCTCAGAGACGGAGCTTGTTACCATGGTAACTGTTGCCATGGAAACGACATTTGCCCGATTACCTGTTACTTAACATTGTACCTATGTTTAAAAATTTATAATACGTCATCTGAAGAAAAAAATAAACAATGCTAATTTCTTTCCTTAATAATACTATAACAACTCATAGAAAAATCTATCATAATATGGGCCAAAATAGATTTTTATAATGTATATATATATATATATATATATATATATATATATATATATATATATATATATATATATATATATATATATATATATATATATATATATATATATATATATATATATATATATATATATATATATATATATATATATATATATATATATATATATACATACATACATACATACATACATACAAACGATCAAGTTTTTATAATGATTTGAGTTTTCAAAACAATTTAACGATGTAGACAAAGCACAGGAAATCATATTTCTAAACATTTATCTATAATATGACCATTTTAGCATTTTGTAGACCCCCCCTCCCCCAGTTGTATGGACTAAGGCTTTGATTCTATTCACCAATGAGTCATGTATATTTATACAGCCCTAATTTTTTCGTTTATAACGAAAATCAATGGGAAGGAAAAATCTTTTTATTATTATTTACTCTAATTTTTCTAATTTTACTCTAATTTTACTCTAATTTCTTAACAGTTTATTAGTACACTACCAATAAGACCAGAAGTGTTGTTTAAATCTTTTAATGTAAAATCGCTGTTATAAAGTTATGGTATAAACTTTCTGATTCTGTTAAAATATTTACATACATTCTCTAAACATATACCAGAACGCTTTAAGAGTGATTCATGAATTCTATAAGTATTATTTCCTAACACTAAACATTCTGAACTTGAAAGTAACACTTTGGCACAGATGGAACACCTGTGTCCCTTTTATATATTTTTTTCTGGTGCTCTAATTGCAAATGTAAATATATTTTGGTATCTTTAAATTATAAAATACAGTCTTATAGTAACTAAAAAATAACTGATAGATTCTCGGAATTATATTTGTTCTAAAATATAAAATCCAAAAAAAGTAGTTAGGAATTTTTTTTCATTCATATTCAAAAATTTATCGATAATTGATTTTGTAATTTAAAAAAATTTCAATGAAAAATTTGTGTTTATCTTAGATCTAAACAAGTGAAAATCTGAAAGATTATTATTTGGAAGTGAGCCATGTTAGGAAAGTTTTACCTTTACGCAAAAAGAGACACCAATGTCCGATGCTGCAATTCATAACTAAAAATTATTAAAATGTTAATTATATTTTTCACTTATTTTGACTAAAATTAATGTAAAAATATGAAAAAGTATGAAAAATGGCTTCTGGAGCAAAGGGTTGAAGGAAAAAAAGCAATTTATTACAAATAATTAAATCTGAAGTGCACATTTTGCCTACCTGCGTATTTCTAAGAAAATAAAAAGATGCTCAAGTAATATTAGCTGACGGTAATACATCAATAACTGAGAAATACACATATAATCCTAATGACGGTAAAGAACTAAGTTAATAGAATTTAATGTTTATTTTGAAACGAGGCAGATAATAATTAAAACATGAAACATAAATTATATTAAATATTTTTCCAGTTTAATATAAATTAAAAATAAAATTTCGGAAATCAAAGCTCATAGAATATTTTTCTTAATATTTCGGAAAACCACTTTATACATTTTCAACAAAAATAATTAACGTAAAAATTCTTTTTTTTTTTTTCTTTTTTTTTTTTTTTTTTTTGATTTTCCAAAAAATTCTAAATAATGCTTCATTTATCTTTTCAACAACAATATTGAAATGACAAAGCAAACTATTTCTTTTATATGATAAAAAATGCTTCCATCAATGTAGCATTATTTTTCTTAGAAAGTGCTTACTCATCATTTAGCTACTTTTACAACTCTTTTGTTTTGTACATAGATGTTTTGGTTCTAGAAGAAGATGTATGATTTAATATAACTAATAAAATTAACAAGCATGTATGTTTATCTTCTTTTTATTCCAAACTTAAGGTAAATATACTTCATTTCTGAATCATTATTGATACACATCCCATACCGGGAGATAGACTTTAAAAAGTAATGAGTAAAATATGCAAAATTTTTAAATAGAAAATCCTGAACATGTTATTATAATGCATAATGTGTTATGTCAACGAATTAGAAGTTTAAAATTGGAATTTAACATATTATATAATTCATAAACAACATGAAGCAAGTTTTAAATTTCCCCCAATTACTAATTTTAAAGCCCAATTTAATAAGTATGAGTGTTTATCCTTTATCAAAATCTTCTTTAAATTAATTTAATTCATGTTTGTTCTAGAAGTTGATTTGAAAGGATAGAGCTGCAAAAAATTTATAAATTAATTTGAAATTTAAAAATATTTTAAAATTTGTAACAACTATTAATGACAAGTTTTCGAAACCATAATTTTATAAAGGCATAATTTTATAATTTTAATCATGCACACTTATTTAGTTTACAAACAAAAATGGTGACTTTGTGTGGATTCATTTACAAATCATGGGTCCTTATCGGTGAATTTTTGTTGATTGTGAACTACTTAAAATGCATAAAATACACAAAAACTTTATTTATAAGCATTGAAATTGGAATTTTATATATATATATGTATATACCTGTGGGCGACAAAGACGGTTGGGTCGGCCCAGGCGAATCTCGTTCTAAAATTAATATCGAAAAAAAATACGAGTAGATATTAAGGTTATAAAGATATTACAATTTATTCCACGAATTGATAAGTTGTGTAATAAGCAGGTAGCTCACTCATAGCACTAAACGAATTGTCAATACTTTCGACTGCAGATGGTAGTTTCCATTATTAATATTTTCTTTTTATTGATATTTTCTATTTTATTATTAATGATAATTTTTTTTAATGGCGGGCACTTGGGACGTAGACCCATTGACCTCAGGAATGCCAGAACTGCTACTCTCTTCTCGTTACCCATTGGGCAACTGCGGCGAAGCCACGGCGGTGGAGCAGCGTCGCCCACGTCACGCAACCACAAACCCGTTTATAGGGCGGGTCACATTCACACAATCATGCACACAAAGGATAAAGGACATAGAACACAGAGAGAGAGAAAGAAACGTCATGCTCAGCAGGATTCGAACCCGCGACCATCGGCTCCGCAGTCAGGCACGCTAACCACTCTGCCACCTTTATTAATGATTATAAAAACCTGTATAATTATTAATTAAATGTAGTTGAGCATATTTTACGCATCAGTTATATTAACTAAGTTTATATTCTCACCACTTACTTCTTGTGTGTTACGAAATATGAAAGATACATTATATCGATATAATAACTATAATGCCACAGACAATTATTATCTGACTGAGTTACCGGGAGACAATTTCCGGGCCTGAACCTATATTTATGTTTTAAAATAATTAATATGCAACTGTATATATTTATTTACATAAATAATTCTACGATCTCTTATTCAAAACTAATGGAATCAGGTTGAAATATATTTATCTGTCAGTAGTTTTGATATTTTTAATTTTACTGTAAGCATCGTGTAATCCTACACTCCAAATCATTTTCCCAAAATTCAACTGAAATATATATATAACTGAACACGTGCTTAAAACAAGTTTTACGCGTGAGTTGTAAGAAAATTAGCACACGGAATAAATATCGTTCGCATTAGTTACATATTTCAACAGAAATGTGTTTTTTTTATCTTTTTTAAAATGTTCTAACAATTACAAACGTGTAAGAGAAGCGAAGAGCTTGTTTTTCCTGAACGATTTATAGCCTCATTTTGAAATTCTATTCCTAGTTCAAGTTATATTTCCGTTAATTTCGAATTGGTTTAAAAGGCAATTAAATAGCTTTGAATAAGAATTGAATGATTATAAATTTGATACGAATGTAGTTCTAGAAAGTAAGAACTGTTTTATTGGGATTGTAGGTTTCCAGAGATTATTTATTTAAATTATTTCCCATTTCATTTTATTTGAGAAATATACTTTGTACAATAATTAAAAGAATGCAATGAATCATGTTAATTGCGAATAACAATGTATGAATCACTTTTTATAATTTTTTTTAAAGTGTCTAATTTTATAGGCAGCTAAAAAAAAAGATGTATTTTAACAACTTGATCCATTTAAAATCTGGAGTTGAAGTAGAAGAAATTTTTGTAAGAGTCGGATTTGGAGTCGAAAGAATTGACTCAACTCTGACTCCGGCTAGTTTAAAGTTGTTAGATCTTACTGTTTTGTTTTATTTTATAACCGTCGTTGAACAGCCGACTCAATTTTTTGGGTTTACGACGACTAATTTTCAACTCCGTGGCCTTGTAATTTTGAGCCCTCTCCAGAAGACAAGGGAGCTCCTGGATCAAGTATTGGGAGAAATTCATGGAGGATTTGTGGATGGAACTAACCTACAATTGCGTTACATGGAGAGGAAGACCACGAGAGCCTTCCATGGTTAGCCTGACGGCAAGGGGACTCTAACCCATGATCTGTCTACAGCTGAGGATATTTCACGTCAGCACTGTGGTCATTGTAGGCCAGATATGGCATTCGTATCGACCAGCCATCACTGGGATTCGAATCCAGTTCACGTCATTGGAAGGCGAACGCTCTATCCTCTAAGCCCTCGCGGTTCAGATCTTATGGTTTTTATTTAATTTTATAACCGTCGTTGAACAGCCGACCCAATTAATTGGGTTTACGACTTCTAATGTTCAACTCCATAGCCTTGTAATTTTGAACCCAATCCAGAAGACAAAAGAACTCCTGGATCAAGTATTGGTAGAAATTTGCCTTTGTGGAAGACTTTTAGATGGAACCAACCCACATTTGCGTTACATGGAGAGGAGGACAACGAGAACTTCCCACGGTTAGCCTGACGGCAAGGGGACTCTAACCCATGATCCGTCTACCGCTGAGGATATTTTTACGTCAGCGCTGTGGTCCGTGCAAGCCGGATGCGGAGTTCGTATCGACCAGCCATCGTTGGGATTCGAACCCGGTTCACCTCATTGGAAGGCGAATGCTCTATCCCCTGAGCCATCACGGATCTAGATCTTAGTGTTAAGAGAAGAAGAGGTTCTTAGGAAAATTATTTGTATAAATATTTATAATTAGGTGGGCAAAAATATTAATCAAATGAATACTATGGCAATCATTTCAATTATAACTTATCACATACTAAAGTTTTTATATTTGAATGTTTTCGAGCCTATATGTTTGATTGAATATTGAAACTATTAAAAAATCGATAATAATAAAAAAGTATTCTTTTGATTCATAAATTATAAAGCTAAATTTGTTTAGTTAAGGTGAAAAGTTAATTAAGAAGATGCTCAAATGAATGAATTGTATAATTTGTAATAGTTTCCTAGTTCACGAATGTTCACTAAGCACTCTTTTTATAATCAAATATTTATTTATGTATGAGTATACTCTTTTTTTAAAACAGTTTTAAATAAAATCATTATTTAGTACAAATAAATTTTGAAACTTTTTTTTCAATTCTTATGTTACGATGTAAAATATAATTCGAAAAATTTAACTCTAATCATGTGCAAAATTAAAAATATACTAATTCGAAACATATAACTTTGTTAAGTAATGAAACTTTCCTAGGATTCGGAAGAAATTTTGATAAAGTATAAATTGGAGTCGCGAGCACTCAAAAAACTCCGGAGCCGGAGTCGGAAGCGGAGTCTATCATTTTAACTACCGAATTCACACCTCTCTGCATACAATTATCTAAATCAGTGGTACCCAAATGGTGTTCCGCTAAACCTTAAGGTTCCGTAAAAGCATCACGGGGGTTCCGAAAGTCAGGAATTTTTTTTAATCTGTTATTTTCTAAAGGAATTTTTTGAAACCCGCAATTAAATTTGTATTTATATATCCAGTTAATATACGATTATTTATTTTATGAAGAATTCCATTAGTATATTTCGCCTCGAATGAAAATAACCAAATTCAACAACGAAGAAGTTTATTTCTCTGATAACTATTCTTAACGTTTATTTCCTTTCTTTTCCGTTTTTGTTTGAGTGGAAACCATATTTCAGCTTATTGTGTAACTTATAATAAATAAATAAAAACTTTTTATTCCCACTTATCGAATATTCTTCTTTTGAAACTAAAATACATTCTATTGTAGTTTAAAATAGATTTCAAACCCTTCAACATTTTTCTTTTGAATTTTATTTATTCTTCTGATCGAAATTTCGTGGAAGAATATAATTTTTCAACATGCGCACTGTTCAAAGAGTCATTCCCAGAAAAAGTGAAGAATTTCTGTTACCGAATATTTATTAAAAAATGTCAAAAATGGCTTTTTTTTTCCTACTCTTTAAGTCTACTTAAAAATATAGTTTTCAAAATTGTTTTATTTCACTATCAATTATTTCCGTCTGTTGAATACCTGTGAAATTCAACAATAATTTTCTGTTTTAATAATATGTTACTATGCGAATCTTTTTTTTTTTTTTACATTTATCTTTTCCAAACCAATAAATGATTATTTAGGTAATAAATCGGAATTTTCTTCTATCACGCTGCATAATTTCATTTCTATGAAAATTGTAGTTTGTAAACCTTATTTCACTTTCAATTATTTTCTCTTGCTGAATAATTTTAAAAATCAACAATGATTTTCTGTTTTAATTTAAATATTAATGTGTTATTAAGCTAATATATATATATATATATATATATATATATATATATATATATATATATATATATATATATATATATATATATATATATATATATATATATATATATACATTCATATTTTCCAAATCAATAGATGATTATTTAAGTAATAAATTGGAATTTGCAACTATTACCCAGCATATAAGTTTCATAGCTGTAAAAATTGTAGTTTGTAAAACTAAATTTTATGTCTGTGAAATTAAAGCTATCTCATATTAAGAAAATCTACCCATTTGTAGAAATATATTTCGAAGCATTTTTTTAAATTCCATGGTTCCATAACATGTAAAGATAGAGAATATTCCATGAATCATTAGCAACAAGTTTGGTTAAATTTTTGCCCCCCTTGTAACGTTTTTAAGTAAAGAAAAAAACTTGCTTCTAACTCAGTATTTGCATTGAGTTAATTTCAGTCCACTGCATATATAACTAGTAAAATAAATGAATAAAAAAAAATTGATTGAACATCGTTTTTCATAAAATGATCGTCTGAAAGCTGAGTGACCTTGATTTTCAGCTCAACTCGTCACGCAAGACGAAAATGAAGTCTACCTATAATTCGGGGAATGATTGCAACTACAAATATATCTAACACGGTTAAGTGAACATGAGATTCACTTTTTATTTTCTTTGAATGATTTTTGGATTGAAAAATAAAGTAAAAACATCGAAAACACTTTGGAGCACATTTAAATGTTGAATTATGAGGCAATGCAAAAGCTTTAAGTTTCTTTTAAGCCACAATAAAAAAGAATATATATATATATATATATATATATATATATATATATATATATATATATATATATATATATATATATATATATATATATATATATATATATATATATATATATATATATATATATATATACATACAGGCCTTTAAGGACCAGGATTTTTCATAGACTTATGGTTCCACAAATTTGTGTCCAAAGACTTAATGGTAGCAAAGCGGTCATCATTGCACACCGAAGGCAACGTGAGCCAAGGCAACTATTTTCTCAATGCAACAGCCATAAAAAATTATATGAGTTAAAAGTCAAAAAGTCGCGATCGAGGGGAACTTTTTTATCAATCTATTACAGTGCGCAAAAAAAAAGCGGACCCCTCCCCCCGAATAACTATTGATCTAATGATTGGATCTTCACGTTCTAGGACTCAATCGTAATAGTTTGAGGGGATGACTTCAAATATGCTTATTAATCATTTCAGAGAATTTTTTAAGTTACGAAATCAGAAACAAAAACATACTTTCTCTTTATAAACATACCGTTTTTCAATGGATTCGGATTTCTGATCCCCGAAAAGAGGAGAGCCGCAGCCTCGAAATTCCGGTCCCCATAGTTTGATCAGAAAAGCTATCCAAATTTTGGACCCCTCAGTGTACATTTTACTTCTTGCATATTTCGCCATAACTCGAGAAATTTTTACGCGAATTGTAAACTTTTTGCGTACAGTTATAAAATTGACTTGTCCAAAATTAATTTCGCGTAAAAATTAGTTTTTAGTCAATATGTCATATGTTTAGTCAATATATACTTTTTATTAATTTATTTAATAATAGTCGAAAACGTTTTGAATTGTATAAAATTTTTGACATCATTTTAAAGTATATTATTTTTCATGGTAAAATAAAAAATTGGAACAAAATAGATCGAATAGTTCCTGAGAAATCGAATTTTTAATATGATATTTTTTCCAAAATTCAATTTCTCAAGAACTATTCGACCATTTTCGCTCAAATTTTCCCATGCTAAGTTACATTCTTTAGCATAATGTAAAAAAATTTATACTTTGCAATTCAAAATTGTTTCGACTATTATTAAATGAACTAATAAAAGCTAAATATTGGCTAAAAGTTAATTTTTTACGTAAAATTATTTTTGGATAAATAAATTTTTTAATTGTGTGCAATGTAAAAAATTTCTCGAGATATGACGAAATATGCAAAAAGTAAAATTAACCTTAAGGAGTTCAAACTTTGGACCGCACTCCTGACCAAACTATGGGGACCATAATTTCCAGATTAGGCTTACCCCTTATATTTTAAGGATCAAATTTCCAATTCTAACGAAAAAGTGGTATGTATAAACATATTAGAGAAATTATGCTTTTGTGTCGGATTTCGTAACTTAAAATATCATCTGTACTGTGATTAGCATATTTGACGTCACCCCCTCGAACCATTAAGACTGACTCCGAGAAAGTGAAGATCTGATCATTAGATCAAAAGTTATTCAGGGTGGTTCATTTATTTATTTTTTTGGGGGGCACTGCACAGCAATAATTAAGAAGAATAACATACAAATCCAAAAATTTTAAGTAAGTATATGTGGTTGAGAAAATAACGAGAAAACTGCTGTGTCAAATTTATAGGTACAGAATTTCTTTCACTGTGTGAAAGTCAGGGAAAGTCTAAAGAATCTAAAGTTTTAGCACTTTTTTAAGATACATTTTTCTTTAACAACAATAAATATAGTACAAAAGTTGTACTAACTATACTTAGAGGTAGAAATTTAAAAATTAAATTTTTTTTTCTGAAACAAGAATTCCAAAAAATGGCCTAGATAATAAGAATATTTTAAAATCAATGTTAACATTATGCATATTTTATTTGCATATGTATCGGGAAATGTTTAAAATTAAATTATCAATTTTGGAAAAAAACAATATTTTTTCAATTTGTGATAGCTCAAGAGATCTTCTAATTTCTGTACTTGAGTTATTTAAAAAAATTTCATTGAAACAACTCTTGATGCCATTTACACTTACTCCAATTTATTAACTTTCAAAAATTCGAATTTTTCTTAAAAAATTAAAAACTAACTATTATTGATGCAAGTTTATGGCCGCGACAGCAATGTTCTTAATTTTTCACTCCTACAGTGGACTGATTGCCAAGACAATCTTTCTACTAAATCCCCGAATACAAGCAACAACGGTAGCGATCACTGAACAAATTTGATCAGGCTGCGAAGGGATCGAGGGTGCACGGTATCGGTTCTCGTTAAACTTTTCTACCGTAAAGTGCTAGACTTCACGTGTAGCTCTTCGGGCTACCAAAATAGGAGAACCATCCTTTCTACAGAGAATCAAAATTGATGGCATTTCTTCCGATCATCCTCAGGGATGTTTCCCAGACAGTCGCCATTAGCCCATTGTGTAGCTCTAGAGTGACGTAAATAAAGTATTACTACTACTACAATTCTTAATTTTTAAGAAAAAAATTTAACTTATGAAAACAATTAAAACTTGAATTGACACCAGGAATTATTTCTGCCCATTCATTTAATCTGGCTAGTTTTTATGTAAACCGATTTAAAAGAAAATAATATTCTGCAAAAAGCTTCCTGGTTTTTCCAAATTAATTTAAAGAACCATAAAGATATGATTCAAGTAACCGTTTATTCTTTATAAAGCATTTTAAAACTTTATTTATTCTTTCTCTCCGCTCTTCAATGTGAAATAAAATTATGGCGAATATAAATGTGAACTCCGGCTATAATTAACTTTTTATTAAAAACTTTAAAAAAAAAAAAACTGCCTTGAAATATTTTTAAACTAATACAATCGAAATATTTTGCTCTCTTGCCACTAACTACAGAAACCTTAGTTTGAGACTCAAATTTAAAGAAGAAAAATTCTTTATTCAACAATAGACTTCATAAAAGACAAAACACATTACTTACAGAACAATAAAATCCAATTAAAAACTCTTTTATTTTCTCTATGAATTGATCTGAATAAAATTTAAATATATATTTGCAATTAACAGCATGAAAAATAAAACAACATAATCCATCAATTTCAAAAGCACGAATATCGTAATGAAACATAGAATTTTTTTTTATGAAGTATTCATCAAATTTAAGCCTCTTAACTTTCAAGGTCAGTGTCAAAGAGTTCAACAACCAAGATGCTCAATCCTTTTGAAGGAGAAACGTTCTCGAATGATCTAATAACGGGGAAAGATTTATTTTTAAATAATAGTTTTCCCAGAACTAAAGTATGAGGTTCTCTGTGTTATTTAACCATTTCTGAGAAAAGGATGTTTTCAGAACAATTAATTGGCGAATATAAGAGATATTCTTATTTTCTTTTTACCTGGTTATGTCTAACGTAAACAAATTCATTTAAATGTTGAGAATTGGAAAAAAATATTGCTTTATGGAAATTCTAAAACACGTGTTTTTATATTATGATTAAATTGCTTTTAATATTTAAGTCATTTTTCGAACATAAGAAAAAATGTTTCCTTTATAGGAAACAAAGAGAAACCGTTACTTGCATGACCAGAAGCGATAAACTAAAAAGCCAATGCGGTAAAATTAAATATTTTAGAGACTTTAAATGACTATAGATATGTATATATACTTCGCTAATTATTTTCGCTGGCCTCTTTTTATAATAATTGGCGATTATTAATAATAACCAAATTTTTTTGGTAAATGTGTAAAATTATACACATTAATCAGATTAACCGGTAATTATTAATAATTACCAATGAAGTTTGGTCAATTTGATCAATTAGGCATAAATTATATTATATGTCTATTATACGTTATATTTATACGTCTATGTGCTGCGATAATAAATCTGTCGTTGGAGAGATTAGTAGAGTTAAAAAAATAAAGCATTGCGTGAAATATGACATTTTACTTATGTTTTAGTTATATAAAATTAATTAGGTATATAAATTTAATAAAATAATAGCTTTAAAAGCTCAATTTATTTTACACCATGCATGTGTTACGGTTAAAATAAATCTGACTATTATTAACAATAACCGGTGATTATTAATAATAACCAGTGATAATTAATAATAACCAGTGATTATTAATAATCACCAATGTAATAATTGTAAAATATTACATTTAGCAAACTTCATTAGTAATTATTAATAATTACCGATATAACTGAATTAAATACTGATAGATTATAATTTATTTTAACTAACTAACTTGGCTATTATTAATAATTTCCGGCGGTAATTAATATTAATCGATTACTTACAGTGACCATACATATCTAAAGGTTAATGAAATGTGATGATGTACTACTTCTTAGAAATTTTTAAATAATGTGAGTTTAATGATGTTTCTTCACATTGATTGCATAAATCGCTGGAGCATTACTGTTTATTACATAAATCTAACAAGCAAGATGCCCCCAAAGACACACTCCATTTAAACTAAATTTCTTTATACAAAGATATTTTGAAGTAAGAAATTTGCTTACTTCTCTTTTGTTATAAAGTTATAATTTTTTTAAGCATTTTAAGTTTTCAGGAAATTTTCAACAGCAACCGTAAATGGCATTTGTGTCATTTATTATGTACTGAATGTCAGTAAATTATGTACTGAACATTGAATATTATAAACGCAAAGTTTATTCAAAATCAAAATGTGCTGATAATATTATTATGGATATTAGTATCTTATAATGTAATATTAATATTATTATTATATAATTTAATTATTATGTAATTTTATTATTATTATATAATATTATTATTATATAATATTATTATTATATAATATTATTATTATATAATATTATTATTATATAATATTATTATTATATAATATTATTATTCTATAATATTATCATTGTATAATATGATAATGTTATTATTATTTAATATTATTATTGCCATACTTACCTAATGTTCTAAAGCCTAGATAATTAATTGTGGCAAGATGGTATAAATAGTTAAAAATTACAGCTTTACATCAAGTGTAAGTCACTTAAACTGTGACTTTTTTTATTTTCCTTGGTGAAAGAACTTAGAAAAACGCTGTTACACTGCGAAACAATCACCAATCACCTCTACCAAAAGTCATTGTGCCCTTACAAAAAAAAAGATATGATTTAGGAAAAAGTGTTGCTTAGAAATTCCAAGAAAATGTTAATTTAACAAAAAATCTAAAAGAATAGACAAAACAATTTACATGTCTAGGTTACACGAAAAAAAACCGAGTTCGTCTCTCTTGTGAACAGAGTTAAGAGCCAAAGATCGTTTAACTGAAACGTCTGATTTTTGAAAATATTTAATGTTTTAGAATTAACGTAAATTTTGGGCTTTTTGCATCAAAAAATGGAAATCTGTCTGCAAAAAACTCTATAGGGAGCTAAAACTGGTAGATAAAGATCGAGAAGATAAAATGGTTCTAGCAATAAGTATTGATTAAAATCTTTGAAAAATAAATATCTTTGATGCAAATTACTAACTGAATTTCTAAGGTTGACGTGAAATTAAAGCTTGTAAAATTTTGAAAAACCCTATTAAATATTTATCATTACTTTTTAAATTTTTTCAGTCTGTAGCTACCCTTCATAGACAAGCTTTTTCTGACTATCCAGTATGAATATGATAACGTTGGAATCTGAGAGTGCATTGAAAGAAGTAGAAAAGGTAATATGGAGTTAATTGGCTCAAAAATATAACAAAATTAATTACTTTAAAAAAAATGACGTCCGGTGGATGAGTGGTAGCGCTTCGCGCTTTCGGTACCGCAGGTCCTGGGTTCGATCCGCTGGCCGAGAAAGGTTGACTCTGCCTTTCATCCCTTCAGTGGGTAATATTGGTGATAAATGAGTACCAAGCATGCTTGGGAACTAAACACTGGGGGTTCCGCGTTCGGCTGACCACCTAACCGGAACATCTGCTCCTGCACCCCAGAGCCCAAGGTCAAGAAAACTGAGATGGGCACAGTAGGCCTTGGCCCTCTTTGGGATGTCGTGCCACTGAGTTTAGTTCAATTACTTGAAAATATTATTATTAAAAAAAAAAAAGAACTCCGTGCACGTACCCAGAAGGTTGATGTGAATTATGATTTTTATTTTTAGGAATCAGTGACCCAACGCACACATTGTATACTGCGCCAAATAAAACAGACCACCCTAAATAACTTTCGATCTAATGATCCCATTTTCATGTAATGACTCGAGGGGGTGGAGGAATAAACATACCGTTTTTCGACGGATTCGGATTTTTGACCTCCAAAATATAGGGGGTAGACGCAATTATCCCAATATTTTGGGGTAATTTTGGGTTAATCCCAATATTTTGGGTTAATCCCAAGGGTAGTCCCAATATTTTGGTCAGGAAAGTGATAAGAAATTTTGGACCCCTTAATTACTTTACTTTTTGCGCATTTCGCTATATCTCCAGAACTTTTAAACCAAATTGAAAAAGTTTTGCACACAATTATAAAATTCGTTTATCCAAACATAATTCCGTTAAAAAAATAATAAATTTTAATAAATATTTTTTGTTCTTTATTATTTTATTTAAGAATGCTCAAACACATTTTGAATTATAAAACACGCAATTTTTTGTATCATTTTAAAGAATGTAATTTTATATAGCAAAATACAAAATTTGTGCGAAATGGGTCGAATAGCTCCTGAGAAATTGAATTTCAAAAAAGTCAGATACTTTAAATTCAATTTCTCAGGAACTATTCGACCGATTTGACTCAGAATTTGCATTTTGCCATATAAAATTACAATCTTTAAAATAATGCAAAAAAATTTATATCTTACAATTCAAATTTTGTTTTGACCATTCTTAAATAAAGTAATAAATATTTACTAAAAGTTATATTTTGCATGGAATTATCTTTCAATAAATTAATTTTATAATTGTGTGTAAAAATTTAATTTGCTTAAGAAGTTCTCGAGTTATAGAGAAATGAGCCAAAAGTCAAATTAACATGAAGGTGTCCATACTTTGAAGTGTTCTCCTGACCATACTATTGGGACCATATTATCCTGATTGCGGCTGCCTCCTATAGTTTGGGGACCAGAAATTCGAATTCGTCAAAAGGATGCTATGTTTATTCAGAGAAAGTAGATGAGTTTACGAAAATATGAAATGAAGACGATATAAAAAATTAATAAAAATTATACTGATTGAGAAAGACTTTGCTTAGATCGTTCCATTTACCAGAGAATCAATAAAAATTATAACTATACAGGAAATTAATAAAAATTATACTGATTGAGAAAGACTTTACTTAGCGATCGCTCTATTTACAGGGAATTAATAAAAATTATAACGATACAGGATATCAATAAAAATTATACTGACTCAGCAAGACTTGGCTTAGTGATCGTTCCATTTACTAAGGAATTAATAAGAATTATAATGATACAGCAAATTAATAAAACTTAAACTGATTCAGAAAGACTTCGCTTAGTTCCATAAAAGATGATCGACTTTACACTACTTTCAGTAATATGTGTATATTTTTTATCAAAGTGACCTAAATGAAAAATGTACTTTAAAGTAGCCTTTTACTAGTCAACACTGGTTTTCTCTTGTTGGCTAGAAGAAACTGGCGTCATATTTAGTGTAAAATTCGAAATTTTAAGTGACTTTAAAGTTTTTACTTATTTCGAAATAAACGAAATTATTTTGACTTAATACTTCTTAAATCTTGAAATATATTTTGTATAAATTTTAGCTTCATTTGAGAGCCATTATTGTAATAGTACCATCTTTTTTAATATTATTCTGCCTTGCTCAGTCTAACATTTTTCGCTGTTAGATGATATGATACAACTAGTAATTAAAAAATAATAATAATAACTGAAGAAACTGAAGACTGAAAGCAAAGTTTATAAAATTAATTATACTATTATTTTTAAAATATAATATTTATCGTTTCATATTTTATCCTTAAATTTAATACAATTATTAAAGATTTTAAATTTGAAACCTTAGAAATTCCCGATTTATTAATATATATGAAAAATACGTTTTTTTTTATAATATAGAGCTTAAGAAAACTTTTAAATTTCTTCAAGAATACATTATAAAATATTCTATTAATAACAGTAAAACTAGGAAATATTTAATATTGAAATTCTAAAAAGAAGTATTATTAAAAATGCCTAAAGACTTTCGCCGATTCCCCCACTTTGACTAAGAGATAAAACTAAAAATATGAAATTCGTGTCACATCAATTTGATATTTCAAAACTTTTAAATAGCTTGCAGCTTCGTTGCTAAAAATATATATTTCACCTGAAATGAGTTGAAGTTAAAAGCGAGAGCAGTTTTTATTAAATTTAATACGAACTAAATTCTAGATCATCCTTGAATTTTTATTTTCTCAGTCTCTTTTAAAACTACTAAGTTGTAAATTGGATAAATAAATATGGAGTCATACTACTTTCGTCTTAAAATTTTTTAAACTACTTAAGAATGGTAAAAAGGCATTATTTTAAAAGGCATAATAGGCTTAGAGCTTTTAAATATGATATACAGACTGACTCGTTCACTATTTTGGAGGAATCTAGCTCCATTGTTCCGTTGTGTTAGTATTATTTATGGTTCTTCGTATAGTTCACTTATTTGCTTTAAATTGACTGAAATAAGTTTTTGATAAACTGAAATTCGCACATCTTTTAAAAAAGGATGTAAGCAATTGAGATTCTTTGACTATTTTCTAAATTTTACTAAAGTTATGGCTTATTTATTATCTCGTTCCATTTGCAACTTCATATCCCTACTTGTGTATTTTCAGTGACTACTAAATATCACTCTAAAGTAGTCTAATCGGTAGCTCATACTACGTACTTTAATTTTATTTATTTATTGTTAACCATACATATGTAGGCTTGTGAGTCCATTACAAAGTTAGACTTATAAGTCCTTGTCAAATTGAAGAACATATAGCACAAGTTAGAGAAAGACATCAGAAAGATACATCCAGGGATACGGTAGGATTCGAACCTACTACCACCACTCTATAGAGCTTTTGACGAAATGGCAGGACCGTTCTGACAGGGAGACCCCGCATCTATTTTACTGTATCTGAAAAGACGTCTTAAACAACTTACGAAGTGCAAGAAAATAAACGAAATATCCTGAATAACTTCTGATCTAATTATCAGTTATTCGCTTTCTAGGACAGAATCTTAATGGTCTAAAGGGGTAACTATAAATATGCCAATTAACAAGTGCAGACGATATTTTAGGTTACGAAATCAGACACAAAAACGTACTTTCTCTAAATAAACATGACTTTTTCCCGATGACTTCGGATTTCTGACCCCCAAAATATAGGAGGTTGCCACTATCTGGGAAACATTCTTCTAATAGTTTGGCTTGGAGAGCGGTCCAAAGTCGTAATAACTCGTCGTAATAAGTCTAATTTCGTCATAACTCGAGAATTTTTTAAGCGAATTAAAAATTTTAAAAATTTTTCCCACAATTATAAAATTCGTTTGCCCAAAGATAATTCTATACAAAAACTAACTTTTAGTAAATATTTCTTTTTTTTATTTAATAACAGTCGAAAAAAATTTTGATTTTTTTTAAAATCGAATTTTAAAAATACGACATATTTAAAAGTCAATTTCTCAGGAATTATATGAACGATTTCGCTCAAATTTTGTATTTTGCCATGTAAAATTGCATTCTTTAAATTGATTTAAAAAACTTTTCTACTATTATTAAATACAGTAATAAAAAATAATAAATAACTGTTAGAAATTATTTTTGCGTGGATTTATTTTCGGACCAACGAATTTTATAATTGTGTGCAAAAAAATTTTAATTTACTGGAAAAGTACTCGAGATGTAGCTAAATGCGCAATAAGTAAAATTAGCATTAGAGGGACCAAACTTTGGATCGGGGATTGAAGAGGGACCAAACAAACTTTCCTGACCAAACTGTGGGGACCATATTTTCGAGACTGTGGCTACCTTCCATGTTTTGGTGGTCAAAAACCCAAATCCGTCGAAAATATGCTATGTTCGTTTAACGAAAGTACGTTTTTGTGTCTGATTTCGTTACTTAAGATATAGTCTGAAATTCTTAATTAGCATTTTGAGGTCAACCATTCGAACCATTAAGATTGAGTCCAAGAGTGTGAAGATCCGATCAGTAGATGAAAAGTTATTCTGGGTGCACACTGTATTTTTTGCGAACTGTACAGTTTTTGTCATTTTTAAATTAAGAAAAGTTCAAATTACCCGTCTTTTTCATGAAACTATCTTATTTTTTATGGTATATAAATCTGAGTTCTTTGAAGTTCATGTTATTTATAAACATTTTAATTAGTTAGACTGAACGAAATTATAATACAATATGTGATAGATATAAGGGTATTAGTATTTTATTATTATTAATATAATATTAACACTACATAATATTTTTCCCTTATAAGATAATCAATAGAGCTGCTATAGCTAATGCAAAGATGCACAAACCATTCAATACATATTATATAAACTTTAGTTTGAGCCTATTATGAATTATTTAAAAAAAATATTTTTATCTAAGTTAGTTTATTGTTTACATATTATAATAGAAATTCATATGTTTATTTTTAAAATAGTTTACACAATTGCAAAATTTATTTAAAGTAATGAAATTCTGCGAAACTAAATATATCTCGTCTGTGGAATGTAAGTAAACTTTAATTTTTAATTGCTTTTAACTAAATAGTAACATAGTAAAAAAAGTTTTAAATTTAGGGTTCATTTTTCAATTTATTTTAAACGAAAAACGTAAGGTTAACAACTCTAAGAGCAGAAGAAATTACGATAGCGATATACACTTAATAAAATTTTAAGTAAATCAGGTGTCGCATTGATATTTAACGAGAAATAAAGATCTATAATTATCGCCAAGTATAAAAAACATAGTTTTGAAGAAAAGAAAAAGGTGATAAAAATCTAGGAAGGTTTGTCTCATATTTCATACATCCGTTTATCTGTGATTCAACTCAAAAACGGTACATCTTAGTTATTTGAATGAGTTCCACCTTCTTGCTTTTGGAAAATGTCTCTCCTTATACACATAATTAACTCATTTAAATATTCAAGGATGTTCCCTATTAAAAAAAATCCTCAAAGATAATACTAAACTACTACAATTCCGTACAAAAAAGTAGGGCCAATAACCTATTTGCAAAGCCTAAGTGTAATTATATTTCTTTTAAAAAAAGAAAGAATAAGCTAAATGGATTATTGTATAAGATTTTTCATCAGTTTCAATGTGAACATATCCTTTATTAAGTTTCAAATATTTTCTCTTTATTGTTATCCTTTTAATTTCATAAGAGAAAAAGTTACAAATGAAGAAATTCTATTTTCTATATTACTAATGTTTCGTCTAGAAAACAATTACTGGCTTTATAAATGGACTACTCATGTTCTCTATAAATGCTGTTTTTAGAGAATTATTTTTCTCGAAAAAAAAAACTTGGCCACCATTAGTCGTTATGCTTCTTTATTTCTTTCTTAAATATTTACTTTCCTGCGCCTTCGACTCCTGCATATCCATGAAAGGCTCCAACTTACACATACATAAGTTCTCTTATCTCCAGTATGAGATGGCAAAATAAACAATATTTTTTTTTCAAAATACTGCTGATCAATATTTATGACACAAAAAGGCAGCGCAAAGAAAAAACTACTCTGGCTTTATGAACTTTGCGTTCGATATTTCTATCAAAATTAATCCCATACAAGAATTACTTTCTATTATTTAATTTATTAATGGTCGAAATAATTTTGAATTAACAATATAAATCTGACAAATAATTATACATCCTCATCAATTTCTTCTTCAGATAAAATAAACAATATATTAAGACAAAATACTGCAAATAAACAAATACTACTGATCAATATTTATGTCTCAAGAAAAAAATACCCTAGTTTTATGGACTTGGTGTTTAATTTTTCAAACAAAAATAATTCAATACTGGAATTACATTTTATTAGTTAATTTATTAATGGTCGAAAAATTTTGAATTGGAAATATAGATATGACAGATAATAATAGATTCTCATTAATTTCTTCTGCAATTATTAGAGATATTTTACGATAAATATAGTGTTGGAATATTGTTTGAGATAAGAGTATGCATCAATAAGAGACGATTATGTCAAAGAATTTTCGATAAGTTCGAATGGGGTTTTGATTTCATACGTTTTTAATTTATACTTGAAAATGTGTCAGTCATCTTTGAACTGATTAGAACACAAAATTGACAAAACTCCAAGCATTTAAATGTTATTTATTTATTTCAAATAAAAAAAAATAGATGCGATTTGTTTTAATTTGATAGACGATATGTATATACCATATTTCTAGGAAAACTGGTCATAAACGTTTTTTCTTAGAAATCAATATCATAAAATTAGAAAAATAAAATGGACATAACAGCGACTCTTAAAGGAACACTTTCTTACTTCTAGTTCCGTACCTGATGATTGATAAAAATCAATCAATGGTCTGAAATTCGGAAATAAAATTCACATAATCTATTTCAAAAGTTTAATTTAAAATCTATGTTGTTGTTATTTCTAATGCCACTTGCCATACTAGCAAGCCTGCTTGGTGAAACCAAGTAAATTTAAAGCAGAGTGTGAGTTTCTTGTTTTTCAGTGGCGCCATCTATGGCCAAGAATTCGACTTCTGCCACACCATACGTCGCAGCCGTTTATAGGGCGGACCCATTCATACATCCATTCAATCATCCACAGATCATAATTTTGACCTGAATCAGAGAGCGATCGATCTCCAATCCAGTACCCCCAGAGATGTTGATTTGTTATGAGAGCATGAAGGACTTTTGTGACTCGACAGATTTAACGTGCATCAGTCACTTTACTACACGGGGAGTCTTCGGCCGGCGGGGTTCGAACCCACGAACTCTCGGACATGAGTCCACCGCCCTACCGACCAGGCTATCCCGGCCCATTTAAAATCTAACTGTACACTTAGTGATTTGCTAAAGCTGTGTTGAGCCTTTTAAAAAGTTTGCAAAAATAGCCCAAAATCTTCAAATTTTAGTTTGTAATTCTCTATCATTTTTTAAAATATTTTGTCACATCCGGAGCAGTTGGCATTTCTGATAATACATTTATTTCAACTATCTGGTTTTGAATGTTTCCTGGTTAGGTAGGATTTTATAAAACACCCAGTAAACCGTATCGTATTCCTTCTGATTAGAAAATAAAAATCAGCTCAAAATACGTTAAACACATTTCCAGAAGGCCCAGTTTAAAAATACTATGATTGCAAAATTGTTTCATTTGCTCATCATCAGTGTGATCGAGCTTGAGACGTAAAAAAGGTGGAAAATTTATAACAGTGTCTGTCAAGTATTATTTCCGTAGTTTGTTTGAATATCTAGAGATTGTAAGACATTGAGTCTGTTTTTGCGACGCGAAGTTTTTGGAACCCACTCCAAATTTTTTCAACTTTTGAAAAGTTTATTTCTAGCGGTTAATGGTTGTTAAACGCTCAACTGTTGATTTTCAGTATTCATTCCATTCATAATTTTTACTCAACGTCATTATTCCTTATTAAGTTACAAAGCCTTTATAAATATTTTAAATATTTCTTTCAGAAAATTAAACTTCACAAAAAAAGCTAAAGTCTTATAAAATAATGAAATATGATTCACAATATTTACTAATTTACGGAGCATTCCTACTGAACATGGTTTGATCGTTCTACTTTAAATGCACCAATCGAATTGTCAATTTCTAAATGTCTATTTTATATGAATTTTGTTTTTCTTTTTTTTTTTTTTTTTTTTCTCTTTACTTAAAAGTGACAAAAAAATATTTTTGATGCAGCATTGGAAAATATTTTGAAATGAAAAGTTTGTGTTCAAAACTCTTCACGAAATAGTTTATTTGTCTCAAAAAGAGAATGAAAAAATATCTCCAATCCTCTTTTAAAATTAAAACAGATTAAACTTTTCAGTTTGTTTCCGAACGGCATCGTCTGAACAGTTTTGAGACCGGGAACTGATCCAATATTTAGTAAATGGTTCTCACACGTAGACAGTATTAAAATTATTGGGAATAATTCGAAAACAAGTACTACGAAGACTATTATTTGTAAATACTTGTAAAATTTGATCTGTGATGCCCATGTCCGAGAGTTCGTGGGATCGAACCCCGCCGGTCGAAGACTCCCCGTGTAGTAAAGTGACTGATGCACGTTAGATCTGTCGAGTCGCAAAAGTCCGCCATGTTCCCATAGCAAATCAATACCTCTGGGTGTACTGGATTGGAGATCAATCGTTCTCTAATTCAGGTCAAAATTACGATCTGTGGATGAATGAATGGATGTATAAATGGGTCCACCTTATAAACGGGTGTGACGTATGGTGTGGCAGAAGTCGAATTCTTGGGCATAGATGGCGCCACTGGAAAACAAGAACAATCGCGCTCCTTCTGCCTAAACAGGCATGCGTCAACAACATTTGATCTGTGATAGGTAAATATTCTCAATGTAGTCAATCTGATCTGTGCGCCGATATATAATTTTCAAGCTCATATGTACAAACCAACAGAAAATTAGGAAATTTTTTGCGTGCTGTAATTTTCCCTGATTTAAAAAGAAACAAGTGATATTATTTTAATGCTGGCCAACAAATGTATAAAATTTAATTTCGTGCAAAATAGTGGACTATTAATTTGTTTGCTATCATTAGTTGAAAATCTGGGAATATTTGTAAATGACAATCAAAGATTCGAAATCCTTTTACCATAAGTTTACAATTTCCGACGAAATGGCAATTTACAGTTTTTCCCGAAATGACTTTTTGAAGTTTCTTATAAAGTATTATGTACAGAATGTTAGACCAATTCCTAAACTTAAACATCACGTTTTAAAAAGAACCATTTTATTATTCTACTATTTCGAGATACTCTCTAAAAGCTATTAACCAAACTTCTTTACTGTTATACGACGCAGAATTAATGTCTAAGAAATGTCAAAAATAGCAAGATTGATATATTCATTAAGCTAAGTGCAGTAGAAGAAATAACATCGCAGAACTTGAGACACCTTTTGAATTATCAATTAGTAGTTTTTATATAAATGATGAAAAACTGCTCAAGTTAGTATATTATGTACCAGATGCTTACATTGTTATGATTCTATTTCGATTTAAAGGATACTAGTCGCAAAAATATAATAAATCCCTTTTTGGTTATGATTTCTAACCTAAAATGATATATAATTATAAAAATATAGGTATATAATTATAAAAAACAAATTATTTTAAGGTATACAGAAATTTACATGTGGTGTGAGTGGAATTTCAAGTTTAATGGCACAAAATAATAGTAAATAACCGTTTATGGAATAAAAACAAATTTTAAAAATATATCATTTTTATATAAACCAGAATCGGTTACACTGCGTTAAACTCAAATATTATCTAATACTGAAAGTAACGAAAATAAATTGTGTTATAAACTGAATATTACTTAAAAGGCAGCTCAGTGATTTAGCCTTTAACATTTAATCCAAACTGATTGTTAAAAATAGTTCTTTTATATTATTTATTATTAAGAGTTTATATTTAAAACAAATTTAGCTTTAATAAGAACAGAGGAGAATTCAATAAGCATCAGAAAGTTAAGAATGAACTTAAAACTCTCATTGCAAAATCCTTAAATTTTATATTTCTATATAAGAATATTTTAGATTTAGACCACAGCTGTCAACTTGAGAGCCCAAATCTTGATCTAAAGTTTCCCTCAAAAATTAAGAAACGGTATGCTGTCAGTAAATTTTTTAAAAATTTTCTAAATATTACAGTAACATACTTCTATTCTAACTATCCGATGTCTAATTATCCGATGTCTTTTAGTTCGAGTATTAGTGCAGTTAATTATACTTAGTAAGGTTGCGAGTTTCATGCTGTGTTATGCGTGTGAGAAGATTATGAATTCCCTTAAACTTATTATAAAATTTAAGAGACATATTTTCATACTGAACTCGCCGAAATAAAGGAAAAGATGAAGGGAGTAATTCTATGCGTGATTTTAATCATCTTTATTCAATTTTTATAAATAAACTGATAATGGGTATCAACTTAACAATTTCAAAACAAGTAAAATGATAGGTCGTCTCCCAAGTAGAATGGGGAAAAATATAGATGACTTTGTTCCAGAATTTTTCTAGCAAAATTATACCAATGCACGAAAAGTTGATTAAAATTGTACAGTGCGCCAAAAACAAAACGGACCACCCTAAATAACTTTTGTTTAAATGATGGGATCTTCACGTTCAGGGTCTCAATCTTCATCGTTCGAGGGGATGACCTCAAATATGCTAATTAATTAGTGCAGATGATATTTTAAGCTACGAAATCAGACACAAAAACGTACTTCATACAAAATATATTTTTTTCAACGGATTCGAATTCCTGACCCCCAAAATATTGGGGTTAACAGCAAGCTGAGAAATTAGGATCAGGAGATGTAAATCGAATTTTAAAAATACGACTTCTTTAAAATTCGATTTCTTAGGAACAATTCTACTAATTTCGCTCAAATTTTGTATTTTGCAATGTAAAATTACATACTTTAATAAATAATGTAAAAAATTGTATACCTTACTATTCAAAATTTCTTCGACTATTATTAAATAAGATAATAAAAACTAAGAAATTTTACTAAAATATATTTTTTGAATGGAATTACCTTTGGATAAAGGAACGTTACAATTATAATTTTTATAATTTCTATGAAATTATAATAACAGCTATAACTGTAATATAATTATGAATATATAATAAAAATATATTACATATTATAAATATATAACAAATTAAAAATAATTATAATTTTTACAATTATAATTTAAATTTTTTAATAACTTTATTATTCTTCAAGTCGCTGAAAAAGTTCTCAAGATACGATGAAATAAGCAGAAGTAAAATTAACATCAGGGGTCCAAACGCAGGATCGTTCTCTTGACCAAACTATGGGGACCATATTTCCCACATTGCGTTTACCCCCTACATTTTAGGGGTCAGAAATCCAAATCCGTTGGAATAAAAAGGTATTCAAAGAAAGTACGTTTTATGTCTGATTTCGTAACTTAAAATATAGTCTGCTTTCACTAATTAGCATATTTGAGATCACCCCCTCGAAGCATTAAGATTGAGTCCTAAAACGTGAAGATCCGAACATTAGGATCAAAAGTTATTCAGAGTGTTCTGTTATTTCTTTTTTTTTAGCATAGTACATTTGTAGGCTTTTAGAATTTTGATATATTTCTTCATTTCTACGTAATTTTTGTTAAGAGAATCTTTTATTATCTTCCAAATCAATTTTGATTAATCTAAACAATAATAAGAGTAAAATTTTAAAAAAATATAAAAAACAGGCACATCTACATTTTTAAATTACTTGTTCAGATTTACTAACTATATAATTTTATTGCTATTCGTGTTAGATAAAAAAAGTTCTTAGAAGTTCTAAAAATTAAAAAGCACTATTTCTCCTAATCCAATAAAGCAACACCTTTATTTTTCATCTTCTTTAAAAAAAAAAAAGAAGATCGTGCAGTGAAATTACAAAACTCTATCAACAAAAGCTTTTTAAGCTTTTAAAAGTCTATCAATGAAAGTTTTTTAACATCGAGAAAACAAAAAACAAAATGTAAATCTGAAATCCAAAATAGAGAAAGAAGAGACGTCCTAACAGGCCAATTAGTTGCTCATAAAAGAAAACGTTATATAAAATTATATTTAACCGAAATAGAATGTCTCTCTAAAAGTTTATTTTTAAACTTACTAACGATAGCTTATCATGAAAATAAATCCCAAACTATTATGTTTCAGTAATGCTAGAGTCTTTAAAATGAAGCAATCAACTGTGAGCAAGTTAAGTTTTCTTTCAGTTCATTTTACTATATGTTTCTTTTTAAAAAAAGAGAGTATTAAAAGTAATTTATGTTAAATTTTTAATCTCAAGATTATTTAAATTATTTATTCTCTTTCTCATTCTTAAATTTTTGCTTGAACATTAATTATTCACTATTAAACTTATTAAAAAAATTATGAAATGTTTTGGTAAGTAAAGTTATATTAACTACTACTATATTAACTACTACTATATTAACTTTCTACATCAAGCAAATTATTGATTTGAGCAAACAAATAATTTATTTATTTACTTTATTGTTTCTTACTTGTTTGGTTTGTGAAAAGTAAATACATATTTGTACAACTGAAAAAACCACAACTGCTTGTTTTGTTTTTTAAATAAACAAATTTGGACCGCAATACTTTTTTGACGTTTAAACTTACATATTGCACAGTAAATTTTTTAAGAAAGTTGCTCTTTTAAAAAAAGATGTTGAAAAAATTTACTTTCGTTAAAATTATTTTTCAACTTTAGCACAATTCTCAAGACATTATTATCATTATTATAGCATAATTTGTTATTAGGAAAATGCCTTATTTTGTTAAACAGAGAATACTAAAAATTGAAATTTGTAAAAAGATTTCGAAGGCATGCCAATTTTAGAATCCTCATCTGATTTTAAAAAAATGAAATAAAAAATACGCGATACTTAATTTGATAAAAAAAAAATATAAGCGGAGAGAAGGTTAACATACTTTTTACAGAAACTGGGAAAACCAATTTTTCCTGCATATTTTGTCATAAGAGGATAAGAATGACATTGTGCCAAGAAACCTACTCAATAAATTTCGTCTTTTCCAGAATTGAAATCTGTTTGGACGAAATATATTATTCCTGTAAGCTAAAACGAGAAAAAATTTAACTATTATTATTTATCCAAGCATATTCCACTTATTTAATGATATCGGTAACATGGTTAGGATATGCGATGGAGGTCCCGTTTACTATTGTACTATAAATGCATTAAATCATATAGCTTGAATAATTTATTTTAAGCAAATTATTTAATACTTTTAATCAAATAAGGGTGTAAAAATAAACTCGTTCGAAATATGCCTGAAGTATCCCTAAAATAAATGTAGAATAAACTTTGGACTCGATAAGTAAAGAATACCTTTTCAATCAACTTCGAGTAGGACGGAAAAGCTAACTTGTTTGAAATAGCTGTCCTTGTAACTGATTCCTGGTGCTAGGGGGACATTCCGTTTTCACATTCGACTTTTAAAATTTCAATTGTAAAAAGATTTTTTTTTCTTTTTTTAAATGTTATTAAGGCTTGCAGTAAAAAAAAAAAATTTCTCCATTTATTTTTTCAGAAAGTAGTGATCAATTATTATTTTTTCAATCTAAGAACCTATACCTATATCTTACATAAAACTTATGTTAAAATCGAGTGAAGTAATTTAATATACTGTGTTACTAAATTAATAATCCCAAGAAACTGAATCGAAAAGATGAAAAAATCCTTGATTTAAAAAATAATTGATGACAATAAAAACAGACATGCTTTGAAAGTCCAATAATTAAAGTCACAAGTCATTCACACCTGACGATTCTTGAGAATGGGCGATTATATTTGAACGCTTGAAACATATCAGCTTTTATTTCCCTCTTCATATTTTTTGAAACTAGTGAAGTTTTTTTCATCAATTATACTGTTTCACATTTGGAATTGATCATTATTTTGATAAGGATTTTATGCTCATAAACATAAGCATACGCATTTTAATATTTTAACAGGATTCATGTGGTCTTTGAAAACGTAAGAAAACCGTAGCATCAATGTTGTAACTATAAAAGTTATCTTTAACTTAGAAATCAAAATTTTTAACTTTAAAATTAAATCTTTAACTCGAAATATCTGAGTTTAAAATTGAAATTTTTAAAAATCAGATATTTTGAGTTAAGGAAATTGAATATTTTCTTTTAAGTTTTTGTGTGTCTCCATTTCAGTATCTTAAGAACCTTACAAATTCTGTTTAAAAAGAGAGTATAGTATCATATATATGCAAGAAAACAAAGAAATCATAGTAGCGGTATTTGATGATTAATGTAACTTATCGTAATTGAAGAACATGTTGTGCGACATTTTATGGTGAATTTGCGAAAATAAGTTTCAAAATGTATCGAAATATCAGGATGCTATTTGAAAATCATCTTTATCCAAAGAAAACAGTGTAACCTAAATATCAGGCAGAATGAAGCGATTTTGTTAACAATCAATCATAGAATATGCAACATATTATTCCAATATGTTATTCGTAAACATAGCATATTTCGCTGCTTTTAAAATGCCACTTAACATTCAGCAATTCCTTCAGTTATAGAAAAGAGAAATATCGTAAATTATATAAAACCTGATGAATGTGCATTAGAATTACTATACAATCTACATTTTATTTTTCAGGGAATTTTTTTTTTTTTTCGTTTCTTTAAACATTCTTGTCTAGAAGACTCGATTTAAGCTGTAAAAATGAGCATCCCTAAAATTTTGTATATAGTAATAATAAGTTATGTAAATTTGATTTTAGTGTGAAATCCTCGTATAAATAAAGTAAAAACAGCATAAAAAGCCCCAAATAATTTCAGATAAAAAGTTCATGTATTCAAATTCTAAAAGCTTAGAAAATCATAAATAATTCATAAATCGATTCAAATTTTCTTTTCAAAAGAGATAAAAATGAAAAAAAATTTTGCTTTTTGGACAGAAATCAGCTTAAATATTTTCCATTGCCTAGAAACTTCGAGATATTTCCTATTAACTATTCATAATTAAACCTCACCGAGCAATCACAGAACATTATTTCAATCTTTTTTATTGTCTAAAATTGGTTGCTTTGCTACCGAGTAAAATTAAGTGTTCCTCTCTTGAATCAGTCTATGGGTTATCTTAAAATATTCATTTGCGGTGGCGACTTTACTTGGCTGTTTTCAGGGACTATCGCCAAATATATAAATCCTATTTGCGACCCAATTTACGACCTAAATTTTTCGAAATTTCGTCTACCCCCCCCCCCTAATTAAAGGGTCAGGATTCCAAATATGTAAAAAAATATATTTTTATTCTGAGAAAGTACGATTTTGTGTCTGATTTCAGAACTTAATTAATGGTTAGCACTAATTAATTAGCATATTTGAGGTCACCACCAGGAACCATTAAGAATGACACTTAGTTCGCGAAATTCCGATCATTACATCGAAAGTTATTCAGGGTGATTTATATATATTTCCCCCTTTTTTGCCGACTGTACATTTATCATAGTGAGTTTTCTTAACTTCTCTGTAAAATTTGAGGATAGAGCACTCAGGTTCGAACCCAGCTTTAGCTGGTCGATACAAATCCTGCTTGCACCGACACAGTGTTGACGTGAACTGTCCTCAGTGATAAGGGGATCATGGGTTAGAGTTCCCTTGCTATCAGGCTAACCGTGGTAGGTTTTCCTCTCCTTGTAACTCAAATGCGGGTTAGTTCCATGCTTTAAGTCCTCCACGAAGGCAAATTTTTTCCAGTGCTTGATCCAGGACTTCCCTTGCTTTCTAAAATCGGGTTCAAAATAACAAGACTACGGAGTTGAGCATTGTAGTCGAAAACTGAAATAAATCAATAAAAATCAATAAAAATAAATCAATAGTTGAAAACATAGATTTTTACAGCGCCGGGATATCGTGGTCGGTAGGGCGCTGGGCCCATGTCCGAGAGTTCGTGGGTTCGAGTACCGCCGGCCGAAGACTCCCCATGTAGTAAATGGTGACTGATGCACGTTAAATCTGTCGAATCGCACAGTCCTCCATGTTCCCATAACAAATCAGTACCTCTGGGGGGTACTGGATTGGAGATTGATCGCTCTCTGATTCAGGTCAAAATCACGATCTGTGGATAAATGAGTGGCTGAATGAATGGGTCCGCTCTATACGGATGTGACATATGGGTGTGGCAGAAGTCGAATTCTTGGCCATAGATGACGCCTCTGGAAAACAAGAACAATCGCATTCTTCTGCCTTAACAGGCATACGTCAGTAACAACATAGATTTTTACAGCGAAAACAAGTGCTAAAATTCTGTACTTTTGAAGCTAAGACATTGAAGCTGCGAGACATGTGACCGAACAGTCAGCGTGCCTGACTGCGAAGGCGATTGTCGGAGGTTCAAACCTCGCTGAGGACATGAATGCTTCTCTCTCTTTGTTTGTCTTGTGATGTGTGAATGTGTTCCTCTTTATATCTGTGGCAACTGTAGATGATGTTAACCACCGGTTTACGTTGAATGGACAACACTTCCAGCATCTGCCATGGCGAAGAACGTAATAGTTGCATACCAGTGGATAGGGAATAAAGCATTAAGCTTAGAGTATATTTGAGAACTGTTTCAAAAGTTATATTGCTTTAAATCATTTATAAGACATAAGCTTCGAACACGCTTCATACTATATCCCCATTCGCTGATGCTAATATGTAAGAAACGTGGTTTTAACTTTTATTTTTACGAACTTAAATATTTTTTGCGCATAAACAGATGGGCAAACAAAAACATCGACTTAAGTATTTTTAATTTAAGCTCGGATTCAACGATTCAGAAAAAGTTAAAATTCTTGATTTTATATTAGCCGAGATTATACTTAAACAAGAATATCCCACCTCCCACCTTAAACCAAGCACTTCAATACTAGAAAATAAGGGCAAAGAAATAATTAAATTTTTGAAAAAAAATAATTATTATATTTTTTTCAAATTTGGAAAGTGTAAACTTATTTCTTCCTAATATTTAAAAAGTACCAATTATTATTTTTCTTCTTATTTATTGCATTTACTAGATTGTTATTATCATAAATAAATCTAAAATTGTGAACTGAGTTCTTCCCCTTAATATTTCATAAATATAAAGAATAATGTGAAAGATTTTATTTGTTTTAGCTGTTAAATGCTAACAAAGAAGAATGTGTTTCTACATTTAAGTTTTTTTTTCTTATCTACCACATATTTAGTTTAACCTAAAAATAATTTCGTTTCACTTTCTAAAGATCATAGAGCGGTATAAAATAGACACCTATAACATGCGAGTGATGCAAATTTTAAAATATAAATGAATAAAAAATAAACTTACCTTGAATACCATTTCATATTATTTGTTGAATCGTGGTATGAATGTTTCTGTACCCTATAATTTTCTCGGTTGCGAAAGTTTGTATTGAAACACGATATTTGTTGTTCATCTTTTTATGATTGGTCTCAAATGCATATTTTAACTCTAGCAGAATAAATCTTTAAATTCAAAAGAAATACGAAAAGCACCGTTAATATTAAAGTGTATTATAAAATAATAAATAACAACAAGTATTTTCGAAAACTTTTGTTGGAGAAAGACTGGAAAACAAGAAATTGATATTTATTATTTTAATATATATGTACCTATTTATTTTCTCTCTTTTCTAAAGAAAGCATAAATATACAATCACTACGGCTATGACATTTTGAAATTTAGCTACGTAATAAAAAAAAACTAATAAGCTCTATTCAAGTAGCATAGAAAAATAAAAATTACTACCTTTCAAACTAAAATTCCGTGTTTTGGCACAACTACGATCCAAAAACACCTGCTCTTTACATTTTTTGTACAGCATGTAAATTATAACTTTTCTAAAATGTAAAGCTTTAAAAAAAATTTTCTGTTTTCTGATAGGACGAACAAAAACATCAGACATTCCAAATGCTTTTTTACTTGTCAACTGATATATAAATGAGTATATATATATATATATATATATATATATATATATATATATATATATATATATATATATATATATATATATATGTAGAATTTCAGAGACATGGAGTAATATCTCAGCCGATTGCATCATTCTTTATCATGTAATACTGAGAAAAAATCATGTGATACTACTTCCTAGTAGAGAGTTGCTCACCGTGTTAGTCACATTCTTGAAAATTTTTAAAATAAGAAACAAATGCCAAATAAAGTTGCTGAAAACTTGTAGGTTTTAATTTCACTTTAATTTTAAGAATGCAATTTGACAATTCTAATTTCTAAAATAACTTCCTTTAATTTTCGAACATTTTTTGTTTGATACACTGTAAAAAGTTTTGGTGTACAGTTGTCACTATTTTTAGTGTTGAAATGAACCAAAATTTTCTGCACCACATGTATCACATTTTTTAATTTACTTCTCACTGTAATAGATGTATTTATTTATTGATTAATTTTTGCTTATTTGTTTAATGACGAGACATATTTTCATGCTCATTAGAATCAATTTAAGGGCTTCATTGCAAAAACATTTTCGTTTAAAAAACAATCATATTCTTAGCAATTTATTTGCACGAATTCTTTCAAACAATTGTTATTTTGTCAATTTTATATTCAATGGATAAATCTAGTTTTCCCCAACCATACCTATACTTTACCTTAAAAATGTATCGAGTACTTTACTGTACTGTATTGTATCTAGTACTGTTGACTAGTACTGTACTGTATCTAGTATACTGTACTAGCACTTGACAATGTCTAGCACTTAACAATGCACTTTACCTTAAAATGTATTTATTTTACCTCAACACCGAAAGTTGGGGCAACTGTACACCAATTTTTTTTACAATTCAGGAATTGGTAAAAAAAACTAAAAAAAAAAACTTTTATTGCTTCAATCTTTTTTACATCTTTGTAAGAGTCTTTTTTACGTCTTTTGCTAAGAGGAACAAAGTGTATGCTTTGTGTTCCACTACATTTATTTTGAAGCCTTTGGCTAATTTTCGCTATGGTTAGATATCAATAAGTCATGCTTGTGGATATTATAGAATTCGTGTTATAAGGTAAATATCAGTAGATGTATGGTTTCAAGTATTCAACATCTGTTTGTACCGCAATGAACTGATCGTTAAGACGCGGTTCCCAGCAGATCACCGAAGTCAAGCATCACTGGCTGTGGTCAGTGTGCGGGTGGGTGACCGCTTGGATTAGTCTGCGTAGGGACCGAGGGTGTGCGGTATTGATCCTCGTTAAACTATTCTACCGTAAAGTGCTCGACTTAGCGTGCAGGTCGTCAGGCTACCGAAGCGAGGGTGCCATCCCCTCTGCAGAGGTCATCCTCAGAGATGTTTCCCAGACCGTCGCCAATAGCCCGTTGTGCAGCTCTAGTGCAACGTAAATGAACTACAACAATCAACATCTGTTTAGCAATTTTCAGAGTTCATTCTTAAATGCATCAGTGAAGTATGGAAAATCAGGCTTTCGTCACATCAATGCGCACAATCCACATACGTGATTTTGTTTTCCTTTTCTGACTAGCTGGAGTACTCAAACTTCAACTCTAGCTATGGAGTGAATGGCATTAAAAGTTTTAATTATTTTCTACAAGCAGATTTAATAGCTATCTTTTTGCTAAATAAAATTTATCTTCCTTTGAAATCTCAACTATTTTCTGATTATTAATAGTAATGAAATCTCAAATAGAGCTCTGTTCCTGCGCACACTGCAAGTTTCAATAGCTTCGCAACCGCTGCAAGCAGAATTTATCTTTATAGAGAATTGATCATCAACCTAAATTTCCAATTTTTTTCGACTAGCTAGAGTGCTTAAAATTCCAACTAGATTTCGGGTGCTTGGTGACTCACTTCATGCTACAATTGTTTCCGAAATATTAGAAGTAAAATTGAGCCACATTTTATTGCTGATCATCGTATTGACCATTTTCTGACATAAATAAATTGAAAGACACAAAATAAAAATAAAAAAATAATTAAATAAGTAAAATTAAAATACTACGTAATTCAAGAAAGTGAAAAATAAGAAAACAATTCTATTTTTGTCACACACATAACTAAAAAAACTGGACTCATCACTTTCGAAATGCACTTACATCAATGCTAAAAATCCTAACACACGCCTCCCGACAGTTATCGTTTTACGTTTCTTGTCTTAGGAAAAACAAAAGAATAAATTATTTTTGCTCCGTAATCCACTTAAAAGCAGTTTTTAAAATGTCATTTAATTTTATTCTCAATTATTTTGTTCAGTTGAAAATTAAAAATTCCCAGCAATAAATTTCTTAGTCAGTTCTAAAAACAATGGGTAATTATATAAATATTTTTTGCAAATTATGTTTTCTGAATCAATAAATGGTTATATGGACAATAACTTGTAATTCTACAGATTTCTATCTGTAGAAGCCTATGTTTCATGCCTGTGTGAATGGTATTTGTATCTGTAGACATCTTTTATTTTTTGTTTGAATAACTTACTTATTTACGATAAAAATACGATCTGAACCACTATAAAAGTGCCTACGGTCAACGGTTGTAATATACATGGATGATCGTGCATAACACTCATTGGAATCGGAAAATAAGTACTTGCAGTACAGAATCGCACAACGTGAGAGATAGGGTTGTAATCACCTCCCACTCTTTATTTTCAATGCTCTAGAGGTTCAGACAGTGATTCATGCAGAAAATAACAGGATATGTGTTCCTGTTTGGGTGTTCCTGTGGCAATTAATCTCAATCCTTAGCACCGCTGTTTTTAAACCCTGGATATTTGTCGAAAGACTTCGAGTTGCAATTGCACTATCCAAAGCGTTCCAGACATGCTCCATAGAGTTGCCCAACTATATCCGATCCATTCACTGAATATTTTTCTTTAACACTAAGCATACCAACACTTAATCTATACTTATTTCTACCATAGCCGGTGATGTTTCTTGTATGAATGTGTGAAATATGGATGATAGGAAGGAAATAAACTAAAAAAACTTTATTATAATAAACAAAATTGTATATTGCCAATTTTTATGTATTACAAACACACAGAATAAGAATTTTTAATTCATTGCTCTGCGCATTTTTTACATATACAAGGTGTTTCCATTGTACATTTTCTGCTAACATATTTCTTCTAATTATTATTATTACAATAATTCTTATAATTATAAGAATATATAAGAATTATAATTCTTGTAATTATTCTCATAATTAATATTATTTCTTCTAAGAACTTGCGATTGTTTCGACATTTTTCTGGGTGAAAACTAACAGTTAGTTAGAAATGAAGTAAAAATATCAAAATAAAATATAAGTTACTTACCAAAACATGTAATTTTTTTCTCTTTTTCTTACACGAAAATGTCAATCTAAAATTTAGGTACTTTCTTGAAATTTGAATTCACAGTTATTCTGATTGAACTAACTACGCAGCAGTCTTTGCAGAAATGTGCAACTATAATCGAATGCAATACGTTGAACACGCATTACATTGTAATTTCTGGGCTAACATCCAAAACAGTTGGAAGAAATTTTGTCACAGTCCTCGTAAGAAGGCTGTGGCAAACTTCAGACTCTCAACAGGCCATGACTGCTTGGCAGAGCACCTCAACAGAATAGGTATCCTTCCATCTAGCGAGTGCCAAATCTGCAATTCGGGAACCATGAACTCAGACCACTTGCTTGTATGCCCTTTACTGGACAAACAATCCCAAGAGCTGGGTGATCTGTGTAAACTTTACTGGGATGCCAGAGATCACATGAACTCTCTGTAAAGACTACTCCTCATTCTTCACTGTATATATATTTTTTTTTCTCACTTTAATTTTTTCATGTGTTCTTTTTGTATTAATATGTGTTTGTCATGTGTTTTCTTTGCTTGTTATTGCAATTTTGTTCCTTTTTACTCCTTGTTTAAGTCCACTTAAAGTTGAACATTGTATATGGATTAATATTTCCAATAAAGCCATATGTAACAACAACAACAACATTGTAATTTCTGATCCGATAACCTTATAAAGCAATAAATTGTTTTCCCGGTCAAATGACCGGCTGTGGTAGAAATAGGTATACGACAAATATCATTCGAAACAAACAAAATGCAAACAAATAATAATTATAGAATGATAACTGTATATAATTGTTAGAAAAAGTCATGAAGTCAAACGTGCAAAAACGATAAGATGATAAGCGCATTTTCGATGCTAAAGTTCTTAAACGGTCATTTGACCGCTTATGATATCTTTAATGTTAAGAAAATTACCGATCAAAGGAGCACTGTATGGCTGCGTGTTGTCATCCATTACAATAAAAACACAACCAACTGTAATCAATCTCGAAAACTCTATTTAAAAAATAAAAATAAACTCTTTGGTTATTTATGTTGAAAAGTAAACTCCCCACGTTTAGTTCACGAGTCAATGGTTAAGAACACCTAATGTTAAAAAAAAAGAAGTAGAAATAGCAAGAACCAATAGTTTTTATTACTTCGAAAAGAAGAGCTTAGGCGGATATAATTGAAGTTAGTAAAAGTTTTGTTGATCAAAATGTGTTTGGGTTAGAAAAAAGAATCATGATGTGGCTGGAGGAAGATTGGAAAGCAAGAGACTTTTATGGCGGTATTTACCTGTTCTCTGAAATTTTTTGGAAAAATCTTGCAACAAAAACAATTTGAAATATTTTCATAAGGATGGCAAATATTTCTGTTAAACGCCTTTATTAAGATAAGATTACAAGATCATAATTGCGTAGACGAAGCAAAAGCTTAATCTAAAACTAATTAACTTAAAAACCGGAAATTTAAAACGTTGAATCAAATTTAATTCAAAGTTTGTTAGTATATACAGAAAAGCTGTGATTTAAAAAATTAAATTTTTCTTAATATTAAATCTCTCTTATCGGCTAATTTTAACGAAATAAGTTACAATTATGATTAATAGAGGGAAAAAAATGTGTTTATTGATATGATTTTGTTTTATAACATATGTGATTTACAGATCAACATTCCACGGAACATTATTCTGAAATAAAGTAGTTTCATGTCAATAAATAGCTATGATGTTACTACATCACACTCGCGTCAAAATTTCTACAGCTCAATTTTATCAACTTAGTTTCTTAATTAAATATTTAAGGTTACAGACATTTACATTCTCCAGTCTTTCGGTGAAATGTTTATCTGCAATTTAAAAAGTGAATCAATCACATTTTTGTTTGTTTTCTAGGTCTTCTTCTTGATATTTTATGATTTTTTTCCTCTCATAGTCAGCCTTTTTTCAATTTCCTCATAAACAGGGATGTTTTCTAAGAACCTTGATTTGGTAAGATGGGTCGATGTTAAAAAATATTTTACAAAATACTTTAAAATATTAAGTAAAAGTAAGAATTAAATAAAAGTAAAAATTAAATAAAATGCTTCGCGAAGAAAATAAATTCAGCTAAAATTACTGTAATGATATCTTCTTCTTGATATTTTATGATTTTTTTTCTCATATTGAGCCTTTTTTTAATTTCCTCATAAACAGGGATGTTTTCTAAGAACCTTGATTTGGTAAGATGGGTCGATGTTAAAAAATATTTTACAAAATACTTTAAAATATTAAGTAAAAGTAAAAATTAAATAAAAGTAAAAATTAAATAAAATGCTTCGCGAAGAAAATAAATTCAGCTAAAATTACTGTAATGATATCTTCTTCTTGATATTTTATGATTTTTTTCCTCATAGTGAGCCTTTTTTTAATTTCCTCATAAACAGGGATGTTTTCTAAAAACCTTGATTTGGTTAGATGGGTCGATATTAAAAAATATTTTACAAAATGCATTAAAATATTAAGTAAAAGTACAATTTAAATAAAAGTACAAATTAAATAAAAGTAAAAATTAAATAAAATGCTTCGAGGAAAAGAAAAATTCAGCTAAAATTACTGTAATGATATCTTCTTCTTGATATTTTATGATTTTTTTTTCTCATAGGAAGCCTTTTTTTAATTTCCTCATAAACAGGGATGTTTTCTAAGAACCTTGATTTGGTAAGACGGTCGATGTTAAAAAATCTTTTACAAAATACGTTAAAATATTAAAGAAAAAGTAAAAATTAAATAAAATGCTTCGGGAAGAAAATAAATTCTGCTAAAATTACTGTAATGATATTTCTGGTTAAAAAAAACATAATTCTGATATTGAAAACCAATATATATGCAGTATTTAAACCATTCATTTGGTAATTTTTCCGTTCATATGGTAACGGTTTATCGAAAATTCTGGTTTTCAAAATTTTATTTCTTAATTCCTCCATTTAGTAAAAAATACAAAACTGAAGAGTATATTTAACAGGATAAATAGTTTTTATGCCATGTTGTTGGTATCATGATAAAAATACCAATTTTTATCACTTAATAAATATATATATTTTGTTAATTTTCATTGCCAAAGTGATTTGGTAAAACTTATCGAGCTTTTTGATGTACCAATCATAGGGCCAGAAATACGGTAAAGGTTTTATTTTATATTTTATATCTATTGAACAGCAGACCCAATTTTGGGTTTAAGACTACCAACGCAGCCTTGTAATTTCGAGCCAATCCAGAAGACAAGGGAACTTCTGTATCAGTACCCCCAGAGGTATTGATTTGTTATGGGAACATGAAGGACTTTGCGACTTGACAGATTTAACGTGCATCAGTCACCATTTGCTACAAGGGGAATCTTCAGCCGGCGGGGATCGAACCCACGAACTCTTGGACATGGGCCCAGTGCCCTACCAACCATCATATTCAGGTAGTTTTGAACATACTTTTTCCTCAGTGTTTTAGTATATTAATCTAAAATCATGAAGTTCATTTTTTTTTCTATGCACGTTAAGGAAGATGGTTCAAGAGAGGAAAAAACAGCATTAAAAATATTTTTTCCAGATGAAAATGATAATGTATGTAGAGTTTCAGGAGTTTCAGTGCCATGGTGTAATATCTCGGCAGATTGCGTCAGTCGTCATCATGTAATACTTCAGAGAATTTCATCATCCTTTTCGTCGTTGAAAGGCGCCAGCTAATCCAGACATGAAAACTCACGAATTTATAATTAAGTCTTAACTTTTTCCATAGAACAATCTAATTTCACATTCACATTCGATTTTGCAACACTGCGCGAAGGCAGCTCTCATCAATCATGTCACTGTCAAACTTATTTCCTTTTTTTCTATTAAATGTTAAGTTTGATTTCTAAATTATCGTCGTTATTTCCTCTTATGCTCCACAAACTCTTAATTATTTGTTCTTAAATTTTTTTTGCAAATAGTTAAACAGAAGAAGCATGTGATCTTGTTGGACACCCTACAGCAATATGTTGCTCAATAATTTATTAAATGTTTAAATATAATAAACACAGTATTGGTTAAATCACCAATAATTTCCCTAAATATGATGAGTTCTAAATCTAGTTTTTCAAATGATGCTTAATATATTGATAATAAAACTGAGAGATCCAACATCTATTTTTGTATAAACTCTCCAAAAGTCTAAACTACAGTGCAACATAGAATTAAATATGCAAGTTACCTGAATATAAAACTCAATTTTTAGAAATATAGGAAGTGAACATTTTAGTATTTCGTGAGATTAAATCATTAAGATAAAGAAGTTTTAGAAACATTACATTTTAACATCCGAAATTAATCTTAATCTTGCGTGAGAAATCAAACATGTGAGCTTCTGAACTTTTTGTAATATTCATATATTGATTTTCAGAAAAATTGATTGCTTGAAATCAGATTTAAAATTGTAGCCATCACCCTGAACATCGATCAAAAGTTATATTTATTATGGAGGGTAAAGTTATTTTTACTTTCTTATTTAAATTTTCTTTCTTGAAGAAGTGAATTGTGATATTTTCTTTTAAGAGGGCATTTATTTATTTTGAAGTTTAGAACATTAAAGCTTTAAAAATGGAATTTCAATAAATTTGAAATAAACTTCGTAACCATGGGGAAACAATTTCTTTTAAAAAATTACATTATTGTTGATAATATTGTTAAACTATAACTCTGAACGAAAAATGAAAATTTTAAAAAAATTATTCGCAATTCAGAATTTATATAATTCTTATGAATATATAATTCTTATGAATTATGAATAATTGAATAGTCCCTCAGACTTCTCAAAGCATTTGATTCAATTTAAATAGTTTAGTGAGGTCCTATACACACTATTAATTTTTGACTATGACCAAAATGTCGAATTTAACAAATATCAATTTCAAAGTAGATCATTGCCGCCTTATAAGTATAAAATTGCTTGATTAGTTGCTCTCACACTTTGATCTATCATGGCTGCAAATTTCTAATCTATCCTTCATTATATTGTATTTATTATAATTATAATTATTATAATTATAACTGTCGTTGAACAGTCGATCCGGCTACTAATGTTCAACTCCGTAGCTTTGTAATTTTGAACCCAATTCAGAAGACAAGGGAACTCCTGGATCAAGTGCTGGGAGAAAATTACCTTCATGGAGGACTTTTTGATGGAACTAACCCCATTTGCCTTAGCTTCAATGTCGTAGATTCTAGAATTTTAGCTCTCGTTTTCGCTGTGAAAATCTATATTTTCAACTCTTGATTTATTTTTATTTTATTTTGCAACTGTTGTTGAACAGCCGACCCAATTTTCAGTTTTCAACTACAATGCTCAACTCCGTAGTCTTGTAATTTTGAACCCAATTTCAGAAGGCAAGGGAACTCCTGGTTCAAGCACTGGAAAAAATTTGCGTTCGTGGAGGATTTAAAGCATGGAACTTACCCGCATTTGCGTTACAAGGAGAGGAAAACCACGAAAACCTCCCATGGTTAGCCTTACGGGAAAGGGACTCTAACCCATGATCCATCTACCACTCAGGATATTTCATGTTAGCACTGTGGTTGGTGCGAGCCTTGTGCGGAATTCGTATCGACCAGCCAAAGCTGGGATTCGAATCCTTTTCCTCTCATTAGAATGCGAACACTCCCCTGAGCCATTTATTTCGTATTTATCACTAGTCATCAATTGATTGTGCTAAGCTAAATAAGGCTATGCCAGTTGGTTATTCCAGCATAACTCCCACATGTGACAAAGGGCAATTAATTAATGTTTCAGTAAAAAAAAATTGAAACATGTATCTATGCCTGTAATATATTCGTACCACTATGAATACATCAAAATGTTTTTAGTCCTATTTATTTTTTTAAAAAAATCGTATGCTGAATAGAAAACTACAATGTCTGATACTCATTAATACAACATGATATTGCTCCAATTCATAGTGCATTTTTCAAGCAAACTACATAGGGAACAACTCTTGAGGCTTGCTTTTTGGAAACTTAAATAAATATAGTGAAAACTTTCCCTTTTCTATTTTCAAAATGATTATATTCAGTAATTTTTACTTTTGTTTTTTACTGTATTTTAGGATTTGTTTTTGAAGCTTTTGAAATGGATAACTAAGTAAAAAATCAAAAATTACCCTATTAATTTTTTATTTTTTGAGAATTTTGCCCAGTTTTAATCAATTTGCCAGTTTCAATTTACTAATCACTTTTATATTTCATAAAAAACTTAAAGTTCTCAAAATATTATGCAAATTTTATTTGACTTTCTCTGCTTTTTTTGCCGACATTTCTGTTACTTTTTCTTAATAAAATATGTCTTCTCTTCGCCAACTTAAATTTTATCTTTAATTTATCTTTTTATTTACCTTTATCTTTATGTTTTATTTTTAATTAACTTAAATTTTATCTTTAATTCAAAGTAAATAAACTGTACCTACCATTTATTGGATTCACTGAATCGCAATTCAACATTGAAGAAGCGCAAAACTAAAATGTTGTTGTGTCAAAAAAATTGTTCCGTAGAAAAACATTTACTCTGTTATTATTCAAAGAAAAGTATGAGCACGTGCATTTTAATTTAAATAGAGTAGTTCATCGGATCAAATATACTATTTTGCAATTTAATCCAAATAGCAAACAGAAACATTTTACGATTTTTCTAGAGAATTCCCAAGCTATCCTATTTTACCCAATCAAATTTTTCATGTTTCAAAATGATACTTATTTTTTACGCGATCTCTGAAAAAAAAGAATAGAGGTATGAGTTTTTTGCTTAGAGAAGTTATGTGGCAATTGCAACAATAGGGAAACTACCTCTCTACGTGCAAATACTATGAAACAAAAGATTTAATCTGCTTCGGAAAAACTGTGTATTTAGAATAAATAAAAGATTGTTAAAATACTTTTCAACTCAAAGTCTTTCATTTGAGTATTTTTTAATTTATGGAATTGAATAATTTATCGTCGGTATTCCTTTTTGATCCAAAAAAGAGTAATAAAGTATACTCGAAATATAGTACTTAATAGAAATAGGGTATATTTCCTATAGCTTCGCCATTAGTCTTGTTTTGTTCACTCTTTTCGCCTTAGTTGTTTAATGCCCACTATTTTATTCATTAATATCTTTTATTCCTTGTTTTCATTTTAAAGGCGGCTACATCCTCTGCTCGCTAATTTCACTATCTCGTTTCGATTATTCAACCAACAGTAGGACGGCAAACTGATTAAACGGAGAAAAAAAAATCAAGATATTACAGAGAATTCATATCTTTTCTAAAAAAACAAGTCTCCAACTGGATTAATCCAAGCTATTTAAAAATTTAAACATTGTAAGGCGTATTGTTCATCGTTAGGCGTAAGAGAACGTGGCTGCAAAAAATCATAATTCTCCAACTGACCTACTGATAGTTTTTATAGAAACAAATTACGCTGCACAAAAAAATAAACAAATAATTAAAGATCAATTCTGACCTTCAGTCAATAATCAGAATCAAGTGTTTTTCGCACATCTTTTAATAAAATAAAATTAAAAAACTTACACTAAGTCTATGACAAAACCTATACACACATAATAAATTTCTATATACACTCATGGACAAAACAATTAGCGCACCAAGAAGGAGTCGCCAAAATGAAACGAAATTTTACATACGTAATGACTACTTTGATGTAAGTAAATGATTAGAAAATGAAAGAAAAACTATAATCTTTGATTTTCTAATCATATTTATATATATATATATATATATATATATATATATATATATATATATATATATATATATATATATATATATATATATATATATATATATATATATATATATATATATATATATATATATATATATATATATATATATATATATATATATATATATATATTTCCCCCTCCTTTTGTTCTCTTATTTCTTACTCAAGCTTTTATACTTTATTTAAATATTTAAATTACGATTTGCTGATCTTCGAGATTATATAAATGAATTTCTTCGAAACGCATAAAATTGAAAATTTAATGTTTCACAAACTAATTCAAAATTTAAGTAAAGGTCCAAAAAATATCTTTATTCATAAGAGTACGTGGCTTCAAAAAATTATAATAATTTCCTTTATATCAATAAATCCAAAACACCATTAAAATAAATAATTTTGCAAAACTTATTCCAAAGATTATGAGATATTCACTCATATTAGTGTGACAGTAAAAAATCATTATTCTCCCTCTAACTGTTTATGCAAAACTGAATTATGGGACTATGACATGACATGACATGACATAAGTCAAAAACTAATGATAGCATCAATAATAAAATGTTTCTCAATCCTTTCTCTAAAAATTTGCCAAATTTCTTATTTTTTCCTCTGATAGTTATTGTGTTCTATCCAATAGTTGTTAGATTCAGTTAGTGTTAATAGGTATATGAATCACCCACTAGTTGTTAATGAGACGCGCATGCGCATGTAGCGAAAGTTTTATGACACAATGGTGAGGACGGTGACGATGGCAGTAAGTTTTTTTAACATAAAGAAAACAAATTAATTAAACGAAAATTTGCAACGGCATTTTGCTCAGAAATATAAGAAAATGAACAGTCATCACACCTAAGGAGTAGGCATGCATTATCAAAGGAATTCTTATGAGAACCAGATACCAGTTGTATGTAGTATTAAATCATATGTGTAATGGTAGATAATGTTTGAAAATATTTACTTTACACTTAAGGTACTTAGCACTAAAAAACTAATAAATAATTAATATATTATTTTAGAGCTTTAAACATATTTTTATAAAATTTATTTCCAGATACTTTTTGGTTGTACAGCAAGCAAATATCAAAACGGACTATCCTGAATAACTTTTGATCTAATGATCGGATCTTCGCGTTCTAGGGCTCAATCTTAATGATACGAAAATGTGACCTCAAATATGCTAATTAATTAGTGTAAACTATAAATTAAGTTACAAAATCAAACACAAAATTTACTTTCACTGAATAAACACACCTTTCTTTTCGATGGGCTTGAATTTTTGACCCCAAAAATATAGGAAGAATCCGTAATTTGTGAAATAGCTTAGTCAGGAGAGCGATAGAAAGTTTGGACCCCTATTAATGTTAGTTTCACTTTGTGCGTATCTCGCTAGAATCTCGAGAACTTTTTAAACGATTTGAAAATTTTTTGAACACAATTATAAAATTCATTTATTCAAAAATAATTAATTCCATGCAAAAATTTAGAAAATATTTGTTATTTTTTATTATTTTATTTAATAATAGTAAAAAAAAATATGAATTGTAAGTTCTACAAGTTTTACATCATTTTAAAGAACGTAAGTTTTGCATCTTTTTAAATATGTCATTTGACATGGCAAAATGCAAAATTTCAGTTAAATCAGTCGAATAGTTTCTAAGAAATCGAATTTTGAAGAACAAAATTGCATTTTTTTTCTTTTCTAATTTAATTTCTCAGGAGCTATTCGATTGATTTCGCTCAAATTTTGTATTTCGCCATAATTTTTAAAAAATTTTAATATGTAAGTAAGTAAAGAAAATGTCAGAATAGAACATAATTTTTGTAAAATTACATTCTTTACTCTTATTTTTTTTGCGCACTGTACGCATTTAATACTTGTTCCTAGCCTTAAATACAAAATAATTAAAGTATGGTGAAGGACAAAAATTATTTTACAATGCCAAAATATTCTATAAATATATTGGTAAAAAACCTCAATGTTTTGCATTATTTTACAATGCCAAGAAATTTCTAGTGAAGTATTTAAGCTGATAAGTATTACTTTGTTCAAACTCGAAAATTTCTTTGTAGCAACCTGTTGTTCAAGGTCATCATATCATCCTATCTTCAATTATATTTATTTCCTTTCGTATGGATAAAATATAAGAATCGGAGTTTTCCTTTTTCTAAAGAAATAAAAATTGCAAATGAATAATCAAATTATCCCTCAAATTATTGATAATTATTACTGAATATATTTGAACCAATCTAGTTCTGCATAATAAATATTTATGAGTATACTTATATCCCATTAAGGAACTGAAGTAAGCAAAAATACCTGCAAATTATTCGTTAAAAATGCTTTGCATAATTATTTTACTGAACGCAGAGTCGTTACGAAATAAAGTTTGCCTTTTTCTTAAAGAGTTTGAATGAATAATAAGTAGCGATGAAAATTTCATTGCATTAATATGAAATTAAGGAAGTAATATTTCACTTTTAAGTTAAAGAAGTTTTTTTTTATTTCGTGGTAAATGGTTTTTTAGTGTTTCATGATCTCGAAAAAAATTGCAGTGTTAGAGGAACCCGAAGTACCAACAATAGATTTGGTTTCACGAAAAAATTAATCGCACCAATACCAAGGATATTATTGAAACTGTAATGATACACCAATAATGTGATTTAATATTTCTAAATAGTATACAGATTCTTAATTAAAGTGCTACAGTTATGTAATGCTCAATCAAATGTTAATTTTATAAAGCTTTTCTTTTTTGAAAAAATTACAATGATTAAATATTTTTAAAAAAGCTGAAACATATTTTATACAGAAAAACTACATATGCCACCAGAAAATGAAGTGAATTTTCTAAAAACAGTATATATATATATATATATATATATATATATATATATATATATATATATATATATATATATATATATATATATATATATATATATATATATATATATATATATATATATATATATATATATATATATAGATATAGATAGATAGATAGATAGATAGATAGATAGATAGATGGATAATAATATACATGTTTATACATGGAGAAGGGCGAAATAACACGTTAATCTTTTCACACTTGAATTGTCTAGCTGAAAAAACATGAATATTTTTCCGTTTTTCTTAGCATGTTCATTTTTTCTTTAATTTTCCTTTTTTTTTTGTTACCTTCTCAATCACATTTTATTCTCCTCTTCACTTTTTCATTCCATTTCATTTTTTAAAACATAATAATAAAAAACTTTATTAATTCAGATTAAAGACTTTATTAACACTTAACTCTAAAGGAACTTATTTACTTTATTAACTTTTAATAATAATAAAGAACCCTTATTAACTCAGTTCATGTTCGCAAAATATTTCCCTTATAGAAAATAGAAAAGTAAAAAAATAGAAAAATAAACTACACATTCTTGCACCATTGACCAATACCTAAACATAAATTTCCTCAGAAAAGACTTGTTTATCTACAAACGAGGCCGAAACCCAAGGAAAAACAAAAAAGCAGCATTGCTATGTTATTTAAAAACAATAAAAAATAACCCATAAAACCAAAATAGGGATATACGAAAATTCATAAAAGATTTGTTGCTGAAAAGCAACATTAGGAGCGAAGAGGTTAAATCCTATATCAAATTATCTTCAAATATAATTAAACAATCCTCAATCTATAAAACAGTAAAGTCATGTTTTTACCTTACAATCTTTTGGAGAACTCAGAAAAATTCAAACATCCTTTTGAAACTAAACGAAGAAATAATATAAATATCTACTAACAATACAAAAAAAAGGAACATGAATATTCTATCATATGTCTGAACTTTGAGAACAATAGCAGTTCACATCAAATAACCAAATTTATTTTGACTCATTTATAACGATTATCGCTGACAGAGAGTTCACAAACGCAGAATTGATGCTTGAAAGTTGTTTTCCAGCTTGATCACTTAATAAGAGGAGAAATAATTTTACAGAATACTAAAATGTTTCTAGAAAAAAAATCATTTAAGGAATCACAATTGTATTTCTAGGAATATAAATGATTTAAAATTATTCTTTTTTTGGACCTATAATTACAGTACAGAACCCGTTATCCGGAAATCAGAAAACCGGAAAATCAAAAAACCGGAACGAAATTCGATAAATTTACCTGCCATTTTTTAAAAAAAAATTTTTCTCTTCATAAGATTTTAGGATTTTTCTTTCTATTTTGAAAGATGTTTACCTTACCATCATTTTGAAAATAATCATTGGTGTATTACTTCATCGTTCTTTCTTCTTTTTAAGATTATTCCTAAATAGTTTTTTTTTTTTTTAGTTGGGTTTAACAATAAAAAAACGGCTTTTTGTAGCGATTCAGAAAACCGGAAAAATCAGTTATCCGGAATAGCGATGGTCCCGATCGTTCCGGATAATCGGTTCCCTACTGTATTAAACTGGAAAGAAGCGTCACGAAATGTTTTTTTAAGTATTAATTTGTATTTTGCATGTATGAGGAATTTAATTCTGAGGTACACCAATTATGTCAATAGTAAACTAAACTAAAAACCGTGAGGGCTCAGGTGATAGAGCGTTCGACTTCCAAAGAAGTGAACCGGGTTCGAATCGCAACGATGGTATGTCGGTACGAATTCTCGCATGGACCACAGTGCTGACGTAAAATATTTTCAGTGATAGACGGAGCATGGGTTAGAGCTGCTTTGCCGTCAGACTGAAACGTGGGAGGTTTTGTGGTTTTCCTCTCCGTGTAACGCAAATGAGGGTTAGTTCCATCAAAAAGTCCTCCACGTAGCCAAATTTCTCCCAATATTCGATCCTGGAGTCCCCTTGTTTTCTAGATTGATTTTAAAATTACAAGGCAGCGGAGTTGAACATTAGTAGTCGTAAACCCAAAATTGTGTCTGTTGCTCACACAACGATGATTATAAAATAAAATAGTAAACCAAACAGATAAAATCCAAAAAGGGGTGATTTCACATCACACATCCTACTAAGGTATTTGCAATATTCATTAAATAGTAAATAGTTATATCAGATTTTTTTAAAGAGAATTTGGCTAATTCAAATAAATAAGCATTTATTAATTTAAGTCAAACTTATTACCATAAATATTGGGATTTGGCACAGATTTATCTCGCCATGAAAATATGAAGAATCCATGCAAAGTTGGTCTGTTCCCATTTTTATTCTGGTATTATAAAAGTGTTGCAAGAAAATCATTTACGTAATCAAATGTCATCCAAAAGGGAAAATTTAGAGATCTTGATTTATTCAAAAACATTACACCATTCATACTACAGGGAAGTTTTGGGATTTTCTTAATGAGTATATTTGCAAGAATTATTACCCATTAACTTCAGAAGATAATCTTTTAATTGGCATCTTTACTTTTTATGGTTATAGTTAAAAAACGATTTCTACGTCTTAAAATAATTAATAAGGGAATATATATATATATATATATATATATATATATATATATATATATATATATATATATATATATATATATATATATATATATATATATATATATATATATATATATATATATATATATATATATATATATATATATATGTAAAGAGAGAGAGAGAGACACACAAAGAGGGCAAGATTAAATTCATATGAAAGTTGCTAAGAATTAAAGTACTTAAAAAAATCATTTAATGAGAGAAGTTTAAAATTTTCTCCTAATCGAGTTAAAGAATTTTATTTAGTTTCAATAAGAAATCTTGTTTGGAACAATACAGTGAGAGAGTTAACTCTTATGATGGGTCTGAAACCAAGAAAATAATTCTCCTAAAGAAGCAGCATCTATTTCATACAGATGAAAACAAAAAAAAAACATCTTGTTAAGAGTTTTTGGAACTCCAGAAGTTTTCTAAGCAAATTAATTAATTTTTGTAGAGTCTCTGTAAAGGTCACGTTTTCTGACACAAAACATATTGTTGCTGACACGTCCAATAAAAAAATAAAATTTTTACTGAGAACAGATGTCACGGAAGAATTATAAAAGACTGAGGGATTTCTATGGTTTCACCGGATCCCCTATAGATTCTAATTTTGAGTCCTATAATGACCTTGAAACTAAAAAAACTGCGGTCACAAGCGAAATATCCTTTTGAATAAAGAAGTAACCCTATCCTGAAACAACAGAAGAAATTATTTTTAGAGATAGACGACATACTCACAAGAAAAGCCATCAACCAAAGAAAAGAAGCATTTTTATTTTATTTATTGCCTGATAATTAAAAGCAGTGTAGTAATTTTTATTATTATTTTTCTTACTCCATTTCTTAGACTTCTGAAATTCGTATATATTTGAGATTTGCCCGTATATATATATTAGGGGGACCGGAAAGTAATATCGTTTCGGTGCATTTGATATTTGTTATCAAGATTTTATTTTTAATCAATAATATATTCACCCTCGACCCTTCAATGAAGAATCGAAATAGATCGAAAAAAATGAATCGTGTTTTAGGACTACTAACGAATATTTGATGAGCAGAAACGACATTACTTTCCGGTCCCTCTAATATACATGTACTCTACCCCTACATAATGGAAAAGACAGTTTAAGTTTTTGACTTTTTTTTAAAATTTCTCAATAAATACTAAGGGGATTATTTTGTAACTTAAGAGGTGTTTAGCTTATGTGAATTTTCTCGTTTAGCAATAAAGTTTAAAGCTTTCAGAGATTTGAGGGACCTACGATAAATTACGAAGAAAATCATGTATTTCTAATCACCTTATGCCAGCTAATCAAGCAATAAGCTTGTAACTTGTATCAATCACTTTGATTGTTATTTGCAATAGCAGCACAAAATTTCGTAAACTTAGCTTAAATATTTTTGGAGATACAGACATTTTTATGAAGCATCAATTTTTTTGTGTTACGCTATTTTGCTATAATTTTCAAATTATTCAATGCAATTACACAAAATTTTTGGAGAAATTTAAAGCATCTTCCATGGGATTCACATTACTGGATACCTCTGAACACTGATATCTGAACAACCGTCACTCGTTGCTTGCATGAATTTCGTATCAGGGTGTATCTTAGTCTTTTTTTTTTTTTTTTTTCTTTTTCTTTCAATTTTTCATCTCCTTTCTGCAATAATTTTAACTGATCCTTCGTAAACATATATTCGCCCATCGGTCATCGCATTCAAGTCATTGTTAACTTTTAAGCCTTCATTCAATAGTCAGTGATAGAGTAGCCAGTGCAGTTGCGCCTACTACAGATAAGCTGCATCTTTCATGGGTGGTCTGCAGGAATTGCAGGAATCTTGTTTGATTGAAATTTTTAAACATTCATACAAAAGTGAGTCATAATTTGAACAGTTCGATTTTGCCTTCTACAGAAAAAAAAAAGGTGCATCTTTCATGGGTGGTCTGCAGGAATGATAGGATTCTTGTACTAACATGCATAATAAACGGTAATTCTTGACACATAGGTCAGCTTTCAGTTTCAATAGTTCGGGAAAACTGTCATCTCTTGCGCGAAAAATTGTGTGCGTTCGCTTGAACAGAATTAGTTAAACGATTTTTTCTCATTTTTTTAATTTATGTATTTTTCATTTTTTTGCTTCATGTTCTAGAAGACGCTAGAAGAGCTGATATCTGAATAGGAACTTAAGTAAATAAATTATCAAAATATGAGTGATTATAGCAAGCGAAAATCCTTACATTCCTACATTGAAGAATGAAATAAAAATTATTTAGTATAATAAAAGGAAATTAAATTTCGAAAATTAGCTTCGCAACAATGTGGTAAAACGCAAACAATTATAATTTTTTTTAAAGTGATGTTTTAATAAATTATTGCAATAATAATAAATAGCAAGTAAGTTAACTATTCATTTGAGTCTTCTAGTTTGTAACTACGTACTTTTTTTTACATTTTTGTTGTTTGATGTAGTTTGTATTTTTTTTTTCGAACAACTAATTCGTTTACAACTCTGAATTTCTGGGTTTTTACTGTGTATATATTTTCTACCTCATTTAAAAATTCAGCGTACAGTTTGAATTTTTTTCTACAAGACAACTTGCATGCTTCTCATCATTAAGGATTTTTTTAACTGCTTCGTTGGAAATTTTTTTAACATTAATTTTTAATTTTTTAAGGAACCTTGAACAGTGGACTCACGAGTTAACGGAAGTTCGAACACGAGTAACGAAGTTCACGGAAGCTTCTAATTTTGGTGCCTGTTTTTAACGGATTTTTTTTTTTTCTTTTTTACATCGATTATGATATGAGACAAAAATCGAAACTTTCCCATTTATATTTTATCCATATTATCTAGTATTTCTTTTGTCTATCTATTTATAATTAAAAAGTGACTAAAACTAACTACCAAAATAAAATTATGAAAATAAATATTAGATATTAATACTAGGCCCAAACACTGTCCTCGAATTAGACCATAATTTATGCTACAAGATTTTGCACCTGTATTTAAGTCAGTGATCTTCAGACTATAATTTAAGCTTAATTTAACATTTTCCAAATTTTATTGGTAAAAAATGTATAATTCTGAATAATTTACTTTAATTATCATTTATGTAAGTTTATATTTAAGTATTTTACAGCAAAAGTTTTGAATTCGAACAAAATGTTTCCTGTAAAAAAATAATATTATTCAAAGTATAACTTTTTTCTTATTTTCAAATTTTGAATTTGTTTAGTATAATAAATTGAGCGATATGCAATCTAAACACTTATCTGATTTTATTTATTTAAAATTTAAGAAATTTTACAAACTGATCTACGCATTTTATAACGCTTTGAAGCATAATATGGTTCAAATTTGCCGCAGCCTTAATATGGTATTAAGTTGAACGGCATCATACTTCTTAAGCTTGACTGATTTTTTAGTTTGGTCCATCTTAAACTGAAACATGGTTCAATTTATCTCCTTATTAAGATTACAACAAATTTGAACCTTATTACAATTTAAGGTACCGATATGATGAGTCAAAGTCGATGTGATTTAACTGAAAGAGTACTTAAAAATAAAGCTATTATTTTAAGGGATGTACACGGATTATAAATATGTTGTCAATTTTATATAATTTCTGATATTGTTAACTCTATCAGAAAATTTAAATTAAACAATATAATAATTTATATAATTATATCTAACATTATCCGATGTTATTTAAGGTATAATTTAAGGTACCGATATGATGATTCAGAGTCGATCCGATTTAACTGAAAGAGTACTTAAAAATAAAGCTATTATTTTAAGGGATGTACACGGATTATACACATGTTGTCAATTTTACATAATTTCTAATATTGTTAACTCTATCAGAAAATTTAAATTAAACAATATAATAATTTATGTAATTATATCTAACATTATCCGATGTTATTTAGTCTGCGACTCGGTTAATGGTTCGAGGATCTGAGGCCGACCAATCATCAAGCATGTAGCATTCTTATTTTATTTTTTTAATTATTTTTATTTATTTACTTTTTGAGAATGGTTGACTACTCGTTATATCTCTGAGGAAATTTTCAGTGCACAGCTGTGAAATTACAAATGAAAATTAAATAACATGCTATGAGATAAAATAGGAGCTTGAAAAACACTATTTTGAGAAAATTTGGTTAAAAAAAAAAATTTAAATTCTTCTTTGGTGTGTTTCTGGAAGAAAACTTTTTAAACATAAACGCTTGAGCGCAGCTTGTCCACTGTACTGTGTTGACACGGCTTTAAATTCTAATGTGAATATTCCGTGTCGTTGCCATTTATCCTTAATAATTACAATGAAAGCTTTCAATGCAGTGCAATATTTTGAAGCAAATAATGAATATTTAAATGGTTTTCTAAACTATAATAAACTAAGCAAACTATTTCAAAACTATAATCAGTTAGAACAAGCTTTTTTTGCACCTTATTATTTTTTTTTTTTTAATCACCGACGTTGGACAGACTTTACACAATCAATGAACAATGTGAGAAGAGGGGAAAAAAAGCAACACATTACAAACTGTTCATATAATGATGTGATTTTCTCGTTCGGTCTTTCTTTATAATTCAAAGGCCTAATCTAAAATATGGTAATTAATTAAATAAGATGATATTTTAAGTTACGAAATCAGATACAAAAATGTATTTTGTTTTCTGAATAAACGTACCTTTCTTTGGATGAGTTTGAACTGGATGGGTTTATCCTCAAATAATTATTAAAAATTACTTTTTCTGCAAAAAATCATTTTTAAATTTACTTATTATTTTTATTTAATAAAGGCCAAAAAAAATTTCGAACTGTGCGGTATACAGATTTTTACATCATTTTGAAGAATGTTACATTATATGGTAAAATACAAATTTCAACGAAATCGGTCAATCAGTTCCTGAGTTATAAAGTATTTAAAAAAAAGTCGCATATTTAAACTTTTGGCATTCCTCCACGGAAAAAATCGCCACTACCACACGGCCGAGCACCCATCAACTTCCACGTAGTTCTTTTTTATTTTATTTTTATGTTTTATTTTGTATATTTTTTTTAATCTTAAAATTATTACTTAAATTCTATATCTCTAATATAATCAGATTTTGCAATGAAAGAAAAGCAGATTTTTAAAAAAAAATTAAAGCCTCTCATACATTTGAAACAACTTATTTAAAGCCTCACATAGTTTAAAACAACTTAAATGTATAGTACATCTCTATGATACAACTTAAATGTATAGTACACCTCTATGATACGAGATTTTACATTAATTCCATAGTTTTATTCGATCTTCATTTACTCGGAGGAAACATAGTTTACCGGGTTTTACAAAAATTGATCTTAGTATTTTATTTTACAACTGTTTTGAATTTCTATTTAAAATTCATGTTATGGACTGTTTTTGATTCCATAATTTTTTTTAAATGTTATATTTCGATGAAAAAATATTGAAATATTTCGCCCAGATTCACGTAAAAAGAAGCTCTCCTGGTCTTTGGCTTTATTTGGCGCGATTATATCTCAGAGACAGTCGCCAAAGCCGGCTTTTCCCCCTTCACTTCCCAATCATTTGTCACTTTTTGCCTTGTTCCTCCTAAATTCGGAAGTAACTTTAACGTGCTCTCTACTTGGCTTAATTCATCGATCGTTATGACTCGGAAAAAAATCTCAGAGGTGAGTTTCTGTTTTCAAAATTAGTTTAATCAGTTCTAATTAACACTTTTATTTTAAATATAATCAATAATTTATTGCACACTTCAATCAATATTTACTGTTTCTTAAGCGTGCTCTCCGATGACATCTAATAAAATTAAATTTGTTCCTTGCTATATAAGATATTATACTTTAAAATTATATTGAAATTATTCCTATGTTTGATTTTTGAATAAATACAAATATTTCCCTAATTTTAAATGCACACAAATAAACCTAAACACGTGTTTGTCTAATTTTTCAAGTTCATGACGTTTGTTTAGAAAGATTAATCAACAATGAAAATCGTTAACACTGAATTTTTAAAATCATTAATTTTTTTAGTTCAATAAAATCTGAATTAAATATATGCAATGAAAATAATTCGATTTTTGTGTATTTTATATTAAATTATTGTAATAAATATATCGCATGTAAGTATTTTTGTAAATCATGATAGATAATTGGGAATAACTAAATATTTAAGTTACCATATAGAGTTATAAAATTTTGTAATTGCAATATATATCAATTATTGAATAATCTAGCATTATTTTTAATAAAAATAGCCTTTATAAAGCTTGTGAATCATTTTACATAACACGCTCCTTCACTGCATGGCTCATTAATATTTTCCGTAATTTATTTAAAATTGCAATGTTTTTGTTGATCTATTTATGAATATAACTAAAATTTCAATAGAATAATTTATTGGGAAAAGCATTTTCAATCGAGTGTTGCTATCAATAAATTCAAGTGGATTTTAGTAAATATAATAATCAATAATTAAAATATTCGATGCAATAGTGAATAATTTTAATCTCCATAAACCTTTAAGATTGTGTGTTTTATTTAGATCTAATTTGCTCATCGTCTTTGAGCTTTAAAAGACAAGTTTAACGTGAGTTAAATTTGTGTTAGTATTAAATGAAAGTTTCCGTTGACTAATCGATTAACTCCACGCGCTGAAGTTTTTTTTAATTTTAAAGCACTCAATTGACTCCTAAATATGTAGATTCAAAGCAATTTTTCTGCTTATCAATATAAACTTATTTAAATAGACAAAAAAATTATAAAAAATTATTTATTCCAAAAATTTTAAAATTTGTTAATTCAGCTCATTATTTATGTTTGTTATACACAATCGATATACATGAGTTATAATCTATTCCAAATTTAGACATATGAATAATTCAGTTTTTGAGTATTAAGTATACATTACATAAAAGGCAGCATGATTTTAAAACAGCTTAGATGGGACATGAAAAGATAGAAAAAAAAGGTGGTGCATTCATGCAAAATAGCCTAAGCATTTAAACAGGAAACTACTATTGGTTATAATCGATTTATTTTTAATTCTTTTTTCCTTATTTCAGAAAATTATATTTTTAGTGATATTTTTTTCATATTGATACATAAAAAATGCATATTTTGTGAAATCAGCTAACTTTTTACAAGAAATATATTATGTGATTAATTTTCGAACTAGCGGTGATAATTTCTGATTTAAATGTCGCTAAGTTCACAACATATTTTGGAGCAATTACTTTTTTTATCATTATTTTAATTTACATTATTATACGTTTTTAAAAATATTCTAATATCAGGTATAATTATTTTGATAGCACAATTGAATCTTTTTATTTAACCTTAAAAATGCGAAATAAATCCTAAAAAAAGATGTGCATATCGTGAACTTGAAATAATTGTGCAAGAAATAAAGCCAAAATTTCATCATTAATAATAATAGGAATTTAAATATATTGTTTTTAACACTTTATTTAGTCGCATTTTCTTTTTGAGAACATTGTCAAGTGCCGCTATAAAACAGTGTAAGTAAGCAAAAATATTTTGTTTAATTCGAACTTTTTTCTTTGAGATTATACATGCCATCAGATATTAAATAAATCCTTTACTAGTGTCTATTATGTTATTATTATTTACATTACATGATTAATTAAATAATTTAATAGCAATAAAATATATTATTCACTGGTGCCATTATAAGAACATATACTTGTTAATTTTTCCTAAATCAGTAAAGTCCATTAAATTCGAGATATAAGTGGAAGCCTAAGTTGAAAGAAAAAAAAGAAAAATCTTATTCATTTATTTTTCAAAGAGGCTGCTTCGCAGTAACCATGTTTAGATAGTTTTGAGAATTCCAAAAAAATAAAGCAATAAATCTGTGATGAGCTGACTTTAACCTGACTCACGCATTCTATGAAGAACACATGTTTCATAGAATCTTGCTTTTGAAATAAATCTCTCAGTTTTTTGAACATTTTCTTTGTTATCTGCACGAGTAAAATTTTCTTGCTTTCTTTCTAAAAGAAACGAGTGAAATTTTCTTGCTGCTTTTTTTCCAGAGAAAATTGTGAGCAATTTTCTTCCAAACTTTAATTTTTGCAGCTAAAATATTTCTATATTTTTAAATGAATGCTTCTTTATACATTTTTACAGTAAAAAGAAAATAAATTAAAAATCCCGATTTTACTTAAATTTGCAACTCCGGTAAAACGAAAACAATAGAGATAAGAATTATTGATCTTTTCGGCCTTCTGAATATCCCTTTTCTTATAGGGCTCTCTGAATAAAAAAGTGAACAACAAAAAATAAATTCTTAGTAAATTAACACACCTTCATCAGTCCTTATCTTTTTCTACTATGAATTGTATTGTAAGAAATTGCAAATCAACAGAGAACAAGGTTAAGAACTAAGCAGTATTCGTTGGCACAATTGGGCTAAAGAGCAATCACGATATTGAAACTATGTAAGATATTCACTTCTTTTAACTCCTTGAGGGGGGAAATTGCGTTGTACTGTCCCCTATTGTCAGTTAGTCTTACAAAGAATACTGACTAGCCACCCTCACGCATATTTCTATTCTGACATAGTTGCCAAAACCTGATTTGAAGAGAAAGTGGAGGTTGCTAAGCCGCTTACGTGTAAAGATGCTGCAAGTTCTTACATTTAAAAATTGCAGTTTCTTATTTTCAGAGTAGTAAAGGAGATGTTGCTTTCTCTATCCACCACCTGTAACCCTTTGACACGAAATTTTTATTAAATATAATTTTTATACTTTTCTCATTATTTTGTATTAATCTAGATCAAAATAAATGGAAAATATTATATTTAGCATTTTAGCGATTTATAATACAGCATGAAAAATTAGCGTCATTTTCGGCATTAGAGGTAAAATCTTCCCAATACGGCTCACTTCTAAACAATATTTTTTCAAATTTGCACTTATTTAGATCTAAGAGAAACAGTTATTCATCGTTAAGATTTCTTTAATTTAATAAATCAATTATTGATAAATTTTTGAATATGAATGAAAAAAATTTCAAAAATTTTTTTGGATTTTATATTTTAGTACAAGTGCAATTCCGATAATCTAACATATTTTTAGTGACTATTAGACTGCTTTTTATAATTAGAAAATACCTACTTGTAATTAGAGCGTCAGAGAAAATTTTTATTTACATAAAGGGACACCGGTGTTCCATCCGCGTCAAAGGTTTAAGGTCGTTTTTCTGGTAGAACAATGGTTTTCATTTTCTTCCTTTTTTTAAGTCATACAATTTAAGCTTTTAATTTAAAGTTCAGAAAAAATGATTTATTAAAACTTTTCTGACAACGTAAATAAATATTTTTAAAAAAATGCGTACCAGAACAAGAGGAACAAAGCGAAAAAGATGTTTGAACGATATTCAGCTCAGTAACTTCAGAAAACAAAGAAACTACTAAATCAACCACACTAAAAATAACTTCTGAATTGCTTTTCAGAAAAAGTCATTTTCTTCGGAAATCTTCAGAAATTTTGAAGATTTCGCTTTTTCTTTAAAATATCTTCAGATTTTTCGTAGATATTTCATAGTCATTTTGAAGGTTTTAATTTATTTTTAAAATATAAGATGATTTTTTGTATTTCTTGACGACAGTGTTATTTCTCTCAATTTAAAATTTTGTGTTATTTCTCTCCATCAAAAATTTTATGTTATTATAGTTATAGAGCGATCTAAATATGTTTATTTTTTTAATAATTATGAAAGACGTTCCGTTGTGTGAAAAAGTACACAAGTCAGCCAGAATGAAAATGTGAGGAAAGAGAAAAATTTTGAAATTCAGTTAAAATGTTGTTCCTTTATTAATTAAGAGTTTTCTTAAATTACAAACTTTCAAAGACTTGTTAAACTAAACTGGAAAAAGAAATATAAGGAAAGACTTAAGTGGTACTCTATTTTAGAGAAATCTAAAGCCCACCAGGGGCTGTAGATCTAGAAAAGGAAAAGAAGATTAAACTGATGCTTTTTGGATTTTAGTACTAAAACTAAACTAAACTCAACAGCCCTCGATGGCGCGACAGCCCATCGAGGGCTGAGGCCTACTGTGCTCATCTTAGTTTTCTTGACCTTGGGCTCTAGGGTGCAGGAGCAGATGTTCCGGTCAGGTGGTCAGCCGAACGCGCGGAACACCCAGTGTTTAGCTCCCAAGCTTATCGACCCACTGAAGGGATGAAAGGCTGAGTCGATCTTGCCCGGCCCGAGGATTTAATACCGCATGGTTTAAAAATATGATTGCCTTTATGATTAAAAAAATTAATATCAGTGATAAAATTGTATATTAAAAATTATTCTTTACGTGGAATTAGGTAGATTTAAAATCTCTTGTAAAATATTTTTTGTTAGTACTATAAGTCGTCCAGAAATATGACAAAATTAAAAGAAATAACGCACACAGTAAAAATAGCATTAAAGTTTTTTTCTGCCCTCCCGTTTCAACTATCGGGGGCTTATTTTTCAGATTACGGCTAAATCCCGCTTTTCAATTATGATGAGATAACGAATTACTTTAGGATGTCAATCAAAATTCTGACCTTTTTTTTTCATTACCAATCGATAAATCAATCGAGAAGGACAATATTTTCTTAAAAACTTTGTCAGTGAAAAATATTGAAGCTTATGAAAATTGATACTAGCTATTTTCAATACACTTGTTTTAAAATGTATAGATTGTTTTGAGTATGTGCTCCCAATGTATCTGATTCACATATTTTTGTCATCCAATTGCCTTACTAGTCATCTTCAATTTTGGAATTGCATTTCTGTTAAGGTTTTTAAGTTTTAAATGTACCTGTGGTTCATCATCTGAATACATGAAACCTTGGTAGATTTGATCAAATCAACGTTTTATATGCGTTTGAAAATCACGTTTTACTTCAAAACAGGCCAAGTCCTGTAGACGGTGAGTTGCAAAACCGGCCATGTCTATGTTCACCGAATGTTGCTTTTAATCAAAAATTATTACTTATTGTTTTACGATATTTAATCATATTCACTAGTGAAGCTTCTAATTAAGTTTTCTGTCCTCCCTCCCCCTACTATGAAGAAGTTTATGGCGACAATCATGGGTGCCACTTTTCAATCCTGAGGACTGAAATCAGTCTTGAGAAAACGCCAGTGAGCCGAATTCCACACTAAAATTAATCACTTCCCAAGGGGCCGGGATAGCCTGGTCGGTAGGGCGCTGGGCCCATATCCAAGAGGTCGTGGGTTCGATCCTCGCCGGCCGAAGACTCCCCGTGTAGTAAATGGTGGCTGATGCACGTTAAATCTGTCGAGTCTCAAAGTCCTCCATGTTCCCACAAGAAATCAATACCTCTGGGGGTACTGATCCAGGAGTTTCCTTGTCTTCTGGATTGGTTCAAAATTACAAGGCTACGGATTTGAACACTAGTAGTCGTAAACCCCAAAATTGGGTCGGCTGTTCAACGACGGTTATAAAATGAAATATCTTCCCAAGAGCCGTTTTGGCTTAGGGGATAGAGCATTGGATTCCCAATGAGGTGAACCAGAATCGAATCCCAGTGATAGCTAGTCGATACGAATTCCGAACCTGACTCGCATCGACTACAGTGCTGAAGTAAAATATCCTTAGTGGTAGGAGGATCATGGGTTAGATTCCCCTTGCCATCTGACTAACCTTGGGAGGTTTTCGTGGTTTCCTTATCCATATAACGCAAATTCTGGTTAGTACCATCAAAAAGTCCACCATGTAGGCAAATTTCTCCCAATACTTGATCCAGGAATTTTCTTATCTTCGGGATTGGCTTCAAAATTACAAGGCTACGGGGTTGAACCTTAGTAGTCGTAAATCCAAGAATTGGGTCTGCTGTTCAACTACGGTTATAAAAAAAAAATCTCTTTCAAATATGTTTTCCAAATTCTTCAAAAAAAATTTCCCTAAAAATTTTTCAAATATTTTTGGTTAAAAATATTTTTTATCGGAAACATTTTTTGAAATTATTGCGAAATAATCAGATAATGATGTCAATAAAAGAATTGGAATAATAAAACTTCGACGTCTTCAGTGTTGAATCTGCTTAAGTTTTTTTTTTCCCTGATTTTTAGAATTGTTGAGAGAATCAAAATAAAACACTCAAATTTAGATTATTTTTAAAAAAAATATAATAATAATAAAATTTGTAGAGCTAGGACTAAAAATTTATGTTGAAGTGAAAAATATGCAGAGAGGAAAATCCATGCCCATGAGGATGGCTTCAAGAAAAAATTGGTAGTTTAATTTTCAGCAAATGGTGTAAAAAGAGATACCAGGTTTCGTTTTGTTTGCTGTAAAAAATAATACAGTTTTTTAAGGAAAAAATAAACGAGTCATTGATAGAATATTGATAGAAATAGTCATTGATAGAATATATGGGCCATTCTCAAGGAAAGATGCTTTTCGTGGTCATTGAGAAATATACTTCTGAAAATTCTATTGAACAACGCTAGACTGTGTTAATTAGTAAAAAAATAAGTTCAGTCTTGAAAATCTTTTAGAGTGGCATCCATGGCGACAAAGTCTTCTAATAATATGAGGACATAAAAGTGATCCCACCTCATGAAGTTCAATTACATGTACTTCAAAAATTAGCCTGCTACGATCTTTAATATTTTTAATAGCCTTAGGAGAATCCGGCTAAAATTTGAAAAAACAATCCTTTTAAAATACCGAATATCTGGAGTGATCTTTTGACAAAAAGGAGAGGAAAAACTGCAAACCAATTTTTTGTTTAAAAAAAAAAAAATTGACATTTTCTGCACTCTCGTACAGATACCTCAATAAGAAAAGAGAACAATGCAAACTTATTTATAGTTTATCATGTTAGTGTCAGCCATCTTTTATAAATACTTCTCTAAATTTCCAAAAATTTGACAAGTTGTATATACCTGTCTATATGATTTACGAACTTTTACTGAATCTATTCAAAACTTTTTCTTTGTGATTCTGAGTAAGCAATAGTTACACACTCCACCTATTCAAAGTCTCATTTACATTGTTTAAAATAAAGTTACAGCTTTGTTATTATAGTTCTTTTGAAATGGGCACGTGTATGTTTGTTAACATGCATACATAGTGTTATTCCATTGTAATGAATAGGGGAGGACGGAGGCACAGTGGACCACCCTCTTTTAAATCTATTTCTATCCAACTCTTTTTGCTCCTATGAAGTTTCGTAAGGGATAACATGGTACTAGTTATATAAGTAAAAAAAAATTGCATAGCCACAGAAGCCATTTTGAGCAGATTTTATGTTTTGCGCTACTTTAGGTAATTATTTCACCTTGAAGTTTTTTTAATTTTGTAGAGATTGAACTACTCCCTATAATTACTGAATAGTATTTCTAGAAAAGTAAAGTATTGTTGTTTCCATATTTTTAAAAATTATTTGAACATTTGTAGTTCATGTAAAATTTCAGTATTATTTCTTTTGCTTACACGTGGTACGCAGCCACCATTCAATGTGCCTAAAAGTACAAATTTAATATCGTATTTATTTTAATTAAATTTACATGTACAAAAATTTTAAAAAATAATTCATAAAAATAATAAATAGCTTAATATTTTAATAAAATAATAAGAGGCCGGGATAGTCTTGTCGGTAGGGCGCTGGGCCCATGTCCGAGAGTTCGTGGGTTCGAACCCCACCGGCTGAAGACTCCCCGTGTAGTAAAGTGACTGATGCACGCTAAATCTGTCGAGTCGCAAAAGTCCTCCACGCTCCCATAACAAATCAAAACCTCTGGGGGTACTGGATTAGAGATCGATCGTTCTCTGATTCAGGTCAAAATTACAATTTGTGGATGTATGAATGGGTCCGCCCTACAAACGGTGGCAGAAGTCGACTTCTTGGCCATAGATGGCTCCACTGAAAAACAAGAAACGCACAGTCTGCCTTAAATTTGCTCGGTTTCACCAAGCAGGCTTGCCCGTGTGGCAGGTGGCATTAGAAACAACAACATAAAATAATGAATTTCTAAAAATAATAAATATTAGAATTATATATTTACAAAGAAATAAAAACAATATAATAAATTAATATATATATATAAATAATTACAATTTATTATTATATTGTTATGTAATAATTATATTATGGTTCTTCCTGATCTATGCGTGTCCTCAGAAAATTCGAGATCGTCATTTTCCTGTTAGTCTTTGAATTTTTCATTAACAAATTTTAATATTCGATGATTTTGCTTTATTTTCGCTTAATAGAATTTCTTAGTTTCATTTCATTTTTGAATTGAATATTCTGATTAATTTTACTTTTTGGTAATTTAATTGCATAAAATACCCACTAGAAATACTCATTTCACTAGAATAGTAAAATAAAGTAATTTATGTTTCTTCAATACAAACCACTAAGGTTAGTCCACTGTACCCTGGAGGTGGATACAGTGGTCCATTTCATGAGTGCACAGAATGTTTTTTTTTTTACCAATGATGCATTACAATGAAAAGATTAAGACATGATAAGAAAGGTTTGAAGAATGTTTGATAACTTTTTTAAGCATATTGCTTTGTTACTTGCCCCCTATTCCATGTAAAAAATTCCGTTGTATCCTGAAAATAGTTAGTTTCCTTCAAGCCTTTTACTCTTTGACACAGATGGGGCATATTTATTTATATATTTTTTCTGACTCTCTAATTACAACAAAAAATATATTTTGGTATTTTTTAATTATAATTAATCTAATAGTTAGAAAAGAATTCTGTTACATTATCAGAATTATATTTGTACTAAAATATAAAATCTAAAACAAATTTTGAATTCTTTTTCCATCCCTATTCAAAAATTTATCAATAAATAATTTTGTAAATTAAACAAAAATTAATGATGAATAACTGTTTCTCTTGATGTAAATAAGTGCAAATTTGAAAAAATATTGTTTAGAAGTGAGCCGTGTTTGGAAGATTTTACCTTTAACACCGAAATAGACGCCAATGTTTCATGTTGTATTTCATAACTATAAATTGTTAAAATACTAAATATAATATTTTTCACTTATTTTGACCAAGATTAATACAAAATTATGAAAAATGTATGAAAAATATGTTTAATAAAATTTCTGCGTCAAAAGGTTAAAAGGTTCTCTATAACATAAATCTTTTTATTTGGGAATTTTTAATTTTTTTAAAGCATTTGGAGGTCTAAACAGAAATGACGTTTCGTGAGATAGGGTAGATTTTATTTTTTAATAAAGTACTGCTTTTATTAAAGAGAAAAATAATCATGAGATTACATTAGTTTGATTTCTTATTTTGCACCAGGCTTGTACTAATAATAAAAACTATCCCTACGTGTTTCAAAAAAATATTTAATCCATTTCTGTAAGAGAGAATGCTATAAATACCGAATGAATTCTTATTCACATCTATCTCACTTAGGCGCACAATAACTAATATCGATCGTTCTTGCACTAATCGAAGTTGTGTTTTTCCCCAGCTCTTAAAACAAGTAACAAAAATTAGCTACGACTTATACTTAATTTGTTATTGCACATCAAATGGGAAGACAATTTTGATTCATTCTGTATAGATTTGATGGTTATCTGAAAGTTATCAGACTCAGGTAGGACTATGAATTATATTAATTCCCCGTTAATCCGAAAAAATTGTAACCATTGTCTGTTTGTTTCAACCAAAGTTAGGATTACCAAAAATTCTGATATAAATAAGTTTTTTGATATCCTATCATAGAACTTATCCTTGATATAAACTTATCACGCGCGTTTATAAACATATAGGAGTATATTGGATATGTTGCCTGCGCTGCTTCCCTTTTATCAGAGATATCAAAATACTTGTCTATAATTTTTCTTCAAATATTTTCTGGATTTTCTTAGGAGAAATTATATCTTCCGTTAATGAACCCTGCAGAAAAGTTTTTATGGTTAAAACGGACCTTTGCCAAAATAGTATATAGTTAAAACGGACAGTTTTTTTTTTTTTTTTTTCCTTTTGAGGAATTCAAAAATGGACTTTTGTTTTGCGAAGGGTTAGTTTTTGTGATAAAAATATTTTATCCCAAAAATGAAATTTTCACAAAACTTGTCTTTTTGAGAACAAAGTTAACTTCTTTAATTCACTATTTCAAAACTTAAAATACTTGAAAACAAATCAACTCAATATTCTTAAATGAAAGTAAAAAACGAAAAATAGATAAATATTTTGCTGTGCAACATAAATGCAAATTATATTTTAATTAAAGAAATTGCATGGGCTCTAGAATTTTTTGAAATAAAATCATCGCATTATAGCTCTAAATAAGGTTAAGATGACATTCAGTTCAGTATATTTTTAGCTTTAGGACATTTATATTTCGTGAATTAGAGATTTTATGAATGTTAAATCTTAAAATAGTGCTTTAACCTCTTTTTTTAAGTTACAAAAAATTAGAAACAAATTTCAAAAACAGTAAACAATTTAGAAACCCACTTTCTAATTTCGCGTGTTATTACAATATTGTATTAAAAGTATTAATATTAAAAAAAGTTTGAAAATATCAAACAGCAACTAAAAGAAAACAACGATTGAAAATTAACTTGGATTGACGATAAAATCGGCTTAAATAAAGAGCGTCAAAAGGGATGCTTAAAATGCCTGATTCGAAAATCGCAAGTCATTATAATAGCAGATTAAAAATATCAAGATTTTCGAAATCCCGTGAAAAGGCGTAGCAGTAACTGCTGGAAAAACGATTAAAAAAGACTCTTTAGATTTGTGTGCCTTTTATTTGCGGCCCAATAAAGGGCACATTTAAATACGCTATTCAGGTGTCATATTAATGCGTATGAAAGATATCGGGATTTGCAAAATTTTGTAGAAATGCTTAGTAATAGGTGCTGGAAAAAATGCTCCGAGAAACGATCCTTAGAAAAACGAATATAAGTCAAAACTTAGTTATGAGTTAAGCTTATTTATACGTACTTGGAGGAATGATACAGAAATAGTACCTAGTGAGAGAGAGTACTTAGAAAATACAATATTGACACAAATAAAACACGTCAAAAGTTATTACTATTTCAAACTAGCGAGTGATTATAATGTATATATTAAAAAGATCGGGATTTTAAAAAACACGCGGAAATCCTATAATAGCCTCCAAAAACACGATCAAAAAGTAACTGAGATTATCTGTAAACTGGACACAAATAAAGAGCTTTAAAAGCATGGTTCAAATTAATACCATATTAAAGATGCAGTTAATTAGAACCATACACACTCCACATTTTCAAGAGTGTAAACTGTTTCATATTTTTCAGTTGTGTATAACTGTTAAATTGTATAATGGTATGTAAATTTGTTGTTTTCTTTGTTAGAAAGGGAAGAAGAAAAATTGTAGAGGTTATTATTATATTTTTTTTTAGTACTGTTATCCTTTTAACCACATTTAAAAAATAAAAATAAAAATTTGGTTGTCCAATTAATTACGACAACTGTATTGAAATTTCTATTTAAGATTGATATTCAACTATAATGATCTTTATAATTTGCCTTATTTTTCAATAACGATGTCTTATATTATTTTTAAGCACGGGACGGTGGTATAAGAAAAATAAAAACTACCCAATACTCTGCAATAGAAATAGAATTTGAAATAGAATTTTCAAAACAGCTTAAAATGAACCCACATTATTGAAAGTTTTGCCGCATCTTTCCTTAAAAATAAATTTTAGTCTTGGATAAATCAAAAATCTAAATTGTTTCAGGGAGAGGTATTATAATATTATAAGCAACTCGATTGATAATTCAAAAAGGTTGTACCTATTTTTAGAAGAGTAAAGTGTCTAGATTATCGATTTGATGCCACCAGTTCTTCCGATTTTGATTGAATTTCCTGAGAAAAATATTGATTATTTTTTACCGTTATTTGAATCATTTTTGTGACTTATCATTGAGAGTTATTTTGTTTCGAAGTAAGTGTAACAATTATTTGTTTAAAATTCGCATGAATTCTTTCCCCTTCTCAGGAAATAAAATACTCCCAGAACAATAAACTACGATTGTGGTGCGATTAGGTTGTTAAATTTAGTTAATCATTTGATTTGGATCGGTTAAAAATTATTTAGCTTGGCTACGGTCAGTGTGCGGGTGGGTGACAACTTGGATCAATCTGCGTAGGGACCGAGGGTGTGCGGTATTGGTCCTCGTTAAACTGTGCTACCGTAAAGTGCTCGACTTCGCGCGCAGGTCGTCGGGCTACGGAAGCGGGGTGTCATCCCCTCCGCAGAGGATCAAAATTGTGATGGCATGTCTTCGGATCATCCTCCGGGATGTTTCCCAGACCGTCGCCAATAGCCCATTGTGCAGCTCTAGTGCGACGTAAATTAACAACAACAACAACAAATTATTTAGCTGGGTATTTTCGAAAATAACTTAAGGAAATTAAATCAGTAACTTGAAAAAATATTTCTTTAAATTTATGTTCCTTTCTTTCTTTCTTTTTTTTTAATAAATTGATTTCAATGCTTTAATAACTTCTAATACGGTAAATGTTGAGTAACTGTATTAACTGTAAAAAATAAAAGTACATATTATTGTGAAAAATATTTTCGAACAAATTATTTAACTAGTGAAGCATTGGTCTATTGAACTAGATGTATACTATTTCTTCTAAAACTTATTTCTTCAACTTCAATAGTTAAATATATATATATTTGGTTTCGAGGTTCTACAAATATTATGCTAATAACTGCAGTCGAAATTAATAAATACCATTGGGTGAAATATGGAAAAGAAAGTATAAATAAAAATATGCAATTAAGGTTGTTCTAGTAGGAGAAAACATTTTAAAAAAATTGATTACACAAATATTTTCATTTTTAAGCATCTCTCTAATTTATCCTTTAACGAAAATATTTTTATTACACTGACATTTAAGGAATCCAACTTGCAAATCGAGTTAATTGAGCAATCCAATTTGAAAAAAAAAATAAAGAAAAAGAATTTATTTATTTTAAATTATAAACAACTTCAATGTTTTTTTTTTTTTACTATTAAAAATTTTTTTGTTAGTTTCACATATATTTGACAAATACGCAAGCTTATTAACATATATATATATATATATATATTTTTGGCTTTGCCTACTCACACTAATATATGAGAGAGCAGCAATTATTATTGTTTCTAAATATTCAACAGTATATTTAAAGTAATTGTCTTAAAATCTCCATTCTCGTGGTACTTTTCTTCACTAGGCAAATACGAATTCCACAACCCTCTAGTGCTCTTTCTTGCTTTTTTTTATTTATTTACGTTTTGATTTTTCGTCAGATTTAGTTGATGAATATTTGATTTTATTATTTTGAACCAGCAACATTTGAGAATAATACAGCTTAACCGCTTCCGAATGTTATGCCACTAAACAGCATTGCCAATTTTTAAAATTTCCGTGTTTGTAAATATTTATTTCCAAAAGTTAGAAAGAGAAAAAAAAATTTCACATTTGATCATTTTTTTTTAACTACTTATGTACTAAAATTCATACATTGTAATTATTTCATTACAGAAAACTATCTTACAAGTTATATAATATGATCACTCACACCGAAATATTTTTCATCCTAAACAACTTGAGTTCCTTAAACTCGGTAAATAAGAAAACCAAGCACGTATTTAGAAGTTTTCATCTTGCTAAGATAAAGTAATTTAAAATTCGAGGTGTATAAATACCCTAGAGAAGAGTTTCAATTTATTCAAGGGTCAAGGAGATGGAAACTATTTTCAAATGTGGTCTGTTTTCTTGAATTTATTTATTTATTTAATGGATGCATCATGTTTACACAACAAAATTTATTTAACATTTATAAAAATTATATAAAATAATTGAAATCCCTATTATTAAGCAATAACCCGCACATAAGAAGCGAGGTCATTTTTATATTATATTCTATTTATTTAAGCGTGAAAATCTTCTTCACAATTCAACAAGTAACAAAATTTTATAAGTTCAAAATACCGTTAAATACGCTTGCCGGAAATAGCATAAAATTTAATTAATTTCTTCTTTCCGTAACAGTCCTTTTATCCCTATCAAATTTAGAGCCTCAAGGAAAAAAAATTCATATTCAATGTCTTAAATTATTCTAGTAATCAAACAGGAGTAAAAAAAAATTCATCAAATAATTTTTAAACGCTTACAAAAGTAAATTACATAAAAAAAAAAAGTTCACATCTCCGATGTTATTTATAAACATATTTTTCATAGACATATTTTCATAATTTATTTATGTTTACTTTTTTTTAACCTACATAATAACGCTGGTTTTCTGTGAACTTCACTACCTTTCTTATTGTGGTATTAGCACTAAATTGTTATCTCTTCTTTTATAAATTGTTTGTTATTGTAGTTAGTAATTTGTGACTTTTTAATTTTTGTTGTTATTCGTAAGACAAAATTTTAAAAAAAGGAACTTCAGCTGAGTGTAGAATTCGTTTATTTGTAAAAACATTGAATGACATAGAGTAAAATGGGATAAAAACTGGAGTGGATCGAGAAGAAAAAGAATTGAATAACAAATCGAATGGTGGTTAAAACAAAAAAAGTTAATAAAATTTAAAAAAAATCTCAAAACTAAATAAAACGTATTTCATGCCTACCATGTCTTAAATTATTATAGTAATCAAATAGGAGTAAAAAAAATTTCATCAAATAATTTTTTAACGCTTACAAAAGTAAATTACATAAAAGAAAAAGTTCACATCTCCGATGTTATTTATAAACATATTTTTCATAGACATATTTTCATAATTTATTTATGTTTACTTCATTTTTTTTAACCTACATAGTAACGCTGGTATTCTATGAACTTCACTACCTTTTTTATTGTGGTATTAGCACTAAATTGTTATCTCTTCTTTTATAAATTGTTTGTTATTGACGTAGAAAAAAATTTATCATTAGTAATTTGTGACTTTTTAATTTTTGTTCGCATTCGTAAAGCGAAATTTAAAAAAAATAAAATAAAATAAAAAAATAAAGAAAAACTTTAGCTGATTGTAGAATTTGTTTATTTGTAAAAACATTGAATGATATAGGGTAAAATGAGATAAAAACTGGAGTGGATCGAGAAAAAAAAATTGAATAACAAATCGAATGGTTGCTGAAACAAAAGGAATAAATAAAATTTAAAAAAATCTTAAAACTAAATAAAACGTATTTCATGCTATATTAACCTAAACAAAACGGTGCAATTAAAAGTGTCTTTCCCATCTCAAAAAATGCATTTGAGGATTAAATTGCGTGATATTCTGTGCTAATAAATGGATAATATTTAACTTTAACATAATTAATTGTTAAATATAATTTATCTGATTTATTTCTCTCTCTAAAAATTACTTCTTATATATTTTGTGCGTTGATTTATAAAATACTTCCCTCTGAATTAAGCTCGAAATCAAGCAAATTGTTTGCATTTCTATGAAATTCGCTTATTGATTCAGCAATTTTTTTCTAAATTTAATTTTGATTCATTTTAATTGCATACCTTTCTTTTCAATCTTTGAAACTCCTCTCCCTCCCCCTTCCCTAGAATGGACTCTTTCACCTTCAATCTCTTCGTCTATTCGGCATATAGATACGATCAATAATCGAGATCTCGGAAATAATTATTTAAGAAATTATCTCATTCAAATTATTGATCATTTAAAGATATTTGATGTTTGTACTCAATTTTATAAATATCAAATTTAGTAAGTTGTTCTTGACCGACTTAAAAAGTATTTCCAGGGTCGCAGGTTTATTGATTTTTATAGAGCCGTAGCCTTTCTGTCTTCTGTTTTTCTACCTTCGATGTCTACCAGAGAAAGAAACAAATTTAAATCTGTAATTTGATCAAAAATACTTCTTTCAGATGATTTTGTAATTTGGAAACAAAGAAATATTCATCCAGAGTAATTTATTCTTCGAACTCTAATGATTACGCTGATTAAATGTATTGTAAAAAGAGTATCTTCGTCAAAACTAAAATTCACAGACATTAATAATTTTTGAAAATATTTAAATATTTACTCAGCTTATGAGTCTCTAAAACATGGTGATATTATTTTTTAATTTTTAAATAATTAAGAAAAGCTTCTGCTACCATCACCGCTGTTTCAGAAAATTTTCGCGGAGCGTGCTTCTCACTGTAATAACTCAAACTATTTCACGAAACAATATTATAGTTAGCACATTTCTAGAGACAAAATTCTATGCATACAGTCTGATATAGTAGTTATGTGATTCTGGTGTTGAAATTATATGCATACGGTCATTAGCTTTTGAATTGTGTTAAGTCAAATTTAAAGATTATTATTCAGCGTGTGTAATTTGAGTTTAGCGAGGGGGGGGGGGGAAAACAAAAACGAAAAAAAAAAAAAAAAAAACAAGAGAATCATAATTTTTATTTTTATTTATATTATTAATTTTTTTTACAGATTTGTTCTTATATGTTTGTAATGTGTAAAACATTTTAGTTTAAATTTCGAAATAGATTTGCAATAATTAAATGCAAGCTTATATTGACGGAAAACGTTTCAGTTTTAATTTCGAATTAGATTTGCAATAATTAAATGCAAGCTTATATTGACGGAAAACGTTTCAGTTTTAATTTCGAATTAGATTTGCAATAATTAAATGCAAGCTTATATTGACGGAAAACGTTTCAGTTTAAATTTCGAATTAGATTTGCAATAATTAAAAGCAAGCTTATATTGACGGAAAACGTTTCAGTTTTAATTTCGAATTAGATTTGCAATAATTAAATGCAAGCTTATATTGACGGGTTTGGTGCGTCAGCGTGCAGGGGATGTAGCCCCCTAATTATGGAAAATAAAACCAAGCTTTGTAGTTATGTTTCAGATTATACGAGTTTTAAGTATGGATCAACACAAAAACTTCTTTTATAAAAAGAAGTACGAGCCATTTTTTATTTTAAGCTACATATTTATTATGTGATATTTCCGAAAACGGTTTTCTCGTTTTTTACCCTCATTAAGAAATCCATCGTTTAACCTTTTTTATATTATTTCAAGCGCAAAAATTAAAAATATTTGACTTATTAAAAACATTTCCTTATTTGTGTTTTCCTGACGAAATGCAATTCAACTGCAAATCAGTACCTTTTGTTTCTTCTTCCAAAGTAACGAAGCCCAGTTCCAAGCTATTAAAATTTTCTTCTTATTCATATGAAACTAAACTGATGATATTATATCACTCAGCCTAAAATAAGTAAAAATTAATTGAGAAAAGTTGAGAGCTTTTGAAGACTTAGTTTTCTAGAACCAGATTAAATAACTTCAAAGAAGGGAGAGCTGATCACGTGTACTTGATTGTCTTTCATCTTTTGCGTTTTTAATTATGCTGTATCTTAAAAGGTCTAATGAAATATTATTTTTGTATTGCGCCAGTTTATTCCTTTAAGAAAAATTAAAATGCCTTTTGTCGATGACTGTATTTTGACGCTTTCTTTAAACTATCATAGTCTTAAGTTGTTTTCAAACGCAACTAAAAATGTTTGTTTCTCAGTTGCAATTGAGAACTATTGTTTATGTCGTCAAGATCCCAATTTTATTAAAATATGCTTAAACAAAGCGAACGAAAAATATTACTAACTACACAAATAACTTCTTATGCACTAATTGAACTTTTTAAACTTTATATACATATTACATATACATATTACATATACATATTACATATACATATTACATATACATATTACATATACATATTACATATACATATTACATATACATATTACATATACATATTACATATACATATTACATATACATATTACATATACATATTACATATACATATTACATATACATATTACATATACATATTACATATACATATTACATATACATATTACATATACATATTACATATACATATTACATATACATATTACATAATTAGATGTATTATACACAGTTAGCGTATACGTATAGATGACACCACGGAAGTCCTCGCATTCCTACTTTGTTTATATAGGTAGAAAGGCAACAATACAATAATATGTAACAAGATAACAATTAAAATAGTGTTAAGTAGGGTAATTTTTCTAATATTTAAAAATTTCAGAGCCTGATTCGATAATCTCATCTATTAGTTTAAATGGATTGCACATAGTGATGGTCAAGATCATTGTTAATCAAATTTATTAAATCAAATATAAAATTGTAATTCTCAAAATTTGTTACCACTTTACATGGTTTTTTCTGTTCAAACGGGAGAAATTGAAGAAAATTATTAAGTTTTATTTATTGCGCATAAGCTACAAGTATATAGAACTCATAAAATAAGTTAAAAATATAGAGAAAATCTGGCAAAATAAAGATTAATGAAAGTAGAAGAAGAGAAATTATTAAAATATATATTTTTTTTTAAAGTATGTTTCGCTCTGTGTTTTCAGTTTTTTGCTTGAAATGTTTTATTTCGTATATATTTTTTACTTAATTTGTATTTTCATTTGAAAAACAAAAATTTAAATCTAAGTAAAGTACCTTTACATAATTTAGATTTCACCCAAAAAAGATCTACAAATGTAATGTTTCCTATTTTTATTCTCATCAAAAATCTTAAGAAATAAAATAAGTCTATTTTATCAGAATATTTTAGTATATATATATGCATTCAAAAATTTGATGAATGAATCCAATTATTACTTTTCTTCGAATGAAACAACGATTTCATACGTTAAAACACAAATTATACATTTAAGAAATGAATACGAAAAAAATGAACATTTATTGAAATGGAAAAGAAACTAATGGAAATAAAATTTACCTACTTTTGTCATAGCGCTTTTTGTTCATGGAAAATTCGTCAATTAGAAATAAATAGTGAAAGATGTCGGCAGATTTTTACAGTAAATTTTTTCGTCAATAAGTCAAAAAATAAATAAACTTTTTTTTCCATGTATTACACGGAAAGATTTTTTGCAAAGAGCTAACTTTATTTTGATCTATAACAATTTCATCAAACATGATTTATTAATGATTCCATCTCTATATATATTTTTAACGTTAATCTGGTTCGTAAATAAGAATTGTATACTCTGCATAGTGATCGCGTCTTCGTCACATTTCTTCTTAACTTTCAATCAGAAGAAATGCGTGCTCTTATTTCTAACTTTTAAAGCTAACTAACAAAAAAAAAATACATAAATAAATAAAATAAAGAAATAAAGAAAGAAAAAGCTCGCAACTCGATATGAATTACATCCGTGGTGTTTATATAAATGAAAATTGGTACTGAGATTAAAAAAAATACTGTGCTTCCCTTATTTTGCAACCCGTCTGTAGTGGAAAATAGGGTCCAGTAAATTTAAGTACACATTAAGACGAATAACTCCATAAAGGAAGGTTTAAATTATTTTAGCTTCATATTTTCATTCATAGATACTAATTATGAATATTTATAGCCAAGAAGTTATAAGTTTATACAAAATAGGTCTATGTAGTATGTAGTTGGAAAAATACCTCCGGCAATTTTTAGTTTTCTCCCCGTTTTTAAATAAAGTGCTAAAAAAAATTATTGAAGTACATTATTTATGTGTAAAAATATTAAAAATTTAACTATTTACTAAAATAATATTCTTTAGAATATTGTTTTAGTATTTTTTTACTTACAGTTTACCACATGGAATACTTTGGCTGATTTTAAAAAGGGACATTGTGGTGTGAACCTATGTTAAAACATAGGCGGAATTTAAAGTTGAAAACATTTCGTCCCAAAATATTGCTTTCTCCCCCCCCCCCTCCTCCGGAAGAAAAGAAACAGTCGAAATTACATTTTTATTTTATGAACAATTAAATTCAATCAGTGAACAAAGAATTTATTTAAATAGTTGCTTAAGGAAAAAATCAGAAAAAAGCTTCCTTTTGAAAGGCGTAATAATATTTTTGAATAAGTTATATAATGCTAGTACGTCAGAGACATCTAACCAATATTAAGCAGATCTAAGGATTTAAAATTTTTATCTACTCTCTTTTAACTGAGGATTTTAAACTAAAACGTTAATCCGCCTCGAATCTTTCACTAGAACGACATTTTGTCGTGAATCGGCATATTTTTACCATTAGAAAATAATAAATCGTGATTTATTTCCCTTATGATAAATATGTTTGAAAAACACATATTTATCTTAAATGATAAGTTTTACCTTTTGTTTACAATATAGTTTGTAAATATTTTTTTTCAGGCATAATTAATTAAATTTAAATAAAATTTCGATGAAAGTTTACTCAAATTTAATTTTATGTAATACAGTAAATATTATTTAAAATTAAGAATTATTACTACAAATTATTAGTTTTAAGTATATATATATATATATATATATATATATATATATATATATATATATATATATATATATATATATATAAACACAAATTAACATGAAAAACATGAATAAAATAAAAATAAAAAACTAAATGGTAGAGAAACAAGAATGGTATAAGCAAATAGTCGTTGTCAAGACACATCTAATTGCCATAAATAATGCGATATTTCTGAATAAAGAATAATTATCCTAAGATAAAAATTATTCTTTATATGTGTCGATATCGCAAAAAACCTTATTTTGAAAAAAATCATGAAATAAAAGAAAAATGTAATAGGAAATCAAACTTACCGGCGTGAATTAAAACGCGGTTTAGGTTTAAAAGTACAATAATAAAACAGTTAACAAAAATCGCGAAGATGTAAAATATTGCTTATAGCTTGAATCGAATATAATAAAATTTAAAAAAACATTTGATCGAAGAAGAAGAAAAAAATGTTTAGGTAAAATATTAGTGCTGCCATCTAGGAGAAACAATTAGTAAAAAGGTAATAAAATTGAAATAATAATAAAAATGTTTAACGGATTGAATAAATTAGCAGTCTTAAAAAAACAAAAAATAAATAAATAAAAAAAATATAAATAAATAAATAAAAAAATAAAAATAAAAAAATTAAAAAAATCATTAATAGGGAAATTAATTTAAAAGTCAGTCTGTCAGGATAGAAAGCCGTTTATAGACCCATCCTTCATTCATAATTTTACAGAATACACATATCCATCTTTCATAGGGTGACTTATTTAAAAATCAGAGCCTGCATACAGGAATAGAAAACCGTTTATAGGTTTTATTCTTCATTCATACAACCTTACATAATTTTAAAGTATACACGTATCACCTGCATTTATCTGGGGTGGTTCTTTACGAACCAGAGCCCATTCCACTTATACAAAAATAAAAAATAATTAAATAAATAAATAAATAAATAAACTGTTTATTATACTGGACAATTAAAATTAAAATAGAAATTAAGAATAGAAATTAGAATTAAAATAGAAATTAAAATAGAAATTAAATTTAAAATAGAAATTAAGAAATGAACTAGGAAAATGGCTATTAATTAAATCGTTTTTATATATATCAGTATCTAATAAAAACTCGTTATAGTTAGAATTATTCCTGTATATATATATATATATATATATATATATATATATATATATATACACACACACACACAGAGAGATTTGGAATTATTATGGGTAGTGCTATGAAATTTAATATATTTGTTTTATCAAACTTAGTTAAATGTCATTTTGGATATGTATCAAATATTAATGTAAATTACAATTTACTCTCTCTATCTCTCTTTCTCGCTGTATTTTGTATGTGTGTAGACGACCACGTACCACATTTTAAGGAAAAATAAGAGTGACCAAATGCAATTTTTAATGTTTGCGGCGTCTTAAATTTTATTTTCACCTCTTAAAATGTTGTAGTGCTGCCATCTAGATTCTGAAAAAAGGAACTTATCAAAGCGATTTTTTTTTCCCCTAATTTATACACATCTACCTCTATTCTACATAAATATCTATGATTTTACTTTTCAAATAAGGTCGGAAGAAAAGATAAAACTGAAATTCATCCAGCATTTGTTGCTGTTTTTATTTCGAAATTATCGTTTTTGCCAAGCCATTCAAGTTCAACTCTTAATCAGAATTAAAAAATATATTCATAATTAAGAAAAGTGTATTCGTTATGCATGGTTTTCTTAAGTGTAATCAATAATATGTAACATTTAAAATAATTTTAAATTGAAATAACTATTATTATTAAACTATATGTTTAAAACTTTCAGTTTGAAATGGAATGTAGTCAGAATTACATAAAATTTCGGCGTAATACTGGAAAATTTTATGATTGATGGATTGAGAAAGAGATAATAATACATTAAACATAAATTAGTAACCGAAATAGATCCAGAATCCATTGTGCCATTGATCGACACGTGTCTACTCAACGAAGTAAATTAAATTCAAAACAACTCGCCAGGAGGTTTCCCAATTGGTGTCACGCGAACATTTATTTGGAATTCTACATTTATGTATTTGAATATATATACATTTAACTTATTGGACCGATCAAATAATACGTAAGCACCAAACAGTAGGGAAGGGTGTCTGTGATTTGCTTCATTTTGCAGACAAGGGAAGGGGTTGAATGGTATGAGCAATTTTTAAGTAAGATATTTTTTTTAACATTATTTTCAAAATTTTTCCTAAAACGCAAAAGTATTTTAAAACATTTAGGGGGGGGGGATCACGTAGAAAAACTTTCAATTTAAGAAGGACAAAAATTTCTGTGAGAAGTTTCAGAGTTTAACAGTTTCAACCTCTGAAGAAAAACAGAAACAATTCTTAAAGAATATTCTAATCAATATTCTATAAAATGAATTGAAACACGATTTTTTTTATCTTTGCAAAGTTACAAATATTTTTTTTTTTAAAAAATCAAATTATTTTTTAATATAAACTTATTCAGTAGTAGATTTTAATACCTGTTTGAATATATATATATATTTAATTTTGATCTAATTCTAAATAAATAATCTGTTTGCATTTTTTTTCCACTTTGTTAAGAAGAAGAAAGTCTTTCTGTCCTTTTCTTAGCCTAATCTATTTTAAATTTGTAAATGTACAAAATTAAATTAAAAACGACCGAAAATTTTTAATAAATTTAGTATTTTAGATTTAAAAATTTACTGTTATACTGTCCGTTGCTTTTATTAAAATACAAATAATAAATTTCAATTAATCATGAGAAAAATTTCGGTTAAAAAGCCAGCCTTTGTCATTTAATTATTTTAATTCTTTAAAATTAAAAATTCTATATTTGACTATTACATATTAGTTTTCTCTTCATTTATAATTCATAAAGGTAATAATAATAATAAATAAAAGGAAGCCTCTGACCAAATAAAAGTAACAATATTTTTTCTCCAAATTACCTAGTAAATCCGCTCTATACGACTTTCAAGGAATGGGGGAAATTGAGATGAAAAAATTTTACTTTTTAAAGCGTCACTAGATGGCGAGATGAGTACAATCAGTTCATTTTTGGAAGGTTTAAAGCGTAGATAAAAAGCAGTCTCGTATCTCCTCCTCTTTTCCAAAATTTTTCCATAGAGCCAAGTATTGAAATGCCATCTATCGAACTTTTTCTTAACTATTATGCTCCGTATTTTAATTTTACATTTTAAAGATACCTAGCGCCATGTATCTTTCAAATGTTACAGATGTTTGCTCACTCACAAATATTTAGGTTATATTTAATTATTTATCATAATCTGATTAAAAATACGCAAGACACAACTTAGTGAGTATATTTTTTTTTTGAATATTTTTATTTACGCATAAAACACGAATTTGCAAAGAAATTATTAATTTAAACTACTATTGTTATTAAAAATTTGAATTTTAATTTTTTTTTCTCTTTATAATGCGTTAATTAAGTCTCGCAAGAGATTTTTTTATATTGGATTATCTGTTTTAAAAGCCAAAACTGTGCTAATTGTCCAGCCAAGAAACCATAATTAGAAAAAATAATAATCTTTAAGTTTTGAAATTTGACAGAGTTATAGAGAAAAGCATTCTAAATAAACATACTCTAGGATTTTAATTGATTAAGAAGGATAAATTTTTGAGACAGACTTATAAAAAGAAGCAAAAAACTGAGGTTTCAATAAATAAAAAAAAATATACAGAAAAAACTAAATAAACTTTCCTGCAAAATATAAACACTGCAAACACACTTCTATTGAATTATAATTGTTAGAAATAAATGGGAACCTATAAAAGTTTTTCTGTTCATGATTTTCTTGAAATATTTTTCAATTTAAAAAAAAAACTACAATTTTCTAATGAAGCCTATTTGTAGAATTCAGTGAAAAAAGGTAAGAATATGAATGATACATTTCTAAAATCTCTTGTAACAGTTCGAGGAATGAACTAAAAATATTTAGTCTATGATATTTTTACTATATTTTGAACAATGAGGATTTTTTAATATTTCTTGATGTTCAAATGTTAGAAAAAATTAACTTCATTCTTACATATATTCTTTTAATTATGTAAGGGACAATTAAAAATAATTGAAAGCTTTAAAATCATGATTTCAAAATAAAATTCCTTTTTGCTGTTTTATCTTTGGAACAAATTTCTGGTCCAGTTATACTATTCAGCATGGATCTTTTCTCAGATGCCTAAATTTTGAGGGATACAAGATTTACTCTTTGCACTATAATGTCCTTTCTTATAGGACATCAAATATCTCCACTCTGACATTTAAAATTTTTATATCTTAACTATATTATCATTTGTTAGTCATTATATAAAAATATTGTGTTATGCATTTTTGTGCTTACATTAGTTTAAATAACATTTTAATATACTGAGTGCAAAAGATTAAAATGCATAATTCTAAATGTTCTTAAAATTTCACATTTGGAAGAAAAAAGAAATTGAGATTTCTAATTATTGAAGCCAACGTATACCCACCAGTCCTGTGCCTGCAATACCCATGCTTCTCAGCAATAGTGCCATAGTTCATTTTATTTAAGACAGTAAAAAAAAAATTTAAAAAATTCAAGTTAAAATTAATCCAAATTTCAAAAAATATTATTTATATATTTTTAATATAATACATGGATCATTTAAAAAAAAAATGCGTTATTTAATTTTTATTTCTTTGTGTAACTTTAATTTCTGAAATAAAATTCTAAATAATATTTTTAAGCATCCAAATTAATTTTCTATTTGTCTTTAGTAAATGTGTGTACATAGAATTTAGTATTTTTAAATAATACCTTTGCAATATATTTTTAATGTGTTAGGTACAGCTTCATTGCTTAGGGCCCACCTTCTTTTTTCTTATTTAACTGCAATTAAACCAAATGTTCATTGAAAATATTTCTAACATATTAAGTTGGGAAAATTTTGTTTTATGTAATATGCAGCACAGTTTATCTTATACATACTGTTTTAAATTTACTTTTGAATGTAAATCAAAGGTTTTACTACTTAGTTACCATAATTAATGCATTATATTTATGTTGAGCTGTAAAAATGGTTCAAAAATCACAAATCTGTCAAAATTAAAAATCTTTCATTTTATTTTATTTTATTTATTATCATTATCATTTTTTTTTTCATCATTAAACTGACATGCTTCTTTTCAACCATAATTTTTTTTCTTCCAGAAAACTCCTGAGGCAGAAGAGAAAGATGTCAAAAGAACTCTTTTATCCAATTCTTTAAAAGGTTGTATTTCTTCAAAAACTTCTCAACTGCCAAGTGTTAGTGTACCTTTACCTTTACCAGAAGATACTTCATCTACTGTTAGTACCGTAAGTGATCTTGAAAACAACCGCGGAACATGGGGAAGACAGCTGGACTTTTTCCTATCATGTGTTGGGTATGCAGTTGGACTTGGAAATATATGGAGGTTTCCGTATTTGTGCTACCAAAGTGGTGGTGGTAAGTTCTAAATATTTTTCTGGAGTAAAAGAAAATGAAAATCATACAACCTCATGGAAAGTTCATTATCAAAAACGGGAAGTATGTCTAAAAAAAATTCACATGTGTGTATAAAAATGTGCCATAGGCGGTGTTGAAATATTACCTAAGCATCTAATGGGAGGTGGCATTACTTTTTTTGTTTGCTAACAAAGGGGAAATAGTTGCAATGCTTTTGTTAAACTATAAAATCCCCTTATTTTCAAAATTTTATTTGAACATAATTAACAATAAAATTGCATGAATTTTTTTTATTCAAAGTTAGACTAAAAATTAAATTTGAAGAAAAAGTTTAAAAAAAATTTCTTCAAAGAGTTTTAAAGATCAACAGTTTTGAACAAGGAATAGAAGCACAAAATATACTTAAAGAATATTCTACTTAAAATTTTATAAAATGAATTTAAAAATAAATTTTGTTTTATGCAAAGTTACATCTTTTATTTAAATTTAATCCGAGAATTTTTTCACTTAATTGAGAGCCAAAGTTAAGGCGAAAACCAAGTTGCAACTTTCTTACTTAAGCATGGGAAGAGGTTTATAATTTGCTTATTTATGCTAACCAAATTTGCAAAAATAAGCAAATCATAAACCGTAAAGTTTGGAAAGTCCAAAAAACACTATATGTAAAGTATTTTCATAAACACAATACTTTTTAATGGAATTAAGAAATTGAAAAGAACATTAAAACATATGATTTTGGCATATACTATTCTGCTTTTTTGCTAAACACATAGTCCTTTTTTGTTCAGTTTTATGTAGAAAATATGTATTTTCTTTAATGACCTGCCTTGTGATCACTGAAAACGGTTGCAACCACAATTCTTAATGTCTAATTATCTTTAATACTTATTTCTTGTAATTCCCAAACCAATAGATATCCTGGGTATTATGCAACTGCCCTTGGTGTACATTTTTAAAATCATTAAAGAACTATGCATACTAGGGTTTTAAAACAATTGTCAATTTTGAAAAAACAATATCTGCTCTTTCTGACCCCATTCTTTTTTTAGAATTTGTCTGCATTTTTTCTTATTTTTAAATGAATGCTTCCTCTTTGAAATTAACACCTTTTTGAATTTTTCTTCTCTACGAAATTGTAAACTCTTTAAAAGTGTCCTTGATGTAACTGTAATTTCCTTCCCATCCCAGGCAATTGTGCCTTCTTCGCTGTTGAAATTTTCCAAGTAAATTTAACTCATACAACATTTCAAATCAATTTTATTTCAATTGATATTTATTTGAAAAACTACCTTAATTTTTCTTTATAGGAATAAAAAAAAGTTTTTCATTGAAAGGTTGTGTGGCTCCCAGTCCCCAAAATTCTCTTTATCTATGGCATAATGGTGTATAACTATCTACCAATAATTTAATGTTAATGGTTGTCAATTGTTAATTTTTTTATTTTTTAAAGAAGGTAGACTATTTTTTTAAGTGACCTTAACATATCTAAATGAGGCTAAAAATTCATTATCTATGCCACTTTCAAAGTTAGTTTTTTTTTATAGTAAAGTGTCAATGTTTTTTTTTTTTTTTTTTAGAAACTGTCTTTATAGCTGACAGAGTGTCAGAGCATCTTCAATTAACAATATAACTTTTGATTATGATATATTTGTTTCTTTCTTGTAATGAAGGTTTCCATTCAGAAAGTAATTCAGTTCATATAAATTCATGTTATCTTTTTTTACAGGAGCTTTTCTAGTCCCTTACATTATTTTCCTGATTATCTGTGGTATGCCATTATTCTTCTTAGAAATGAGTTTTGGCCAATTTTGCAGCCTTGGACCTTTAGCTGTATGGAAAATTTCACCATTATTTCAAGGTTGGAATATAATGACACAAACTAATGTGTAATAAGTTCTATGTTAAAAAAATGTGTGTAATAATCTTTTTTTTTTTTTTTTTAAGGTCTAGGTTATGGGATGGTGCTTATTTCTGGAATTGTTTGCATTTACTATAATGTCATAATTGCTTGGACATTGTATTACATGTATCACTCCTATAGTGTACAATGGTCAACTTGTGGTAATTGGTGGAATACTCCTAACTGTGTGGAAGGCACAGCACGCTATAAAAATAATACTGTCATTGATAGCAACTCAACATTAAATTATGAACCCATAACACTTAGTTCAATAACTACAAATTCTACAAAAACTACATCTAGTGAAGAATTTTGGTTGTAAGTAGATTTAGTTTTTATTAATTTTTTTATTTTTTTCAAATTTCCTTATAACTAAAAATGTATGTTTCAGTTTACGGGTATGGAAACGTCTGCAGCAAATAGTCGCCTTTTAGTTGCCACATGCAACTAAAAGGCAACTATTTTCAGCCTGAGGCGATGGCAAATTTTTTGGTTGAAAAGGCTAAAAAAGCAACTATATTCAGGAAAAGGAGATTATTGGGAGACTTTACCGTACTCCTAGCATTAATTAACTGAAACTTAACTGATTCTTATAAATTACATCCATTAATTTATTTCTTACTTTTTTGCTCAGAACTATTCTATTAGCAGTAAAAAAAGCTAATGATATTACTATTTTTCATTGCAGATTTAATGTGCTTCAACAAAGTTCAGGTATTGATGACTTGGGAGGAATACTTTGGCCTCTTGTTTTGACATTATTCATAGCATGGCTTGTGGTGTTTTTGTGTCTTTTGAAAGGAGTTAAGTCGTCTGGAAAGGTAATCTATAATTATTTATATTCCTATAAATAAATAATTAGAACTCTCTTCTTAGTTTCCAAAGGTTATAATAATAAAAAATCATGTTAAATACATTCATTTAAATACGTTAATTCTGTAACTTTTGAAGGCTGCGTAAAAACTTTCATTTTATCCTACAGATATTAAATGTTTAACCTGCTTCTTTGACTATTGAAGTTTGGTACAGTCTAACAAATTTCAATCCTTGTCAGTTCAGTCACTCTGCATCAAGAGATGCTTGTGATATTTCTTTGTGTTCAGTTTTTCATTATGTTAGGTATAGTTTAAAACTGTTTGCTCAGTTTATCTAGAGTATTTGATATCATTAAGTTTTTTCATAGTTTGGCTGATTCTTGTTTTTATATCATTGAACTCTTTCTGTCAAAACTTCTAGCACAATTTGAAGGATCCTTATCTAAGCTCTTAGAATGTACTATTTACAAGCATTGTCATTATTGTTAGTACAAATAGTGTAATTCTTTCTTTATTGGGTCACATGAGGCTAAACTTTCTTGACAATGGATCTTCAAAATGCTCAAACAATCAGTAGAGAGCATCAAAAAAAAATCACTAACTTTCTGTAATATTTATATATTTTGTAAGCATAGTCTCTAGACTAAAACAAAAAAAAAGTAATCTTCAATCTGCTTGTCTGATTTTAATGCACTGAGTATAATATTGTTAAAGTTTTAAACAAGTTGTAAATGTGAGATTAATCATCATAAATTAAAAGATCAATTGCTATCATTTGGAAAGTCTGTGGGGAAGAATTTGATTAAAATTTTAAAAAAATACCATTTTAAAATGCTTTTAACATAGATTGCTTACTAAAAATAAGTAGACCATTTTTTAATTAAAATTAGTTTATATTTTCAGTTTATCTGCCACCTTTGTAATGATGGATTTAGAACTTAAATGTTTTTAGATCACTCCCGCATTCTATCAGCAAATATTTTGGTTAAGCTTACATATGATAAATACAAAATATTTATATTAAAATTACGTTATTAAAATTCTATGATGCTGACTTTTAAAGTATAACTTCTATGACTATAATCTGCTTCACAAAATGATGAAAACAATAGATAAAATGTGAAGGTCAACTGAAGAAAAATATTTAACGTGATGTGATGGTTACCCTGATTTGGTTTGTCCCATTAAAAACACTTTGTTCTCATAGGAAACTTCCTAACATTTAATGGGGTTGTATCCTGTAGTCCATTATTGTAGCTTTTGTACAATATAAAAATAATTACTGTAAGAGAGTTATTATAAAATAAAATTTTAGCTTTAATTGAGACTGAAATGACAAAATTTAAAACCTTTTATTAAATCTTCTATTAGTATTATTATTCCTATTTTAGTTACTCAATTATTTATTTTTATGCATGTATAATATTCATTTCTGAAGAACGTTCTTTTATTTAGGTCGTTTATGTTACTGCAACTTTTCCATATGTAGTTCTTGTGTGTTTGCTAATCAGAGGTATTACATTACCTGGAGCAATGAATGGAATTCTTTTTTATCTATCACCACGTTGGGAGCTTTTATTATCATTTAAAGTATGACTACTTTATATGTATTCATAATTGTAACATCTATTGAAATTTTTTTTGAAACAGAGACTTGTAATGGTCAGATATCTATGAAATGATATAAATATCTTTTGATCTAAAAAATTTGTGCCAAAAAACTTCCCCTGTACTATAATTGTTTTTCAATTTGAGTTTTTATTTTATTTTTGCTCTAATATTTAATATGATTATGCTTTATTTAAAAGATTTAAATAATGAATAATAATTATTTTTATTTAGAATACATGGAAAAAGCAAGAATGTGATGATTAAATTATATGACTTATTTAATATTGTTCCTAAATATTATTAAACATTAAATTGAAAAATAAGTATTTGTCTTTTTAATAAAGCTTGCAAAATGTGTCCCTAAACAAAGTGATCATAGCAAGCCTTACTCCTGTAATCACTAACCACTTAGCATAACACAGACTGATTACAAAACAGTCCGATAACTCTGTAACTTCTTAATCTTTATCCAATTTACTTAAACATTTTACAACCTGCATTACATTCGGTTTTTTTTTAAAATTATATAAAATAGTGGTATATTGAATAAAGAATGACGCCCGGTGGCTGAGCGGTAGCGCTTCGCTCTGTCATGCCACAGGTCCCTGGTTTGATCCTCTGGCCGGGGCAAGGTTGACTCAGCCTTTCATCCCTTCAGTGGGTCAATAAATGAGTACCAAGCATGCTTGGGAACTAAACACTGGGAGTTTCGCATTCGACTGACCACCTAACCGGAACATCTGCTTCTGCACCCCAGAGCCCAAGGTCAAGAAAACTGAGATGGGCACAGTAGGCCTTGACCCTCTATGGACTGTCGCGCCACTGAGTTTAGTTTAGTATTGAATAAAGAATGCCTTGAAAGTTAAAAGTTTTTCATTTAATTAATAAAAATTACAGATAAAAAGAAAACTCCTAAATTAAATGCAAACTGAATTAACATTACATGCAATGGTTTTAAAATTTCTAAATAGTTTGGGTGAAAATTTGTAGAAATTGTGAATTTCTTTCAAAACAAATCTTTCATTCACAGAATTCACAATTTCTAATTATTAATTTTTTAATTTAAAAATTTTAATAGATATAATTTTAAAAAAATATGAATTTCACGAGGGAAAGATTTGTTTTGAGAGAATACCTTATAAATATACCAAATTTGTCTTCTAAACATTTCCTGTAATTTTACCCGACTATTGTATGTGTATGGGAGCAATGATAAAAAGACATGGGTCAACACTCATACTATTTCAAAAATTTTAATGTTTGTACTTTGTTAGGAAGAAATTTTAGAGAACCAAAAAAAGAGGCCTTGTTCCATAAAAATATTATCCTTCCATATTTTTTCTACAAAAAAAATTTCAGAACTGCAACTTGCCAAGTTGTTCAATTATTTACATTTAGTGTAATTTCACCAGTCAAAAAATTAAGCTTATCACTCTGTAAAATTACTTAAACTCCTTACTATAGTAATAATTTTGTGTTGCTGATTATTCAAATTTCTATCTGTAAGTTAATATTTTAAATTTTTATACTTCATGAATAGTTACTTTATAGCATAAATATTTTCATATAGTGAAAGAGAAAGTGAAATAAATATAGTAATTAAAAAACTTAAGTTAATGTTTCATTTATACACTTGGTATATTGCCACAAAGTGGATAAATAAAATCAAGAATCTTAGATGACTTTCATTGTTTAAAAATTTAATAATTAGACTTCCTTTGTAAGTTTATGATAATGTTATAAAATAGTGTCTCAGCAAGTTTTGATAATTTTTACTTGATTTGATAACTTTGATTAAATTTGATACATTTTTATTCTTACAAACTAAAAATAAGTATTCTACGTGCTGTCCACTGAAAGTAAATACAGCCTTTGTGTTTATTTAAAAATGTGTGCTTTCAATGAGCTATTCTTAGGATGAAGAGGCAAATTACAAACAGAAATTATCATTGAGTAAAGTAAATTAAGTAAGGCAATTTGCATACAAAACCTTAAAGTGCAATTTAAATGCCTTTATTTTTTTTTTAAATAACTTATCCATTTTTAAGTTAGTTGGCAAAACTCAAAACAACTTAAGTTTTGCTTGATCTAATAAATTTATTTTTATGTATAAAGTGCAATATTTTTTATTGGAGGGGCTAGAATATGCTTATTATTTTCAACTATAGATTGTGCTGTTGGGAAAAAATTGCTTTACTTATTTATTATTTTTTGTTTTATTTACCAGTGTTATAGTTTTTAAAATTCAACAACTTAGTGTAATTTCATATAAACTTTTTCCCTAGTATGTTATATCTTGTCTTGGCAAATTTTGAATACATGATTTTAAGATATTCACATGTAAAAGTAAATTTATGAGAGTGCTGTTCTTGGAAGTTCTTTGGAATGAATTAATTTTGCTACAGTACCTTAATTTCCTTTTAAGTGTTATATTGTTTGATATTAAATTTTAAAATTGTTCACTAATACACTTCATCATTTTTAAGATATGTTAATGGATTTTTCAGAAGTTAAGACATAATAGACCCTGATATTCCAAGCTTAAAAAATATTTATAAAAATAGCATGCATGTGTTAATAGGACCTAAATTTTACATTAATGTGTACCTTAAAAATGCGTAATTTTATGTGTGTAGGATTCTCATAGATAAATTTTAAATAATATACACTATCACTATATTAGCCCAAAAAATTTTGTGCATGAATCCTTTTATACTATTTAGATGACCTTTAATTGATAGTTCAAACTTTATTTCAGGTATGGGGTGATGCAGCAACTCAAATATTCTACTCTGTTGGAGGTGCATGGGGTGCTGTGATTACTATGTCAAGCTACAATAAATTTTCAAATAATGTTTATAGGTGAGTATTTATTGATACTTACTTCTACTTGAAAAATAGTTGTATCTTATGTAATTTAAATATTCTTATATTTTATTGTTTTTAATTTCCAGAGATTCTATACTTATTCCAATTATAAACTGTGGTACAAGTATTTTTGCTGGATTTGTTGTATTTTCAATAATTGGATTCATGGCATATGAAACTGGCAAATCAATTGAAGAAGTTGTTTCACAAGGTATTAAATAACTGCCAAAACTTCAAATTTTTTATTTCAGAATGTAAATTTCCTACTTAATAATTTATTTTTAAATTATTATCTTCTCTAACAAAGTAAAGAAAACTGTTTACTCAGTATTGGTTGAGACATAAGTATTCTTTAAATAAAAATTTCAGAAACTATATTTAAAAAGTTTCTAGTGTAACTACTTATTGAATAAGAATGCTTTAAAAAAAAACTTTTTTTAATGACGTTTTATTATTAAGTTCTGTAAAGCAGTATTAAGTACGAAGTGAGCCAAAAATTGCCTTGAATAATTTTTTTTTAATTATTTGATTTTTATGTACTAAAAGATGCAATTTTAACGTTTTAAGCCCTACATTACTTGTCTTTTTAAGTATAAGTCTTTTTTCCAAAATATTAACTTAATCATCTTTATAAATGGCTGTTCAAATATAGTAAAAGCATGTTTTTTGCTATTTTTAACTTCCCATTTCCCTTAGCAAAAGTAAACAAATCATAAACCCCCATCCTCTTGAGGTGTTTATGTTGAATTTGAATAACTTGTTAATAGCAACTCTCTTGAAGAGAGACTGAATTATTCACTGAAATATGCTATGTTTTACAAAACTCGTGATTTAAATCTGAAATTCTGAAGCTGTAACATTCTTAATTAAAGTGTTAGTTATTAGTAGCAAATATTCATTACATTCAGAGATAAGTTTATTTTCTCTTTTTTTCATAGAGATAATTTTTTTCCATTATTGCAATACATAAAGTTTGACCCTCACAGTTAAGTGGGCACACATTAAATATGTTATATAATTAGTTCAGATTTTTTATCTGTGCAAGAAGATGCAAAAATATTTTTCTTTGAATAAATATACTTTTCTTTAACAAATTTTGTTTTTGAACTTTATAATGGGTAACTAAAAATATGTCATTAAAAAGTTGTCTAGAAGTAACTACCAACATTTTTTTATTAACTTATGCATCTTTTTTTTTTAAATAAAAAAAAAGATTTTTATCATTTAATATTAGTAATATTAGCTTCATTTATGTGTTAAGCCTTTTTCTTTTATGAAAACAAATATGCTCAAGTATTTAAAGAAAATAATGATGTAAACGTTAAATGACACATGCATTTTTAACTGTGACTTCATCAGCTGAATCACTTATCAGCTGGAAATATTGAGGTTAGGCTTTTTTCTTTGTGGTTAAATATTTATGAGAGTAAAAAAATAGAATATGCTATATCTCAAACATATATATATATATATATATGCCCGAAATTAAAAATACTTAAATTATAAATTTTGTTTTAGACTGAAAAATGTATTAAAAAGTTAGCTTTTTATTGCTTAAGAATATTAAAATCTTAATAGTGAAAATGAAATACTATTTTATCTTTACTACTTAACAGCAGTGACTTTTATTTTTAGGACCAGGTCTTGCATTTGTTGTATATCCAGAGGCTGTATCCAGATTGCCTCTTTCGCCCTTGTGGGCATTTCTTTTTTTCATTATGCTTTTTTCCATTGGTTTGGATAGCCAGGTAAAGAAATATTTCTATCCAAGTTTTAATTTGTTTCAGTATAGGTCCTTATCTGTCTCATAGAAATAAATCCTATATAAGTTGAAAGAATTTCTCAAAATACAATGAGAAGTATCTGTTTCTTAGTAATTCACTTATGTTACAAAAGCCAGATATAAATCCTTATTCACCTCTTTTGCCATATTTTGGTGTATGATTAAAAGTCAATGATTCTACAAAGAATAAAATTTAAAATTGGAATTATTTTCATAATAGAATTTTTTGAAAACATGCCTTGTGCTTTTAAAATAGACACCTGCATAAATAAATGTTTATAAATTTTTTTAAAATGTATTTATTTTTCTAATTAAAGTTTTTGGAAAATATTTGTTATAAAATTCCATTTTTTATGTATCAGTTTTCTATTTCTCCAAAATCTTTTACTAAATATGATAAAAACAGTCTCTGATTTAACAATTTTTTAATCTTTTTGATTTATTTCTAGCTGACAGATGACCTATTTTTGCTGCAACATGTTTTTGCTTAAATGTATAGTTCTTTGAGTTTGATTATTTTTATTTATTAAGTGATTTCAATTCATTTTTTTTTCTTTTGAGAAAAAATGAATTGATTTACTTGTATACAAGTTAACTGTTTCTGATTATTGTTTCCTTTTACTTTTATGAGGAAACATTCAAGGATCATTTTACAATTTTAAACTAATATATAAGAACACTTAAAAAAATTAATTCTGAAATATTAATTTTGTCATTGCGGTAAAGTATTTACTTTATTTACTTACTATATATTCACTGAAAATTTTTTGTCCTGTTCTTTATTATTTGCATCTCTAGTAGATACTTTATTACATTCAATCTGATATTAAAATTCAGATTTTAAGTAAACTCTTTGTATACATTGAAAATGAGTAATATCTAAAAAAAAAACTGTGTTTCTTAACTGAAGAAAATATTAATTTTGGTATTTTACATACCTTTGATTTCTGAGAAAATCTGATAAGTGAGAAAATGAGCCGCTTTTGTTAACATGAAAAAGTTGATATAAAAAGTTTTAAAGAGATAAGCTGATAGATACAATAGCAGTGTCTTTTAATGTCTCCAATTTTAAAATGAGATTTCTTCAGTCAGTTGTGGGTACCTATATAAGTAATATTATTTTTGAAAAATGAATTTTTAGTGTGAAAGAAATTATAAAATTTCATTAAAACGATTTTATCACTTATCTAAATTTAAATAAGTATTTATTAATGATTAATTAGCTATTATGTTCATTCTAGAATCCAGTTTGAAAATTAAAAAAATTAATAAATAAATTAAAGTACTAAAATTATTGATGTATCTTCAGAATTTTTTTTCTGAAAGTTTTGAACTATCTTTTTGTTTACATATTTTCTTACCAAAAGTTCAAGTTTTAAAAGATTATTTTCCTGCTTTTTAATTGTTCAACCTTATCATTATGATACTAGTGCAAGTAGACAATTTCTTCTTTAATCACCTTTTTTTATATATAAAACGAGATGAAGAAACCTTGTTTATTCTACTAGGAAGTATATAATCAGAATTCTGATTTTTTTTTCCTCTTTAAACTATGTCACAAGTTATTGTGAAAGGCTGGGGTTCCACCCCAGGTAACACCTTGAAGTTCACTCAGATCCATTGTTGTCATTGGTTGGAGGTAGGGTATATGTTCCCCTCGCTAATTAGAGTTCTCTAAAAATCTCAATATTTCAGACCAATAAAGAAAATTTTCGTGAATTAGCATGGATTTAAATTCCTTAAAGTTAAGAACAAGAAAGAGAGAAAAAGTTATTAATCTTTTTGCAATTATTTAAGATTTTTTTTTCTGTTTGAGTGAATTACGGAACTATTATGACTGATAATTGAAATTAGTTGACTGTTATTTAATTGACTGTTAGTTGAAATTTAATTTCATCCCCCTCAAAAATTGAACCCCTGTGATGTCATGCAATTGTTGAACTTTTACCCTCTTAGTTGACAGCTGTTATGTGAGTACTTAACTTTTTAAATAATATGGCTGTCTGAGAAATGTGTTTTTACGGAAATACAGCTATTTTCTTTTTCGACTTCAAAATGATAATTTTAAGAAAGTTGTCATTGAATAACTTCATAACCAGATTTTCCTTATCTGTAATATAAATCAGTTAAAATTTTTTATCTGCTGATTTCTAATCACTAAGTTAAAACAGTAGAGGTTAGTAATTATATCGAAAATATGTAGAGTACTAATGAGGGCATAAATATTCATTCTAAACTTTTGAACTAAAAAATGTTTTTTTTTCACTATGATAAATAGTCAATAGTTGTTTTGCTTATTACAAGCAGTCTAATTTTTTTCTATAAAAATTTAAAGTTGTTTACGGAATCATCAAGAGATTGTGAGAGCTGTTACAGTTGTCTAGTTTCTATAAAAATTTTAAGTAATTTTCAATTTTCTTTTTTTATTATTTTTTCATTTATTTATTAATTTTCTTTTCTTTGTTAAGAGTTAATTTTCAGTGAATATATAGTTTACTAATGAAATAGGTTTATGGAGACTTCTACTGTACTTTTTATACATTGTCTCATGAAATTATTTTTATATCGAAACAAAAATTTACCATGCCATGGTTCAAAAGCATTCTGTTGAAATCAATGATTTGGTTTTTGCTTTTCAGCAGATTTTTTCCTACCTTTGGAGAGAGAAACTGACTGTGATTTCCAGGGTTCATCAATCTTGTTACTGTATTATATAATTTTGTTTAAGTAAAGAAACATAATATAGCTTTATTTTATTGTTTCTTAACTGGAGAACACAGTCAGTTTTTGTTGACGGGGCCAAAAAGGTTCCAGCGGTCTCACTGCCGATTCTTCTGCAGCAGCTAAGGAGGTACTTTTTAGCTATGGTAAATATAAATCAGGGAAAACAGAACAAAAATTATCAAACTAAATATCTACTTTTAAAATCGACAAACTTGTCTAGAAGACATTATTTAACACAATCCATTTATTTAAAGCTTTCAGCTTTCTGTTTCATTTTAACTACATCACAGAAAAATTCAAAAGTACCTCATAATATTAGTAACTAACACAATTAAACATGTTTTTCTTTTGAAATTATTAACTAGAACAATTCTTAGTTTAATCAAAAATTTAAACTAATTATATTTAAAGAAACATTAACTTATTAAAACACACACAGTTTGGATGCAAATTTCTTACATACTACCTAATATTATTTTTTTAAATATATGAAATTTTGTAAATTTTATTAGTCAGTGAACTTTAAAAATTGCTAATTTTTAAATAGCCAAAAAAGTTTCTATCCTGATTGCATTGAAGCTTTTCTTTATTTTCTTTCTTACCATTTATAATTCATTATAGCATTTATTTCATGTGATGTTGTATCAGTTCTAATTTTTGAAACTTTTTGATTAATAATGAATTAATAACTAAAAGGAAATTGTGGATATTGGAATCGCATACATTTTTCTGCTTTATATAAATGTATGCCTATTCTTTCATACAACAGGAATTCTATGTTTAATTGCTCAAAATTTACTAAGTTGAATAATGGAATAAAATGAAGCTTAGAAGTCTGTATTAAATGGGTAACATATTTAAATTAAAAATCAGTTTTTTTTAATCTAAATTTACTCTTAACATGAATATTAAAGCTTTAATCAAATTTGTTCATATATTTTCCTTACATTTTGGTAAAAACTAAAACTATTGAGGAAGGAACACTGATTTCAATCAATTTCTTTAGTAAATTCTAAATTTTGTTACACAATAGTTTTCATTTAGAAAAATAAAGTGTTTGAAAGTAGGTCTTATGAAGTTTCAAAACACAGAGATATATTTCTACAATATAAATATTCAATGTGTTGATTTTTTTTCTTTTTTATTGCAATGTTGGGATTAGAAATATAATAATTCTTTCATTTTTATATAGGGTGTTTCATAAAGTATTTTAATTGCACATAATTATTTGTTTTAAAAGTGTACTGTACTTATTTTTTTCACTATCTCTTAAAAGAACATCTGATTAGAAGATCATATAGAGTCATGGAGAAGATAACTTATAATCAAGGAAGCCCCTTTGACTCTTTGCTTTTTTTCAACTAAGCAAAATTTCACTACCTTAGGGAACCCTAGTGATCTCATATTTTATTTTTGCATCAGACTCAGTTTGTAGCAAAATGTTTTACTTATTTGCTCTACGTACATAACTGTTTTGTTTGGCTAGGTAAAGCTGCTTTAAGTCTACATTTCAACCTCTTTTGTTGTCATGGATTAATTCAATTATGAGCCTGTTCTTATTACTAAATTTCTTTTTTAAAAATAAGGAATACAACACAGACATTGCTTCTAAACTTTGTTTAATCTGTGGGTGTGATCTTGCCTTTGTTACAAAAATTGCTCATTTAATATCATTATGTTCAGATGGTCCAAAATATGATATTGATGTGTCACGATATGGGAATGAGCTTCTTGTGATTGAGTTTTCCTGTTATCATAATACAGGCTTGATAACATTTTAATATTATTAATTCAAAGTATATGTTGAATCAAATTAAATGCATTTTAAATTTTACTTCAATTTTGGCTAATTTATTACTCCTTAAAAATCTGTATTCTTCATGAAATACCCTATATTTAAAAGGTATCATAAAATCAATTATAAGTAGTTTGAATTTTCATAAGGGAAATAATTTCTATAAATTTTTTTCTTTTTAAATTTTATATTCATCAGTTAAGTTGAATACTCTCATTACCAGACATTACTTTTGACATAGTGTTCCTGATGTATTTAAACAGGCTTGTCTGGCCGTAATGATATTTGTTAGCATGTAAAAATCTAGTTTAGTTTTGGCTTTGATAACAACTACATTGTTCTTTTCTATTCCCATGGTTTTTGTTCTTTTTCAAAGCATTTAAATTTTGATTTCTATTTATTTTCTATCTTAATTAAAAATTTTAAATATTGCTAATATAAACAAATGTTTTTGCTGAATTAGAAAAAAAATATAAATTAGTGTTTTATAGTAAACTAATGTTGTACTTGAAACGTAAGTGTTAAACTCTAACTTAATTGAAACATATAAGCAATATCTACAAGAAGTAATTTTTTTTTATGTTACTTTATGTGATGTTTTTATTATTTGCTTTTAGCTTATTATTTATATTTTGTTTGTTTATTTTAAGCTATCAGACAATAGTAAAAGATTTATATGAAATAAGTTTTATTTTTATAACCAATCTTATTACCTAATAAAATAAGACTTCTAAGAGAGAATTTTTTTTTGTCTTTACCTAAAAGTCAGTTACTTGATAATATTTCTTAAATTAAATTGGCCAGTTAAATTATGTAGGGCATTTGATTGCTACTAATATCAACATAAAACATTTGTTAGTGAATAAAAATCTATCTTTCCGCCATTAATTTGCACATTTACCTTGATTTTATTAAGTTTGCAAAATTTAATTTATTTCTTTTTAATTTAAAGTTTTAGATAGAAAATTTATTTGATTGCTATTTTATCAGAGATTTTGTGATAGTTTTTAAACAGGTCTTTAGTAAAAGTCAGTAAAGATGTCTCAAGTTTTGTTTTATTTATAATAAAGTATATTCATTTTAAGATATTTTTATGCTGATAAAATAATTTATGCTCACTTTTTCACTTATTTAAACTTTTTTTTTCAACATGCATGATTTATTTATTGTTAATATTTTGAAATGAAAAGTTAACATGTTTAAAATACAATAACATTTTAATTTAAAATTATAATACCTATTTATCTTCGTATAATATTTTATTTGTCCTCTAACAGAAACATTTGCAAACACATAAAAAATTCACTACATTTTTCGTCAAAAAAAAGTTATTGGTAGCTATGGCAGATAGAAAATTTAAAATTATTTCATAAATATTTTCAAAACTAAATATCAAAAAATTTAAGCATATTTTTTTTTGTTACTCTGCAACTTCATTGCATGTCATTAAGTATTTCATTTCATAACTTTTCTGTATTTAATTTATTAGCTTGATAATGTTAAGGAATATGTATAAACATTAAAAATAAAAACTTATTTATGTCATGAATATAAAAAATTCTCTATTAAACATATATTTATATTGAGCATTTAAAACTGTTAAAAACAGCCTGAGCAAGATACTAGAACTATTATAGTTTTAGAGGATTTATCGCAATTATTATTAATTCTTGAAATTTAGCTTTCATTACTGGAGGACAAATAATAAAATTTTTTATTTCAATATCATGGTTTTATTTTTTGTATTATGAAAATAATAGTATCTGTTATTTTTGTTTTATTTATGTATTATATATGCAGCATGTAAAATTCTAATTTTGCTTAACTTTTATTTTAAAATTACAAATTTATATAGTTATAAATTCGTACAGTTATTATTTATCACAATTCAAAATATTGTAATGTGGATAAGTTGGCAAGAATGTGTTTTAATATTTTATAAAAAGAATTTTTTAAATGACAAAAAGTGAAAATATAAATTTAAATTTTTCAGTTATTTCTTTAAGGTTATTAATTATAAATTAAGTTTTTCTAACATTTAATGTATTATATCAGTTACAAAAAAACTAGCCACTTCCCCAAAACCACTAAATTAGTGTTATGTTCTAAAGAAGTTCTGCATAGAAGATAGGGAAACTGTCTAAGGTATAGGAATTTCAAAATAAAAATGCAACTGTTTTTCTACTGTTACGTTTTTTTAATACTAATTTTAATGTTTGAGAATTTTAAACAATTGGAAATATATTTAATTGTTGTTTTAATTTTTCTTTTTCAAAATTTTCTTAATCATGGTACTGTATATTGTTTTTAATTGAAACTCAGAAAAGAACTTTTAAATTATTTGACTGAGAGTAAAAGTTTTGCTTAATTTAAAACTTGTATGAAAGTAGAAGTGAAAAATAACTGCATGTTTGGTAGTGAGTAAGATTTGTATATCAAGAAAAATACCCTCCAACAACTATTGAATTGCCATAGTTTAAAAAATTATTGTTCAAGGTGGTAGCTAAAATAATGTGTTATAATTTATAATTATTAGAGTTTAAAGTACTTTGTCCCCCAATACGCCCAGATAACTTGAGTCAGTGAGTTAAGGATTGAATAGTGTTGATTAAGTTAAGTTATGAAAAACATCTATACAAATTAAATTTTTTGTAAAAATTTTTGCTTTTGTTTGCTACCACTGGGGGAAATGTTTGTGTTTAAACCTCAAATAATGGAAAAGGACATGAAGAAGACTTACTTTTTGTTCAGAGTTTTTTTAAGGCAAACAACAAAAAATTTTATTTTTTGAATTATGTATTTTAACACTCAGATTCTGACATCAAAGACAACATTCTTCTGAAATAACTGAAATATTTCACTTTATTATGTTATTTTTAAGTACAAATTATTATAATAATATATCATTACTGATTTATATTTCGGCTTTTAAGGGTTATTTTCGTGGATTCCTTTCTCAATCTAAACCAACCTCCCAATTTAGCTTTTAAAAAGTTCTACTTCATTTTAATGATAAATACCTTGCATGTAATACATGTAATTAATCAACACATTTGTCAAAAAAAACTATTTTGTAAGCAATAAATTTGTTCATCTGAAATATTAGTACAAATGGACACTTTATTGAAATACTCAGTTAATATTATTAAAGTTTCATACATTTTTGCCTTTCCTCATTACAATAGATAATATAAACTAAAAAAAATTACCAATTTTTGATTTTTCAGAAGCTATAAATTCTTAATTTCTGAAACATAGATTTGGAAGCTTCTATCTTTTGTTGATTAGTGTCATTAAGTTATTAGGAAAATAGTTTTATTTGCTGCATTACTTTGGTGGAAAACATTTAATTGTATAGCAGCACAAATTAGTGTGCATTAGGTGATTCTTTAAATGCCTTTATATGTGTATTTTTATAATAATAGTATTAGGTTTCTGTGCGCCTTTTGGAGGGGACGTCATCATGAACTGCAAGTCATCACATCATTGTGACAGTGTAACTTTTTGTGCACTATTTATCACTTTTTTTTTATTTTTGTATAAGCTATTATGTACATGAATTGCTTACTTTTAAGAGTGGTCAGTTGATTTGTTTAATTTATTTCAAATTATACATAACACTATTTTAATTCTTAAAACTTTATTTTATTAAATTTTTCATAAACACCAAGTACAAATTTGTATTCATTTATTGTTTTTATTCCAACAAATATCAACAAAAAAACTAAAATTAAGTTTTTGTGACTTCAATTCTCTTTTTAGTTCTTTTAAAAACCTTGTTTGTTGTATTTAAAGTAATTTTATGTTTCTTGTAAAATAAACAAGGTTTTCATTTTTTGTTGTTTCAATAACAATTACTCTTTGAATACTCACAAAAAGTTTAGCCAAAATTACCTGTTTTAAAGTTAGCTTAATAATAAAGAATAAGGCTTTAACATAAAATTTGTAACATATCAAGTTCTATACAATATAAATCACAGCTGTTTTTTGACCTTGTACAGCTTAATAGTTAGAAAATTTTGAATTTTTTTTTTTTTTTTTTTTTTTTTTTTGAGACTTAAATTTTCTGCTCTTTGGACAATTTTTGTTTAAAAAAATTTATTTCTCCTAAGCCTTGATTCTTTACTTGTTTCCTATAAATGAGCATCGCTTCTTAACCAAATAGATAACTGGTCTTTTGCTGAGGGAAGCAACAGACTCTTCTCCTAAGCGTCAACGTTAAAAGGATTTTTGAAATTTTATTTAGTTTTTTAACTTTTCAACTTGTAACTCAAATTGGAGCTAATGACTTTTTTGTGATTTATTATTTTGGAAAATACTTAAGATACATTATTTATAAAGAAAGAATATACAGCAACAGTTTTTTTATTTGCTGCTTGCAACAAAGTATAATTTTTAACAATCATATTTTAACTGACCACTGAGCATTCTGTTAATTTTTGCATCATCAAATAAACAAGAAAACTGCAAATGATTACTGAATGTCTAAATTAAGTAAATAGAACTCATGCATTTAATACTCAATTATTTTGATATTAAATATGAGTCATTTTATCATATTACTATTTGTATTTTTACTTAATGATATTAATTCAGTAATCAATATCGTTCATAGTTCTTGTGGCTTGATGTGTGCTTGCATGTTAGTCATATCTGTGGTCAGCATTAATTTTTAGCTTCTCGCAGTCATTTGATACAAATTTTAAACCCATTTACTTTTTGCTGATAGTAGCTTTCAATTTTCTAATTGCAAACTTTATAGCGTTTTTAACTCTAGATTGCTTTAACATAAAATTTTAATAATGCTTTAGCCTGCGGACCACAGCATATGACATGTTTCAAATCTTCTTAGTAGTCTTAGCCATTATTTGTTTAAATGAAAATACATACAATGCTATTATCTTTCCAGTTTGGAATGTTTGAAACTATGGTTAGTGCATTTGTGGATAAATTTCCTATTCTGCAAAAACGGAAGGCCCTCTTTACTGCTGCATTATGTTTTGTGATGTTTCTGCTGGGTTTGCCATGTGTTACACAGGTAAAGTTGTTTATTATTAAGCAAAAGATTAAATGGTGACTTTATTATGTTTTCAAAATATTTTTTTATCTATTTTATGACACATTTTTATTTATTTTAAAAAATAATAAACAATATCATAAGAGTTTCAAATAGGTAAGAATACTTCATAAAACATTTAAAATAGTTTTTTGCAAAATTTAATGAAACAATTAGCAGTTACGTGCAGATGATGGCATAATAGTAGCCCTGATAGTATAACTGACATTGACGTGCAAATTTGCATTTGTAGTTGCATGTTCGAGGAGCATGATAAAAAATTTAACGTGTTAAATTACTGGAAACATGTAATGGTCTAAAATGGTAATGTTCATCATAAGTTATTGAAGGTTTTGCTTTCTGAGGTTTTATTTTCTAATTTTTTAAACCAACATATTTATAAAGCAAATTTTAAACTTAATATTAGAATAGAGCAAAATAATTAATAAATGATTTAACCAGAGAAGAAAAAAGTTATTTACGTGTAGAACATGAAAAATTATGGACGTCATTTTGTAAAGGATGTTTTCAATAAAAATGTGTCAATGATTCATCTTAAGTGATGTTTAAGATAACCATACAGGACATTTTTGACTGAATTGTAGATCCATTGCAAGAGATAGTTTTACAGTGAAAGAGATAATATGAACAACATAATCATATGAGATAATATTCTTCAATTGTATTTTTAGTTTCATGTGCAGAAGTTCTGATACAAATTTTTGTGAACAACTTAAAAAATTGGTGAACCAAATCCAGTAAAATTTTACATGAAAATACATCAAAGTCAAAAACAATGATTAAAAAGTTCATGGCATGAGCTAAAGATCATGAGTTAATTGGTATCACAGCAAGATAGTCCAAAATGATGTAGCAAAATGGAACTTGTAAAAGTTTTAATACAGTAGACCCTTGATGGATCGTTCCTCTTAAAACCATTCATTGCAAAGGATAGATTTTAAAAAATGATCAATGCAGGTCAACATAAAATATCAATTAGTTTGAAAATGCATTAAAGTAATAAAGAAGTAATGGATTTAAAAATTTGGTAATAAATTTACAACAAGTATCAAAAACGTTTAACTGAAAAAATTATGTACTTAATGCAAAAATATTTTCAATGCAAATGAAAGATGAATTAGCATTTATTAATTCAAAATATTGTATCTTTGGACATTAATTATAAATTGGTGTGATTACAGAAAGTTCCTTGTCATTTCAAAAACTTTGAGGCCTTCCAATGTTTGCTCTGGTTGAAATTCCTTTTTTTTGTATTCATTGGAATCATTTTGCACTTCTTTAGCTTTTGCAAGCATTTTTTTAACCAACAGCATGACAAATTTTAACATTTCCATCAACTGATGCTTAAACATAAAACATGATGCTTGAGACGTTTTCCCATAATTTTAAAAAATCTTAACTTTTTCTTCACCATTATCATTATATCGGTGTAACCGTTATTCTTTTCTACATGGAATAATTAAAGAAATTTCGATGCCTGTAGAATTTTGGAACAATAGTTGCAGGAATCTGATAGTTTCAAAAATTATTAACATTATGATATTAAACTGATATTAACATTAAAAGAATAGCATTTAAGGATAGGACCATTAAAATAAAATATGAAAAATACAGAAACGACGGATCTAGGTTATATTGTTTGGTTTAAATCCATCTGAGGGCATTGCAGATCTCTCATTAAATTCTAATTGTGTTTATGAATTTGGCAAATGTTTTAGAACAAATCAGCTTTTAGCCCAGGAAGTTTTTCTCTGCTAGGAGAGAAGTCATGAGCTGTAATATCTTTTCCAAGACCACTCAAGACTTACTTGTTGGTTACACATTCTGTAGATCAGGCTGTCTACTCCATCCTTTATAAATAGCAAGCATTAATTCTTATGGTCCTGCTATCCTAGTATTAGAACACATCTTTGCATTACTCTATATTTCTCATTTTTAAGATTTTTAATGCTCCTTTTCCCTCTTCAGCTCTTGTGTTTAGATTAAATTTACAGCATCATTAGATTTAATTGCCTTGAATGTATAATGATGTTTGAGTTGAGAATTGTTAGCAGTTCTTTCCTCTTGTGCTTTCAAATTTTACATTTATTCCAATTTAATCATTTTCCATATACTTATGTTGAGGATTATAACTAAAAACTTTACTATTTTGTTTTTATTTAATATGTAATTTTATAAAATATCATAAAGCATATGATTTATATGCAAAATCTGAGTCACTTCTTAAAATTTTTTGAGTTATTTATATTTATAGTTTTGAAAATATAATTATTTGTAACAACATTTTTCTTTTAGGGTGGAATGTATGTCCTTCAATTAATGGATTGGTATAGTGCTGCGTTTTCTCTCATGATAATATCATTGTTGGAATTAATATGCATTTCATGGATTTATGGTATAAATACGAATTATTATTACTAATTTACTTTCATATTAATCTACATCTTGGTATTGGTCATGTTGAAAAATAGATTATTCCAATTTTTAATAGGTTCAGTGGTGTGTTGTGGCTGGCACTAAGTCAGTCGGCTTTTATTAAGTTTATTTATTTTTTTATAAAATTATCAAAGCAAAAAAGAAAATTAAAATCTTTTTTAATCTATTTTAAAAACTATGTGATTCATATATCCTTTTTCTCATCAAAACATGTTCGTAAACTCAAATTAGACTAGCACAGTTTCATTTCCATTTTGGTATGACTGTTAACTTCTGTCCTTTTCTTAGAATGTTTGCAGTCAGTAAAAAGTTTTAAGTCTTGATTTTTTTTTTCAAAGTAAATGCACAATGATTAAATGTAAAATTTTGTTCTGAAGTCAGCAATTCAGCGATTCATCCTTGACCAATGAGAAATAAATAGAATTTATTTTTGTTCTAGAAGGCAATTTATCAGTGCAACATTTTATTATAATATGGTAGTGAGATGAATAAGAAAAACTGAAACTCTTTTTGCAACTAATATCCGATCATCCTCATTACTTACTATTCTTTGATTGCTTGTCCACATCTTTGTTTGATATTGTCTTTTAAGAGAAAATCAATATTGATAAAAATAATCACCCTATTCCGAACTTCATAATGAGTAAAACAATTAAAAACTGCAATTTTTTTAATCTGATTTTAATGTTACAGGAATCAGCTTACAGCTTGTCAAAGAAATTAAGTATTAAAAATATACTTTTGTATTTTAAAAGAAACTAAAAAATTTTATAGTTTTATACTTTTAAAATACCACTTTCAACAATTAATATTTTTTTTTTATAATTTAAAATTGTTTGTTTAATTAGCTAACAATGGAGAAAAAATGCAGTATCTCTGATTTTTGCATTGTATTGAAAAAATTTTTAGAAGAAATGAAAATTTTTTTCCCCTACCGTATTTTTCGGCGGAAGCGCCGCGGCGCTTTCGAAAAAAAAGTTGTTTTTTTCCTACATGCGGCGCTTCCGATGCAGCGGCGCTTCCGACGAAATATTTTTTAGTAGCAAAAAAATTTTTCAAGGAAAGTTATTTAAGATGAAATAATTTTCTGAGAGAAAGACTATTAAAAAAAAAATTAATAACGAAGTCGACGAAATATTCGCCCGTATCGCGATCTGCTGCAGAACATCGGCAATTGTAATTTGAGCGAACAGAAAAGGAAGTAATAGGACCCTAAATCCGACACTCACGGGACTGACGAAATGCCGATTTTTGGATCTCTTTCGGAAATTCCAATATGGGCCCCTAATATTACTATAATTCAATTCCATTGTTAATTTCAGAAAAACCGATAAATTTAGTCAAGTTTCGATCGTAGATTATGATGGGGTGAATTTAAAACTGGCCCATCTAAAGAAATTTTACTAATCAAAATAATAATCTATATAATATAATCAAGAAGAAATATTTCGAATCCTATGAAGAAGAAATAATCGTTTCTTCTTTGGAGCGAGATCATAGTTCTCGTTTTTTCTTTTAGATAACATTTTGTTTTAACAAAAGACGCTTACCTCGCAAGAAAAAAAAAATAAAAAAAAGCTAACAAGGAACTACAAAAAAAGAAAAAAAATTTAACAATTATTGCTAAGAAACTAACAATGAATAACAACAAAAAACAAGCGAAACAACTAATAACGTTAAAAAAAAAGAAACAAGCAAACAACTATTAGCAAGAAAAAAAACAAGCTCACTATTTACAAAGAAAAAAAAACAACAAATTAGCAGTTAATAACTAATAAAAAGCGGCAAAATAAAAAATTAATAAATCGAATAAAAAACCGCAAAAGGGATAGAATTCATTTTGTTGTCTACATGGTAGTTTCAATGTCAACTGGGTGTGGCCAATTTATGGTCAAACAGAGGAGGGAGAATTGGGGGCGAATCAGTAAAGTGCAAGCCTAGCTGTCAAGATTGATTGATCAGTTTTTTCCAACTTGCATTTCTTTATTTTGTTCATTGGAAATGCAGATGTTTTTACTTCTCAATTTATTTTAAACTGCTTAAGAAACAGATGTTTCCTTTGACACAGATTTTTTTTTTTTCAAGCTTCTTTTTTATTTTTAAAAGATAAAATAAAGTAAGTTACTTCAACAGAATAAAATTCCAAATAAAAAGAATATAGCTGATTTTTTTTTTTATCTTATCAATATAAATTTCTTAAAAAAAAAAGAAAAAAAATTTAGATCAGATTAAGTGCTGAATTTTGGAATGCTGGATTAGGGGTCCCATACCCTTTTCTTTTCCCCAACCCCTTTAAAATATAACTGATTGATTTCTCCTAATCAGCTCCAGTAGAAATGACACGTGGAGGAGGTGGGGTACACCCCTCTTTTAAACATTTTCTTCTCTTTCTAGTTGAGTCACATTGGGTTATTTCCATTGAAGGAGAGGGCATTCTACCCACTAAAATTCCACCCCCTAAGATTGTGAAAGTGAAACTTATTTCCTCTTCTCTCATTCCTTCAGAATTTTTTTGGGGCTTGTTTAGTTATTTATTATTCTTGTTATTGTTAGTTATTTCGTTATTATTAGCTGTTTCGTTATTATGTATTAGTTTTTCCTCGAATTGTTAACGGTAATAAATTTTAAAATCTTTTTATTTTAAAATTTTTCATATAATGAATTTTTATTTTACTTTTCTTATTACATTGTTTTACTGATTTCTGTAATCAGTTCAGCGTAGCTACTGCACATATAAATAATTTTTTTGCTGTTCTTCTGTTCTTTGGCGCGGTGCCAACTGGTAAGAACAACTTTATTTTATATCGTTTTGTTGTTTTCGTTTTTTTTTTTTTTTTTTTGCTGAAAAAGAAATTTTTTATTATAATTTAGAAATTAAAACTTTACTTTATGAAATGCATAAAAAAATTTAATTTTTTATTATACAGATATTCTAAATGGTATTTTAAAGGTCTCTTCTAAAAGGATGCTGATATGCCCGGTTTAGCGCCATTGCGGCGCTTACAATAACTTTTTTTTTAAAAATTTCAATTTTATCGATGTGCGGCGCTTGCGACGAAGCGGCGCTTTCGCCGAAAAATACGGTAATATGTGTCTCAAATCATCTATTTCTAATTCATCCACATAAACTGAAAAAAAATTAATGAATTGATAGATTATTTCTATAATATATCTATTTTAAGTGATAGGGGGACAAGTTATACTTTAAACAAAGTTTAGAACTAATATTGAGGAAATATTAAAAAAACATTCAAGAACAAAAAATTTGTGGTGTCAAAATTAGTTCGATATGTAATCTAAACCAAAAGTAAATTATATCAGAAAAATATAAAATTAAATGTAAAACATTTTTTTAATCAAGTTTTATAAAGTAAAATTTATTTTAAAATTCAGTTAAAACCATTCAAATTGCGGATATTATTACTTTTGTACAGATTTTTTATTCTACATTATATCCTCTTTTTTTTCCTGATTCTTCTCAGTTTCTTCTACTGATAAACTGACATGACAGAATAGATTTTTCGTTCGAAGAAATGCAGCCCCACTTTAAGGCTTAAAAGGAACAAAATAATAAAGGGAAAATTTTTTATAATTTATGAATAAAATATTTCAGAAAAGTTAAACTTAAGAATTTAAACTATTGGTTAAGAGTATCCTATTCTTTAACATTAAAGCTTGAATTCTTAGCATACTTCACTTACAAAACCTTTATAATAGCTTTAAAAAATTATTCAAATATTCAGTTCAAACAGATCGTAAGATTAAGAGAATAGGAGGCTCTAGCAATTGAAAGTAATATGAAATGAATCAGTTGCTTATCACATGAAAAATAAATTAAAACTGGAAAATGCAAATAAGCAGGGTGATTTATAATTTTAGAATCCTTACAAAACATGAAGTAAACCATGCACATTAGAATTTCCTAATTTGTATTTTAATAAAATACAAAGAAAAAAATATTCAAACATAGATCAATTATTATTAATGTTTGAAATAGTTATATAAGTTCTCATCTAAGACCAATTTATCAAGTGAAGAACTGTAGCTTCAATTTCAAATAAAATAGTTTTTGATTATTTATGTACCTAATTTGCTCTTGACCTCGATAGTGAATGATCACAGTTTGAAATTATTTATTATTTCTATTATTTTTCACTTACTATTAAATTTTGACCCCTAATGTGCATAGTTATTTTATTCCATTTTTTAAAGAACTTTTCAAATATTCATAAATGTTTTTATTAATTAAATATTCATTAAGAAACGCTTTGCATAAGTTTAAACAGATTATTATGTTTATACTGTTGCATAATGTAAAAATAAACTTGTAAATAGTAATACTTTTTATTCTTCCAACTGAAATCAAGTTAATGTTTTTTCTCTTAAAAATACTCATTGTACTTAAAATTAGCTACACTTAATAGTAGAATATCAATATTTGATACCTATACAAGTACTGAAGTTTTGCTCATTTATTTTGGAATAGTATATTATGATCTGAGGGAAACTAATAGTAAAGAGATATGTTTGAATTTGGTTTCAGCTAGTTTAAACACCAGTGATCTTTATAACCAGTCAAAAAGTTTGTAAAAAATTTAAATCTACTCAAATTTACAAAAATTACACATTTTATATTTAAAAAAAACTTTAAAATGATTTGTCTAAAGCCATCTTATTTTCTCAGCATCAAACCTGATTATGCTTCGCTTTTAAATGAGTTTTAAAAAAAACTCTTGTTTTTTCCTCCTTTAAATAAACTATGGTCAGGAAAATAGCTGTTAGTTGAATGAAATAGTTAGTTTTTGCAACAAAAAAATTTTTTTAATTGCCAGATTCTTTAAAGTTTATTTATTTAAATTACTGTTCTGCTTTTTATAATTAAATACAACTGAACTGGGTTCGAACTTCAATGATCCAATTGATATATTTTTATAAAAAATTACTCTTTGTTGTCTTAACCAGCTTAAATATAAATATAAACATAAAATTTATTTCTAAGCATGATAAGAGCTTTTTAAGTATAGCATAATTGTTATGTGTTAATAAACTTTAAAGTTTTGGGGTACTAAAATAGTTTATCTAACCAGTAAAACCATCAAATAAAATTAATAACAAGAACTGCTTATTAAATAATTAATTAAAGGTATAATAATAAATTTAAAATGTTTACTTACAATTGTGACTTCGAATTTCCTTCCCTTTTTATTAAAATTGAATTATCTAGTATATAAACACATCATTGCTAATTGTATAAGTTTATATATATAATCTTGATTCTAGGTGTGGATCGATTTATGCAAGACATTTCCTTAATGATTAAAAGACCTCCACCTACTTGGTTTAAATTATGCTGGTGTTATATAACACCTGGAACTATTATTTGTCTCCTATTGTTCATTGTCATAAATCATAAACCAGTTACTTATGGTACCTATGAGTATCCAGGATGGTCAATTGCTTTAGGATGGATGATTGCATTGTGCTCTATCCTTCCTATTCCAGTTATTGCAGTTGTACAAGTATTAAAGGCAAAAGGAACTTTTAAACAAGTAAGTAATATTAAAAAACACTGTAATAAATTCATTATTTCCTTTAATCAGAAGTTATATTTACTAGAAACTATTGCATTTATGTGATGAAGACATCCCATTTTATTAAATAAAGCCTGATGAAGAATAATAGAGGTTCACTACACTCACAAACTTGCACGAAAATTTTTGTTTTTAGTGTAAATTTTTTCTAGTCAACCATTCTTCTCTTATAATAATCAAATTACGAAAATCAAATTGCCTGAATACTTAAGAGTTTGTTCTTCAAGGAAGGGGAAAACTTTTTTATGTGTTCAATAACCTATAATATGATTGCTTGTAAATACACTACCCCACAATGATTGACCTATCTATGTGTTTCATAGAAAGAGTTTACTTTGTTTAATATTGTGTGATCTCCAACAAAGAGTTGAATTATTTTAAGCACTTATCTCAGATTTTCTTTGAAACACTCTAACATGTCCTATATAAATGTTTGCTGGGTGTTAAATCAGTGCAATAGGATAGCTAAAAGGGATACAGTGTTCATAAGCTTCTTTGGTATTACAAAATGCTGAAAATTTTAAAAAATTATTTTTGATAAAATAAAGATAGTGAATATAAGTAATTGCTCTTATTCATGCTTTCAATAAAACTATCTACCAAATATAAATAAGAAAAAAATGAAAAATTCTCATTGTGGCTATTGAATAAGCAAAAATGCTTTATGCAGAGTGCTTTGAAACTCGTGGGCAAAAATTAAGGGATGATACCAAACATTTGCAACTCTAAATTAAAGCGAGCAATTTCCCCCATATAATGCATGAGAATGGGGGAGGTACTAAACTAATTTGATTTTAAAATAAATCATGTGCACCACTTGCTATATCATAGATGTAACACCTACATTACTGCTTTTTTTTAGCAGTTTCTGTAACTTTTGAAATTAAAGAACCATTAAAGAAATATTTTGTTATTGGAAATCATCAGAATATTTTTTGTTATAGTTTGATAGAAAAATCTGCCATTTATTTAGGGAAAAATAGTTGTTAACCACTCTGTCTTTTTCTTTCAGAGAGTGATATCCTGCTTACAACCAACTTATGATTGGGGTCCTGCTTTAGAAGAAAATAGAATTTCTTACAAGAAAAGTCTTAGCATTGTAAAGAGTCGGTTTCCACAAAATGTTGAATTTGGAAACTTGGGAAGTTGCGAGAAGGGCCAGTCAGAGGAAATGTGCATGTTTCCTAAGGAAGATGTTCAGTTAAACTCTGAAAATAATCTTTGAGAATTATCGAATGTGTGAGATTTACTAAATAAAGTAATGATGTGCTTAATAAATTGGAAAGTTGCTGTGCAACTTGGATACAAAGCGATTGAGTGGCAGAGCCAGAAATGAAGGCTAATAATCTCATTGAAGATTACATCAAGAAAAATACATTTCTTAGTTTTCTAATCATTTACATAGCTTTTTAAATGACAATTTTTCTTTTTAAACATTTTAATAATTTTTATATATTTTTTTATATCTCCAGTATTTAAGTTTTTTTTCCTCCTTATGGAGTAATTAATAAAAAATTTATACTTTTATTTCAAATAAAAATTAAAAACAATCGCTGCATAATTTTAAAATCTTTTGACTAAAGAGCTGATAAATTAATGTGTATATTATGCTCTTTTCTTGCAACTATGGTTTTATTGAAACTAAAATTCCAATTTTTACTTCTTGGACATAAAACTGTTAAGTTAGGCTTTAGTAAGGCTTTAGAATTTGTTGTTTAAAATAGCATTGAAAGGTATAGCTGTTAAATTAGTTTTTTTTCTTTATATGAACAAGATTACAAGTAAAACTAAACATGCCCTTGTTTAAGACGTGTGTCTGTGGCATTGAAACGTTTTCTTTTTTTTTTGTTTAGACTCTACTGGAAATGCATTAATATTTCGAAAAGTAAGTTAGAATTATGTTAATCACTATTACAAGTCATCTCTCCTTTTTTTGTCACGTCTAAGTAATATTACTAAAGTATTTTAGTTGTTCAACTCTTTCTTAGAAACTGATTTCTCAACTGTGATATGTGGTTTTAGTTGAAACAAATTGTCACTGTTTGCCTTTCTAATGTAAACTGTGTTTTATACAAAAAATTAAATAAAATATTTCAATAACTGATGGAAATTTGTTCTTCTCATATTATGGTTTTATTCTTAGGATAAACAAACAAATGAACAATTATATACACATTTTAGAAACAGTTAAAAAATGTCCTCATTGCCATTGCCAGCCACTTCTTATACACTGTCTAATAGTGAATTACTTATAGAGTTTTATTTACTTAAAAATACATTGATACTTTTACATGTAACTACTATAGGAACTTCCGTTTCATTTTCAAATGTTCTGTCAAAATAAGAATTACATAATAATTGATATTGTCAAAAATTAAATACAAAATTTAAAAATTGAGTTTAAAAATTAAATTTGCATTATTATCATCAGGACTATGTATCTAATTGTCAAAAATTAGAAGCATTGTCATGACATCAGCACATTTTTTATTCATTTTAAATTAATATGTGAATGCAATACTTTGCACCTTCTACAATATTTCTGATGCACAGATACCCTATTCAGCTTAAAATTTCTGTTTAGTGTAGGATAAACTTTCTTCGCTATCCATAGCGCTGTTGGCATCTTCAAAGTATTGCTAATTTATTTCTTATATAAATATACATATCTAGCTAACAAAGTTTTTTTTTATCAAAATGCTATTGTATTGGATTACTAGCTGTATACTGTATGGTGCATTTACATTGAATGAAGCCTATGGATTTATGCATAACATAAAATTAATTATTTTTGGAATGGTAAATTTAGAATTTTTTTTAATTATCTGGAAATATATATAATGCTAGTTAATTTGACTCATTTTAGAGGCATTGGTTTGGGTAGCAAATAGTAACATAATTCTCCTGTTAAATTACATTCTTTGTATTAAACCTTAATGATAGAATGCTTTTTGTGAATTTTGTCTTATCTTTAGTTGAATTTTCTTTAAAAATAGTCTAGATATAATACCTACTGTTTAAAAAATTTTAATACCTCGATTATTTGTGTTCATGCCCTTTCTACTTTAATAAATGAACTAACATGTAGTTAGGGTGGGGGCATCTGACTTTAAACACATCCTCAGAGGGGTGTCCAATTTGTGCTCAGATAAATTCTAGAATAATATGTATTGATAACTACACTAATATGAATCACAATTACAAATGAATTCTAGAAAAACATGTATTTCAATGTCATTTCTATCTCATACATTCCACTATTCTGAAGCTCTAATTGATACATAAATATAATGGATATATAAATAGATATTTACATTTCAACATTAAATTTTATAAAATATTTTTAAGTAAAAGGGGACAAATGAAGATATTCTAACATTTTTGTGGCATTTCTTGCATTTGGGAAGAGATGTGAAATTGCGAATTTTAATTTCTTGCTTCCCTTGGGATTGCTATTGGAAAACTTGCTCAATTTTGTTAAAAACTCCCTACCCCTACTCTGTTAATTAATTTTTTTCGATAATTTTAGGAACAAGAATTTAATTTGAAAAAGAGGAACTATGATCTTCATTTATAATAGATATTGAATGAAATTCTGGTATACTAATTCCAATTGGCAATTTAAGGGTGCAATACTTCTACAAATTTTAAATCTATTTTACACAAAATTTTAAAAGGCTCTCTATTGTAGTTTTCATTGAACGGATATTTTTTTAACATTACTTTAAAAAAAATAGCGACATGTTGAAGGAAAAAGGACTTTAAAATTACCACTAATCATCCAATTATTTAAAAACTTTTATCACAATCAAAAACCTCATAAGTGTATTAAAATCTACAATAATAACCTTCATAATGTTGAATTTTCGACCTAATTATGAAATCCCTAATAATAAAATACCAAATCTCCTCCGGTTGATGCTTTCGTAATATTTGAACGACCCCATATGCATTCGAACGGTACACCAAATTCAAAAATTAAACTACTTCTTAAATTAAGTCTTCAAGAAATGTTAATAATCCGTTACATTTAGTATTTATATTTTACAGCATATATGCTAAAAGTTTATTTGGTACATCGTGCTTTTTCTTCGGACTTACTGCCATTCAATTTATAGCGAATACTTATTCTAATGCATGTGAGTATTACACACAATCCAGAGAAAATATTGAGAAATAGAAAAATAAGAAATTTATTTAAATTGGAAAATCGCGCTATATATTAAATATTTTTTTTGTGATACACAAATGTATCCACTGATCTTGAAATGAATCCACTTTTAGCAAAGTATGGGGTTGACCGTTCTCAATATAAGTAGAATCGGTTTTAGGGTATTTACACTATTAAACAAAATTAATGCTCACTTTTCTTAAATAAAAATAATGAAATTTGGCTTTTCTGTTATCGCTTTGACTGCATTCAAGGGGCTTACTTCAAACATTGTTTCTTGGGATATTGAATTGAAGAAAACGAAACTACTTTAAGGCTGAGCTGTTAAATTATGTCGTAAATGTAATTTGTTTAAAATTGTAAAAAGCATGTATGTTTTATGACTTATTAATATTTAGTAAAAGGTATGCTATTATAGCAGTTAGTGTAATTTATTGCAAAATATAGTTAAATTCGTGCTGAATACGTGTATACATGCACGTAAATAAATTGTGTGTATATAATATACATTTATTATGTATAGAGATGTAGAGAGAGATAGAGATATGCATAGGTTATCGATTAGGTTATATGCATCTGTTATTTCAAATAATGCTGTTAGGTCAAAGTTTACAAAAAAGATGCTTGACATTTTGAATTTAAATTTATCTTTTGGGGTGTTTATTACTGCTTGAGTCTTGAAATTGCCTACTCTAAATTAGAAAACAATGTTAATATGGTTTTTCGAAGCTCTGTCGCCAAGGAAAATAAAAACCCAGAATTTAAATGTCTTACACTTGAAGCAAAACGATTATTTTATACTATATGTACCATCTTTATGTTAAAAGCTGGGCTTTAGAACTGACCTTGTGGCCAAGGAACTGACAAATAACTTAAATATTTTAAAAAATAACGTTTTTCAAAAATCGCCAATTTGGTGACATTTTTCCACTTAAAGGAAAATTATCAAAATCACTGCTTTAATCTCAGTTTTGGCAAATTTTCATGAGTTCAAATAATGCCGCATTGGAATAAGTTATAATGTATCGAAAATAAAACCGCGAACTCTTCATTTCCAGAAAATTGTGGCTTTTCTCCATAATGACGTTTTGCGCCATTTTTAGATAAGCATCGATAACGCTAGCTTTAGATAGACTAAACTTATCCTAACTGTCACGAGTAACTAACTGTTGTAAACTCACAGCCAATTATGAAAATAGCATATTATTCGCAAAAAGCATTTCATATGACGACGAAGCCTTCGAAAAGCAACCTTCAGCAAAAAGTCAGAAAGCTAACCATCTGTGTAAATATGCTGCTCATCAGAATGATAATTGTTGTAGATCAGGGGTCGCCAAACTTTTTTGATCATCGACCCCTATATAATTTTTCGAAATCTCCATCGACCCCCACAAAAGTAATTTTCTGTTAATTAAGATAAAACTTTTAGATACTGTGTTTGTACATTTATTTTATGATTTTAAACATTTATTAAAGTAATAGTACATTGTGTAACAATAGTTTTATGAAAAATATATTGATATTGAAATTTAAATACCTTATTATTAAATAATAAGTAATTATGCATAAGTAGATAGAATAAGTAAAGTAACTAAAGATTTACTGCTTCTTGATCATTGAGATGGGTGTGCCTGGTGTTTTTTTTTTTGCAAGGTTCGCTATATTGGGTTCAAAATTGGTCAGTTTTGTAATTTTCGTAAAAAAAATACAAAGTGTGCTATAGTTTTGTCGCGAGCTGTACTAATCCCTATTATTAATGCTTACCTTCTTTTTTGTGCATTGATAATTAAAATTGATATCTAAACCAAACGAATGGTTTTATCGAAACAATAACTAATTATCCAAAACTATAAAAGATTTAATAATGACACTGCAAATATACAACACAGTTTGCTAAGATAGTTGAAACTGCGTATGATATTTGCATTTATAACGTCAATGCTCGTTACACGTGGCATTTGGACAAGCGCACACATGCATATGACTTATAAACTGCGCTGAGTTCGTGCCACTGCGCGGAGGTACGTAAATACTTGTTTCACCCCAATAAATAGACGTTTATTAATTTATGTTTTATAAAGAAACTGATATTGAGTCAATTATAAAAAAAATTCACTAATTTTACATACTTAATTAGGTATGTGTGATTTGTGCATTGAGAACTGTTTTTTTTTTCGACCCTTCCGATTCGGATCGACCCCCATTCGCCCCCCTGTCTCACATCGACCCCTGCTTTTGTTAAATAGACCCCTGGGGGTCTATAAAGACCACTTTGGCGACCTCTGTTGTAGATGGTCTCCAAAGCGATCACCCATAAGGCCTCGGAAAAAATGCTTGCCTTGCCAAGCTCTTCCAAAAATATAGAAAATCTATTTAAAAATTTGAATCACTTCAAAAAACTTATTTTGTACACTTTTTTTTAAAGTAACCACTGCAAATAATGCTTCTTTTTAGCTTTATATTATAGAATTGCTGATTAGGTTCTAATTGGAACCCCGAAGTATTTCGCAACTTTTTTTCCACTTTATCGATAACCTATTCTTTACTTCAATAATAAGAGTATTTAATTTTCTTTTGTTAACCATTTCGAAAAAATGACTCACAGAAGATCTAATGTTCTAAAAACGTTGTTTTAGAATAATTTCTTACTTTTTCAGGGATGGTACTAGATAGCTTGATGGTATTGAAATACAGGCATGCATTCACACGTTTACTTCACCCCTTGTTGCAATAGTTAGCAAAATAGGAAATTCTACTTTCATCTTCAAAACCACACTGGATGAATTTTTTTAATAAACATTTAATCCATCAATTCGAAGCCACTACGTTATTCCCGTTCATTTCTTCATTATTTGTCACCACTGTTGAACTTGAGAGAATAAAAAATCCGATTTTATATTAATTTATTCGTGGATATAATTACATTTATTCAATATTTTAATACTTACTGACGATAGATTAGAAGAAACACCAGTGTTTGGAGTATCGGGCAAATGTATACCGGGCAGTGATCCTTGACCTTAAAAAAACATCAGTGTAGGGTATATCGGGCAAATGTATACCGGGCAGTGGCACTTAACCTTAAAAAAAACATCAGTGTAAGGTATACCGGGCAAATATATACCGGGCAATGGCACTTGACCTTAAAAAAAACATCAGTGTAAGGTATACCGGGCAAATGTATACCGGCTAATAGCGCTTAACTAGACCTAGTATATATTTCGGACATTTACCAAAGATCCAGTCATACTAGTTCTAGTTAAGTGCCATTGCCCGGTATACATTTGCCCGGTATACCCTACACTGATGTTTCTTCTAATCTATCGTCAGTAAGTATTAAAATATCGAATAAATGTAAAACTACCGATTTCGGTCATTCACAGTATAATATGCATTTCTCAAAAATAAAAATGTTATTGTGAAAAAATACTGAGAGTGCCATTGAAAAACATTTATTCAGAATGTGAAAAGAAAATTAAAAAGTTATGCGAACCAAGATTTAAGCCTTTCTTATTAGGGAAACAAAATTTTCATATAAAAAATATGAAATTAACCTACTTGTTGCAACATGGCAGGCTTGAATGACATTTTGAATTACATTTCAATAAATTTTTCCACGTAAATTTCATGAAATTCCTCCATAGTCCATTTCCATGTAGCACAGTAAAAAAATAATTCTTGTTATTAGTTAAAAGTCACGAGCCACGCGTTAAAAGTCACGAGCCTTACCAAGTACGAATTGGAGATGTATTTTATACTTTGCCAGTTTCTCATTTGGCAATCTATAGAATGCTTAGGAAATGTGTGAAATATAAATCATTTCATACTTTGCAGGCTAATTTCAGGCATTCTATACAATGCCTAGTCATTCTATACAATGCCGGATTTCATACTTTGCCGGTAACATATCGGGTTGAGTAAAAAGTTTTCCGCCAAAAAAAAAAAAATCCTGAAAAATGACAAACACATACAAAATCAGCAAAGCTAATGAGAATAGTTATCTCCATTCAAATCAACAATAGTCTGCCAACGTTTTGGCAACTTTTCATTCCCTTCTGTGAAGAACTTGGGGGTGCGCGAGTAGAGAAAGCAATCGACTTCATTTATGACCTCGTCATTTGAACGGAAGATTGTGTCATCAAGATGCAGCTGCAGATTTGAAAACAGATAGTAATCCGAAGGCGCCATGTCTGTACTGTATGGTGGATGTTGCATCAAATCCCACTCTAACGTGTGGAGCATCATGCCGGTCATTGCACTAACATGTGGCCAAGCGTTATCTTGATGAAAGAGAATCACCTTCCTTCTGAGCTCGTTTTCTCGTTTTTCGCGAATCGCATCGCTAACTTTGATTAGCATATTGCTGTATATTGTACTGTTGATAGCCTACCCGCTTTTAAGGTACTCCTTGTAGATAATTCTACGACAATCCCACCAGATACGGAGAAGGACCTTCTTGTTAGTTAGCGTTCGTCTTGCAACCGAACTTCCTGATTCCCCGGATGCTGACCACCCTCCTCTACGGCTAGTATTGTTGTAGTATACCCATTTTTCATCACAGGTCACAATTCTGTCCAGAACGTCCTCTTTTCTTTGATCTCTGAGCAGAACCAAACAGGCCGCTTTTCTCTTGCTCTTGTCTTCAGCAGTCAATTCGCGAGTCACTCAACGGTTAAACTTAACTGTTAGATTTATGAGTTTGAGAGTATTTGCTATTGTTTTTTGGCAAATGTCAAGCTCTAACGCAATAGTTCGTGTTGAAAAATTTCTGTCTTGAACAATAATTTGCTTTAACTGGTCACAATCAACCTCAATAGGGCGGCCAGAACGTGGTTCATCTTCAATGTTGAAATTCCCAGTATTAAACTTTCGAAACCAAACTTTTACTGTATCCTCATAAGAAACAGTATTGAAACCTAAACTTTTACACATTTTCTTGTGGCATTCAGTTACACTTAGTTTATTTCGGAACTCATAGTACATAATGGGTCTGATCTGTTAACGTGATAGCTCCATTTTAAAAAACATTTTGGTGCACAAGATGATAAAGTTTTGACAAACAAATTACACAGTTGTGCAGTTCCAACTTTCTGCTTTAAAATACAAAAGCCCGTTTCAAAAAAAGTTAACCACCACGGCAATGGCTGCTGCTGGCACGGAGGTATTTCCCTTTGGCGGAAAACTTTTTACTCAACCTGATATATTATTTAATACATATGAAATTTAAATTTTTTTTTTATGAATGTAAAATGATTGTTTAGTTGTTGATTTATAAGTTTATAATGATTTGAAAGAAAAAGTGCGAAATATATGCTCCCGTGTCACCGTTGGGAATCGAATCCCCTCCTGCCGCTAGGTTTTCAGACTCGAATTTAATTAACTTTACATTTCTTTCATTGTCTGAAAAATTAAATCTTTATAGTGTATTTTCAGAAAACGCATATTGTTTGTAGAATACATCATACAACAATCAGATCGAATTCCTTTTATTTTTATCAGAATACATTTTAAGTATAGAAATAAAGGAGTGCGATTCTCTGATTGCCATGATAAGAATTGGAAAATTCTGCGGAAACTAGGACTACATTAACTACTAACGCCACGAGAGAAGAGTAGTAATGGCGCATAGCTTTTCAGAACTATTTTGGCGTGAGTGGTTTATCATGTAGAGGAAATAAGATGTGTTGCTATTTGGCAGAAGTTAGAGTCAATAGATTAGAGGCACACACAAGCACATAGCACAAAATTTTGGTTAGCCCATATTAAAAAATTAAGAAATGGCGAAAGGGTCTTTTAATTACATTTTAAATACTTCACAGGAGGCCTAATTATAGCAGACTCAGTAGAATGTGCTACTATTGGACGGTGTATGTGGATATTAAGCAATGTACGACTTACTGTTCACGAAGATGCATCCTTACTAACGCTTGGCCAGAGAGGCCCGTAGCATCATTTTGCTTGGATGCGTGATTTGCATTTGGATGTTTTTATTTAAAAATATATCATCGTGTGAAAATGGCCTTGAGAAACCGTGAAGCCAGATGCAATAGAGATCTCTAAACTGAAGTCACTTTCTTACCTGCCCCAATCATCAATCAGTTACAGATGTAACCATAACCATTAGAAATACGAACCCCCCCCCAATAGCATAATGATTGCATAGTAGCGAACATTGGTAGCAGAGACAATTGCTTTTTATATAGCAATCAGGATAGTGCAGAACCGTTTACGCTCAAGAGACAGACATGCCTTCCAATGAAGTGGCAATCCCAACAATGGTTGGTCGATACGAATTCTGCACTCGACTCGCACCGAACACAGTGACGTAAAATATCCTCAGTGGTGGACAGATCATGGGTTAGAGTCGTTTTGTTGTCAGGTTCACCAGTGGCCCCCATCCCCCCAAGCTCTTTGGCTCATTCTTGGGCAAATTCTAAATTCCCCCCAAACTATTCGTTTTATTTAGTGTAAAAATCCCCCCCAAGCTTTAAGTGGGCGCATCGTGCGCCCACCTTCCCCCCTGGTGGGGGCCCCTGAGGTTCACCATATGAGGTCTTCGTGATTTCCTCTAAAAACGTAAATGTGGATCAATTCCATCAAAAAGTCCTCCACGAAGGCAAATTTCGTTCAATATTTGATTCAAGAGTACTTTTGTCTTCTAGATTGGGTTTAAAATTACAAATTGAACATTGGTAGTCGGAAACTCAAAATCGGGTCTGCTGTTCAACGGTTATAAAATTAAATAGGTAGGTACTTCATTTACTTCGCACTAGAGCTGCACAATGGGCTATTAGCAACGGTCTGGGAAATATCCCTGAGGATGATCCGAAGACATGCCATCTCAATTTTGATCCTCTGCAGAGGGGATGGCTCACCTGCTTTAGTTGGCCGACAACATGCGCGTGAAGTCAAGCACTTAAACGGTAGAACAGCTTGGTGAGGGCCGATACCGTTCTCCCTTGGTCCCTACGCAGACTGATCAAAGTGGTCACCCACCCGCTAACTGATAGCATCCAGTGATGATTGACTTTCGGTGTTCAACTGGGAGCCGTGTCCTTACGATCAGTCCACTGCGGGACTAAAATAAAATTTAATGGGATTGTGTTGCTGCTGCTGTTAATTTACGTCGCACTGGAGCTGCACAATGGGCTATTGGCGACGGTCTGGGAAACATCCCGGAGGATGATCCGAAGACATGCCATCACAATTTTGATCCTCTGCGGAGGGGATGGCATCCCCGCTTCGGTAGCCCGACGACCTGCGCGCGAAGTCGAACACTTTACGGTAGCACAGTTTAACGAGGACCAATACCGCACACCCTTGGTCCGTACGCAGACTGATCTAAGTGGTTACCCACCCGCACACTGACCGCAGCCAGTGATGCTTGACTTTGGTGATCTGTTGGGAACCGTGTCTTAACGATCAGTCCACTGCGGGACTAATGGGATTGTGCAAACGTAAATAGATTGAATGACAGTCGAACACTGATGGAGTTCAGCTTATGACTTGTCATCTCTATTCATGCAATTGCGATCTCCAAGTGGCAAGTTTTTCGAAGGAACTCTATGGATGGTGTTTTCAGTAGAAATGTAAACAATAACAATCTCGAGCTCGGCACCTACTCTAGTTCCGATTAAAAAGTTTGCAGCTGCTTACTACGTGTTATTCTGATAGGCGATGTTTTCAGACGGATAATTTTGTTTTCAATAAAAGAAATAAATTAGATAATTTCAGAGCTCAAATCTGCCGTATTTCATAAGATATTAATGCTATTATGTAATTCTGGGGAGTTTGGAGTGAAAATTTGTTTTAGTTATTTTGTTATTTATTATTAAAAAAGGTGACATGGTTGCTAGATTTTGAATAACTCGCTTTTTTGGCAGTCTTGATTTGGCTTGTTTCCTTTTGTTTATTACTGTTTGTTCGTGTAGCAAGCTGTGCACCATCTTACGTTAGTGTTAACACTTTTAGTATTGTAAACACAAGTATTGTTAGCATTGTAAACATAAGTAACAGTGGCGTATCTAGGGTATGGCAGGTATGGCGAGAGCCATGGGCGCAATATTTGAAAAGGGCGCAATATTTGAAAAGGGCGCAAAATCAACCAACACCAACGCTTCTTTTTTTTTTTTTTTCAATTTTTCGAAATATTTTGATATTTTGTTTGTTTAAAAAAAAAAAAAAATTTACATACATACAAATAAAAATTTTAAAAACAATAATACAAATTTTAAAAAAATAAATAAAACATTGAAAAAAATCATTTAGAAAACTCTCCAGAATGCAGAATAAAAACTTCCAATGATCCGATCCTCAGATAAATCTTTATTTTTCCAGTACCACAAGCAAAAAGACAAGATAAACATCTCTTCATATCACATTACCAGGATGTAAAAGGGCAATTATCCGGGTATGAATAGAACACCTGCAGGCAGAGAATAGCCCTTTGGTGGTGACAGAGGGCAAAGAAATGTGAAAACCATGGGGTGTCCCTGTCCAGTTTATAGAACCCTTGCTGTAAATTGGCGTAAATCCTTCCAAAAAGGGAGGTTTTGCCACACACGGTGGGAATGACTGTCACAAAACATTTAAATACTAAAAATAGGAGGTGCCTCTGTTGCTTAAACCAATGGTAATACTTAACAATGAATACACCCCATCTATTCTTTTTTTATGAAAAAAAAAAGACAGTCATAAGTGTATTTTAAACGAAGTGTTAGGATTTTCTTATTATCAGGGATTAAATTGTAAGTAATCATTTCTTATTTATGAATATGAATTTCTTATTATGAATAATGCTCACTTTATTATTTCACGTTATATTTTGTAGCGATCGATATATTTTCTAGCAATGCTCAACTTTCTTTAAAATATTTTATTGAGTGGTAATTAAAAACGAAACCATGCACAATTTAAGATAATTCTGGAAAAATTTATAATTTTAACCTGGAAAAAAATTATGTTTCACATGATTTTTTTTAATTATTTATTAATTATACGTAGAAAGGGAAAATGGTTTTACATTAAATAAACAAAGAATCATACAATAAATATAACTACACGGAGCAGAGCAAGTTTGCATCTCTGTATATGTAGATTGAGAGGGGCGTTTACTACATTATAATATTTTGTTTTTGTATATAATTATTTTATTAAAAAAATCATTTAATATGTCCAATGATATTTTGGTAGCAAAAAGTGAACTTTGTGTAATTAAATGCTCGTTATTGTATTATTATTATTAAAAACAAAGTCTTAATGGAAAAAAAAAACGAATGTTATACATGTTATAAATGTTGGAAACATAATTTTTCAAGTTTCCTGAAAAATTATTGCAATAAGTAAACATTTTTGCGTAAATTAAGTAGCATTGGCTCTGTTAAGAGTGCCAACTACAAAAAAATAAATTTCTTTTCATTCATTAAAAGATTTTAGGTTTAAACACTCATAAAAGTTCAATTTATTTATTTTTAACTAATTAATTTATTTTTTAATGTATTTATTTATTGAATGAATGGATTAAGGAACGTATCTGTTAATTGCTCAAACTGATTTTCTTTTTTGCTTTCAAGTCACAGAAATATTATTCACACATAATTTTAATTTTAAATTAATAACTTAGGCTCAAGTTTATTCGGATAATGGCTTTGTGAAAAAAAATATCGATGGTTAAATCCTTTATTTTATATATTAATTATTTGTTGCTTGTAAACTGAAGTTGTATTTTAATGTAAAGGTTTTCGATTGGGTAAATTTTTAACCGCTTAAAATTTTAAACTTACTTATCACCCCAGACAATATTTAAATTTTAGAAAAATGTGTGTGCATCATTAATTGTTTAAACGAATAACCGCTAAGACAAAAATGTACGTTATTAATAATTATGTATTTGACCATCTATGTGTTTGGATTAAATTTGATCATATGAATTTTAAATAGTTATTTCTGTAAACGTGCATTTCGTCTCTATCTTTTTTTTTTTTTTTTTTTTAAATATATTTTCACCTAATTGCCGCTTGAGTGCAAAATTTAAGAAACGACATTTTTTTTAACTAAGGTTTAACGTAGTAATTTGGTCACATAACAGCCTACTTTGGTTTTAATAAACAGTAATTATAGAAATTTCTTTGAACTATTCAAAATATTTAATAATAATATTACATTACCTTCCTTTAAAAAAACATTTTGTCCCCACGAAAAATAATATATATTTTTTTAGGTAATTCTTTTAGTAATTTTTTTATCATATCTTTTATGGATTTTTTTAACAATACCCTTGGTACAGTAGCCATGGCTATATTTGGAAAAATAAGATTATTGTAAAACAGTTTTTATTTATTATATTAATTCAGAATATTTCTGCTTAGAATTTAAGTTTTTATCCTTCATTTTATTTATTTATTTATTTTGTGAAATATGCGAAAATTGTGTGACAAATATGAGCAAGAGAAATTAATGTGTGTTTTTAACATTTTAATATTAGTGCAGATTTTCTAAATGTGTTTTCAGTTATTATTGTACTTTTGTTTGTTTTTTGTTTATTTACATAAAAATAATATTCTATTTAGTTCAAATTTAAGGGAAATATATTAGGGGGGAGGAGTATCATCATTACGATGCACAGAATTTCGACCTGTTTTCTAATCTAACCTTCTGGGGAATATTTTGAAGATCAAAAACCTAAATTCGATAAAAAATGTGTTTATTAAGGGGAAGTATGTTTACGTTTTCATATTTGATTTTATTGCTCACGTTACTGTATGTACTAATTTTTCAGCTTATTTCTATGGGTTTAAAGAAAAATAAAGTAACTTACAATTTTATCGTAATATTTTGTAATTTAAAATAAAAGATTTAACGTTTTCCTATCGAACCATTAAAATTGTAATAATGCATGATTATCTGATACTAATAATTAGGATTATCAAAATTAATTCTTTTTCTAATTTGCTTGATGGGTTCCTACCACCTTCAGACTTAAGTGTATAAAATGAACAAACAAGAATTAAAGATAAGAATTTTTAATTTAAATATACAAACTTTTTATTAAACATATAATTCTTTTGAATAGTTCCAAGTCTACAATACGATTTTTAAAAAAAGTTTTATTATCCTAAAAAAGAAGAAAAAATGCGAAACGAAACTGAAATGTCTAGACTTTAACTGCCTTTATTTTCCTTTTAAAAATTTCAAGCACAATGCCGGAAAAATATGTACATAGTGGTTTCCATTTTCTCTAACTACTTTAATATTAATTATTAACAATATTATTAAAGAAGGTTTTTCCTGAATTGTCACTTATAATCACCCGAGTTTAGAATATCGATGGAATATCACAAGGATTTAATTTTTTATCTCTCTTAGCTAACTTATTTTTGCACTATTATGAAAGGAAAAAAAAATATACTCTTAATATTAAATTTAGTTTTAGATTTATTGATGATGTAATTATCTTTAATTTTCAAGGTTATACAATTTTATTAAATAATATTTACCCCGAAGAATTCATCTTGATTCGTAATCATGATGATAATATTAATTTTAATTTTTTAGATTTGGGTATTATAGAAGAAGAAAATATCTGCTTTGTTGATTTGAACGATAACAGAAATGATTTCAATTTTAATATAAATAAACAAATTTCTTAGAATTCTAATATTTCTAAAAATATCTATTTAAATACCATTTTTAATCAAATTAATAGAATTAAAAGAACATGTAGTAATGTTTATTTATTAAAAAAAAAGTTTTTTTTTTTTTTTTTTTTTTTTTTTTTTAAAGTGGCAAACTCTTTAAAAATTTGATAAAAAACAATGGATACCCAACTTAAGTAATAATATTCTATGTGAAATTATTGAGTTAATTGTATGTCATTATAAATAAGTTTATTCAAAACTTCTTGGTTAATTTATATAATTTTATAATTTATATAATGTGCAAATCCATTTCGGGCAATTTCATAGCTAAAAATATGTGCAAAGCGGCAAATCATGTTCCTTTCCCTGTTATATAAATGTTATTTTTCTAAAATCATTAAAATTGTATGACTAAATATCAACCTTAATTATCATAAACTTCTTTAATTATCCAGTATAATATCACCTTGCGCACATCCATTTTCAAGCCAATCTTTGGTAACTAACAAATTAAACGCGCTTCAGTAAGAACGCGCTTTAAAACAAATCCCTCTATTTACGCTTTTACCTCAATTTGCGTTTCTGTTTTTATATTTTACAATCTGACAATTTTATTACGGAAATATTTTAAATCATTCTTTCAAAATTTTCCCGTACATGTAAGTTCATTTGAATTAGCTACTCGCTTTATAGATTTTGTTGTGTGTTTTGTTCAGTTTTTTCTTTACATTTCATTTTCTGCTTTTTGCGTGATATTTATTACTTAATGTGTTCTATTTTGTTTCAAAAAATTTTTTTGAGTGTTCCTCGCACTATTGTATTGATCCTGCAATATTTTTTGTATCAAATAATGTATTATTGTCACTATTTAATCAAGAGTTTCGTATGTAATTATGTGTAGATGCTTTTTTGTTATTATTTATAAGTATGTAATGTTTGCAAAATTTAATTACATTAAGAGCGTCGTTTTTTTTCCCAATGAATTGTAAATAAATTAACTAAATTGATTATTTGGTTCATTTATTTTTAGAAACATCCTGCAATATTCTTTGCATGAAAGAATGTATTATTGTCAATATTTAATCAAGAGTTTCGTATATAATTATGAGTAGATAATGTTTTTAATTTATTATCTGCTAGTATGTAATGTTTGCCAAATTTAGTTATATTAAGAGCATCGTTTTCTTTAATGAATTGTAAATAAATTAACTAAATTGATTACTTGGATCAATTATTTTTAGAAACTTCTTGCAATATTTATCGTATCGTTGTTGTTGTTGTTAATTTACGTCGCACCAGAGCTGCACAATGGGCTATTGGCGACGGTCTGGGAAACATCCCGGAGGATGATACGAAGACATGCCATCACAATTTTGATCCTCTGCGGAGGGAATGGCACCCCCGCTTTGGTAGCCCGACGACCTGCGTGCGAAGTCGAGCACTTTACTGTAGCACAGTTTAACGAGGATCCAATACCGCACACCCTCGGTCCCTACGCAGACTGATCCAAGTGGTCACCCACCCGCACACTGACCGCCGCCAGTGATGCTTGACTTCGGTGATCTGCTGGGAACCGTGTCTTATCGATCAGTCCACTGCGGGACTTATTTATCGTATCAAATAATGTATTATTGTCATTATATAATCTAGAGTATGTAATTATGAGCAGACATTTTTATTATTATAACTTAGTATAATATGGTTGTCAAACTTATCTGACCTACATTGAAAGCGTATTGTTTCTAATGACTTGTAAATAATAAATATATCAAAATGAATAATTTAATAACAATTATTTAATTTATAATTGCCATAACAAAACGTAATTATTTACTCTGTGATCTTTAATAAATTTATAATATCACGATAATTTTACTGCTTTGATGATAATAAAACATAATTACTCTTAAAAAATCAACTTCTTTCAGTTTTAATTTTCAGCATCCAGTTATGTTACGGTTTTCTTTAACTCAGAGCAACATTTGTGTGCGCGTATTTTTGTTCAAAATTATATTTGTAACACTTTATAATATTTTTTTGCTTATATAAATGAATTTTTAGCATTTTATTGATACAAACACAATATATATATATATATATATATATATATATATATATATATATATATATATATATATATATATATATATATACATGTGTGTGTGAAACAATAGAGAATAAAAATATCTTAAAAAGGGCGCCGATAGGAGGATTGCCATAGGCGCCATTTTCTCTAGATACGCCTCTGATAAGTAATAAGTAATCAAATACATAGTTTGCAAGAATTTCAAAACACAATGAAGCCAAATGGCTTGAAAATACAACGGAAACAGTAACCCGGAAATTTAGGCAGTCCCGAGCTTGCAGCGTGCCCTAGTGTAGAAAACACCATCCATATCATGAAATATTGAAACTAGTTCCAACCTATCTTCGCTAAACAGAGGGGTTTTTCTTCTCTCTCTCTCGAGGACGATGAGAGGTGCGTAAATCGTATGCAGTGAGAATGGGTTGGCAGGTTTAAGTTTGTTGTGCTCATCATGCAGAAACAGAACGCAGGAAACGTACTAAGTAAATAAACTAAGCAAATCAAAATAGAAAGTGATGTTGTTTACTCTTTGGACATGGTTATAAAATTCTTAATATGATGCTAAATTACTGTCTCTTGTCAAGAAGTCAATTTTAATGAACTGAAAACTGATTTTTTTTATGAATTAAAAAAAAAACAAAATTATGTTATTTTCAATGTAATTTTTTTTACAAATTGTTTATTCTTAACTGTGAAATCGAAGAATTGCTTATAAAATATCAGCTTCAGTGAAAGTTAATTGTATTGAATTTATGTAAATTCCTTTGGTTAGCACTTTAATATTTTGTTAACATTTTGTTCTGATAGATATAGAATTTATTTCAAAGACTTAAACTTTGAAAACACCGTTTGAATTTGAACGCAAAGCTTTTTGTTAACGTATAAAAAAGAAAGTGATCAATTTTTTTTCGATCATATTGAGTTTTACAAATTGTTCTTACCTTTATTTTTCGGGATCTAGATTTCAAAATTCAATCAAGAATGGCATTTCGTCTACTAGTTGCACTGTGAAATGTGACTGAACTATTTGGTGTAAAGGAAATTTGGTTTATGACAAGGTAATGAAAAAGCATTTATGATTTCAGGTATTATTGTATAATATCAGGAACTTTGTTATAATTCTAAAACTTTAAACAGATCATTGCCCAAACTTTTCAAAGTAGCATCACCTTTACAAAATTTGAAATTGTCTCATGGCACTCCAGTCTTATATTATTTGGAATATCATATTTATTCTATACATCTAATGTAATAATTATAAAACAAATATTATGGAAGTAAGTAATTTCAAATTGGGGAAGAAAGTTTAATAAAACTACTGGCATTTATTTCTTTTTCAGTTTTCATTTCTAAATTCTTAGAACAGCTAGCTTTGCTCAGTAGTAAAGTAGTTTTCATTGTTTTGACTTTTTGTTCATAGTAATTATATCTTATTTGTATCCAAAACTCTAATAGTATCATATTTTCTTATGAGCACCCAGGCAGCTTATACTGCCACAAGGATTCAAGGCAAGCTCTTCTGAATCTCTCAATAACCCCTGTTTTGGACACCCTAACTTTGTTTAACTTAGTTTGCTATGGGATCAAGTGTGGAAATGTAACAATGACTTAAGTAACTGAACAATTTCTATTAAATTGTTTATGTGGAAAGTAGATTGTTAATTGTTTTGAAGCAAATGAATTCTTTTTTATTATCAAGTGTATTTTTCCATTTTAGTTGTTTTTAGGATTATTCATTTATTATATTTGGTTGCCTTTTTTTTTTTTGTTTATTAATAGCTCAAAAATCTGCCTGTTCATAAAATTGTCTTTTTTTTTTTTTTTTTTAATACTTATTTTATATTTCTACAAGATTATAAGAATTTATTTTAAACATCCAATTTTCCATTACAGTTGCAAAAAAAAAAAAAAAAAAAAATAGAAATGCTGACACTTTAAAACATTCACTGAGAAAGGGTATCAATAACCAAACCATCCACAATGGATGGAAATTCTCATTTTGCAAAGTGTGCTTAATCAGGATGTTACACTACTGCATGGCATGAGTAAGGTTTTCCAAGTTTTTTTCCCATTTTGACCCATTAGTATTCAAGTGGTACATTTACATTACTGTAATGTAATGTACTACATTATTGTAATGGCACATAGTATATTTAGGATTTTTTCTATTCACTAAAATTTCTGAATACCAATAAATAATACCATAAACGTAGTGTTTTTCCCCATGACATTGAAAAAAAACTACTTATTTTGAATCAAATTTGAGTATAATTAAGAATTCACAATAAATCAAATATTTGATATATACAGTTAAATTTATAAAATTTAAGGGAATTGCCTACTTTAAAATAGTGTATGTGAGCTTTTCTATGAATGAGAAACTGAGTCGAAATAATAACAAGATTATGAAACAGGATCTTCACTTATGTTTATGGGATAATATTTAAATAGATTTGATATTGTAGGAAGTTTTAGCATTGAGGTATTTATTTAAGTTTGTACTTTACCATTTATTAGATTTTTCTACATTTTATAAATTCTAAAAGGTTGTTAGCCATAAATTAAACTAAGGAAATTAATATCACAATATTAGGAAAAGTGTAAGAGTTACCATGTTTTGAGTGTTATCTCTTGTTTTTTTATGTCTTTAGCTCTAGTTGAATCGATTTACCAATTTTATTGTATATAACACAAGTCATATTGTGAACAATACAAGTACAATAATAGTATAGGATGACATGTCTTTTAAGCTTAGGCATAAAAATAAATCGGAAATAGTAACCCAGAAAGCTTATTACAAATTTTAAATACTAGCGTTGCTAATGCATAGCTTTTTTTCAGTTCTCCATCTATATTGGTATGAAGAAAAGTTCACTAAGTAGTAATAGGTTATTGTTAATTATGTTCTGTATTTTTTAGTGCACTAGTTTTACTTTTATTTAATTATATACTATAACTAATGGAAATCTCATTTGGAATTTTAGGTTTTGGAAACTATGTGAAAAACTCCATAATTATAAAAAATTGTAGTGTTTCTCTTCTTCTTTTAATCAACAAGGGCTAAGATTCTAAAAGTATCCTTGCTATAGAGGTAGGACTTGCTCTGTATATGCAATAGGTTTTATTTCTCAATATGTAAAGTTTGAAATAAAAACACTTTGTTACAAATAATGAATGTAGGCTGTATTATTAATATTCTTATATATGCTAACATGTCAGTAATATATTTAAGCCAATTTGTGTTTTTGCAAGATTAATTTGAGTTGTTTTTGTGATTTATTTATAAACTAGTATATGATTGTTAGAACTTGTACAAATCATTTCATTGATTCATATTAATACTAATTAATATTTTATAAGTCCTTTCTAAAATTCTTTTCAAAAATATGTGTTATAGACAGATTATAAAGTTTAAATTTTCTTTATATTTGCAGTAATAATTTTTTATATTTTTTATGGTTTGGCTTGAAATTTATAAGATTTTTGTAATGTGTTATGAAGGGGGGGAATTAGAATTTAAGAAATGGTTAAAGTTGAGTTTGGAACTTCAGCCTTTGTTGTATTTAGTTGCAGTTTGCTATTGATAAGAAAGCATATAGATAAAAAAAGAAAGAAGAAAAAAAAATATGGTAGACATTTTTGTAAGAGCATTCATTGAAGACAGAATTATTTGGGAAACATTTTAAAATGCTTTCTTTCCATTATAATTTTTTTTAAAAATATAATTGAATTCCTTATCTTTTTTACACTTTACCTTTTTTTCAGTCTAAAATTTTTGATGACATCAATTAAATTGTTTTTAACTTTCAAATTCATTTTAATAATAGCTATTTCTTTTGACTTGGTTATATCTTAGTTTGTATGTACTTTTTTGCTTATGCATTATTACAGATTTTTGAAATAGTTTCTAATATAACATACATCTTATTAACTTTTTATGTTTTATAATTTTATAAATAAATGTTTTTTTAAAAATAATTTTCAATAAAATTTACATAAACTTCTATATTTTTTTACTATTGAATACACAATTACTTTAAATTATATTAAATTAACTTTTAAATTTGCTTCACCCTTTAACTCTCAACCCTAAACTCAATTTGGAATCTGTTTTCTTTCCCATTAAGAAAACCAATTTTCCCAACACATTATTCAATGGAGCTATTTTGTAAGGTAACGACACCCTGTTAAAGGCTTAATGTAAGTGTCGTAGTTTTCTGAATTAATGTGGAAAAGTTATTGTTAATTTTAAGGTTTGAATTATTACTAATTTTTTTTATAATTTTCTTTTAGCTTTCCCAAAATCATTGAAAAGGATGAAGATACCATTTATTGCCATTAGTATATCTATGTTTATTTGCATGACAATTTTTGGCGTCATTGGTTATGCTTATGTCTTATGGAGTCAATACTGGAGAACTGCTTTAGAAAAGAAACAAATGATTTTGCACAGTGCTCGTTATATTCAGCAAACTGCTTTGCATCAAACACATGGTTCTAAAATAGAATTTTCGCAGTTGAGAGGGAATGCTTCTAATGAGGCTATGATGGATATATTAAGCAGTAAAATCCATACTTATAAAAATCAGCTGTTAGTTCAATTACGTAAAGCTCAATTAGCTGCTGGAAATGTATTATTTCATAAAGACAAGCATGAACATAATTTCTATAAAGTAAAATTTAAAAGGAAAAATGGAAGATATTCTAAAAAAAGTCAACACGAATTAATTTGTGATTTAAAAGAAAAAGTGACCATGAGAATGTTGGATAAAAATATTGAACCATTCAAAAAGTTAGGTTATGATAAATATTTTCCTTTGAAATCACTTTATGAAACTTTTCAAAAGCATAATACTTGTGCCATTGTATCAAGTGCTGGATCAATGTACAAATCGAAGTTAGGAAAAGAAATAGGTCTGTAACAATCGTTGAAAATTTATATAATTTTGTTCATTCAGTTCAACATAGGCTTGGTTTATTTAACTTTTTTTTGGGTATTTATGAGAAAATATGTAATTATTTTTTAAAGTGTCTTAAACAACATTTGCTTTACATAATGAATTGTAAAGTGATCAATAAATTTTCACATAACATATGAAAAATTCAAAGCTATGCATCTATTTTAAAACTATAGAGGAAGATTTGTTTCATTAAAAATTTCTGAGTCTGACATTTGATATTATTATTTGATTTTGTATTTTTTATGTAAAATAATTTTTAAATATATATTCATTTGCAAAATACAATTTTACATCAAATTTTTTTTTTTAAATTTAATTTTAATTCTACCTAAAATTTATTTTAAGTGTAATAAGTTTTAAAATTTTTTTTAATGAATAAACAAAACTCTTGATTTCCTTACAAGCTGTATGTACTGTCTTAAATATGCCCTTAATAATAAAATAATAGTAAGCCTTCACTAATCTTCACATGCTTGTTTTGAAATATTATTGATACTGAATGTATAATTTAGTGATTGGTATTATTTATTCAATATTTTCTATGATTCAAAAATTTGCACAAAAGCATTTTTATTGTTAATAAAAAAAAGGACCTAAAAATAGACTTGGTATCAACCTCTGTTTATGTTTAGTAGCTAGCTAAAATGTCTATCAATAAGAAAAACGAAAGAGGAGATGAGGCAAATTGAATCATTTCAATTATTTAAAAAGAGACTTAGCTTGTGACTATTTCCATATAAACAGGGTGTGCAGCTATGCTAATGTGATAATTGAAGTTATTTCTGAAATGTTTGATCATTATCACTTTTCACAATATCTTAATAATTTTTAAATGAAAAATTTTCTTCTAAAATTGCAAAGAGAAGAAATTGCTTCTTTGATATGTATATTTATTTTTGTGAATAATTCTAGAAATGTTTTGAATTTTATGTATATTGAAAGTTGAAAAAAAAATTAAAAGTTATTTGGAGCAGACTGCATGCTTTTTTCAGTGCAAATTTTAATGTAAGTAAAATTTTCTTTTTACTTTTATTTAATATGAGAACCTCTAACAAAAAAAAAATGTAAATGCATATTCCTCATGTTTATAACTTAATGTTATAAAATGTAGAACAGTGTTTGGTAACAGCAGGCTTTCTAATTTTTTTTAAAAAGAACTATTTTTATAATTTTTTCTTTTAACATTATTTTAGTTTTGCATGAATGTTGTTAAAATCCCTTTCTCTCCCCATAGGTGCTTTTTTAATTTTTGAGCAATTCCTTTGTTTATCCAACTATATTTTGAAATCTGTCTGCCTGACGTAGTGCTTGCTGTATCACTTCTGTGTATCTATATTGTTTGGAAACTGAACAGCCTGGGTCAGTTATTGGCATGTTGACCTCTGAATTGTAATTATTATATTAGAGATAGATAAATTTATGTTTTTTTTTCTTGAAATGTGTCATCTATTCAACAAGGAAATAATTTGGCCTCATTTGACTTTTTTGCTCTTTCAGATTCGCATGATATTGTTTTACGTTTTAATAGTGCTCCAACCGAAGGCTTTGAAGAAGATGTTGGATCAAAAACAACTATAAGATTTTTAAATTCTCAAGTTGTTTCAAAACCAGAGTTTGATTTTTTGAATTCTCCTCTGTATCAAAATATAACTTTGATTGTGTGGGATCCTTCAAAATATCATGGCTCTCTTGAAGAGGTATAACATACTGTTAAGTATAAATTTTATTGAAAAATATATCAATTTTGAAAATTGGGGTTTTTGTGATAAATGCAGTTTTTTTAAAAAATTATATTCTCTCTTTTATTTTTTCCATTACTGAGAATATATGTTTTTAAGTGTTTAAAATCTTTACCTATCATTATTATATGATATCTACACATTTTCCTGTTATATGTTTATTATCATATTTTAAAGGTTTCATAATAATTATCTTTCTCCATCAGCCTATTTTGTTGTGAAATGCGTGTCTCGTTTTATTTAAGGGTTGAATTTTTTAATATTATACTGCTTCATTCTTCATTCTACATTTCTCAGTTTTAAGCAAAAGAGAGGGATAAGGTGGATAATTGGTTATTACTTGATTAAACTTATGCTGCAAAGAACTTTTTGGGGTCTTGTTTTTGTATCGTATTCTCACAAATATCGTTAAATATAGGGTAATTTTTTAGAAAATAATATATGAATTTAAGTACAGTGTAATAAGTGAAAATTGCCTCATTTGTCCGACTCATCGTCTAACATGCATCAAAAAAGGATACATTTATAAAAATTTTTACAAGTCAGATATTTTTTATCAGCCTCAACTAATGTTATTCTCTTTAAAACCGTACCATAATTTAGTGTAACAATCAAAACAAACATTTAATCACATAGTTTCTTTTCAGCTAGTATACTCCATATTGGTGTAACTGTATACTGTCCATATCCCAGATTTCATTGATACAAAAGTGTATTTCTTAATTAATCCCAAAGAATAAAAAGATTAATAGAAAACATTTCTTTAAACAATATAAAGAATGTAAAATATTGAAAATGTTTAAACTTTGCATTGAAATTTTAGAAACATGTAAAATCATGTTATTTGATTGAAAACATGGTAAAAGGAATTATTATATGTTTTAAAGTTAAATTATTTCACATAAAAAGAAAAACCTTTTGTGAGATAAAGTTATTTACTAAAGTTATTTTTATCTTGTATGGAATAAAAATGGTATTTAACTAGAAATAAAATGCTCACTACCTGTCAAATATTTTTAAATTTTAATTTGTCTTTAGTTATTATTTTTTCATTTTTTAATATCTATCCTTTTATCTCAAGATTTGTGTAACAGTTTAAGGACTTTATTATTAAACATGCTGTTTGAAATTTATTTAAATTTAAAAAAAAGCATCCTTACTGAAGTAAATTTTATTTTAAATAGTGATTATTAAATGTTGCTAATTTAGAATTGTTTTAAAATTAAAAAAAAGTTTTTCACCTTATATCTTTTTTATTTCTTTTGTAATATTTTAAAGCATAATTTATTACATGGAGCAGAATTTCTTAAACTGTGGTTCATAACCCCACTTGGAGTCGTGGGACCTGCAGCAAAGGTCGCCAGAAATTTTAACAATTTTGATTTTTCTTTAACTTATTATTATAACTGTACAATTACTGAATATTTTTATGTAATACAAAAAGATGAGACAATACAGACAAAAGAAATTTTTTTTAAATGTTTCAGCACATTTTTTAAGCATGTTAATTTCACTTGCTTTTCGAGTGATGCTGTCAGTTTGCATGTTCATTCTAGGCTATCTTTGCTGGTTGTAATTATTTCTCACCATCTATCGATTACGTTTTACAGAGGGAAATACATAGTGATAAACAAAGTAGAAACTTCTAAAAAGAATAAGCTTCAATTTGATGACTATGAAAAGATGAAATAAAGTTCAGATGATTTACAATGAAACGTTAACGAAACATGATACCCTACTCATGGAGACATGTGCCACAGCGCAGGCTCTACTTCTGCAGAATAATGTCACACGGTAATAAAATTTAGGAAAACATAATGAGAGCAAAGATATTTGTTAAGTCTCAACCTTTTAATTATCAAGATTTAGCATCATTGACCAATTAAACACTGATGAGCAATTTACATAAATTAAAGTACAAGTAACTAGAAAGTTGAGTAGCAACTAGATTCTAGCATGAGAATAATATTACCATATAAGTTTCATGATATTACCACTCCTGTTGAATGCCGAACATCAAACTTTTCTGATGTCATCCTGTGGCTTAACTAGAGAGGTGAAATAAGCATAGATTCAGTTGATTTGATGCAATTATCACTTGTAGTAAAAGCAATCTTAGACTTCAACCAGTGCATTCAGTCACTCAAATGTGCCATTAAAACCCCAAGAACTTCCTGAGTAGTTAAATTATTCTGGGTTGAAAAATGATTTTAATGCAAAGTCCTTTAAAGTTTTTTGGCTTAGAGTTACAAGAGAATTTCTAATGAATTTTGAAACAGAAATGTTATAATTTCAATTACTTTTAGAATTTTGCTATATGTGATTTTTAAACATTGTTTTTAATCAATTAGAATATGTAGGTAATTAAATTAGCATATATTTTTTAATATTTTTAGTGGTACAAAAAGCCAGATTTTGATCTATTTTCTTCATATTGGCTGCATAGGCAGATTTATCCAGATCAACAGTTTTATATATTGCATCCTGATGCCTTATGGGCTGCTTGGGACTTCATCCAGTCAAATACTGCTGTTCACATTGAGCCAAACCCACCATCTTCAGGTTTTTTAGGTAATACAATGATTATCTTGTTTTATATTCCTTTAATTTACTTAAAAATTATTTAGTTTTTTTGTTTTCCCAAACTTTTTCCTTTTTTGTTAACCAAATACACTATGTCAAAAATTAGTCACTTCTGAAGAATGCAATGTTTTTTGTCTTAATTATAAGTAAATATTGTACAATCTAAGCAAATTAGTTTTTTTTTTAACAGTCCATCTGCTACAATAGAAATTTTAGGAAAATACTTTAAGGCTCTCAAAAAATGTAAAACTGAAAGAAGACTTTTTAATATTTTTTTTAAAAGCATATCGGATTCTATAAAAAAGAAATCTTAACAAAAGTTGCAATATCGCCTCTTTTATAAGATTCTTACAATTATTTCTATGTATATAAGTGTAGAGAAATACTTATTACAGAAGAAAAAATGACAATCTGTATCACAAACAAATAATGATATGATCTTAACAAGAAAAAAATATTAACCTTTAAGTTCTCCACCTGCGAGAAATCTTGTTAAAAAATGAAAATTTTAAATTTGTTTACAAAAAAAAACAAAACAAAACACATCAGCTTCTAGAATAGTATGCCGAATCATATTCCTAAGCCTTGTAAAATTTTGTGTAAGTTTTATTTCTTCTGATTTTAGCTTTTTTGCTGAAAAAATTTTTAAACTCATTTTAAGCACTGTTTTTTTTTTTTTTTTTTTTTTTTTTTAAAGTTTTTCAGGATATTTGATTAAATAAAATATAAAATGTATAGTAGACTCTCTGAAGTCTGCACAACTTGGGACCATAGGCTTTGCAGATTTTTTATAATTTATTTGTTTATAATTTAGCATTTTTTATTAAATTATTTAAGTTATCAGCAAATTAAAATTATTATGTTGCTTTTCAAACATAAATGCTAATGTAGTTTGTTTTATAGTTAGTATTAATTTTAATGATGTTTTTTCTAGTTAACAGTTAAAATTTTTTATTTAAAAACAAAATTGAATCTTTGTGTAAAGAAAAAATATTTTTCATCACAGATAAACCTTCACCTAAAGCATTGGCCCTGATCTTCTTAGTGTTTCAACACATTGTGAGTTTTGTCACTCTGGAAAATGCTCTAATTACTTTGGATAAGTTTGGATAATTTCTATTATTTTGCATACTGCACAATTAAAAACAAGTTTAACAATGTTTTAAGAGCACCTGGAATTTTAATAGAGCACAGTAAAAAAATGAATTAAAATGAAGTTTTAAAGAAACTGCATGTGATAATGAGGAAATAATAACTTCATTAAAAAGAATATAAAATAAAATATGAATATTACAGGGGAAGAGGTGAATAAAAAATTACCTGCTCTGCATTTTTGTCAAATACATGATTTAAGAAATGAGATTCTTAAACGGATGTTAATTAAGTCGAAATAATGAATTAAAAAGATATTTACCGCTTTTATTTTTTACCCAGTTGAAAAAGACAAAAAAATTAGGTAATGTGGACTTTTTCATTAATTTAAAAGAAAATTATGCATAAAAAGGGAGTGAATAATATTTAAAAAGAATTATTAAAACGAAATAGATTTCTTCTAACTGCAACTAGTAATAGTTTGTTTACATCCTAACATCATTGCTGATTTTAGGGTGTCTGCTGTATTTCCATGAGACTAGTTGTTTGTTAAATCTTGAAGTGCAGGAATTGCTATCTAAGTATGTTTTATCTCTCAGTTCTTACAGTTTTTTAACCAAATCAATGTTTAGCTCTCTTCCAAGCTCTGTAAATTAACTTTTTCTCATTGCTGTATTTCGAAAATCTTTTTATTTTATTTAGAAAAAAACAGCTGAAACTTTCCTTTGCATTATAAGCAGTTGGTGTTATGTGAGAAAGCAGATATGTAGCTAACAAATTTACTGTTTAAGGCAGTGAAATTATTAGTGTTAATGCAATTATAGCTTCAAATGACTTTTGCAGACAATTCCCACCATACATAATTTTTACTAACAGGTTAAGAGGAATTTTCATTCACTTTCAATAGCATGGCTGTCAAGTTAGGAAACAGTTTTCTAATTCAAGCCACAAAACTTTCCTTCTATCTCTCTGGGTACAGTTCTAACATTTCAAGACCTTACATAGTACACTTAATTTTTCTTTACATGTACATGCCCTCCAATTAGTATGGAATTTCATTAGTTTAAGAAAACATAATCAATTAATATTTTAAATAAGAATTAAAAGAATTTGTTCCCCACTATTTAGAAATAATTATTATGAATGATCAGATTGATAAATGATTGCTTTCTTACATTCAGATTAAAAAAAATTATAAATTATATTTGTTTTAAAACTTTTCATGTTAATTTAGTACCACTGGAAAATATTTCTGCAAACACCTCAAAAGTTGAATAATATGTATTTATAAAAATATTTGTTCATTTAGGATTAAGGTAAAATATAAAGTTTATTCCTTTAGAGAGAAAAAGAGAGATTAAGTGATTTCCTAAAAACAAATTATGAAAAAAATAAAAATTTATTTTGGACTTGAATCATTTTCATAACTTGAGTTAAAGTTTTGAAGCAGGAAAGTAAAATGCTTGTTAGTAATCAATCAATGCTATATTTTTTTTAATAAAAATTACCAAGTTAAAATACATATATTTTGTGATGACTATCAGTGTCTAAGCCAATGTTTGTTATGTCTCCTCTTAACTGTTTCTATTTTTTTATTATATTTGTTTAAAGTGTAGGTCTTTTTTTATTAAAGAAGGAAAGTTTGAACTTTTTTTTATGAATTCAAATAATTGAATTCGAATAGAAAACTGTATATTGACACAAAAATGTTTCCTTAATTATGATATTGAGAAGTTTGGTAGAGGTGTATTTAATTTTGTTATATAGTCATTTTAGTTAATTTTGTGATAAATTCCTACTTTCATAAAATTAAATTGTTCTTTTAGGTCTAACTCTCCTTTTAAACATGTGTAACATTGTTGATGTTTATGAATATGTTCCTTCCATGCGATTTACAAAACGTTGTCACTATTTTGATGTTCATGATGACATTGGCTGTACTTTAGGAGATTGGCATCCTCTCTCATCTGAAAAACTAATTACTTTGTCTTTAAATGAAGGATCTGATCGGGACATATTTGTGACTGGAAAAATTGTTCTAGCTGGATATAGATTGCAAAACTGTTAAGATATCGAGAATTCTTCCAAGTTGATTGATTATTTCTAAGTAAGTCTTTTAGCTTAAAGTTACAATAATTTGCGGTATTGATAAGTCTCTTGATATAGATATCTGAAACACTAAGAAGATTTCTGTAACTTTTTGATAAGTTAAATGAGACTTTAAAGTATGTACAGTGTGTCCAAAAAAACAGACCACATTGAATAACTTTTGATCTAATGATCAAATCTTCATTTTAGGATGCATTTTTAATAATTTGTGGGGGTGACCTCAAATGTGCAGTGCAAATATTAGTGTAGACAATATTGCACCCAAAACTGTATTTTTTCTGAATAAACAGACCTTTTTTCTGCAGATTCAGATTTCTAACCCCCAAAATATAGGGGATAGCTGCATTCTGGGAAATATGGTCCTAATTGTTTGGTCAGGAGAGCGATCCAAAGTTTGGACCTCTTAATGTTAATTCAACTTTTTGCATATTTCGCCATATCACGAGTATAAGCGAATTGAAAATTTTTTGCATACAATTATCAAATTTGTTTATCCAAAAATAATTCCAAAATTTAGCAAATATTTATTATTTTCTTAAATAATAGTCAAAAAAATTATACTAAATAATTTGAACAGTTACTGAGAAATCGAATTTTAAGCAAGTTTACAACCAATTTTGCTCAAATTTTGTATTTTGCCCTGTAAAATTACATGCTTTAAAATTATATAAAAAATTGTATACTTTACAATTCAATTTTTTTTTACTATTATTTAATAAAAAAGATAAATAAGTACTAAAATTTATTTTTTGCATGGAATTATCTTTTAATAAATTAATTTTATAATTGAGTGCAAAAAATCTTCAATTCACTTAAAACTTTGTACAGAAATGGCGAAATATGCAAAAAGTAAAATTAACATTAAGGGGTCCAAAAGTTGGATTGCTATTCTGACTAAACTATTAGGACCATATTTCCCAGACTGCAGTCCACCCATATATTTTGAGGTTTGGAAAACTGAATATGTTGAAAAAAAAGGTATGTTTATTCAGAGAAAGTACGTTTTTGGGTTTGATTTCGTAACTTAAAATATCGTCTGCACTAATTAATAGAAATTGATTGTTTTGAAATAAATAAATTACAGATTATTACTTTATAGTAACTGAATTTCATTTTATCCTATAAATCTCAAAAATAATTTATTAGGTACTAATGATATTATGAAAGTATAATATGTGTAGTTTGTATGTTAACAACATTATATACTAAAAAATTAAAATAGCTTAAAAAGTTTGAACTAAATTTTTAACTATTTTATATTTTATTGCAAATAACAAATGAAAAATATAATGTACAGACCAATTATTAATAAAATGTATTTGGAGAGTCTGCAATTGATATTTATTTCTTTTTTTGGAATTTTACAATTATTTCGAAATAAATAAGTCACAGTAGAAGATGCATTTGCTTGTTGAATGAGAACATTTTTCAAAGTTCTTAGCAATGCATCAGCCCTCAAAATGCTTCTTTATCTTGTTCTTTTTCTTCATCTAAAGATTCATAATTTTTTTCTAAAATGTCTGCAACTTTCTCTTCTGTATAAATAAGATTTTTTATTGGCATTTACTTAAACATGAAAATCAGAAGAATCCATTTTGAAAAAAAATATCCCTATTTATCCTGGTCTTTTTGTTAAATAAGTAATTTGCAAGCAAGGTTTTTGTTTTCTTGAAGCATTGCTAGTCATTGGAAAATCCACCAAGTCCCAAAGAAAGTTTTTGAACCCATCCATATCGCAGCACACTAAAACTGTTAAGTCTTCCTTTGCTTAATTTTTTTTTGTCTGCCAGAACATTTTTGATATTTAAAAAGCAAAGGTTCACCTCAAACTTTTTTCCGATGATTCCTTTATCTTTCTTTGAATTATCATGGCAAGTCATTGAAACACACAACATCAGTAATTTTCTTAGCATCATTGAAAAATTTGGAGGGAGAGAGACAAAATTTAAATAACATTTCCTGGCATGAGATTCTAACTTTTCGCAAAATTTATCATTTTCTAAACTTTAACAGAAAATTTCCAAGAAGAAAATAATGAAAGAAAATGCTACATTAAATGCCTATTTCTTTCTTAATATTTCTACACTATTTTGCTGTTTTACTTTATTACTATTCTTTTTTATCATGATTTATGTATAAAGCTTCACAGTTTGTCAATGTATACATATTGTAAAAAATAAATAAGTATGTAAATAAGTATTTTTTGTGCAAGTTAGTTTCACATACTTTTTATTTATTTTTTCATGATTTGACTTGATAGGTATTGTTCTGATTGTCCTTTTCCCTTTCTCATACTCGAAATTTATAAATATCACTTCATTCACTTGCATATCAGTGTTTACATATCAGTTTCCTTTTGTGTTAAGCAATAATCAGCTTAGAAATGTCATGATAAACATATAAAGTACTATATTAATTGATTATAAACTCTCAGAACCAGACATGTATTTTATGTAAAGTGATGTTTTACATTAAGTGATTTTACATTAATGCAGTTCTGTTCACAGTAATGTAGACTGTATGTATACATGAATTGTTCTCCAGAAAGAGTGACATTTCTGTTTCTTGCCTTTATTCAACACATTTTTCTTATGAGGAGTTTTTTAAATTAACCTTCAATTACTCAATTTTAACATATTAAATTTCTTACATCATAAATATTGCGACTAATAGCTTAATTTGAATGAGAAAAATGTCACTTCTGTTCTCTGTCTATAACCGTAGAGTAAGATATTTAAAACTAATATCAATCTAAGTACAAATGTGTATCCTTTTGTTGCTTAATGTGAAGTTAATTAGATATGCATAGCATTTTTCATTAACCTCTATATTTTCACAATTCATCAGAAATATTCTGTCTCTTAATTTATTTGTCATTATTGTCTCCTATTATAAATATTATTAAATTGTCCCTAAAGGACCTCATATTTGTATCAAATGAGAAGGAATTATTAATATGACTTCTAGTTTTTCATATATATGTAAAATATAGTTAATTTGCTGACTAGCGATTTTTGCATCCGAATCAGTCTAAAAGTAAGAATATTTTTATACACATACATCATTATTGTCCCCTCTATATGTTATCTAATTCTATATTTTATTTAGTCTATATTTTATCTTACTTTTATAATTAAGATTAATTTTATCATTTCAGACCATTCTACAAACTAATTTTCTTAAACTCATAATAAGGTTATTGACCCTCACCCCATTACTAAAGCAACAAGTTATTTTTCAACATTTTGTCACAGCTGTTCTCTAAAAATCATTTTATGGTTTGGTCATAAGTGACTCTTACAATAACAACATCAAATGATAATTTTTACTGATTTTTTTTACATAACATATTTTTAAAATAAAAAAAGATAAAAATAAAATTAAAATAGTTTTGTACTTTCTTTATTTATATTTTCAACCAATACTCTTAGTTTATTCTATTAGGAATATATGTATTATTATGTATGTTTGTGGTGTTGAGGTATGAGTTGATTTGCATGTGTTCCAACTAAAGTGTGCAACCATTTCAGTTTCTTCTAGACATAACTCGAAAAGTTCTAATAATTATAATGATGAGATAAAGGTTGTAACAGGAGTTACTGTGATGCATAATGATTTCTAGTATTCAAGACTAATTAAAACATTTTAGGATATAATAATAAATTTTATTAGTAGGTCTGGTCTGGCAAGGTATTTTATTGGCCTTCAGAGCCAGACAAATAAGTGCCTAGAAATGAAGTTTTATCTAAAATTATTGTACCACCATACTAAATCTAGGTCAAGCCTTTCAAGATAGAATTTTTTTTAAAAATTAATGCAAATTCTTTATTTTATACTTGAAACTACAACAAGATATAATAAATATTTGAATAAATTGAAAATCATACTTTAATTAAATCTGAACTTTAATGCAATTAGCCTCTCATGTTTTGTTTTTCCATCTGTTACTAAACTTCATCAAACCAAATTAAAATTCTGATCTAGGTTTTTTGAAAGCAAAAGAAACTTTATTATTTTGAGGAAGTTTTTTTTTATGCTAGGCATTTATTAACTGGAGTATCTTGGTATATATAAATAATAGTGAACTTTAAATATGAATCATTGTAATATTAGGGCACTTGTCAAATTTAGCAAAATTTTATTTTTACAGAATTTGAGAACAGAAAAAATTTATTTTAACAAAAAGTAAATTGTTGATAAATATAAACAAGCTATTATCAATCTTACTAATTTAAATATGTTATCAAAAATGCTATGAACTAAGCACATTGAATTACCTACATAGAAAATAAATAATTAAAAATATTAAATAAACAGATTTGATTTTTTATGCCAAAAACTTTGAATACTGAAATATGAAATGTGCATGAAATTATTAATGTGAACTTGTGGAACTATCACATTTGACTTCTCACATTCTAGTTCAGAAATTTAACAGTTTAACATATGAAGTTTTCAGTTAATGGGTAATTTTACACAGACTTAATGTAAATCCTTCTTTTTGTAAATAGTTGTTGTTTTTTACCCACTTTTGAAGCTTTGTTCATCATCCTAGAAATCAGTCTCTGGGGAAAGATAATCACTTATTTTCCAAAGAACTGAAGTAGGATTTTCAGTTGTTTTATCTTGTCCAGAAGAATCACTTTAAACTATAGAGGCTAGTGTTTTGACTAGCTGAAATTTATAAATCACAACAGGAGTTGTATATTTTCTCCTTTTAAAGACGGCTTGTTTCATCATCAATTCGTATAACAGTGTTATTGTTTCTAATTAATAAACCTCCAAAATGTGTTGAAGCTTCTGTGCTTGTACTTGTGTTTGTCCTATGTGATATTGATTGACAATCAAACCACCATACTGATGTTGACCTTGGGTAAGAAGGACTGCCAGAATCCACCTGAAATCATTCAAACTCTTAGAATTTCAAATAAATTTTTTTCCAATTTTTTTAAAAACAGTAATTGTAAATAAAACATTCCCTTTAAGAACTGCATATTATCTAATAATTCAACTGGAAATAGAATACTTGTTTTGAGTTTGTGATAAGAATACTGGTATCTTTTGGAACTAAAGCTTTTAAAGCAACTTAATTTTTTTCCATAAACTAATTTTTTTTAGTTATAACCTTTCTTTTCATGTATGAAAAGAAAGGTGAACTGAATGCTATTAAGCAGTACAGCAATACAATTGTGCTCATTTATCAAATTCTAAGCTTCTCTTGAAAGCATACTTTATTATGCTCTTAACATTTTTTAATGTTAACCATTTTTATAGTGTTGGTAAATATGCATTTAAACAATTTGCTAAGCCTTTTTGTATTAAATCTGGGGCATGATATTTAATAAAAGTAACAATATTTAAACATTAGCCCATAATATGTAGTAACAAAATTTGATAAAAACCTTTTCCTAGCATGAATGAATGAATCCACTAAATTTATTTTACAAGGTGAGATATCTATTGAATGTATCTATAAAATAACAAATACAATCTTAGTGTTAGTTTAGATGATGCATTTTATTAAATTTGTGTTCCACGATTTTAGGGGATTTAACTAAATATTATGTTCAACAATTCAATAAAACCATTAAAAAGTATAAATTACAATAAAAAATTTCTCGTGTGACTTCACCTAGGTAATTGCAAAAAACTTAATGATAGTGAACATTAATCCAATGAAATACTAAATTTTTATGAGGATTCTTTAATACTTGATGTACTTTTATAACTGTTTGTAAGCAAATTGTATTTGTATTGTTAACGCATAATTTAATATCTTGTGAGTAGTTTTTTTGTCAATGTCTAACCTTCCAAGTGTTGAGTCTCTGGGTAAAATGGTGCCCAATTTTTCTGCTGTGCATTATTTTCCCGCTCAATAACATAGATAAACCAGTTTAATGATTCAGGAAAGCCTGCGTCTGACAGTTTGAAAAAAGCCCGGACTAACACTCAGAGGATTAACTTAAGGTGACCAAGTAAATTCTATATTTTAACAAGCCTTACTTTTTTAAATAGAAAGCTAGTCTTTTTCAGTTAGACTAATTTGATACTTACTTCAAATGATATATCATTGAATCTGTAGTATTTGTCACCTTTGAAAAAATATGTTTTACTATTTTCCCACTGAAATGCAGCATCAATATTATTTGGCAGACCTTTCCAGTTGCTAACTGGCTTAGGATATTTGCTGCTTACAGGAGGGTCGCTATTACTATCATAACGCCAATATTTGTCTCCTGACAAGAAAAAAAAATTAATGTCATTTTATACAACTAGCACATTAATTGTTTTTAATTCAAATCCATCAATACAAATAAAGTTCTAATCTTAATAAGTTAACTAAAATTTTTGTTCTTTTTTCTTGTAATTTATTTACATTTTACACAATCTGATATTGTTTTTCTTACTGTTTCTCACTACCAATTTTTTTTACTAAAAGTTAGTGAAATTACGATCAAAGGTAGTGAATCACTAAAATTTCAACTTGATAAGCATGCTTGCAAAATTTTTCATATGCTGTTATTATCTTTACTTTATACATTTGTATTAATTGCTTGAACAATTATATTGAAACTTTACATAGAAGTATGCTACAGGTCTAAGATAAAAAGTGTTCTTCAAAATGAAAAAAAAAATGTTAGCCTGTTTTAAAGAAATTTGAAAAAACATTGATGATTTTATTCACAAGGATATTAGTTTATTATTTTCCCATTTCCTTAATTTTTGAACCCTCCTACTTTTAGTAAAATTATCCCTTAGAAGTTTTCAAACAGAAGACAGGATATAAGTTTACAATAAAACAAAAAATATTGGTCTGATAGGTAAATTAAATGTCTTTAATGTCTGTGATAGACAATTTTTGATAATAATTGAATCCTAAATAACTAAAATAAACTTTTTTTTTAAAGGAATGACAGTGTAAGATCATTATATTTTTCTATGGTATTGAAGTGAAGATAACCAAGAAAGTATGTTTACCAAACTTAGCTAATTATAATACCTGAGCCTACAAATTGATACAAAGTAAACTGAACATTAAATATATGGTATATATAAATTTATTGATAAAAAATCGTAAACTGAAAAAATTAGCTACGCCCCTGTCTATAATTTAACAATAACCCTAAAAAAGTTTTCACTTTTAAATTATCAAAATAATATTCAAGAAAATAAAATTTGGTTATAAGTAACGCACCAAGAAAGCAAAATATGAGTGTTTAAAATAACTTAACCAACTATGTTGTTAAGATAAGGAGGAATTAAAAAATGATATACATGTCAGGTTTTCAGCAGAACAGTACTAACTAAAGAAATGGAACTAGTAACATAAGCAGTTACTGCTAACTGACACACCATTATTTGTCAACTGGAAACCATTCGTGAAGTAAGATTGGTGCACAAATTTAAAAAACTTTCATCAGATTTCACTTCATTAAGAAATAAATAAGATTACAACAAGAAACTTTTTTTCATGTTCAAGATGTTGAATGTTTTAAGCATTTTAAAAATTTGCAGTTTGTCATGACGAAATTATCTCAATCTACTGACATTATTAGTTAAATTACACATTGTCCAAACGGAATCATACTTTTTTTACTATTCTTAGTTGTCTTACACATCACATTGCTAGACGGTGATGTCATCAACTGCAATGTCAGAGTTACTCATTTGCAATTTTTTTTCTCTTTGTAAATTTTGTGCAGTTTATTTTTAAGATAACAATTTTTAAAGTTGATACCTTCTTTAATCAAGAAATTATGCTTCTTTTACTGCTATTGCTATATTATTTTTTTATGCTAATGTTGTTATTCATTGTTGCTACACTTATATTTTCTACGGTTTTACTGTTGCTATTCAAGTACATCATGTTGTACTGTGTGGCAAAAAAAAATTTTATTAATTAAAAAAATAAATAATAAATAAATAAAACGTAAATAACATAAATAAAAAATAATGAAAAAATAAAAAAAATTGGAGCACTCTGAATAACTTTTGATCTAATAATGGAATTTTCATGAACTAGGACTCAAACTTAATGGTTCATGAGGGTGACCATTAAGTTATTTAATGCAGATGATGCTTTAAGTTACAGAATCAGACACAAAATGTACTTTCTCTGAAGTAACATACTTTTTATCAACGGATTTGGATTCCTGACTCTTAAAATATGGGGAATAGCTGCCATCTGAAAAATATATACAACTTTTTTTATATATAAAAATCCAATTTCTCAGGAATTATTTGACTGATTTTGTTAAAATTTTGTATTTTGCCATATAAAATTACATTCTTTAAAATGTAAATTTCATGTAATTCAAATTTTTTTGACTATTATTAAATAAAATATTATAAAGTAATAAATAATTATTAAAAATTATATTTGTGTATGGAATCATCTGTGGATAAACAATTGTAAAAAATTTTCAAGTCACTTGAAAATTTCTTAAGATATAATGAAATACCTTAAAAGTAAAATGAACATTAAGGGGTCCAAACTTTTGTGCAGTTTCCTGACCAAACTATTGGGACCATATTTTTCAGGTTGTGGCTACCCCTCATATTTTAAGGGTCAGGAATCTAATTCCGTTGAAAAAAAATATGTTTATTCAGAGAAAGTGCATTTTTGTGTCTGATATCCTATTTTAAAATATAATCTGCCTAAATAATTAGCATAGTTGAGGTCACCCTCACGAACCATTAAGTTTGAGTCCTAGTGTGTGTAAATCTGATCAATAGACTAAAAGTTATTTAGGATTTTCTATTTTTTTCTGCACACTGTACATAACACAGTCCTATTCATTTTAGGATGATTGAAGTCTATGCAAAATTTATTTCTGACTATTTTTTCATAGTTTTACTCATCTCTGTGTTTGCATTGTTTCTGCCACATTTTGAATTTCTGACCTTAATCTACCTAGGCCTTAACAACATTATAAATGAATTACAACTTCTATGTGTCTATGTAGTTTCCATGAGTATATGAGTATGCCTTACATTTATTTTACTTCTGTCACAGAGGAATATGCAATCCTGCCTTATAAGCTATGTCAAAAGTGCTATTGTGAGGAATTTCTGTTAACACTTTTAAAATGTGACTAATTTATCTTCAAATGTTTAATAATATCTAAAAAATTTGAGAGTGATCCTCATATTGATTGATTTTTTGCTACTAAGTATTCTAATGTCAGAAGTGGAAAATGCTATATGACTCTTGCTAAAATTTAAACTCATTAATATTGATATTTATCTGACAATTTACATTTTAAGAGAAAAAAGTAATCCAATATTTACTTATTTTTTAATGCCAGTTGAAATGCTCCTCTTACATTGATCGAGTTAATTTTTTGATCTAATCACTCTTTTGTAAGGCTGTTATTTAATTTCAAAATTTGGGTTTTGTCATTTAAATGTACTAAATGAGTTAGAAGATGTAAAAATTTGTATACCTTACTACTCAAACTTATTTAAATTATTATTAAACTATAAATTATTAAAAAACAATTAATAATTATTAAAAATAATTTTTGTTCAGAATTCTCTTTGAATAAACAAGTTTTATCAATGCATGTAAAATTTTTTTGATTTGCATTGTTAGTTTTAGAAATATGGTCTAATAAGCAAAAAGTAAAAAGAACCACGCAATTTTTACTCTTCTTCTCTATTTAGACCAAATTTCCCAGATTGTATATATTTTTGTGGCAGATTTCATAGCTTAAATTATCACGAGTACTAATTAATTTAAATATCTTAAGTTGTTCAATTAAAACATTAAGATTGTATCTTAGTACCTGGAGTTCTAATAGCTTGATCAAAAATTATTCAGTGTGTTTCACTTTATTTGTTGATTGCGTATCAGTTGGTGGGTCAAACTTGATTCAACTGATAATTTGGTTTATTAACGTGTGTGTTATTTAAAAGCATGTGTTATTCAAAATTTGAATGCTCTTTATATTATTATCATTTTCCTAAGATTCTTAGCATGCATTAATACAAACATTTCAGTTTTAACTACAGAGATACATATTTTGCATGTGACATGAATATATATATACACACATAAGAACACTACACTATTATATAAATATGTAGTGAAAACGACTTACCTTTAAAGAAATATGTTTTACCATTACCACTCCATACAAAAGCTGCATCTAGCATATCTGGTATTCCTTCAAATCCTCGTGATAATAACTTTGGATAACCAGTATCCATTTCTTTGTTTGTGAACCTCCAATATCTTCCTCCCTATACATTGAAATTGTTGAGGAGTAATTTAAATTAAAGGAATATATAATTTCTTCAAACATATATATGTCCAAGGATAATTCATCTGATTTACTACACTTCTTTATACAAAGCTTGGTATAATGCAAAGCTCATTGTAATAAGCCTTAAGCAAATTCTGACTGAGTGTATCTTTGTGAAATTTAAATTCATCTAAAGGTATATGGAGTGATTTTAATAAGCCTGAAATTATCCAGCTGAAAAGAAAATACTGGAAAAATTTTCAATTAGCCTCTCACATTGCAAAATGAGAGTAACATATGCAAAGTGCTGGATCTCTGGATTAACCTACAACATATACAAAGCAAATAAGGTATTCAGTAGGAAGTATGTACATCAAAATCACCTTTTAAAACATACTTCTGGTGAACATGAAATTGCTGATAAATTTTTAGAGCTCTAAATGTATGAAATCCTGATCCTTTCACCACAGACTGGTCCTATACCACGACCTGACAAATTGTTGGTTAGATCTTTGAACTGACCCCCCTTTTTTAAACAGCTTAGGATATTATATATATAATTACTTTTCAAACTACTTTTAACTAATGTATCATCTAAACTTCCCACTTTAAGCAATTAATTCCCTTAGGCAATTACAATCTTTCCTCAGGAGATAAGCTCTTAGGTGCAGGCTTTCTGAAACATCCATTCCAGTTCTAGTTCCAATGTATAAAAATATTCAGAGATATATGAAAATATTTTAAGTACATTCTTCATTATTTTAATGAGACTTAGCAGTAATAACTGAAAACTAATATATAACTCTTTGTTTTGATTCCTGAAATCTTATTTGTTTGTTTCTGTTCAATTACTATTTTTTCCGATATAAATAGTGTTAATCTGCCATTTTCTTTGCAGGCATTTCCTTTTGTGTACTTAATTTACAAGATAACAGTGTGGATAACTTTGGTAAAAGTTATTCAGACTGATTATATGTGCCACAAAGTCTGAAATCAACCTGTGTGTGTGTATCCAGTATGCCAAAAAAAGAAAAAGACCTGTTAAAATGAATTGATGTACTTCTAAACATTTAATTTATTTCTTGTTTAAAATTATGATTTTAATAAAATCTTATGAAACTTAAAAACATTTTTTAGTTATTGTTTCTAATTCTTCCTTGTTTTCTATCTTTTAATTATTACTATTAATTAACTGTTTAGTAAATGTGTGCCTGTTTAAGTAAATAATTTTTAACTTTCCAAAATAATGAAATATATGTATGATATGGAAGCTTTTTTAGTTTTCCTCCTTTCATGATATGATAGAGCATTTCAAACAGTCTGTAGACCATTGCATATCATTGTAGTTAATATTGGCTGATATTGCAAAATAATGATTTCTAGACATGCTGCTTATTTAGACATTGAATTTATCATGTAAAACAGTTCCTAAAAAGGGATGAAGATCAGTAATTGTCATATGAGATCATATGTTTTATGATAGTTGCATCCTTAAAGAGAAGCACAGTTTTATATAAATAATATATATACATATATGTTAACATATTTCTTACCTTAAAAAAGTAAGTCTTTCCATTTGACCATGTTAAAGAGGCATCTAAATTTCCTTCAAGGCCATTCCAGTCATCTGTAATTTTTCGAGGATATCCATCAGCTATCGCATCTTTGAGAATTTTCCAATAAAACTCGCCTATAAGTAGATAATTTTTAATAAATTAAAAATTTGATTTTTGTGAAAATGTTTTTTTAACTCAATTTTAGCGAACTGAAATTGTGACAATTAAAATAATCTTTTAATTCTTGTATACTTAATCTTTTTATTCATTTTAGTTATATTAAAAATGTCTATCACTTATTTTTAATCCTTTCAAGACAATAGTACTCCTATAAAAGTTAGTAGATCTAGTTAAAGTATAATGAAATTTTTCCTTTTCTTTAAAAAGTATGGTAAACGTATTGTGAAATAAAATACGCGTGTAGTATTAGGCCTGTATAAATTTATTTATACAGGTATAAATTTATTTAAATTTCTGTGCAACTACAAATCTTTTATCTTTTGAATGTGGAATTATGTTTATGTATGAGTCAAAATTTCTGATATGCTACAGAAAAAAAGAAAAACTCTACCTAATAGAGTCAATTCTATCTCAAACCCATTTATCTCAAAAATTTCTGTGTTTCATAAATTTTCTACCATAACAATCGAAATTCAATGTATTTTACATGGTTATCTTGAAAACCCTTTTTTTTTTCAAATCCTCTGTATCTCGAATTTTGGAGGAGTGTGGGGTGGATAAAATTTGATGTTACTTCAGCAACAAAAGTTGCTGATAAACAAAAATTCCATGGATATTCCATGAATATTAAAAGTAAATTCACAAGAGTAGAAGAATACCCTAAAGTAAAAGAATTCATAGAAAAAAAATCATAGAATTAAATGTCAAAATTTCTTACGAAGAAATTTTGCAAGTAGATGATTTCTTGGCCTCTTGCAGAAATCTTGATTAATGTGAAGTTCGCCGATAATGTGAAACAGAGGAATGCTTTACAATTGGGGCGTCGTGAATTGAGCCCGTGAAAAAATTATCTCAAATCCACGTTTTATAACATCGTATTCAAAAGAATCGAAAAACCACATGGATTTATTAAAAATCAGCATGAACAGACCGTTTTTCTCACATATATGTACATAATGTATATTTCGGAGTGAATAATCAGGATCAAACAGTAATAGGGACGTAGATTTTTTATCCTGATTTCAAATAGGGCTGCAATTTGTAGGATTGAAAATCAGGAATCAACCCTGAACCATACATTCTTCAGATTTTTTTTCTTTACTTTTTGTGCTATTTTTATTTGAAGTATATTTTGTATGGGTTAGATCTCCAATGATTGAAGTATATTTTGTATGTGTTGAAGTATATTGTGATATTTAGAGTACTATTTTTGACCTATGGAGCTACTAAGGTTGCTGTTTTTGAATGTTAACTTCAAAGGAGGACTTGTAATTATAATGATAATACTTAATGTTTTCCAGTTAGTTCTAAGCTATTAAATTTTTTTATGCTCATTTATTAAACAAATTAAATTTCGAGAATCATTAAAAGAAGTTCGACAAAAACTTTAGTTCTTATGTGAAATGCTCAGCACTTTTCAGGGAAAATATTAAAAATAACATGTTGCAAGGTAATCATACTTCCGAAGATCTTTTCAATTTTATATGAAAATTCGTTGCTCACCGTACAGAGATAATATTAAAGCAATATTATTAAAAAATTTATTGACTTAAAGAAAGAAAAAAAAAAAAAAACGGTGTAGCTTTTTACAAAAACAAAAGTTGATTTGTATTTCTCACCTCATGAGCAAGTTTTTTATTTATTTATTTTTTTAATCTCGAGCTTTTGATTGGTTTAAGTATTAAAAAGCTTATGAAACTTGCGAATTGAAATAAAAATAAAGTGGATAAGAACATAGATATCAGAAAAAGTGAAAAAAAAAAGTAGGATTTATGAAGGGAAAAAAGAAAGAAACGTGTTTTTGTCTTCTACCGTACAAGTTTTCTATTCATGAGGTTATTAGTAAGGTATTTTTTTATGTTCATGAGTATTTTTGAGGTGTTTTTGTTGTGTATTATCTTTTTTTAGGGAGTTATATTTGTGTCTTTTTAAAAAAATCAAATGAATGTGATGAAAAAAAGCCTTAAAACCCCTCTCCAATGGCAACACTAGTTTGATTTTAGGAAAATCATATAAATGCATATGTTTTTTTTAGCTTACCTTTAAAAACATATGTACTTCCATTTTGAGTGCGAGTCACAGTATCTATTGAGGCATCTTGGCATAAATCTGGAGCATCACTGGTATCAGGTGGAGGGCCGGAAGGTTCTTCATCAGGTGGTGGAACAGGCTTTTCTTTTGAACCTATAATATTGTTGGTTTAAATTTTCACAAAATGTTTAAAGAAAAAGAATAACAAATAATATTTTATGAAGTAAAAGGGAATACTGGTGATTTATTCACTAGTGATAACGATGATTTATTAATTCAGAATAGATTACCATTACTGATTTGCCTTTTTTTCTTCTAAAGATGTGTCTATAAAATCAACTTTTTCCCAACTTACTAAACATATCTAATTTTCTACTTCCTTCCGTCCCGCAGTGGACTGATCGTTAAGACGCGGTTCCCAGCAGATCACCGAAGTGGAGCATCATTGGCTACGGTCACTGAGCGGGTGGGTGACCACTTGGATCAGTCTGCGTGGGGACCGAGGGTGTGCGGTATGGGTCCTCGTTAAACTGTGCTACCGTAAAGTGCTCGACTTCGCCCGCAGGTCGTCGGGCTACCGAAGCAGGGGTGCCCTCCCCTCCGCAGAGGATCAAAATTGTGATGGCATGTCTTCGGATCATCCTCCGGGATGTTTCCCAGACCGTCGCCAATAGCCCGTTGTGCAGCTCTAGTGCGACGTAAATTAACAACAACAACAACTTCCTTCCTCGTATAAACTAACTTGTTAGATATAAAATCTTTTTCTGTATTTGATAGCATAAATTTATGATGAAAATTAAATCTAATCTGAGTTACAAAAGAATTTTTAATTCTTAAGTTAAGCTTTAAATAGAAAAAATTTGTTCTGTCTTTGCACTTATTTTTTTTATTTTCATATTTAAGCAAGCGCATGATAATTAATTCTAATTGTCCTCTCGACAATAAAGCTGGAGAAAAGTAAGTTTTGGAATTCGTTTTTCCCCCCCTAAAGCTGGGTTTCCACCGATCGCAACGGCAACGTAGATCAAAATCTGTTGCTGCGTTGCTTCCTATCTGTTGCCAAAGTTTTTCATACCGGTAATTGGCAACGACTCTGTTTCTTGTCTCGCGCATGCTCAGAAGACTTATCACGCGATACGGTTGCATCATCTCCTGTTTCATTTCATAATTCTTATTTTGTTTGAAAGCGCTAAAGTTCTATTTATTAAAATGGAAAGAGCAAATTTGAAAAAAGTTTATTTTTTAATATGCATTGTATATATTTTTTCATCTTATCTTAATTTTTTTTTTATTTTGTAAATTATATTACATATTTTAAACAGATTTTTTTATTATTAAACTAAACATTTACTTGAATGAAAGATTGTGTTTTGATCATATTATTAAAGATTTCAGCTAATACGAACCTTCTATTTCATTGTGATTTTTTTATAGGGTAATGAAGTTTTTATAAATCAGTTAGGTAAAAATTTTAAATGCTAGGAATAGAATGTAAGATATATGAACCTTTTTAATAATTCCATAATGGTAACAAATCATTACATAATTTAATATCTTTTTCTAAATATGATTCCATAAAGATAAGTGCAATAATTATTATTTTGAATGGAGAATTTACTTTATCTTTGATTTTTATTTACAAATTCGAAATCAGCTTATTGTCTTTCGCAATAGTTTTACAGATGAAATTATGTCTTATCATATACAGTTTAATTTTTGCTAGTACAGTGTTCGGTTCAACAATATCTGCAAGATAGTTCTTTCCACATTCTCTGGAGTGATCAGTTTCTCTTTCTTTTAACATAATGATATGCAGATTACATTTTTCTACCATTTTTTTTTTGGATTATCTGCTGCAAACCATTGATGATATAACCAAATACTTGCATAATCAATACGATTTACTCTTCACATAATCAAATATTTTGCAGACGACAAAAAAACACAATTTATTTTCTGGGTGAATCGCTCAATTTTTTTTAGTGCCAAAGCAGCTATTTAAATTTTAACTTAAAAAGTTAATTTAAATTTTAACTTACTCCTTTCAAAAAGACTGTCTCCTCAAATCCATCTTTGGGTCTTGTTAGACTGATATTTGATAATCCAATAATAAATGGATTTGAATAAAAACACTGTAGAAAAATTAGGTAAATAATTTTATGATTTTTTTCTTATTGCGTGAAAATAAAAGGAAAACACTGCTACAGTAATTAATAATTTGATTGTTAGAGAACCCATTCTACAGCAAAATAATCGTAATTGCTTAAATCAAAAAAATAGATGAGGTTATGCTTTGAAAGCCTGAGAACGAGAATTCCAATTGCTTAGAACACAAGTTTTAAAATATTCTGACACATTCCTTAAAAAAAATGTAGGTGAGCAAGCACACAATATTGTTTAAAGATCATGATAAATTTCAAATGCTTCTTCTATTTTACATTTTCATTAACTTATCGGATGAAACAAGTTAAAACAAATCTGATTTTAAATTTAAAGTAGTTTCAAAACACGATTTTTATTTCTTACAATTAATTATCTGAAATTTATAAAGATATTGCATTAATATATGACTAATGAAGTTTCGATCACTTATAAAAATGCGAAAGCTGTCGAGCGTTCTACGCCCTCTTCATGAGAACGGACTCTTCAATTTTATGAAGGAGCTCTTCATTTTTATGAAACGAAGACTTGTCTTAAACGAATTAATTTCATTTCAGTTTTGAGTACGAAAAATTGTAAGAAAAATCTGTATCCATAAAAATTATAAATTTACTTCTTATTGTTAAAAGTAAAATCCTCAGTATTACGTTTCGTGTTTTAATGTAATAGCAAAAATTTTTAATGCATCACAAATATTTTTGATATGACCAACTCAAAGATGACAAGTTTTATACTTCTTGTATAATTTCAAATCGAGTTTAATTATGAAAAATTGTCATTTAGTTATTAAACCAATAAATAATTTAAAAAATAAGTGTACATAGCCCACCATAACATGGTTTTTGGCAAAAATATTTTGCATTTTTCTGAATTTCAATAGGTACCTTCTTCCTGTAAGCTCTTCAGTTATAGACTGAGCTGGAGTAAACTAACCAGTGAAGGAACACTTAAGCTTCGCTTGCCTTTTAAAAAATCATATTAATTTCAAAATTCGTAATTTTAGTTAAATGACAGTGTCAACATATTTGTTACCAATTGCAAATTATGTAAAAAAATTGTAGAGAACTTACATAATATTGTTTCAAAGTTTTGGAGGTTCAAATAACAAGTAGTAAGAAGACCAAGTGAAGGAACAGCTCTTACCAGTAAATGAACACCCAGTAAAGGAACACTTAATTTTGGTTATTTTTTAATGCTCTTTATGAATTTATAAGCCATACAAGTATTTAAAAACAAGCCTATTCTTGAAATTATAACATATGAATATTTGGAAAATGGTAACTTTTTTTTTGTAATCATGAATTGAAAATTAAAGTGTCAACATATTAACACATACTGTTCATTCACTGGGAAATCTACGCCCAGTAAAGGAACATGCCTGTTCCCTCACTGGTTAGAAGTTGTTCTTCGTATTTTTGACATACTTTTGATGCGGAACATCATTAAAGGTACAAGAAAATTAAAGTTTATCTTTTATTTCAATTAACTTAGAAAAAAAAGCCAGTAAAGGAACACTTGCTCGTTCACTGGTTTTTCATCGTTTGGTGATCCAGTGAATAAACACCCCCTTATCTCAGTACTTTATTATGCTATGATGCTTAAAAAAAATTAAACGTAACTTCAGTAACTATATTTTGAATTCTTTTTCACACAGTGAGAAAAATAAAGCTATTACATGCAATTAATTCCATTTCAAACATATAAATACAAACACTCACCTTACAATTTTTTCAAAGAAACAAGGTGTTGCAGAGATAATAACAAATTCAAAATTTTTTCCAGAGAAGTCTATTTGACCAGGTAATCCGAAACATTGCTAGATGACTTCCTATTGTTTGGCAGTAAGCTATTGTTGCCAATCAATCTAAAGAAAAACTTTCAAATTCTTATTTTTAATCGACATATATGAAATGTTCCTTCACTGGGTAGTGTTCCTTCACTGGTTGGTTTACCCTATTTAGTTTTGTATTTGCGTTGCATTGTTTAAGCAGATCTAATTTCAAATTAATTGAAATATATTCTAAAAGAACACATTTCAATAATTTAGGGTGATAGAAAGTGAGTTTACAATTTGAAAAATGTAGCAGTGTAGCGGCTCATATTCATAATATTTATTTTAGGTTTCGTTTTAATCTTTGTTTACATACTGTTAGAAACTGTATAGCTTTATTTTTTTATCATTGGCAATAATGCAAAATTATTATGTGTTATAAAACGTCTTTAAATATAATATCGCACGTTCCTAAATCCGGTAGTAGTTTATACACATATATCTATAATTTTTACTAAACACTTTTAAATATTCCTTTTATTAAAAATTTACTTTAGATGAGTAATAAGCTTATAAAACCTGAAACTGCTTTTGAAAAAGAATGATCGTTATAATAGTAACACTTTTTGAAATATGGTTTTAAAATCGTATTATCGGATGCAAAAATGAGATTATTATTGAACGACAATTGGAGGTAGAAATTTCTAACTGAGGACTCACATCCAAAGTTGCTCATCCTTGCTCTTTATATCTTTGCTTTTTAGTTTTTAAAATGAAATCAAGCCATAAGATTTTAGTACATATAGAAAAAATACGTTAAGATACATATTAGGAAGATAAAAAGTCTTATACTTTGTTCAGATATAACTTATTAGATAACTTTATAAGGGTTTATTAAGAGTACATAAATAAATGTTCATGAATTGTAGTAATTTAAAGGATTGTTTAAAAAATCATAATTTGAAGAAGTATTTAATAAGCAATAAATTGTTAGATATTTATCTAATTCCAAAAATAAAATGATCGGACAAATAGTATTATTGAAACTAAAACGTTTCAATCGAGAATAATTTGAGAGAGTGGAATTAAAAGAGAAGAGGAATTATTAATTATATAAGTTAATTCCACCCAGATTACCTATTGCATGCAGATAACCTCACAGTTCTAAATAAAATCTTGATTTGGATTAACAAATAATGATTTTTCTTACCATATAATGCTTGGATTGCTTTTGTATCATCAATATTTAGCTTAAATGATGAATCATATCCTCTGTAATATGGAGCCATTAAAGCTTTCTTCTCATCCGAATGTGATAGACCAAGGGAATGTCCAAATTCGTGTGCTGCTACTTGGAACATGTTAGTACCTGTAAACAGGTTTTGAAAAAATCTTATTACACTGAATCATTCTATCAGTTTTTATCGAGCTACTTTTGTATTTTTTTTTTTTTTTTTGCCTGTGGAATAAAATTGAAAGAAAAAACGTTCCAAAATTGTAAAAAATAAAATTTCTCTTTAATTTTGTTCGTTATTATCATCAAAATGTTAGAAAGATAATTAAAAAAGAAAAAAATTAAACGAAATAAAAATTATACACAATATTTTCACATATATTGGACATGTTAATGGATTACAGTAATTTTTGTTCAAATTACATCAAAATAAATCAAATGACATAATTTCCAACATAAATATAATATACTAATACAACAATTTTGTTATTTATAGCAATTGTCATGAATTCATTTCCTTCTGATTCCTTTGAATTTCCAACTAATTTCAAGAATCCGACAAATGGCACGAAACTGCCGAACTTTTCGTGGAAAAATTTTCAATAAAAGTATCGCCATTTATTGAGAAAATGGCAAATAACATATTATGCATTGGACGAACTGAGTTCGGGCTTCACGGAATTGAAGCACTGATTTTTCTCTAGCCCGAACTCAGGTCGGGCATTCCGAAATTGGCGTATTTGCGTTGCGCGGACTTAGTTCGGGCGTCACATGCTAGGGATTAAAATTATAAGTTTATTAACTTGCATATCGATTACTAAATGCGCAAATGTTGTAAATGAAATTTATATTTTGCAATTGAAGTTTAATAAATGCAGCTGAGAAACAACCCAGCACACTTCTAACATCTAATTTTATGAACTAATTTCCAAACTGTTTCTTAAATGCTTGGGAAAAATATTTGTATAATGTCAGCAGAGTATAAATTACACTGGTCATTTATAAAAAAAAAAATTGATCCTGCCTTATTCGAGTGTGGGGATTTCAATTCTGAAATTAGTTTTCCTTCTAAAGCTACAGATTTTTTTAAAATGACATTTTCAGTTTATTATTTTTTTTGTCGAAACGTACATATTTAAAAACGTTATATGTAACTGAGTGTTGCGTAAATTTAGCGACAGACTTCTAGAAGAGTTAGGGCATATCATCAGGATTAAAATTGCGTGCATGAAAATGTCATTGTACTCGGCTAGGTGTGATTCCTATTATGACCCGTTCTAAAACACACAAGGAAATAGTTCTTAAAAGGAAACCACCCCTAGCGGCTTATGATGACATTTCCGGGCTTGGGTGCACTTTTGATCCTGATGATGTGCTCTAGCTCCCCGAAATGTTTTGTCAAATCATTTATGTGATCCCCTGTTATTTATGATGTTTTTAAACTTGAGCAATCCGTCAAAAAATTCACAGAAAATGTCATTTAAAAAAAAAATAAAAATAAACTGCCGCTTGGTATCAGAAACCGATTTCAAATTTGAAATCAGCGATTCCAAAGTATATAATATTCGTTAAAATAATCCCTTTCAGCAGAAAAAAAATATTACCCGTGTTTTTCAAAGTACTGCGGTATTTAATGTGAGTTTGTCATTTACAGCATTTGCACAAATTGCGCTAGATGCATTATTTCTAGTTGTTCTGATATTAAGAAAAATCACAACAAACAAATAGTTAGTTATTTAATTTAGTAGTATGAATTTGAAAATACACTATCTGACTAAAAGTATCCGAACACCCAGTGGTACGAAATCGAAGAGTCCTGAGACATTTATTAATATCATGTTGGTCCTCTTTTTACATCCATAACAAAGCCTGTATAAGTCTGGGGAGTTCGGTGGCTATAGAAACTAACTTTCAAGTGTCCATCACAGCTGAAGTGAGCAATGGTAGTGAGAATGGTCAATTTAACTGGCTACGTAATCTGCGTTTTAATAGACAACTATTCAAATTTTTATTTTGTGACGCAGCTAAGTTAACTGTTAACCGATAACCCAAAGCGCAAAATGTCCTCATAAAAGCCTTTTTTTTTGCTCTGAATATAAACAAAAGCCTGCTCTGAAGTGTTCTAAGATGTTTTCCCTTTCTCTAATATCCACAAAATAAAGCTTGTTACGTAATAGAATCAGTTGAACCTTTTACCTTGGTTCGGATATTTCCTTACTTATGAGGCATACATAAACAATCAAACCAAAAGTTAAGAATATCCGCCCCGTTCGCATCGTGTATTCATTCCAAAGGTGCTGCATGGATCTTAAAAGGATGATCCTACTTTTGAGCATCTACTTCCGTCAAACTATAGCTTTGATGTTATGATGACAGAGCAGTTATATTGCTGGAAGAAAAATGCGGTTTCTACGAAATATTACCATAGAGTTGGAACATTGCTCATAAAGTTCACATACATCTCAGAGTTCACGTTTCCAAAACCAGGAACTTAGGGACCCGGGTCAAATTATGAAAAACACTCCCACGCCATGATGATGTTTTTGTTGTGTGTCCGAATACCTTTGGCTAGATAATATATATATATATATATATATATATATATATATATATGTATTGAGAATTCATATTTTAATAAGTCATCAGCAATTAGCAATCAGCAGCTGTTACACTTAATATAATGTAAATTCCATATTATAATTCTGTTTTGCAATGACATATTTTTATGGGGGTAATATTTATATATTTAAGGGTTCTGATTGCTGCTTACACAAATGAAAAATGAATAAAATGCTTAACTCTTATCACTAAATTATTTTAGTTAATATTTTTGATTCTACATATGAATATACTTGTTAACTGTGAGAATTATTATAAAAACTGACAAATTTGATTTGAATTTAAAATTTTTAGTTCCGATTCTTTACTTGTAACGATATTAAATTAAGATATTAAATTAAAAACTATTTGCAATGTGGTTAAATCTGACGAGAATAGACAGATTAATCACCTTTTTTGCAAATCATATCAAGATGCGTCCGTCTGCCAAATGTAAATGTCTACCAAAAATCTAATTTTATCAGTATTATTTTCTGATTTTCCACAATTATAGATAAAAAATATATTGAATTTATAAAAACGAAGCATTTAATTTTCAAAAGTCATACCGGATCTTTCATCAATTGTCCATTTTTCTTCATCATCAAAATGGGCATCTCCACCAAATTGTGGAAAAAAAGCATGGGCTAATGTCTTTCCCGGGCCATCAAAAGGATCTCCATCTCCATGTTCTTTTTCTTCGAAACGAATATCAATATTGACACGACCCCGTTTTCTTTCCTCAAATGAAAGTGTTGTAACATCTCCCCATATCTTAAAATATTAAAAACAATCCAAGTTGAATAACATTCTTCTTGAAGTATGTGTTCAAGATACAGATGGTGAATAATTTAAAAGTATACAAATATATTAATACAAAATATATCATCTAATCATATAATAGATAAAGCCACTTTTATCAAAAGTTATATTTTTTTTTAGTTTTTAACAGGTACATTACAAGTTGTTATTTTAAGCTTTTATTCAACTTCCCTGAAAAGCTCCTTCCAACTTAATATTCCGTTTTAACGACTTGTGGGGATAGCAGACCTGCCAACTTTTAATCCCTTCCATTATCATTTTTCCCAGTGGTATTAAAATGGAATTAAAACTTCAATTTCAAGCAAACAGATGCGTTGTATTTGAAAAAAATTAAGTTCACAACCATGATAGCAACGCATATTAATATATAAGCTTAATTTTTGTAAGAATAGTGGTGATCAAAATAATTTAAAAATTAAATTTATAAAAGAAAAAATAGTATATATTTACTACCACTTTAAATATGAAAATAAAATCTCCCGCAAAATGCGGGAGAGTTGGCAGGTATGGGATAGTTGTTATCGACAATGTCAATCTTCATCGATGTAGAGGTACACCAACACAGAATCGAGTTAACATTTCTTATATACTAGTGATTTGGAATTGTATTTTTGTAGTGGTAGACACACTATAGTACTCCCCCACCAGAATTATATCTGTGCGAGAATCCGATGAATGTGGGGAGAGTAGATATCGACAATGCCAACCTTCATCTATGAAAAGGTACTCCACCACAGAATCGAGTTAACATGTCTTATATACTAGGGAATTGGAATTATATTTTTGTAGTGGTAAATACACTACAGTTTTTAACAGTTTAGTAATTTTTTTTCAAATACTACAGAATGAGATAAAAAAGAAATAGGTTTTCCTCGTCTTCATTAGTGTCCAGATATGCATTGTAATTTTTGATCCTTTAAAAAAAAAATTAAATTCTTAAACAAATTAATACCGCATTAAATTGCTTAAATTTAATTACCCTTTGTTTTGTTGTTTAGTTGTTTGTATTGCAATTATTTCATTAACAAGTTTGAAATTAAGATCACAAAATCAGTTAAATATTAAAAAAAAAAAAGTTTTCTTTTCTAAATGTATACGTTAATAGTAGAATAATTCGCCACAAATAAACCTTTTCTATATTCGAGTTTTTATCGTGCGATAAATTTTAGCAGAGAAATCAGTTACTATAAGAGATAACTGTAAATGTTCTTATGGATATCTTTTTAGATTACTATTATTTTTTATTTTAAATTTTAGAATCAATCAAGCAATTAATTTCTTTTGCTTCTTTGCTCTTTTTTCCTTATCATTATTCCAGAAGCATATAATTAAATGAATTTTTATACCGGTTTTTATAATTGTAATATATAAAACAGTTCAGTTTACCTTAAAGGCTCTTGCTATTTCTTTATCAACTTTGAGTTTATCTTTTAGCCTGGTCGGGTATTTGGAAATTCGATATGTAAGTTGTGATACTCTCCATTTGCTACCTAGAATTTTTAGAAGGAAAAACAATATTAATACAAAAGAAAAAAAATTAAAATTAACTACTGATTTTACTGTATAAAACAATGGTTTAGTTAAGAATGAGTTTGAATCTATTTATGAAACTTTCATAAAAATCAGATCTTTAAAAGACTTTCTTAACCAATAATTTTAATCCAAGATTTCTTAAAAACTTCGGATCCAAATTTAAACAAAAATGGAAATTTCCACGTGGAGATAGCTGATCTACTTGTAAATCAAAACTGTTTAAAACTGTAAAAATATTAATATTCCTGTATTAATAAGATATTTTTGTTCTATGTGATAATAATGTCCATCTCTTCAAGATTCATCTCCCCCTAGAAGTTAATAACAATAATTTGGTAAGTCATAATACAATTTATAACAATGAAAGCAAAAATTTATACTTCAAGCTCTCGTTGTTCTTTGACTTTATCATTATCTTGCTGAGTGGGAAATGATTAATTTTTATTCGCAACTTTTCCTTCCTATTTCACTTATTTTCATCACTTATATTCATATTATTTCCTTCATATTTACAAAGCATTTTTATTGTCATTAAATTGTTTAAAATTATTTTAAATATATATTTATTAAAGCTGTTATAAAAAAGCAAATACCTTATGCATTTGCAATTACCTATATTCTTTGACAAGATAATATCAGTCTCAAGGTTAAGCGAATTTTTCACTTTCCACATTGTCCCCAATCCGTTATCATGGTTTCGGCAAAACTATTAATATTTTGCGTTTTGTTTAGAATTTGGGATAGGATAGCGTGGGAAAAAGTTAGATTTGCCAAAATTATAGCAACGGAGAGGGGAAACATGAGAAGAGTGGAGAAATCGTGTTACCTTGAGACGCCTATTCCAATTAAAAATAGTATAATTATTCAGTACAAGACATTAAAAGAAACACTAGAGATGAAAGAATTCGAATACGGCAAATTATTTGTTTCAAACAGGCAAGGAAGTTACTCGTATCTTGAAGCAACCGAAAATTCATCTTTTTCTCTTGGCATGTTAAATTTCAGCTTGAGTGCCTAGTGGCACTTAAAGTAATTTAGTTGAAAGTGGAATCGTTATGATAATATTTTACCATATGAACTCTTCCTCGTCAAATTTAAATAAGTTACAATTCGATCTATGCATTTTATTGCCGGTAGTGGATTCGCAACTTTGATTTTCACAAAACTTCTTAAAACATTGATTTACTTTGACGTGAAACTATTTCACTGCTTCATCACTGATTGTGCAGTGAAAACAATTTTACAACTTTTTTTTTCAATTACAGTATTTTTGAACTTAAATACTGTTTTGTTTATTTTCATTTACTTGAAAATGAAAACTTGTGTAATTACATTTTTGGAAAATTTTTATTTCGGTATATGAGAACATGGATTTGATTTAAGGCGAGAATTTTTCCTTAATTTATTTGAACAAGTCTTAGACAAACTAACCGGTTTACAGTCGTAGAATCAGAGGAATATTTGAGAGATATTATATATCCTATAATGTTCAAAGTTGCTTTTCTTAAGTTTACTGAAATATGTTCGTTATTATAGATTCTAAGAATAAACATTTGACACAAATGTCGTAATTTAATATGCTGAAAAATTGGAAGGAAAAAATGGCACCATGTTTTCAGGTACAATCAATTTATTTTAACTTTACTTTTACTTTCTGTTCAATGAAGATCTGAAAATGTATTGGCATTGAATTTTCCAACACTTTTTTTTATTATTTTTCTTGAAAACAGAATTTAATGTATAATTTTAATCCTATAAATTTAAGGTAGGCAATGTCTTTGTTATGCAAAACATGATACGTGAAGAAATTACTCAAACTATAAGTAACAGAAATTTATCATCGATAATTTGATTGATTCATCTCCGTGTCCATAACCATAAACAACCATAAACTTTTCTCGCCTTAATTTCGATATTAACACGTTAAGCGCCGCGTCAGCCTTCGGTGGCTGACACTGGGCTTTCCATTTAGGCCACGTCAACCACCGGTGGCTGACACTGAAATTACATTTAGGCCGCGTCAACCACCGGTGGCTGACACTGAAATTACATTTAGGCCGTGTCAACCACCGGTGGTTGACACTGAAATTACATTTAGGCAGCGTCAATAAACGGTGATTGACACTGAAATTACATTTAGGCTGCGTCAGCCACCGGTGGCTGACACTGAAATTACATTTAGGCTGCGTCTGACACCGCTTGCTGACACTGACCTTTCACATAGGCTGCGAAAAACAGCTGGCTGACAGCGTATAACATGATATAGAACTATAAAATTTACACTCTTTTATGGAGTTGCAGAAGATTTTTCAAAATTTACTTAATTATTGTGATTCTTGGTTTAATAAATTCAATTTAGTAGATTTTTATCCCGCACAATTTTTAGACAATTCGTAGGCATATATAATTCACCCCTTTTTTCAGATATGTCATTCTAAATCTTTTATAAACTAGCAAAATCTGTCTATGTTTGCAAATTTAGTTTGTAGTTATTTACCGTGTGGCCAGACGAGCAAGTCATGTAAAATTAGCGTGGTATTCAACGTGTTAAGGAGACTCTAACCAAGATTTATCTACAACCGAGGATAATTTATGTTTGAATCCACAAATCAGCTATTTCTCAGGTTTGGATCTCAATCACATACGTCAGATGTAGTAACTGTATTAGTATAAGTACACCGAGAATAAAAATGTGAACAAAACTACCAAACTTAGGTAAATTTATAGTGTTTCTGGTTATATGGGAACACCAGAAAGCTCGGTAATTTTTGCCGAAGCCCTTTGGTAATGATTTTGATAAAATTAACAATAAAATATAGTTTAATAATATAAGATAAAATTTGGTAATTTTATCATACTACCAGGTTTATTTCTCCGAGTACAAAATAATTTTACAGCTTGGCCATTTCATTGAGCCAAAAGGTATACTGCCTTTATTCGCTTGGTTTTTTTTCTTCGTATTTTCTTCTCCATATCTCGTAAACATGTTCTTTCGTTATCTGAAAAGCTATACTTTATAACATGTTTTATCATATTCCTGATGTTTATAAATTTAAAAATCTAAATCTTTGATCGATTTATTTAAAAGAGGCTTTGTATTAGTTAAAAAGTTATTTTTATGAATATAGTGTCCTCTGCATATTTTTATGAAAATAATTAATAAATTATAATTTAATGAATTTTCATAATGCATATCATATCAACATTCTGAAAAGGTATCATATTATTGAACTTATATTATCAGCTAGATCAAACTGAAATTCTTCTAAAACCTAATATAACTCTATAAGTTCTTTTTAAAATCTGCAAAGATGGATTAAAACTAATTCAAAATACTTTACATGAGAACGACTTGATACTAAATTGCTAGTAAAAGTATTCTTACAAAATATATTTTAAAAATGATAATCGAATGGGGATTTTTTTATTATTTGTTAATTATTCTTGTACAATTTATTTAATCATCCTTTAGATTAATGGTTTTTTAGTTGTTTAATATTATTTCTTATCATCAAACGGTGAAGATTTCCACCGGAAGAAACTGACGTAGTGTAGCTTCCTGCCATCTTTAATAAAAGTGTAAAAACGATGCTAAGAAAAGATTTTGAAACAGCTCTTCCTTGTCTTACGATAAAAATTCATAACTTGAAGCAATTATAAAATATATTTGTAGCAATGTTGTTTTAAAATTAATATTTTAAAAAGAAATGAAAAAACGTTAAATATTTATAAAAAGCTAATTTATATGGTATATAAAAGTTTGAAGAATAAAAATATTTAAAATTTAACAATGTATCAAAGTTTAAAGTAATTACTTTAGTTAGTTAAGTTTAACATTCAAAGGTTTAGTTCAAATTTTTTTGTTTTATATAGTTTGGTAATAGAGCGTAATAGGCAATATTTGAAAAAATCTAGTCTAGCTTGAATAAAAAATATGTTGGAAATCTAAAGTTGATTTTCTGATGATCTTTTAAAGGACCTGAAAAATAAGCTATTTTTTTAATTTCATCGTTTTCTGCTCAAACGGATAGAAAATATGCCTGTTTAGGAAACAAGAGGAAAATATATATTTTCTTCAAAAAACGGTAAGAATTTTCATTCTAAAATTGTGGTGAAGTAACCAGCAACAGTCTGCCCATCCAAGTAACTGTAAAGTTCACGATAAATTTTTTTTTACTATTACGGTTTTGGTTTACTATTACTATTACGGTACGGTTACGGTTACCGTTTACAACTAGTATGGTTTAAAAAAATGGATACAAAACTATATGTTTTTTTAACCATTTACAACTAGTATGGCTTCAAAACCGAAAAATAACTATCCGAGCATTGGAGATAGTTAAGCAGTTTTATGGTGCTGCCATCTATAAGTGAATGAGTGTATCGTATTCTAATATAGTCCATGGTCCCAAATAGGGGAATGCAGGACAATTAAAACTCTTCACACGTTGAAAGGAATAGAAGGAATATTGTGGTGTCAACGCTTAAACCCTCGATCTGTCGGTCATGAAATTGACATATTAGTCCTCTCTGCTGTATGTACCGATTTGCAAGGAACTAAGTGGCATCATTAGGTGAGCCTAGTTATAGTGTGATAAAATTCTGGTTGTTGAACTGTATTAGATGAAAACAGTTAATAAATAGTTTTTTTTCACAGTCAGCAGTTTGAATATCATTTTATTTATGGTTATTGGACTGTTTTGTTTGAATATGGTAAAATATCAATTAAATAGATTGTTGCTTGACCCTTTTTTCAGAGAGATTTCCAGTAGTGTAAGACATAGATAAGTAAGAACAGACTCTCTGCCTGAAAAGGATTGATTTTTCTAAGCAGGACATATATATATATCCTCCTTTATATTAGTAAGATAAATTCGATGTACCAGAATTCTTTTATACGATGTATTGTTTTATGCGTCTTTTTATCAAAGCAAAGTTACATGGAACAAAAATCAGCCTGAATATATTATTCAGCTCAGTATTTTTGTCGAAATTTTTTTGAATTTTAAATTTATCTAAGAAATATTTTTGTTTATAAGTTTCAATGTACGAAATTGTAAAATAAGCAATTGGTAAAGAAACTGAGTTAAATAAGCGTGTGCGTCATAAAATAAATTTTAATGCAGTTTTTTAAGTTTTAATATATTTGTTAACAATTTAAATACCCAATAAATTTTGTTGAATTTTTTTCGATATTTTTATCAAGAATTGAAGAATCGGAAAAAATTAAAAAAGTGAGGGAATTTAACTTTTCTGAACTACACTGTAAGTACTGGTATCTAGAAAGTACTCGATTCCTGAGATACCGTAAAATCTATTTGGACGTAAAATACATTTTCACCGTAAAATTTTATACCATAATTCTTACAGTAATATTTACTTATTTACAGGGATTCAGTAAATATCACTGTGAAATTAAGGTATATCATATTTTTTGCTCAGTGAAATTTTGCGTTAAAATTTTTAAACGTAATTTGATGCGGAATTTTCTTACTGTGTAATCTCGATATCTTTGGAAAAATGTGAGTTAGATTAATAAAACAAAATATAAATGTGGCAAAAACAAAAAAAAAATATATAGGTAAAAGTTGAACAAAGTTTAGATTTTATTATGATATTTTTAATGCTATTCTTATTTGATAAATTATTTTATACACTGCCATCGTATTCCTTAGGTATTTCACTATAAAAATATTATGTGATAAATGAAACTATTAATTAGAGAATAAATCATAAAATTTATTCTCTACGCTGGGAATTGCTTTTTTCATATTAAAAGAAAACACACGAATTTCGCATTCTTAATACGATGTCTTTAAATTTATGAATTGTATTTTAATTAACTTAAATCATTAATATTTTCAAAGCAATTGTAAGAGTATAAAGGAGAAAATGCTTAATTTTAGGTCTTGAAATAATGAAGTAGATTTTGGAATAAGTGTGGAAATTTAAAAAAATTTCCAAAACAAGAATTTCTGTCTATTATATTTAAAGTGTATTTTACGAGTTAAAAATTCGGAAAAATATCACAAATTTTTGTTCCTTATCCTACAGTTATTTTTTAGTTTCAAGAGTAGTAAAAAAATCCTAATCATAAATATTTTGGAAAAAAAAATTATTGTTAAATGTTTAAAGTGGCTGAATACCTTGTAAAGCATATCGTTTTCTTCTGGCAGTATCAGAATGACCAATTCTATCTTTAACTCCACATCGTGGTGTGTTCATCATTTCCACAGTTTCATTATCCAAAACACCTGAAAAAAAGATTTTGATTGTTTTTAAGTTGAACATGATTTTTATTACAAATAAATTCTAAACTTTAATAATGTATTCATTTTTGATTATTTGTTACAAAATATTCTTAATTTTATTTATATAAATTTCATTCATTTATTCCTTATAATTATTTTAATGTTCTAATGCTCTAGTACAAGATATATTGTAAGGTTGTTGCCACAAAAATAGGGCACCGCGAGTAGTTAAAAGATACGAAATATTGTGTAATGTCCGGAATTGTATAATGTGCGGAAAATTGTATATACAAGCGTCCTTATAATCGGCAAATTTTTACATAGTATTTATTTTTCAGTCATATGTCATCTAGGTGAACTTATCTTTACGATTTTTTCTGCAACTTTTTCAATCTTAAGAGTCTGAGACATGGTGGTCCAGAGGAGGGAGTGTTCGCCTTCCAATGAGAACAGGTAGCTTTTAGACTGAGTTTTTATTTATTATTTTTTCTGTTCATTGCACAATGTTTAATTTTATTTAATTTATTAAAAGCAAAATATTATTGACATATTGATAAATTAAATGTCGTGAAATGTAAAATGTACCGTGTTCGAATTGGTAAAACGTTCGAATCATAAGAGAATTAAGTATTAAATTTTTTGAAAATATTTACACGGTAATAAAATTAACTTTGCTTAGAGAAAAATGATTTTTAGTCAATTTCTTTAAAGTAACGCATATCATGTGACTGCTTTTAGCACGATAAAGTAAATTTATTTTTTAGATTGCAAATTTGTTTCGCGAATATCTAAACGAATAGTTACTCAACACTAGGACTGGGCTATAAATCGATATATCGCGACATATCGATTTAACGCCTATATCGGCAAACCGATACAGCAACTTTCATTCCAAGCGATGCATCTGAAATCTGATTTAAGCCGTCGAGTGAAGAAGACGATATAACGATATAGCGATATAGCGATACACACAAGGACTTTCTCTTACGTTCCGATGCCAACTCGCGCTGTGGAAGACGATATTGTTTCGTTATGTTGAGACGGCCTTGACTGATGAGCGGTAGAATCAGAATCACTTTTGAGACACATGTTCGTTTTTGCACCTTCGCGATTTGAAATCGTTTCTTGTAGATTATTTTCAATGGGATTAACTTCGTGATCGCCGTCGTAACCTTGTTCTGAACGCAATCTATTATTGAAAAGAATTTATAAAGAAAAGTTTCTTCATTAATTAGATAAGTTTTTTATTTATTTTCTGACAAAACTTTTTTTATATTTTTAAATGTGAAAATTATCGGAAATCTAATTTAAGGCACCCATAAGGAATTAAATTACAAAGTAAATAAATTTGTTAGGTTATTTTTTTACTTTCTTTTAATTTATTAAAAACCTTTCGGATAAAACTTCTAATAATTTAATGGGCTTCTATTACTGATTTTAAATTTATAAATCTTGAGTTGTTTTTATTTTTAGAAATAAAGTTAAAACAAAACTTATTTTTTGGACATAAGTCAATAAACTTTATTTGTTCAAAAGAATTTGAAAAGTTTGCGAATTTTATTCATTTCTTTTTTTTTTATCAATTACTACTTCGTTTTATTAGAGAGTAAAATCATTATTTTTTTTTTAATTTTCGTTTTATATTATTAGTTAATTAGCTAAATATATTACCGAATATCACAATTCTTTTGTTTCTATTTTTAAGAATTTAATTAAGAAACTTTGCCTTACTTTGTTTTTCGTTCGTTCATTATTTAATTTAATTTAATTATTTATATGAAATAATAATAAAAATAGTGTTTAAGAAGCATTTTTTTTTCTAAAATTTATTTAGCTCTTTGTTTTAAGCATACAAATAATTTTTTAACGAACTTATTTTTTAAATTTTGTTCCTATGCTGTTAGGTAAATATATTGATAAATTTCACTTTTATTTATTTTTAAACTAAGAAATCTTTTGTTATTTGCGTGATCATTTTTAGAAAATATAACAAAACTTGTGTTTACTTCTTTATTAAGAATTTGAACATTACGATCGAACTTAATAATTCTGTAATTATTTACGCATAATAGTACAAGCAAATATTGATTTGTTAAAAAAAGTTTCTTTTTTTTAAAAAAAAAAATATATTTTTAACACTTTGTTTTAAGTGTATAATGAATTTCTTAACAAACTTTTTTTTTAATTTTTTAAATTTTCTTTCAATAATTTCAGCTAGATATCTTTATAAAATTCCCTTTTTATTTTTAAACTGAGAAATCTTTCAGAGAACGAAAATTTTAAGAAATTATTACAATTCTTATGTTTACTTTTTAGTTTAAAATTCGAACATTTTTAATTTTAAACTTCGGCTTTTAGTCAATCTAACTTTTATTTTAATTAAAATATATTTTGAAATTTTAAAATCAGCTTTTGTTTAATAACAATATTTTTTTTTCATTAAGGGTGTTTTAAGGGTTAACTTAAATTAAGACTGCTTATACCTTATAAACGATAAAGAAGTGCAAATATTTCATTCTGTATCTACACACATTTTTTCAATAAATATTTTAAGTAAGATTTGTACATCTTAGTCAATTTATTTAATATCTTTCTTTAGCAAAACATATATATTTTCAAATTTATAAATTGATTTAAATCAATATGCGTATGAAGTCTTGATAGAAATCTGACTTTCTGTGCCTTAAAGTAAATGAAATTCAAAAATACTATATCGCGATACATCGCTATATCGCGATGCAAAACTGACGATATATCACGATATATAATTTCTAATATCGCCCAGTCCTACTCAACACACAATATGCTATGCGTTGCCGTTACTGCACTAAATACATTTGTATATTTCGCAGAAATATGAACAATGAACGGCATATGTTAACCCAGACTTGAATAAACAATGAAACACCACAGAAAATCCGAAATGAAATCATGAGCAGGAAAAGAGCGGATTGCACAGATACAAAGACAGAAAAAATGCATCCCGCGGCTACACAAAAAACTAAAAAACTTCAAGTCACCAGGTCGAGACTCAATTCCATCAGAATTCATAAAAACATTTTAAACCTAGCACTCTGAATGTACTAGCTCTAAATTGATTTTTTTAAATATGGAAGCATTACTATAGATGAATGGTAGCTCAGCACCTCGTGCTTTATACACTGTTAAAGTCGATGTTCTGCAATGTTCGAACTACAGGGAGATTACCTTACTTTTCATAGATAACAAAATGTGCTCTTATATTCTTTTCAACAAATTGGCTGCTTATGCAGCTTATAGACTACCAATCTGGTTTTCGCCGATACGGGTCTATTATTCAACAACTATTCAACATTATATAAATAATGGAAAAAAACACAAGAATTCCGAATCGATACTCATTACCTACTTTTTGACATAAAAACAGCTTATGACGCAGTAAATAGGAAACAACTTATTTATGCTATGAGGAAATTCAACATCCCTGAAAAGAGTGTTACACTAGCTTCCTTAACGTTAACACGGACTTAAGTTAAAGTCCAAAACAATTTATCAGAACCTGTAACCATCACATATAGGCTGAGACAAGGCAATGCTCTCGTTCGCCTTCTCTTTAATCTAGCATTGGAAAAAATTAATAGAGATGCAAACATGAAGTAGTTTTGGGTTGGGTTCGAAATTACAAGGCTGCGGAGTTGAACATTGCTAGTCGTAAACTCAAGATTGGGTAGGCTGTTCATCACTGGTTATTAAATATAAAATAAAAATTCGTACAAAATACTTGTTTATACAGATGCTATAAATTTGCTATAAATTTGAAGTTTTGGAAAAATTTACATATCTGGGTTTTGAAATGAACATACAGAATATAAGAACTTTAGCAAAATAATTTTCACCAACCGATGCTTCTTTGGTTTAAAGAAATATTTAAGGTCAAACTTCATCACAAGAATTACCCTAGATAACAATATAAAAAAGCTTAATTCGATCTATTTCATTTCATATAGCTGGAACTAGGACATTGTAAAGAAAAGTTAAAGAAACCCTATCTAATTTGAGAAAAAAATTTTAAGAAGTATTTTTGGAGGTGCTCAAGTTAATGGAATTTGAAGAAAAACATGTATAGAATTATACATAATTTACAAAACCCAAGAAATAATAAATTTTTTAAACATCTAAAAGCTAAGATGGGATGGACATATAATTAGAGCTAATGACTACGAAAGAAAAGTATTTAAGTCAGTATTAAAAAAGTATTCAAAAGAATTTTTTTTTAAATTAAGAAAACCAAAGACATAATTAATTTCATTTACACCTGAAATCTAAGATGGTCTGGACTTTTAATTAGAGCTAGTGACAGTAGGACTACTAAAAAAGTATTTAGGACCAAACCAAAAGGTACTCGAAAGATAGGACAGCCCAAACTTGGTATTTGAACTGCCTTAATAGTGATCTAGAAACATTAAAAATAACAGGATGGAAAGACAATGCCAAAGATACTTCACGTGGTATCAAATTCTGAAGAAGGCCAGAGCCCATTGTGGGTTGTCGCACCACTGAGGAAGGATGAGGAAGAGGGGCTAATGCTCAATGGATTAGTTTAGAGCTTATAATTTAAATTTCATTTTTTGCGTATTTTGCAAGAGGAAGTAGCGTACTCAACCATGCATGCAGACTTGCCCAACAACCGGTTCACAAGTGACGTACAGTGCGCAAAATAAGAAGCGGTCCACCCAGAATAACTTCTGATCTAATTATTGGATCTTTACGTTCTAGGGCTCATTCTTGATGGTTCAAAGGGAGGACCTCAAATATGCTAATTAATTAGCGCAGACGATATCTTAAGTTACGAAATCAGACAAAAAACGAACTTTCCCTGAATAAACATACCTTTTAATCAATGGATTCAGATTTCTGACAGCCAAAATATAGAGGGTAGCCGCAATCTGTGTTATATGGTCCCAATAGTTTCGCCAGAAAAGCTGTCCAAGGTTTGGATCCCTTAATGTTAATTTAACTTTTTGCGTATTTCGCTATATCTCACACACAATTACAAAATATTGCACACAATTATACCATCTTGCACACAATTATACTATCTTTCACACAATTATAAAATTCGTTTATCCAGAGATAATTCCACGAGAAAAATAATTTTCAGTAAATATTTACCATTTTTTTAATTTTACTTAATATTAGTCAAAACTTTTTTGAATTATAGAGGCATTTGATTTTTTACATCGTTTTAAAAAATATAATTTTACCTGGCAAAATACGAAATTTGAGTGAAATCGGTCGAATAGTACCCGAGAAATCAAATTTCAAAAAAGTCGTATTTTAAAAAATCTATTTTTCGGGAGCTATTTCACTAATTTCATTCAAACTTTGTAATTTATCATGTAAAATTATAATCCTCAAAATGACGTAAAAAATTGTATACCTTAGAATTCAATTTTTTTTCGAATAATATTTAATGGAATAATAAAATATAAAGTAAAGTTAACATTAGGGGGTCCAAATTTTGGAGCACTCTCCTGACCAAACTATTGCGAACACATTTTTCAGATTGCGACTATCCCCTATATTTTGGGGGTCAGAAATCGTAATCCGTTGAAAAAAATATATGTTTATTCAGAGAAAATACACTTTTGAGTCTGATTTCGTAACTTAAAATATCTTCTGTACTAAGTAATTTGCATATTTGAGGTCAGCCTCTCGATCCATTAAGATTGAGTCCTAGAATGTCAAGATCCGATTATTAGATAAAAAGTTATTCAGGGTGATCCGCTAATTTTTTTAATTACTGCATCTTCTCACTATCACCTGGCTTCTTATGCTGATGAGCTGGATCTTAGCTCAGATGACGCTTTTCTAAATCTGAGTAAGTTGTTTTTCTGGTATAGCGTACCGCACCGAGCAGTTCCCCGTGTTAGTTACGTATTCGAGAAGCTGGACTTATTTTCCTTTCTATATTCTTTGACCCAGGTTTGAATTCCTGCAATGGCTGGTCATTACGATTTCTGCCGCGGCTTCAGCCGACCTCAGTAAACTTCTTGTAAAAACTTCTCCGTGGTGTACGGATCATGAGTTTGCGGTCAGGTCAATATTTCTCCCCATGCAACGCTTGCAAATGTGGAAAAGTTTATGTGTATATATATATATATATATATATATATATATATATATATATATATATATATATATATATATATATATATATATATATATATATATATATATATATACAGTGCACTCCCGATTATCCGGGCTAATCACCGGGACAGGTCGCACGGACAATCGAAAAACACGGATAATCCGAAAACTCCTTTTATTAAAGAAAAAATCAATATCAGTACAAAAAATATAAAAATTACTCACATTTGCATGCTGTAAAACATCAAACTAGGAATTTTTCTTTTAAAAAAATGTGTAATGCGTCTTCGCCATTTATCGATACACATATTTTACGAACCGCAGTAATGTCACCGTAATCAAATCCTCCCATTTAATCTAATAAAGTTTCCACAGAGCAGCAGTATGAGAAATTGTATTTCCCTCATTTACTACATCTTCTGCATCAGTTACTATCATCACTATTTGATGTAACAACATAACGATGTCTTCATCTGTCAAATACTGGAAACCAATCTTCTAAATTTTCTTCATCAAGAATTTCGAAACCTTAGATTCCTTTTGCTTGTTCGAAAATACTGCTATCATATTCTTCTTAAACATCTGAAGAAGATTGCTCATCAAGCGGTATGATCTCTCTCCAAGATCGTGATAACATAGAAGATTTTACCCTTGACCATGCTGCTGATATTCCATATACTGTAATCCAATAAGGAATATTGCTTCCAGAAATTTTGTAGTGTTATAACTTCATGAATCAAAGTTTTTTAATTTTGAAAATGTTTCTCTTTATATTTTTTTGTGACTCCGGAATGAGCACGGATAATCGAGAGTGTACTGTATATATATATATATATATATATATATATATATATATATATTAAAAAACCATATTTTCCATACAGCGGTTACCCTCCACATTTTGAGGGTCAGAAATTCGAACCCGTTGAAAAAAAAGGGTTTAATCATTCATAGAAAGTTGGTTTTGTATTTGATTTCGTTACTTTAAACTAATGTCTGACCAAATGAATTAATATATTTGAGGTTGGACCCTCGAACCATTAAGATTACATGTCAGTACGCAAAAATCTGATCATTGGAATAAAGTCATTTATGTGTACCGTCCTTCTTTTGCGCACTGTGCAATAATCTTTTATAAGTTGTAAACAGTGTTTATGGGTGAAATATCAAGAATCCAAACAAAACCATTTAAATTTAATTTAGTTGTCACCTGACCTTCAGGACAAAACACACCTATTAATGACGTCACATATGCGTGGTGAAGGACAAACAAAACCTTCTCTTTCATCCACCTATTTACATATGCTACAAAATGTTCCATAACCGCAACTGTTTTATTCGGACTTTTTTTCTTTCATATTTCTTTATTTTTTAGTTCCTGACTCTTAACTCCCTTTATTGTCTTTTTATATAAGTACTTTCCTTGAGGAACAGCCACGGAACATTGTAATGAGTGATTTATGATACAATCGCGAGGGTGATGATACTGAATATCAGTTATTCTTTTTTGTTTGTTTTTCTTTAGTCTGGTATTTCAGCTTTTTGTTTTTCGCTCTTCACGCATTTTGAACGAATTGAAGCGCTTTTGCATTGTTAAGTATTAAGGCTTTTACTTTATTTTGCATTTCATTTGTATTGTAATTTATTTTTGAATTCTCATAACTATCTTACTATGTTCAGATGCAGGTTTTCTCTAAACATTTTTTGTTTTATGAATGAGATACAAAAAGGAGGAGTTATATATGTCATATAATAGTTTATTTTATTATTTTTTACAACCGTTGTTGAACAGCCGACCAAATTTTGGGTTTACGACTGCTAATGCTCAACTCCATAGCCTTGTAATTTTGAACCCAATCCAGAAGATAAAGGAACTCCTGGATCAAGTATTGGGAGAAATTTACCTTCGTGGAGGACTTTTTGATGGAAATAATCACCATTTGCGTTACATGTATAGGAAAACCACGAAAACCTCCGCGGTTTGCCTGACGGTAAGAGGACTCTAACCCATAATCCATCTACCCCTGATAATATTTCAAGTCAGCGCTGTGGTCGATGCGAGTGGGGGCGGAATTCGTATCGACCAGCCATCGCTAGGATTCGAACCTGTGTCACCTCATTGAGCCCTCTATCCCCTGAGTTACCACGACTCTCCAATGTTAATTGAATAAGCTGGCTTTTTGAAAATAGCTGCAGTCATTTTGTAATACGTCTGGCTAATTTTAAAAGTCTTCGTTATTATTATTTTTTTCTTTATCTACACAGCCCTTTTCGGGCTTAATGCAAAAGCCGTGAGCACACATACTTTTAGACAAGTTTGCAGTGTATTTAGACTGATTTATTTCAGCTAGTTTTCTATAAGTTCAGAATAGTGAAGGTTTATTATAAAAAGTTTTTAAAGGTATATTGCAATAAACCTAAGTTAATCAGTCTGAATGTATTCATCTCTCCACATTTCCAGATTAGTCTGGTGATATGTGGGCTGATCATTTTATGCCTAAAAATATCATCAGGCCGATTAGAAAATACCGCAGACTTTTCCAATTAACTTAGCCCTTTGCAAAGTACTGGATTTTTCAATCAGCCTTTAGCATTTGTAGAGGGGGAGAATAAAATAATAACGTGAATACAACTATAGCAATTTTAGAGGTACAGCCATAATTGTATTATGTAACTATATTTATTTACAAATATGGTCAAATTGTTATAATTGTAGATAAATATAGTTAAACATCTCATCATATTTCGAAAGATTGTATTCAAAACTTTTTAAATTGTGTTTATTTGCATTCATGCAAAAGTTCTACCTACTAAAGCTGGAGGAAAAAATATTTATAATGGAATTCTTTAACTTGTAAGTAACACAAATATACTTAATAACTTTGTATTCCAATTTTTTTTATTGATTTTAATTAGTTCTCACCACATCTTTAAGAAAAAATTTATCATTTACTTATTCAAAATTTTTAAATGAAATCAAAAATAATCTTTGCAATGACTGCTACATTAGTAATAGACCTGCTGTTAAAATTTAAATAAAATTGGTTAAAAATTTGAGGAGTTATCATGTTTGCCAGTACAAGAACAGCGTTTTTTTGTAAACGGTTTTGTTTTGAACTTACGAAAACTTATTTAACCAAAAGGGTCTAGATTACTTTGAGCTACGTCGGCTAAAGTAAAAAGCAACGTGAATAAAGCTCAAAGCAAGTTCAGAAAAAGACATACCATAGTTTCTGTTCCCTAGGCAAGAATCTTTTTCAGTATCTGACCACCAAATGGCATTAGAAAAGTAAAAGGATAAACACGTGAAAAAGGGTTTAACCAATGAAGGCAGGCGAACAAGTTTGGACAAGACAGTAAGAAAGGGGTGATAAGAAACAGATGTAAAGAAAGGAGTTTGGTTGGAACCTCTAGGGGCAAAAGATTACATTTGTTTTCCATATATTGAGAAAAGGTAGGATACTAGAAAGATCATAGATTAAATTATTAGAATTTTTCAAAACATGGAGTGATTCTCAAATATCTAGTTTGGTAGATGAAGAGCAGTGTTGAATAATTTTAGCAGAAGAAAACTCAAACCTATGATTCGAAGTACGATAGAAGAGCGTTTGCCTTCCTGAGGTAAGAAGGATTCAAATCCCAGCGATATTTGGTCCATACGAATTCCACACTCGGCTCTCACCAACCACGATGCTGGCGTATCCTCAGTGATATCCTTATCCTCAGTGGTAGAAGAATCATGAGTTAGAGTCCTCTTGCCGACAGGTTAACAGTGAGAGGTTTTCGTGGTTTCGTGTAACGAAAATGCTGGTTAGTTCGTCCAAGAAGGCAAATTTCTCCCAATACTAAATCCAGGAGTTCCCTTGTCTTTTGGATTGGGCCGAAAATTGCAAGGGAGTTGAACTTGGTAGTCGTAAACCCAGAATTGGGTTGCTGTTCAACGACATTTATAAAATAAATCATACAATAGACTCCACTGACAGGAAATTTGATAACATATATAATAAAATTTCTTAATTAAGCTGAATCAAGGATTCGTTTTTTAAAATTTTTCAGTGTTGTTCTCTCTTAAAGCCAGTTGTAAACATTTTAATCGAGAATATACATTTTATAACATCTTATGAAAGTTATTGAAGATTAGAGTAAGTGTTAATTGACACCAAAATGAATTTTTTTGAAAAAATTATTATAACTGCTTGATTTTTTAAAAATAAAAACTAATTCTTTGTTTTTAAAGTCTATAAATATGAATTTACTAAATGACGGAATTGCCCATAAATTAAGAAGACAAATGAAAATGTAATTGTATGACTATAAATAGTGCTTTAGCTTAATAAGTTTTTAATGTAAAGGCTTATAGTTTTATAATTTATGAAAATGATATGGAAAAAAAAGGAATCGATATTTGAGTTAGGAATTTTTGTATTTCAGAAATATATTCTTTAAAGTATTATATGCTAACAATTGATCAATTTTTTTCTCTTGTGTCGTTACACTCGGTTTTTAAAGTACCATAGGTCAAGGTATTTTTTATCATGAAATTTTTGTCACGACTGTTTTGTTTAATAGTTTCGCTCGTGAGTAGAAGATAATATTTAATTTCAAATTGTAGCTGCTTATTTCGTTTTTTTTTTCATATTGTGACATATTCTAATAATAGCTCAGAAATAATGAACTTAAGCAGTTCACATGCTTTCAAAAGGTCAAAAAAAGCTTTGGTTACATTTATAATAAATTTAAAGCGCTAAAAGTTACTTAAAATATGCCTGGTTCACAAATTCATTATATTTATTTGTAATAATTTGATCGAATACTATTGATTAAAAAAATGAGTTTAAGTATAAAAAAGCGAATATAAAAAGTTTTCACCACTAGGTATTTAGAAAATCTGTTTTGAATACTTTCATGATTTATTTTTAAGCTCACTGAAGTTCATAATTATTTATGACGATTAGTTATAGTAAAACTTCAGCGAAACAAATTTGAGATTTCTTAATAAATTTTTTAATGAATTGAAAAAAATAAAACAAAAATTGAGAGGATTTTTCTTTCTATTTGTATTAAGTAAAATGGTGAATGGTTACGATATTGATCATTGCGTGACCCGTGGGTCATATATGAGTGTAATAGTTAAAATGATGCTCTCAATATTATTCAATCATGACATGGAATGTTTTCCATCGTTTTCATAAACCGATTAGACGTCACCCTTCATTTTTTTCTTTGTTCGAAATTTCATTTTCAATACTGAAATTTTTTTTAAAAAACTGAAATACATGTTTTTGCACGCATATGCTGAATATATCTATATTTGTTTCCCGGTTAGTTCATTTTTTCAAAAATGATGAAACATCAACTACATTTGATGAATGGATACTGAATCGTTCTTTGACTATAATGCAAATTAAGCACGCAATTTCGTAATTTTTTTTCATAAAATTCTACGAAAAGAGTTTTTTTATTATGTGTGACTTTCACCTAACCTTATAAATGAAAAGTATTCTATTAACTTATTTGTTACATAAAAAACAAACAAAAAAAGTAGTTGCCCTTGATAAAATTATTCCGTAAAAGTGACATTTGTTGAACTAAAACTTTATAACAAAAAGTGATGTTTTTTGAGAAGTAGTTGTTTGAGTTGAAAAAAAATAATGAAAATTTAATTCAAACAAGATTTTTGAATTAATAATGTTGAGGAAAGGAAATAAAACTTTCGATACTATTTACTATCTTACTAATTTTTATAGTGTAATAGTTTTTGTGTTTTAAAATTGTTTTCAATTCTCCAAGAATTATCTTTTGGGTTCATTATTTCAAAATTAAAAATAGAGTTAATATCGGTTGAAAATCTTGAAACCTGATATCAATAAAGTAATATGACGAATCTTAAAACGGTGTACATTAATGCCACAAATCAGTTGTTTGGGGGTAAATAAGATAGGTATTTTTAAAAAATATCATTGATATATTAATTACTGATCATGTATAATGTATGAACAATTAGATAATTATTGATATTAAATATCTTGGATTTCAATTTCATAACTTCGTAAAAAAAATTAAGTTTCATTTGACAGATAAAATTGCAAGTGGTAAAATAATTTTTAGAGAGTACTTAATTTTAAAATGTAAAGCAAGTTTGAAATACGTGCCATTATTATTTGGCGAGTATTTAATAAAAAAACTGTTACTCGAGAATCAAAGGCATTCTTGCAAAATTGTAAATCAACGTATTGTTTTTTTTAAGATAATTATTGGTAATAATCATCTTGAATTTCAATTTCAAAACCTAGTTCAAAAATTGAAATTTTACACGACAGATAATGTTGCAAGTATTAATATAATTTTTAGAGAATTTAATATAATTATAATAATTTTTAGAGAATAATTTTAAAAATTAAAGTAAGTTTGAAATTCTTGCCGCTAATATTTAGTGAGCATTTGGTTGCCAAACCGTTACTAGAGAATCAATAATTACTGGAGAATCAAAACTACTGGTTACTGGAGAATCAAAAAATGTATCCTAGGTCTGCTTTTCCCTGTAGTTATTTATTAATTTTATTCATTGTTTTAATAAATAGCTATTAGTTCAATTGAAAAATTAGGAGAATTTTGAATTATTTTTTTAAATATTTTAAAAATAACACTTTTGTAGAAAATTTACAACGAAGCATCCTGTGCTTAGTGCTTCAGTAGAGTTCAGTATAAAGGTCTTTTTTCAAGTAGATAAATGGAAATTCTGCTTACATTAATGTATTCGAAATTAGAAAGAATTTTAGAAAGCATTGTCAGCTAAAATTATTTATTTTTTAACTGAATCTTTGGGCTAAAGCATGCATTGACTTTTAAGATAAAAGTCAATAATGAAATGAATTTTCATATTAATCAATTTTAAATATAGTTAAAGCTTAATAGAATGTTAGAATTTAGAGACGTTATATAACGATGTTTCACAAAAACTGTTTAATTTTCCGTGTTGTTTGCAATAAAAACTTCTTTTAGCAAATATGGTTTCCCTAATATGGTTTCCCCAATTTCAAAATATGTTTTTCATTTTTCCAAACAAAAGAAAGCACTAAGTGAAGGGATGGTTTATTTGTGATTAAAAAGAAAACGACTCAATTTAAGTACTGCTCATTTAAGCTGTTTATTGCAGACAAACAAATTAAATAAAATTCCCAGGAACCAGGGAACCAGCACTAAGTGAAGGGATGGTTTAGTTGTAATTAAAAAAAAACGACTCAATTTAAGTACTGCTCATTTAAGCTGTTTATTGCAGACAAACAAATCAAATAAAATTCCCAGGAACCAGGGAACCAGCACTAAGTGAAGGGATGGTTCATTTGTGATTTTAAAAAAAACGACTCAATTTAAGTACTGCTCTTTTAAGCTGTTTATTGCAGACAAACAAATCAAATAAAATTCCCACGAACCAGCGTGTTCCATAGACTCACCATAATGTTATAATCATTCCAGATATTTGCCAGCAAAGAGATTATAACCAATAAAAATATCTACAGAAAACCTTTGTGAACACTTTTTGCATACTTTGTAAGATTTAATACACGTTTGTTTAAATTTAGCTAAAATATAAAGTGGCCATGACTAAGTATTTAGTGACATAAGAGGAAAATATATGAATACTCTATTTATGTTGTTTCATGGTTGTGGAGCGTAGTAGATGCGGTAATAAAAAAACATTTTGAAACCTTACTTTCAATGGTAAGTTATCGATGTTAAGACCACACACTGGAAAACAATCTCGCAATTTTGTTAAATTGAGGGAAATTTCAAAGTTAGTTTTGGTTAAAAAAGAAATTGTTTTAGTCTTTTTTTTCAGCAAGTACCTTTTCAGAAAAATATAAATAAAAATCTGCGACACAAAGGTAATGGCCATAGATTCATTTTTCTTGGAACGAGCTTAATGTAATTAGTAACACGTAATACTTAAATTATTACGATTATTTTAGTTTCTGAAACGTTAAAACCTTTTCTAAGTTTTCGACAAAAAAATCCAATTATTAAATCCAATGTAAGTTCAAAAAGTTTCTTTTAATTGTTCGTAATCTTAAGTTATTTATTTTACAAAGCTTTAAAATTATATAATATGTTCCGGACTAATAACATAGCTCCTCAACATGTATATAGTTTTAAAGAATTTAACCTTGAAATTATCAGTTAAGAATTTGTTTGAAGAAAAGAGTAATGCGTTTTGTTATAAAAAATATCAATGGCCTACTTACGTGCTTTAATATTCTTAAAGCTGGTTTTTTGCATTTTGTTTAAATATTTTAGGATGATGATAGGCGTTATTTGAAATTGGAGAAAACACTTCTTGATACATTTCTATTGGAGAAAGAATTGTACACATTTCGAGTTTTTATTAATTAACACTTTCGAGTTTTTATTAATTTATATGGAAAAATCCTCTACCGTGTTTTCTTTTTATTCAGTGTTTTGACGCCGAACAAGGTGCTTTATTTTGGTACCGAAATCATTTTATGCCTCTTTTCAGTCATATTATGTATGCTTTTTTAAGCTGCTCAATTTTTTTTTTTATTTAAACCAAAAATAACACGCACCTCAAAAGCCATTTGTTATAATATTAAACTGAAGAAAAAACTTCTAAAGCTTTTTATAAAAGAAGTCGAACATATTTCGAATTAAATTAAAATGCTCTAAATTATGTAGTTGTGATGTTACTACATCACACTTACGCCGAATTGTTTTAATCTTAATTGCTTTACCCCAGTATTGTTGCTTATTATTCGCGATGAAAATCTTTTAAATGAATGAGTTCAGTTATTTTAGTTTTGGTTCTCCTAATCGCTGTGGCATTTCTACCTTTAAATTGATTGTTGATTTAAGGGTTGAAATGTCACCGTGGTTATGAGAACCAAAACTAAAATAACTGAGCATTTTGGTTTAAAAGATTTTCATTGCGATTGAGCGCTAGTGTGTTGTAGTTAGTGGGAGCTTGAAAGTTATTTACTATCTTTTAATAGCCGATTTATTGAAAATATATTAATTTTTATTTTTGAATCGCTGAGAAAAATGTGTATTTTAAGTTATCATATGACGGCAAAGAAAATAACTGAAATATTGGCTGTAATAAAGTCTTTACTCACAGTAAAAAAATTTGTTATCTAAGTTTTAATTTGAATAATTAATAAATTGTTTCAAAAACCATGTTACGATAAAAATGCATCCAGACCTTACAAATTGTTTAAAAACTACGAAATTCTAATTTTTGAACATCAAGTGTTATTTTGAAGTTTAATCTAAGAGGAATATTTTTTGAATTCGTTATAAAAAAAGGAAGTATTTTAAAATTTTAATCCAAAAATTGCAGTATAGTGTTGACGAAGGGTTAAAAAAACGACTAATTCATATTTGAAAAAATCATAATTTAAAATATTTGAATTATATCAACACACATAATTTATTAATTTTAATTTGCTAATCAAAATACTAATATTTATTAACCAATAATATTTTAAATCGAATTTAGACTAATATATGTTATAATAATTGTCTATTTCTAAAATTACGTCTACAGTTAGATAAATTGATTAAAATATTGCTTTTATTTGAAGAGTTATTATTTTTTATACTCAGTAAGACTTTTTTTTAATATTATATTAAGCTACTTAAAAGTGTGTACTATATTACGATTTAAAAATGTTCGTAATTACATCGGGTTTTATCTTTTCAGTTTAAATATAAAAAATTTTATATCGAAACATTATGACCCTATTGTGAGCAGTTGGTTGAATTATTTAGATTGTTAAGTATGGTTAAGAAAGTAAAAACTTATCATTGTTTTACACGTAAAAAATGATAACGAAAAATAAAATACTTCGCCTTGAAAGTGCTTGACTAGTTAAAGGAAAACTGATTTCAAAATTGTTCAAAAATTCAAAAGATTCAGCCATTTTGAAAAAATACACAGCATTAAATTACCACTTTTGATTCAAATTTCATTATTTAAAAAATATTTATATGAAAATTCTAATCATTTTCACTTTGAAATAACATTAATCTATCAAGTTTATCTATTATCTATTAATTTTTTTGTTTTTAAAATTTACAACACTTAGTTTGCCATATCTTAGTAACTGAGTTTCCAATTTCATCAAATTTGAATAAATAAGGTGGGTGTGGCTTCTATTTGAAGTGAAATGGCCCAAATGCTAAATACACGTTTCATTGTTCCAGTTTTGAGAGAGATATCTAAGAAAACTCAAAGTACCCTGTGTCATTTTTAAATGATTAGCCGAAAAAAAGAATATTTCAGCAAATTTTGCATAGCAAATTAAAAATCAATGCTTAATTTTTGCGTTAAAATGAGCTAAATATCACTAAATATGCTGGGTGTTCAGTAAGGACTGTCTTTTATTAGTATTTTTAGAATCCTTATCTAAAATGAAAACAAAAAAGCATACTTATTTTAGGTTGAAAGTCAGTATTGGAAGAAACAAAAACGTTATCGATATCTGACAACTCACAGTTCAGGAAAGCGAATGTAATAAACATCAAAACAGGTTTAATTGGAGATAAGAACTTGAAAGTGTTTATAATAATCGTCTTTTAGGCCAGAATACAACTTTACCGACCTTCTGGTATCAACCGCGAACTCTTAGGGGTGTAATGGTGTAACGTAGCATACCTCCTCGTGGTGAATGCTGGGTAATGCTAAATCTGATGTACCTTTCGCCGAGCCCATGGTCTAATGATTTAGTGGCCAGACAACTGGGATTTGATAATAATTACAATTCTCTTTTAACTCCTTTCTGTTTCCACTCGTAATCAAACCTGTCTTGTTTCTTATGTACGCCTGTAGTTTGTTAGATTTATATAGCACTTTTATTTTTTCCTGGTTTAAATCAGTGTTTCCCAAAGTGTGATACGCGTACCCCCAGGGGTAGGGAAACATTTAAAAGAGGGTACGCGTTCTTATGCAAAATATCTTGTAACAAACGAAATTATCAAAAAATTTTATTTAAAAAAAGTTAACCATGAAAATTTACTATAACGTATTTTTCTATTGGCTATTTTTTTTTGCAGAGTTAACAGTTAATAATTAGTGGTGTCAACAGTCAGTTGTGATTGTTAATTTTTGTGCAATTTTTTTGTAGTCATTTTGAAATTCATTCATTTATAAAGATTCTGAAAATACAAACTAAGAACTGTCTATACGGATTACTCTAGATATTGAAATTTTCGCTCCTCTAATCAGGACGTATCAAAGCATCGTATGACGAGTCTATGCGTATTATTTTCATCTGAAAAGTTAAAAATGGCATCCATTTTATTAATAAGTGTGAGTAAATCTAAAAACCACTGATGTCTTTCCTGTTTTTTTATTTTATGATTATCATGAATGTCTTCCGTTGTTGCTAATCATTGCGGTAAAATAAAGCTAATAAAGAAAACTTTTCCTGCATTCTTTGTCAATTTATATTATATGTAATATATCAATATAGATATCAATATATATTAATTACCTGTTTATTGAAATTTAACAAATGAAAAATTTATACTTGAACTAAAAGTTCATGTCCAGTTATTGAGAGAAATAGGAATTTTTTTTTTGATCTGGATAAATTTGATTTATGAAATTCACTAATTCATTTACGAAGCTCAATTCGTTATTTTAAATACATTTATTATACATCATTAAGAAGACCATTATTTTGTTCTATGGTTTCTCAATTATCGTTTTGCAAACATAAATTCTTATAAATTTATAAAACTTTCTAGATCAAAAATAAAAATGCAGGTTATGTTTAAATAGAAAATGTATCAGTTAAAGAAATGTATCAATTATTTTGAATGTAATAAATTATTAAAATGTAAACAATAATTAATAAGCTTATTAATTGATTTACGAAGCACAGTTCATTATTTTAAATACTTTTATTATGCATCGATAAAAAGATGATTATTTTATTCTATTGTTTCTCAATTATCATTCTACATTTATAAATTCATATAAATTTATAATACTTCATAAAAAAAATTTGAAAATTCATCAATTTAAGATATGTATCAATTAATTGCAATGTTGCAATCAATTGCAAGCAATTACAATGTAATTGAAAAGTATCAAATAATTACTCAGATCATTAAGCCATTTACGAAGTTCAGTTCGTTATTTGGAATATATTTATTATACATCACATTAAAAAGCTAATTATTTTATTCAATGTTTTCTAAATTATCCTTCTATATTAATAAATTCATATAAATTTATAAAATTTTAGAACTAAAATGAAAATGCAAGGTAAGTTTAGATAGAAAATGTATCAATTAATTGAAATGTATTGATTACTAATTAAATTGACTATAATTGTTAAACTCAATTATTTATTTACGAAGCTCTATTCATCATTTTGAATACACTTATTAAGCATCATTAAAAACATCATTATTTTATTCTATAGTCACTCAATAATTATTCTACATTTTATTAATCATATAAAACTGTAAAGCTTTTGGAACAAATAAAAATGCAGGGTAAGTTTAAATTAAAAATGCATCAATATTTTTATTTATAAGGAAAACTACTTACATTTATTTTTGTGTTTTCTATCTTTTGCGTTTATTACAATATTTTTTTATAAATTATTTTAATCAGCTTCTATTGATACGCTTACACTACAACAATAAGTCATTTTAAATTAAAAACTAAAGTGTGAGCAGCGTCAAATAAATCAAATAGTCGCGAAAAAGTATATATAAAAACAAAATAATAAAAAAATAAATAAATAAATGAAAGAGTTCAACTGAGACTGTTGCCGTCTCTTTTTCTTCCTATTACCTTGGCCATCAAGTTGATCAAGCCTTGAATTGCAGACTGAAGGTCGCTTATTGAAATTCGGTTGATGATTCAAAGCTTAAAATTCGTATTTTTGTTTTATAAAATTAAGTGGTTAATATTTAAATTGAGATTTATAAAGTTTAAAAATATGTTCGATGAAATAATAACGTCACTATAATATCTTTTTCTATTTTTAAATAGTGAATGGAGTAAAGTTAAGGCTTAGACAGCTTTGTTAATTTATATATTGTTTTGAATATTGTTTACATATTGTTATGACTAAGAAACATAATTTTAAGTAGCACTCGATATTATTTTGCTGTCTGAAAACAGCATTGTTTCCACTTGCAAAATAACCACTTGCAAAATTACCATTACCACCACCAATTCCACTTACAATTTTTGAACAATTGTGTGCAACAGTATTTAGAACTTCTCTTATATATTGAATGTTTAAAAATTACATTTATATTGCTCAACCAATATTTCTCCACAATTTTGAGCAAATCTTTTATTTTCAGTACTAAGCTCGAAAAATTATGCTTGTTCTTATGAATTTAAGAAAGCTAAGAAGCCCTGAAAAAATTATCTCAGACTTTAGTTGCTCCCAAAGAGGGATTTTATTATTTTTATTATTTATTTATTTACTTTTATAATCAGTATGATAAATGAATAAAATATCACTAAAATGGTACAATTTCTGAAAAATTTAGTATTTCTTCATTGCGTGATTATAGAATCTAAATTCACTAAATATATATTAGGTGTCCCAAAAACATTTTTTTTATATAACCGTCGTTGAACAGCCGACCCAATTTTGAGTTCACGACTATCGATGTTCAATTCCATAGTCTTGTATTCTTCAACCCTACAAGGAAACTTCCAGCATTAGGTCAAACTAGCTCTCGTGGAGTATTTTTTTGACGGAACTAATCCGTGTTTGCGTTGCATGGAGAGGAAAACCTTGAAAACCTCCCACAGTTAACCGGAAGATACGAGGATTTTAACCAATAATCCATCTACCACTGAGGATATCTTACGCCATCACTGAGGTCGGTGCGAGCCGGGATCAGAATTCGTATCAACCAGCCGCTGCTGGGATTGGAACCTGGTCACTTTATTGGGAGGAGTGCGCTCTATCTCCTGAGCATCTGTGGTTCTATTATCGCATGTCTGATGAGTCAAATATTTTCAATTTATATTTATAATAATAAAAGTTCAGATTAAATACTTATACCGCTCATTACTTACACGTATTTAGCCTATCCAATAATAAGTTAAAGGTGGCTACAATCCTAAGCACATTTTAATTTACCCAAATGAACTCAGATAAAATTTTTATCGTCAACTAGTTCAAACAATATTGATAAAAAAATACAAAAACAACTTTAAAAAAACTGGTATTCACAGGGATTTTCCTTAGTACGATTAATAAATTTTATAAGTGTGAGGTCAAAATTGTCAAGATATATCATTTATCCCTGACCTTTTTTTTTCTCCTTCTGTGCATCAACTTGTAGCGTCACTATATCAAAAAGATCATCAACAAGAGAGTTATGTTTGTGATATGTTCTGCGATAAATTTGTTGCTCCATTTCTTATTAAAAATGCCTTACCATCAGCAAACTTTCGTCTTAGGGCACTGAACTTCATATTGGCATGGTAAACACTACGCAAAAGAATTACCTTGATTCTTTGAAAATAACCAAAGGCTCAAAGATGATTAAATCAGTTTATTTTGACGCAAATAGCTTATATTTATGTTTTATTTAATATAATAATAAATTACAGGCAAGCTTATTAATTGTATCAGATGTTATGCCAGTAGTGACATTTTTATTTAATTTTAAAAACACCATAACATCAAGATATAGCAGTGCAGCGAAAACACTTAGAACAAATTAATCTCATTATTTTCTAGCCACGTTTTAATTCTATTATAGTTTTTGACTAAGGGCTTAAAAATGATTAAATCCGTTTACTTTGATGCAAATAGCTCATATTAAAGTTTTGTAATGCAATAAATTATAGACAAGCTTATTAATAGTATTAATTGTTGCATAATTGTTTTAAAAACACCATAACATTTCGATATAGCTGTGCAACGAAAAGACATGGAAAAAAATTAATTTAATTAGTTTTTAGCCCCATTAATTATTTATTTTCTGTAATTATTTATTTTAGTATAATATTAATTATTTTCTAGCCACTTTAATTCTGTTACAGCATTCAATCTAAGACTTAAAAATGATAAAATCAATTGATTTATTTAAGTTTAGCTTATATTTAAGTTTTATAGTGCAATAATAAATTATAGACAACCTGTTAATTGTATCAGTTGTTATATCATTCGCGACATATTTATGTAATTTTAAAACACCATAACATTTCGATATAGCTGTGCAACGAAAAGGCATGGAAAAAAATTAATTTAATTAGTTTCTAGCCCCATTAATTATTTATTTTCTGTAATTATTTATTTTAGTATAATATTAATTATTTTCTAGCCATTTTAATTCTGTTACAGCATTCAATCTAAGACTTAAAAATGATAAAATCAATTGATTTATTTAAGTTTAGCTTATATTTAAGTTTTATAATGCAATAATAAATTATAGACAACCTGTTAATTGTATCAGTTGTTATATCATTCGCGACATATCAACCTGTTAATTGTACCAGTTGTAATATCATTCGCGACATATTTATGTAATTTTAAAGCACCATAACATTTCGATATAGTAGTGGAATGGTGAAACTTTGAAAAAAAATTTATCTCATTATTTTCTGGCCACGATTTAATTCTATTATTATGGTTCCTTTTTTATTGCTAAATATTATGAAAAATAAACGTCTTTATTAAAACTATCCTTCAATCGAAAGAAAGATTGGATGACTTGAATATAATATTCTTTGATAATAGTAATATTTGGTTTATACCAATGAATCATAGAAAGTTTTTTAAGGCGTTTTAAATTGCATCTGGTTCTCTAGTTTTAAGTTTAAGCTTAAACTTACAATGCAGTAATAAAGCATAGGCGTGTTTATTAATTGTGATAATTGTTATGAAAAAAATGACATATTTCAGTCATTTAAAAAATACCATTACATTTCTTTATAATGCTGCAACCAAAATGCTTTGAAAAAAATATAATATTTATCCTTCAATCAGGAGAAAGTTTAAGGGGACTAAAAGATAATATTTATAGATAGAAATATTTTAAAGAGGTTACCTGTTTGGTTTATTCCAGCAAACCGCTGGAAATCTTTTAAGGCGCTTGAAATTGAATCAGGTGCTAAAATTGCTCCTGCCCTGTATCCTGTGCTGTCTTCTAAATATCCAAATTTTTGTAAGTAAAGCTGAAATAAAGAAATGTTTTAGCTGCTGTATGTTACAGAATGTCTTGTTATATTGAAAATAATGAATATAATTACATGGCAAAGGGAGCTAGTGGGAACAATTTTTACAGATTTTCTAAAATAGTCTTTTCTTTTTTTATTGTCCTTTTGTGCAAAATTCAAACAATTACTTTCATTTTGAAAGATACGTAAGCTAATTTTGATGTATAATTTTTTAATAATCATTTTTTTAATTGTTTTTGTCTATACAAGCCTCGTGATATGGGATTAGTGTGAAAATGTTATGAAATTGATTATTGAATTTATTATTACTTAACCCTACTATTAGGATTCTTATTTAATATATTTTTAGGCTCATCAGTAATCAACATTTTGAATTAAAATTTCCACAGTAAAAATATATCAAACGTAACAAATAAAAGTTCAGAATATACATTAAGAAAAAAAGTACGGTCAGATCTACTAGAATATGGTAAAATGCACCGTATTTCTGGCTCTGTGGTAACACCAAAAAGCTCGGTAATTTTTACCGAAGCGCTTTAGTAATGATTTAGGTAAAATTAACAATAAAAATGGTTTATAATATATAGTAAAATTTTGTAAATGTGGTAAAATTTGGTAATTTTATCATGATACCTTAGACCATGACATGAAAAATATTTATTATTCTGTTAAATTTTTTATTTTTGTATCTTTTACTAAATGCGTGGTAATTATGTGGTAATTTTACTAAATATGTGGTAATTTTGAAAGTCCGGATTTATAGTAAACCGTTACCACATGAACGGAAAAATTACCAAATGAATGGTTCAAATACTGGATTTTTTTGTTTTATTAACCAGAATTTTTTTTTTCAGAATTGTTTTTGTTATGCATTACGGTAATTTTGCTAGAATTTTTTTCTCTGCATAGGAAATGCTAAATATTAAAACTAAAAAAGTATTGTTTTTACTGAAAAGTCGTTCTTTAAAATTGGATAAAAATCGTAGATCCCTGTAGTCAGTGGTAAATCATCCAAGATGCGACTAAAAAAACAAAACTTAAAAATTTCATGCTGGAGTCAATAAATTTTTCTTCTGACTAAATATTTAAAAAAGGAGAAAAAACATAAAATATGATTTAAAATTCATTTCATATACGTAGATGAAAAATACTGTAAAACATATATTACTTCGTGATACTTAAACTAGTTTCATAATTTATTATTTCAAATTTATAAATTATTTTTGAAGTTTATAATCGGAACATTATAAATAGTAAGTTAAGTACTTATTCTATAATGAAGTTTCGAAAACTAGTTATTTTAATTATTTTAAATGAGTTAAGTAAAATTTTACCACGATGAAAATAAGTTTTGAAATCAATCAAGCTAAATATATATTATTAAATTTTGAATCATTTTATTAGAATTTATTAAAAATACTTTTACATGATACTAATTTTAAGAAACGCAAAAAAATTAAATAGCAATACAATAAAGAAGTATAAAAAATCTATGCAATATTAGCTATATGAAAAATCAAAGTATTTTGAACAATTGAAGTATGAATTTGTTTGCGCATTTTAGGAAAAAAATATTTACTTCAATCCCGCTGGTATTTGGGGAAAGGTTCTATACATAATATCTGACGAATTATTTCAAACAACAACTTACTCTTCTATTGATTATTTACTATTATACAAGCGTTTAAACTACTGCACCTCAATTGAATCATGATTATATATTAGAAGTAAAATAATTAAAGAAATGAAAGAAAAACTCAGTTTTTGATGTATTAAATGATTTTTGGAAAGCTGTTAGGTAGCCACTTGTCAATACTTACTCGTTTTTTTTTTTTATTTCAAGGACATGACAACAAACAAGGATTTACCTTGTGCCAAGCCTTTTAGAATCCATCCCTTTAGAATCAACAGGTTTTAATGCAAGGCTAGATGGAACACCGAAGAAGATAATAAAATGCCACAATGGTGGGCAAACGCTTTTAAAGTAATGCAAGAAACAATGAATCTCAACTTGTATTCTTTTTCTTCGGGCGTTACGCTTCTGTTGAACACTGCTCTACACTTACTAACACCTTTGAAATGTCGAATTCAATATTTTCCAGTAGAATTAACCGTACAATTAATGTAGTTTAGCTGAATGAATTATTTTTGTTTTATGTCATTAGATTACTTATCATTAAATCATAATGACATTTCGTTTTCAGTAAGTTTCCACCAGTCATTTACTACATATAAAAGTGTTATTTATCATTATTTCTTGCCATAAACAATTTACATATTTCGTTTTATATCTATTTTAAAAATTGATTTTAATACATATTTTATGGGCAGAAATTCCAGGTGAAAAGTTTTAGCTCAATTATTGCACTTGTAATCCTTCTTATGTCATTTCAATGAGACATTTTTATAATTTTTACTTTAAAAAAAGACAAATTGTTTTCTAATAAATGAATAAGCTACAATAATCATTAATGAAATCGTACATTTTTGTAAGATATTGTTTTTTTTTTAGAACTTTTTTTCGATTTTACAGTAAAAAGAACCAAAGATGTAGATTTTTAAATTCAGTTGTACCAAATTAAAATTAGCTAACAATTTAGAAGTAAGCAAACTAATATGATGTTTGAAAATTACAAAATCAAAAAGTAGACATATATAAACTTAGAGTCAACAAATCACAATATTTCAATTGGGGAATAATTTACAAGATAAATATGCTTATGGAGACAATTTTATAAAATTTAAAAAATTTGAAAATTTAAAATCGTTGTGCAGTTATAAACGTTAAGTTTCTTTTAAATACTACAGTTTCCTAAAAAGCTCCCGCTAAATGTTCAGTATGAAACATTTTATTTAAAACATTCTTGCAGTTTTTTTAAATTCATAAAATATGATTATAAAGAAATCATATGGAAAGATAAATTTAATCAAAAATAATGATAGGGTTGTGAGAAAATATGCTTTATTATATTAATTTATGTGTATATATATTCCATCAGCTTATGCAGGACAAGCTTTCGCCTTTTATACCCTTCTCTTGATACTCAACCTGAGAGCTGTTAAAATTTTAATACTGATTCGAGAGACAAAACAATTAACTTTTTAATGTCCAAGTTCCGATATTTCAATAAATTAGTATTCTATATATATTTTAGTGTATTAAGTTAAGAACTGACAGGAAAATTCCAGCAAAAAAATTCTATAATCAAAACTAATTTAAGTACTTAATTATTAGCGTAAATTTATAGTTATATTATAGCGAATATTATTTGCAGCGTAAATCATTAGTCATATATTGTTAATTTCGTAAAAATAAGCAACTGAATTTTACATTTCAAATTTCTTATGGCAAAATTATAATTAAATTAATTATAATTTTGATAATAAATAAATTAATTGTAATTATTTTTGACTAAAATTAAATTAACTGTGGTTATTATTAAATAATTGGGTGTTGCTAATGCATCTCATGAAAATTACAAAATGCAGAAAAATGGAACTTTTTACGAAAATAGAATTATAATTAAATTATTTATTATTATAATAAAATCATTTGCAATTATAACAAAATTATTTATAATTGTAATTAAAAAATTGATTGTTGCTAATGCATCTCATAAACATTACGCCATAGAAAAATTAAAATTTTTTACGGCACCAGAATTATAATTAAGTTATAGGTATAATTTAGATTACAATTAAATTAATTATAATTATTAAACAGTTTGGAGTTGCTAATGCATCTCATGAAAATTACGACATGAAAGAGATCCGAATTTTTTAAGACATCAGAATTATAAATATTCCATACTAATGTATGTTTTTACTGCTTTCTATCTTTGAAAAATATTATTTAAGCCTAATTTCCTCTGTTTCCCTCTGTCAGATGCTAAAAAAATTCCTACTTGTAAAAAGAAGTTAACAGTACCTTTATGAAACGGGTTTAAAGTTATTTCATTTCTATCAGTCTATAAAAAAACTCAGGATAGTTGAAACAAGATTATATTTTACAGGTGACAGATATATCAGTCTCAGACTATTTCTTTATAAATAATTTAAGCTCTGTCTTTTATATATTTCAACTTCCTGTTGAAACGGGTCTAGGTCAATGTCGTAAGTATGCTATGATGGGACACTGACCTGAATTAATAACTATCGTTTTAAATTCATTTTATAAAACTGATTCAATAATTAACTCAAAACTTTAAAACTTATTCATACATTCATTGCCACTATAAAAACTTTATTCTCAACCATTTTATAATTTTTTATATTATATACATTTGAACCTCGATATCACGGTTGACGACAATATAAATTTTTTGATATAAAAAAAGAAATCTCAATTCCCCACACATTTGTTATGCTGATAATAGAAAAAAATCAAGCGAAAACTTCGACGATCCTCACTATTAGAATTTTCCTTCTAAAATTATGGTAAAATAACCGGCAGCAGTCTGTCCATTCAATTAACCGTAAAGTTTACGGTAAAGAACGTTTTTTACCTTTACGGTTTTGAAACCGTTAGCAACTTGAAGGGTTAAAAAACCATTAATGCAAAACTATACGGTTTTTTAACCATTTACAACTAGCATGGTTTCAAAACAGTAAAAAAGAAATTCAACTGATCATTAGAGATAATTCAGCAGCTTTATTTTTTCTATGTGGGAATGATGTATAATATTCTAATAGCCCAAGGTCACAAATTGGGAAGTACAGAGCATTGGAAACTCTTCATGTGTTGAAGGAAAGGGAGGAAATATTGTGGTGTAAACGCTGGGACAATAACCGCTATTTTGTTAGTCATGAGATTGACAGATTAGCGTCTGGGCTCTAATATGTACCCATCTGCTAGGAACTAAGCGGTTTCATTCAGCGGCTTAAGGTCTAGTTGGTGCCATAAAATTCAGGTTGTTTAACCGTATTAGGTGAAAGCAATTAATTAAAAGTTTCTTCATATTTAACAGCTTGAATACCATCTTATTTATGATTATTTGACTGTTTTGTTTGAATATGGTGAAATAAAATCTAAGTAAATTGTTATTTAGTAATTAATTCTGAGTTGAAGCTTAAAAATATAATAAATCAGATTCTTAATTTTTAATTCTGCTTATATTCCATAGAAAATGATAAGCGAAATACCTCTATAGTATTTATTAAACTTTGTAATGATTACAAAAATTAGATATTATAATAAATTAACCCTAACCTTGTTTTTTTTTGCTTGAGTGTAAACAAAATCTTATCCCCAATCTTCCACAAAACATATGCGCATTACTACTGAAACTTCTCTTAATGTTTACGAAATATTAGCATTCAAACTGTATACTCTTTCGTAATATTTTCCTTTCTTCTTTATGAGTAATAGTAGAAAGTACGTAAATGTCCAGTTAAAAATGTGCAACGAGTAGCTTTTAAATTACAGAAGCTCGCTCAAAGTGAAATCACGAGGATTTTCCAAGTTTATTTTTGAGTTTTAACGAAATTCAAAGGAAAGATAAGCTTAATTTTTTAAAAAAAATATTGTTGATGGGAAAGTGTGTTTTGTTTAATATTTTCTAATATTTTCGGCTGCATTTATTAAAAATACCACTCTTTCTATTGCATAAAAAGTATTTCTTATAAAATCCAATGACGTAAATAATCAGCTAAAAATGTGTAACGAGCTGCTTTTAAATTACAAAAACTTACTTCAAGTGCAATCACGAGGATTTTCCAAGTTTATTTGCAAGTTTTAGCGAAATTCAAAAGAAAGATAAGCTTGACTTTTTATAGAAATTATTCTTGATGAAAAAGTGAGTTTTGTTTGATATTTTTCGAACAACTTTAGTTGTTTTTTTATATTAAAAATAACATTCTTTCTATGGTTTGAAAAGTATTTATTTGCGTGTTAGTTGAAATTAAGTTCGATTAGAAGAACAAAAAAATATTCTCAACCACATCCGCATATTCTTCCCGCTTCGTCGATTCCTTCTCTGAATAAGTCATTTAAAATTGTTCAATATAATTTGCGCAAGCTCTCTTTGTTTTTTCATGTCGGTATAAGAACTTAGCTGCTATAGCTATATATGCTTAGCTATATGATTAAAATAACGTGTATGTCAGAAAAGTAAATAAATGGCTTTGCATATCACTATGTATTAAGGGGTTTGCGTGGTTGTAAAATCACACTAAAAACTATCTAACTTAGGGAAAACCTTTTGCTGGAGTAGCATGCGTATAATTCTTTTGTTTATGACAAAATAAGCTTTATTTTGATGGTTTATTATTAAAAACAACGCAATTAATATAGAAAATATACTTTCATCACATTTTTTTTAATCTTCAACTCCATGTTTTTTGAAAAGATTATCTATGATCTCATTAAAAAAAGAAAATTAAGGTTTACATTTAAAAACAAAATAGAATTAATACTTCCTGAATAATGAGCACTTAAATTGGAAACTGCCATTTTACACGAGGTCCCATATATGTGTGAACCTTTATACTATGTTATTTTTAGCCCTTTCCAGTTCATCAATTTTATTAAATAAATGTTCTTAACGTAAAGAAAAGATTATCTTTAAATATAAATGTTTGTTTAAAGATTTTTTTTGTTATTTGTAATAATTTAGATTTTAATTTCGAAATATTGTAAATTAAAAGTAGTTTTTAATAGTTAATACTCATAAAATATTAACTGTATAAACTACTCTTAGAATTAAATAACGATAATAATTTTTTCTCGTTATAACGAAGTAATGTTTGTTTTCCTTTATTAATGAATGAGTAATTGGTTAATAACCATAAGAAATCGTTATATTTCTTGTCATATTCACATGTTATTTTTAAAATTTAAATAAACATTTTGATTAAATTTTCAGCTTTATAGTCAATACTCGTTCGCAAACTTTTAAAATAATTTGCGAAGCTAGCTGTTTTTGGCTGTATTAAAATTCGCCTTAACTTTTGAGCCACGAAAAAATTAAAATTTAATGAGTGCAATTGTATTTTTTAAAACATAAAAAATAGATTTATTTCTTCTAAGAAACAATACACAATTTCTAAGTTGACTGTTGATTGGTAATTTTTAAAATCTTTCCTTTTTGTTAACTTAATAATAATTAAAAATCTGAAAGTTTCTTCATTTTAAAATCAGAATGAACTTTATCAGCTCATAAATTGGATATATATTTAAAGAATTCAGTAAAATATTCACAAATTGTTAGCTATTTTTTACTGCTTCATGTAAATGCAATAGGAAAATAATAATTTGTTATTCTCCTAAAATTGAATATATTCCTTATCCTTTTTGCACATCAATGTATTTAAATAAAAATTTTAAACTAAAAGAATGCAACTAATGAGATAAAAAAATATATAAGGAAAATCCGACAGATTCATAAATTTTAAATTGAAGTTTTTAATTATAAGCTGGTTGCTCTTTTCAAAAAGTGGGCATTTGCTTAATCTTGTACAATGCGTGCTTGTTTTATAAGATTATAATCTCGTGGTGTCATTTGGAGAGAGAAGTGATGTTTTATGTTTGATTTATTCTCTCAAAAATCAGTAATGTTAAAGCTTTATCCAAACCACTACATTTTAAAACGCGTAAATGCACGTTTTTCTTCTTTTGTAAGAGGAAAGTCTTGTTAAATAAAAACTTACGGGTCACTTTTTAAAATTAATTTCATTTATTGTACTAAATTTTATGTAACTTCTGGAAGAACTTTTTGTAGAAATATGAAAAAAGAAAAATTTAAATTAAAAAAAACTAGGTTTTATTTGTAGCATTTTATAAAATTTTGCCTTCTATCTCAAATTATGTCTTAAACGAATATTAAAAAATACATAAGCAGATTTGTCGAAGAACTTTATTTTTTATTAGACGCAATATGTTGCAATATGTACGCAATATGTACGCAATATGTATGCAATATGACGCAATATATATAGAAAATAATTTCTGGTAAAATTACTGTCCTGCATGGTAATGACATTTTTGGTAGAAAAACAACTATATCTCTGGATAACAAAACCAAAATATACGGTATTAAAACCATTCATTTAGTTAATTTTCTGTATATATAGCAACACTTTACTGGGAATTCTTGGTCTCTAAATTATAGTTTTTGTTACTACACATTTAGTAAAAAATAAAAATCTAAAAATTACATTTAACCGAATAAATGGTTTTTATACCATGCTCTAAGGTATCATGATAAAACTACCAAATTTTATCACATATTATCAAACCATATTTTGCTTGTTAATTTCACCAAAATTATTACCAAAGTGCTTCGGTAAAAATTCCCCAGCTATTTGATCTTTCCATAGAACCAGAAAAATAGTAAGTTTTACCATTTTCTAGTAGTTCTAATCATAAATTTTTTCTCTGTAATAAATTATACTATTAGTGAGTTTTTCTAATTTTAAAAGTAGGAGTGTTATAGTTTTTTTAGTATAATATCAATTAATGGGTTAGCTAGAACATAAGTATATGGGAAAAAACTTTGCTTTAAATCATGTTTTGAGAGCACAATAGATCACAATTGGAATATTGTTAAGTTTATTGATTAGCTACACGCTCAAATATCAAATGCTATGAAGTATTAAATGTACAATCAACACCTATAAGAAAAGTTTAACACCGTCAGATTAAACTAGGGATGACAGAATCCTCATATATTTTTTTTTCTTTGTGAAAGCGAGAAAAAAACGTGCGGATTAAAGAAAACTGATTTAATTTGGAAAAAAACAGACTTCATCCGCCAATTGAATCCGAAGAGAGGAATTAAAAAATATAACCTAAATAAAGCAATTTCGATTTAACTCATTGATGAGCAAGATATTATCCAACAATGCGTTTTAGTAGCAAATGTGAAAACAACTGAAAGGTTTTGAAATAATTCTGCCTGAAAGCTTTTTGTTTTATTTGAAAATGCTGAAAATTGCATGAAATTTCGAGAGTCAAAAAATTTTTAAAGCCTAAAATTATGTGAGATTACAAGTGAAACCCTATTCTTACAATTATATTTGTAAACTAACAAATAAGATACTAAATTAACAGTTTTTCTCTTGAAATTGAAAGAAAAGCTACTCATGAATTGAACTAAAAACCTTTTTTTTTTCATGAAAATCATTTGTTTCAAAAACAGTTGGTGTAAAAAGGAGTAATCAATTGTTAGAATAAAATTTTGCAAATTTTCGTTTTTCCATCTTTAAAAATATGTGCATTTCTTTTTCTCCCCAAAATGAAATTTAATACCTAAAATTAAACTTTCTCAGAAAATAATAATAATAATAAAATAAATAGCTATTAAATAAAAGTTAATAACGCATAATAAATATTAGTAATAAAAATAATAATAAAAATTAAATTCCGAAGTATCACATATTTTAAATGAAGGAAAAAAATCCGCAGAGAAATGAAAGAAATGGTTCGAGAACTTTTAAACAATTATGAATGGCTTTTTTGTAGCATATGAATGCAATATTGTTATGAATTCAATATAATAAGATTATGTAATACAATAGATTATGTAATATGTTGAATACAAAGTATACAAAGAATAGTAAAATAGGAAAAATTTTTCTCAGTAAGGAAATAATTTTTTGTCCGGTTATTTAAATTTGCTTTTTGTTACAGGCAAACAAATCAATTTTTCTAAAAATTGGCGTGTACGAAATAAATGTGCATAGTAACTGAGAACAAGAGATTACTATATTTCTGAAACTAGAAGCATAAATATATAAAAAGTAAAATCTAAGAACGCTTTTTTTAATCGGATTTGATAAACAGATGTAATGACAATTTTTCTTGTCTTCTAAGCTGGATAGTGCTTTGAGAAACTCTGACATAAAATAAAAAATACAAGGTGTTTCTTAAATACCGCCCTTAATATGCGTTTTTTGAATCATTATCAAGCTTAAAAACAAAACATATACACACAGGGGAACGCAAACTAATATTTAATTACAGGAAGGACAAAAGCTCTTATGAAATCTGATAAATCAACGTATATGAGGATATGGATAATAAAAATTAGAAAGAATTGGTTGCTGGAAACAAAAAGGAATTAATAGTCAATTATTCGAAACATCTTAAATTTTCATCCTCCAATTAAGCCTATTTTGACACTGCCTGTCTATTGCTATCTGCCTGCGTCTATTGCTATTGGTTGGATTTAAATATTTTTTGTTTGTTTTTACCTCAGTTAAAGATCCTAATGAGCATACTTTTTATTTCCATCCTTGATAAGTATTTCAAAAATGCGTATTAAAGGTGGTCTTTATGGAACACCCTGTAAAAACCACAGTGAGAAATATCGCATGTAAGGTTCACAAAAATGTAAATTAGAACACCTTAATAACGTTTGATATAGCAATCAGATTTTAACTTGCTAAGATGCAAACTTAACTTTAAATATGCTAATAAACAACATTTAATGAAACAGATCAAAACGAAACAGTCGATATTTTAAGATACAAAAGTAGACTCAACGTACTTTTACTAAATAAAGCCCTATTTTTCGTAGAATTGATTTCTTGACCAAAACTTTATATAGATGTATTAAATAAAAAGAAAATAAAGCGAATTTATATTTTCTTAAAGAATTTTATTAACTTGAAAAAATATTTTCCTAATTATTAAATTATTTTCTTGAAACAATATTTTCTTAGAAAATATAAGCTGATTTTAGCCATTAAAATATTAGTTTAGAGAACTAATTGAAATTAGAAGAATACAATAGTATTCTCATGAGTCGTAGAAGTGAAATTCAATCCCATAATAAATTTACAAATGATATTAACAAACGTATTAGAAGTTATATTTTTAAACTATAAATATTTTTTTATCACCAAATAAGGTATTCGTGTGAAAATAAAACTTAAAAATATTTTGAAAACGAGGAATTGAATGAGCCGATGCGTGTATATTTATGCAAAAGAAGGAAACTAAAATTCGAATAGAGTTAAGCTATTTTTTTCAGTAGGACAGCAGAAAAAATTTATGCATTGTACAAAAGGTATAAAAATAACTTTTAACACGGAAAAATATTTTTGTTACAATGTTTGAAAACATATTGTGAATTGAAATATTTATCCTGCATGGAAGTATGAATAGGGAGCGAGAGAAATGTTTTCTATAATAACTTTCCCAAAAATTAATTTTAATAAAAGAAGCTATTTCTTGATTTAAATTTATAGCAAATGTATAATTCCAAAATTTAATAACTTACATCAATTTAATATAATTTAAATTTCTTATCTAATTTTTCCAATCAAAATAAAAACAGTAAAATAATTTTTTTTTAAAACAGCGAAAAACGAAGCTATTTTTTTATGTTTAGCTATCCAAAATTAGTTTGCAAAATTAAAGTAAATGCACTGTTAGAATTGTTAGAATGTTTTAAATCATAATATCGTTTAAATTTGCGGTAAACTTCAATACGATGGGAACATTTTAATATGTTTTGCTATCCTACAAATTAATGTTTCTTAAATTTTATACGATGCTATGGTTTAACCTAAACGAAAACAAGTTTTAAGTTAACATTTTATCAAAGCTGCAGCTAATTTACATGCTGTCTGTTATGATTCAACGCTTAATAGATTTTATGAGAGCGTAAAACAGGCGATATCAAAAATATGTAATTTTCATACTCATCCACAAACTAAAGAGAAAAAAAATTGAAATTTCATATTAAGACACGGCGAAAAATATCTGGTAAAATTACCATACTTAATGACAATGGTATTTCTGGAAAAAATGTAAATGTAAATTGTAAAATGGAAATGTTAATTTGGTTAGTATTTACAACTATGAATAAAAAATCATGGCAGAAGATGGTAAAATAGGACGTTTTGGTGGAGAAAGCGTTGTTATTTGTTTTATCCACATGTTGCAGCTTGCAAACTTCTTGCCCACTTTAATCTGTGTTTCAAACTAAGACTCAAAATAGTTTGCCTTGATTATTAAATTATCTAAATATGAGTGCTATTCTACGTTCTTAAGTTCTATTTGTAAAGCATATTTTATACAAATTAGAGGGAATATTTTGCATTTGAAAATAGAACTGGAAAATTTAAATTAGTCAGCGTAAAACTGTTTTGACAATAATTATTTGAAAAATGTTTGGATACTAAGTATTCAGATATGGAATAAATTCTTAAAAAATGGTGAACAAAGTTTTAACTTTTGTCAGTTCGAATAGTTAATTTCCAAAACCGTATTGATTTAATAATTCTAATAATTAAGACCAAAATTATTTTATTAATTAATATTATAATCAGAGAGTTAAAGAAAAATAAAAGACAATATGGAATGAAAAACTGATATTTTTCCACATTTTTTAATTACTTTTCATTTGTTATCTATTATTACACAATTCTTCAAACTATATTAACTTATTGTATTGTTATGCATTTTATTGCAATAAAGTCTTTGAAAATAGTGAACCAAGCTGTTACCACTGTTAATTTGAATAGTTAGTTTACAAAATGATGTTGTTTCGATATTTTTAATAATTAGGATAAAAACAATTTCTGTAGAAAAACATAACTAAAGCTATTATTCCAAAATTATAACTACGATTAGTTTTGAATCCCTTTGACTGGAGTTACATCAATAAGAAAAATTTTATCTGTTGGATAAGTGCTTACTTATACAGAAACGATAACCCTTTGACAACGTTTATTTTGTTTTTGATTTAGGAGCATCGATTGTAAGTACGTCTGTCGGCAATAATATGAAAACTTAATTTTTTTTTAAAGTCTGTGACGCAATAAATAATGTGCGCAATAACTGTAGGGAGAATTTTGAGTTAATTTTTCATTTTAACATGTATATAGTTTTGTTTCATCTTCTTGTTTGATAAATTTAGTAGGTTATTAAGTTCGAATATTTGTAAACAAACTTGTACGTACTATTAAATTGTGATTTCATCGCATAACTGAATTACAATATTATGTGCCATAGGTAAACAAATACTTAAAGTGCGTTTCTTACGGAAAAAGAGACGCTTCAACGAAATTACTTTATAATCCCTACTACCTAGATCTGAATCTGTAATAATATGTAAGTAGTTATAAAAGACGCAACTGAATTTTATGCATTGTGATTTAAGTTATATATTTGTAGCTCATATATTATATGATATAAGTTTTATACATTATAAATATACATTATTAACATTTCTTGAATGGTTTCGAAATAGCTCGTAAATAACAGTTAAGTATGGTTTCAAAATTTTAAACAAAATTCGGTTGAAAGACAAGATAAAAAAAATTTCATTTTCAAAGAAAAAAAAAAAAAGTAACTTTTAAAAAACTTTAAAAAAGTAAAAGTATTTAATTTAATTTAATTTTATATTTAATTTAATTTAATTTTATATTTAATTTAATTTAATTTTATATTTAATTTAATTTAATTTAATTTAATTTAATTTCATATTTAATTTAATTTAATTTTATATTTCATTTAATTTAATTTCATATTTAATTTAATTTAATTTTATATTTCATTTAATTTAATTTCATATTTAATTTAATTTAATTGTATTATAAATCTTATAGCAAAAGTTTTTCGCCATTAAAAATATAGATTAGTAATATTTGTTAAAAAACTATGAAATGTAAATTACTTGAAACTGAATTACTTGAAACTGAATACGTATTGTTCCAAAATCTAATTTAATTTATTGTATTGCGCTTAAAATATTTTGTGGTAGTGTAAGTCTTATAACTACAGGTTTCTTCATTATAAGCATAAATTAATAACACTTCTTTTCATAATAATTATAGATTAATAATTTTCCACAAGCAGTTATTGCTGAATAAATGCCGAAACCATAAATATGGTTCCAGCATTTATCAATAAAATTTGCTTTAAAAACTAAACACAAAAATTAACCTTTTTGAAAGAAAATATTTACTTTAAACTTAGATTATAGAAAAGGATCGTCATATTTGTACCATTAAAAATATTTACTCGTACAAACTCTTTGCTTAGAAAAATCCTTAAGTATTTTTAAACAAAATTTTAAATGCTTTATTTACATCTACAGATTAAGATAGATTTTTTTAATAAATAAATACTCGCCCTTCTTAAAGCTTTTTACAAAATGGTATTTAATCTACTAAATTGATGTACTGTTTTGATTGTTTTTGATGTACTGTTGTTTCGATTGTAGTTTCCAGTACAATCGAAGTTAGAAAATGTAGTAGAATCAAGGCTTTAATAGGTTTAGAAGGGTCCCAAAAATATTTTGAATCCCGCAAATTTTTTTTGTAGTACAGAAAAATTCAAGAAAATTATTGTGGCATGCAGAGGAAGTTCACATACGGTATCAAATAAATGTTAAAATCGATATATCTTTTACATAGTAATTAAACTATATAGTATCTAAAATTATGCACTACAAAATCTTACATTATTTAAAAAATTGTATCGACTCTTTTTAAGTGAATTTTAGAAATTTAAATGGCAATTATTTTTACAACTTAGTATAAGAATCCCTATATTATGATTGTTATCATCGAATCAAAAAAAAATATTCAAACCAAAATGTAGTTAAAAATAGAAAAAATCCATTTAGTCATTTTAATGACAGCTAGAGTACAATTTAATTACTATTATTAATTTTTTAATTATCATGATCATAATTACTATTAGATATGATAAATTACTTACCGCGGCTTCTTCTTCATCCGCAACTGGAAACGATTGCGAAATTACAACTAAACAAAATACACAAACTATTGAATAAATTATACAAATTTGCATTGTTAATTCAATGCTAATTATCTACAATTAAATGAAATAAAAAGAGTTCAAAGTTAACCATTTGGAACCTGTTCTTTTATTTGATGCACTTCTCACTTCGCCATCTAATATCAATCTGAAATCTTCCTTTGCAACTGGCGCTTCTTATAAACGATCTCCGGTGGCAACATCACTTTTACACACGTGATTCATTCATTTCCTTCTACAACTGAAGTTTAATGGGTGGAGGGGATAAAGAATGGGCCATAGTCAAACTCATTCATTAAACATGGTCTACGAATTAAAATGTCCAACTTTTTTCATTCATCATTTAAATTTATATAAAAATTCGCTAGGTTTATATAATTGAATCTAAGATCAGATAATCGTGTTTTTGTTATTGCAGTATACTTCGTCGTTTAGATAAAATTAATCAAATTCAATTATATAATAAAAAAAAGTCTTCGCTTGAAATAGAGTGTCTGTAATTATGATTTTAATTATTTTCTCACATTTACTTGCTAGAAGGGTATTCAGCTGTTTAATATTCATTAAAAAATATGCATGTAATTTATGAGTCTCGATGCTGTTACATGCTGCAAATCGGTAACTCGTTATTGTGGTGACTTTTTATTGCAGGGAGATTTGCCTTATTGTGAGATTTACGATAAGTAACTTACAAATGCTTGCAATTGCTTGCGAAGCTCGCAGCCTTACAAATACTTTTTTTTCTTTCAAAAATGTGTAACCAGATTGCGATACAAAATTTTTCTCCCTCAAATTTCTCTCTTTTTCTTTTTTTTTTCCTTTTTTTTTTTTTTTTTTTTTATCTATGTCTATATTCTTTCAGTACTTCTTGATTTTGTTTCTCATGTAGAAATTTTTTCTACTCTATGTAATAGATGGTCTTTGTTTAATGAAATTATTTGCGTTTTAACAAGGTCACATTTTTCATTTGTATTAAAAAAAAGCTTATTTTTTTAAAAAACTCATTATTAGTTTGTTTACATAAATCAATTTGAAACGAATGAATGTTTCCGCAGTTGTTTACAAATTTGAATTCCGTTTCTTTTTTAAATTCAGTTATTGTTTTCACTTTTAAATAAATATCAATATTTTTATTTACTATAAAAGTTTAAATCAGCTAATTCATCTTATTATAAATATCCAAAAAAAAGAACATTTCATTGTTTTTTTTTTTTTTTTTGCACTTTACAATGTAAACTTTTATCGATATTAAAAATTTATTTTTAAAATAAACTAGCATTTTTAATTTGATAAAACTAATAATAGCGGAGATAAATGACAACAATTTGGGATATGATGAATATAGTTTTGTTTTGCAACTGTGACCAAAAATTTGGAAGTTCAGAGTATAAACTAGCTTTTCTAATTTGATAAAATTGATAATGGTCGAGATAATTGACAGTAATTTTGGGGTATGCTGAATATAGTTTAGTTGTGAAACTGTGACCAAACATTTAAGGATCCAGTATATAATATAATAGTATAAATGCTGAAAATCAGGGTATTAAACTATAAATATTGTGGATCTTGAAATTTAATCAAAGAACTCAAAGGTCCCGGTCAAGGACATCCACTTTTTAAGGTTAAAAGAATCTTCAGCCAATATAACAAGCTTCTCATTCGGGCAAAGACATTATTTCCCACGCAGTTTTACATTTTATTTTTGCTGAAGGGTATAAAAAACGCTTCTTTACTATTTTGTTTGATTGGAATATATTCGTCTCGTTTTTTAACAATAGATATTTCGCTTTTTTTTTAATTATGAAACATATAAAAAAATTACACTTTTGTTCAATTTAATTTTTTTTCTTCACAGAGAAAAAAAAATCTAATAAATACCGTTCAGTATGGTAATGGCATTTTTGGGAAAAGAAGAAAACATAATTCTGGAAGAAAAAACCAAAATATGCGGTATTTAAACCATTAATTTAGTAATTTTTCTGACTATATGGCAATTTAATTTCTTTAGTTTTTTTTCTTAACAGAAAAAAAAATCTATTAAATACCGTTCAGTATGGTAATGGCATTTTTGGGAAAAGAAGAAAACATAATTCTGGAAGAAAAAACCAAAATATGCGGTATTTAAACCATTAATTTAGTAATTTTTCTGACTATATGGCAATTTAATTTCTTTAGTTTTTTTTCTTAACAGAAAAAAAAATCTATTAAATACCGTTCAGTATGGTAATGGCATTTTTGGGAAAAGAAGAAAACATAATTCTGGAAGAATAAACCAAAATATACGATATTAAACCATTAATTTAGTAATTTTTCTGACTATATGGCAATTTAATTTCTTTAGTTTTTTTTCTTAACAGAAAAAAAAATCTATTAAATACCGTTCAGTATGGTAATGGCATTTTTGGGAAAAGAAGAAAACATAATTCTGGAAGAAAAAACCAAAATATACGATATTAAACCATTAATTTAGTAATTTTTCTGACTATATGGCCATTTAATTTCCTTAGTTATTTTTTTCCTCACAGAGAAAAAAAAATCTAGTAAATGCCGTTCAGTATGGTAATGGCATTTTTGGGAAAAGAAGAAAACATAATCCTGGAAGAAAAAACCAAAATATATGGTATTTAAACCATTAATTTAGTAATTTTTCTGATTATATGGCAATTTAATTTCTTTAGTTTTTTTTTCTTCACAAAAAAAAAATCTAGTAAATACCGTTCAGTATGGTAATGGCATTTTTGGGAAAAGAAGAAAACATAATTCTGGAAGAAAAAAACAAAATGTACGGTATTAAACCATTAATTTAGTAATTTTTCTGACTATATGGTAAAGATTAACTGAAAATTCTGGTTTTCAAAATTATAGTTCTTATTATTACACATTTAGTAAAAATTAAGAAACTGAGAAGTTAATTTAATCGAATAAATAATTTTAATGCCACGCAATAAGGTATTATGATCATTACTGAATTTTACCACATTTACCAAATTTTATCACATCACGTATTATAAAACCAAATTTTATTGTCAGTTTTATAAAAACCATAACCAAAGCGCTTCCGTAAAAAATTATCGAGCTTTTTGATGTTCCCATGGAGACAGAAATATAGTAAATTTTAATATACTCTGGTAGTTTTGACCTTACCTTTTTTCTCAGTGATATTCAATGATGAAAATGAGATGTTGTTTGCAAGGAAGAGATTGGATTTTAATAGTGAAAGCTGAAATAAGCTGAATTTTAGCAGTATAAGAGAAAAAATCACTTCAGTCGCTATTTTTCTGAAAAATTGTGATACCGTCAAATCACAACAAAAAGTTTTGTTATGGTTATTTTACATTACAAATCCTTAATAAATCTTTCAAATCGTTGCATTAAAATTGATTTAAACTTCCTAAAAAATTAATGAAACACTAAGACTCGAGGTGCAAACTAAAAGAAGAAAATAAAATAAAAAATTTTGCATTGAAAGAAAATTTAAACTTTCGCGCAAATTAAACTTAAATTGTCAAAGTAATTGTTCAAATATCTAATAAAATTTTTTAATTGATTAAAATGTCTACACAAAATGGCAAAAAATGATATTCTTCTTTAAATTTTAAGCAAAATTATTTTTCTGAAAAAATGATGATTTTTATAGTTTCACTGTTATGTCGATTTTTAGTGTTAAGACCAAAAAAAAAAGAGTTATTAAATTAGTGTCAACTGAACCAAGTTTTTGCATTATCATATTTTTATATTGAAATGTGTACACAAGCTTCGTTTCGTTGAAAGCTGAGAATTGGTAAGAAATTTTAAAATCGTAACCTAATTATAAATCAAAGATATCATAAGCGCATTAATAATGCATGAGTTATGCGAAGATTTACATAAGTATACTAATTGCATATTAGTTATTACAAATCTTGAAAATTTTCCGATGCTCTCTTACATATTTAGTAGGTAACTAATTTTAATTATAATCTTTTTGAATTAATAGAATTTTTCAAAAATTCAACTTCGATTTTTAAACTACTTTTCAACTACGATAGAAAAGCTGCCTCGCAAATTCTTCTTTACTTCATCATTCTAAGACTACAAATCTTGTGAAAGCTAGTCACCCATTCCTTGACAGTGGTAAATATCCATTCCAGGATATTTATTACCTTCGTTAGTCATGCAGTTTAAAATTCTGTCACTGAACATTTCGTTCCACTGTAAAAACAATAATGTAATACTTTTTCGAATTTGGTATTCACTGTAAAAAAGTTTCGTGTGTCTGAGCACCAAAAATGGAAATGGTCATCATCAAAATGATGTTTCACTAAGTGTTCCATAACACCAAAACCAAGAATAGTTGTTGGTGGATGGTTGATCAATATTTTTCATCAATCAGTAAAGAAGATTGGAGCTTGACTAGTATTCAATATACAAGGACCAGTTTGTCAATTTCATCCGACAAGAAGAATTCATATTTAATCAGTACACGGCATGTAAACAAGCCGTCATCTTGGCCACCATAATGTCAGTACCTTCAGTACCTTAAAAATTGTTCGACTTTAAATTCCTAATAATAGTCCAAAAGCATATTTTATACTTTCAAAACAGTTCCTACAACCATTTCACCTAAGAATTTAGTTAAATAGTTTAAATATACACTAATTAATTGTCAAATTTACTGAGCTTGAAAATCACAACCCAAGTCTATATCCTTGCCTTGCTGATCTTTGGTCTGCATTTCCAGTCTCCAAAAGAAGCGGTTCCAGATCCTGGAAATCTCACTTTGTGAAACTCCAATATCTTCTGCTATTTAGGCTTGTGTTAAGCCTCCTTCTAAGATGCCTTGTGGATTCATTCACAACCAAAGATACTGAATAACCAAAGATGCCTTGCGGATTCATTCACAAGTAAATTATCGTCCAAAGATTTGGGGAGCTGATTATTACAAAAATATTAAAAGATTTGATGTTTTTTAAACGAAAGTTGCTTAATTGCTTTCACAAAAATAAATTACGTAATTTATTTAGCTCCTTAATTCTTCAATTGTATTCCCACCGATTTGAAAAACACACCGTAAAAACTAATTTAAACTGAAATGAAAGGAATTTTTTTTACAATTAACGATATTGCGAACTTCTTCTAACTTTATTTTTTATCTCTATATGCTTTACAAAATATATAATAACTATAAATATGTAATAACTATTATTCACAAAATATATAACTATAAATATATAATAACCGTAAATCATATCTTACTGTAATTATGAATTTCAGTGCTACAGATTAACAAACATTCTAACTGCTACTTTGCATCAAGTTGTGTAAAAAAACATTCTGGGTGTTTCACTACACCAAGAACTATCCTCAGTTTTAGTGTAATGGAAAACTTAGTAAAACACCATTGTAGTGTAAAATAGTTGCTGACATTTTCGGTGTTCAAACAAACGAAATTTCTTTCACAGTGTATTAAACGACACCCTGTTTTCCACTAGTATGTTGTATGCATTGTACGTTTGAATTTTATGAGTTGAAATTAATAATTTCTTTGTATGAATTTAATAATAATAGCTATTATAATTATCATTATGGATCATGTGATCCCAAGAAACCAAAGTATTTTTTTCTGAGTGCAAATATTTTTTTATTGCAAATAATAATAATAATAATAATAATAATTCTATACATAAATGCACTCATTAAATACTATTAGTACGCTTAGAAAATTATGGTGTTTGACTGTAAAATAAACATTACTGTTTGCCAGTGTTTCCCAAACTTATGACTTTTGTGTACCCTTTCTAAATTTTTCGTAACGCTGTGTACCACTAATAAAAAATGAATGTACTTTTTACTATAAAAAAATTCACAAAAGTTAAAAATAACAACTGGCTGTTGACACCACTAATTATTAACTGCTAACTCTGCAAAAAATAGCCAATAGAAAAATACGTAGTCGTAAATTTTCATGGCTAGCTTTGCTTTTGAATAAAAATTTTTGAAATATTCGTTTGTTGCAAGATATTTCGCATACGAAAGCGTACCCCCGCTAAACTGCTCCTATACCGCTGGGGGTACGCGTACCACACTTTAGGAAACACTGCTGTATGCGATTTTAGTTTTAAACCAGAGCAACTAATCTATAACTACCTCAAAGAATAAAAATTTAAATTTTTTTTCTTTGCTTTTAGACTTCTGAAAGACCAAGATTACGTCACCAGTCGTTGTCTATTGCTCAATTTCATAAAAAGTGCCTCTGAGGTTTTTGTTATTGAATTATATGTGGTCTTTGTTCTCCCACGTGCATTTGGTGTTAAAACTGAAAACAATGTGAACGGAAATTTACAGGGAAACAGTTTCGACTCATTTCCTTTGGAAAGAAGGAAAGAAATGAAATAGAATGAGTTGTTAGTTAAAGAATCTGGAAGTATCAATTAAACAGAAACTAAGTGTTTTTTGTAACATGTTTGTAACATTCACTTAATATCAATCATTCAAATGAAATGTGATCTTATTTTTGCTTAATCATATTTTTTAGAGCAGTAGTTCAATTTTTATTCATGAAAAAATTTCATGAGAAAATTCACGAAGAAAAAAAACTTTCTTTTGGGCAATAAAAAAATCTTAATGACATTGAAAATGTATATATAAAATCGTTGTTTAAGTTCAGAAGTGTCAAAGGGTTGTTTTGTTAACTAGAGGAATATGAAATAGAATTTAAATTTTACTTGAACCGATGTTAAGCTAAAATGAAACGTGGCTTTAATTTTCTCATAATTTTTACTTTTAGAGCATTTAACAAATTGTCATTCCACATTGAGTGAAGTTTTAGATTTTTGTCTCATATTAACAACAAATCAATGAATTTAAATTTATTAAAAATGGGGTAAAACAAAGGTGCTTAATTAGGAAGTTTACTTGAAATCATATTCAAAAAGAAGAGTTTTTCCGATTGCGAAAATAACTTCAAACAGTTTTTATTTTTTTCTAATATTTGGTATATTTTTTTTCAGTAAGCGGTATACTATTATAGGTAATTATACTATTGTAGGTAATTATACAATTATAACCAATGAAAAAAATTGTTTCAGATCACAGAGAAAAAATCTGGTAAATTAATCGAACTGTATGGTAATGACATTCAAGGTAACAAAAATATCATAATTCTGGTTACTAAAACCAAAATATACGGTATTTAAATATTTCATTTGGTCATTTTTCCGTTCCTCTGGTCACCGTTTAATCGGAAATTTTTATTACCACACAATTAGTAAAAGATACAAAAATTAAGTGTTAATTTAACCAAATAACTGGCTTTTTAGGCCTTGTTCTAAGTTTATCATGATAAATTACCAAATTTTACCACAGTCACCAAATTTTATCACAAATTATAAAACCATATTTTATCGTTAATTCTATCGAAACCTTTACCAAAGAACTTCGGTAAAAATTATCGAGCTTTTTGGTGTTTTCATAGAGCCAGAAACACGGTAAATTTTACCACATTCTGGTAGTTTTGACCATACTTTTTTCTCAGTGGGTGATGATTATTTTTTTATTTTATTTTTTCACCGTACATAGTTATTTAATAGATTAGGAAATGTGATTCACATTCTGAACTTTTGTGACTGCATTGTTAATCTCATGAAAACCGTACAAAAATTAGGCAAGTATAAAAACTGAAAAAAAAAAATCCTAGCTATAATGATGAACCACAGCATTTTTGAATCATGCTTTCCAATATTTTGGTGTATGAAATTATTTTTAAAAAATGGTGTTTCATATTGGCCCCGTTTATTGGGACCAATGTATAATACGGTGTTTTTAAATTTTTTATAATTTTATTTGTAGAACTTTCAATATCCCTTTAACCATAGTGAGGTAGACAAAGCAAAAACATGGACAATAATATTTTTATTTTTGCACTACATTCATCCCGGTCACTTTAAATCCACATAGCATATATTAGCTATATGTTTACAACTGCATTGTTATCTTAACCTTCTTTTTTCAGTTTTCAGTCGCTTAATATTTTAATTTTAAGAACAGAAAAAATAAGTTACGTTCTGCTATTATGCTCTATTTTTTTATTCCAGCGTTTCCTTTGTCTTCTAAGATATAGAAAGATTTTATTTTGGGCTATTCACTTATTTATCATTTTAAATTATTAGTTAAGACTACTTTTATGAGGTATCCGTTGTAAAATATTAATTTTTTTTACAAGGAAAAATGTTTTTCAAATTTTAGTACCACTAAGTGAGTCGAAGATCTGTTGTGATTAAAAAAAACATCTGCTCTAAATCATTTACTGTCTTCTCAATGTTTCAATCTTTATTTGCTCGTTTTAGATACTCTGTTTTTGTCGCATTGTTGAAAGGAAGAAAAACATATAAATAATTAAAATGTTGCTGTATACGTCTTTTTTCCGTTTTTATCGATGTTGTTAAAAATAGTCTGAATAGGCAAGTGCTTCCTGCAAGTTAAAAATTCATGTTATTTTTCAATTATTAAGTTCAGGAAATTAATTTGTGATATAATTTTACAAAAGGCTTTTATTTGTGAGAATTGTAGAAAAAAAGAAAAAAAAAAGAAAAGTTTTCAAAAATTTAAAAATTTAGCAATAACGTATTTCAAATAAATCTTCGAATATCGATAAAATATATATAAACAGCCTGATCCATTTTTCAAGCATTTCTTTTTTATATGCAATTTGTAATTTAAGCCATTAATGTTAACGAAGACAATTAATTTCTTTCAAAAAAAATTGCGAGGTTTTTAAATTATAATGTAAAATATTATTTAAGAAAATTACCTAAACATATGAAATATTTTAAAATTTACAAAAAAATTTTGTTAAAATAGATGCATTGAAAATTTTTAATTATAAGCCGTTGAAGTTATGATTTTATATTGCGAATAAAAATAAAAGATAAAAATTGTGTATTAAGAATTTTAACAATATTCAAATTGGTCTTTTTTCTATGATTCGTCTAATATGAATATACCATCAAATAAAGCAATTTTTTTTAAATTTTTTGCATACATGCGCAGTTTAGCATTAAATTACCACTTCAAATACTCAACTTTCCAATTTTTTACTGTGCTTTTTCTTTCAATCAAAATTTAAAATAATTTTTCTCTTAATTATTTCCCTTAATTAGTTTAACTTCCTTAACTTACATTTGAATAATAATTAAAAAATATCTGAGAGGGGGAATTTTTATGCATTGTATATTATTCAGGACCAAGTTTACGCAGTTTCATATTTAATAGAGAAAGCCTTTATTCACTCTAACAGATGATTTACAATCTTTACGCCTTATTGTGTGGAAAAGCGCCTTTTTGTTTGTAATTTTTCACTCGTACCCTTAAAGTCTATAAAAAATCTTAATTTAAAATTGCGAATAATTGCATGATCGTAACATAACTAAATTTTATTTCTATTTTAAAATTTATATCTGATTTCTAGTCGCAACGTTTTTGGACAAACATTGTAGGTTATTTCATTCCCTTCAACACAGCCATGACCTTTTTTTTATTTTTTTATCTCATCTTGTTTTTGGAATTTGATTTGTTTACAAACAAACTAAAGACAAGTGTACAAACAAATGTTTATTTTCTTATAGATAGTTAATAATTGTAAACTTAAGTTTTAATAATTTTATCTAATACGTCTTATTTCGAATTTTTTGAGTATATACGAGCTTAATTAAGATTCCAAATTTTACTGATCTTATTGGACGTATGTTTTACTAAAGTATATCGATTTAAGAACACGACGCTCATTTTGGAAGAATATGTGTATTTCGCAACTGCCTATACCTCCATTTTATGAATTGTCATTCAAACAATCGTTGTGGATTTATTTTGAGTATTTTTATCTATGTGAGGATTATTTTATATAAAGGTTATTAGGATTATTTATATAATATAAATATAGTATCAAAGATTATTTTCCAGAGAAATGTTTTTACTTACATCCAAACCTATTTAAAGCAAATAATATTTTTTTGACATAAATATTATTAAATTTTTAATTATTATTTCTTACATTTAGGAATATTATTTAAAAATATATAGTTTCTTGATATTTAACTGATTTATTTAAACACACCATCCTTGCCATGCTTCACCAATGGGTATTTCAGAAAAGGTAGGAACAGTTATGTTAGTTACAACTAATTTAAAAAAGTTTCAGATTTGGTACTGATTATTTTTTACTGCATAGGAAATATATCTAAGATATAAAACATCAAGAGTTTTTAAACATTATTGAGTAATTATTTAAATGTGCAGATCTGTAAGTTACACGTTTTAGATATTATTTATATATATATATATATATATATATATATATATATATATATATATATATATATATATATATATATATATATATATAGTTATACATACATATATATATATATATATATATATATATACATATATATATATATATATATATATATATATATATATATATATATATATATATATATATATATATATATATATATATATATATATATATATATATATAGTTATACATATATATATATATATATATATATATATATATATATAGTTATACATATATATATATATATATATATATATAGTTATACATATATATATATATATATATATATATATATATATATATATATATATATATATATATATATATATATATATATATATATATATATATATATATATATATATATATATATATATATATATATATATATATATATATATATATATATATATATATATATAGCCGACCGGCCTGTGTAGGGGGCAGGGAACTGTCCTTGCATCAGAAAGGTTCTGGGTTCGAATCCCGGGCAAGGCATGGATGTTTCTTTCTCTCTATCTGTGTTCTCCGTCCTTTCTACTTTGTGTGTGAATGTGACCCGCCCTATAAACGGGTTGTGGTAGTGTGACGTGGGCGACGCTGCTCCACCGCCGTGGCTTCGCCACAGGTGCCCACTGGGTAACGAAAAGAGAGTTAGCAGTTCTGGCACTTTCTGTGGCCAATGGACAATAGTTCCAAGTGCCCGCCATTGAAAAAAAAAAGTTTTATATATATATATATATATATATATATATATATATATATATATTTCTATTAATTATTGTAAAAAAGTAAAAGTTTTTTGTTGTTTATTTGAAATATATTGCAATAAATGGTTCAATGGCTGTATGTAAGGCTCTATATACTAGCTTCACTATAATAAATTTTGCTAAAATTTTTTTTTAAATAAAATGAAAAGATTAAAAAAATAGATGCAGGTTTACAAAAAATTTGAATTAAGTTTGCAATTAGAATTACAGTTTTTTTAAACTTTTTTAGTGGTTCTTGTATAAAAAAGGAATTCTGTAATTGATTTACCGAAAGCAAAAAATTTAGAGCTATTGTTTTGTTACGACTATTTTTTAAGTTCAAAGTCTTTCAGCTGTTATTTGTTGTACGCACTATATAAGCACTACTTTTGAAAACACCTTTTGATTTTAAAAGTATTATAATGATCTTTTTTATTTTAAATTTTAGGACAACAGATTATCTTAAACAATAAATTTATTTGTAAAATTATCGGCTATGCACATGTTAAGCTATTTGGACATCGCTATTTCATATTAAAAAAAAATTGCATTTTGTTCCAAAAATATATCTTAAAAAAATAAGTGGATAGTTTTGAAGTATCTAAGAAAAATTTTAATGATTTATAAAATTGATAGATAAATTTAAAGAATTTACTTTTTATATATTCTGTCAAAATAATAACGCTGTTTCGATTCGTACTTTTAGGCATGCATCATTATACTAGATCAATTTTTCTAAATATGCTTAAAATGACAAAAGAAAATTGATCTAATGTTGTTATATGTTGAAAATATTATGCAGTAATTTTCAAAGCGTAACTTTATTTTCTCATTTTAGTTTTAAAATATTTTGAAAGTACTTAAAAAAATATTTTTGTGGTAACTCAGGCTCAATTTGCAGTATGAATATCTGAATTGAAATCCGAAAGTATTCAAACAAATTTTTTTGCAATAATTTACGTTGATTCCTGTCATTAGACAGAATTATGAATTTACTCTAAAAATTTTACAGGACATTAAATTTAAATTTAATTGTCGTCAAAGCTTATAGTTCAGATTTTGATGCATTCCTACCTTTTGAGAATATGGTTCATCCCTTGTTTTGAAGTTTGATATTCAAAACATGATGCATAAAAAGCAGAATCAAATTACTCTTGGTGCGGTAATCCTATTAATAAGGCATAACATAAAAAACCGAGATTCTGAATAACTTTTAATCTTACAATCGGATTGTCACACACTGCATGACATCCTAATGGCTCGAGGAGATAACCTTAATTTTACTAGCAAATGTGTGCAGTCAGTATTTTACAAGACAAAATATATTTTTACACAGAATTCTTGACCCTCAAAATATACAGGTCAACAACGATCATGTGGTCAGGAGAGCGGTCGAAAATTAGAACCTTTCTCTCTTTTTTTTTCTTTTTTCTCTATGTCTCCGAAACTATTTATGCGAATCAACGAATTTTGCACACAATTGTAAAACTCGTTAGTTCAAAGATAATCCCACGTAAGAAATTGTTCATCATGATTAAAAATTATTATTTAGTACTTAAATTAATAATGGTCGAAAATTTCTTCATTTATAAAATGCACATCACATCATCTTAAACTATTTAATTTCAAATGACAAAATCCAAAATTTAAATGCAGCTTGCTATTTTAATGTTCTGTAATTTAAATGTTTCTGAGTTTCAAAAATTCAAAAAATACAACTTTTTATTAAAAAATTTAATTCCTTAAAATTTTTTCAGCTGATTTCGATTACATTTTAGATTTTGTTATTTAAGAAGACGTTGTTTAGAATTTCGTGAATATTTTTATACACCCAATCCAAGGAAAAAAATTCCGACAATTATTAAATAAAATGATAAGTGGAAATAAATGATCTTATAAAACTATGCATCGCAAGAAATTATCTTTGGATTTACAAATTTCATAATTGTATGCGAAATTTGTTTGACTGAAAAATTTTAAAATGTCTAAATTTTCTACCACTAAATTGGTACCATATTTTCCGGATCGTATTCACTTATCTTCCCCTCATCTTGAGGTCCCAGAATCTAAATCCGGCAAAAAAATGTATATTTAAATATCATCTATACAAATTTATTAGCATATTTAAAGTTAGCCCCTACCTCATCTTAGTGCGTGATAATCCGATCATTAGATCAAAAGTTATTAAAATGCTCCGTCTTTTACTTTATGCACTTTTCATAAAATCTTGTTTCGTTCATTAAATACGGTTCATGATGGCTCTTATTTCGTTCATGATGACTGTGAATTATTGTTTTACTGTTTAAAATGTTTCCCTCGCATGACATAATAATCCAATCTTCGGCTTTTAGCAATATAATAAATTCCAGCAATCGGCATCAAGTTTAGAAGAAATCAATGGGTCAGTTACTGATTTCTTTTTAACTTGATGCCGTTCGCATCCGGTGAATTGAAACAATTTAGAAGAAATTTGAAGCTGAGAAGTAAACGAACAACGAACTCATTTTTATCAGCTTAGAATAAGTAAGCTTGAAAGTTTTGGAATAAATATGAATTATTATTTTATTATTAGACTGTTTCTCTTTGTGCATTTATTGTTTTCCCTTTTTTTCTCTTAAGTTCGTTTAATTTTCGCTATGAAATTTTAAGAGTTTTGCATTTTTCTAAAAAAAATAACTTTTGATTTAAAAAAAAAATGGTTAGTCTAATGGTTACCGTCAGATGGGGTGACTTTGTGCAACGCGGGATGACTTTGTGCAAACTGTTAATTATTAAATAACTAACATTATAATAATTAAAAACGAAAAATTATGCATGATTTGTTATCTCAATTGATAGGACTTTTAAAGTATAACCTACCTTCCTGGCCAGGATAGCTAGAACTTCTTCAACCGAGTAGACTTTCAAGCCTCCGAGTTTGCGACGTTAAAAATTTTTAAACTGTTTGTAACTTGAGCTCACAATTTTCCAAGAACGATGATGTTTACAATGCCAGTTCTTGGTAAGCCATTAGTTCGTTATGTTGGCAACTCAAATCAGTTGATACCGAGCTTTTTTAGAAAGAAAAAAAAAAACTTGGATGGCACGACACAAAAATTGAAAAAATGACAGTTCGCACAAAATCACCCCTCGTTGCACAAAGTCACCCCATCTGACGGTAATGGTAAAAGAATCTTAAAAAATGGATGAAAAAATGGCTTCTGATAATAATTTTTTGTTATGCGATTTTGTAGTATAGAATGAAGCGAATGAATTAAAAAAATACTATGGTTTAAAAAGATATATTTAAAAAATATATTAAAAAAAAATTTCTTTGATTTTGACAGCTAATACTAAAGTTGCTCTGAAGTGTTTTAAATATGCTTTTATCTATAAATCTATTTAATTTTACGGGATCATTATAAATATATATTTTGAATTAACTATTTAAGAAATTTTACTTTCATTTGTTATTTTATTTTTCGAACTGATCAAAGAAATTTTTTTTAATATTTCTTCTTCCTATTGTTGAGAGTAAAAAGAATAACTTTGCATACATTTTGTAAGCGAGTATTTCAGATCTTCGTAATAACTGTAGAATAAATAAACTTCGTAATAACGGGGAAAATAGCATTTTACTGATAAAAAAATGTGTGGTACTTTTTTCATGTAGGTTTTTTTAGCCGTTATAAAAGTTCAGCTGTATACGTATCTTAATATTTATTGCAATTAATAATAAAAAAACGGAACAAATTATTTAAATGAGAAGCAAATAAGGTTTTTTTTCCAGAAAAATTTAAATTTTATGGTGTTTATTTTTTAAAGAATTTTTGTAACACACGCTTAATTGGAATTTAAATATTTTAGAAAATGTTGCATTGTGACAGAATATGTATTATCGATTTCGATTGATTTGAAATGAATAAGGCCCCAGGCTACCTACCAGCCCCAGGCCCCTTCTCACGCTGCTTCACCCTTGTATGTTTTTTCCTCTGCATCTCCTATATCTTCTTTGCAATCGTTAATTTGGGAAAATTTGAAAGCATTGGAAAAATTAAAAATGTTTTTTTTATTTAAATTTTTTTTTTCACTTTATTTACTCATTTATCTTTCGTATTGAAATTTTTCATTATTTTTTTATTTTATATTCATTTTTATATTTATTTTTTATTTTTTTATTACCGTTATTAGGATTGTAGAGAATCCACGAAAATGTTTTAGTAAAAAAAACTCATGTTATCAAAAACTCATGAGACAGAAAAATTCAGGAAAAAACTGAATTGTGAATGGGTTAAAAAATACTAATCTTTAATTAATTAAACTAATTAAAGATTTTATTTTAATTAATTAAATTATTTTCATTAATTAAGCTTTGATTAATTAAAATAATGATCTCCATTAATTAAAAATGTATAAATTCTTTAATATCTGATTTGTTTAAAATGCTCATTTCCTCTTTTAGATGGCAGCACCTTATAAGAAAAAATAATTTGAGCTTTTGTTTTTTTTTAGCGAAGGGATTTTTTCAAGAAAAGTTTTCAAATTTAGACTTTTTCTAATGAATTTAATTTACTAGCATCTATGTATTTTATAAAATTTCTAATTAAAATCGGTTTCAATTCACAATAAAACATACGAATTTTGACGAACTATAAATATTATTCTCAGTAATTTGAAACACAGATTTCAATTATGTTAATCCAATAGTGTTAATTATTAATTCCTTTACGAAATCAGGCTCAAACACGTACTTTCTCCGAAAACATACACGCACGCCTTTTTTATTGTATTATTATTTTTCTAATTTAATACAATAATGTTTGAAAAATTTCAATTTGCATGATTTACAAATTTTCCTGTCATTTTCACACTTCGTAATTTCTAAAGACAAACTGTAAAGTTTGAAATAAATCGTTTAAATGGTTTTTGAATTAAAAAATTTTTTTAAAAAAAGTCGTATTTTTAAATTTTTATTTCCCAAGAATATAAGACTAATTTCATTTAAATTTTCCTTTTGCGAATTAAAATTGTGGGATTTAAAAACAAAATGAAAATTTTCAGAGTTTGCAATTCAAATTTTTTTTAAACAATTACTAAATTAAGTAATAAAAGATAATTAGCAAGTATTATAAATTATTTTTACGTGGAATAATCTTTAAATGAACGTGTTTTATAATTGAGGACAAAAAGTATTCACTTAAAAAATTTCTAACTTGTAGCAAAATACACAAAAAATTAATTTAAAATTAACGGATCCAAACTTTTTATCGCACTTCTGGCAACACTATTGGAACCACAACTTTTCAAATTGCGAATACCCCTTTTTTCGATAGTGAACAATCCGAATCATTCAAAATAAAGACATGTTTATTTATAGAAGGTACATTTTAGAAACGTTTTGAAAGTACGTTTTTTCGAATTTCAGTGAATATTTATCTCTAACTATTTAGCATATCTGAAGTCAATCCTTCAAACCTTTAAAAATTAGTTTCTGGTGGGCGAAAATCTGATCATTAAAACAGAAATTATTTTAGGTGATCCTTTTTTTGCTTTGTTTTTTTTTTGCTCATTATTCATTAGAGTATTATATATGCATTTAATATTTATTGGAAATATATGAAATTAGTGTTTTTTTTAAACATACATCATTGCTTTGTTCAGTTACTTTAAAGCGATGCTATAAATTTTCATTTTAATGGTATTCCTATGCACAGTCGGTGGGGTAAGCATTTTTTGATAAAAATAATCATCACTAGAGAAATCAAAAAGAATGAACTGATTTTGTACACTAAATTCTTATTAATCAAATTAAAGTCAATTACTTTTAAGCCTTTTCAAATACTACGGAATCTCTTTTTTTCTCCAGTTTTTGGTGCCATTAATACGCCATTTTCTTCAAAATTTGAGAGGTGCATAATATGTATTATAGAGCGTTTCAATTTAAGTATTATACCCTGGTGGACACGTAAGGGTAAAAAATACATGCCCGATGCTTTTCGAACCCTTTATATAGAAAATCAGTGCAAAAAAATTCACCCTATTCCTTTCTGTTTTTATTTTGAAGAGCAAAGTTTTGCTAACAAACCTTATTATAGCACATTTTATAACACAACTGAAAATATAGTTCAAAAATGTTATGTTTAACAAACATTGGATTAAAAAAATATACACATCAGTGGTAGCAAATTAATATTTAAGTTAAAAACTGAATCACTACTGAAATTTGAAGTATCAGTACTGAGAAAGGTGGGATAAAACCTGTTTGTTGCTTCCTTTACTTCTGCAAGTTCCATGCCAAGTAAAGTTATTATTTTTTTTAAAGCAAGTAAAATTATGAAAAACAATTTTAAGAACCAATGTCATTTTCAGCTTTACACTGTCATAGCTTTCTCGGAAAAAATGGTCAAATAACAATATATCAAATTATTTCTTTACCATATTTAATCGAAACAGCTAAATGACCAGAAAAATATGGTATTCGAACTGTAAGTTGTGAGAAAAATCGTTTATTGACTGTTTTAATACGGTTAAAAAGTCAGAATGCTTCCCACGCCAACATAGGCCCACCTTATGAATCACTTAGTTTCTTGCAGCTGGGTACATATTATAACCGAGAGGGCTAATCTGTAAATTTCATGACCAGCTGAACAGAGGTTCAGATCTCAGCGTAGTTAGCTTAAATATTTCTTCTATTCTTACAACTCATGAAGAATTTCCAGTATGCTACACTTTCCGACTGGTGATGGACTATTAAACTACGAAATTCTTACTCTCGCATGTCAGCAACACAGAACAGCAGAGCAAAAAAAGTATAGTACTTCTCATCTCTCATGATAGATGGCACCACCAGATATACTTATAAAGTTACATTCCTCGGTTTTGACAAAACACAACTCAACCACAACCTAACTCCAATGTCCATTACATAACTTTACTCTAATCTCCAGTTAAATTTCAATTCAACAGTTTTGAAACCATGCTAGTTGTAAATGGATACAGAACCGTATAATTTTGTATTTATGTTTTTTTTTTAAACCATACCAGTTGTAAACGTTTCAAAAACAGTTCAGGTAAAGAAATGCTCCTAATTTTACCGTTAAATGGATATACACAATCTGCTGCCGGTTACTTTATTGTAATTTTCAGTTTATTTATTTTAACAGTTTAGTCTATGAGTCTTTAAATATACCACGCTTATGTCAACTTTTTTGAATGATCGGACAAAAGATTGAAATAAAAATTCAAGAAATTTATTCCTACAACCTTTAAACGGTTTCAGATGCAGTGCTTATTTCTGCAAATAAATAAAAAGTGATTCTTGATTTCTTCATCTTGTCCATATGAATCACCTGAAGTTACATGAAATAATGATTTGACTAGCTGAAATTTTGTTAATCACATCAAAAGTTGTGTAATTTCTTTTCTTGATGAACTATAGACTAATCATAAATTTATGTCTTATGTCATTCTTATACCAAGGCTTCAAAATGTATCGCAGCATCTGTACTTGTGATGTTAATTATGTTTCTTGTGGTATTGGTTTACAGAAAAACCACCAAACTGATGTTAATCGTGGATACGGTGGATCTTCTGCATCAATCTGAAAAAACATGAAATATATTAGATTAACTTTCCTTCTATTTCAACAAAAAATTTGCCTAGAAAAATACGTTTATCTAACCATGATTATTGTGAGTCAAATATCAGTTGTCTAGAATAGGTTATCAGGAACATAAACTTTGAGATGAAATTAGAATACATTTTATTTTTATTTTTTATTACAGAAAAAAATATTTATATAAATAATAATTAACTTTCAGTAAAAACATTATTTCAATTCAAAGAGCTAAATTTGAAAATGACTATTCTAAAGGCGTCTGAGTATTATACAGATAGTTTCTATTTGGTTCTGCTATGTAAAACAGAAATATAATTTTTTTCCAGCTTTTTCACAATGATAAAAAAGTATCAAATATGTTTTAATTACCCTTTTCTTGATTTCTATTATTAATTTGTTATTTTTATAAATTTACATTCCATTATTATTCTAAAATTACATTCTATTATTATTCTAAGATAGCATTTTATTATTATTTCAAGATTGCATTCTATTGATATTCTCAAATTGCATATTCTATTGTTATTCTATAATAGGTTATCAGGAACATAAACTTTGAGATGAAATTAGAATAAATTTCATTTTTATTATTTTCATCACAGAAAAAACTAATTATATAAATAACATTTAACTTTCAGTAAAAACATTATTTCAATTGAAAGAGCTAAATTTGAAAATAGCTATTCTAAAGACGTCTAAATATTATACAGATAGTTTCTATATGGCTCTGCTACATAGAACACAAATATAATTTTTTTCCAGCTTTTTCACAATGATTAAAAAGTATCAAATATGTTTTAATTATACTTTTCTTGATTTCTATCATTAATTTGTTATTTTTATAAATTTACATTTTATTATTATTCTAAAATTACATTCTATTATTATTCTGTGACAGTATTCTATTATTATTGTAAGATTGCATTTTATTGATATTCTCAAAGTACATATTCTATTATTATTCTAAAATTACATTCAATTATAATTCTAAAATTACAAAAAAAATTTCTTCCATAGTTCGCCCACACAAAATAATTTCAATCATCCCTTAATAAAGCAGTGTTTAAATTCTCAGTTAGAAACTAACAGTCATGCTAATTTTTATGCGTCTGTTATATTATTTCAATAGGAAATGAACCTTTAATTAATGAGATAAATTTCAAACTCACATTGAATGTGTTATCATCGAATCTATAATATCTGTCCCCTTTAAAGAAGTAGGATTTTCCATTTTCAAACTGAAATGCAGCTTCAAGATTATTCGGCAGGCCAGTCCATTTGCTTATTGGTTGAGGATATTTACCACTTACCGGAGGATCACTGTTACTATCAAATCGCCAATATTTATCTCCTAATAAAAATTTAAAATTAGTACTCTTAAAGAAAAAAAAACAAATTTCTAAGAATTTTGCTTGAAGTATAACAGCTTTCATTTTAAAACACTTGCACAGATATTAGATTTTTTATTAGATAAATATCGATGCTTTTGTGAAAAAAAATTCCATGAAGAGGTGGCGGAATACCGTTATTTTTACAGTAATACTATCGGTAAAATCACTGAATCATTGCAATTAAATAGATATTACTGTAAAAACTACGATATGAAATTTTACGGTAAAATAGATTCGACGGAAGGGAAAATATTTAACATATGGTGCAAATGTGCGTGATCTTGAAGTTAACTTTTTGGATTGTAGGTGTTCATACACCATTACGTAAGCTTGATTTAGTGTTAACTTGAAAAAAAGTGCTCCTTCACACAATTTTTGGGGTTGTTGCGCATTTAATTCGGAGAGATATTACACCACAGTTTTCACAGTGTAGCTGGGCATGCAAGGGCCCAAATAAATAAATAAAATGATGGATTAACTGTCTTCTGCTAGTGACATTCTTATATGCATTATTTTAGTATACATGTAGCGTAAATCAACCAGTGAAGGAAAACTACCCAGTGAAGGAACATTTCATATATATTGATTAAAAATAAGAATTTAAAAGATTTTTCTATAGATTGATTGGTGACAATAGCTTACTGCCAAACAATAGGAAGTCATCTAGCAATGTTTTGGATTACCTGATCAAATAGACTTCTCTGGAAAAATTTTTGAATTTGTTATTATCTCTGCAACACCTTGTTTCTTTGAAAAAATTATAAGGTGAGTGTTTGTATTTATGTGTTTGAAGTGGAATTAATTGCATGTAATAATTTTATTTTTCTCACTGTGAAAAAGAGAATTCAAAATATAGTTATTGAAGTTACGTTTTATTTTGTTTAAGCATCATAGCATAATAAAGTACTGAGATAAGGGGGTGTTTATTCACTGGATCATCAAACGAGGAAAAGCCAGTGAAGGAACAAGTGTTCCTTTACTAGTTTTTTTTCTAAGTTAATGAAAATAAAAGATAAACTTTAATTTTCTTGTACCTTTAGTGATGTTCCGCATCAAAAGTATGTTAAAAATACGAAAAACAACTTCTAACCAGTGAGGGAACAGGCATGTTCCTTTTCTGGGCATAGATTTCCCAGTGAATGAACAGTATGTGTTAATATGTTGACACTTTAATTTTCAATTCATGATTACAAAAAAAAGCTAACATTTACCAATTATTTATATGTTATAATTTCAAGAATAGGCTTGTTTTTAAATATTTGTATAGCTTATAAATTCATAAAGAGCATTAAAAAATAACCAAAATTAAGTGTTCCTTTACTGGGTGTTCATTCACTGGTAAGAGCTGCTCCTTCACTTGGTCTTCTTACTACTTGTTATTTGAACCTCCAAAACTTTAAAACAATATTATGTAAGCTCTCTACAATTTTTTTACATGATTTGCAATTAGTAACAAATATGTTGACGCTGTCATTTAACTAAAATTACGAACTTTGAAATGAATATGATTTTTTAAAAGGCAAAAGAAGCTTAAATGTTCTTTCGCTGGTTAGTTCACCATATACATATTTGTAAATTTAATACATTACATAATACACTTTGCTTCGATTTTATAATTCACACATAATTGCAAAATGAGCATTATAATTATGTTCAAACATTCATCGCTTTATAAATGTATAAGGAAAAAAATCACTAACCTTTGAAAAAATATGTTTTACCATTATTACCCCATACAAAAGCAGCATCTATTTTATCTGGTATTCCTTCAAATCCTTGTGATATTCTTCTGGGATAACCAGGTTCCATTTCTTTGTTTTTAAATTTCCAATACCATCTTCCCTGTAAGTTAAAAATGTTAAAGCGTAATTAATGAATAAAGAAATGTAGAATTCTGTAAACACTTATGCATCAAACATAAAACAGCATAGCATAAGCTGTTCAATTTGAAACCTCTTGTGCATTCAAAAATGATTGAATTTGATACAATTTCTGGAAACTTTTACTTTACGATCTAAATTCAATAAATATATACTGGGTGTCCCATAAATATTTTATTTTAAAACCGGTATTGAACAACCGACCCAATTCTGAGTTGACGGCTATCAATTTTCATTTTTGTAGCCTTGTAATTTTGAACCCAATCCAGAAGACTCCTGGATCAAGCATTGGAGAAAACTAGCCTTTGTAGAAGACTTTTTGAGGGTACGAACCAGTATTTGCATTACACGAAGAGATAAACCACAGAAACCTCCCATGGTTAGCCTGACGATAATGGAATTCTAACAAATGATCCGTCTACAACTGAGAATATTTTAGATCAGCACTGTAGTCGGTGTGAGCCAGGAGCAAGAATTCGTATTAACCAGCCACCGCTCAGATTCGATTCTGGGTCACCTCATTGGGAGACAAGTGCTCTATCCTCTGAGCTACCACGCTCTCGCATTAATATTTTTATTTCATTTCATAATCGTCGTAGGGTATATCAAAAGAAAAGAGAACTGAATAGCAACTCTTGACCTGGAAATGTTATCGTACACTGTTAGGAATATCATATCAATTGATGCCTCTTAATGAGTTCCTTTTAAGAAAAAATTGCGATAAGACTATTTTCTCCAAATTATATGTTAGAGGAAATTCGACAGTAAATATTATATTTCATATTTGTTTATTTTACGTTTACTACTTTCTTTTTTACTTTAATATGCAAATAAAATATTCGTCTTATTTAATCTGACCTCGGCCTGTACAGATTTTTTATCTATTTAAGTACAAGTAGTGTATCAATAATTTGTTAAGTTACCCTAGGATCTTAAGTATGAAATGGTTGAGAAGCACTAACGTATAATTTTATGTAAGTAGCTAAATAGTAGATTTCTCTTTCTGGGATTAATTCACAAATAAAAAGGACTTAATCTTTTGTACTAATTGCACACTGTAAAAACTTTCGAATCAAACTACCAGCACCTTGGGTTCCGATACTTTTTAATCCATTTTAACCGAAACATATTACGGTAGAAAAAAATTGATTTACCTTTATTTTTTTAGCAATAATCACAGTAAAATCTTTGAATCACTTTAATTGTATAAATAATAAATGTTATTGTAAAAATTACAGTGTAATATTTTAAGGTAAAAATTAATTTTACGGATGATATACCCAAAGCTCTGGTATTTTATACCGTAATTTGATTCAGAATATTTATAGTGCACTATTAAGCATTATTACTAGGCAGGCATAAACTACTTTAATCTTACCAAAAAGACGGGAAAATATTTAATACGCATTAGTTGCTACATCTCATAACATTTATGTTTGTGTTGACCTACCATTACACCTTTGACTACCATGTATGCATACATTTTTAATTTGTTTTAATCATACCTTAAAGAAGTAGGTCATCCCATTCGACCACGTTAAAGAAGCATCTAAATTTCCATCAAGACCATTCCAGTCGTCCTTAATTTTTCGGGGATATCCATCAGCTATTTTGTGATCGAGAATTCTCCAATAAAAATCACCTATATTTCATAAAATTTGATACTTGTAAAAATGCTCTCATAAATCTTATTCTCTAACTACAAGTTGTTCTGTAATGTAAGGCAAAATTAGTATTCATATTTCCTGCAAAGCATATCCTAAAATATGTCTTACATTTTGCGTAACTCACTAACTCTTGCTAGCAGTGTGTTACGAAATTATTTGTTATATTATTATATATCACTTCATATATCACTAATTTTTATACATACAATCAATAATTTTAAAACAGTAAAGATACTAAAATAAGTTATATTTCATCAAATAAATAAAAGTTAGTTTCATACAGCAAATGATTTTTTAAAATCTAGGTGTTACATTAGTATAAGACCACCTATTTCTTTTTTCAAAACTGTTTGAGTTTCAAAATCTTTTATACTTTTTCTTTGAAAATCGTATTTTAAGTTTAACTTTGTATCGCAGAAAACGCAAACGATAGTTAATTTTATTTATTGAAAAACAAAGTTAAATTTATTTATTAAAAATTCACAATGCTTCGCGGAAAATAATTATCTGAATAAGAAGTTCGAACAATTTGGTTTTTTAAAGGCTCTGCAAAGTCGGAACATAAAATATGTAAATTAATTAAACGTTCTAAAACTGCCGTTCATTCTGTTTAAACCAAAGGAGGTTCATTGGAAAATATAAAAGATCTAGTAGGAAACATAAATTATCATCTTGAGAAAATAAATAAATTGCTTGCAATGACACAGAACTCGTTTACTCGCAAAATAACTCAGCAATAAGTAGACTAAACTCCCATACAATTATCTAGTGCACTTAGAGACGAAATTTCAATTATTCTTCGAAAATTAAAAAGATAGCCAAGGCTGTTAAAGCATCATAAAGAAGAGAGTTTAAAGTGGGCAAAACAGATCATGATATGGGATGCTATGTGGAGAAAAGTTTTTTTTTCGCTGAAAAGAAGTCCAATTTAGATGGCCCAGATGATAATAATTAATACTGGGATGATTTGCGAATGGAATCTCGTGATTTCTACTATAGACAAATGGGTTGTGACTCGGTATATGGTCTGGGGAGCTCTTGCGAATGAATATAATCACCACTATGCATATAATCACCTATATGATTCTATATACGACCTGAAAGAAACTATCATGGGTGAATGGCACAAAATTCCTAAAACTTAACTTGAAAACTTGATTCAGTCGATTAAAATTCGCATTTTCGAAGTTAGTCAGAAAAATGATGAAAAAGCATCCTTTTAGTTTTGTAGTAAAGTTTATTTTAACTGGTGGTCTTATAATATTATAACAGTCACTTCAGGGGGAAAAGTTTCGAAATTGGTGACAAAATATTCATATCTAAATATATCTTTTAAAAATTACATGCATGTATTTTGTTCTTCATTCATTTTCATTATCTTAATTTAATTTTGGAAAATTTAAAGTACTTGTAATTAAAACCACAAAAATTGCGTCCGTCTTATAATTTTTTTAATACTCTATCATAAGACCACTATTATTAAGATAATATTATATTTAAGATATTAAAAACTATATTTAAGATAATATTTAAGATCTTAAGAAACTAAATTTAAAATATATATTTAAGATATATATTTAAGATATTAAAGACTTATTCCTGAGAAATAAAATTTTTAAGAAGTCGTTTCTTTAAAATTCAATTTCTCAAGAACTTTTCAACCGTTTTTGCTCAAATTTAATATTTTGCCATGTAAAATTGCATACTTTAACACTAAATTGCCCGAGGAAATCATTTTGACTGCTTTTTAATTTCAATTAGAAAAACAATGATGACACAATTTCTTAGAATTTTGTGACTTTTTGTACAACACATAATTTTTTTATTGTTAATATTTACTAATAACTTGTTTTATAACTGAAAATAATATCAAAAATGTTAAAAATTCATTTTAAACAAATTTCTTTATACATTAGTTATTCTTTCACAATGCAGACATTTTGACTGCTTTTGGACAATTTAGGTTTTCAGTCTTTCTAGTGTTAAAAAGATGTAAAAAATTGTAAACTTTGCAATTCAAATTTTTTTCCGACAGTTATTGAATAACATAATAAAAAATAATAAATACATACTAAAATCTATTTTTTGCATAGAATTATCTTTGGATTAAACGAATTTTATAGGTGTGTGCAAAAGTTTCTTAAATTCGTTTAAAAAATTCTCCAGACATGGAGAAATACGCTAAAAGTAAACTTAACATTAAGGGGTCCAAACTTTAGACCACTCTCCTGACCAAACTATGGGAACCATAGTTCCCTGATATCCGCTACCCCCTATATTTTAGGGTTCAGAAATCCAAATCGGTCGAAAAATAAATATTTATTCAGAGAAAGTACGTTTTTGTGTCTGATTTTGTAACTTAAAATATAGTCTGCACTAATTAATTAGCATATTTGAGGTCACCCCTCCAAACCACTGAGAATGAATCTGAGAACGTGAAGATCTGATCATTAGATCAAAAGTTATTTAGGGTTGCTCGTTTTTCTTTTCTTTTTTTGCGCTCTGAAAATTGTTTCATACACATGAAAAAACATAACGCAATAATCTCACATTACATATTTATAAAATTAATCCATTTTTCTTTTATTCATTTTTTATCACTTTAAAATAATTTAAAAGCATGTGTTATGTATTTTCGGATTTATTTTAAAATATTAAAATTTTTCCTGTTATGTAGTCATATGTTTTTATGTTTTTTCATGCTAATCCACATTTGTGCACAAAAATTACCCTTAAAAAGGTAACTATTTCCGTTCTGTGTTCGTGTAGCAGCATCTATTGTACCATCTTGACATACATCTGGAGCATCATTGGTATCAGGTGATGGGTCAGAATGTTCCTCTTCAGGTGCAGGTAGTGCAGGACCTCCTCTTGAACCTACAAAAATGCAGTCATTTTCATTCTTTTGTGATCCACTATTTAAAACTTGTGATTATTTATGTATTTAAGTTTTTTTAAGAGTTAAGAGTTTTAGTTTAAGTTTATGTAAAGAGTTTTTAAAGAATGAATTAATTTTTTCAAACATCAACCTTACCCTGTCTTAATAATTTCAAACAAAATGTTTAGAGTTAGAGTTTTATTGCTGTTTAACAAATAAAAAATTATCTTACCATATAGAGCTTGAATTGCCTTTATATCATCGATATCAATTTCAAATGAAGGATCATACCCTTTGTAATGAGGAGTCATAATTGCATTTAGTTCATCCGTATGTGCAAGACCCAGAGAATGACCAAATTCGTGTGCTGCTACTTGGAATATATCGGTACCTGTTTAACAACATAATACACGTATTTAAAGAGAGTAAAGAAATAACTATTTCTGTATTATGGGTATTATATATATATATATATATATATACATATAATAAGAACTTGATAGAATAAATCTAAATTTTCTTCTCTAGATGCATTCCTTTACGGCAGAGGCATTTCGAAATAAAAATTAACTATCCTAAGACAATTAAAATGCATGAATGTCTTTATAATTTTGAGTCTAACTGAAGGATGCAAATTTCTAAAAAGAGTCTGTTCTCTTTTTTTTTTTTTTTTTTTTTGGCACACTCAATAATTGAGAAATTATTTGGATTTTACTTCTCAAAATCTTTCACTGCCATTTTTCCCTTCGAAAATAAAGTTTCACAGAGAGTGGTTAAATATAACTTCAAAAATATTGCTTGAAAACGTTTTTCAAAAATTTTTAATTATTTAAAAAATGTTTTAAAAAAGTTAGCATAAATTGTGATGCGAATTTTCAACCGAAAACATAACAAAAGTTGCGTGAAATTAATAAGATGAACACTTATTCCTATCATTCCCTTAGAAACTAAGAATATGTCCAAGTGCCCAATGCAAACTAAAAAGTTAAAAATCAATCGATACCTGAACTTTCATCGATAGTCCATTCTTCTTCATCATCGAAATGAGCATTTCCTCCATATTGTGGAAAAAATGCATGAGCTAATGTATTACCCGGACCATCGAAAGCATCCTTATCTCCATGCTCTCTTCTTTCAAATCGAATATCAATATCAACTCGACCTCTCTTTCGTTCTCTGAAGGAAAGCGGTGCAACATCACTCCACACCTAAAACATTTAAAACAATCTCATTTAATATTTATCTTGGTGATTTCAATATAGTTTATTAATAAAACATGCTAATATTTATTAGTAAAAGTTAATGATACATTAATAATAATACTTTAGTAAAAGTTAATAATATGATAAATCCAAATGAAATGCAGCATGCAATTTTTTAAAAAATACATGCCCCACGGGAAATACAATTTAATAGCTTTGACACTAATTAAATGCAACTTTTTATCCATACATGCCTATCGGGGTATAATTATTTATTTATTTATCAGAAACTGATGAGTCGCCACTCAAAGGTAGCAAAAATTATCAAATTGCCAGATGGAATGCATCAAAAAGGCGAGAAAAAAAAAGAAAATGAATTATATTTGATTAGGCTTAGTAGTTACTAAATTTAATTATAAAAAAACAAGTAGAAGGGCATGCATTCGATGAAAATTCTTACTTTTTCTGATAATAATACTCCTTTCTTAATAAAATTTTTCTTCATTAATTCGATCACTGCTTGTTCGTGTCTAATATTTTTTGATTACTAATACTTCTTTCACTTGATTTATACTTAATATGGAAGTTTTGATGTAGATATTACGACGTTAATGTTTCTTTCCTTACAGATTAATATACACTGGGGAATAAATATTTGCTGCATTATACAAACACTTGTTAAGGCTTACTTGTTAATATTTGTAAATACTCTTAGGGCATCAGGATCAAGAGTAAATTGCATAGAAATCCATGCAAGAAAATGTCATTGGGCTTGACTAGGTGCGCTTCCCCTATTATGACTTGTTCAAAAGTACACAAAGAAGCAGTTCATATTAGGGAAGAACCCCTAGTGGTGCATGATGACTTTTTCGGACAAGGGTTCCCATGCCATTTTAATCCTGATGATATGCTCTGACTCCCTTAGAGGTTTATTCTAGCATTTACGTGATTCTAGCATTACGTTTTGTATTCTATAACGTTTTTAAACTTGTAAATTTCGACAAAAAATAGACTAAAAATGCCATTTAAAAAAAAAAAATCTGCAGCTTGGAGAAAGAAATCAATTGCAGAGTTGAAATCAGTGGTGCGAAATAGATCTTTTAAAAAATCTCATCCAAACGAAAAAAAATTATTTCTCAGTGTAATAGGTACATTCATAAATTTTCATGAACATGCATTCGAAAAAGATGTTCTTATTGGAGCATGTATTTTGAAGATTGACATGTACTGCGGAGCATGTAGAAATATTGAGATTTATCATGATGAATTGGACATATTATTAATCACTTTAAAAAAGAATCTGATTTTTGTCGAAAAAATCTTAATTTTTACATGCTGCTTTTATTTGCTTGTTCTGCAGCGTCTAACCCACGTGCTTTAAGCAGCACTCCGCAAAATTATTGAAATGTCGCAGACTATATAAAACAAGCAAAAACTGAGTTCACAATGCTACAACTTTTCCTTTTAAATATATTGTTGCATCTTTTAAATATTGAGGAAGATTAATTTTTAGGTAGGTTGTTGTGTGAAAACACAGGTGAAAAAATAGAAATCTGAAATCCTAATATTTGCTTACATTACTACACTGTAGCAAAAAGAAAAAAAAAATACTAAATGATCCAAATTTTTGTCCACACTCTTGACCAAGCAATATTTGGTCCATATTTTTCAGATTGCAGCTACACCCCCCCTCCCTATTTCAAGCGTTAAGAATCTAAAACCGTCAAAAAAGAAAAAAAAACTATGTTTATTTAAAGAAAGTACGTTTTGTGTCTGATTTCGTAACTTAAAATATCGAATGTAATCATACCACTAACATTGAGTCGTAATGCGTAAAAATTCAATCATTAGATCAACAGTTACTCAAAGTGCACCTTTTTTTATTTTCGCGTTGTGCATAATTGAATTTATATATTTTATTTTTATAAAAATTGTATCTAATGAAGGGTAGAGTTAATTTAGTTTACCTTGAAAGCTTTTTCGAATTCTTTATCCACCTGGTCTCTATTTCTTACCCTAGACGGGTATTTGGAAATTCGATAAGTAAGATGTGTCATTCTCCATTTGCTTCCTAATTTTCAAAATAAAAATTTATGAAATGATAACATTTGAAATGAATGAGGAATTGATTAAGACAAAATGAAATGAATGAGTAATTGATAGCTAATGAGACAAATTTTGCACGTAACTTCCAATTTAGTTTTTAAAACTAGTTGTTTATTACAAATAATTTTGGATAAATTTTATTTGTAAAAATGTTACTCTTGCTAAACTGTGTACCGTAAAAAGACCATGTGGTTTGATAGGCAATACATGAAATTTTGACCCCCCCCCTCCAACATTTAAATTCTGCCGTAAGTATACATTTGGAAAGAAATTTGTCGATTTTCCGATTTTATCAATCTAAGATGATTTTTTGGAAGCAGATTTTTTAGATTATCTGGCAATAAAAATATATAATAATGCAAAATTTAGAAAAACCCAGATTAAGATGGGTTGTATATTTACTTAGAACTAACTGCATTAGGACCCCCAGAATGTATTTATAGTCATACCAACTAGCACTTAAAAGAGAAGGTAGTCAAAACCGATTGCCTTAATAGTGATTTAAAAACATTAAAAACAACTGGATGGATAAATAATGCGAAGGATACAGTTGCATGGTATCAAATTCCAAAGAAGGCTAAGGCCCATCCTGGGCAGTTACGCCACTAAGGAATGAAGGAAGCTTAAAAAAAAAGACCCTTTATCGGGTCGACATATGAAAAAGGGCATGAGAATTTTATCAAGTGGACGCATTGGAGCAGCAATTCTTTTTGCTACTAAACTTCTAGGTAATTTTTAAAACTGTTAAGCTATTTTAATCGATTAAATGATTTCAGTCTTAATAACTGAAATTTTAAAAGTATTTCTTTTACTAAAACAAATCTTAATAAAATTTTTATAATTGCCTTTAAAGATCCTCTTAAATGTAAAAAAAATGATTAAGGTTTGCATTATTATTATTATATATTAAGGTTCGCATTATATTATTATGAACAAGTTCGCATTGTTACGAATACTGCAAGGATTATAATATAATTAAACTGCTAGCATAGGAAGTTCTATGTTAGGAAAAAAAAAACTCGTTTTTGTAGTCGGTGGAAGTACAGGTCTTTCGTTTCATCTTTAGAAAATAAGAAGATTATGCAAAATTATTCTTTTCACAAGAATTACATAGAATTCATGATTAAGATCATAGAAATATATAATACCTTGTAAAGCATATCGTTTCTTTCTTGTTGTATCAGAATGACCAATTCTATCCTTAACTCCACATCGTGGTTTGCTCATCATTGCGATAGTTTGTCTATCCAAAACACCTGTAGCAAAAAAAATGTACAATTATTTTTAAAAAATTTGAAATTTATTCAAAGTTCGTTTTTAATTAGTTTAATTTTAACTGCCGACGATGAATACGCAACATAGATGAGCTAAAGAGGGGAAGATTTTGAAACATTATCAAACTGATGAAATCACATTGTAAACAATCAAGAAAAGAATCACAGAATATAACTTCTTGTTAATGTAGCTATGAACTATGGCTTTCGTCGAGAAAATATAACATTCAAGATGTCAATTATTTTAATAATTAATAAAGTATTATTTGTCACTATTATTGTAATTTTAAATTTCTCTAGATGGAATATTTTTTTTTAAATATTACTTCTTTAAAACTAAGTTTTAGGCAGACAAAAACTGCTTTGATCTAAAAGGTTTCATTTTAGGAAAAATTTTTGCAAGCACTTTTATTCTGCGTTAATATTACTTAAATTTTTCACAGTAAAAATTTCCGGATCAAACTCCGGTATAAATTTACCAATACTTTTTACCATAAAGTCTACTTTTACCGGAGCATGTTACGAAACAAAAAATCAGATATAACACAATTTTTACAGTAATAATTACCGTAAAATCTCTGAATCACTCGATCTCATTAAATAAATGTGACAGAAAAAAAGTTGAAGTATAATATTTCACAATAAAAATGAATTTTACGGATGATGCACTCAATGTACAGGTACTTTATACAATAATTTGATCCGGAATTTTTCACAGTGTATGTTAAAACTTGAAAACGTCTCAGAATGTATTATATAAAAATCCTTATTTTTCGTTAAATTTACAAGTCACTACTCAAATCGCAACACTTTTTTTAAAGGAATTAAGATTCTTATATTTTGATTATGCTGAATTTGACATATGAATGAAGTTTTTAAAACACAACAATGCAAACAACAATTTCACAATTAGATAAAAGGATTTTTTCTTATTTTAAACATATTTTTAAGTGCATACAAAAATTTCTGAAAACTAAATAAAATGTAAGTAATATGATTCTTAACCCAAGTTCTTTTTAAATTGAAAGTTAGAAATGTAATTAAAATATTTCAGATTATAAAACGCCTATCTTAAAAAATGCGTATATGAAATAAAAACATGCCATAAAGTCTTTAAGACGTTATTAAGAAAGTAGAATTTTTTGAAATAAAGAATATTTTTTGAACGATATTTAAGAAATTGACTCTAAAAAAAGAATAAGTGGTATGCTTCCAACTACCGACTTAAAAAATTTAGTATGTTTCTAAAATGTATATTTAAAATGTATATAAATTGCGTAAAATGCAACGAGAAGTCTAGTTTAAAGTTAACCAATATTTAAATTAGGTACTAAGACCTCTGTTTAAACAAAACTTTTCATGTTTATTCAGAAAAAAAATGTCTCAAAATTAATTTCAATCATAAAATTTTTCCTTTTTCTTCTTTCTCGTTTTATACTTTTGAATATTAGAATTAGCATTTTCAAAAATAAATTATATGGACTTTTTTCAAAAGTCTTTTTCAGAACGATTTTTCATTGAATCTTAAATAATTTTGCAGTGGTAAATCTTTGGTAGATTATATTTTTCGTACAATCATTTCTATTCTAGATTCAAAAAAATTTCTATTCTGTTTTTATTCTGCGAAGAATTTTAAGAGGGTTACGGTTCGTAAAAACACTAATTATTCGGGTGTGCAATTTGGATAAAAATTCCAAATGTATTTGAAAACCTGTATTTAATTTTTTTGCTTATTATTCTTCAATATTTGATGCTAAATGTAACATTAGTCATAAATTGTTTGAAGTTTCTTTCAGATGATTGAAATTTGAAGAAAAATACTACAATCAAAAGCAGCAGTTTCATTAATTTATTGAGGTATTATTTTCCACTTATAACAAATTCATTTTTTTTTTTTTTTGGATCCGCAAATAATATTCGATTCAACTAGTTTTTATCCAAAAACGATATATAACTTAATTGTAAATAATATACAGCTTTCATTACAAAACGGAGATGAACTGCATTAAAAAAAATCCATATTCAATAAGTGATGTAATTCACATTGCATAGAAAAGCTTTCACCTTACGAGCCTTGAAATTGACAAACCTGTTTGCTGCTCTAAGTTTGGAGTCTCTTTATTTTTTTCCTACAGGTCAGCAATGCAAGCAATTACCAGCAACACTCATTAAAATGTTGTTTGTTTTGATTATTGCTTTAGTTTACGTTTAATTGATATTTTATGATGACGGCGGAAGCATGTAGTTCTCTATAATTTTTTGTGATTATACCAATGAAAATTAAATTCAAAAATTTATTCAGAAAATTTCATAACTAATTACCATAAAGGTAATTTATTAACTTAATCACAATGATACATATTTAATAAATTTTTACAATATAAATTTAATACAATTTATAATATCTATTTTGAAAACTCTAAAATATTTGTTTTACTTTTCTAGTTGTAAATCTTCTAGTCTATTCTCTCATTCTCTCCTTCCCTTTGTTTACCAAACATTAAAATTTTTTTTACAAATTTTAATTACACTTTTTTCCAGTTTCTATAATTTAAATTAAGAAACAAATTTAAAAAAATACTAAATTTTAATAACATTTATTCAGCTAAAGCATACGTTGAATATCAAAGAGAATGTAACCAACTCTCGAATGATTGTGAAAATTTGTGTTAAATTTTAAAAAAATCATTCACATTCCATTAAAATATTTAACTAAACTCAGTCTCACATTCACAATTTTGAGATTTTTAGTACAAATATAGTTGGAGTTTCGATGCATATAAAATGTAAATTAACTTATTGACAAAAAATATACAATGCCAGTACGTCAGTATTATCGACAAATTAATTCGAATCAAACAAAAGTGATTTTTTTTCTTTCATTATTTAGCTGATTTAAATCAGAGATGCGTATCGTTTGGACTAATATGAGGCACTATATTGTATGTATAATTATTTTAAAGCTAGAGCATTTAACACCTTTTATTTGTGACAGATATTTTTAAAAAATACAAAGAAATTGCTGTTTTACTTTATACTTATATGGGATTAAATCACATTCCTTAAATTCAATCGAATAAATGAAATAAAATAAAGGTCAAAAGTTGTTTTTGTGATATTTTCTCCATGATAATTTAATAAATTTAGTCTCGATAGCCTTTGAGAAAAAGGAATATAGAATTCTGCAGTTTTTGAACTAAATTAAAGCGACTATAACTAATTGAAATTTAAATCTGTTCAAATAAATACTTATAATTTGAATCATTGAATCAATTGATTTGAATCAACATTACAATTTTTGACTTAAATCAGATTACAATCAGATTCCTGTCAGCAATTGCTGATTTAAGCGACGAATCTGTACCACACTCTGCTCACAACTATTAAAAACTCTGCGAATTACGAAAATAGGAATTTTGAACTTCGTCGTTATTCATCTTCACTGCTACAATATTTCGATAATTTTTACGACTCTATTTTTTCAATTTGATGGTTACGATTTTCATAACCATTATTGTATTATGTGCAAGCCAAAAATACATTTTTGACGCTCAATCAGGAAAAAAAAACATATTTGCTTGAAAGGAACTTATAATGTTTAATAATATTATGAGTTTTAAGATGTTACCAGTTTGGTTTAGACCAGAAAACCGCTGGAAATCTTTTAAGGCATTTGAAATTGAATCTCCTGCAGTGAGAGAGCCGGTTCTGCCATCTATTCTGTTTTCCAAATATCCAAATTTTTGTAAGAAAAGCTGAAATAAAAAAATTTTGTTTAGAGTCTTGATTATGTCTCAAAAAATCATGTCACTTTAAAATTACAAAATATTTACATACACATTGTTCCAAAACTCAATAAAATTAAGCAGAGGCTGCATGTATGATGATTATTCTTGAAAAATATATTTATAAGCCATGTTGTGGATGATAGTTATTTAAAATATATTTTCCTAGATAAGTTGAAAAATTTAATTATCTAAAAGATTTTCACTTACTGCATGCTGTATCTTCATATATGTTATAGTTGATACGAATAACATTTTTTGGTGAAAGAACATTTTTCTTAAAAAGGTATATTTTAAACGCATTTTAAACGCATTGTCGGATTTTCTCAAAGAATAAATAAGCAAATTGTGGTCTAACGTAGCATGGCAATTATAATTTGCTCGAATAATTAATTAGCAAAAACTCCTGTAAAAAATTCAGATTCCTAAGTTATGGAAAGTGAAAAAAATTATATCAATAAAGTCATATAATGAAACTTTTTCAAAGAAATCAAAACCACCAAAGTTGGTGTATCACTGGAAAGAGATTATTTTGCTGTAAAAAAAAAGCATTCAAATCTCATATAATAAAGAAAGAGATTTATTTAAAAAACAATTCTTTTCATGCAGCTGACATAACCACGTTATTTGGGTAAAAAGTATCAATACAAAGGAACTTATAAAAAGAACAACTTCGAAATTCAACAGTTATTGGCTATTTTTTTATTTTATAACCGTCATCGAACAGCCAACCCAATTATGGGTTTACGACTACCAATGTTCAACTCCATATTCGAGTAATTTTGAACCCAATCCAGAAGACAAGGGAACTCCTGGATCAAGTATTGGGAGAAAATTGTCTTCGTGGAGGACTTTTTTTGAGGGAACTAGCCTGCATTTGCTAATGAAGAGGAAATCCATGAAAACCTCTCACGGTCGGACTGACAACAAGGGGATTCTAACCAATGATCCGTCTACCACTGAGACTGAGGATATTTTTACGTTAGCACTCTGGTCGGGGCGAGCAGAGTGCAGAATTCGTATCGACCACCCGTGGCTGGGATTCGAACCCAGTTCTCCTCATTGGGAGGTTAACGCTTAATCCCCTGAGTCACCACGGCTGAGTTATTAGATATTAACTATTTTATAACTAATTTTTTAATACGCTAGCATTAAATGCTGTTTTTTAGGGAAAGATTAGGAGTTCTTTAATCGGTGTACCGCTGAAAAAAAAGATCATTTTATTGAATAAAATAAATTTGAACCTCCCATGATAAAAGAAAATGATTTAGTTGATTTAAAAGAGGAAAAAAGAAACTGTAAAGATGCATGAATTTGTTTCCGAACACGGAAGCGCTTATTATTTTATTTTCTGATAAGCAAGCCAGAACTTCTGAGGAAGACGTATTTCTTTCTTTTTGTTTTCCTCCGCCAATAAACACTGTTAGGTTATTATGAATTCTAGAAGAAAATTGTAAGTATAAAATAATATAAAGCGGGATTTTGTGGCAAGTTCATATTTCATGACGTTTGTATTTTCATTTATTTTACAAAAAGTGTTTTCAAAATATACACTGCAATAACTGTGGCGTAATATCTCTCCGAATTTGATGTGAAGCAATCATAAAAGTTGTGGGAAGGAATACTTTTTTTAAGGTTAACACCAAATCGCGTTTTCATTTACAATTTAAAGGGTAAATTTTACTTTATTTTATTTTATTTAATCCGTCGTTGAACAGTCCAATTTTGGATTTACGACTACTAATGTTCAACTCCGTAGCCTTGTAATTTTGAACCAATCCAGAAGACAAGGGAACTCCTGGATCAGTACCCCCAGAGGTATTGATTTGTTATGGGAACATGGAAGACTTTGCGACTCGATAGATTTAACGTGCATCTGTCACCATTTACTACACGGGAAGTCTTCGGCCGGCTGGGATCGAACCCAAGACCGCTTTGACATGGGCTCAGTGCCCTACCAACCAAGCTATCCCAGCCTTAAAGAGTACATGAAAGCTCTAAACACCGAACCCCAAGATCACTCGCCTTTGAACTACATGTTAAATTTTTTCACATCCGAAAACTCCAATGTTGGCGAGTTTTGATTTTCTCTGAAATTGCTTACAATCGATAACGAGTGGGGAGGGTTTGCAGCTGTCTTTAAAGTTGCTTATCATCTGCAGATGCTAAAGTTTGCAGTTCAGAGTATGTATATATGTTTTTAGCTATGTATGTTAAATTTTCAAATCCAAGCAAACTGTATGAAATAATTTTATAATGTATAATTTCTATTCGCTCCTGCTCTATTAAGCCTAGTTCAAATTCTTCTTAATATTCTCTCTGGTACGCGTATGGATGGTTTACCAACTCATTTTATTTTAAGAATTAGTGTAAATATGCATTCTAAATTAATAATTCTAACTTTATATTATATCGTAAAAATAACTTTACTGAATAGTATGTGTATTTATCTTATTGTAATAATGCATTTTATTTTTACTGAATATCAAAAACGATGGCAGTTTCTTCACACCAAGTAGTGTAAAAGAACATTTTTCGTGGTTCACTATACGAAGAACTATTCTTAGTTCATAATGTAGTTGTAGAACATCACTTTGGGGTAAAGTAGTTCCCCCCATTTTCGGTGTTCAGGTACACAAAACTTTTTTACAGTCGCCAACAAAGAAACAAAATAAAAAAAGCGGACTACCCTGAATAAATTTTTAACTAATGATCGGATCTTTACGTTCTAGGACTCAATCTTAATGGTACGAGGGGGTAACCTCAAATATGCCAATTAACGACGATTTCTTTAATTACGAAATCAGACACAAAAACGCACTTTCTCTGAATAAACATATCTTTTATTCAACGGATTTAGATTTCTGACAGCCAAAATATGGGGGGTAGCGGAAATGTAGGAAATATGGTCCCACTCAGGAGAGTATCCAAAGTTTGGACCCTTTTTGCATATTTCGCAATGTCGCGAGAAATTTTTAAGTGAAATAAAAATGTTTTGCCCACAATTATAAAATTTGATTATTTAAAGATGATTCCATGTAAAAAATAAATTTTGGTATTTATTTATTATTTTATTTAAAATAGTCGAGAAAAATTTTCACTCTTAAGTATACAATTTTTACATAACTTCAAAGTATTTAATTTTTTTAATATTACGTGGCGAATCCCAAATTTGAGCAAAATCGGTCAAACAGTTTCTGAGAAATCGAATTTAAGAAATTTTCCCAAAAACTATTCGACCGATATCGCTCAAATTTTGTGTTTTGCTATTTAAATTGCATTCTTTAAAGTGAGGCAAAAAGTTGCATACCTTACAATTCAAACTTTTTTCGACTATTATTAAATAAAATAATAAAAAATACTAAATATTTACTAAAAGTTATTTTTTGCATGAAATTATCTTTGGATAAACAAATTTTAAAACTGTGTGCAAAATTTTTTCAATTCGCTTAAGAAGTTATCGAGATATGGCGAAATACGCAAAAAGTAAAATTAACATTAAGGAGTCCAAACTTTGGATCTCTCACCTGAGCAAACTAGTGTGACCATATTTCCCAAAATACGGCTACCCCCTATATTTTGGGTGGCAGGAATCCAAATCCGTTGAGAAAAAGGTATGTTAACTCAGAGAAAATACGTTTTTTATCTGATTTCAAATCTTAAAATATCGTCTGCACTAGTTAATTAACATATTTGAAGTCACTCCCTTGAACCGTTAAGAATGAGTCCTAGAACGTGGGGATCATTAGATCAAAAGTTATTCAGGGTGCTCCTTTTTTTTTATTTTTTACGACGCATTGTAGATCCGCAAAATAAAATTGAAAAGCACAATAAAAACATTTAAGTTATGATATTAAGTCTATCTGAAAGCACCTTACACGATGCTGATTAGCTATATGAAATATAAGACATGGAAAAAATGTTCAGGGTTTTCCCAAAAATATCAATCAAGATAACCTTTTGGGGAAAAACCAAAGACGTGTTCATCTTGATTGACCTTAAGATGGGGTCAATAATGTTAACAGCAAACCAGATAAAAGTGCGTGTTTTTAAAATTTTGAATCTACAATTTTTTTATTACTATTTTTAACTTTTCTTATTTTTGTAAACACAAATTATGACCTCAATCATTTTTAATAGTTTAAAAGAAATCTTTATCGCTAAGTTTTGCGCGTATTTTCTCTCTTTCTGAAATTTATAGATTACATTTTTGAAAATTATGCACTCAGCTATTAATTATATCCTGATTCAGAAAATTTATTAATCTATTATTGTTCTGATAACATCAAAAATATAATAATAAAAGTAAAACTATCATTCTTTACGTTTTAAAAATTCTTAGTTCTTTATTTATTCCTTATACCTCCATATTTAGAACTTCATTCCTTATTCTTAATTTTTTCAAGCATGCTCCGCATAAACCTACATCATTTTTATGCAAGCTATAAGATGCAATTGAACCAAAACAGCGTATTTTCATTTTCCGATAATATTTCTAGAACATGATTTATCCAATTCGTCAGGATCATTTATCATTGTTTGAAAACTGTCTATTGGTTTCAAAATCTCAGTATTTGATAATACTTTTTAAAAAGTATTTTTTTTCTCACCATCACCGAAAATGAAAAAAAAAATTTCAAACATTCGCTCTTTTGTTTCTATTTTTAGTATCCCCCGTTACAAAACTGTTTTGTAAAATATATGTACTTTAGTAGTCTAAATCATTATTACGTTTCACATCTGCAGAAACTAAGAAAAACTTTGGTTTGCATTTCAGTTAAAAAACAAATAGTCAAATTGTTTATAGACGGAATTTATTATGTACTTGTCTAAGACAGAAAATCGTTCAAGTCTATACAATTAAGGAAATTTTTTTTAAAGTTATATAAGTGAAAGTATGCTAGGAAAATAAAAATAAAAGGAGCATAAAAATTCGTTCGAATTTACTTTTAGCAATAGAAAAGAAACCCTTAATTTTTGTTACAAAACAGCGATATAAAATTTTATTGAAAACTCTTTCGATAATATTTATGTTAATATAAAACTTTACTACTAAAAGCAAAATGTCACGCGTTTGCATACATATTTTTGTTCATTTACTATTCCTCATTTTCACTAAGTTCTTAATATTGTTTTAAAATATACTACACTAAGAAAAAAGGTATGGTCAAAACTACCAGAATATGGTGAAATTTACCGTGTTACTGATGCTATGGGAACGCCAAAATGCTCGATAGTTTTAGATAGAAAAAAAATCAGATAGAAAAAAAATCCATCATGATATATATATTCCTTCCTTTTCAACTAGAATTATGTTAGAAAATTGTAAAAAAAAAATTACTCATCAATAAATAAATATCAACCCATTCCTTAAAAAAAATCCTTTCTATATTTATGGTTAAATTAATAATCACGAGTTAAATATAATTGATTTGTTTTTCAATTAACTTATAACATATTTATTACTAAATATGATAATTCACTCACCGCCGCTCTTATTTCTTCCGTAACTGGAAATGGTTGCGAAATAATCACTAAACAGAATACACAAATTATAGTAACGCTTATGCTATATCGCATCGTTCTTTAAATGATAATCATCTCCCAGCAAATGAAATAAACATTGTAAAAGGACGCTATTTAAAATCCTGTTCGTTGATGCGCTTCTCGCTTCGCTTTCTGATATCAGTCTGAAATCTTTCTTCGCTATAAACTTTTTGATAAATTTCTGGAGGCAACATCACTTAGACTCACGTGATTTAATCATTTCCTTCAACAAGGGGATACTAGGTGGCGTAGCTACTATTTGATATTCCAGTTACTCACAAAATAATTAATTAGCAAATTATGGATGAATAATAAAAGTTTCACAATAAAACATGAAGAAAAAAAAAAACATATTGATAATTTCTGTGTTTTCGAGGAAGTTCTTAATTTGTAGATTTGTTTTGGTTCAAAAGTGTATTATTATTTATTATTATTATTTATTACTATTATCATTAATTAATGATTTATTAATTTTTAATGAAGAAAAAGGAAATATATTTCTACACCTTTATCTATAAAAACTTTATGATAAGTGGTAGCAAAAATGTCAAGCTTAAAAGTGTAGACTAGGTAACAAAGACATACTAGCATATTTGAAAAGTTCTTAGATATCTCATTCAATTTAGTCCGATATACATTTTGCAGAAATTTGAGTAGTTATTTTGGGCAATGGCAATGATTTAATATTTTCTCATAATAATTCTTCTAATTATAATGTTCATAATAATAATAATAATACTATTAATAATGATATTGATATTATTGTTAATAATGAAAATAATGATAATGGTAATGATAGTATAGGGAGGAAAAAATTCTGGTAAAATTACTGTACTAGAAAGAGATGACAGTTCTGGTAAAAAAAACATATACCAGACTATTCTGTGCTTAAACTATTCATATGTAATTTTTAAGTTCATATGGTAATGGTTCACAGGAAATGGTTCACTGATTTTCAAAAACTATGGAACTTATTACCAATATTTAGTAAAAAATGTAAAACTGAAAAGTAAATTTAACCGAATAAATGAATTTTATACCTTGCTCTAAAGCATCATAATAAAATTACTAAATTTTACCATTATTACCAAATTTCACGCTTTATTATAAAACCATATTTTATTTCTAATTTTACTAAAATTATTACCAAAGCGCTTCGGTAAAAATTATTAAACTTTTTGGTATTTCCATAGAGTCAGAATCACGTTTAATTTCGCCATTTTCTGGTAGTTATGACAATTTTTTTTTCTTAGTGTATTAATAATAAAAATTATCACTAATAGTATTAATTTTTTAAAGTTGTTGCACTCCTCTCATAGTGAAGCGTTCTGCAGAAACGGATAAGTTGCATGTAAATCTAGCTTATATCATATGCAATAACTTCTGGTTCGCAGTTCCAATCGACAATTAACTATATCACAGTATATTGATGCGTAGCAAAAAAAAAAAATCTAAATATATCTTATTATTTATTAGAATTTAAACGGAGTATAATATACATAAATTTTTCATCTAAAATATTAAAGCACAGAGTATTTTTTGTCTTAAGTCAGGTATTTATTATAATCATCAGCTAATTCTTTTTACTCAGCTTATACATTTTATTTCCTTATAGCATTGTACTTAATTAAGTCTGGTCACAACTTGTCTTAAAAAATTTTCCAATGCCATTACAGAATTATAAGAACTTTTGGAAATTGGCGTATTGAAACGTTAGTCATTGTGATGCATTTCTTAGAAATTTTCTATTAATGAATTTTTAAAATAATCAGGCCTTTACGCTAATTTAACAATAGATTATGTCTTTAATTTATATTAAATGTCTTTTCCGAAATTTATTTTCCTGTGAGCAACAAGCTGTAACAAATAGAAATATTTTTTTAAAATCTGTTTCATTTTAAATATGTATTTTTTTTAATAATATTATTTTTAAGCTTTCTAAGTTTCAAAGTTTATTTACAAAACGTGCTTGTAAATTTTTCTCTTTTAAAATCATAATTTTTACACAATTTATTAATTTTTGCATTTAAAAACTCAAATCTCAATCTATTAGATGGCTAGAATAATATAGGATAAGAGCTTATTAAATCCTTTTACCTCACTAGCCTTTTTTTACACTAAAAGCTCTTATATGCTTCCACATCGACTTTATTCTGCTCCGTGCAGTAAAGTAAATGTGCAATACTGACCAAATTTCAAAAATAATTTTGTTTTTTATAATAGTTTGGCTTTTTACAATATTTAACGATGTTAGGAGAAGTCACTATTTTTAAACATTTTTATAAGCATTTCTTAGTTACAAGCAATTTTAGTATTTGTTTAGGCCTGAGTATTTTGTTACCTGGATTGAAGCTTTGATTCGGCGCAGGATGATGAAATCGGTCATCAAGACTAAAAATTTTCAGGTTGCTGGATCTATCAACTTTATCAGCTTACATATTTAATATTGGCTAAGCATTTTACCGTTTTTTTTATTGAAAGGTTACATATCTGACCTGCAAAAAAAATTAAGCTTATCCTCAAAAAACATTAAAGAACATTTTTTTTAAAATTAAATTTTTGAAAATGAACGACCAGAAATTTGAACCATTATGAAGCATGAGATTTTACTACGGCATCGCAGACCAACATTAATATTGTATTAGGCTCTAGTGTCAGTTGGCTTTAATGTTGATTGAACAAGCATGAATCACCATAATACATTCAAAAGCGTAATATTTTCCCCCGCAAAAAAAGCTTAAGATGAATGTTGCTTGTTCTAGCTTAGGTAGAATTCTTTTTGATTTTATGAAACCTGACTCATCGATCACAATTGAAATATTAGAGCAACTATAGAACATATAGAACAAGTAACTATTCAGAATTATGCAAAACCTTAAAGAAGCCTTAGAGTGATCAACATTCCGTGTCCTATCATACTGCATCGCGTTGCCAAACCACACACTGCAATAAATGACTATAGCAAAACTACAAAAATTAAAAATGAAATTTCATCACCCTCTATTCTCAATAAATCTAGCTCCTACTGACTACTACTTCTTTCTAAATTTGAACAACTTTTAATAGAAAAACAATTTAGTTCCGAAAATGCTGCAAAACTGCTTTTCAGGAATTTATTGAGAATCATCCGCCGTTGTTTAATCTCACTTGCCTAAATAGCATGCAGTTTACATGATGAAAGTGTAGAGAAAATATATGTCCATACTTTGATGAATGAAATAGTTTCTTATATCTGTAAGCCATCAACCAACTTTGTATTTTTTTCTATAAATTTTATACCTGATGACCTAATATTTTCATTTTTACATTTATATGGAAAATAGCATAAAAGGATACCCTCCACCATTATTAACTTTTATTTTTCGATGCAGAATTATGCTTACTAAACCTAATTCAGAACATTTCCGGCACCACTGGAAATTTTATCAAACACTGCTATAAAAAAATTTAAAATAAAGAAAAAAAAACATTATGGTTTTCTTATAAAATTACTGATATTCTCTAAACATGTTCCTGAACCTTTAAAAATAACTCTTGACATCTAAAAGTGTATACTCATTACGAGATGAAATTTGAGAAAAACGCTCAAGTTATTTTAAAAATTCAAATTATTTTAAAAATTCGAATTATTTCAAAAATTCAAATTATTTTAAAAATTCAAATCATTTTAAAAATTTAAATTATTTTAAAAATTCAAATTATTTTAAAAATTCAAATTATTTTAATATTTAATTAGAATAAATGTTAAAAATAAAACAAGTAGAAGAAATGCTGCATGCCGTTCACGTGACCACAAACTAAATTTCGGGTCACTAACAGAAGTTAATGATGTTTTAATATAGAAGAAAAATCGGAATTTTAATTCATTTTCAACTTAATTATTTATAGATTGGTAGACTGGGTAACTGAGTTTTAACCAAATTATTAAACTTTATTAGGTCATTCCTTAAATTTTAGTTTAAAATCGAATTAATCTACATAAATGCTTAATACACGTTCTTTTGTTGTTATAAAGTTTATCTTAAGAACTATTTTACAATACTAATCTAACAATTTTACAATAAATTGATGTTTTTATAGCTCTTTTTTATAAAAATTATTGATTCAACGATATTTTTTAAAAATATAATTTTCAGTTTTAAAATACATGATTTTAATCGTGTTGCATAAAAAGACAGTATGGTGAAATAAAAAGTTCGAATGTGAAAAGTGTATATCAAAATTTCCGTTCAATGGAATATTTGTCATCAAAAGGAAGCTATCTGAATATAATTAAGAAATTCATATCCAATTTATTTTGAAGTCTGTTTCATAAGCACGTTACATATGGCCAAATAAGAAAAAACGAGAGTGAGATTTACACAGAGGAAGTTAAGATAATGCGGAATTACCATAATATTTATAAATATTTCTCAATAATGGTATAATCATAAAAAATGTAAACAAACTGCGTAAGATATAAGTATTTAAAGTAGTTCTTTTACACTGCGCATAAGCAGAAAAAATTGAAAACAGTTTTTCAATCATTTTGTAGTGAATCGCATTTGGCAACTAATAACAAAAGTTTGATTTGAATATCTTAAAAATTTAAAAAGTTTCAAGCACTTTCCTAAATAGTTTTGCACTTTTTAAAAGAAAACTGAAAACGATCAGGGGTTTTCCAGAAAGTATATTATGTATCATAAGACAAAATTTAATAAAAAAATGATAGTACCTTACAATAATAGTTTGAAACCCGAAATGTGATGGTGTAATAAAAGAAAACATGCAAAATTAAACATACTTTTATAGGGGATGATCAATCACAATGACGGTCTCATTTTTAATAAATATTATTTAATAGTACCAAATGAAATTTGTGGAAAATCCCTCATCGTTTTCAGCTTTCTTTAAAATAGTACAAAAACTACTGAGAAAATTCCTTGAAACTTTTTAAATTCTTGAAATATACAAATCAAACTTTTTTCATTAGTTGCCAAATACGATTCACTACGAAATTATGAAAAAACGTTTTTAATTTTTTTCTTCACATGAGCAATATAAAAGAACTAACTTTAAATACTTACATCCTGTGCAGTTTAAATTTTTTAAAAAACGTAAAATTTTAAATCAACAATTTTATAATTAATTTTAAATTACTCCAAAAATTGTGTTTAATTTTATTGAATATTTATAAAGTAATAGCAAAAAGCATGAGGCAAAGAAATTAATTTTATATGTATATATATGGGTCGTTCTCACGAAAACTGTCATTTTTCAGTTCATAAAATCCTAAAAAAGTAAAGTGAATAAAAAGCTCTGAAACTTTTTATATTAATAGAAATATGTAATGGCATTATAAAGAAAGTATATATCCTATAAATTATACTTAATATTTAAATTAATTAATTTTTTGAATAATTAATCTATAATTAATTAATTTATAATAATTAATAATTAATTAATTAATTTAATAAATAAATTAATTAATTTAATAAATTAATTTATTAATTTCTTAATTTATTTTTCAAATTAATTAATAAGTAAATTAATTATTTTCACTATTTAAAAAGTGAGGGAATGACACTAATAGTGAGGGAATGATATTTTATTTTAATACATGTCTTTATCTAAGTTACATCTACCTAAAGTTTGAAAATGATAACATACTAAGTATATCTAATATTTATTATAATTTAGTCTTATATATTTAATAGTTTTTACAGGTTTGGAAAATAAAATTGGCTGGCACGATTGAACAAAAAAAAATTTAATAATATACTCATCTTGAATCATTCCCTCACTTCAGCGTCATTCCCTCACTTTATACACTAGTGAGGGAATGACGAATTCAATAAAATTTAAAAATAACAGTTAGGCCTAATTAATTTCTGAAGTCAATCACATACAATTATATTCATACAAGAAAGCAACATATAATTATCCACTTTCTCGATGAAGTTGTACTTTATTTTACTCTAAAAAATGACATGAGGGAATGACAACTGTAAAAAATTTTACCTGGTTTGATTCATTCAAATTTATTCCACAGCAAAGCTTCTTTAAGTTGAAGATGAAAACATACTGCAATTTTGTTCTATGATGCCAGTTGTTAACTTCTGAAGTTTTTATTAAAATATTTTTATTCTAAGAAGATTACAGGTGATAAGAACATTGTTGTGAGGGAATGACGCGAAACACTGGGGACAAAGTTTAAAATAGTGCTGTGTTAATATTTTTATCAGAAATTAAATTTAAAATTGATTTTCTGAATTCTATATTTCAGTATTCTGAAATAAAAAACACGAATTTGTAAAAAAAAAAAAATTTATTTCAGAAACAATTTTTTTCTTTTTTTAAATCAGCAGTGGGGACAAGTGAGGGAATGACATATTGGTATATTTTAATTACCTAAAATAAATAAAAAATAAAAATTGATAATTTTATTTTTATTCTTTTGTTAGCTTGCATTCTGAAGGACACTTTCCCTGAATTTCTTTTTTCGTAAGCTGTAAAACAAACATAAAATATACTGGGGACATGAAAATGACTGTTTTTGTGAGAATGACCCATATATATTCTTCTATCCATATTTTTCTTTTTCATAAGAGCAAATAATAACTTAAAAATGGAGAAATTGTTGCTCATATAGATGAGCCCATATCGCCCCGTAATATTAACCTTTAATTTTCAAACTCGACCAGATATCTTATTGTAATATACTGCATAATTCGAACCGAAGGAAATAATTATAGACAAATTAAGGGGCCTACTATGGGGCACAATATGGTTCAATTGAAAAAGGGCGGGAAATTACTTAAGAGGAGATATGGGGTCGTTTATCTGCATAGTATATGAGCAGCAATATGTCTCCAATTTTAAGCTTTTATTCGCTCTTATAAAAAAGAAAAATAATAATTTAAGGAAAAGGAACATTTATTTACGTTGAAATATTGTAAAATAAATAAATATAAAAATTTTTTTTTATTTTTATTAAATATAATTTTAAAAATATTGAACCTTAGACGGGTTCGATCCCCGAACCCTTAAATCTACTAACTCGTTGCTAATGGCCACGCCACACGTTGCTAATGGCCACGCCACACGTAACACTAATGGCCACGCCACACACGGCTTTGCCACTGATATTAACCTTTAAGTACTCTCCCGCGCTTTTCCAATGAAACCATATTTTGACCCCTCGTGGGCCCCCTAATTTTTCTCGAATTATTTTCTTTGGTACATTATGTTATAGTATAATGTTTAGAAGAGTTTGAAAATTATTGGTTTTTCCTAAGGGGAGATATAGGGTCATTTATATGCATAGGGTCATGTATATGAGCTACAAATTCTCCATTTTTAAGCTATTTTTCGCTCTCATATGGAAGAAAAATAATAATTTGAGGAAAAGGAATATTTTATTTACGTTATAATTTTTAAAATTATTTTAAAAAAAGATGAAATATAATTTTTAAACTATTGACCTTTAACCGTGTTCAACCCCCGAACCCTTGGGTCTGCTGATTTGTTGCTTCATATCATGTAGCAGTAATGGCCATGCCACTTTTAAGTACCTTCCCCTTGCTTTTCCAATGAAACCATATTTTGATCTCTCGTTTGCCCCCCAATTTGGCGATAATTATTTCCTTTGATACGATTGTATAGTATACTATAATATAATATCCGGTCGAGTTTTAAAATTATAGGTTAATATTAAGGGGAAATATGGGTTCATTTATTTGCATAGTATATGAGATACAATTTCTCCATTTTTAAGTTAATATTCGCATTTGTAAAAAGGAAAATTAATAATTTAAGGAAGAGTAATACTTTATTTACGCTAAAATATTGGAAACTATTAAGGTGAGATATGGGATCATTTATATGCATAACGTAGGAGCCGAAATTTATCCATTTTTAACTATAATTCGCTCTTATAAAAAGAAAAATAATAATTTTTGGAAAAAGAATACTTTATTTACGTTAAACTAATGAAGAATAAATTAAAAGAAAGAAACTTTTTTTTAAAAGATTTAACCCTTGCCCAGGATCGAATTACGGACCCCTTCATCTACGACTTTCTTTGCTTCTTAGCACGCAGCTTAATTTGCTAATTTGCCTATTAAATTAATTTGCCTATTAAAAATTCCCTTGGTACGATTATTTAGTATATTAAACTATAATTTCTGGTCCAGTTTGAAAATTAAAGGTTAATATTAATGGGAGATCGGAGGTCATTTATATGCATAACGTAGGAGCCGAAAGGTATCCATATTTGAACTATTATTAGCTCCTATAAGGCATAATATAAGTGGCGAAGTCGTGTACTGCGTGGACATGAGTCTTATGTATTAGGAAGCAATGAACTGGTTAACCGAAGGGTCAGGGGTTCGATCCCGGATAATGGTCAGTATTTTAAAAAATAATAAATCATAAAAATAAGTGCTTTTTTAATATCTATTTAAAATATTGTAACATAAATATTTTTTTCCTGAAATTATTTTTTTTTATAAGAGCGAATAAAATGATAAAAATTGAGGAATTGCTGCTGCTATGCATATAAATGACCTTATATCTCTCCTTAATATTAACCTATAATTTTCTACCTCAGCCGGGTATTACATAAGGATATACTATACAATCGTACCAAAGGAAATAATTATAGAACAATAAGGGGAGGGGGGCTTCAATGGGATATTATTATGGTTTAAAAGAAAAGAGAGCAGGAAAGTATTGAAGACATAATATAAATGGCAGAAATGGTGGGGTTCTAGTACCGATATAAAGATAGTAGGTTCAAGTTTTAAACAAATTAGAGTTGATTATAAAAATTGATCAAATGATAGTGGATTTAAACACCGATTAAAGGAGAGTGGTTTCGAGTACCGATGTAAAGATAGTGGATTTAAGTTTTAAACAAAAGAGAATGGAGTATAAAAATGGATCAAATGATGGTGGGTAAGGCTACCCTGTCTCGATTTGAAACTGCATTAGTTTTTTCTCATAATTTGAATTCAATATTCAATTTAGAATCTGTTTAGTTAGAGAATACACGTTTTCCTTTTATTTTGAATTAAATTTGTTCTGACTTCTATTTTGAATTCAACATTTAAAGTCCCGCAGTGGACTGATCGTTAAGACACGGTTCCCAGCAGATCACCGAAGTCAAGCATCACTGGCTGCGGTCAGTGTGCGGGTGGGTGACCACTTGGATCAGTCTGCGTAGGGACCGAGGGTGTGCGGTATTGGTCCTCGTTAAACTGCGCTACCGTAAAGTGCTCGACTTCGCGCGCAGGTCGTCGGGCTACCGAAGCGGGGGTGCCATCCCCTCCGCAGAGGATCAAAATTGGGATGGCATGTCTTCGGATCATCCTCCGGGATGTTTCCCAGACCGTCGCCAATAGCCCATTGTGCAGCTCTAGTGCGACGTAAAATAACAACAACAACAACATCAACATTTAAATTAGAATCTTCTTAGAAATAAAGTTTTTTATTTATTTATTTATTTATTTATTTATTTATTTATTTATTTATTTTATGAAATGTGTGAAAATTGTGTTGTTGTTGTTCATGTACGTCGCACTAGAGCTGCACAATGGGCTATTGGCGACGGTCTGGGAAACATCCCTGAGGATGATCCGAAGACATTCCATCACAATTTTGATCCTCTGCGGAGGGGATGGCTCCCCCGCTTCGGTAGCCCGACGACCTGCGCGCGACCTGCTTTACGGTAAAACAGTTTAACGAGGACCAATACCGCACACCCTCGGTCCCTACGCAGGCTGATCCGAGTGGTCACCCACCCGCACACTGACCGCAGCCAGTGATGCTTGACTTCTGCGATCTGCTGGGAACCGTGTCTTAACGATCAGTCCACTGCGGGACGTGAAAATTGTGAGACGAATATGAACAGAAGAGATTAATGTGTGTTTTTGGCATTGGAGCCTTTATGGCCGAGTGGTATCACCCGCCAAACGCTGTGCAAAGCGTGGAGGTAGCAGGTTCGAATCCCGCCATAGCCCTGGATGTATTCTTCGTGATGTCCTTCGCTGAATTGTTCTATCTGTCTTTCTACTTGACAAAGGCTTATAAGCCTAAATTCAGCTCACGCCTGCAAATGTATGTAATTTCAATAAAGCAATAAACAAATAAAGTTTTTAACATTTTCATATTTGTGCAGATTTTTCTAAATGAGTTTTCTAGCTATTATTGAACTATTGTTACATTTTTGTTTCTTTACATAAAAATAATATTCCATGTTACTCATATTAAATATATTAGGGGCAATATAAGATAAGGAAATATAAGATAAGGAAATATAATAGGGGGAGGAGCATCATGAAGATGCCCAAAATTTCAACTTGTTTTCTTATCTTTAACAAACTTCTGAGGAATATTCTGAAGGTCAAAAACCTAAATTCGGTGAAAAGTGAATGACATGTTTATTAAGGGGTAGTACGTTTCTATATTCGATTTTATAGCTCATACTATTGCATGCACTAATTTTTTAGCATATTTCTATAGTTTTAAATAAAAATAAAGTAACTTAGAATTTCTTCGAAATATTTTGTAATTTAATTTAAAAGATATTCAAACCGTTGAAATTGTAACTGTACATGATTATCTGATAGTACTGATAATTAGGATAAGCAAAGGTAATTCTTTTTCTAATTTACTTGATGGGTTTTAGCCAATTTCGGACTTATGTGCTTAAAATGAACAAGCTGGAGTTAAAGCGAAGTAGTTTTAATTGAAATACACAAACTTTTTATTAAATATTTGATTCTTTTGAATAACTCCAACTCTGCAATAAGATTTAAAGCAAAATTTTGTCCTAAAAAAGGAGAAAAAATGTGAAACAAATCTAAAATCTGTATACATTTATATGCTGATGTGTACAGATATACGTAAAATAATAGAGAAGAAAAATGTTTTAAGAAGATCGCCGAAAGGAGGATTGCCATAGACGCCTTTTTCTCTAGATACGCCTCTGATAGTCCTAGACGTGCTTTTACCAATTGGCGTTCGAAATGGGCTACAGGTGGTGTAGAGCAGAACTCTCTACCTCTGGCACCACTTTGCATGCTTTCATCTTTAGCGTGTGGAGAGTCATAGAAGAAGGAAGTACGTTAGTTTCCATCTTGATTTTTAAATAGATTGAAATCTTATAAGCTAGGATTTTATACGGAGCTTAAAAATACCCTTATAAAAAAATTGAGGTATAAATTAGGTATAAACGAGGTATATTTTAAAGGTATAAAGGAGGTTGTTGTTTAAATACGTCGTAAAGGTTGAAAAGGGTGCAAATGAATACCTCAAAATCAACCTCAAATATACCTTAAATATACCTCCAGAGGTATATATGTTTCAGCCTGAGGTATATTTTTTTACACTTGTGGAAGTATTTATTCAACAACCTAAGGTGTGTTATTTTACACTTCAGGTTATTATAAATCAACCTCAGGTGTATTTTGTTCGACTTCAGGTAATTATTTTTCAACCTCAGGTATCTAATTTTATACTTGTAGAGGTAAATATTTTTCAACCTATGGTGTGTCATTTTACACTTCAGCTTATTATAAATCTACCTCAGGTGTATTTTGTTCGACATCAGGTAATTGTTTTTCAACCTCAGGTATATAATTTTATGCTTGTAGAGGTATATATTTATCAACCTGTGGTGTGTCGTTTTACACTTCTGGTTGTTATAAATCAACCTCAAATGTATTTTGTTCTACCTCAGGTAATTATTCTTCAACCTCAGGTATATAATTTAATCCTTGTAGAGGTATATATTTTTCAACCTAAGGTGGGCCATTTTACACTTCTGGTTGTTATGAATCAACCTGAAGTGTATTTTCAACAATTGGAAAGGTTATTTTTAATTAGCGCCATGTGTTCCATGTTCTACCTTAAGTTATTATTTCGTAACCTCAAGTATATATTTTTGTATTTTTAAAAGTATTAATTTATCAACCAAAGATGTTTTTTTTTAGCACTTACGAAGGTGAGGTGTTATACGGACCACCTAGTTTATAAATTTTTAGACTCACTATATAAGAAATATAATATATATATAAAGATATTATATATATTATATGAAGAATAATGTACATTACATTTTTTTCACTAGTAGAGATCATTTATCAACCTGAAATTTTTAATATTAAACCTTCGGCAGTAATTGCTTCTTTTGTTAAGCTATAAAAGAAAGTTTCAAATGCATAATTCTTCTGTAATTTTAATAGATTGATTTAAATCATCTTAAAATAACACTTATCCAAATTCTACAGTTAGTAAAAATTATTTATGGGAACTAATAATCGTATTTTTAGAAGATAGTTGTCTAAGGTGCTTGAATTTTTAAAGCTATAAAACTACAAATTTAAATAATTAGTCAGCTGAAATTCAAAGTACTTTTATTTAAAACTAAAATTTCACTTTTTTTACAAACCAACAAAATTATTTTAAATACTGTTTCCGTCTACATGTTGAAACTTGCAATTATTGGAACCTAAAAGGAAAAAAAATAATAAATTAGTAAGAAAGACATATTTACAATAATAGTGGCCGGTCTTAAAATATTAGAAAGTATTTTTTTTTTATCATTTACTAGTGGGCTGAGCCCCCTGCTCGCTAACGCTCGCCATCCCCCGAAAATTGCTACGCAATCTTATATGGTTTGGTTCGCGTACCAAGATCGCTTCCCTCGCTGCTAACTTAGGTACATTGCAAATGCACAAAATTCTAAGAATTCAAAACAATCATTCAAATCCATGTAAAAAAATTACATCTTTTTAGTAAATACTAAGTCATTAAAATAAATTTGAATTCAAATAAATGACATGTAATTCGATAAACCTATTAGAAATGTGCTATAGTATAATTCGTGATATAAATCAAAATTCGTCATATATAAATTCGCGAAAAAAAGCGCTTTCGACAAAATACTAAAATAGAGATCTATCGACAAAGGCTACTCACTTCTGCCTAGCTTAATAGTATGAGATTGCCGCAGCTGATGCTCTCTGGTTATTTCAGTTTCCGTTTTTAAAAGCGCTATATGTTGAGTCACCTCAGATAGATTTGGCATGTGACATTTTTAGCGGCAATCATGGGTCGATTCGCCGTGTAACAGAAACAAAACAAAGTAAACAAAACAAAGCAAATGTTGCCACCGGCTGAAGCTCTTCTAGTTGTGGAAATACGAAGTTTTCCAACATGTCTAAGTATACGACTGATGAGATTGTCTTTTCTGTAAAAAAGAAAGCTACCTCTCGTGAAATTGACTACCGACTTGATATTCTCCGTGCGACGAAGGGGTCACACGTGGAAGTTCATTGACAAGGGTCATGAAACTTTTTGAGTCTATCTAACCATTAATGTTATTAATTTTAATCTATCTTTATTATTTTATGAGTTATTAAACATCAAAATGGGTCCGGAACTTTATAAACACCCTGTATAATTCCAATCTTATTATGCAATTTTAACACTTTTTATTTTTCTATACATCTGTAACATTATGGTACTTGTAAGTTTAATAATTAGATTTCCTTCCCTTTCTTTTTTAAAAATCTTTAAACTCAATAAACCTAGTCTATATTTTTCAACTTTTTGTCAGACTTCATGAAACTAGCAACTTTTTTTAAAATTTTTGACGCTGATTCTGAAAAGGACTTATGTTATTGTCAATCACATCAGAGTTTCTTAAAAAATAGTCATTTTAATAATTTTTAATCAATGTAATCAAGAATCTACAATCGTTTAATAAATTAAAATTTTAAAGTTATGTACCAATTTTTATTCTTTTTTTACACTCAATCGAATAGAACAAATTACAAGCTGATAAGGAGCATTTATTTTAAAGTTGTGAGTAATTTTATGTGAGGAAAATGTCTAAGAGAGAATGATTTGAAATAATACTTTTAAAATAAGTTGAGTATAATATCTCCTATATAACTTATAATACCGAGCAGAATAAAACTAATAGTTGGTTGTTACAAACACTTGTTTAAATATAAATACACACCCCATAGGATGAAACTCAAAATAATGCATATTACTTTCAACAATAAATGTTTTTATTTGCAATTGATTTTATTCAATTCACGATTAAAATTGCATACTATACTGACTTATTTCTAAAATGTCTAAGATTTCCGAAATTCGCACATTTTTGAAGTAGTGAACCATAAACAGCTGCATGAAAAAGCTCATAACCTTGAAACAAATTGTCATATAAACTTGAAATCGGATTTAATTTCATTCTGCCCAATATTCTAATAAGTAATAACAATCTGCTTAGTAAATAATTAACGTGAGTAAAATGCGAGAAAATAACATGTAGTGAAAATAGCAGTTTTGTGATCAAACATAAAGAAGTGAGCTAGTACAGTTACTAGTTTTCAATTATCAAATATCCAGCAAACTATTGTTATCAACAATTACATAAATTCTGTAGTTTATTAGGAGAGATTACTTTTTCTTTTAGGTATAAATTCAGAACTATATCCTAGGGGAAGGCTGAGCAGTAGCTTGCTTGTCTCTTCTTCCGCGCCGCCGCGCATGTGCTATTTACAGCCTAGGCCATCTCAATAATATCAGGGAACTGTGGACATATATATATATATATATATATATATATATATATATATATATATATATATATATATATATATATATATATATATATATATATATATATATATATATATATAAAGCAAAATTGCTATTTTAAAAATCTTTCAATTTTCAATGATTTATTTATAAGAGAAATTGTGAACATTTTTCTCAATTAATCAGCGTGCATACTGCTACGTTAAAACATATACATTTAAGCAAAATAAAAAGAATAGTTCTATTTGACTGAACTACAAACAATAAAATATACTGTGCATAACCTGCTGTAACGATTCACCAGTAATGTTACCTAAAACAGTGACGAGAAATATTTCGGTTATTCTCTCTTATTGCTAAGCCTACAACGATAGCCTCTAAGAATATCCTCCAACTTAAATTATTTAAGATCAGGATGCGCCGTTAAAACAAAAATAATAAAATTTAAGTTTCAAAATTGAAGCATATTTGATTAAAAGTGATAAAACTAAATTAATAAATGTCAAGCACACTTACCGAATTTCGAATAGACTTTCGATTGTCAACACACACGCCATTTGCCGGCTCGCATGGAACTCTGGGAAGTGAGTTAGTTAATATGAAGTGTACTTTTAGCAACCTTAAAAAAAGCTTAGGTATAAATAAAATGACTTCAACACCTCAATAAATACCTCACTCTCTTTAGTTGAAATAAGGTATATTTTTTTATACCTCATAAATACCTCAATATCGTTAGTAGAAAAAAGGTATATTTTTTTATACCTCATAAATACCTCTTTTGTTACAAGTGTAAGAGAAACAACCTCGTATACCTTAAAAATCATCTTATCAGTCTGGATGATTTGAAGTGAATTTAAAACAACCTCAAAATAAGCTTAGGTATAAATAAAATGACTTCATATACCTCAATAAATACCTTTTTATCGTTAGTTGAAATAAGGTAAAAATTTTTATACCTCAAAAATACCTCTTTTGTTACAAGTGTAAGAAAATAAACCTGGTATACCTTTAAAATCTCCTTATCAGTCTGGTTGATTTGAAGTGAATTTTAAAAATCCTCAAAACAAGCTGAAGTATATATAAATCAACCTCGTACACCTTAATTACAACCTTTACGAAGTATAATTTTTATTGCTGTTTTCTCTGCAACCTTAAATATACCTCAAATATACCTCAAAACAACCTTAATACCTCAAAAATACCTCAAATCAACCGTAAATATACCTAAAATTTTCATAAGGGTACATTAAACATATTTATATTTCTAAAAGGAAGCGTCATGGAAATTGAAAAAAAATATTTATAGCAGATTGAAGGGCCAAAGGCATGGAACTGGTCTTCTCCTTAAATGGCGTATTCGAGAGTTTAGAGGGCCCATAAGATTCTCATCGACCCTCAACGGCGATTTATAGTGCATGAAACGGATTCAGCAATATTGGCCCTAAAAAAAGGCTTAAAAAACCATTTAAACTGTATGTGATTGCTGCACCTTTGATTGTCGTTGAGACAGTAAAAGAACGGGATTGGTAAGTTTTTCGTTGGAAAATACGATTCATATATTAGGTTACTATATTTCTTCGACTGCTTTTATAGATGTGTGAATCGAATTCAGATGGAATAACTCTTAAATATATCTCACTACTCACGTACTAAATCGCATCTACATTTCATGTTACATTTAGTGAGAACAGTTCTTCAGTTCATAAGCAATGATGTCATTGATAAATAAAACAGCTGTAAGTAGAACTTTTTCATAATTGTTTGGCATCACTTTTAAGTTCCGATCAAAATATTTTGCAATCTTTCTTGTGTGATGCTTGTGTGTTATTTGTATGATTTGTTTTCATTCCCTGCGAAACTAATTTGTCGAATATTTTATAAAATAGTTTATGTATTAAATACCATTTTTTAATTCTCAGTTATATCAATCAATTGTTTTCTTTTTATCATTTTTGCATTTTATGAAATCTTCATCAAATGATCTTCTTAAAATAAGTTTTAGCTGCATGTTTGTCGGTGTTTGGAATACCGTTTTATTAACTAACTTAAAATCATGGCAAATTCTTAATTCATTTCTATGAATCACATATTTTTATATTATATGCCAACCACATATGTAATGATTTTACTATATAATTATAAGTTTGCTACATATTGAAATTATGTAATAATTTAAATCGTTTCAAAGAAGCAACATTTAATATTTCCTAGTTTAAAAGATAAACTTAAAGAAAAAGGTTGAAGTTTTTTTAACACAAATGTTGTCGGATCGCTAATTTGAAAAGATGAATTCTTATTTTCTCTGGAAGAAAAGCAAATTGCTTGTTAATCTCTTGTAAGTTTTTATTTTCTTTAATCAAATTAGTGTTTAATTTTTTTTTTTTACCAGTGTTGGTTTTAGCTATCCCTATTTTATTATTTCACAAGTATTTAAGACCAATGAGGAATGTGATTGATTTGTGTAAAAAACATTTGTTATGATATATGATACTAATGCTATTATGCACAGCATTCTGTAAAAAATAAAAATATTTTTAAATAAAACTGCTGAGCAGGGTTATGGAATATTATCGCTCAACTTCTGGGGCATAATTAAGTATCATGATTTGTCTCTCCAACAACAGTTGCCAAGGTGCCGAATAGATTTTCAATTTTTTTTTTAAAAATATATGTAGATGTTTGTCTGGGGTATGTATGAGTTAGGATAACTTTTAAGCAGGTCCCTTTCTGTAATGTTTTTTTAGTTTCTCACGGGCCGCTACCCAGAAGTTGCCAATACTTGGAGATTATTCTACCACTAATCATGATATGGAAATCTCCCCAAATTCTTATCAATCAGGATGACAACAATGATTTAAAACTAATTATTGAAATAAAAATAATATTTTTATTATTTCCTTTCAAATTAATTCATATATTATGTTAAAAATTTTAAAAAAAACTTAAGTAAAATCTATGATAAATTTTTATTATTATTATTATTTTTTTTTAATGTAATGGTATAATATTTCAAATTCTGGTATAATATTTCCAATTTGAAGTTATGTTTGGGCACATTGAGCAATATCTTGAAAACAATAAAGCAGGATTTCTTATTTCTTCTCTCCTTAATAAAGTAAAAGAAAATAGAGATATAATGTTTTGGAAAAGTATCAGTCAAGTCTAAATAGGGAAATAAAGCATCTTCAAAAGATTTCATGCTTTATTTGAAGCCAAATTTATTTGATTCAGCTTAAAAAGTAAAACCATAACATTTTATCTCTTTTATAAATAGCAAAGTTTAAGTTTTGCACCCTATCTCCATAAGATCTAGCTGGGCACTAAAACTCACCTTGGGGTAGAATGTGAGCTTCAAGTATTCTTTTTGGACCAATAATGATTTTGTAAAGCAACACAGGGTGCGTAGCATTTTTAAAAAGTGCTTAAACGTGCTTATTTTCAATTTTCGTTATTTAAAAGCCCTTAAAGGTGCTTTTATCATTGGGTGTTTTTAAAAAGTGCTTAATTTCCCTTTTCAAAAACTAGTTTTTTTTACCATGTCGATTTTCGCCACGTTTCATTCAAAAGCGTGCTTTTCACATTGTTCTAGTCAACGTTTTCACAATTCATTTCGGTGTACCGTCGATCTATAGCGTATAAAAGCGCCAATCATTTTACATGTTTGATGAAATACTTGCAAGTCCGTATGTGTGTCTACTGAGCTAGGTTTGGTGAGATTATAGCCTTCTCATATGCAACTCTGTTGCATTTTGCAAGATATTCTCAATTTCAGACCTCATTTTCCACCCTCTGCTATCGAACCGAAAAATCTCTCAATCATTTTATAACGGCTAATATAACCAAGACAAAAGTTATTTGTCAAAAGCTACTTATTTTATCATGATCATCTAAGGTCTGAAAATTATTTTGCCTTTTGTTAATGTATATAATGCTTAAAAAATTTTTTTGATTGCTTAAAAGGTGCTTATTTTCTCTTGAAAGATTTGGCTACGCACCCTGCAACAGTTCCCTAGTAATACTGAGAACAATTGCTCCTCAAGAGCAAACTATAGCGTCTAGGACCTTATTTATAAAACTTTAATTAACATAGATCTGTGAATTGTTTTTGCTATATTACGGCTTCTATTCTAGCAAATTTCATTCTTATTCACTTAGGTTTAGATGAAGGCAGTTAATATTCCTTATACCTGTGCAAATTTCAATTTTTGCTACTTTAAGGTCAATTATAAAATATTTATGTCTAAATGTTAGTGTGGAAGTCGAACACAAAGCCTTTATTAGTCCTGAGGTGCTGGGGTTCACTTGCTCCATAAAAAGTATTGCTACATGTAAATTGATGTGTTTGTCCTAAAATTCTAAAGGATCTTCAGTTTTGGTCCCAAAACCTCTGAGAAAGATAAATTTTCTTAAATAAAAAAAAAAAAAAAATTGAACAATTTCGGATAAAGAACATATTTTGAACATTTATACAAAATCAAAAATTTAAAGTATCTAACCTTGCCTGACTCTCAAATCTTTCTTTAAATAATAAAGTATCGTGAATAAATTTTACTACAACTTAAATTTATAAAAGTAAGAAAAAAATCTGATATGAAGAAAAAAATGTTATTCAATTCAAATAAAATTTTTGAAAATGCTTTTGAAGGAGAAAAAAAACAAGATTTTAATTAATCCTGGTTAAAGAGTGATTCCTTATTGTACATTAACTTATAATCCAGTTATTATTTTTTTTAATTGAATTTTTTTTCCTAAAATATTTTCTTTATAATTGTTTTGAGTCCTATTAAAAGTTTTTTTCTCGTTAGTTTGAAAATAAAAACTAATTTTTACTCTTCTTCTTTCAGCTGTAGTGTATAAATATGAAAATAAATATAATTCTCTTATTACAAAAATGGATGCTGAAGATACCTTAACTCACCCATTGCCTCCGTTAGTAAAGTCCGCATCTCGCAATTCTATTGATGAAGGAGTTTCTTGGTTTCATGGTAAAATATTGAGAGATGAGGCTGAAAGAATCTTATTAGCAAGTATGTTATGGAATTCAAGTCTATTAAATTTTAAATACATTATGATAAAATACACTTGATTTAACATTTAATCTGCTAATGATCTAATCTGTTTTATTTGTTTTCCTTCTTTTAATTCTCCTCAAAATTTAAACTTATTATAGTTATTGCTCATTTTTCTTAATTATTAGCGTTAACTAAATGCCAGAAAATTGTTTTAGGCAGTGATCAGAATCCCTTCCCAATGCAACAATTTCTGATTTTCAGTCACTATATACTGTATCATATTTTTAATATTTATCTATTTTTCAAGAGCTACTTTTGTTTTTTTCTTTCCTTTTTTTGGCTGAAGTATTCTACACTTTATTTTTTACATGTGGAATAATATGCAAAAATAAATAAATAAATAAATAACTAAATTCTTAAAAAAACTTTTATTTTCATATATTTGTTAGTTAGTTAACATTACAGAAACAAATGACACAGTTTCACAAAAGCGTAAAGTCCCTTTTTTTGTTATCAATTGCAAACTGTTGTACTGATTCCAAAAAGTATTTTGATAGATCTTAATATTTCTTATAAAAACGAATTTAAAATTCTTAACTAATTAAAACATGACGCCTTATAGAATCGTTTGTTAAAAAAAAATTATATAAAAAATTAGTACTAAAATAACAAAATATAAATTGTAAAAAATTGAACTGAATCTTTTGAAGAGACTGTTGTAAATGGATTTATGGGAAGGTCTGGTCGTCTATTATGGTCCTGTCCCTGGTTAGAGGTTTGCATGCAACAATAATTTTTGTTCAAATATCAGTTTTATATTTCTTATATCACATGTACGCATTTTAGATGGTAACATTGATGGCTTGTTTCTTGTAAGAGAAAGTTCCTCTTCTCCCGGTGATTATGTTTTAAGTCTTGTATATAATAAAGAGCCTGTTCATTATCAAATTAGACGTCATGGAGGGGATGCATTTTTCAGCATTGATGGAGGTCCTATTGTTCATGGTAAGCTAATTTTTTTAATATTAAAATTTAAAGTATAAAATGCAATTAGGACAGTACAATTTGCTGATGCTGTTGGAATTGTTATAATTTGCTTATAAAATAGGAGGGGGGGGGGGAATGTGAATTCACATAAAGTTGAACAATTTAGATGCACATAAGAAGACTAGTGCTTCTAAATTTTTTTTTTATTATTTTTATTTTTAATTATTTTTTAATTATTAATTTATTTTTTTTTTTCTCATCTAAGTATATCAGTATTTCAAATCTAAAGTTTTCTCAAAGGATTTTTTATTTGATTTAATGTTTTACTGATTTCTGAAAGATAATTTCACTTAGTTGTATCATGAATAATTAATTAGTTTTTATTTTTTTACTTATATTTTACAGGACTGGAAATGTTAATTTCCTATTATCAAGAAGATGCTGTAGGGCTTTCCACTAAATTGGGACAAATGTGCAAGGGCCAGCCTCCCCCTTCCGATTCGAGAAGGCATGGCCGAACTAACCTTCTTCACAGGGCTACTAAAGAAGGTATGTGTTATTAAATCTCATTTCCATATGTTTAATTAAAGTAACAATACAAGTTTTTGATACAGATTTGTATTCAGTATGCACCCATTTTTGATTTTTTTTTATCGCCAAGTAGGGAGATAGTTGATTATAATCTAGTTCAATATGAAAGAGAGTTTTATCTGCTATCTTCACAAAAATTCCCATGTCTTTTATTTTTATTAAAATAAAAGACAGGGGATTAGAAAGTTTTATTAAAAAGATGTTGCAAGATTTGCTATGTAATAGGTATTAGAAGGACTTATAAATGCTTTACCATATGTTTTCCTCATGTTTTTTATTTTTATTTTTTTAATAACTGTTCACAGTTTAGTGAAAATAAAGATCATTGACAGGAAAATGTTTAGGTAGTTGTATTCCATTTTATTTTTACTACTTTTTTTACTTTCACTTTATTTTACTATACAAGTTTTTTTTTTTTTTTTTTTTTTTGAGATCTCCAAATTCGACAAATATGGAGCTATGAAATAAACTTGATTAGTATTATGTTAAATATATTTGATCAGTTTTTCTAAAAAAACAAAAAGCAAACGATAATTACAGATTATTTGTGTATTGCCACCTTGCTATATTAATTTACAGATGCTACTTATTTGCTTTGAGCCACAATAACTCAGTGGTTTTGGCATTAAACTGTCATTATGAAGAAATGAAGTTTGATTCCCATTTACAGCTAGAAAAGCACCCAGCTTCAGACGTACGAGTATCAGCTTGCTTGGGTACTAAAGACTGCCTGTGCTCAATGTCGACTACATTGTCACAATCATTTCATTGGTCTCAATTTTTTTCTTTATTAGCAGCTAAAGGAGAAGATTAGAATAATTCTGAGTTCCATATTACATCCTTGTTTTTTCGTCTTGATGAAGGTGTTTGATGAGTCCTAATAAAAAGCCTTGAAGGGAAATTCATTGTTTTATCTAGCAATAGATAGAATGTGCAAATTAACAGAATTATGAATGTGCAAATTAACAGATAAATAAAGAGTTCGACTTTTTAGTGAAAAGCGACCCTAAAATTTTGAAGTCCTAAAAACCTATAGTTAAGTCATGCAGAATCGCAGATTACTTATGCCACTTTATGAATTCAATAATAGATTCAAGAACTCTTGATATGTTATGAAACTTTTTAAAATCTTATTTAAAGAAATAGTTTTTTTATTTATTATTTTTTTAATATTTTTAATAGAATGTTGTTATTTTCTTTTTAAGGGGAAGTGACTGTAGTTCGAGAACTTGTGAAGTCGGGTTATCATAATTTAGATGCAAAAAATCAAGAAGGACAGACATCAGTTCATTTAGCCAGTATCATGGGTTTTGATGATATATTAGAGGTTCTTTTGAATGTAGGAGCAAATCCCAGCATTTTAGATGGCAATGGATTAACTCCGTTACATGTGTGTAAATTTTTTGTTTTTATTTAGTTTTATTCACATTTTATTTTGGTTTATGCATATAAGTTGAACTCATAATAGTTCAAGGGTCATATTGTTTTATAATAAATTTTGCAAAAGAAAATTTATAGAGATTGTGTATAACATTTAGCAAAACTTAGGTATTTAACTAATTTTTACCTAAAGCATTTGATTTTACCATTTTGTAAGATTTCTTTGATATTAAGTTTCTAGGCATGTAATTTCCAATAATCTGTAATTTTAATTTCATATGGAAATTTTCTGTCTAAGTGTAAGATACCGATAAACATTTTATCATTTTTTTGGTACTTATCTAATGGTAATTGTTATATGAGAATTTTTTTTTTATCATATAATGTTTGTTTTATTTTTGCCAATTTTATTTTACTTTTATCTAAATTTAGTTTACACTGCAATATTTAGCTTATTATTATTGTTATTATTTTCCCATTTTGTTGGGTTTTATAGATTATTATGTATAATGTATGGTTGTAGTTCAATGAATAAAAGTTAATTTACTTAATTATTATACCTGTTAAATTATTCTGTTAGCAAGACATTTAATTTTAATATTGAACAAATGTATTAATGTTAATTTTGGAACACATACGTTAATATGTCTAACACAAAAGTATTAGGAACTTTTCAATTTATACTGATTCAAAAACTTTCAATTTTTATTGATTTTTAATGTTTATTTATTTTTGTTATCAGATATTTTTTAAAGTACTTAAGTGAAGTAATTTTGTGCTTTTTGTTTCCAAATTTTCCTTTTAAATTTTTCCGATTACTGGTTTAGACATGTTTGTAGTATTTTTAAACATACACAATTAAGGTTTTACTGAGTTAATAACATTAAAGTTAATTATAATTTTCTAATAATTTTTTTAAAAACTAAAAGTTTTACAACTTTTAGTTATTTAAAGTTTTGTAATTTATTTAAGTTTTCTAACTTTAGAACAGTATTTTGTGGGAAAAAATCTAATTAAAACTCATAAGATTAAGCTAAAATAGATTGGTAACACAGTATATTCATATATTTATAAATATAACAAGAATGATTATAAGTGTTTTATGATATTTTTATATTAATTTTAATATCTATCATTGTTTTCTAGTATGCTGCACAGAATAATTTACCATCTACTATGTCTGTTCTAATAAAATATGATGCAAACCCTCAAGTGCGAGCTTCCGGATCTGGTTGGGTGCCATTGCATTATGCAGCAGATAAAGGATACTCTGGTGTAGTTAAGGTGAATAATTTTGTTTATTTCTTAAGCTTGAATTTGTGTACCTAGTTTGTTTTTTATCCTGCTGAAAATTAGTTTATTATAGAAATATCCATTATTTTATAGTAAGTATTAATATCAGTGTTGAGTTTTAATGCATAATTTAAATAACTGAAAAAGTGAATCAATAAAAAAAAATAGAAAATTTTTAAAAAAAAAAAAATTTGCATTCGAATTTTTTTTAATTCTAAGGGGGCATTATAAGATGGCTAATCATTAAATCAAATGCATAACAAAAAAGAAAGGATTAACATCAGTTTATTTGTAAATTCAGAGTGTTCTTAGTCACTCAGTAGCACTCTCAATACTTTTTCCTCTCTCATTTAAACTAAATTGTAGCTATTTTGTTGAAACTGTTCTTGCTTTTTAACCTTAATAAATGGTTTAAAGTAGTCTCAAATATAATTTGTTTGCTGTTGTATTAAGTGGAAAATAATCACAACAATATAAGCAAATTGTTAAGTGTTTTTTTTTGTTTTGAAAGTTTTTTTTTAAGTATATTACTTATTTATTTTTTTGCAAATTGTTTTTTTTTTACATCAATTTTGATATAATTTTAAATTTAAATACTAAAAACAAAGAATCTATATGATTGGTGAGTATTTTTTTTTTAATCAATTCAAAGTATTTTTAATTTCATTTAATACTGTGTATATCTTAATACTGTGACCGAAATCTGGAGAATGTCGACTCTCACCGGTGAATGTCAACAATCACATAGTCGCTTTGGTGAATGTCCGAAATATTTGTTATATCCAATTTTATATTAATTTATTCGTTGATATTATTATATTTATTTGGTATATTTATTGTATATTTTAATACTTACTGACGATAGGTTAGAAGAAACATCAGTGTTTGGAGTATCGGGCAAATATATACCGGGCAATGGCACTTGACCTTAAAAAAACATCAGTGTAGGGTATACCGGTCAAATGTATACCGAGCAGTGGCACTTAACCTTAAAAAAAACATCAGTGTAGGGTATACCGGGCAGTGGCACTTCACCTTAAAAAAACATCAGTGTAGGGTATACCGGGCAAATGTATACTGGGCAGTGGCACTTAACCTTAAATAAACATCAGTATAGGGTATACCGAGCAAATGTATACCGGTCAAATGTAAATGTATGCCCCGATACTCCAAACACTGATGTTTCTTCTGATCTATCGTCAGTAAGTATTAAAATATCGAATAAATGTAATTATATCCATGAATAAATTCATATCAAATCGAATGTAATAAATATTTTGGACATTCACCAAAGCGACTATGTGATTGTCAACATTCACCGATGAAAGTTAACAACCACTGATTTCGCTCATTCCCCGTAACATATGCATTAATGAAATTTTTGTAATCTGTGTTGAAAAAGTGTTACAGAACTATTAAATATCATCAATGTTTTAAATGTCTACTTATCGACTCTCCAAATAAACTATTAGAAGTGAGTTACTACAATGCAAAATTAGTATGTTTTAAAGTAATTTTTATAGTGTGTTACACCTATAGCAGTTTTTATCATGTTTTTACATAATTTTTTCTTTTTCTTGTTTTAGTAGTTTCTTTGTTACTGGTTTTTATTTTTACAATAAAAACCAGTAATTATTATACATCAACAAACTTTCTTATTTGAAATGGAAGTGTGTATTTGCATATCTTTACATAATACTTGTATTTTATCTAATCTTATTTTACCCCCTAGTCCTTGCTTTATTTCTTTATATTTTTATCATCAAGTTTTAGTATTGTATTTATGCTTTTTAAACTTACTGATATAAGCCTTTATTTTTTTTTCTTTTCCTGTTGTAGTTACTACTATCTTTGAATTGTCCATGCCATCCTCGTTCCAACTATAATGAAACACCAATGGATCTAGCTTTGAAAAATAATCACCATGAGTGTTATGCCTTATTAAGTATTAGTTCTTTTGATATTAATTTTTTTAACGGAATTTGTTCTAGAATTTAAAGTAATTTTTCAAAGTCTGAAATGTCTTTAACAGTTTTCTGATTTAACCTTTGGTACACTTTTTCTTATGTGTAAAATTTAATTTTTTAGTTGCCAGTAATTTTTTAGTAGCCATCTGAAATTCTCCTTATTTTTACTACAATATTATTACGCCACAGTAGTTTCAAATCACACATTTAAATAATCCCTTTTTGGCTTGCTTTATTTATATTGGTTCCTTCAGAGATCCAAATAATTTTTTCAATAGTTATTGCTACACATTTCTACGAAGTTTTTAAAATTTCAAAATTTTTAAAACGATATTATTATGACGTGTGAGTTATTTATTTATTTATTGAAAGTTAGTGCCATTTCTCTCCATGTGGATCATAAAATCCTAATTTTTTAATATGATTATTGCAAAATTCTAAATATTGAGAAATACATAAATTTGTTTCTGTTTGCTGTTTTTTATATTTTTTACGGTTTAAGAAATATTTTTTCTTTCTTTCTTTTTTACAAAAAAAAAAGAATATATTTAATATTCATAAAACCTCAAATAATTCGTTAAATATAAATGTCTTGGAGTTGAAGTATATTTGAATCTAAATATTGATTATTATTTTACATTTAAATGATTTTGTTTTAATTTAATTCATTTTGAACCTGATAAATTTTTAATTTAGATTTTTATTGCTCAATATAGTATTTAGTTTTTATTCTGAGGTATTCTTTTACTTTTCCCCAATACTTATTTTTTGTATTAATAAATCTTTTTTGATTTGAAGGAAATATTGTTTTTGAAAGGTATAAGTTTCTTCAATTCTCAATTTTGGATGAATTCAAACGTATAAAAGTTTCTGCAAATATATTACTAAATAGTCTGATGAGAAGAATTTAATACTAAAAACACTAATATTTGTATAAAAATTACTATGTTTGCTGTTAACATATCGAAATAAGCATGCAGTCCATCATTGGTCAACCTGCTGTCATCATTGGTCAACCTGCTCATTTATTCAAAAAAGTTGTGCACCAGTACTGTATAAGAAAAATTTATAAAAGCTCTACTTGCTGTTTAATATTTGTTTTAAAATTTATTAATGTGGAAAAGCATTCTGATATTTTTATACCTAGTTTTAAAAAAAAAATTTAGCTGTTTGTTTGGAATAGTGGCAGAAATTTTTATAGATATTGTATTACTTTCATTAATAACCTTTCTTTTTTTAGAAAATCATATACCCGCTGAACCTCTTTATCCTCAATCAGAATGGTTCCATGAAAACTTAGATCGAGAAGTATGTATGAGAAAAATGTATATATTTATAAAAATTTTATTGTTGCTTACTTAACATGTAGTGTAGTAAGAAAGTTAGGCTACTCAATAGCAGTAGCCAAATTTTGAGGAACTTTGAAGAATCACTTTTTGAAGTGCACAATTTACCCCGATAGTATCATAAATCCATACGGTTTTCGATTGCTTTTCTGCCATGTGGTACTAATGATTTTTATATGATTTTAAAGATCCTAATATATTTAATTCAAAATGATAATTCGATTCACACAATAAGACGCAATGATGATTCTATCATTTTTTTTTTCAATCGTATCAATGTCAGTCATTGTTATTAATTTTTACATAGTTTTTAGAATCCAATATATTTAATAGCATATTAATGTACAACCAACAAATCTCGAAGCATGCTTTTGAGTTGCCCGTTTTTCAAGATGTTTGCCCTGCATGATTTTCCGTTTCACATACTTTCTTCATAAGCCTGCGTGATTTTCTTGTCATTCTCTTTCTTTCTTTTTTTGAAATCACAGCCACCCAATTCACGATTTCATTTTTTTATTACAACTTACAAAATGCATTAAGAAAGGTAATTAACACTCCACCCCCCTTCAAAATGTGAGAATAGTGCTCATAATATTAGAATGTATATTCATTTATATGTTGATGAAAAAAATAATAACATTTACAATTTCAAGAAATTATATACAGTTTTATTCTGTATGTGGTGGCTTTTTTATATCAATGCAAAACACTTCTATTATTATAAATTAGTAACCTATGTATTTATTATTATTAAAAATGTCTTGCAGAAGATATGAGGAAAAAAATAATAACATTTACAATTTCAAAAAAATATATACAGTTTTATTCTATTTGTTGCAGCTTTTTTTATCAATGCAAAACTCTTCTATTATTATAAATTAGTAACATATGCATTTATTATTATTAAAAATATCTTGCAGAAAGATATGAGGGCTAGGGAAATTTGTCCCAGAAGCCAGAAAAATTTCTGCCTCTGAGTTTCTGGAATATTTTCAACAACTAAATACTTCCTTCATTAAGTTTTGCAATATTTACATTTATTAAGGATTTTTTTTTTATTCCCTTGGTTTGTTTCTGAATGATGGCTTTGAAATGTGGGTAAGGTTTATTAAAAACATTCAGTAGTGAAGTAATCAAATATTTTATTTTTTTAAAAAAAACTTTTAAGTGTACTTAAAATGACTTTTTGAAGCATATAAACTTAAAATTCTAAATATTCTAAAATATATATTTACATGTGATAAATAAATATATATTTTAGAATGATTTCTTTGTTTCCCTAAAAATAAATTATTTGTAGTAAAATATAATCACGTAGTATTTAATATTATTTCAAGTTGTTAATAAGTATAATTTATTTTATCTAAATTATTTTATTAATATTGTTTTTTTATGCTGATTTCTAATTAGGGTACAATAGAATGTTTTCGGGACAATGGTTTTAAAGATGGTTCTTTCTTGGTACGTCGAAGCACAAGGAAACGAAATTTTTATGTACTTTCTGTTGTTTCCAACAAAAATACGTTTAACTATGAAATACAAAATAAGGTAAGATGGAAGTTAAGTAAGAATGTTGTAATAATATTCATTTATGTGAGACTTAAGAATTTAATATTTTTATAATTAAGTTAATTTTAACCTTTATGAAGTTACCAACTTTGTTTTATTTCACCAGTTTCTATTGGTGTCCTGTTCTAATCAAAAATTCTTCTAGATTTTTTAAAGTTTTGAAAATTCACAAAAATTAAAAAACTTTTCTGAAAAAAGCTTAGTCAAAATAATTTTTGAATGCAATTTAAATAAGTTAAAAAAACATGAAGTGAGCCTCATAGACAATGTAGTTAAAATCAAATATCTGGAATGAAACTAACAGAAATCATTTGTGCATAGGATTAATTTAAAAATTAGAAATTCTACTATAAAATACTGATCACAATTGTATTTAATGGAATAAATGCCCTCTGCCACAAACATTTTTGTTTTTTGTCAAAGGTTTTTCTACAGCAAGGCATTTATGAAATATGGAAAACTGAAAAAGTTTTATTTTATGAATTAGGAATGATTTTTTTCTGTTTCTCTTTTTTTTTAGTTCTATTTCATTTTAATAGTTGTTAGCCAGTTTTTCATTCGTCTTTATGAATAACTATTACAAAGATAGTTTTATCTCCCTTTATTATTTTTATAAATGTGGATTTTAGTAAGTATTCATTAAAAAAAAATTTATTAGCACTTTTGTTGTAGCAATGCTTATTTCCAGTAAATACAGTAGAAAACTGAAATTTTTGGAGTTAAATAATTAAAGCTGATAGTTATTAACAAAGCTCCAACTCATCTGCATTTAGGTATCATTTTCTGTCTTTTTTTCACTAAGTTTGAAATCTTCTGTATTTCAAAAATATACATTAAAATTTTGTAATTTCATAAAACTACTTATATATGGGGGTGCAGAAAAATCTCAGAGTCTGATATTTCCCCACAACACAGTTTTTTTCTTTTGTAATTTCCTCCATAATTGTAGCACTTTTGTTTCCCTTTTAAGTTGCAATAGCTTTATCAACATATTTTTAGAACGCAAAGTTTGCATGTTATTAAAGTTTTTAGATAATAATTTTTTCTAAGTAATTTGATAAGTAATTAGATTTTACACAATTCTTGAATAAACTTACATATATGTTGAAAATAATAGAAATCAAGATATATTTAAATAATAATTATTAATAATATTAATTTATTATACTAAAATTAAGGTCTCACACATAAACTTTACTAATTCAAACTGATAAATAAACAGTTTGACATTCTTGTTATATTTAATAATATATATTCTTTTTATAAAATAAATTGATATTTTATGAGGAATTAAAAATTATGTTGAAACAAACTTTTAAAAAATGTATATTTTAAAATTTATCAATCATCTACATTTCTGTGTTTCTTGTGCCTTTTTTGTCCAAATACTACATTTTTAATTTAACAAGATCTATCAATCATGAGGATGCTGAGGAGTTTAATTTGTTTTTGTTTAAAAAAAGAAAAGAAAAGTCTAGTTTAAAAAAATTTGTATATATCATCCCTAAATAACAACCTTCCTTTTTCCTTATGCATTTTTTTATTAATTGGACAATAAAAATTTCCAGTGCTACCTGAATTTCCCTCGAATATCATTCGTGCGATTAGACATGTTCTGCATCCTTGCTTGTGTGTATATATATATACGTGTGAGAGGCTTTCATGCCATACTCAGACAGTGACACTTTATTATCAGTTTGCTTCAGTCAAATTGATGTTGTAGATCATAAATTCATTCAAAGTATTGATTAATTTTAGAGTACTATATTTCACTTGTAAAACACTATATAATACTTTTAATAAGGAATAAAAATTGAAAATACACAAAATATTCTGCATTTTAATTAATTTGTACAGTAATTTTGTTGTAAACCTTCTGCATTTTAAAGAAATGAGGGTTGGCAGGTTTGATTTTAGAATTAAGAATTAAAAAGTTTTTTCTTTTGTTAAGTATTTTCTCACTTTACAATTAAATTTTTTTAAAATTTATTTTTAATAATTTTTTGCATTACTATCATTTAGTTTTTTTTTTCTCCTTTGAAAGTGTCAATTCTGATGAACTTTTATTTCTATTAAAGTGTGGCACTAGTTCTGGAAATTAATGTCAAGTATGAAACTAAGTTTTGATTAGCACTCATGTATCAGGGATATCGTGATTTTCGCACATTTTGTATAGTTCAGCTTTTAACCCCATAACGGACAGATTTTTTTGTAAAAAAACCGGTCAAAAAAATCAAATTTTTTTCATGTAAAAAAATTTATTCTGCTCCTGGATCAACTTTTCTTTTGGTGGGCAATTTTGATATACTGTGCTTTTGTTCCATGGAAAAAGACTATATTTTATTCTTGAATAAATAAGTGTATTACTTACAATCCTATATAAATGATAAATATGAATAAAAAGATTTTTTTTTTAGCTTTCACATTGTTATCTTCAATTCTCGATTATATTTGAGTGTGAAAAATTATAGCAGCATAAAATACAACGCCGCTCAAATTATTTCGAGTGTGCAAGTTTGGCCTGTTTAGCATGCTCGAATTAACTCAACTCGAGCGCGTAAGTTAAGGGGTTAATAAAATATGATGCTAACATTTTCGTAAATTTCCTAATTTTTAAGGAAACGTTTTTGACTTTTTAAAAAATTTCAAAAATTATATTTTTGGTTTCAGTTTTTACCTTATAATAAAGTTTTACTATATTTTTCAAGAATAAGATAGAGCTATCAAGAATCAATTTAATCTTTATTACTATTCATAATTTAGAATTTAAAATATACTAAACATAAGATTTATTATTTATATTCAGGTTTGTTTACACTCTATCTCAAACAAAAATATTACAGCCAATTTAAATTTGTAGTACTAGTGTATGGTGATTGCTGATCTGAACAAAACTTGGTACTAAAGGGTTAAGTTCAGCTGAAAATATTTTTGCCCTTATATGATCTCATGGTCATGAGGTTTCAAAAATTCTTATGAACCGTCTAATTGAAACCGTTTTATGCTGATATTGTAAATATCTTATTCTTTTTTTCCAGTTATTAGGCATTTAGTAAAGATTATATTTCTGTATGAAAACTCTTTTCCCTTTTTAATTACGTTATAATGATTGCCTTCAGATTTTTGTAATCTACGAAAACCTTTTTTATGCTGAAGAACTAAAACCGAAAATGTAATATAGTTTTGATATTTATTAGTCTTTATGGATGGGGGGGGGGGACCTAAAATTTCTATTATGTTAAATATTTAGATATTGTTCAATAGTTAGAAAAAATTAGACCTAATTATTATTTTCTAAAATAAGCTGGATTTATTCCTGTTTTGCTGGCAGTTAATGAATTTTTTTTTTTTTTTTTTTTTTTTACCATAAAAATCTTATTTTTCTTGTACCTTAAGAAAATTGCTTTTGCATCTTCATTAGAGATATAGAATTAAATGTCATATATTTTTATTAATGAATTATTATTTTTTTATTATTTAAAATGAATATTTGATTCTTTGTTAGTCTTTGAATTTTCATTCACATGCATAATCAAATTTTTAAAAATATAAATTTCATACCATTTATATATGCGTGAATAGAATCATGTAACATTTTGAAGTAAAAATGTAAGATGTCTCCTTTGTTTATTTAAATCTCTCCCCAGTCTGACAATGAAGAACACTAAAAAAATAATAGCATCTTGAGTTTAAGCTTATTTATTTAGGACTAAAGGAAATGAATTATTGTAGATGTTAAAGTTGATCATTTTACTTAGTTTTGTTCTTTAGTAGATTCTTGTGAAATTAGAATTTTTTGAATTAGACATACCGTACCTTATTTTCTTACCTTATAGTAATTTTAAAATGAATTAAAAAGCTTTTGTTCTTTTAAATTTTTTCACTTTATTGCACTGAAATGCTTATTAAAATGTAAAAAATGAAAAGTGAAATTAAACTTTAATATTTAACATTCAAAATTTTAGGATAAGTTCTACTTTATTGATGATGGACCATATTTGGAATCTTTAGATCATGTTGTTGATTATTATCGTCGTATACCAGATGGTCTTCCAACTAATTTGGTTTGTGCAGTGCCTCCAGGTACGTAGTATGTTTTTTTTAACTGGCCTCCAAAGTTTATGAACCTTTTTTTCCGTGTCTAATTTGAAAATGAAGGAACATAGAAGCAAGAATATTGTTGCAAATGTGTGCTAAAGCAACCTTATTTAGAAGCAAGAATATTGTTGCAAATGTGTGCTAAAGCAACCTTATTTAAATACAAATATGATTTTCAACAAGGAAAACACTTTTGGCAGAGAAATCCCATATCAGAGAAAACCCTACATTATAGTTTTGTTTGGAAATGTGTTGTGAAAAAATTGTAAAAATGTCTTCTTATAAGGAATGTGTCTACTATTTTAACAGTTTATTGCTGACCTTGACTGTATCTGATATTTTATTCTTAATTTCAGTGTTTGACAACTTCATTGGCAGCATTAAAATTGATGATGCTAATGCCTTTACTAAGGGGTGGACACATTCCTTATGAGAACTAGAACACATTTTTGTAACATTTATACAACACATAAAACAATGTTGTTGTTTTTTTTGTTTTTCAAAAAAAAGAAGCTAGTTTACGAAATATGCTTTTTTTGTATTTTTATGTTTGTGTTTAAGCATTTATGTATTGTGTTCTGTAAAGAACTGTTCAGTACACTTCTACTCCAAATTTCTTATTTCTGCTATCATTCATTTTCAAATTAGACAAAGGAAACAGGTTGCATCTTAAATTTTGGAGAACAGTGTGTTTTAAAATAGGCATAACTTTTGTACTGTTTAATTTTATTTAAAGAACTTATGTGATTTTATAATTTTTTAGAAGTTGCATTGAACAATAATCACCAAACCTGCGAAGTGAGTTTTTTAAGTTTATTTCCTTACATTTTATTTTAAGTAAAATTTTATACCTTTTCTATGTCTTTGCAGCATGATTTTCATTTGCTAACACTTTAAGTAACATAGCTGTATATTGTAATACTTCTGACGTTATAATGTATTTAAAAACGTTTGTTGCTTTTTAACAACTTTTTAGATCAAGACCTCTTCATGCAAAACGTTTTTACACGATCATATTCCACATTTAATGTATATATTAAATTTATATGTTAAAAATTGATATTATTACATATGCAAAAATATGTTTACTCAGTCAGAAACTATCTTTCTAATTTCATTTGCTTCCATAAAATTCATATATTTTATTTTGAAATACAGTATTCAGTATTTGATTAGTTATGAAGTGTTTAAAAAATCTTAGTTGAAAAATTTATAAAGAAACTTTATAAAAAATTATAAAGTTCTGGCAAGAATTGAAAGAATACTTTCCTATTTTTCCATGATTTTATTTGGGGTCTTTTTTCCGAGTCTTACCTGAAAAAAACTCTAGCGTTAAAAAATGAGAAATGTGTAGGTGGCAAAAAAAAAACAAAGACTTACAGTATTTTTAGGGGCCAATATGGATGGCACTGAAAAATTGAGACCTCTTGTTATTGGTAAATTCCAAAAGCCACGTTGCTTTAAAAAGGTTAAAACTTTGCCTGTGGATTACGACGCAAACAAAAAAGTGTGGATGACCGCCACCATTTGGTTGGGAGAAAACGGTGTTTAGACAGGCAGTTTGTGAAGTAGAAGCGAAAAGTTGTTTTCATAGCAGACAATTGCACAGTTCATACCAACATCCTACAATTAGCCTCAATAACTTGTTTTCTTGCCTCCCAATGTGACCAGCATTCTCCAACCATTGGATCAAGGAGTTATTCAAAACATAAAAGTGAACTATCGTAAGCTCCTCCTGAAGGACTTTATCGCTGCCATCAACCAAACATAGGAGTTTCACGTTACTGTCTTGGATGCCATTGTACAAAAGTTGGAACATGGTGTCCACCACATGCATAGCAAATTGTTTTCGTCATGCTGGTTTTGTGAGTTCTCTGAATATCGTGGATGACGTAACTGAAGAAGAAGACGATATTCCTCTATTTGTTCTGATGGAAGATCTGAAAAATCGTGGCCATGCCATTGAAGAGGAGGTTGAATATGGTGTGATTGATGAGGAAATTGCCACCACTTCTGAAGCTACAATTTCTGAAATTGTTTCACAAGTTGTGGACCAATGACAGTGATCCTGAGGCTGTAACTCAAGCAGAAGCCTTCAATGCAATATATGTCATAAGAAATTTGTTTACAAACCATAAGGGAGCTGGGGAACATTTTGTGAAGTTAAAAAATCTAGAAAACATTATTCAAAAAATGAAACCAAAATCGAGACAGACCTGCATAAATGATTATTTTAAATAAGGTAAGATGTAATGTATGTATGTACACTTTGAAAATTTGTATGTATGTACACTGAGGAAACAGTTTTATTTTAAATAAAAAAAATTTTAAGAAAATTTAACTTTCTTTATTTTTTTACTAATTCTGTTAAAATTTGTTGGCTTAAATATTTAATTTATGGCCGATCGTTTTCGTTTGTGATACCATTTTTAAAAAATCATAATGTGTGCTATTTACGTGCTCAGTTACGAACTGCTAATGAATCGGTTAAAAGGTCACCCCGCTTATAAGGTCGCTTTTGCGATGTCCCTTAGGGTGGCCTTATATCTATGTCTGACTGTATAACTTAAGTATAACTTACTGAGCGAATTTTGTACTTGAAGCATTCCTGCCTGCTACAAAATGCTATTCACTCCTGGAATTACTTGCTAGGGCACCATGTTTTCCTAAGAATTATTTCTTATGAAAATAGCTTAGCAAACAGTGATTAAAATTTAGTTTTTATCTATTTGGAGAAGATAGTTATAAGGCCCACTTTTCCTCCCATTATGATTATCTAAAAGCAAAAATTAAAACATTTCCGCAATCCATTGTAATCCAGGCGTTCATGGAGATTAAGACTGCACAATTTCATAACCAATAGCACGGTTGTGGTAATGTGCTCGGCATTGCACAGGAGCCACCTTTACTTCTGACACATATCAAAGCTAGTACCCATAGATCTGAAGCTGGGTAGTCTTCAAGCCACTTTTGAAGATTTAACTCCTGTTTTTTATAATGACAGCTCAATGACTGAGACATTGTGACTCATTATGAGTACATATTCTCATTACATTGGGAATTTACTCTAAAAAATCAAGAAATCAATAATTTATTTTTCAAATTTTATTATTGCTTGTTTAAAAGGACTCAAGTTGAAAATTTAATTTTTATATTCTTGATGTATATTTTCAAATACTAGTATTTCTCACAGCAAACAATTCCTAAGCCTCCTCCTGTGAAGAACTGTGTTTCAAATGGGGAAAAGTCACCAGAAAGTTGTGCAGTTAATGGAAGTGATGTCCAAAGCTCTTGTCCTGTGTCAAAACCAAATCTTATCTGTCGAGAATCATTGAAGTTAGGTAGGACTTTTCCATTTAATTAACTTTTCTTTCATTAAATGATATAATAATTAAAATCTATGTAATATGAATTTTTATTTTGTTTTAAATTATTTTACATATTTTACTATTCTCTATGACAGTACAAACAATTGAATCGTAAAATATTCTGATTACAAGACGGATAACTGTAATAATGTGTCATTAAACTTTAATATTTGATAATTTCATGTATAAGTTAGATTTTATTATTTCGATATTTTTCACTTTACCTTGTTTTTATTCTTATTTGATCAAACTTTACATAGTTAATTTAAAAAAATGTAATTATTTCTTAGTTCAGTTCTTTTTGTTAAAATTTAAAGTTTTAAAAAAAATATGGCCTTCAAGGTATTAATCAAAATGTTTTTTTTTTTATCTAGCAAGTGTGCTTTTTGAATCTTAAAATAAGTTAGTGAATCTGAGAGTTAATGCAAGATCACAAATGTCGTTTTCCAAAAGATTAAATTTAAAAAGAAGCAATACTGTTTATTAGCTAAGCAACTGAATTCTATCTTTAGTAAGATGGATGGAAAGTCTGTTTCATCAAATCTTTATTATGGCATAATTTTAAAATGCACGCAGTGAAATTTGAGTACATTGACTGTGGATGGTGAATCAATTTAGTGATCAACTTCGACAGTTGATCACTAAATTGATAACATATAGTAGGAGATGATTATTTATTTATTTTATTCTTTCTTATTTAAACCATAAGAAGGTATGTTTTGAATGAAGGGGCAACTTTATTTATGAACAAAAATAAAGTTAGTCTTACTTTCATGTTCATAAAGCCATTCTAATATTATTTTAAACAAGAAAAACTCCAGTTATTTTTGCTGCCAGAGGCAAGCACAAATCAGATAATATAGGAAAAACAATACATTTATTTGAAGTCTGTTCTGCGTCTCAAAATAAACATAGAAGTAATTGGCTCACTTATTTAAATAAAACTTTAATATATTTAAAGACTTATTTGTTATTCTTAAAGTCTGTTTAGACAAAAAATAATAATAATAAAAGTTAGCATTTGTATTTTTTTATCAATAGCAATTAAAATTTCTTTCTTGTTTTGGTCAATTTTATTACAAGCTACAATCTGTATTGCCTTAGAATATTACAGTTGGAAGAAATACTTTTGTGTGTGTAATATTGATACTTGCTTTGATGAAAAGAAAGTGTATATATATATACGTGAACCTAAAAGAAACTTCTTTGAAGCCTTTAATAGTTTTTTTTTTTTGTGTGATCAATTTAGAAAAGGGTTTAGGTTAGTTTTGAATGCTTTTTCACCCATTCCATGAAATTTTAGTACAGATAATAGACAATTTTCTGAAAGAGTTTCCTTTTTTTGTCAAATGGTTTCAAAAAATGGTGTAAACAAGTATTAATAATTCTGCCAGACAAATTTAATTGGTTAACATATATGTTAAATGGTTTTATTAACACCAAAAGTTTTGTACTCCTGTTTTTACTAGCTAAAGTTATTCTTAGATAATGATGGTCAACTGAAACTCAACATTGCAATATTTTTAATTTTCATTAAGCTATTAAAGTATCTAATTAAATATTGTTAAAACTTTGTAAATCAAATTACACAAAATCGAATAATAGTGAAATTGCAAGACTGAAACAAAGTTAAATTGCAAGACTGAAAAGAATTCATTGATCAGTAATATAAGTTATTATTTTCAAATAGCAAGTACTTATTTTAATGTTTTTAGAAAGATGTGAATGGTCTTTTCTCTTTCCAGCTTCTCATTCTTTATCTCCTGTGTATTTTCATGCCTTTCCTTATTCTCTCCTTATCTGAAAATATATATCTTCTGCACTTACTGTCTATCAAAGAATTTCTGAGGTATCTATAAAAATAATCAAATTGATGTTTTTTTTTGCTTTGAAGCAGTTTATTACATTTTTTAATTTTGTTGTTTGATTTTACTTAAAATCCCTTTCATTCAGGAAATTGTTCTACTGTTGTAGTATTTTATGTTTAACATTCATTGTATTATATGTTAAACATATAATACCATGAATTGCGTGCATTAATATTCATAATTGAGGTTTCACATAAGACTTTTAAGTAAAAAGAAAAAGAAAAAAATACTCCATAATTTCGTGATCATCGCCATAATTGTAACAATGTGGTTTTGCATCATGCACAGGCTGCTTTTACTTTTCAGTCAAACTGGTGCCCATGAATCTGAAGCTGGATGGATTTCAAGATGCCACTAGAGATTAAAAAAGTAAGGCCTTTCCATAACAGATACTAGGGGAATGTATAGCTTAAGGCTAGGCTGCACAGTTTCTTGACCAATGGTATGCTTGGTATTGGTCAGAATTGTACTCAGGCTGTTTTTATACTCACAGACAAACTGATGCCCATTGATCTGAAGTTATGTGGGCTTTATGGCACCGCTGGGGATCTGACCCCAGTTCTTCACATCAGCAAATCAGGGCCTTAACCACTGAGCCATCTAAGATTAAGTACTTTTTAGAATTTGTAAACTGTGATTTTAGTGGAAACTTTGCAGTATATGCATTTCAGGACTTCATAATAGCATATTTCATGAATTATTTAAGTCAAGTTACTCTGACATTAGTTAGAAATCAAAAAAGAAGGATAGCTTCTTTATCAAAATGGCAGTATCCATCATCATAGCTTATGTTTTTATTAGGGGCCTTTTGTTTTCTAAAATCTTTATAAAATTTATGTTACTGTCAAACTTTGTTAAGATAAGTTTGATTATTAAAATGTCTAATTGAAAAAATGACTACATCTCAATTTATGAACATATAAATATGATCTTGTTATATTTCTGCTATTCAAAAATAAAATGTGTCAGCTTTATTTTTTGAATCAGAATTATAAATCTTCATTTCAAACATAATAATTTATTCTAGCATTCTTTGTGATGAGTTGATTGATTTTATTTATTTTATTCTCACTTTAGCTGTCTTCCCTTTTTAATTTTCATCTTATTCTGGGTCTTGGTTTAGATTAACATAGATTTCATAACTTTGTGATTGTTCCTTCTTTGTTCTCATTTTCTTTTGTTTCCATCAGACTTAAATTGTTGCACTATTTTATTAGTTACCTAGAAATAACATTAACACTTGACATTATTTAGTCAATTCTAACTCTTCTCCAATTAACTGTGACTTCAGTTTAACCTTCAATGTTGTGATTTTTTACAAAGTAAACCTTTTTCTCTCATTGTTATTTAATAAAAAACAGTGCATAGAACAAATGTGTTCAATCAGCTGAAAAATATTAATAAAAATATTTTATGGCATCCCTCCTCTTCTGAAATTATAATGTAAGATTTCCCTAGTAAAACTGTTAATGTAACTTCTCTTATTTAAATAATTTATTTAAGTAAAAAGTTGCTTTTTTTAAACTATTTAAATAGATTAAAAATATGACTGATCTAACTCAAAACTTCTTTATTTCAGGTCTGTCTGCTGGTGATACTAAATACAATACTATACGATACTAAATACTATACAATATTATACTATACTATACTGTACTGTACTATACTAAATACTATACTGTACTATATTATACTATACTAATACTATACTATACTTTACTATACTATATTATATACTATATTATATACTATACTATATTATACTATACTATATTATATACTACATTATACTATACTATACTAAATACTATACTATATACTGTACTATACTAAATGCTATACTATACTATATACTGTACTATACTAAATGCTATACTATTCTATACTATAGATTAAAAATCTAACTCAAAACTTCTTTATTTCAGGTCTATCTGTTGGTGAAGGAGAATTTGGTTCTGTTTTGCAAGGAACGTGGATAAATCAAAACAATACTGAAGTAAGAATCTGAATCAATATTAAGCATAACCTTCTCTTTTGGTAATTACATTAGGAAGGCATAGAATTATTGATTATTAAAGTTAACTATAATTGAATTTTTTTAAATTTTAAAATTTTTTATTTTAAATAATGAAATTCAAAATTTTATCAAAGTCAGCCTAATTGTTTCTGAGTAATGAAACTTTAAAACAGTCATATTTTTAAGGTTTCATTCCTCAAGAGCTATTTAACTTGATTCTAACACTTGATTTAAAAAAAATGCTCTACTTCCGCATTAAGAATATTCTTTCAACCTTGTAAGAGACCCATAAAAGATGATTATGCTTGTTTAACTTAGAAAATGAGATACAGGTAACTTTCAGACTTTTATTCAATTTCTTAAAGTGCAAAATAAATAATTTTTTAGCATTTTACATAATTACAAAGTGTTATGAATCTTAATGGCAGATATGATAGACTAGTTTGTGAGATTTTCAATTTCATTTTATAACTTAAATTGATTTGTTAATAATATTTTTTTTTCTTAAAATATAGGTTGCTGTTGCTATAAAAACATTAAGAGATGAACAGATGCAGAGCTGTAGGGAAGAATTTATACGGGAAGTTGAAGTGATGGTTGGGTTAAACCATTGTTGCATTGTTAAACTGCTTGGTGTTTGCCTTGGACCCCCTTTAATGATGGTAAGCATTAGTTAAAATTCAAATTATATGTTTATAATTTATAATATAAATTAAATTTAATTTATTGTAAAATATACTTTGATACTTAACTTTCTACTTATAATATTCTTTATTCATAACGTGTTTCTCTTTTAGCTTATATCAGGGTATAAACTGTGCTTTTCTGAAACAAGATTTGTGTGCATAATAGTTAAATTTAAACATAGTCTGGTAACTCTTCTACAAGTTCTTCAATGACAAATTTTATTTTACCCCCTCCTTAAAACTTTTTTTTATCTCACAAGTTTTGAAGGCCTTACTATAAGGGGAAAAAGTTTATAATTGCTCCTATCGAAATAATAAAAATTGTGATTTAAAAATGTTTGGCTTGTGGATAAAGAAAAACAATATTTTTATATTTATTTGTTGTACTTCAAGAAATTTAAATCAATGAAAGTTATAAGCATTCCTTGAGTTCTTAACCATTGTTCTTAAGATTAAATCTATTATGAATTGGGAGTGGAACAAATATATCCATGTTACAATGGAATTTTTATTAAATGTAGTCCCATTGGCAAATTGATCACTATGAAGGTATGTATCATTATGTTCTTAGGTTAACTTTTTAGTTACATTTTAAAATTAAATTTAAGGTGTTTTGATCAATTGGTTAAAAGTACAATTAAACATAAAATATTTATTTCAATTAATGGTATAATAACTCAATTGAACTATATGATTTGCTTAATACTGCAATATAAGTTTTATAAAAAAATTTCTAGCAATGATTTTTGTTAATTGGTAAAAAGCATACCCAATTTTGATTTTGTAAATTAAATAAAAAAGAATTTTAATTTTAAATATTTAAAAAATTTATTTTTCTCTTTAATTATAAAAACTATAAAAATGAAAACCAAATTTTTTTTTTTCATTTGCATGTCAAAACAAGTATTTGTAAAAAAGAGATCTAGAATTTTAACCATATGAAACTAGTTGTGTGAATTTGCATTGCTGAACTGAACCAAAAAATTTTTGGACATCACTATTTTCTACAAAACTTTTTTCTTAAATTTCATATTCTAAAGAGTTCAAATCAAATTAATAGCTATCAAAATAATTAAAGCAAATTAGCTAATCAATACATTATTTTTCATATTAACTATCATAAATTAAAGCAATTCTAAAAAAAAATGATTTTTAAATTGTTTAAGCAATGTGTTTTAAAACTGAAAATAGATGAAAAAAATTCTTTGCTTATAAATGCTGGTGTTAGAAAATATTTATTATGCATGCACCAAAAAGAATGTGATAATTAATCTTAAAATCCTTGTATTATGTATGTGCTTTTATTATTTATTTTTAATACTACAGGTGCAAGAATTAGTTCCAATGGGTTCACTTCTAGATTATGTGTTAGATCATTCTACTGAGATCCACTTACAGGATATGCTGATATGGTCTGCTCAAATTGCTTGGGGGATGACTTATTTAGAAAGTAAACGTTTTGTTCACCGAGACTTAGCTGCAAGAAATATATTATTGTCCTCCAAAACTCAGGTTGCTACTTTTTTAATGCTCAATTTGCATTTATGTAAATGTAATTAGTTTTAAGCGTATTTATCATATTTATGTACTGCAAAGAAAGAAAATAGCTAAATTCCTTTATAAATTAAGAAACTAACTTGCTTTTAAAAATTATGTTTAATATGGTAGAGCTTATTTTTGAACTATAAAAATAAGCTCACTGGACAAAAAATCATTAGGTTTCGTTAGATGATGATGCAGTCAAGTGACGTGCTCAACTGCGTTTGCACTGCCTCACCGTGGTCAAAGGCAAGTAGCTATCTGTGAGATATTTTTATTTATTTTAATCGGAAATTGTGTGTACATATGGGTAAGTGTAAAGATGTGACAGAGTGGCAAAAAGGGGCAATTGTGTTTGGCCGTGCCCATGGTCATATGGCGAATGAAGTTGCTGGATTTGTTGATATTTCAATGCGAACTGTTCAACGTGTCTACAAGCAGTGGTGTAATACATGTGGTCACAAAAGACGACGTCAAAATTATAGTTGGGGAAAAAATCCAGCATCGAAGGGACTTGTCAATCAAAATCGCTTCCAAACCCAACTGGAATTGCTTTAGATAGTAAATGAAGGTCCATCCCAACCTGTTAGTGAGAGACCATTGTAACGGGAGCTGCATACAATGAGCATTTGGAGTCGAACACCTCGTAAGAGGCCATTGCTCAAACAGACACATAAAGCTGCACAACTTCAATGGGCTAGAAGTCACTGAACATGGACAGTTGCTGACTGGCGGAATGTAATATGGTTTAACGAATCACGTTTTTGCCTTTATTCAAATGATGCAGGTCGTCAAGTGCACCAAAGACCAGATGAAGAATTTCATACTGATTGTGTGTAAGGTCAGGTTCAAGCCGCAGGTGGGTCTGTCATATTTTGGGGGTGTTTTTCTTATTATGGATTGCGCTTCCTCACTGAGGTGGCCACTAACATGAACCAACATGCTTATTTGAGCATTCTGGATGATCAAGTGTTGCCTTTCAGTAAACATCTTCGTGAAGAGTAATGCTGTCAATACCCCTATTTTTAAAGATGACAACCACAAAGCTCATTGGGCTGGAAGAATATGTGACTGATTTTATGAACACTCAGACACTGAATTAAATCTCCACTAGCCTGAAAAATTACCTGACTTGACCCCCATTGAAAAATTGTGGTGCATGTTGGAGCAACGGGTAAAACGCAAAAATCAGCATTCTCGCAATTAGGTGGATTTGCGCTATCAAATCTTCATCGATTAGCTTAAAACTGGATTCGGCATACCTGCAAAACCTTGTGAACTCACTTACTAACCGAATCCAGGTGGTGTTACACATTATTAAATGTTTTTATTGATTTCTCTATGGTTTGCTAATTTTTTGTCCAGTGTACTTATGATTGTTAAATGGGGTGGGGAATCTTTTAATATAAATGAAAAATGATCTAATATTAAATTTTATATTGTGTTTTAATTCTACATAGATCTTATTCAATATTACGTAAGAGATAGCATTTAAAGATATATTTAGCTGTAAATCGCTCATAAAAGATCTGATCAGCTATTTTGTGCTTAAATATGTTGGCTTTGATAGTTTTTTCTAAAATGTTTCAAATTTCTTTTTCCAAATAAGTATTTAAATTTATAGCCTCTCAAATTTAAAATTTTCTTGGATAAAAATTATTCAATTAAGACTTAGTTTGTCTTGAATTTAAAAATTGAATGGTCAGCCTTAATAACATTTTTCATTAATTGCTGTGACACTTATAGGTAAATTATCAAGGTCAATGTTTTCATACAGAAATAACTTTTTAGTTGTTTATATATATCAAAAAGTAATTTACCATTATGAATAAAATAAAAAATGATTTGTTAGAAGTTTTTTTTTTTTTGTCAAATAGCCCTCAAAATTTACAGAAAAAAATGAGTTATTTTTATTTAAAAAATTTGTATGTTTTAATACATGATATATTTATTTATGATAAATTATCACAACAACAAAAACATAATGTATGGGAAAATGATTTACAGCAGAAGAGCAATTGAGGTTTTTTTACTTTTAAAAGCAATTGAGCTTTTGTTTTAATTTTTAAACTTTCTCAGTTTAAGTAGTTATTCTTTTACAGAGGTGTGCATATTTTTTCAGACAAAGCAAAAAACATTCAATTCTTAATGAATCAATTAATTGGTGTTTTAATCTAATCAAAATAATTCAGTAAATATTTTGAAGAAAATTATATTCATACACATTTTCTATTGATTTTTGAATAAAAGATTTGTTTTTTATAATGTTATACACAATAATACAAAATAAAAAAGTTAGCTTAATTGAAGCTTAATTAGCTTAATTCAAAAAGTTAGCTTAATTAACTTAATTCAAAAGAAGACAATATTTTAATCTAAAATCTTACTCTAAATTTGAATAGTATAAAGAATTGAGATAACTTTTTTATGCCAAACTGCTATTTTCTTTCTAAGTTTCAAGCATTTTTTGACTGATATATTTTTATATTTGTACTACATACTTTTTGCACTTTATTAGGCTAAAATAAGTGATTTTGGATTATCAAGGGCTCTGCGATCTGGTAGTGAATATTACAGAGCCAGTACCGGTGGAAGATGGCCTGTAAAATGGTAAAATCTGCTGTATATAGAATTTTTTATTAATAATTTCATTTCTCTGTAATTAATTTTATTTTTAAACAGTTCATTAAAATTAAAAATTCCTTGTATTCAATATATTAAATAATTATTAAAAGTGTCAAAATGAATGCAAAATTCAAAAATCTCCATTAATTTTCATTACTGTTCATAATTGCTGTTTGAATGTTATCAAATAATTTTAAGACGTTTTCTTTTGTTATGTATTTTTAAACTTTATCTACTAGTGTTTTAGAAGTGTATTTAATTGGTTCTTTCAGATGTTGAAAATTTATCATAAAAATATTTGAGATCGAAGAAATGTTTTCTTACTTGCATAAATTGACCGTCTATATCATCACACTATTACTTGAATATAGTGAAAACACTGGCTTTAAAAATCAACTATTTAAAGTTGATTTACTAGAATTGATAAACTAAACTACAAGTTGTTGTTTGTGTACTTTTTTTTAATTTGTATTTTAATTTATGCACTAAATGATCAGTGTAAATAAAGTTTATCCTTTGAATGATTGAAATTATGCATGAAAATCTGATCATAAGGAAGTAAGCTTGTATTGTGGATCAATGGAAGTTATTAAAATGATTCAAAACTATATCAGAAAAGTTTTAAATACTCTAATAACAAGTTTTATTTATTTAGGTATGCTCCTGAATCTATAAACTATGGTACCTTTTCTCACGCAAGTGATATGTGGAGTTATGGCATCACATTGTGGGAAATAATTACTTTAGGAGAGCCTCCTTATGGAGATATGACTGGCACTGAGGTTGTAATCTTGATTATATAATAATCATTTGTTTGACATATTAAGAAAAAGTCTGAGCAAAGTAAATCTAACTGCAAGGTTGATTATATTAAAAACTAAACTAAAATGTAATGTTATTGAAGTATCTATGATTTTAATTTACTAAAATATGCATGGTGAAACTACTATTGCAGTTTTCATTTTTTTAAGCTAGGAATACTATGTTTTTGGAAAAATAAGATGATGAAAACTTGTAAAAAGATTGGTCATTCATTTACTTTATGAAAATAAAATATTTCCTACTTATAAAAGACAAAAAATTTTTTTAGCTTAATCAAGGTTTGGTTCCTAGTGTCCCTTTTGTATTGATTCAATGCAGACAACAATTTTTATTATTTTAATTAAGAAACACTTTTCTTTCAAAAATAAAAATAATTTATCAAGCAACACATCTCTTTATTGCCATCAATTTTTCTCTTAAATTATTCAAGGAAAAACAGTTATTGTCTGGGAAGTTGTACAAATTTTCCCAGGACTCTTAAGATTTTTGTACAATATTTAATGTTGTTATTATAATTCAGAAAAAAAAATGTTTTTAAACTAGTCATTAATTCTTATTGAAGTTGTTTTTCTTTAAAAAAAAAATTTCTTTTGTGGTTACAAAAATGGAGAAACATAGGTGTCAACTGCTGAATCCTTCTATTGTTATTAGTGATTGCTGTTTGTTTCCAGTTAAATAATAATTTATTATTCATAGTAATATTACTTTTATTAAGTGTAATAGCTCAGCATAAATTAAAAATTTAAACTAATAAGTTATATATAGTTTCTATATTTCTGTTGCAACATGGTGTCAGGGAAAAACTGTGTTTTTGGAGTGAAACATTTTATCCACCCTTAAGTCTTTGAACACACATACAAATGTTGATGTCTGCAGTTCTCATATATGTCACACCCTCCGTTAAATAATTAGTGGAGAAACACCATTGGTATTAATTGCATGTAATATGCAGAGCTATCTGATTTCTGGAAACATTTATGTTTAATCAAGTGTATAATATATCTTTATATATATCACATGCTCCATTAAATTTTATGTAGGAAACACCATTGGTATTAATTGCATGTTAGAGGCAGAGTTATCTGATTTCTGGAAAAGTTTATTCAATGGTTATAACAGACATCCTGAACCTTAAAATGCATATCTAGGAAACAAAATTATGAGAAAAAAAATTGACAGTGGCATAAATAATTCAAAAGCGGAAGGTGATTGTTGATATGTGCTCCAAGTCAGCATAAACTGAGAAAAGTTTTGAAAAATCACACCATACTTATTACTCTCTAAGAATTTCAACCATAATCTTCATCTGTAAAAATGCTTATCTATTTGGTTTTCATGGTCATGTTACCACTCATAAGCCTTTGATCACAAAGTCCAAGCACATTGGCAGATTAATTTTATACAAAGCAAGCTAATAGTGAATTGTAGATCAGTGGAAATGGATCTTTTACCATTGAGATGACATGGCCTGGCTTCTGTTTGGAGAAAGTCTGTCACAATGAATTGTTTTATTATAAAGTTTAAGGGAGATAGAATTATGATCTGTTCTTTCTGGTTTGATCTTTGTTCTCTTAGTTCAAATTCATGATAAACTGAATGGCAATTTCTTGGGCACTATTTTGAACAACACTGCATTTGCTACTTTGCTGCAGTTTTACAGATTGCACCTATGCTACTCAATTGGACCAGCCTGTCCAGATCCCAGACTTGAACCCTCTGGAGATCTTCTGATATGAGTTAGATCATGTAATTAAGAAGTTAAATAGAAATCTAATATCATTGAAGGAACTTAGAAGTCTTCTTTTAGCAGAGAAAGAAAAAAACTAGCTGTCATACAAGAACTTAATGTAGGTGTAACCGCTTTTTGAATAGGCTCTACCAATTAAGCAATGTGAATAATATTTTTTCCTGTCACAAGTGTCTAAATACTTATTGGTTGATTGTTTTGATTCTCTGCTTATTTCTTATGACATTTTATTGAAAGTTGTATTTGAAGTGCATATTTATTTAAATTTATGCTGTCATATTTTAGGTTATTCAACTAATAGAAGCTAATAATAGACTTGAAATTCCTGAAAGTTGTCCAGTCAGCATTAAAAGTATAATACAACAGTGTTGGTTATATATGCCAGAGAGGAGGCCTACTTTTAAAATGCTCTACAAAAAATTTTGTTCAGAGCCTGAATATTGCTGTATATGGGAGTTTATTAAATGAGTGATAAATTTAAAATTGTATTATTATTATTATTGCAATAATTGTGATTACTTTTAACATTGGTTGTAATTTACTGCATTACCATTTTCTTGCATCATCGCATGTAATGAAATTTATTTTGTGCTTACTTAAGCTTCTTTAAAGGGTAATTTATTAAATTGTAACTCTGTTAATGTAACTAATGCTATTAACTTAAATGACATTTTTATTGATAATTGGTGTTGTTAACTCTCCATACTTACTATAAAATCACTTTAAAATAAATATTTTCAGGACATAAAAATTTGCCCATTGATGAGGAGTGTTTCCTTAGTAACATTTAATGTGCAAGAAACATTAGAAGTTTTTTTTTATTTACTTGAAAAGAAAAAGAAGACTTAATATTTTTATAAATTTTTAAGAGGGAGCAATTTTATTTTCTGTAACGAAGTAATTGTCACATTTTTGTAATGTTTAATGAGAAATCTAAAGAATTAGTGTGTTACATTTGTTATCAATTTTGTGCAGTCAATATATGGTTAAAAACCTAATTGCAAACTCATCAAGATCCTAATATATGCTTGCTTTGCATAATAATTTTCTTGGCAATGCTGATTTGTTATATTTTAATTAAATTAGGTCACATTCTGAAAGCACATAAGCATTAAAATTCACGTGTAAAACCTCTATATTTATGCTATTTTTAAATAAATTTTTATTGTGACATTTTTTGGTCTTGTAATATTCTAAGAATGTGACTTGAAAATTAAATTTTTTTGGCTTTACTCCAAAGTATAGTAGAAGCAGTTGCAATACTTATGTGTCAGATAAATGGCTACTATGATCTAATATAATGAATAAGTTGTTACTACGTCCATTTAAAATTATTTATCAATCAGTGAAAGAAGCGATGGAGTATGCTGGTCACACAATTTAGTACGAAAGTGCCATTACAAGAGATCTCTCTACCCTCTTATTCGACCAAAAGCACTTCTTTGGAAAAGGAAACACTTTTAGTTAATTTTCTAAAAAATAATGCAGCACTGAGGCATTTAAAAAACTGATGTTGTCCTTTGAACAGCTTTAATGCCGTATAGAATCATAAATTTCCTTTCCTAATTTTGTCCTTAAGCAAACACTCACTCGTGCAAAATTTTTGTATACAAGAAACACTAATAAAAGTGTGTTGTTTATATCAATAAAGTAGAAAACAACTGTGATACTCAAATTATTATCTCAATTCAAAGAAATGAGTGTAAATTTTACTAGTAAATGCATACTCCCTTTAGAAGTCTGTTAAATAGAATGCGGTTTTACAGCATTCATTTTATATATCCTCATTATGTTTAAATATTATGAGTATTAAAGCTCAATGTTTTAAAGAAAATAATCAAAATGAAAAGTCAATTAAATAATCTACTCACTATATAAAAATAATATCTTTGTACGAATTTCTATCTATCTTTGTACTTTCATCATAAAAACAGTTTCTTCTTGAGTTTTTATTATTGAGAATTAGTTGTTTTGTTAATATTACATTGTGTCAGAATAGTTCAGTGAATTCATCTTATAAGCTTTTATCTTGTGACTAAGCAGTTTTTATACTGAGTGACAAATTAAATTTCTTTAATGTTGTTTCTTTATTTGTTGTTTGTAATAGTAGGGTAATTTTATAAGATAATACTTACACTATACTTGGTGGTAGAAGACCTACATAAATTTTTAATTAAAGAACTTTAACTTTTTATTGAGTACTTACAAGCTTTCATGTGTGTTTTGTTTGTTAAATGTGCTGTTTACCGATCAAAGCTAAAGGATCACATTAGTTAGTAAATGTTTTTAATATGTTAGCCTAAAAATGGCTTTTCTGCGCAATGTTAAAATTTTGTATTTAAAAAATGAAAGTTAAGATAATTTTTTAAAAAAGCAAAACGCAATTATAATTGAAGGGCTTAGTAGATAAAATAGGTATGTATTGTTCTAACCTTAAAGTTTTCCTAATTGATGTTTTTGCTTATCTCTGTTTTTGAAATTTAGTGAAACTATACTTATTTGTGTTGAAATGGAAATTTGTGTAGAAATAGTGTAAAAGAGTGTTTTGAGACTAATCTAGTGATCTCTACTCTAACATTTATTGTCTAATATGAATTGTTTGTTTAGTGTATGGGGAATCCTTGAATCATCTTTTATAGCTTACTCTACAAAAACAACAGCTTTTGTTAGATTTACTTGGTCTTTTTTTTTGTAATAATGCAAATAATTAAAAAATTAACTAAAGTAGAGAATATTTAGTTGTATCTTTTTATTTTATAACTTATTGTTAAGCAAAATTTTGCTACATTTTAATTATTTGTTATTAAATGTGAAAGTTTAATGGAAAAAAAAATTTTTTTTTGAAGTTAATAAATTTGAAAATTATAAAATATTTTTGCTTAAAAATGATAAGCAGTTCAACTATATAATATTTGATGAACTTGATATCCTTCTTCTAATACTTATAAAAATTCATAATGTAAAGGGAAACACGAAAAAGTAGTTGTATAAGAGGGGAAAGGATTAAAAAATTTAAAATGTGTACTTCATTTAGCTAGTAATAAGCAAGTATCGCTTTGTTTTAAAACTAAGCTTGCTCAATATTTTTATTAATGAGAAATTCTGTCTGCTCACCCCTTCAATTATTAGTGTAGAAATGTATATTTTTTCCAGTAATAAATATGCATAAAACTAAGCATGCTTTTAAGAACTATATTTGTGTAATTTTATTCTTGCCATGTGAATTTCATTTACAATAATGATGTCATATTTTTGTAGTTTTTTTAAAATGTGTCAAATGTTCTCTTGTTTTTACTTGTTGTTTAAACAGAGTTTATGTAGAGGCTGTTTAATTATTGGAAACTTTTATTACTAAAAAAATATTTAGTCATTTTTATATGTTTTTAGGTAAATAAATCAATGTTTATTTTATATATATATATATATATATATATATATATATATATATATATATATATATTGTTAGAAACTGGGGTTTTATGTTTGGAATGGATTATTTATATTAAAGAATTGATGCATTCTTTATGATTGATTTTTATGTACATAATTTGTGAAAATATATAGTCTGGAATTTGTGTATATACATTGTTGTTTAATATAAAAGGTGTTGTTTACCTAATTGCTTGTATTTTTTTTATTTGAATTAGTTTAGGTTTTATAAGATTTACTGAAATTGTTTTAAGTTATCAGCTTTGACAAAACATTTTGAAGTATTGGTTTTGATAAGTTTTTTTTTTCCTAGTACACTGCGGAGCTTCCTTCTGAATTTGCGGATAACTTTCTCACTTATACAAATTCAATTAAAATGCATTTAAAATAAAAAATAAACATTTGAATCTCATTAAAACTTATAATCAGAACTTTTAGAACAGTTTAGATATTACTTGAATAACTTCAATTAAGCATATTTTTATCCTACTAAAATTTAAAATAATTTTTCCTTTTCAAAATTTGAATTTAAAAGCATGATTCCATGCTTTAAACACATATATAATAAGTTCTTTTTTCAGTCAGTTAATATATTGTACTATTATTTTTTTTATCGCAATTTGTTTTAAGAGTGTAACCATTCAACTTGTTTTGTTACCATATAAATTTTGTTTTGAAAATTTAGATTGGATCAGATTGAAGCAACTCTTAACATTTAGCATCCATAAATAATTATTAAACTACTACTGTTTATTAATTTCAATGCACCCTTTAAAATTTTGTTTTATCATCCTCTGTCCCTTAGTGCCATCATATGCAATGAAATAATTTGTTTTAAGATTCAACTTCTAAAATACTCAAAATCGACTCTCTTTTTAAAATTATGAACAATCATACCTTTGATGTTGAAATAGATTTATATAAAATTACATTATATTTTTTTGTCTTAAATTTTTTTTTGTCAAACATTACAAAAGATAACGTTTAATTACGAATTAAACTTTTTTTCTACTTTAAAGACCAGGGCATGATTACAACTGGACAGTCAAATCATTATCTTAAAGCCTCCCAGAGCAGCCGAAATTATTTTATTAAACTCAATACAAAAATTCAAGTGCTTTTTTCTATTCATCTATTTTCAAAATATATTTATTGTATGTTATGTTCATAAAAATAATTTTTCTGAATTTTAGATTAACAATCGACTAATATACACTCATGGACAAAAAAAATTAGCGCACCAAGCTAAGGTGCATGTGACGACTAACATTTTAATCACACTTATTGTAGTTATATTTGCAATTAATTTTTATTTTATAATTGTTCTTATATAATTATAATCAATCAAAAACATTCCAGGTAGGAAGTAAACTTGAAATACATCTGAACTGTTAAGGGTAAATGCTAGTACAGGTCCTTCTGATACGAATGTAAGCCCTTCTTCAACTAGTGCAAAACATTCTTCTGCTGGTGCAAATGCATATACTACAAATACTAATGCTAATTTCACCAACACTCAATTTATCAACATTAACTCCAGACTTATTGGATGAACAGCTTCAAAGTCTGGTAATTTTTTACTTAATAATACCCCTTTACAATCAGACTACAAAAAAAAAAGAGTGGAAAATAGTATTGGGCAATAAAAAGGCAAGTGATAATATATTAGAAAATCTCATTATAGTTCCTCAGAATAAATGGGGTATGTGGTGTAAAGCATTACACAGGGTGGCCACCCACCTGGAAAACCTTGAAAACCTGGAATTATCAGGGAATTTTTTTATACTGGAAAAAACCTGGAAATATCAGGGAAATTTGGATAAAAACCTGGAAAAATCAGGGATTTTTAAAGAAAAGCTGGAAATTTTTCTTTGATGATTTTTCAAATTTCACTAATTTAAATTATTTGCTAATTTTCTTAATTTAAATTATTTCATCCATTATACCCACTTTTTTTTAACGGAAATGTATCGCCAAACAGTAGAAATATCATCAACTTAGCGATACTTTGCTTGCATCAAAATTTGCTCCATTATAGTTCTGTTAAACTAGAATGCCATATAAAATTCTTCCACGGTTGCTAAACAAATGTGCAAACTTTTGACCGCTATGGGAATTTAGGAAAATTTAGGTAAGATTCTGGTGGAAAAAGGGAATTAGGATATTAGCTTCTGTTTTTAAATTCTGTCCTTGGGCTAAATCCATTTATGGCTCAAGTTTGTTCCGATGCTTTGGTGGTTATTTTTTTTCTCTATTTTGACAAAATATTTTAGTATTTTTTACTTTATAAAATTCTCCAAAAATTAGTTGGTTATAATTTTATGATAATAGATTTTATATCGCACTCTTTTTCTGAAAGCTTTTCTACTCCTATTCAAAGAAATCTGTGAATTATTTTTTCTGAGCAAACCAACCAATCACACATTTTTTTACAATCACTAACAGCAATGTTTGTCGACAAATTTTTACAATTGTTGCATTAATGCGAATTTTTTCTATTTCATTTTAACCTTTTATAACATATTTTAATTTTAAACAAAAAAGGCTCCTTTGTTGGTCAATATATGATTTTTGATTCAAAATTTTGTGCCAAAACATTAAAAAATAAATAAAAAATCTTGAAAATTGTCAAAATAAATTATTTTTTTCAAGATGATATGTTAAAAAAATAACATTTTGAATAAAATATTTTATAATATAGACACTTTTCCTGTACACATCCTATACTTTATAAGAAAAAAGAAACAAAAACCTGGAAATTTTAAGATTTTTATCTGGAAAAATCAGGGAAATTTGAAATCTGATTTGAGTGTCCACCCTGATTACAACATGCTTAGAGTTTGTGCCCAAATTAGAATTGCTCTGATTTTTAATTAAAAAAAGAATTGAACTTTAAAACTCGCCAAAAAAAAGAAACTAGTTAGCCACTTTTCCAATTTTGTTTATTATTAATGTATTCAGAAATGGCTAGAATGCATCTACAACCTTCTGAAACAGTTCCAGTTTATTAAAAGCTTACAAATTTCAATGAGTTTGCTCTCATGAGATCGAAATACTCGAGAACAGTTTTATTTTACAGTTAACCCTTTTCTTACGGTGTTTCATGTTTTACCATCACATGTGGTCCACATATTGTAACAGCCGTAAGCAAAAAGTTAAAGACAAAGCTGGGAAAGAGTTTTTATCTAACTATGCTAAATTGTGCAATTCTTGTAAAGAAATAAAAGGTGTAAATTTAGTGAAAATGAAATTTTGCTTAAAACTAATCCTCTCTTGTAACCCCTTAAGGAGATAAGGATAATTTTGAAATAATAAATTCTTTCATTGATTTGTGCAATGTTAAAATTTCTAATGCACTAAGAATTGCAGATATATACTCGTACATATGAAAATAGCATTTTTAAAATATAATAACTTGATTTACTTAGTTCATATAATAAAGAATTATAAGTGATTTTTATTGTATTTCTAGAGGACAATGATTAATCAAATTTTGTATAGTTTTTCCTTTTTCTTACTTTGTTCACGGTTTACTCAGTAGCAATCATTATGGCCATTAACAGCGTAAGTCATAATGTCTTGGTATTTAACAAAAATCTTACTGATATATAGCGAATTACCTCATTCTTACGGATATTAGGAGCGGTTACCTCATTCTAGCTGATTCTTTAAAAATGACCTCCTGAAATGGGGACCCCACTTCCCCCTTACATTTATCACTTGTCAATAATTTTGTTACTATGAGGAAATGATGGTGTGAAGTTTTTATATTGCTTATAATTTCCAAATCATTTTCAGCGTATCATTTGCAGAAGTACGGAATCCATGTGGAAGATACCGGAAATTCAAATCACATTAAAGAAAATTACATTTAAATAAAACCAGTAGTTCAACTAATGAAGGCGCAAAAGGTAACAACAAGCCATATCATTATTTCTCTGCTTTTAGGAACTGTGTAATTTTTGTTTGTATATTTTATTAAATTTGACACTAACAGAAACAGATGGAAAAGTGACTGATTGTTTTTTGGCAAATCCGTCATTCAATTTTAAAGGTTTAAAAAAATCAGAAAAGTGATTGGAATTAGTGATTTCTTGCTCACTTTCAATACGCCGAGACTTTTCACGTAGATGTTTATACAGAATTGACGTCACTCGCAGCCACGCCCTTTTTTTAGGCGAATCCAAATTTTAAGCGTTAATTGAATAGTAACTAGCATTAAATTATCCGGATATTATAGAAATAGCTTTTAGAGTACCTGATTACTGATTTTCAATTGTCAAAATGATCAATTTGAAGAAAGGGTTACTTCCCTACTGTGTCGATTTTACCTGCATTGTCATTCCAGGTTATGTGGCGAAAGATTGCAGAGCCATCGATTGGACATACACTGACGAGATCAAATTCGAATTTTGCTGCTGATCAACAGCAAACTGTTGATTGAGGTAAATCTTGACTACCGCAGAGGTTATTGTTGATTTGTCGCATTTTTGAAACCGAAAGGTACGGTACTGTGAACACGGATAAAGTCGAGAAAAGTGAAACAGAAAAATTCGTGAAATGACGAATATTTGAGACGAATGTTTTGTTCATGTTGTAGCCGATATTTATTCAAACCATGGTTATAACCACTTAAAATCCCCTCCATACTTAATCTTAGGTAACAGGGAGATTAATTAGAGGCGTTTTTAAAGCTAATTTCTAATAAGAAATAATTCCACTCATAGTTAATCGTTTCAAATTAAAATTTTAGTTCCGCCTCCGTTTAATAAGTTGCTTTTAAAAAAGAACTAAATCAAAAATATTTAAATTTTCTTGCATTGTTTCTACCACTTTTAACCAGATAAAAAAAATTATTTAAAACTAAAAATTAATAGAGTTGAAATACAGCTAAGCAGAAATCAGCTAACTACCATAATATTAGCTTGCAGATGGAGTAGACAGGCATGAAAGTTATATTTATCAGTAACGTTGAATATCGTGTCCTGTCCAACTAGATAAAAGGCACAATATTTAGTAGTTTTTTTACTTTCCATTTAGGTCAATCAACGTTTAAAAAGAAATGTTTTTAAGTGGTCACAAAATGTAAATTATTCTTATTTATTTTTTTAAAGTAATTTTTCCACACCACTGCATGTCAAAATATCTTAGAAAATGCACCTTTATTTTGAGATTTAAAATCGTGCAGTCTAAAATCAAGACAAAATGTAAGTATGAACTTGAGGGGAAGTTTAATCTTAGACTATGTCAACCTTCATCTATCAAATGGTACATCATACTAGAATCAAGTTAACGTGTCTTATATACTAGCGATTTTTTGTTGTTGTTATTATTCTTAATTTTTGTTTAATGATCATGAGACTTTATTTACTTCACCGGATTTTTTTTTTTTAAGCTGTTTATTTTTTTTAAGCAAATCAACTGTTTAATGTGGATCATCCATCAATATTCGCCAGTTCTTCAGGATGCAGTAGCGTTTTTAAAAAAATTGCTTAAGGGTGCTTATTTTCGTTTTTAAAAGCCCTTGAAGGTGCTTTTTTCATTGGGTGTTTCTAAAAAGTGCTTAATTTTTCCTTTTTCAAAATGAGATTTTTCCTTTACTATGTTGATTTTCGCTACGAATTATGTTCACTCAACGTTTTCACAATTAATTCAACCACAATCTATTTCGGCGTACTGTCAGTCCGTGGCGTATGAAAACGCCATTCGTTTTACACGATTCAAAATTTCATGATTTTTGACAATTGTCAAAAACAATGCCAAAAGGTTTTTGTTTTGACATGACGGTTAAAACAAGGTAAAACAGTCAATTGTCAAAAACTTTCCAACCCTGCCTAATCATGATATTTTTTTTAAAGTGTTTAAAAATATTTTTTGAGTGCTTGAAAAGCGCTTAAAAGGTGCTTATTTTTTGTTGAATAATTTGGCTACGCACCCTGTTCTTATCACATCCGCAGATCACCATTGTGAGGATTTAATTTTTGACTGTGTCAACCTTCATCTATCAAAAAGTACTTTAAGATAGAATCAAGTTAACATGTCTTATATACTAGTGATTTGGTATTTAATATTTGTAGTGGTAGTTACACCACAAACTCATATCAAGTGAGAATGTATTTGGCCATCCATGAGATAAAAGGATAATTTTTACTTTTAAAATTCTTATAAGGAGCTCAAGGGGCGAAAAAAAATCTAAAATCTGTATTAAGTGCTTGATTGAGAGAGGTAGGATGTCCTTGCACAAAGATATCTTCCTAACATACTAACAACAAGGTGCACGTGAGTGAATGTAGGAAAAAAAGTACTAGTATAGGGGAAAATATTTTAAATGAGATAGGAGCGCCTTTTCGCCGTTTCATTAAAATGAAAAAATATTTGAAAATCTATTTTTAAATTAATAAATTTAAAAATTAAATTTTATAAAAATAATAACATATTTCATCAATAACATCTAAGCAAAAGGTTATTGAAAAAAATAACATCTTCCATTTAAAAAAAATTAAAAAAGAGTTCATGCTTTTAAAAAAAAAACAATAAAAAAATTACTTAAAATCAAAAATAATTTTTTTGCAATTTTTTTAAAGGAATTAAAATAATTCTCCTCTATTATAAAAAAAGAACGAAAAGAAGTAAGTTCGGCTCAACATGAAATTTCGCTACAGAATTTTTCCTGTTAAGGTACCTTTTTTTTTTTTCAGGGACGTATTTTACCCAACCCTTTTTTTTAAATGGATCCTTTTCACTGGGACTTTTTTTACCATCTTCCCAAGTGAACAGTTGTTTTGCTACATTGGCTAAAGTGGGTGAGAGGCCAGGACCTCGTGGAGTGAATCTCTTGAGCTATGTCACATGAGCTTCAGGACCCCTCATCTGCTTTTTTCCCGAATTGCGTATATATATTTTTAATATTTGTAAAAGGTAAAGGAAGCTGAAATTTGTGGAAAATACTTGTAATAAATTCAGAAAAAATAAAACGATTATTTTTAATTTAATTTTTTTATGATTTAAGAGGGAAAATCTTATACAGTTTAACTGTTCATGTTTTAGAACTTTTACTTTTCTAGCTTCTCCGAAGAAATTTAATGATTATAATTAGCCTTTTTCTTAACTGAAAATTTAATTGATGGTCCTAAAATTATCTAAAAGTTATGAATGGTGGAAAGGGGCGTTTCCAAAAGATGGTGTGGGTTAAAAGGGCAATATGCGGACACAGGTTATCATTTTACATAAGACTCAGCAGAAATGCTGTCTGGGTATGAGTTTTTGCAACGCAATGTTTTTAAAGAACTAGATGCAATAATTTTCTAATTTTTTGTAACAAATGGTAATGAAAATATAACTTGTACTACTTTTTGAAATGAACATTATGTTGTAAACAAAGAAAATATTACATTATAAATAAAAGTATTTATTTAAAAATGAGCATTTTTAATTATTTGCAATTATAGAGTTCGAAACACTTTGATGAAATGTAAATTATGCATTGTTCATTTAAGTACAAATAATATGCATGATATGCACGTTTTATAACAAATACAAACTTTCCATTTAAGAACAAGTTGTAGTTGAAGTATAACAAAATTATCACCGATTTTAAGTATAGTATTAAAAATTCTTATCAAACATACTTATGAATAATTCACTGAATATGTAACTTTAAAAATTCCAGTGACTAAGAAAGAGATACAAAAGCTAATCATAAATATATTATAAAAATTTGTCTATAAAAAGGACTGACTATAGGAATATATGATATGATAGCTTATTGAAAAACATGAGAATTGTTATTAGCTTTAGCCATTATTGTCATGACACATTGAGAAAATTAAAGCAATATTGCCACGTTTTTTTAAAGACGGCCACATTGCGAGTCTAACTAGAATAAGATGGTTTGACAGCAAACAGAGAGAGTCCATTGAAGACAATCACAATTGAAAAACATCCATCACTTAAGCAGCACCTTTTTCTTGAGCGATGACTAGAAGAAATTTCAAAATATCAATTATTTATAAATGTATAATTTAGTTACAGCAACGTGAATAAATCAAGACTAGAAGAAATTTCAAAATATCAATTGCTTAAATGCATTATTTAAGTACAACAATGTGAATAAATTGAATTTCTATAAGTAATTTGGTGTATTATTTTTGATAACAAAAATTTAAATTAATGAGTTTCAATGGGTAATAATTTATGAATTGTTATCAGTTTTAGCAGGAAATTTGAATATGAAAAACTCTTGATGAACGAAAGTTTTTATAAAAAATATTAAGAGTTCTAAAGTTTTCGAAAATTTGAATAAATCAGTCGTTAATTAATCGAAATGTACTAAACCATTCGCATTGTTGAATTATTCAAAAGAAAAGTATTTTAATGTGTTTTTCAACTATACTTTTTTTAACGAGCAAATATAATTATTTATTTTTTTTGTACGTTTGGTCCTGGTTTCATAAATATTCACTAAATTGTTTTTTAAATTTTATTTTGTTTTTGCCAGATCAATAATTTCTGGCCAACTTAGTGATAAATTTTGTACACAAGGTTCGAAGTTGTCCTTATATTCCTGCTGAAAAATACTTTGTCCTAATATATCCTTATTTTTAGCTTTTTGTCCTGATATTCCTGATTTTTTCGGTGTCTACAGAACATCCGACTTTCTACAAATAAAAATGCTGATTTTAAAATTCTTAACTTGAAAATCGAAAGATTTTGATTTTTGATTTAATTAATATTATGTTGCTTTAATTAATAATTTATAAAAACCGCAAAATTTTGCAGTTCAAACCTGGAGATGGTTATATACATGTTTTAGACAAATAGCCTCACCAACACGATTCATTGTTTCAAAATTTTTGGAAAATCAGTCATTTTATGAAGTAGGAAACTTAACTAATTTGCATTATAAAATTTTTATGGTGAGGAATTCAGGGGTCATACGCTTATTTATTATTTTTAGCAAATGCAAATATTGTGGAAAAGAGATCTGGAGTTTCACAATTATTGATTCATCTGTTTCATCTGATTTTGAATCCAATCAACAATACAGCAATCATATAGAATTTTTAAATGATGAGTTTAAGGATAATTCACTGAATTACTTTATTTGCAACAAAAAAAAGTGTTAGTTATATTTACTGTGTTTCTGTTACGAGATTATTAAAACCCCCCAGTTTAAATTTATTTGATTAAGGAAGTCTTGAACTCAAGAACAAATGAAGAAAATTTTTGGTGTACAGAATATTTTATAATTCTTTTGGGATAAAATTTGCCTATATTATACTTAAGTAGAGCAAATTATTATTTTTCTTGTCTTATTTAAAAGTAGTCTGGTATATGTCTACTGATCTAAAAATTGTCCTGATTTTTTTTTAAATAATTTTTCCTAAATCCTGATTTTTCCGAAAATGTTGTCCTGATTTCCTTCTTTGGCACCATACGAGCATATGAACGTGATGCCATCAGACTTAGCACTAGTCTGTACACTAAGACGAAAAGTGAGAGCATAAAGTTTTCTCTTTCAAATGAAAGGTTACATTTAGAGTGAAATATAAAATTGTGCACATTAAGAGTCATATATTAAGTAAGAAAAAGAAAAACTGCTATTAAAACTAGCATCATTAACTAGGAAGGAGATATTAAAAACATCAAAACCTGTCTGTTTGCCACTGGAAAGAAAAAGGAGCTGAAAGAAATTTTTATAAACACCTTCGAGTTCCAATTAATAAATCAAACTGATTATATTTTATTTTATAACTGGTGTTGAACAGCCGAGTTTGGGTTAACGTCTATCAATGTTCAACTCTGTTGAACTCAACCCAGAAGACAAGGGAATTACAGAATCAAGCAGTGACATAAGACCTTTGACTGACTTTTTGGTAGAACTAATCCGCACTTGTGTTGCATGAAAAGGAAACCACGAAAACCTCCCACGGAAAGCAAGGCAGCGAGGGGAATCTAACTACTGAAGATATTTTATATCAGCACTGTGGTCGGTGCGAGCCAGAAATTCGAATCGACCAGCCATTATTGGGATTCGAACTTCGGTCACTTGATTGGGAGGAGAGCGCAATCAAACTGATTATGGTGTTTTTTATTCCGTCTTCCTCAAAAATTGATCTGTTGGATTTTGACAATGCTTGTATTTTTTCCTCGCTTTAAAAAGTTCAAGGCTTCTAATGAGCATAGAGTTTTTTACTTCATTTTTGACAGACATTTTAAATTACTCTCATAATTCCTGATATGATATTATATACTAAGTTAAACAGTAAATTTTTTTCGAAAGATATGCAACAGTTAATCAAATATCACATGAATCAAATGTGAAACTGAATTAATGAAATCTATTTTTATGAGTTCAAATATAGAACAAAAAAGTGAATTTCAAAAGAGACTGCTATTAATAGGGAAGAAACTACATTTGTAGTTCAAATTGGTATAATTATTTTTTCATTAATGGGATCTTCTATTATTTTTGCTATCGGTATTTTTATTTTCTGATCAATACATATTTTAAAGCTAAATTTTCTTGGGTAAAGTAAAGTGTCATAGCAGAATCGCAAGGTAAACTGTAAAAACTGTAGTGTAATATTTCTACAAATTTGATACCATACGTTAAACATTTTCGCATCTGAAAACACCAATATTGGAGGTTTTTGATTGCGTCACTTACAATAGATAACGAGTTGATGGTCAGTGATTACGGCTGTTTTCAATGTTGCTTTTTAACTGCAGAAACTAAAGTTCGCCGTCAGAAATATGTATGTATGTTTTTAATTGTGTAATAAAGATATTTATATTTTAATTTCAATTTTGTATAAACTTCATTAAATAATTTTATAATGTATAATTTCTATCCTCTCCTGCTCTGTTTAGCCTAGATCAAATTCGTCTTAATATTCTTTCTGCTTCTCGTATGTTTGATTTAAAAACTCATTTTATTTTAAGAATAAGGATATGTGTATACAACCTCAATTATTGGTTCTTACTTTATGTTGTCTCGTAAAAATAACTTTACTAATTCTTATGTGTATCATATCTTATTGTAATTATGAATTTTAGCGTTACTTAATAACAAATATGGTGGTTGGTGGCGGCTACTTTACACCAAGAGGAGTAAAAGAGCATTCTAGGTGTTTCACAGCACCAGGAACTATCCTCGGATTTTGGTGCAGTAGAACACCACTTCGGGGTAAAGTAGTTGGCACCATTTTTGGTGTTCAGATAAGTGAAAATTTTTTGCAGTGTACCTTTTTTATAAAAAAAATTTAATACACCTTTAAATTGTTTACCTTCTTTAAGTGAACACGACCCTCAGGTGCACCAATGCTCTTTTCCGCTCTTAACCTAGTTTATAGCACTGGTATATCATTTAACCTGGAGTTGACAGCTACATAATGTCGTTTGCGTCGTCGCAAAATAGCCAATAGAGAGATTTTGCATAGGGTTTGTCTTGCGTTAACTGTAGTACTAACCTCATTTTCTCCCTTTTAATGACACTGTGATTTGCGGAGAACTTTTTGCGCATGCGCTGTGAAGCTCAATCAGCGTTAGAGGGAACCGTAACGCTTTGCAAAATCTCTCTAAATCTAAGCTTTATGTCCTCAAACCATAGGTTCAACTCAATCCTAAACTTATAGTGCATATCGTCTACCAAAAAAAAAAAAAAAAAGGAAATTTTTTTTTTAAATTTTATTTCTTTGTTCGTAGTTCTCCCGATATTCATGGTAAAAATATTTTGACCTTATTTGAAAAGTATAGCTATTACTCTATTTGACTTTCCCTGTTTGTTTTTTTTGACATACATCACTTTCCAACTTCTCTACCAGCAACAGACAGCAATACCATTTGCATTCAATTTAATACCACCAAAAATTTCAATGGATTGCAAATAGGTGAACATTACATTCCTATTAAAAAACCATCGAAATCAATTTTAGCACCACAGTAACCAGCGTAATCCGCAATAAGATTAAACTATGATATTATTGCAAATTGTGTGTTAACCGACGTTTGAGTGCAAATATTTATAAAAGCATGTCCATCTTTTTGAAATGTTGTTAAAATGCAAAATTACGAAAATAATAAAATGAATTTTTTATCTTTAACAAATTGCATCCTTAATACTTAAACACTTATAGCTTAATTATATGAGCCAAAATTGTCAATTGAGAATTGGAATTTTTGAATACTGCAGGTGAACCTATCGTTTAATGCATAATATGTGAATATCGTTTAGTGCATAATATGTGTGCGCACTGTATTTCTTTATATACAGGTTATCAGTTTCCTGGAAACAAACATTTGACACTTAGTTAAACCTTTTGAACTACAAGTCTTGAATTTGTTCTAAACAATTAATATTTTTAAATACACATAAAATATTACATTATGTAATGTTACTAGTAAAAATATTTGTTAGTCATGCTTCGTGCAAACTATAAAGAAAAAGAAAATCTAACTAAATTCTTTCTAAGTTTGAAAATACTCATATTGATTTTTCTTAACCAGTTAAGCGTGGAATTTAATTATTGACTTTCCCTACAGGATGCAGAATAAAATTCAAGCTATGACGTGCATTATACTCGTCAAACGCGGAGCAAATGGGCCTATTATAAATCTTACGAAAAACGTAAAATTATAAAAGTTTTACTTAATAAAAAATTAACAATTCAGCTCTGAAAAGATAACCGTTATTAGAAACTTGTTTAAAAATTAAAATAATAATAATAATAAAATACAAGAGATATAGTATAAGAATAATACCAGGCGTAAGCGAGGAAGGGAGAGCTTTTGAATCGAATGGTTCGGATTCTTCTATTCAATTCTCGTTGAGCAAAAGGTCAGTATTTTATTTAATTTTATAATCAGCGTTGAACAACCGACCCAATTCTAAGTTTACGACTATTAATGTTCAACTCTGCAGCCTTGTAATTCTGAAACCAATCCGAAAGACAAGGAAACTCCTTGGTCAAGCGTTGGGACAAACTAGATTTTGCGGAGGTGTTTTTGATGGAACTAACCCGCATTTGCGTTACATGGTGAGGAAAGCCATGAAAACTTCCCACGGTTAGACCGATGACAACTCATGACCCGTCTATTAATGAGGATATTTTATGTCAGCACAATGGTTGTTGTGAAAAGGAAGCAGAATTCGTATCAACCAGCCACAGCAAGGATTCGAACCAGGGTCACTTCATTGGGAGGCGATTGCTCTATCCCCTGAGCCACCGCGACTTAAACGGCCAGTATTAGCTCTGCTAATTGCTTAAGCAATTTCTCAGCAAATCAATGCTCATCGCGCATCCGCAATATAAAATACTTAGCAGTTCGATTGAAAACATAAAGGAATATGACCAAATAATGTTATTTCGTATTTTATTGAAATTTTGAGTTTTTATAATCAATGGTAATTTTCCATTTTTTATGACAATTATATATGCTCTGCAATGGAGATTTGACCATACGATTATACACGCTTAACTGGTTAAAATATTGTTTTATGTGCTGCTATACAAATAGAAATTTTAATTCAAATAGAAAAATTTAAAGAACCTTCTTTTGTTGGCAAAGGATTTTTTTCTTGAGTCTCGGTTGGTTTTAGTTTGGCAGTATCAAATGATTCAATACCTTGGAGAATTGCACCATAACCTTGATTTGCTTTCTCTTGATCAATTACTGTATTAGATGGGAAAGAAAGTAAGTTTGCCATGTTTGTTAGTAAATGAAAAGCTTTATGCAACATATTAATAAAACGTCATGCATAATAATAATACGTATTAAATAAAAATGACAAAGTAATTCATATTAGTAGGATCTCATGTTATACCAACATTAACAAATAAATTTAAAGATGCAAATTATTATTGAAGAAATTCTTTAGTCATTAAAAAAATTATGGGTAAATTTTATAAGAGTAGAGCAAAAATTATTTGTTTGACCTAGTTATTACAAAAAAAGGAATGAATTGCAAAATCCCTGGTTAAAATTTGTTAATGTTGATAAAGGGTGTTCCAAAATTCACACAACTTTTCAATTCTGTTTAATAGTTGTAATAAATTGTCACCAACGAAAGAAGAAAAAGATGACAGTTTAGGGTCATTAAAAATTAGAAAAACGCGAGGAAAAACGCGTTTCCACGGTTAAAATCAGAATTTCCGCCCAGATCATGCAATTTAATGTGGGATGCCAACAAGCCCACTACCAGTTAAACCTTAAATGTAGAAATTTAGTGCTGTCTGGTAAATTCAACCACATTTATGCAAGATGGCCACTGAAAATTTCAGCAATTTTAGTCTGCATGTACCAGCAAAACAGAGGAAATCATTTACTCCATACGCTGTTCCATACGTAACCTTATAGATGGTTAACGGAATGTAAACAATGACAAGCTTCTTGAAACCAGAAGAAATTTAGAAAACTTCCGGTGTATCCCTCCGCTTATGTCATGCTTACGAGGCTTAATGTTCTAGGAAGTTTTATTATTGTGTTTTGAGTTTAAATTTACACGTAATTTTACCATTCATAAGAGTTTACTGTAATTTATAAATTTTAACAAGTCATGAGCCTAAAACATATTTAACAAAATTAATATCACTGCATAAATAAAGTGCAAGGTTTGCCGTGTTTTGAGTGTCATTTCTTATTTGGGTATATTTGTGTTTTTACACAAATATAGTACCGTTTGTTTTACCTTTGGTTAGCATCATAGCAAGCTTACGGAATCTTCCAAATACATTTGTTGTTTGTTTCGTTAAAAGTTAAATTAAAAGAACGCGTTATATTGAAAACACTACAAGTATAATAATATTGAATGACGCTTTTTTTCAAGCTCAGGCGTAAAAATCAGTCAAAAGTAGTAACTCAGAAGTCTTACGACTAATTTTGATCATCAGCGCCATCTGCACTTAGCTTCACACGGTCAGCCATCCATGGTGCATAATTTATGAATTAAAACGAAGAGCAAATTTTTAATTTAAAACCTGTGTTTCCATTTTACAGTGGAAACCATTTACGTATAAGATATTCCATACACAACCCTAAAGTGCATACTTTTTAATGCCTCTCAAAATTATTGCTTGCGTAGATTTTGGGACACCCTGTAGGAAAAAAAAAATGAATTAAAGCTCTCATAATAAAATGAGTCAATAATTCGGGAATTTCTACTAGGATAAAAATATTAAACGCATGGATAAAATAGTAAATTATTAGTACTGTATAATTTATTCAGGTTAAAATTTTGTTACTTTCAACGTGCATCAATCCTGTTACGAGCAGACATGCTGATAATATATTAAAATATGAAACCTTCTTTGGTTGGAAGAAAATTTTTTTCTACTGTAACAGTTTTCTTCAATTTACTTCGATCAAAACCAACTAGATTCTGTAGACATTGCTGCTTTCTTTCATACACTTTTTCTTGCGTCAGCACTGGCAGATAACAGTGCACACTTTAGTAAGTGGAATACAGATAAATTTAACAATAATGCTCTAATATACTAAAAAAACACATTTACGCTTTCATGCACAAATATAAATATAACTTAAAAATTATGAACTTCATCACAAATAAATAAATAGTTGAAATTTAAAATACAATATTCATGCATGGTTTTTCTTTAAATCAACAGTAACCATTTTGGAAAAAAATTCATATACTTCAAAAAGAAAAGGAAAAAATCACAGTTTTTGCAAAAAATTAAAAAATAATATTGGTTATCGTAATTGATCTAAAGAATTTAACGACGCTTACACTTTTCATGCTTAGAAACAAGCATAATTTACAAGCTCTAGAAAAAAATTTCAGTGATAGATTGCTTCAGAATGACGCGACACACAGTACATTAAGAATTTTAAATGTGTGACTTCACTGTGAAAAACTCACCACTGAAATTTTTAAAGTTATCGTCCATAAAATACGTTGTAGGTGAAAAATTGAAATTTATAGTCATGCCCGTTTTTCCACACAACTTCACAAAAAAGGATCATGTAAATTAAAAAATTAAAAATAAATTTTTACAATAAAAAAAAAAGTCATGTCGAGCGTCACATTTCGTGTTTAGAACAGAAGTGAAAAAAATAAAATTCTTCTATGTTTGGATTGCAGGTGTGGTTTGTAGCATAGTGAAAAAAGTATATACACAGTAAAATTTCGATATAACGACTCTGGCACACCGTTAATACGAAAAATTCCCAAAAAACCATATAATACAAAAAAATTATTAAAAAATTTTTAAAGTTTAAAAAATTGCTTGTTTATAACGAATTAAGAATTTTCTAACCTTCAACTATTGCGACAATTTTTATTTATTTATTTTTTTGTTGAAAATAATACATTTTTCTGCTCTTTAAGTGCATATTATTATATATATTATATAAAATGGGACGAAATGGAATAGATTTTTTGTTAATATCTAGTATCAATACAGAAAAGTAAAAAAATCGAGCATCATTATACCATATTTCTTTTTTACTATCTCAATCTTTAATATTCATATAGCAAACATGCATGAATGAAGGCTGTTATATTTCTCATAACAAAATAAAAGAACATCTTTTTTCATTTTAGGACTGCTGCAACGTTTGTCAGAGATATTCGTATACCAACCGCATACATTTGTTGACCACATACCCACCATGGCCTTTATTTTTTTCTTAGCATCTTATTATTGAAATGAACATTCAGTGTTATTAATGACTTCTAAGTTTATTGCATACCATTGCAATTGATATTTTTTATTACTATTTTAATATTAAATATGTATATTTGCTTATAACGACAAGCTCGGTGTAACGTTTATACCTTCTGCTATTGTGAATTGTCGTTATAACGAGCTTTTACTGTGATATAGTTGCAAACCACGTTGAGAGCGTGAAAATCACGAAAAACTCGGTCAGGCTCTAAATCTAGAGGAGAAGAAAGGTGCTAGGCAGACATCAAAAGCACGTTTGGCTTCTTCAAATACGTCCGGGAATCATTTTTATGTTGTTGTAGACTGTGCAATGACGTCAGTGGATGCCACTTTGAATAACTGTTAAAATAATTAATAAAATAATTTTTTTGTTGTGCATAAGTTTGTAATCCCTTTTGTAGTTGTTTTTTATCGCCGAAACCTACATTGATTGTTCGGGCTTTCAACCGCATGTTTAACGATAAGTTTTCATCCACTTCGTGCTTTTTACCACTTTGTACCATTTTTACTAGCATATTTAATTTGTTGGTCGATGGACCGATTGTTTTTGTGGTCCTCCCACATTAAATAATTCATTTCATAATTGATGGTAATCATTTCATTTGGGGGGGAGGATGAAATAAATACCTTATACATTTTGTGTTCACTAGCAGCTTTGAAAACACTTGCGTGTATATTGAGCTTTCTTAAACTTGCTATTACAAAAATAATTTTAAATGTGCAGTACAATTGAAAAAACATCGCTACATCGTGACATGCTCTATAACTATTAACTTACTTGATAACTATTTTCTTTCCATTGTTAACACAATCCACGATGAAATAGAATTCGCGAAAACTGATAGAGAAAAATTTATTTTTGAAAAAACAAATCATTTTGAAATATGTAGCTTATGTGCTAAATGCCAAATATATTAAAATCTCGATATTGAATTTTTGACGCCTAAGTTGATTTTTCTATTGAACGATAGTATTCTATTTACAAAGAGTATTGCATAAGTAGCATCTCCCACGTTCACATTTATTCTGCACATGCTGTGAAGAGAACCGAGTTTGTTCTGTAGCTACCTCGCTACGCAAAACCTTCATTCACGATCACCAGAGATATTACGTTAAAGTGCTAAATCTCTATAATAATGAGATACTTTTTTCATTAGCTTGATATTTTAATTTCCTAAAAATTCCTGTTAACACGCTTCGTAATATAGTTTGTTATGTTTTTTTCCCCACCTTTTATCTAAAATACAGTTAGTAGATTTTGCATCTAATAATCTAAAATTAATTAAAATAACTATTAATCTTAAGCTATAATGAAATATCAATCAAAGCATTTAATCAAAGCTATTAAAAATCATTAAGCATTTTGTGAGTTTCTATTAAAACTAAAGCAGTTAATCACCATTGCAGATTGCAGTTAACACTATTGCAAATCATTAAGCATTGAAGAATTCGCTTTCGATTAACATATTATGTCAAGAATGAGCTCTAAAAATTTGAAAATGAGCAGACATTGAAAGCACTAGTAAGTTGTTAATAGAATTTGAAGAAGTTTATTTAATGCGCAGCCTTTATTTGCAATTAGTATTTGTTGAAGTTTCGTGTTATCGAAATCAGGCAGATATTTTTAGAATCAACCTTCTTTGGTCGGTAAAACAATCTTCTCCTTTGTGTTGGTGCGTTTTAGTTTGGCTTTGTTGAATGTTGATACACCTGTTAGCAGTTCATGATGTTGTTTTTCTTGTAAAACATCTGATTACATTAACAAAACAAAAACAATACTTATCAGATTTTTGTGTAAAAGAAAACTTAAATACATAAATTTGCTGCTGAAATTATAATTAGTATCTAAGAAAAGTGAGGAATATCATTGAACGAGTAAATATTGTCATTTTAATTATTACGATTATACTTCGATTAATTATAAAATAATGTGTATTTTTATCAAATATTTTAAAAGCCAATTTAAGGAATTTTTTATTTTAATAAATTATGGATTAATTTTTCTTTTATCTTCAGAATTTTTCACATCCAGAGAAAACTATTTTGTAAAACATAGCGAATGTTTCATTACAGATATGAGTAATAAAAACAAAACTTTCATTTATTGTCCCTGATCAAAAACTAACATTATCAGAATAACGATTTTTGTGAATAAAATAAATAAAATGAATAAAATTAAAAAAATAAATAAGCTTCATCATCTTTACCGGAAAAAATTGTGATAGGTTTCGTTGAAGCGAAATAAAATATATGTTATCTTTATGCAAATTATTCATTTGATCAGTTGGTTGATTTGCAAAATAACTAGTTTTATAAATTGTGACCCTAACAGTCAGATAGGTAATTATGATAAAATATTCAAAATTTAATTATTTCTATAGATAATTTTGTTTAATATCTAACAAGTTTTAATATAATGATGTAATTCATTAAATTTGTTTCATTATTCTAACTGTTTATTACAGCTTATTGTTTAATAACTTTAACAAATTATTCTTATTGTTTATATTAAAATTCAAAATAAGTAGTTATAATAATTCATTTGACGTAAATAAGGCAAACCCTCTGATATGTTAGGAAGAGTACTTATATTCAGTATTGTAAAAAAGTTTATGAAATTTCAAATATTTTACAATATTAATCATACATTTTTGTTTTTGTATATTATAATCAGTCGTTTTTTGTACTAACCAAATTTATTACAAAAGAGTAATTAATAGTTTTAACTTATAAATTCCACTTATGGAGTATCCCAGTCTATCGTGATGTGACAATCATCAACGCGCTGTTTCGTAAACACCACCTTCATTCATTTTTAAAAACCTTGCCAAAAATGAAGTCAAAAGAAATATGCACGCAAGCTAATAATTTAGAGAGGAAAAATCAAAAACCTGATCAAAATCTATCTAATTACAATTAATTAAGCCGAGATTAAAAACGTTGAAACCAGTTTAAGTGCCGTGCGAAATTTAAAGGCCTTTTTACCAATAGCTTTTCATCTTATCTTAGCTACCTGCAGCAATCAAATATGATGCTATATTTTTAATCCCTCCTCTCTTTATTTTTTACACTTATATATTAATGTGCGATTCTCAATGAGTAAAATAATTAATTTAGACCAAGGTTTTAAGAATGTATTTAAAGGGTGGTGATTGCGAAATACTTTGTATATTTTCAGAATACGATTGTAGTTTACTCCTGAGGTTACAATTCTGATTACTTTTAATGATTAAAGAAAATTTTCTGATGGGAGCAGATTCAATCCATAGCAAAATGTTATAATAAATATAATTTCCAATAAACTATTTTACTTCAAACAGAAAAAGTATTGTTTGTTATTATAACAACATTAATTCGGAAAAAAAGGTATATTGAAAAGACTTATTCTACTTAACCTTCTTTTGAAGGTAAAGGATTTTTTTCTTTAGTATCTGCATGTTTCATTTTCCCCGCATCAAATTTTTCCAGTTCATTTTTGAATGCACTTGAGACTTTTGGGAGTTCTTCTTTTGTTGGACTGGCCATTCTCACACACCTAATACGAGTAAAAATAATAGTCATGTAAAGCTTTAAAAGGGAGAAAAAGTTTCATATTTCAATATTTCTTGTACTTTTATCATCAGTCATCTATATAGTAAAGAATTTTGTTTGAATGCCACATATAAATAATGTGTTAAGTATTTTTTAAAGAGGATGACTTGTTATAATACGCAATTACTAGACTATACATTTCAAATAACCAATAAAAAATTTTCATTATATAAATGTGTGTATATATATATATATATATATATATATATATATATATATATATATATATATATATATATGCCGACCAGGTGACCAAGTGGTTAGCGTGCCGGACTGCGGGTTTCAGGTTCGAATCCCGCTCAGGGTATGGATGCTTCGTTATCTCTGTGTTCTATGTCCTTTCTCCTTTGTGTGATTCTGTGAATGTGACCCTCCCTATAAACGGGTTTGTGGTTGTGTGACGTGGGAGACGCTGCTCCACCGCTGTGGCTTCGCCACAGGTGCCCACTGGGTAACGAGAAGAGAGTAGCAGTTCTGGCACTCCTGGCCAATGGGACAATACTTCCCAAGTGCCCGCCAATAAATATATATATATATATATATATATATATATATATATATATATATATATATATATATATATATATACATAACAATACTCTACAGAACACAAATGAGAATATAACAAGCAAGCAGGTCTCAGGGATCAATAAGGCTTTAAGCATACTTTTGAAAAAGTTACTATATAAGGAAAAAAAGGGCAAAGTGAAAATAAAAAGATTTTATATCTTTACATTTTTAATCACTATAAACGCACTCGTAGTATGAACAATTTTGACATTTAAAATATGAAGATCTTGGGGCAATATAGTCATAAGTCATATTTTTTCCTAAGTTAGCATTTTTGCCCTAACTATTTCTTAGTAATGTTTGCAAATAGGTATTTAAATTTCTGGGATTATTCGATAATAGCATTGTATACAGCAAAAATTTTTTCTCCATAAGTAATCTCCTAAACAATTTCAATCCTTTGCTATGATATTGAATTTATAAACACTGGTCAAAATTAATTTTTACTGGAAGACCATAGTATTCAGGATAATAACAAAATAATAATAATTAAAAAAAAAAAACGAAATACGCTATTACGCATAAAGAGAATTTGTAAAATATTATTTTGAACTTTACATTTGTTTAAATAGACTATAAACTTAAGTAGAAAGTGCTTTTTGCTACTAAAATCTGTAATCTTTCACTGCACCCTATTGAGATGCAATTACTCTCAAATCAATGACGATGGTGGGAAGCATACTTCCCTCTAATTAAGAAATCATAAAGTACTTCAATTTCAGCTCGTCTTTCACTCGCTCTAGCTACATGTAAAATTTATTTCATCTTTTATGAAAAAGTTGTTGTTTCAAACAAGTTATAATTACATAGAATCGAAATATACAAAAAAAATCTTTAACACTTAATTTCTCCGTTTTAAAAATCAATTTGTATGCAAAGTAATAGATCAATTGGTTTGTACCATCTTTGACAAACACCATATACATAAAGCCTAATACGAATATGAATGTATTTAAAGTTAATTATATAATAAATATAATAAAACAATAGTTGTCATTAAAAATATTATTTTGATGAAAAAATTGTTCAGGTTAATAAATTCCTAATTTTTGTGAAGAAAAAAAAATTAAGAAGGTAATATTGGTTGAAAAAATGTGAGAGAGTTAGTGCGAGCCAGAAGAATAACTAGCTCCCCCCCCCTAAAAAAAATTACAAACCCAATAACCAACTATTCAAGTCAATTATCATTTTCGACACCTTACTTTTAAAAGTGAGCCAAGGATTTGTAAATAATTGTTTATCATTTAGATGAAAATATAATATAATGTCCTAAGTTAAACTTTCTGTTACAAAGTTACTTTCTTAGTAATATGAACATCGATATAACTATTTTGAAAGTAATTTTTATCTAATCCAACAGAAAATATTTTAAGGTTAGTTCAAATAAAATGTAGAAACCTAATTAAAATAAGCATTAACTTAAGAAATAGCGAAAAATAATAAAGTAAAAAAAATGCTCTTCTTTTATAAACAATTGTTTGTTTTTTTTAACTAACAATACCTTAATTTATGAACCTTAAAGCTTAGCGTCCCATTTAAAATTCCCAGAAATTATTTTTTTTCGAGGCAAAATATCCTTAAAAAATCTAAAATATTCATCGATAAAAAATTTATAACAAAAAATGGAAACTGATACATTTATTCTTTGGAATCGATTTCATCTTAATATGCTAGGTAGGGTTTATTTAACATATTTCAAAAGCAAAAAAATCAATTAATCTTAATTGTATTTTTGATTATATTAATTGTTTTGTTGAAAAAAACAATTTATTTAAAATTAAAATAATAGACTCAGACTTACTCTAAACTTTACAACGCGTGGGTAGGGGAGAGGGGGGCACATGTGAACAAATTTTTTTATTTCTTCATTTTTCAAAAAATATCATCAATTTTTCATAGTAAAGAAGTCCATATGTTTAAATAGTCTTTTCTTTGTCTTATGGAATTTTTTGAGATTTTTCAATAAAATATTTCTTTACTTTATAATATTTTAGAAAAATGACTTCAATTGTTCACATGTGCCCCCATTGGGGGCACATATGAACAAGATTAAAAACACAAAGCAATCATCATATTTCAAAGAAAAAAAATCATTATTATTACAGATATAGATACGCATTATACAGAAGGGGTTGTAGCTTACTATGTGAATTTAAATTGTACAACAGTACTGTCAATAAGAAAATAATTTTTCAGCTGTACAATAATTTTTCCGTTATTGGGTTTTTCGCACCTTCATGTTCCAAGGGAGCTGTAATGGGCCTTTTTCTTTCTTCTCTAATACTCTTTCATGCTTTTTTTTCATTTTTTCTATCTTTTCATTTGTAGCTTTAGCAATTCTATTTTCTCCGGTGTATCAGTTAATATGCGTGATGCGCGATCAACCATTTAATAAAAAAAAATGTTTTTAAAGGAAAAATTAATAAATTAATTATGGAAAATTAAATAATAATAATTTTAAATGCATACATGTTTTTTAAACTTATAATATCATGAGGATAATAATCTTAATACTGTGTAGGGGCACTTGTGAACTGTTCACATCTGCCCCAGATCTTTTGTTCACAAGTGCCCCATCATCCTTCTTAAACCTAACTTGAAAAATAAAGAATTTTTAATTGAGTAAAAAAAAAAGAATAATTGTCATAAACTTACCTGAATGTTCATATAATGGTCTGCAATAGTTAATTTTAGTTTATTAGTTGATTTATATTATGCTTTCACTTGAAGAAGTGAGTGATTATAATATATACAACACCAGCTGATACAAAGAAATTGTCAGAATAGAACAACAAAATGTCTCATTGTTCTGAAAGTTTTTCAGAGAGGTAGGACTAGTACTGACATCAATTGAAAATTTTTCGAGATTTTTTATTTCAATTCATATTGGTAAAACATACCATGTTCACATGTGCCCCCCTCTCCCCTAGATACTTATTTAAAGTTTAACAGTATTATATATATATATATATATATATATATATATATATATATATATATATATAAATTTTTTTTCTTTTAAGTAAAGAAAGGCTGCATTTTATACAACACATACATATTATATATACAAACAAACTAAAAATTATTTTTTGATTAAAAACATCCAACAGTGTCGGCAATACTAATATTATTTAACTAATAACATTTAAAAATCATCAAAATTGCATTTACTATTATATCGCAATTTAAACGCCAAAATTTTAATTTTAAGCATTTCTAATTAAGTTTTGTTCCTATTTAAAGCATAGTTTTCCAAAACCTTCATAAGTTTTTCGTCGGTTATAATTTTAGTTAGAAACTCCAATTACTATAAAAAGAAGCTTAAATGAGGTTCATATTTTTCAAATAGAAAATCAGACTTACTATGACAAAATAATCCAGGTTTCAAACAAATGAATCTGAGTGTTGGAAATTTAGATTAGACTACGGATTGGAAATGTGGGTGCATGGAAAAGAATATTTGACTTTCGGTAGCTGTCTTCTAGGGAGCAGATATTTTGGGACTAAACGCAGATTTCGTCTAGCTGACGTAATCATGTGGTGGGTGAACTCCGATTTAAACAGTCTATCTACAGCAGATGAGTCCAATGGTTTTTTGGTAGCTTACATTTTAATTCTGTTGGGATCAAGTGCTTTCATGCGAACGCTTAAGATTTTCTTTCCATCATTTCCACTTCAATTACAGTGCTGTTAGAAAGAATTACCTTTTCATTTTAAGTGATATTCCTAATAAAATTTTTAATCTTAATGCATTATTTGTTAAAAAATGTAACGCAAAAATTAATGAATAAATAATTTTTTAGCGCATGTTCAATTATTTGAAATGACTCGAATTGATTAAAAATTTTATTTTCTTAAATTGTTTTTAAATATTATAACATTTGTACAGGCTCTCATTATCACGCAAGTATGAGAAATGGCATTATTTTGAGGAATTCATACATTTTGGATGAAATTGAATGCAGCCTTTGAATTAGCCCTTTGACTCAAATGAGACACGGCTGTCCCTCTTTTTCTGACGCTCTAATTACAAGTAAAAATATATTTTTGTATTTTTTAATTATAAAAAACAGTCTAATAGTTACTCAAAATATCTGTTAGCTTATCGGAATTATATTTGTACTAAAATAAAAAAAAAAGTAGTTGACATTTTTTTTCTCCATTCATATTCAAAAATTTATCAATAATTGATTTTGTGAACTAAAATTTCAATGATGACAACTGTTTCTCTTAGATCTAACTAACTGTAAGTAAGTGTAAACTTGAAGGATTATTATTTTGGAGATTTCATCTTTAACGCAGAAAAATGCTGTATTTCATTAACCTTAAATTATTAAAATGCTAAATATAATGTTTTCCCCCTATTTTGTCCTAAATTAATACAAAATAATAGTAAGTATGAAATATATGTTTAATAATTCTACGTGAAAGAGTTAATGTCACAAAGCTGAAATATGAACAAAATGCGAGGGTGTTATTAACTATTAAACTATAGATCATAATTAACTAAAGTCTGAAGCATTACAAAATAATGAATATTTAAGAATGATAAATTATTTATATCATTATTGCATTCTCAAAAAATCAGTTCAACCTTGTACCATAATATCAATACTTAAACTATAATAAGATGCAAATTTGAGACAACTTTAATAAGATCCTGAAATTAACAATATTTCAGTTCGAATTGGACTATGTTTCAGTTCGAATTTAATCATGCATCAGTTCGAATTGAACCATGTTTCAGTTCGAATTGAACCAAAGTATCGTGCAATAACTTAGTGTCGAGTATCATATTAAACCAAAGTATCGTGTTAAACATAACTTAGCACCATATTAAAAATGCAGAAAATATAAGCGCTATTATGTTTAACACACTCTTAAATTTCTAACAATGTAGAAACAATCAGAAGATTCAAAATAAAGGGTCAAAAATTGTGCATGCTAATTTTATTCGTGAAAATGTTTATATGATATATTTGAGATATATGTTTAGAGTTCTTTTAACATAATTAATATTTTACAAATACTATTTGTGCAAAAAACAATTAATGGAGAGTGGAGCACAATGAACTATTTTTAAGTAATGAAATCTTTATCTACACTAGCTAACTAGTAAATTAAGCTTATACGCATTTCAAATTATAAATTTTAATTATTTTTAAATAGAAAAAATATGTACTTTGAGCCTGAAAAAAGTGACACCCTGCATGGAGGTAATAATAGTATATCTTTAAATAAAATAATTTTCTTTTTTAAATCAAAATGTAAAATTTTAAGGCACTTACATTTATTAGACAGTTTGAAAAGTTTCCACTTTTAAGAGACAATTTAATTATTTTATAGCCAAAATATTTTGAAATTAGTACAAATTCTAAGCAAATTTGTTAATAACTTTCCTTTTTAATGTTAATTAAATAATTAAATTAATTGAATTAATATATAGAGATAAAAACTGGGCATTGATCCTGTCACAATGAAAAAAATATAGGTCCACTTTAAGTAAAAAATTGTTTTAGAACATTTATTAATTATAATTACTTAAACCTATAAATATTTTTTATAATTATTTTTTTAATAACCATATAATGAATAAATTATGAAATGGATATGAATTAAAATATAGAGATAAAAACTGGGCAATGATCCTGTCACAATGAAAAAAATATAGGTCCACTTTAAGTAAAAAATTGTTTTAGAACATTTATTAATTATAATTACTTAAACCTACAAATATTTTTTATAATTATTGTTTTTTCAATAGCCATATAATGAATAAATTATGAAATGGATATGCCATAATAATAAAATTTAACAAGCATTTCTCATCGGGCTTTTCAACTCAAAATAAAATAACTAAATTTAAAAATAAAGACGTATTTCTCTGATAACTATTCTCAACGTTTATTACATTCTTGAAAATCATAATTCTGGTTATTTTATTCATTTTCAGCATATGAAATTCACCAAGAATAAATTCATAATATTAAATATTTCATTCTTCACATTAAATATTTTCAAAATGAATAGTCTTTTCCTTCTTTTTTTCTGATTGGCATATTCACAGCTGCTAATGAATTTTTCTTTAAATAATGCTGGGGTTCTGCCAAAAGAATCTCCATCATTTAGGGTTCCATAGCCGAACAAAATTGGGCACCGCTGACCTAGAAACTAACTACCAGAAATCCAATTGTTTATTTAAAGTATATCTTATTAGGGAAATATAGCTGCATTTCTGATAACGATATAATGTATTTTATTTACTGAAAACGTTATCCTATATTCAATCTGTTTACCTTTGTTTCAAACTGCAATAAGAAATTTTTGAATAATAGAAAAAAATGGTATTATTTACTTATTGAAATATAATATTCTTAAGAAAGGATAAGCTATTCACCCTTTGACGCAGATGGGACACCGTTGTTCCGCTTATAAATTTTTTCTGGTGCTTTAATTACAAGCAAGAATATATTTCGGTATTTTTTAATTATAATAAACAGTCTAGTAGTCACTATAAAAATCTGTTAGATTATCGAAATTACATTTGTACTAAAATATAAAATCCAAAAAAAGTAGTTTGAAAATAAAAAATTTTCATTGCTATTTGAAAAGTTATTAATAATTGATTTTCTAAATTAACGAAGTTTTAGTGATGAATTCTCTTAGATCTAAATAACTGCAAATAAGTGAAAAATTGAAAAATTATTGTTTGGAAGATTTTATTTTCAACACTAAAAAAGACATCGGTATTTCATGCTGTATTTCATAATCATAAATTATTAAAATACTAAATATAATATTTTTCACTTATTTTGACCAAAATTAATACAAAAAGATAACAAATTTATTTATGTATAATATGAAAAATATGTTAATAAAATTTTTGTTTCTAAGGATTAAGAATGTGTTTTTTAATGGTATTTTTTTATTTATAATCAATAATATCTGTTTAAAAGTAATTTAAAAAGTAATTAAAAGTAATTTAAAAAGTAATTAAAATTAATTTAAAAAGTAATTAAAAGTAATTTAAAAAGTATATAAAATTAATAAGTATTAAATAAAGATAAATATCGAAACAACGTTTTATCAATTATTGCGAATAAATACAGATTTTAATTTTGAAATTATATTAAGATAAGTAGCATTTTCCTTTTTTCCCTTTTTTGATAGCTTCATGACGAAATATTTTTTTCATTAATTCATGAAATATAGCTGCAATTCTGATAAAGAAGATAAGGAAATCAAATATTTTATTTATTTATTTAATAACATCATCGACTTACAAAGACTATATTCATTCAAATGACTTGAGTTTCAAGCTTCAATGAGCATTTTTGCATTATAGAAAAAAATGGTTTTATTAATCTTTTGAAATGTAATATTCTGAGAAGTAGTTTATTAATGATTAAAAATGTGCTTTTCTAATGATATTTAGAATATAACCGAAACGCTACGTGTGACAAGCTTGTTTGATTTCTATCTCCTAATTCATTTCTCTAATTCAGATAACGAAAAAAAAAGTCACATGATCCTCACGAGGTCGAAAGAAATATTTCTTACAATTAAATTGAGAACAAAATTCTTCATCGAATTACTAACATCGTTAATTTGGAGACAGTAATTTATTTTGAAATGTGCTAGCAATTATACTTACAATAGCTCATTAATTTTTTTAAAAGTATTTTTAATAAGCTCATTAAAATTTTCTAAAATATGTGTAATAATAGCGTAAAATCTTTTTACTTTTTAGTGTGTCCTTAAAACATTATTTTAAAACAGTTAAATAATAAGCCCCGAAAAGGAATGAGAATATCTTACACATTTTCTCTTCTGTTACATGTAAAGCAAGCTGCATTAAGATTTTCATACATTAGTAATTGTACTTACAATAGTGTATTTATTTTTTAGCTATTTCTAATAAACTTATTAAAATTTATATTTTATTTTAAAGCATACACATATTTTAATATGCGTATTAATAAAATTAAATCTGTTTACTTTTTAGAGTGTCCTTGAGACATAATTTATAAAAAGATAAATAATAAGCACTAAAAAGAAATAAGAGTATCTTACAAATTTTTCCTTCTGTTATATGTGAAGCCAGCTACATTAAGCTTTTCATACATATTTTTTCTAGTAATTGTAAGGATTTCATTTAATTATAAGAAAAAAATATTTCTTTATATCAAATTGAGAACAAAATCCTTCGTCGCAATACAACTCGCGGTTAATTCAGAAATAGTGATTTGCTTTCAAATGTACCAGTAATTCTTAAAACAGCGTATTTGTTTTTTTAGGTATTTCTAATAAGCTTATTAAAATTTTCTAAAATATGCGCATTAATGACTTATTTTTTCGTTACTTTTTGGAGTGTTCTCGAGAAATTAATTTAAAACAGCTAAAGAATGAGCATTAAAAAAGAAGGAGATTATCTTACACATTTTCTTTTCTGATTACATGAAACAAGGTAAATTAAATATTTTCATACATCTTTTTCTGGGGAACAAACCCAAAATTTTGGCGATTGTTGAAAATTTTGATGGTGAACACAACCTGCCTAATTTCAATTTGAATGGATGCAAATTATTATATGTAATATAAAAGAGTAGCATTTAAACAACTTAAATTATTATATTTTAATTACAAGGGCTTTTAGTGTATTCGTTGATATTTTTCACTGAAATAATCATGCTATATTTAATTGAAAGTCAAGTTTAATTTCAATATTTTTAACTATATAAATCTATTTTAAAAATTACTGAATGCATTAAGCTTGAAATTAACTTTTTTCAAATTTAAAAAAAAAAACAGAAAATAATTTTTTTTTAAAAAAGAGTTTTATATTTTTGTAACTGTTCGTTACTTCTGCAGAAAGATGAGATTGCATTGATTTGAGTTTATGCTGTTAGGAATTTTAAAAAAAAAAATGAGAAAAAGAAGAATTTTCAATACTCTCCCCCCCCCCCCCTAAAAAAAAGATTATCTCAGGAATGGACAAGGTTTTTCCACCCTGAGCAATTCTATTGGGAACCAATAAAAGCAATTTATCTTGTAACTTCATGTTTAGTTTTTCCCTACAGTGTATCCCTATTTTCCCTACAGTTATCATCGTGCTAAAACGTATTAATTTTACGTAAAAATCGAAACGAGAAAGTAAAATTAAACTCATGTATAGTTTAAATGATGGAGATATAAGAACATATTTCTCACTGCCTCATTTAATAAACTGTGGGAGACAAAAAAAAAAAAAAAACTATTACGTTGGACGGATTACGTAAATGGTTATACCAATGTTAATTCTTTTGGGAGCCTCCCTGGACACAATCTCTTAAGTAGGTGGTAGCGAGTTCCACTATTAATTTGGGTGTTTTCTTTTGTCTTCTCTCTCTCATGTGAGTTGCGTTATAGTTTCATTTGACAAAGCCGTACAAATGATTCTTGAATCATGCATGCAATTCCAAAAATTTATGTATCCAATATGAAGTGAAACCATTCCCTCTGACATCAAACAGTGCATTATCTGTTCTAGTTAATTTTTAATTATTTCAATTAATTTCAGTTTAAGCGATTTAATTAACAAAATTGATTCTATTATCAAATACTTAAACTTAATTTTCTTTAAATTTTTAATTAAATTGAGCTAATTATATTAGTTAAAAACAAAAAATCTCTAGCAGAAAGTATTGTCAATGAAAGTTTTACAAAAAATTTAGCATACTAATTTCATCATTTGTATTATCCGCAAATGTTTCAAATCTCTTTAAACAGTTAACAATACTTTTACTATAATGATTTATACTAGCAATTTTGAACCTTTTTTTTTTACCTTAGCTTTAATCTCATGAGCAATATTTATTTATGAACCCCGAATTAAAATTAGCACAGAAAACTATATTCATCAAATAGTTATAGAACAGTTTTAAAATTTTTCCGCCATCCCATTTCATTAGTGCCATTTTTGATGAAAATATAACTGCTTTAAGAGAGTCTTGCCGAATCTATTTTTGGATACTTTCACCCACAGATACGTATAAGATGACATCTTAGTCAAGAAATAAATTCTGGGGGAATCCCTACGCTCTCGGTCTCTTCCCTATTATTAGGCTACCTTATAATATAGACTAAGTTCAGCAAAAATTGTCAATTATATGAACGAGATTTATTGGTTTATGAAGAAACACTAATTAACTATACGTGAATGGAAGCATATTATTGATGGAATAATTTTTGATGAACACAACTTGTTTTCTTTTATAACTTTTTTGAACCCATAAAAAATAAAATATATATTTATAGATCTGATTAAAATTAAATCATGTGTATCAACTTTTACATTATTCTACAAACTTTAACTCAATTTGGAGAAACTATACGCATGCATGGTCAATTACGCAACGACTTTGATCTGAGTATACAAGAGGAAAATTATTCTGGTATTATTACAGTACTGTATGACATTTGTAGAAATAAAAACATAAGTTTAGTTATCAAAAAACTACGATATTTCGACCATTCATTTGGTAATTTTTCCGTTTATATAGCAAACGCTTGCCTGAAATTCTGATTTCCAAAATAATATTTCTTATTATCACACATTTAGTAAAAACACAAAACAGAAAAATAAATTTAACGAAGTGTATGATTTTATGCCATGTTCTAATTAATATATCATAATAAAATTACCAGACCAAATTTTTCTGCATTTATTAAATTTTATTACACATTATAAAAGCATATTTCATTGTAGATTTTACCAAAATCAATGCCAAAGCGTCTCAGTAAAAATTACGAAACTTTTTCGTTAAAAAGCAAAAAATATAAATAATTATAAACGAGCAAAAATCTTATTAATTACAAGAAAAAATTATAAGAAATCAAGTCATATGAAATCAGTTTCATGGTTTCAGTTTCATGGTCAGTTTCATCAATTCCAAATAAATTGTATATCCAGCAGTAATTATATTGATTGGTTAACCAAAACTACTACATAACTTCAAAAACCACCTTCTCAAATGATAAACCTAAGAGGAAAACTTAAGTCCTATGTGGTTTCTAAATGCGTGACTAAAAGAATAATGAGTAAAAGATCAAAACAATGAATAAATGAATGAGAGAATCAATAAATCAACAAATTAATAAACGCATGAATCACTGAATAAAGCAACCTATGAATAAATAGATCAACAAATCAATTAATGCATAACTTATAAAAGAACGGGTCAACTAATTAATGAATTAGCATATCAATGAGAAAAAGAATCAAAGCAAAATACAATCATTGAATGAAAGAATGAATGAGAAAAGCAATAAATGAGAGAAGCAATAATTGAACGAATCAATTAATGAACGAATCAATAAGTAAACAAATCAATGATTGAGCTATAAAAATAAAAATGTAAATAAATGCAAAAATAATTATTTATTCTTTTACTTTCGGATCTCTTAGTATATCTGAAAGTAATGATTGTACTCTCATTGTCGTTCGAAAACATAAAATTCCAATAATGATTACATAAACTAATATTCTAATGGTTTAAGAAAGTAAATAATAAAAATAATTTTTGCATGCAATGGATGGTCGAAATCAAAAGTTATTTTTCTTCTAAATTATGTAATTAAGTAACTAATAAAACAAATGTATGACCAAAACTAACAAAATCATCAATATTTAGAAATTTAATTACTAGATCACTTAATAATTTAAATGAATAAAGAAACACGACTCTTTAAACTGAAGTTATCACAGCCTAAAATCCCCTAAGGAACATTGAAAGTGATTTTATAGCACAAAAAATGATTTTCTAATTGTGGTTTTACTGCACAACGAAAAGTTCATTTAATTGCGCAAATCATCATGCAATTTGATTTGTGAAATTATCTGTATGAAAAATTCTACTATATGAACTGTATGAAAAATTCTAGCGGAAATAATTGAAAACTAAGTGAAAAACTAACTATGAAATGAACCTCGGCATTGTTTGACCTTCATAAAAATCACAGGAAATTCCCGTAGTATTTAATATTCAAATAATAGAGCCCTAAAAAGAAGGGGGGTTTTGTTCATGGTTGGGATGTTTTATGCGCTTGTAACGGTTTATAAGTCTTAATTTTTAAATTTTTAATTTTTTTAAAGAATTATTTTTTAAAACAGTTATTTTCAAAATTCGAAGGTCTACAAGGAAAATACTGTAATTTAATGAACAAAAAGGCTAAATTAAGTGAAGACAGTAATAATATTTAAAATAAGCTTAAAAAATGACTCTTTATTAAAAATATCTTGTTCCTCATTGAAATTCGTTTCAATTGTCAAGAAATCCAACTTAAGTTAAAAGCAAATATAAAATTTTTAATATCTAAAAAAGTAATAGCTGCAAATTATTCTCACTTGTAACTAAAGCGATGAACCTGCAAAACCTTCTCAAGCATCAAAATGTGTGACTCAGGTAGATACATTATGGCAATGATATAACTTAAAAAATAAAAAAAAAACTTATTAAATTTCAAAGTTCCATTTGGAATATTCCCAGTTGGCAAAAGTTGATTAAAAAGTTGCCATTCATCAACCCAGCCTTGTGTTCTACCAACTCTTCCTTTCTCATCCGATTAATTTAGGAGCTCTGCGTCTGCTGTTAATGATTTACATAACAAATACACAACAACCAGGGAAAAATGGGATATTAAAAAGCCTTTCATGCGAAGTTTGTCGATTGATTTAACTATCTTTACAAATTGTAAAAAATACTTTTACTGATCTTCAAAAAGATAATAAAAGTTTTAAATGGAAAATTCATTGTCATATTATTTGGAAACTTAACAGCTTTTGAAATTTGATTTAGTACCTTGACCAGAAAAAAAACATGAATATTTTTATAGCAAAATTAAAACCATTCTAATATTCATGTGCGTTTTTTATTTGTGGTTTTTAAATTTTAAGAGGCATTCTTTCTCATTTTTTTCTTTTTTTCTAATATAATATCGTATCTAAAAACTGCTTTAAAATCTAACAAATGATAACTAAATAGCTAATTTTGATTTGATGAAAAAAGAACTGTCGCGGAAAAAAAATTTTAGCTTCTTTTTATCCCGATAAAACAATAAAAAATAATATCCCAAACAAAATGTGAAGAAAAAAAACTTTTACTCTTGTTTAAGAACGTTTTTCCATGAAGAATGTGTTATGTTAATAAATTATGTTAATAAATATGTTAATAAAGTTTTATTCATTGAAATAGCAAATTAAATATATAATGAAATGGAGTTTGAAATAATTGATTTATAAATATTAAAAATCAGATTTTTTGTAAAATAAATAAGTAAAATATTCATTAAGCAAAAATAAATTTATGTAATTTTAATTGCTGTTTTAAGAAGAACATATCAAAATTCAGTCACTTTTTCAAATTGAACATACACACGTAACAATATTTCTTAAGATTTAAATAATATTCTATGTACACTGACACATATCATTTTTCAATGTTAAGCTTATATATATCCCTAAAGAAGATATTGAATAAAATTTTCGTGCATGATGAACTTATCATTATACATACATAAATGATGAACATTTTAATATTTTATTGTTTATCAATGATGAAAATTTAATTATACAATTAAATTAATGCATATTCTTCAATAAGGAATATTTAAAACGATCAATTATCGACAGTAATCAAGGGATATGATCCATAACGATTAAAGTTTCAAAGCAGTGTTTTTGCTAATTTGGTATGAAAAGTAGATCATTTAATAACTTTTTTTTTAAATATTCTACATAGTTAATTTAAAACATATGTAAATACATATTTTCAAATGAAAAATTTGTGGAACGTCATTCCGAAAATATTTAAATTTTCACTATCATAATATCGTACTCATTATTTTAAGTCTTCTGAATAAATATAGACAAAATTAATGTTTTCCTTCTAATTCCTCTGATTTTTCGCTTTTCTTATAAACTACAACTACAGCTGCTTAAGCAATACTTAGAGATAATTTATAAAACCGGAAGTATTGCCTCCCAACGCGGATGCTCATAAAAAATGTTTTTCGCACGGAAAAGTTCTCATTGCATTCAATGTTTTGGAAGAAAATAAAATTTAATTATTAACAAATGTTACAAATGAATTTTTAGAATAAATATACTGCTGTGTAACAGAAAATTCACCGCAAACAAAAATAATTCTAAGTTGAGTATTTTATATACACGGGAAAAAAAATTCTGGCAAATTTACCGTACTGTATGAAAATGATATTTCTGGGGAAAAAAAATTATAATTAATTAATTAATTAAACAATATATATATATATATATATATATATATATATATATATATATATATATATATATATATATATATATATATATATATATATGTATGGGTGATTCTCACGAAATATGACAATTTACAGTTTCTGACTCCAAGATCTAATACTATACCATTAAAAGAACTTTTTTTTAAAATTTTAATAAATAGCATTGCTGTTAGCATTTTAAAATGACCTTGTACTAGCATTGATTGTTTTGTATATTTAAAAAATTTAATTGAATTTCAAAATGTCATTTTCCTGATATGTCACAAACAATATTTCCAATAATAACTAGCTTCAAAACTTCCCACAAATTTTTCAAAATCTAATTTTTTTTTATCTCAACCATTGTAAGCATTTCTAGAATATATGCAGAGGGTATTATTTACAAAAAAATTGTTGAAAATAATTTTTTCTGTCAATAATTTGTTTGTCACAAGAAAATCAGTCATTTTCCTGGCTACTTTTATTTAGTGATTTATAACCAAAATAGATAGCGCCAGCTATCAATATCTTATGTTAATAGATGGATTAGAATACCATCATATCTGAACATGTCGTATTGCATGAATAAAGAACCAACTTTCCGGTTCAAAATCTATTTCAAAAAATTTTTCAAGGTGAAAGGGTTTTTATGTTGTCATTTTTCTGTCTTCTTGAAACCATTAATAACATAAACTATTGTACATAGATTTACCTGAGTTATTTCAAGAAATCCTGTTGTTTTCTGCGGAATGTAAACGTCTTAGTTCGGAATTTTAAATTAAAGTAAAGTTAAATGCTATAAAATGGCAAATTATCATTATCGTGGCTGTCATTTTCCTGGTTTATGAATGCCAGAACATTGACATAGTTACCAGAAAATTTTTAAAACATATAATGTGGGAAATAATGTATATATATGCGTATAATGTGGGAAAGCAAATATTATTACCAAGTTTATGTAAAATTGCAATGTGCTTTAATGTAATCAAAGTTATTATTTTTTATTTAATGATTGATTATAATGAACAATTTTATTCTGTACATATCAGCGACAAAAAAATTTTTGATTCTTTCTACAGTGGATAAAAGAATTAATTTAAGAAATTCATGGTCCATCTAACGCAAAGGTTTAAGTTGAGTTACATACAATTAGCTTAAAATGACGGGCTTTTTTTTAACTTCTAGGCAATTATGTCATTTTCCAGGCATTCAAAATTTGATGAATTTCTATTTTTTTTTTTTTTTTTGAGCAAATGTCAATAAACTACACTGCTGTCTGTAAGATATTAATAAATGTAACTAAATAAATATACAAAAAAATTTTAGATTATTTTGAAGACTTTAAATTTGAAGAAATTTTCTGTTCCGCATTGTCATGTTTCCAAAGAATCACCCATATATATATATATATATATATATATATATATATATATATATATATATATATATATATATATATATATATATATATATATATATATATATATATATATATATATATATATATATATATATATATATATATATATATATATATATATATATATATATATATATATATATATATATATATATATATATATATATATATATATATAACCGTTAAAGGTAAAATAGAAACACTACCAAATAAATGGTTTAAATATTGCACATTTTGGTTTTTAATACCAGAATTAGGTTTTTGTTTTGTTTTGTTTACTAGAAATACTACTACTAAATGTTAGGGTAATTTCACCAGAATTTTTTTTCTATGTGAAATAATTTGACTTTTAATACTAGATATTTATTTAAAACTATTTTGAGTGAGCTTTTTAAGCCTTTTTGAAATTCTAATAGGCTTAAATATAGGTTAAGGTTATATACAATGAACCCAAAAAAATTTATAATATCTATCAAATTTTTAGTTAAAAAAAAAAGGAAAAAAAACTCCAAAAATAAATATACATTTTGAAAGATGTTAGTCTATTTGGAGTTCCACGAATCAAAATCTTTCGAAAACATTATATATATATATATATATATATATATATATATATATATATATACACCCTAAACCATGAATTACTTCCGCAACACTATTACATTCATGTATTTTGCTTTGGTTATTGCCTTGTAAATAGATATATATTTATTAAAATAATATGATATTAAATTGGAACAAAAAATTAATAATATGATTTTTCCAAAAATTATAATGAATTTATTTGTTCACATCACCCTACATGTCATATATAATTTAACGTTTTGCTGCACATATTTGTTAATTACTTTATTAAATACAGACACACCTATTCATTGAAAATTGTGCTCACGCCAACTATGCACTGTGAGTCATTTTGCAATATCAAAAATAGATCATAGACATCAAATTTAAATGAGATGGAAATTTTGCGGCAATGAACTACAATAGACTGCGTGCTTAGCAGGAAAAGTATGATCACAGAGGAACTTTGGAGGGGAAAAAACATAAAGTTACAGCAAAACGGGGCCATAAAATACACAACAATAAAAAAATGTTCATGCATAATACATACAAAGACGCATAAATAATAATTGGAATATTTTTTTCGTTCTTCTCCATACATTTAAATACATACGCTTATACATAATTTGGAAAATTTTCAAATTCAAGGTACGTAATTTTTAACTAGATACTAAGTAAGTTATTTAATACGGCTGTATCTTTTCGTTAAGGAAAGTTTAAATAGGGCCCTATCTTTCCTTCTTTCTTTCCCCTATTTTTATTCCTCTCTGAAACATTAAATTATAATAAAGTTTGAAATAATTGAATAATTATGCATTTTAGCTTTACTTATTGTACGTTTTTGCTTGTAATGAAGAATTATTTTACAAATTAAGATCTTTTTTAATTAACTGTAAAAAACACCAAAATAATCATTAGATGGGTCTAGTTGGTGTGATAAAATTCTGGTTATTTAACCGTATTAGGTGAAGGCAGTTAAAAAGGGTTTTTCTTCCAGTAAACAGTTTGAATACAATCTTATTTATGGTTTTTCATTTGTTTCGTTTTATTATGTAGTAAAATAACAATTAAATAAATTAGTTTTTAACTAATTTTTCCGAGATATTTCAAACAGTGCATGATCTGGAAAATATGATCCCAATAACTGAGTCAGGAAAAGAGGCCAAAAATTGCGGCGCACTAATAATAATTTTTTCGATTGTTTTTTTTTTAATCTGTTGTTGTTATATCTATGAAAATAATTTGTGCAAAATCTCTTTGACCCCAAATTTTTCACCCTAAAATACTCTGATACCCAAATAAATAAATAAAAATTGAATGTTACTATTTATAGTTCTTTAATTTATTTGCAGTGAAATGTCAAATTTATTTATTTATTTATTTGAATTATAACGTATACAAATTTTTATTAATAAAGGTGAAATGAAATGAAAATATCCCAAAATTTGACATAAATGGATCGAATATTCTACGAGAAATTAAAAAATCCTAATTCGAGGGGGAGAAAATGAATGTTTGTTCCAAAGAAGTTCATTGGGTCCGAATTCGTAACTTAATTAAATGACTACACTAATTAACCAGCATATTTTAGATGGTTCTGTTAAACAATGAAAATCTGATCATTTGGTCAGAAGATATTCAAGATGCAAATCCCCCTCATCATATAGAGGTTTACGTAGATTGTTTTATTGTTAAAATATAATGTTTTATAATAGTTTGAACACGCAATTATTCTACGGAATAAAGTATTTGAAGGAATTAGTTTCGAAACTAACTCATCCCTCTGAAATATTTTTATTTTTTGCAAGTGTTATGCCTATTAACTATTAACCTTTGAAAGATTTGTGGGAAAAGAAAACCCAGCTGTATTAGGATTTATTCTTTAAATTTTTAATTTTGACATTCTTCGAAATATTTAAATAAACAAATAAATGTATACAAATATTGAAAAATACTTTTCATCTAAATTATTCTTTTCAATATAATTTTTTTAAAGAATACTTTAGAAATTAAAATGCTTTATTCGGTAAAAAATAATTCAACTTTTATTAGTTTTTGAATAATTCAACTTTTATTAGTTTTTGAAAAATATCAACCAAAGGTATGAGATAAAAAGTACCGTTGGATGTTTTTTCTTCTAAAATTAATGAATGAAAATTATTTCATGTACGAGTATCAAATATAACTCCATTCAAATGCTTTTTTTTTTAAATTTACATAAAAATTAAAATATTTTAAATTAAAAAATATTTTAAAAATATGTAAAGTTATGTCAATTTCAAAAACAATAAAAAACATTTATCAAATTCAAATGCCTTGATAAGAGGTGTTTTTTTTTCTTTTATCTGTGAATTTTCTAAGACTGTTAGTGAATTTTTTCGAAGAGCTAGTTTGTTTCCAGTCATATTCAAATCGAGTGGTTAGGTTCAAAAATTAAATATGTTTAATTTTACATACAAACTTACCTTATTTTAAGAAAAATAAAATACGAAATTTGTCTACAGTTCACAAATAATCGTCAATGCTTTTACCATTCATGTTTAAATTCCTTGTAATAAGAATCCTTTGTTGTTTGATTTATTTATTGTGAAAAATTCATCTCCTCGAATTTTGTTTCATTTAAAAAATTTCATCACGTGCCATGAAAAGTTTAAGAAAAACATCAACTAGAATATTTCAGATTGATAGAACTTTCATGCTTCAATATTCAAGGTAGTGCAAACGATTTTTTACACTATAAAAAAATCGTTTGCACAATTGCCTTTTTTTTTTATATACAAAACAAAACGGAAACATTCACACAAAAAGAATATATCTCATTGCATATTCAGGTTTTATTTAAGTTCATGTGTATAGTTGTATATAGTGTATAAAATATCAGGTCAAACTTAGTTAAAGAAAAAACTTATGCTAAATAATAATAATAAAACAAAACATTTGTTGAATCGCGGAATCAGAATTCTTTTCAATTTATTTAGTAAAATATCACAGTAGAGCTATGGTAATTACACGCTAGAACAGAAATTAGCTATACAAGCTATATCAGCAATACTTTTGTTGTATTACTTAATAAATTAAATATTTTATTTAAATATCAATTTCAATTTATTATTTAACTTTGAGGCTGCCAATATGTTATAACTGCAACCATATTCATCGCAGATTATAACTGTAACCGTAGTCACGTTATAAAGGGGAATTAACACTATACTTTTCTTCAAGCACATGTTGAATACAATTTGTAGTCAGACTACCATTTAATTCATTTGTACATCTTTTGAATGTTGTCATTACTTTTAATAAAGAATCCATAAATTAATTTTAGTGAATTTAAAGTTTCAACCATCTTGCAAAAGTTCGCTTAGTTAGTCAATCATATGTTTAGACATATGCTTTCAAAAGATGTTTGATTGCTTTCGGAAATCTTAACATAACTTTCATTTCGAAAATCACAATGTTGCATGAAAAATAAAAGTCCATCTCAAATAAAAAATATAATTAATTAAAAATATAAAATATTTTACTTAAATTTTCAGCAACAAATATTAAATCATCATTTCATTAATAAAGCGAAACTTTGAAAGTTGATTATAAAATATTTAAAGTAAATTTTAAATCTATTCAAGCCCATAAATTCTAGGAACTATGAAGATGATTATGATGAGCTAATAGGGACTCCACCTTTTTATAATTGTCTGTTAATTTACCCAAGATATAATGATTGACAGTCAGAAATTTTAAACAAGCAATCAATTATTAATGGCATGCAACAAAAATCATTGACATAAAAGGTAAAAAAAAGCATTCGCATACCTATTCTAAAAAATTGGATGCTCTTTTAAAAGAGAGATGAACTTGCGGAGAAGGAGAGATGAAGAGAAGCAATCGATACGCGTCCAATGGCGGCGAAACGTAGACTTGAAAAGACGTTCCCCAGATCTCGCGCCAACTAATACGCCAAACTCTTCCTGCGCTTGGGCGACGTCGCAGTATACGTATCAAATTTTCAACATTTTAGACACGAGAATAAACGCTATAATGATTCACGGGGGAGCAACAGTCCCATCGCCTCGATGATACATTGGAATATTCCTACGATTTACAAACAACCCTACTATTACTATGATGATTTAAATAGTTATTTCAACTCTTCGCAATTTTTTTTTCGATTCAGATTATTTATTCAGATCCGTTTTTATTAATTATTTTTTAAATAGTTATAATCAAAAAAAAAAAAAACTCTCATCTTACATATGTTTATAAAATAGTACATCAGAAATTTTTTTATATCGATTATATAAACTAGTAATCACAAACGATTAACTTAATTATTGACGATCAATTGAAAATATTATGAAGTTCTCCAAGCATATAATAACGATTTCAATTACTATTTCAACTTATAACAGTCTTTATTTTTCACCTCAGATTAATTTTTGCAAGATGCATTTTTCTGTTACTTTTTTACTAAGCATATACTATTAAAAAGGCATATTTATAAAAAAGTAGATGAGAAAAATGTTTATACCGATTATATAAATTAGTAATCATAAACTATTAACTTAATTATTGACGATCAACTCACAATATTATGATGAAGTTCTTCAAGCATACTGTAATAATTTGAATTGTTATTTCAGTTAATAGCAATCTTTATTTTTTGCCAAAGATTAATTTTTGCAAGATGCATTTTTCTGCTACCTTTTTACCAAGTAACAAAAAAGTGCTAAGCTTTTCTTAACTATTTGTGTTTATAATTAAGTATATCAGAAAACTTTTTATATCAATTAGATAAATTAATAATCACAAACAATTAACTTAATTATTGCCGATTAACTTAAAATATTATGATGAGGTTCTTCAAGCATAATATAATAATTTGAATTGATATTTCTGCTCATAACAATCTTTAACAATCAATCTTTTCGCCTCATAACAATCTTTTTCGCCTCAGATTAATTTTTACAAAATTAATTTTTCTGCTACTTTTTACTAAGTTTACTATATGTGTTTATAAAAAATTATATCGGAAAATTTTTTATACCGATTATATAAATTAGTAATCACAAACGATAATTTTAATTATTAACAATCAACTTAAAATATTACGATGAAGTTCTTCAAACATACTAAAATGATTTAAATGGCTATTTCAAAGCAAAGCAATCTCTATTTTTCGCTTCAGATGATTTATTCCAATATACGTTTTTTATTACTTATTTTTTTAATTAGTTATTATCCAAAAAACGTCTATCTTATATATGTTTACTGAAAAGTATATTAGAAAACTTCTGATAACGATTTTATAAAGTAGCCATCATGACAAACTTGTGACGACCAACTTAAAATATTAAGCAAACTATAATTATTCGAATTCTGTTTAACTCAAAACAGTCTTTATTTTTCGCTTCAGATTAATTTCTGAAAGATAATTTTTCTGTAATTTTTTTGCTAATTAATTATTATCCAAATTGCTTATATATTGTATATATTTCTGAAAAAAAAGTAATATTCAGAAAATTTTTAACACATTATTATAAGTTAGACATTAATTTTTTTAAAAACAATTTCGGTTTATGGGTCACTAATTAATTAATTATAATAAACACCATGAAAAAGACATTCTTATCAAAATTGAAATAAAATAAAAGCACATTACTTAGGCATCCATACATAGTAACACAGCTATGAAGTCCAAACTTTAAATTTTTTATAGATAAAATATATAATATAGATAAAATATATAATATAGATAAAATATATAATATAGATAAAATATATAATATAGATAAAATATATAATATAGATAATTCTAGATTTGATTACTTATGTAAGTCATTTGATTTTGAATGTAATTTTATTTAATTGTTCAATTCTGTCAATCATTTCTCTTCTTAAACGTTTTTCGAAGCGATGACATGTTTGTTTCCTCAAAGATGCGTCCTTTAACAAAAAATTGCTTTTATTTTTAACCACATTGCTAGAGGATCACATAGTAAAAACGTTTTTGAAATTTCTGCGATTCATACAAAAGTTAAAAAATTGGTAGCAAAACTACTTCGTTTCCGCTCCTTTTTTCACAGAAATTATCCGTTCGTGATTACTACAAACACAAATGATTCAGTGTATATGTAATCAGTAATGCAATCGCTCATCGTAGCTTTAAAAAAAAAAATTTAAAAAATGCAGTTGTAGCTTTAGTGACAAGTTAGCCCCAGCTTTTATGAAATCTTGCCTACTATTTTTTTTAAAAATTTTTATTTATGGCAGCTGTAATGCATTTTTTGAAAAAGTTACCCTCATGCAACTTTTTCAAATAAATTTATAAAAAAAAGCAACAGAGAACTACCATAAGGGAAAAAAGAGAGAAGAAGAAAAAGAAAGAATTTATTACAATTAAACATACTTTGCTAACGTATTCATGTTATATAACGATTTTATCATATGAACATTATGTTGTATGACCATTTTATTATGTAACCACTATGTCATATGACCAAATTTGTTGTTTCCACAATTACCTCGATAAAGGTTTTGACTCGACACTTGTTGATTTAATATATTTTTATTTATACAGTCTTCATTTTAACTTTTTGTAGAGCAAAGAAAAATTTTTGATCATTAACTATTTCACTCTTTAGAACAAAATTATACTTAACAAGCCATTTTCAGTACACTACAGACACAACAGGAAATTTTGTATAAATCCATACATTCTAGTTGTATTAGAAAATTATAAATATTCTCTAAACATGTTCAGTGTACAAAATAAAAAAAAGATATCATCCAGAGCAACTTTTGTTCCAATGATCGAATTTTTACGAATAAGTGCTAATCTCAATGATGGAAGAAGGTGTCCTCAATCACGCTAGTTAATTGGTGCAAATTATAAATAACTATAGTATACAATGCAATGTGCTGTATGGAATCACCTAAAATGACGTACTTTTTCTTAGTAAACATATATTTTATTCGACTATTAAAATACGGGTGGAGGAAACAATCTCAAAAGTATGGACTCTATAGTTAAATTCAAATACAATTGCAAGTAAAAATGTTATTTAATAATTAGTTATTATTTTAATTAATATTATTCAAAAAAAATTTGAACTGTATATGACGATTTTTACTTAAATTTTAATCGAATAATTTTAAGTGACAAAATATTAAATTTTAAACGAACTCAGTCGAATAATTGTTGAGAAATAAAGATTCAAAAATGCAGATTTTTTTTTAAATTTTGAAACTCAGAAGCTATGCGATGGATTTCACTCAAAATTTGAAATTTGCCATTTAAAGTTGCAATCCTAAATTTCTTCAACCACAATGAAATAAGCCCCCAATGAATAAAAAAATAATAAATAATTATTAAAAATGAATATTTATACGCAAATATTTTTGATTGACGAAGTTTTATAAATGTGTGCAAAAATTTTTCGATTTGCTAAAACCTCGATTTCGATGTTCTACGCAAAAAGGGAAATTAACTTAAGAGGGCTCAAACTTTCGACTGTTCTCTTGACTAAACTGTTGGGACCTTATTTTTGGTTTCCGGATACCCTCATTATCTTAATAATATTGGGGAACATTTTTTTCGTCTGTTGCATGAGATTGTTTAACTGATCTTAGATATTTTTGTTATGCTTATTTCTAATCTGCAATTCGTTTCTCTCTTTAAGTTACAGTAATTTTTTACAAGGGGTACTTTCATATTATGAACTGTTTCTCCATGTGCTTCTGAACAGATCATAGTAAGGAAGATCCCCTAGCCGCGTACTACGACATATCTGTGCAAGGATTCGCATGCAATTTTAATCCTGATGATGTATCCTAACTTCCCACAAATTTATCGCAATATTTCCGTGAACCCAAATTATAATGTTTTAAAACTTGTATATTTCAACAAAATTAGACAAAAAATGTCAATTTAAAACTAAACCTGTAGCTTTAGGAGCTAAACTACTTTCAGATTTAAAATCATCACACCCTAATTAAACAAGATCAAGTATTTGTATAATACAACAAAAAATTTCTTCCCCAATGTAATCGAAAACCCAAATCCGTCGAATAAAAGGTTTGTTTGTTCGGAGAATGTACGTTTTTTTTGCCTGATTCTGTAATTTAATTAATAATTAACACTAATTAATTAGCATATTTGAAGTCATCCCTTTGAACCATTAAGATCGGTACTTAGTTCGCGAAAATGCGATCATTTTAACAAAAGTTATTTAAGGTATATCTTTTCCATTTTGCGTACTTTTTTTTCATTGAAAACTTAGATTAGAGAGAAAAAAAATCAAATTATCACAATAAACATACATAGGAAAATCGCACATAGAAAATAAGAAATGTTCTCAGAAAACTAATAAGATTAATAAAATGTATTTTTAAGAAAACAAATTACAAAATAACAAGTAAAAAAAAATCGAGAAAATTTAGTAACGGAGAAAAAATCACCAATTATCAAAAGGTTTATTAAAAGTTATGCTGGTGGTTATAGCAGTTCACATCTCCACTCCACAAAGGAGAGGATGTGGACAAGACTCCGGATGGCCCCGGCAGATATTTATTGGAACACGTTATTCAGCAAGAGACATGCGAAAACAATCGCTCCCGCATTAAATACTTACAGATTTTGATGTAATTAGGTTCCAGTCGTACATACCTTTGTAACTCTACGCATTATGGAAAATCATTTAATGCTTCCTAATATGGAATGAAAGAGGAACAAGATTCTAGAAATAACTCCTCCTTTGAAAGATAATCTAATTATTATTTAATGGTATGTTTTCAGCCTTGAATTCCCAAAATAGAATATCTCTACCCTTACTCTTTAATAAAGACATTTCATGAAACCGAACGAGTTTCATTCTTTTATTAATACAAAAGTATTTATTATTTTAGTATTACATCCCCCCAAAAAAAATTTTTTGGTAAGCCCAGCAAAAAAAAATTTAGAATACTTTAAATTTAAAAATTTAGGTTGGCACGACTGTTCCTTTTCCCTACTACAAATATTTTTTCAATTATATGTTAAAAAAAACAACAATTATTTGCAATGACAAAAATATAAAAAACATGGTAATGAAATTTATCTGTTTAGTCATCTAAACAGAAAGAAAATTTAAACATATTTATATAGTTAATCTACTAAAATTTTCAAAAATTTTTCACACAAAAATATACAAAATTTTTTTGCAAATGAACTGGACAACACGTGTCATTTATTCAGAATTTAAGATTCTGTGTGGTTAAAAGGGGTTATTTACTTGATGAAAATCTGTATTCCCTGTTAAAATGGAGGAAAACAGAATTTCATGAAGCAGAGGGAAATTGAGAGATCCAGATTGGACAATACAAAAATATTTTATAAAACTTTTTCTCACTTTGTTGAGAAAAAAAGTTAAAACTTTCATCGCCCTCACATCCAGATGATGTAGAGGTAAACATCTCCACACGCGATTCGGATCTCCCAAAAAAAAAAAAAAGTTTTTACTTCTTCCGTTGAAGAAAGTAAAAAAAAAAAATTTTCTTCTGTTTTACACATTCATGATTTAATTTCAACATTTGTGGGTTGTGATATTTCCTAAGCTTTGATACATGTACTATTTCAAAATTTTGTTTACTTAAATTTCATTTTTTTTTTTTTTTTTTTTTTTTTTTTTTGTAATCGGTTTTTTGGTCATTCTTTCTTTTTCCTATTTCTGTTTTTCTTTCTGCTACCCTTATTTTTTTCTCTTTTTTTTTCGTCGATATTAACCTGATAATGTACGCATCCCTTACCTAGATCTATCTTCGAATCATTTGAACTTTTTGGACATTCTTTCTTTTTATTTTTTCGATGCTTACTTTTATTGAAACATCTTTTTCATCATTTTTAACAATAACATTTTGAGAATTCTGCTGCCTAATGTGCAAAGATAAGTTGTCACTTACCAAATAGAGTAACAACTGGCCCGACACAATCAATAAACAAACAAAAGTCTTTGCAAGTCTGCAACCCTACTAAAGCATATGGTAAATCAGTAATACAAAAATAATAAATACTTTTGTATTAATAAAAGAATAAAACTCTTTCGGTTTCATAAAATGTCTTTCTTAAAGAGTAAGCGTAGAGATATTCTATTTTGGGAATTCAAAACTGAAAACATACCATTGAATAATAATTAGATTTATATTTCAAAACGGATGGGATGAGGTATCTTTCCTTTCTTTCTACGCTTTTTTCACCGCAGCACTTTTTTTCCCCCGGTGGGTGATGGAATGGGGAAAATTTCCGAAGTCTCAGCCGGTCTCCGCTATGCTTAGTTTCTGAGATATAAATGCGTAAGTTTCCTCCGCTAAGAAATTATCCTGTCGACTTATAATAACAGGGCTACATCCCTGTTATCATTGGTGTATTCATCTTTAGAAATGCAGTCAAAAGCCATAATAAGTTATCAAAAGGTTTATTAAAAGTTATGCTGGTGGTTATAACAGTTCACATCTCCACTCCACAAGGGAGGGGGTGTGGACAAGACTCCGGATGGTTCTGGCAGATATTTATTGGAACACGTTATTCAGCAAAGAGACATGCGAATTAGCTTAATTTGAAATCTTTTTACCATATATTTATTTAATTAAAATAATTTTTTAATTGAATCATTAAATATTAGGAGGAAAGGAACAAATTTTTCATTTTAATCTTATTTAATTTTTTAATTGCATCGTGAATTAGTAAGTTATGGGAAGTAATTTCAGGGGATGACAATATTTGAAGTTACTGAATTTAAACGTTGAAAAAAATTATTGTTTGACTTAACAGTGAGGTATTATAAAATGAATTGCACATTTAGAAAAACAAAAACAGTCTTTAGATTTAACAGTAAGAATAATTCTACTAAAATAAGTTAATAGTATTTAATTTTTGGCATTTTTATTGTGCTTTAAGAAGGTTATTTTCGACATTAAAATATTTTTTAAGTTACACTTTTTCTTATCATATTAATGGGATATTACTAAATCCACAAAATTATAATATTCGCAGCCATTTTGTCATAGGAATTATTTATGAGGAGAATTGAATATTATTCAGGAATATTAGGTGTTTTGATTTGTTTTGGAATAATCTCCTTCTGTAAAAAATGCATCACTTATTTTTAGAGGCAATGTATATTGAAAAATACACGAGAAGATGATTCATCAAGAATTGATATGTGTGCTTAAGTTTAAGAAGCATATTAATATATGATAAGGATATTAAAAATTATTTCAGAAAGTATTCAAATATCGTCAGTTAAATATTTATGCGAAAATTATTCTTCAAAATAAAAATATAATATAGTTTAAAATTTAAAAGCTGAACTGATGATCCCCTATATTCAGTGGGGAAGGGAGATTATGTCTTTTTAAAGATTTCTTCAAAAAAAAATTTTGAAAAACTTTTTTTTCTCTTCATTTCTTATCTTATATTTAATAAAGCAAGTAAGAACTCATTACGTTTCAAAATTTCAAGGCAGGGGCATAAGCAAAAAAGAGCTCAAAGCATCTAATTATTAGAGCTAAAGTTTTATGATAATAAATGTACGTAAATAAAATTTCGATCTAAGAGCAGCATTTTTTCAAACAAAGAATTATTGCGAGTCAGAATGAGAATAAGAAGCTGTTTTAAAATTTTAAGAAAAAATTAATTATAGTTAAATCAAAATAACAAAAATTATTTTAAGGATACGAGGCATGTCTAAAAAGTATCCGACCTTAGGCCCGAAAAAATATTTCGAATACTTGACGGAGTTGGGACCCTAAACCCCTTCAAAGTAGGCCCCTTGTGCGTGCACACACTTAGCCCACCGATCCTTTCACTGCTGGAAACACCTCGGGAAGTCATCTTTTGGAATGGTGCTCAACTCCGTCGTCGCGTTCCGCATTATCTCTTCTCTACTCTCAAAACGGGATCCTTTCAGTGGCGTCTTCAATTTTGGAAACAACCAGAAGTCGCAAGGAACCAGGTCTGGAGAGTAGGGAGGTTGGCGAATGGCTGTAATTCCATGTTTAGCTAAGAAAGTGTGGATCAATTGGGATCCGTCCACATGTCTGGTCTTTTGCTCCGAACTGCGTCCCGGAGTTGCCAGAGAACATCTTGATAGTACTCCTTTGTCACTGTTTGTCCTTCCGGTGCGTATTCGTGATGCACAATTCCACGAACATCAAAGAAAACAGTCAAAATCAACTTGATTTTGCTTCGCACCTGCCGCGCTTTCGTCAGCCTTGGAGAATCGGGATGCTTCCATTGCGACGACTGTCTGTTTGTTTCTGAGTCGTACCCGTACATCCATGACTCATCTCCAGTTATCACGGTGTTCAGAAACACAGGATCAGTGTTGGCGGTGTTCAAAAGGTCCTGTGCAACGTCAAAACGGACGTCTCTTTGTTCCGGCGACATCAACTTGGGTACGAATTTCGCAGCCACTCGGTTCATGTTCAAATCTTCACGCAAAATTGCATGTGCAGAACTTTTACTCACTCCAACCTCTTATGCAATCTCCCGCACTGTCAAAAGACGATCTTCCAACACCAAATTTCGCAACCTCTCAACATTAGCTGCACTCCGAGCAGTCGTTTGGGGCCTGCCACAACACTGCTCACTCTCCGCTGATATGCGGCCATCTTTGAATCGGTTGAACCACTCCTTAATTTGCGTTACACCCATCGCTTCTTCCCCAAACACCTGCTGAATCTTACGAATTGTTTGGTTTGAGAATCACCAAACTTTTGACAGAATTTGATGCAGTATCTTTGCTCAATACGTTCAGTCATCTTGCGAGAAAACTAAATCCAACGAACACTACGAACAGCACCTTACTTGGTGAACACCAGTCAGCGACTTGCACAGGCGAACGCTGTGAAAAAATTCAAACATGTGCATTAAGGTTCCTCCTTCCACCGTGCACTGTGGCGCCGCCTTAGAATCACTACTTTGAGCGGGAAAAATTAAGGTCGGATACTTTTTAGACAGGCTTCGTGAATAAATATGATTCTTTAATTTAAAATAAACTTTTAATCATAAAAGGTCCTAGTGTCACAGTGATATGCTCTATTTTTTCCTGAAGGTGATATTTTATTTTGCATCGAGCTGTTCCATAGTATTGTTTTTAGATATTCCACAATTCTTATTAAATACCAGCATAATATGCAAAGAATTTTATTTCCTATTACTACACAAGCTTGACCACAAGCACTCAGAAAAATATTCTCTTGCTGATTTTATGGAATTTTTCTGATTTTTGTAATCGGTGGCATAAATTTTATTATTGATTTCTCATTTAGGCCTCATTCTTATGCCTAAAATATAATACAAAACACTTATACTTGTTTATAAAAATTGAAAATAAACAATCTTTTCCTAAAAAAATAATTAGGTCTTTAGGTACCTCAAACTAAGAGGACGCTACACCGCAAGATAAAGCCTTCAATGTCAATTCTGTTTCCTTTACATAAGAAATTTAAAGAATAAAAAAAAATAAGTTAAGGTGAACCTAGAGTAAACCATAAAATTTCGAAGAGCTAAAAATTTTTTTTTTCTTTTTAAATATCAAAATGAAAGCATTATTTGCATTTTGATATATTTGTAGCATTTGAAACTTTTTCGTTTACTCTAGGTTGACCTGAACTCTCTTTACTTTTTCGGAATAAGAAGGGAATTTCGGAATAAGAAGGGAAATGAAACAAAATTTGCCATGATAAGTTTCTCTGTGGTATAGCGTCTTCTCAATTAATTTTCCCTGACTTTTTGAGTATTTTAATTAAACTCTCTGTTCTGTGGCCACCCTGTTCATATAAATTGCGGTATTATACACAAAAAACACTCCAAGTCCTTCACATATTTGCAATTACAGTTCAGTTGTAATATAGTATATTTATGACTATCCATTCCTGGAGTATCCTATGAGTTCCTGGAAATTATTTTCTTCAGTAAACGGAAAATCCGGCATTTTTATACCCAATAAATCAATAAGCCCCCTACAGATAGATTCTCTTCAAGATTCTGTTTCGATATCAATAAACTCTTCAAATAATTCACCCTTGATCCTAATCTCATTTTATAATTCTCTATCAGACTTGAATCTAATGAAAGATCTAATTTACTACAGTAAAAAAAACTTCTTCAATTATCCAACAATAATTTGTGGAGACTTCAATTCACATCACAGCTTCTGGGGTTATTCAAACAACGACGCAAGGGGAGAAGTATTGTTAGATTTTATCATATCCAACAACTTAAAAATTTTAAATTCACGACCAGCATTACCGACTTTCGTAACATCTTTAACCTCATCTTTTCCAGATCTTACTCTTACAAATAACATAGATATTTTAACTTTTTCTAATTGGAATGTTCTGGATATAGAAAGTAATTCAGACCACAAATATATCTTATTACAAATCAATAACAAGTATACGTTCTCCTCTTTCACAAGGTTTAAAACTAAGTTTGGAAATCATAATAAATTTAAAAAACATTTCTCGAACTTTATTCCAGATCTAAACATTGAACTAGACAACGTACAAAATCCTATGGATCTTAATATTTGTACAAATAATCTCATTAGTAAAATTTTCCTAAGCTGCAAAAACTCCTACAAACTTAAACTTTTCAATCGTGCTACAAACACTTCTTGGTGGACAGCACTACTTTCAATCCACAAAAAAAGAATTACAAGCAATTAAAAGACGTTTTCAGAGATCAAATTTTGATGAAGAAATTAAAAAATATAAAGCTATTTACAAGCAAAAAAGAGCACAATACAAAAACCTAATTATCAAAGCAAAGTACAATAGTTGGCAATATCTCTGTGAAAGCATTAAAAATCCCCATGGAGCTCATTATAAGTCATCCTTTAAAACAAACTCCTATCCGACCATCTTAACTCAGATTTATGACACTAACTGTCCAATAGAAGAGGCCAAGAATGTTCTTCATAATCTTTTCCCGGATGACAATGTGATCCAGCAAAACAAATACAGCTATCAAAATAAAAATCCAGATCCTCCCTTCATCCACAATGAACTTCAACGTCTTCTTAGAATACTAAACAACAAAAAAGCACCAGGCACAGATGGCATTGATTATATAATTGTAAAAAACTTATTCATGTTTTTCGATCCACTTATCCTAAATTTTTTCAACAAATGTCTCACTCTGGAAGTCTTCCCTGACCATTTCAAAAAAGGGCAAGTTTTACTTTTTCTTAAAAGAGGCAAAAATCCCAATGTTTTATCTTCATATCGTCCTATAACACTACTTCCTTGTTTGGGTAAATTCCTAGAGAAATTAATCGTTAAGAGACTAAATTTTCATTTAGAGAAACTCAACGCACTGTCTGATTTACAATACGGTTTTAGATTTGGTAAATCGGTCAATATAGCACTAGAAAACTTCAAAGATAACCTATCACTTTTAAAAAATAATCACAAACACGTCGCCGCAATATCGCTCGACATCAAAGTGGCATTTGACAATATCCAGTATGATCTAATTAATAGAGAATTGTCAATGTACCAAATCCCATCCAATCTTTGCTTTATAATAGAAAGCATCAATACGAACAGGCAAGCCATCTTAGCAACAAATCGGGGATATGTAACAAAAGCAATTCAAAAAGGCTGCCCACAAGGGTCTTGCATAGGACCGACTGCGTGGAGTTTAGTAATTAATAACTTTTTGAAAATGCAGTTTGAAAATTCCATAATACAAGCCTTTGCAGACGACTTGATAATTCTTACATATGCCAACTCTAGGAGGCAGTTAGAACAAGTATCGAATCTAACTCTAAATCGTATTCACAATTGGATCACCAACAATTCTTTAACTCTTCCAATTGATAAAACAGCCTATATACATTTCTACAACACTAACAGGGGTGCAATCTTCAAAATTAACAACGAAAAAATTAAGCAAACAAATCATTTTAGGTACCTTGGAGTTAAAATCGATAAAAAATTGAATTGGGGTCTTCATGTCAATATCCTTAAAGAAAAGGCAAACACTCTTCTCAATTCTCTTTACAAAATCAATAATAAATCTTGGGGAATAAATCAAAAAGCAAGAAAACTCATTTATAACACAGTAATAGTCCCCTCTCTAGCACACAATATTTGACAATATTTGGCAACAATGTTGCAATATTTGGGCAAAAAATATCTCACCCCGGATATCTAGAACCTTAATTTCGATTCAACGCAAATTCCTTTTGAATATGACCAGGGCATACCACTCTACTCCCACGGCAGCTCTTCACGTTTTAACAAATATTCCCCCCCCCCTTCCAGACCAGATTATGCTCTTGTCATGCTCAACAACATTAACTCAAATTTAAAAAAATGCATTCTTCCATCAGATAAGTTATAATTATCAGGACTATGAAAATAAATTAAAAGTGCCAATTTATCACCCATCTTATTATATAAAAAACAAAATCTCTTTAATTGAGCAGGGTAACTACGACTTTAGAAAAGATACCAACTTCTTCACAGACGGTTCCAAAACTGAAACAGGCACTGCATTCGCATTTCTTAACAATGCTCATTCACAAACCTTCACATTGGATATTAACAACTCTATTTTTCAGGCCGAACAATTGGCAATATTAGAATGTGTAAAACCAGTGGCGTAGTGAGGGGTGGGCAAGGGGGGTCATCATGCCCCGGGCGCTACTCACAAAGGGGCGCCAAATGGTCCGCAAAACAAAAAATTGCTGGATAATTTTTATTTTTATAATTGGTTTCTGGAAAATATATTTTAAATTTAGTGCCAGTGTAATATAATAAATGTTAATTCATAAATAAAAAGGAACACTAATAGTCTAATTTAAAGTGTAATAATATATTCATAATAGAAATGGCACGTCTTGTCTACTGGCAGGGCTGACTGTCCGACAAGCACTTGCTTATGGCATCAATGCTGTGTGGTTACAGAAATTATCTCCTTTCTTGATTTCTCTGATGAAACAATATGTTATAAAAAATATTTGAAGTTCACAAAGTACAAACATTCTTTCTTTCAGAACAATATTTATTTTTATTTCCATAAACGCAATGTATTTGAAGTTTACAAAGTACAAACATTCTTTCTTTCAGAACAATATTTATTTTTATTTCCATAAACGCAATGTAGCTTACGCTTGTTAAAACGATAACAATAACACTCTAATGTACTTATATGTACACGGAAAAAAGTAGCCGGAAAATAACAACTAAAGGATCGAAAGGAGACACACTACAAATACAGCGTTTTGCCGTTTCTAGGAAAGAACGCAAACGCCGTATTTGTTGTGTGCCTGAGAAATATCTATATTAAAAAAACAAATGATTCCTTATTTGTTACCTTCCGGATACTTTTTTTCATGACTGTACGTATCTTTGATACTTACGACAGGTTGTGGAAGTCTGCAACAAATTAGGGAAATACTCGAAATATTAACGTTTAAGTTATTTCGCGCATTCAAGGCATTCTTGGTAAGTAATGAAACAAATAATGAAGTCATGTTAAAAAACTAGCACTTCAAGTTGGTACAAAAGTTGGAAACCTATTATCTTTACTTAAACTTGTAGCTCAGTTTGATCCGCTATTAGCAAATCATCTTTAACATGCCACAGAAACTCCAAAAACTGTCTCATATTTGTCAACACAGATTCAAAATGAATTCATTCATCTTCTGGCATCTACAGTTCGAAATCAACTAATAAACGATATCAAAAGAAATAAATATTATGGACTTTAGTTTGATTCAACTCCTGACATCTCTCATCGAGAACAAATGTCCCAAGTCGTTAGGTATGTAGATGTTGATTTTATGAATAAAAAACTTTCCATCAAAAAATCTTTTTTTTTGGGGGGGGGGGGTTATTGAAATACATGTTAAAGATGCAGCCTCGATCAAAAATACAATTATAGAATAATTAATTCCGATGAAATTTCTTTAACAAACTGCAGACCACAGAAAACATACACCTGTTTTTCTCACGTTCAACGTTACAATGGGAATTATTAAAAAATGCTTTAACAAAAACTGCAAAATGCAAGCTGTTAGCGTTATCATCAATGGGCTAAAGAATATAGTAGAACTATTTGAAAAATTAGCAGAGGACACTACCACTACAAGTGACACCAGAAGTGAAGCTACAATTCTGTTTCAAAATATACTAACTTTTAGTTTCATAACTTTAGTTCATTTCTAATATGAAATCTTAAGGAGGATTGATCGTGTGCAGCTCAGATTACAAGATCCTAGAATGAATTTTAGAGAAGGGTTCAATGATCTTGAATCATTAGCGACTGAACTACCTGAAATTCGAGACAAGCTCTGTGAAGAGGCAATAGAAAAAGCGAAGTCTCTTTGTGAAAAATGGGATATTGATGCAACAATACGTGTAAGAAGACGCCGCAAAATGCTCGCAGAATTGGCTAAAGATGTTGTTTTTTCCACAGAAAGTGAAATTTCTCGCTTTACGAAAAGCGTTCTTGATCGCCTGCAACAAGAAATATGTACCTACACGATTAAGTGACCTTAATTTCAAATTTGGATTTCTACTAGACATTGAAAATTTATTAAACGAGGATAATGTTGATAACGACCTTGAAAAAAAATTGCAAAAATTTGGGCGAATTTTATAATACAGATTTCAATGGAATAGAACTTTTTATCGAAATATGTGACTGTAAAATGTTACTCCGCAGTAGAAAATAAATTGAACCTAAAACTCCGTACTTTCATAATTTCGTATGGAGAAGATGTTTTTCCAAATCTGAGAGTGGTACTTCTGACTATCTCAGTATCAACTGCTAGCTGCGAACGTTCATTCAACAAATTAAAATTAATTTTGACATATCTACGATCTACGAAGGAACAAGATCGTTTAAGTGACCTAACATTAAGTGTGGAAAGAAACAAATTTGTAATTATCAACTTTGATGATATTATTGATAAATTTGCTTCATCAAAAGCAAGGAAAATTTATACATAGTAATTAGTTTTATTAATTTATTATAATCATATTATTATCAAATATATGTATCCCTTTAGAGATAATAAATATTTACTTTTTTATTGTTTTATTACTGCGTGTTTTTAAAATATTTCTTTATAAATATGTAAAATAAATAATATGTATCTTTTGAACTAATTCTAGATGATCATATACAATTCAGAATCTAGTCTTGTTTTCTCAACTGCATTTTTTGTCTCAAATTTAAAGTCTAGCTTGAACCTATGACTTTATTTATTTTACATTATTTATTTAATAATTCGGGAGTATATTTTATATATAATACTATATGGTTTTTGAATGGGGGGGGCGCTAAAAAGGTATTGTGCCCCGGGCGCGAGTTAAGCTCGCTACGCCACTGTGTAAAACACATCAAAAATAACTCAAACTTTAACAGACAAATAAATTACATAATCTGGTCAGACTCTAAAGCCTCAATAACATCAATTAAAGACGCAGGATCAACTAACCTCATAACCAAAGACATTCAACATGCACTAATGGACACCGCGATTCAAATCTCTTGGATTAAAGCGTATAACAATAAAGAAGGTAATAAAAGAGCGGACGAATTGGCCAAAAAAGCAACACAAAACATTAAAAATTATTCCTTTCCTCTCCCTGTTTCACACCTAAAACAATCTCTTAAAAAATCTTTATCTAGTAATTGGCAAAGCCAATGGAATAATTCCGATAGAGGAAGACGTCTGTTTAACATCATCAATAATGTCAACTACTTTAATTCAATTCCAATTAAACAAGTCATCTGGTTCCTAACAGGTCACGGCCCTTTTCCTTCTTTCTTTCATTACCTTCATATCTCGGATACAAACCTTTGTACCTGTGATCAACCAGGTACACCAGAGCATTACTTATCAACTTGTCTTTACACAATATCATGGCATACACGGCTTTCAAACATTAATAATTTACATATTTGGCAAAAAAACTTACTTGCAAATAAAACATTAAACTCTAAATTAATTAACGTTATGAATTTTCTAGCAGAAAACGACTCCTTATTAAAATTTTAATTAAACCTGACTTTTTAAGTAATCTTGAAAGTGTTTAACAGTTTTTGATTTTGTCCTTCATTATACATTTCGTCCTCGTTTACATTTTCTTTATTTGTTTTCTTTTTGCTTCTTTTTTTTCAATTATTATGTATATAACAAAATTCGCTTAATTTATTGTTCTCTTTGATACAATTTTTTCTTTATTTATAAATTTAACTAATGTGATACGCATTATTGTGATCTGTATTGTGCAATTGTGGTGCAGTTATGAATTTTGTAATGGTTTACTTATGTGCCGCGTTTTGTGCGAGCTAGACTGTCGTCCAGACGTGGACTATACGGTTAAGGGTTTTGCAAACCTAGGTACGTGTCCACGTCTGGAAGAAAAGAAAAAAAAAAGTATATTTATGACTACGCTTCTTAGTTATCACTTTCGGTACCTAAAACATTTTCGCATTATGTCCCACTTTAATTTTTACTTTAAGCAGTTTACAGTTACAGATGAAATTATTTGAATGGGAGCTGAGTGGAGAAATCTACGAGCCAAATTATCAGATTTAAAGCACTATTTTGAATTACAGAAATTCTTTCCACATACTTAAAGATGTGTGTAAGAATAAGAAGCAAAACAAGAAAAAGAGAAATGTCACCCTAAATAACTTTTGTTCTAAAGATCAGATTTTCACATGCTAAGGGCCAATTTCAAAGATTTGAAGGATCATCTTCAACAATGCTAATTAATTAATGCAATTAGATCGTATAAATCGTGGTTACAAAATGAACACCACAAAACAATTTTACTCTGAATAAATATGCCTTTTTTTTATGGCGGATTCAGATTCATAGCATCTTAATCTGGAAAATCCCTCCATATTTTGTTAATCAAAAACTCAAATCTGTTTAAAAAATATTTTAATGTTAATTCAAGAAAAATTAAGTTGGCTTAATTTATAGTTAGCACTAATTAACTAGCATATTTGAAATCAACCATTCAAATCACTAAAATTGGTTTTTAACTGGTGGCGTGCATATGCTTGGGGTAATCTCTTTAGTTTAATCAAAAAAATATATATATAAGGTAGGTAACGTGACCTTGATTGATACTTTGATATGAAAAGAGCATATGGCCAGGCATCCTATACTTACTCTCTAATATCTAAGAAATCAAATATTACGGTAGCGAAAGTTTGATGCTTCGAGCAAGCATGTTAAAAAGCAACATGACCCCATCCCCTCATATGTTTTAAAGAGTCACTGGTTTGGTTACAGAAAAATATTCAAGGAACAGTTCTTGCTCTTATAGAGACCGAGTTGTTTCCAATTTCCTTTTAATGGACATCAATGCACAGTCACATGAACATCATCATGCCCAAGAATTTTCAGAATGTGAAGAATTACATATCCAGGACTTTAGGCTAGAATCTAATAGAGAATGTTTCAGGCCACCTAGGCATACAAGCCGCTACTGGAACGTTGATGTCAGCAATGAATTACAGTTAGGCGAAGTGGGCATATTCCTGACAAAAACTCATTTTTTGCAACATTTTAACAATTTTCCACATAAATCTGTGGTAAATTTTTTTCTAAAAAGGATATTTACAGTCAAGATCGCTTTTTTAAAAATCATGGTTGTACCTGAATTAATGTAAAATTCTATGCAGCAATCAAGGAAGAACTGTTTGGCGCACATTTTCTCCAATTTTCTTGTTTCTAGGTTCATTTTTAAATTTATACGCTGAGAACAGGTTGTACCTTAACTTTTGGAGGACATTGTTGTTTAACCAAGAATGCTGTCATAAGTTTTGCTCCCTTAAAGTTAGTTTTACTTTTTACATATTACCAATTTAAGCAAATGGAAAAGTTTTTGCATTTAAATATAAAACTCACTTTTCCAAAAACAATTTCATACATGAAACTACTTTCAACTATTTATTAATAGTCAGAAAAAAAAATTGCAAGGTGCCAAAATACAAAATTTGAGCAAAACTGGTAGAATAATTTCAGATACATAAATTTTAAAATATGCCAAAAACCTTGCATATTTAAACTTTCAGTTCTCAAAAACTATTTGACCCATTTTGTTTATATTTTATATTTAATAATATAAAATTAAAAGCTAAAATAATGTAAAAATTTGGAACATATTACAATTCAAACTTTTTTTGGATCATTTATAAAAATTAAAAGTTACAAATTATTTAGTGAGACTGCAATTTAATCACAAGAGGCATCGTTCTACTTATTAAATTAGCATATTTATTAAATTTATGCATAAAATTTTATACTGCAAATTACTTAGAAAAATAAAGAGGGTGCAACAAAGCTTTGAAATAAAAGCCACATTAATAGTACAAGCAAAAAATATTGCATGAAATCTATCTTACATATCTCTGAAAAACATGCTAAGACATGGCTCCTATATTTGTTGAACTAAAGGGCTGTCCAATATGATATAATTATTGGAGGGGTTTGTGAAATCGCATCAAGGAAGATGGATAGTAAAAAGTATGACCCCACATTTTTGTTAAAATTTAAACATTTATACCTTTATCCTATTTCATACAAATACAAAATGAGTACAGATATCATTATTATTGTTTTGCTTACAAATATTATTAAAACATGAAAAAATAAAAGTATTTGAAACAAGATTTATTACATGGTGTGTTGTTACTGAATTGTTATTATATGTTTATGTAATATAGCAGGGTATGATAAAATGAGAATCTTCGTAAAAGAATAAAGGGGGTTTAAAAATATTGAAAAAAGTGTGGGGCAATTTACAGATAACTCAAATATTTTCTAGATTTGGAGTTTTACATTAAACTTCACTGCTTATAATGCCGTCAATTCTTTAACTTTAAATAAATCATATAAGATTGTTTAAAATAAATAATAACATCAAAAAGGCATTGAAGAACAATTTATTTAAAAATAAATGGCTGACTTAACATAACTGTACAATTTAAGATTCAGAAACTGATGACAAACACAATTTATTCACCGTAAAGCAAAATGATGTCACAAACATGAACTAGAATCAATATTTTGAAGTTTATCAGGAACAGTTTTTTCTTTTTTCATTTCAATTATATGTTTTACACCAACCATCCAACTTTTCACCTATAAAAAAAATGGTAAGTATTTTTTTATAAATTCATATCAGGGCTCTAATTTTTTTCTTCAAAACAAAACTTTTCACTACTTTTTACAAATTTTTAAGGACCAGATAAAAATTTACATTTCACAAAAGTCAGGTGTTCTCTAAACGTGTACCATAACACAATGGGTGCTGCGGAGTGAGAAAAAGGTTGGCATGACTTCAAATCTTACATTGATTTAATAGTAATCAGCAGCTATTCGAAAAAATTTCTATGCATTATAAATACATGTAAGGTATGAATATCTAGTTTTAATTGAAAAAAGCTATGATAGTTCTCACTCCCTTTGTAGGAAATTGATTTTTCAACAGTTACTTTTCTTATGTGCAAATATCATTCATAAATTAATATTGAAGAAAAAAGAAGTAGTTAGATCGAATTTAGCCCATGATTTGAAAATTTGTGGGATGAACAACGAGTTCATTAATTGCACTAAATAAATTCCCAAAACCTTTGATTGCAGATAACTTTTCTTTGTTTACATCTTATCTTAGATAATTAATAAAGATATTATACATAATTACTTGCTTAATTACAATTAAGTTACTTTGGTGTATTAATGTATGAGTTACATTAACTATGTTTATATTTTGCCTTCTGGTGCTCTGGATCTTAGATCTACAGAAGCTGTACCACTCTTTCTATAGTCGTGAGTCACCTTTTGAACTGTGAGGTGCTTGATTGAAACAAACTCTAGTCCTCATCTTGCATTAAATTTTTTGAAGATTCTTGGATTCCTAGACTTGTTATGGAACAATTCAACAACAAAATATTTTCCTCACTTACTTCAAAGTTTCTAATTCGTAGCCCACTCATGAAAAATACATATATATATATGTGTGTGTGTGTGTGTGTAACTAAAAAATAGTATACTGCAAAAAATATTAAATGAATGAGGAGCCATGAGACAATACTGAATGTTGCTTAAGAATCCAAAGCATAGATCACATAGGTCAACTATTTTGATAGACTTCTGAAATTACTGGTTCTTAAGACTGGATCCCTTTTAACTATAAGTAATTCATATTTTAAATATATATTTAAAATATGAATTCTCTATATCTTTATTCCTCTATTAATAAGTACATTCAAAATGATTCATCTATTGATAGGCAAAATAAAGAACTTCAAAACCAGAATAGAGCTATCAATGCTTTTGATATAGATTGATCAAACACCTGCATCAAGAAAACACAATATTGTAATTTGATACTCAGAATAATTCTAATTTTCTTCCTCAGCAATTAAGAAGAAAATTAATTGCACATATTTGTTTTTAAAGTTTGGTTATAATTTTGCTAACAGGAATCTGCTATCTTTAAGGAGTAGAGTATTAAGTTTCCTAGGATGTGTTCCATTACTTATTTTTCAAATCCCCTTTAAGATTTTTGGCATATTTAAAAATATAAACACTATAGTGCAGAAGAAGAACTGTAGATCTAAAACGATTAAAATGGAAAGTAATTTGGGCTTATACAAATTTAAATTCATACAAGATAGAACAAAAATTTTGAAACTCAACATCAAAAAATTACTCTTTTAAAATTATATCGTTATTAAATTTTGAGGGAGACATGCATGGCTAATCTTTTAGGCAAGCACATAAATTAAATGCTTAGAACTTTTTTTTAAAAAAAATGTGAACATTGCATGCTGATTATCACATTATTTTATTTAACAATTATATATGTATAAAACATCAAATCCATCAGAAACTATAGTCAAAGTAAATAAAATTTTTGTTTACATAATAATCTGGACTTACCACCAGATTTTATTAATGTAATTTAAAATGTGTGTTAAATTTTTTCAAAAAGAATGCTTGGCCAAAAGATAAGACATCAGATAAGACAGTAAAATCAAAATTTGCAAATATCAGGATATTTATATAAAAATCCTGATATTTGCCTATAATCTAATTGGCATAAAATATCATCAGATATATTAACAATAAACAATAAAAGCCTATTATAAAGACAATTCACAATAGCAGATAGAATTGCTGTTACAGTGAGGTTTTCACGAGCAAATACACATATTTAAAGTTAAAACAGCAATAATTGAAGACCAAAAGATGAAATAGACACATTTTCCTATTGCAATTATTTTGATTTAAAATATTAACAACTAGTAATTGGATTTAAATACATATCTAGAGTAAACTGTAATTGCCTGAATGGACTGAGCATTTTTGCAATATATTAAATGAAGAACAATAGCTTTTACATTATTGATAACACTGAATACTGATTTCAATAAGCTGTCAAAAAGGGATAGATTAGGAATGTGGTCAACAAAAGTCGAATTTTTTGAAGTGTAGGTCAGGATTCTTAAAATTTGAAGATAAAAAAAAAATTATTTCTAAGGAGGAAGATATAGCCAGTGGATGCCCTTTCATAGCTTTATAAATATAAAGGGATAAGCATATAGGTGAAATGAAGTCTGTTTATCCCTGTTCTGTATAGATAACACAAAAGAATAAAAATATCTTCTATTTTGCTCTTTTTTCATAAAATATTTTTAATTTGAACAGCAACAAATGTTTCTCCCTAAAAAAATTGCTATAACAGAAGGCTAGTAATTTTTAGCTCATTATAAACATTTAACTTATGTATTTTTAATATTAGCATTTTGAAATTGACTTGGAAACTTGTTGAAATAGTGGCAAACTTCATGAAACATGCCACATTTGTTATATCAAGCTTTTACTATACATCAAAAGTTTAATGCACATCAGATCAGATATATGTATGAGACTACTCATACCTACTGGTAAAAAAAATTTTTTATATGACAAAAAAATAATAAATTTTTCTAAGTAGTTCTGTAATATGTTTTCTTTTTTTTTTTCAAATTAAAGTTAGTTTAAAAAAAGTAAATTTGAAGGCTATGCGTATATGATAACATTAACATTACATAAGCTTTATATAAATAGAATTTTGTAATAACTGCACTTAAGACATATTTTCTGATATTTTATTAAATTTAAAGACTGCAGCAATTTACAGCTTCTTTTCAATACCCTTTGTTTAAAATAATTAAAAAATTACTCTCTAAGAATTACTCTCTAAGAAAAGAAATCTAGTATCATATAAAAATCTTTTTTAATGAATACAGAATAAAAAAAAATTAATGTTTCTATAGAATTTGATGATTTGAATATGCTCTCAGTGCTTATTTAAAAGGATTAAAGAAAATTTTTGATCAAATGAAAAAATTATAACTAAATTCTATTTTAAGGGCCTGCTGTTTTCCTTGAAAACATAATTATATATTTTTTACTATTGATTTCATTCATATTAACAAGATTTGACAGCCTTTTTTGTTTATTTTTTATTATTTTCGACACCTACTCAAAAAAAAAAAAAAAAAAAGATTTAAAAAAAAAGGATTAGAAAATTAAATGAATATCCAAGTTTTTCAATTTTTAGAATTTTCTTATCTGAAGTTTTTTATAAAAATTAAATATAAACTCTCTACAAAGTAATATAATATAAAAATATTTAATTCAGGTTAAGAAAGAACAGAAAATATGAAATATTAACAGACTAATATATGATGTCTAACATATTTGTTTGGTCAAGTTTTAACTACTCTAAAAGATATATTAAAAGATATATTAAAAGATAAATAAATCATATAAGATTGTTTAAAATAAATAATAACATCAAAAAGGCATTGAAGAACAATTTATTTAAAAATAAATGGCTGACTTAACATAACTGTACAATTTAAGATTCAGAAACTGATGACAAACACAATTTATTCACCGTAAAGCAAAATGATGTCACAAACATGAACTAGAATCAATATTTTGAAGTTTATCAGGAACAGTTTTTTCTTTTTTCATTTCAATTATATGTTTTACACCAACCATCCAACTTTTCACCTATAAAAAAAATGGTAAGTATTTTTTTATAAATTCATATCAGGGCTCTAATTTTTTTCTTCAAAACAAAACTTTTCACTACTTTTTACAAATTTTTAAGGACCAGATAAAAATTTACATTTCACAAAAGTCAGGTGTTCTCTAAACGTGTACCATAACACAATGGGTGCTGCGGAGTGAGAAAAAGGTTGGCATGACTTCAAATCTTACATTGATTTAATAGTAATCAGCAGCTATTCGAAAAAATTTCTATGCATTATAAATACATGTAAGGTATGAATATCTAGTTTTAATTGAAAAAAGCTATGATAGTTCTCACTCCCTTTGTAGGAAATTGATTTTTCAACAGTTACTTTTCTTATGTGCAAATATCATTCATAAATTAATATTGAAGAAAAAAGAAGTAGTTAGATCGAATTTAGCCCATGATTTGAAAATTTGTGGGATGAACAACGAGTTCATTAATTGCACTAAATAAATTCCCAAAACCTTTGATTGCAGATAACTTTTCTTTGTTTACATCTTATCTTAGATAATTAATAAAGATATTATACATAATTACTTGCTTAATTACAATTAAGTTACTTTGGTGTATTAATGTATGAGTTACATTAACTATGTTTATATTTTGCCTTCTGGTGCTCTGGATCTTAGATCTACAGAAGCTGTACCACTCTTTCTATAGTCGTGAGTCACCTTTTGAACTGTGAGGTGCTTGATTGAAACAAACTCTAGTCCTCATCTTGCATTAAATTTTTTGAAGATTCTTGGATTCCTAGACTTGTTATGGAACAATTCAACAACAAAATATTTTCCTCACTTACTTCAAAGTTTCTAATTCGTAGCCCACTCATGAAAAATACATATATATATATGTGTGTGTGTGTGTGTGTAACTAAAAAATAGTATACTGCAAAAAATATTAAATGAATGAGGAGCCATGAGACAATACTGAATGTTGCTTAAGAATCCAAAGCATAGATCACATAGGTCAACTATTTTGATAGACTTCTGAAATTACTGGTTCTTAAGACTGGATCCCTTTTAACTATAAGTAATTCATATTTTAAATATATATTTAAAATATGAATTCTCTATATCTTTATTCCTCTATTAATAAGTACATTCAAAATGATTCATCTATTGATAGGCAAAATAAAGAACTTCAAAACCAGAATAGAGCTATCAATGCTTTTGATATAGATTGATCAAACACCTGCATCAAGAAAACACAATATTGTAATTTGATACTCAGAATAATTCTAATTTTCTTCCTCAGCAATTAAGAAGAAAATTAATTGCACATATTTGTTTTTAAAGTTTGGTTATAATTTTGCTAACAGGAATCTGCTATCTTTAAGGAGTAGAGTATTAAGTTTCCTAGGATGTGTTCCATTACTTATTTTTCAAATCCCCTTTAAGATTTTTGGCATATTTAAAAATATAAACACTATAGTGCAGAAGAAGAACTGTAGATCTAAAACGATTAAAATGGAAAGTAATTTGGGCTTATACAAATTTAAATTCATACAAGATAGAACAAAAATTTTGAAACTCAACATCAAAAAATTACTCTTTTAAAATTATATCGTTATTAAATTTTGAGGGAGACATGCATGGCTAATCTTTTAGGCAAGCACATAAATTAAATGCTTAGAACTTTTTTTTAAAAAAAATGTGAACATTGCATGCTGATTATCACATTATTTTATTTAACAATTATATATGTATAAAACATCAAATCCATCAGAAACTATAGTCAAAGTAAATAAAATTTTTGTTTACATAATAATCTGGACTTACCACCAGATTTTATTAATGTAATTTAAAATGTGTGTTAAATTTTTTCAAAAAGAATGCTTGGCCAAAAGATAAGACATCAGATAAGACAGTAAAATCAAAATTTGCAAATATCAGGATATTTATATAAAAATCCTGATATTTGCCTATAATCTAATTGGCATAAAATATCATCAGATATATTAACAATAAACAATAAAAGCCTATTATAAAGACAATTCACAATAGCAGATAGAATTGCTGTTACAGTGAGGTTTTCACGAGCAAATACACATATTTAAAGTTAAAACAGCAATAATTGAAGACCAAAAGATGAAATAGACACATTTTCCTATTGCAATTATTTTGATTTAAAATATTAACAACTAGTAATTGGATTTAAATACATATCTAGAGTAAACTGTAATTGCCTGAATGGACTGAGCATTTTTGCAATATATTAAATGAAGAACAATAGCTTTTACATTATTGATAACACTGAATACTGATTTCAATAAGCTGTCAAAAAGGGATAGATTAGGAATGTGGTCAACAAAAGTCGAATTTTTTGAAGTGTAGGTCAGGATTCTTAAAATTTGAAGATAAAAAAAAAATTATTTCTAAGGAGGAAGATATAGCCAGTGGATGCCCTTTCATAGCTTTATAAATATAAAGGGATAAGCATATAGGTGAAATGAAGTCTGTTTATCCCTGTTCTGTATAGATAACACAAAAGAATAAAAATATCTTCTATTTTGCTCTTTTTTCATAAAATATTTTTAATTTGAACAGCAACAAATGTTTCTCCCTAAAAAAATTGCTATAACAGAAGGCTAGTAATTTTTAGCTCATTATAAACATTTAACTTATGTATTTTTAATATTAGCATTTTGAAATTGACTTGGAAACTTGTTGAAATAGTGGCAAACTTCATGAAACATGCCACATTTGTTATATCAAGCTTTTACTATACATCAAAAGTTTAATGCACATCAGATCAGATATATGTATGAGACTACTCATACCTACTGGTAAAAAAAATTTTTTATATGACAAAAAAATAATAAATTTTTCTAAGTAGTTCTGTAATATGTTTTCTTTTTTTTTTTCAAATTAAAGTTAGTTTAAAAAAAGTAAATTTGAAGGCTATGCGTATATGATAACATTAACATTACATAAGCTTTATATAAATAGAATTTTGTAATAACTGCACTTAAGACATATTTTCTGATATTTTATTAAATTTAAAGACTGCAGCAATTTACAGCTTCTTTTCAATACCCTTTGTTTAAAATAATTAAAAAATTACTCTCTAAGAATTACTCTCTAAGAAAAGAAATCTAGTATCATATAAAAATCTTTTTTAATGAATACAGAATAAAAAAAAATTAATGTTTCTATAGAATTTGATGATTTGAATATGCTCTCAGTGCTTATTTAAAAGGATTAAAGAAAATTTTTGATCAAATGAAAAAATTATAACTAAATTCTATTTTAAGGGCCTGCTGTTTTCCTTGAAAACATAATTATATATTTTTTACTATTGATTTCATTCATATTAACAAGATTTGACAGCCTTTTTTGTTTATTTTTTATTATTTTCGACACCTACTCAAAAAAAAAAAAAAAAAAAAGATTTAAAAAAAAAGGATTAGAAAATTAAATGAATATCCAAGTTTTTCAATTTTTAGAATTTTCTTATCTGAAGTTTTTTATAAAAATTAAATATAAACTCTCTACAAAGTAATATAATATAAAAATATTTAATTCAGGTTAAGAAAGAACAGAAAATATGAAATATTAACAGACTAATATATGATGTCTAACATATTTGTTTGGTCAAGTTTTAACTACTCTAAAAGATATATTAAATTCTAAAAAATTTATGAAATTAAAATTAACTGCTAAATTTTAAATATCCAGTTGGTTTTCTGTGTTTTTAAAGAACCTTAAAGCAAACAGCTCTTAGGATAAAATACAAGCAAATATAAAGTACATTTCAAAATGGTTGTACAAATTTTCTAAAAAATGGCTGGTTAAAGTTTGATTTAAAACTTTTCAGAGGATTTAATGGTGTTGAAAGAAAGAATTATGTTGAACACTTTCTTATAGAAAAAATTAATAAAAATATTTCACTTCAATTTCTACTTTCTCATAATGAATCACAATAATGTTTTGGTAAATTTTAAAGACAATATTTTTGCAACTGCAGGTTGTAAACAAAATTGCAGAGAAAAAAAAAATTTACCTCTCTCACATTTTCCATCATTAATGACCATTGTATTTTTAATGCTGCATCAATATTACCCTTTTCTAGCTCTGAAAAAGTAGTTTATTTAAACAAATTGAAATAAACAAGCAAAATAAGTTTAAAGCTTTAAAAACATTTACTTCAAATTAATAAATAAATAATAAAAATTAACAACTTAGGTAATTTTTGTGACAGTCAAATACTTAATCCACAATAAATAAAAAAATGAAGCTGCTTAAAATAATTAATCATTTTTTTACGACTAATCAATTTAAATTATATTTTATAAACAACTTTACTTCTATTCCTCCTGTCTTTATTTTGATGTGAAGTAATGAAGTTTAACAAATAAAATATACTTTTAGATTTAAGCAAAAGCATAGATGAAAAGGGAAAAAAAGGTCATTCGACTGACTCATCTGATCTTTGAAGTATAAGTAGTTTTGCAAGAAGAATTTCATATTAATTCTCTCTCATTTACAAAGCAAGTGTTAAGAATAAATGGTAAAAATAAATATTTTAAAATCTTGAAGAGCTGTTACAAATTAAGAAAATTTAATACAACAACAAAAAATTACTAATTCTATGATTGAAATTAATTTAAACATGTAACAGATATTAAATGGGTAGTTTTCTGTTTCTTAACTTTCTTCAAATATGACAACTCTAAAGCAGGCATGTTAAACACCTTTCCAAATTAAGACAACAAAAACTTTTCTGAAGATACATCACACAACATAAAAAACACAATACCATACACTTTAATGTAGGTACACAATACCAAAGTTTCTTAAGTAATTAAAAATTTGCTGATTTAAAAATTAATTAAAAAAAGTTTGTAACAGGATTTATAACAGTTTGGGCTGAAAAAAAACTTAAACATTGCATTAGATGTGTATGCCTCAGTTAATTAAAAATTTAAACTTGTGTGTTGTCTGTTGAAAAATGGTGTGCAAAATAGGATCGATGATACAGAACAACCACCAGGGCCTATATCTGTAGAAGGTCTCAAAACCATTGAAAATTTTAAAAACTTTCTATATTTACACAAATTTAAATAAAAAGAACAGTAATCTGTTGCAAATGTTAAGAATTTTTTGTTTGTGCTGAGACAAAAAGAGTGTGTTTAAAACAAAATTTCTATAATTTTCAAACAAAAAATGTCTATTAAACTCCCTTTTGCATTGCAAGTATTTTCACAGTAAGCGCATAATTTCTTTAATTAAAAACCTTTAAACTTATTGTAATTTTAATAATTTTCAAGTCCATTACTCCTTCAGCACTTTTCATACTTCTACAAATCATTATTTTATGTTGACCCACATTCGTTACTTTCCTGTATCTATAGTTCACAATGAATGGTCCCATGAAAAATGATCAAAGTTCTATGATACACAGTACATTAAAAAATTAAAAGACAGATTTTTGAGCACATAAATTTAACATTTTATATCATATTTGATAGAGCTTGGGAAAAAATGCATTATTAAATAATTAAAAAAATTTAATATATATACAACAATGCATTCCTTAAATAAATATATAACTGAAAAAATTTACTTAATGGGTTTCTTGTGAAAATAATATCCCTTTAGAATTCATTTCTACAGGCTTATACACATTCTTAATAACATGTAACACACAACATTATTAAGACTTCTGAACTTCACATTTGAGTAACAACTATTCCTTAACAATTTATTTGACCTGCCTAATCACACAATTTACAATTATATTTATTGGCCACTTCCACATGTTTTTTTCCAATTCCGATATTTTAAAAAGAATATCAGTACAACACATGTATGCTGAAGGTTAAGGTATTATTTTTGGACTTTTTACTCAACGAATAACAGAGTTTTGGAACAGCTTGGAGCAATTTTGAGAAAAAAACAGTATTTTATAGCAGCTTGAAACAGAATTTTAATTTTGAAGTAATTTCAGCAGCTGATCCACCCTGCAAATGTTCCACAGAATGAGCACGCTCAGTTAACCTACCCAGTGCTCATCTTGAGATGGCCAGAGAGTGGTAGCATTTATTGATAGTAGAAATAAAAGATTTATACATTTCTTAAAAAATAAATTAAAAAATTTAAATTTGTGTGAAATGTTTTATAAGATTAGGTACTCTCAAATTAAACTTTGATCTAAATTTTATCAAAAATTTATAAATTTACTTAGATAGCTTCTATGTCTTTTTTTTTTCTTCAAAATATTTCATTTATTTAAAAATTCATTAAAATAATTTTCAAAATTCCATAAAGCAAAAATAAAATGTTTTATTTAAAATAACTTTACAGAAATTTTGATATTTTTAAATTAAATTAAAAACATTGCAATTTAGTTTATGAATAATTTTATAATTTCAGTACAATAAAATTAAAAAACAAATTAAATGTGCAATATTTTCTTTAGAAACAGTTCCATTATTCCAATTCTAATGAGCTTTAATTGACTATTAAGCAGGCTGTTTTTTACATGCTGCAAGTTGACTGTTCAGCAGGCTGTATTTTATATGCTTTTTACAATATATTTATAATGCAAAAACAGTTTGTTTTCACTGTTTCATAAAAACATAGCAAAATTATGCTTTTTATGCATTTAAGAAAACCGTACTGACAACAAAATTGATAACAAAGCTACTTTTGCCTTCATATAAAAAACACTCACTTAAAAAAATTAAAAAATAAATAAATAAATTTCAATGCATACATCATAAATCTTTAAAATAATGAATATCTGATAATACACAAACTACAATAAATTAAGTATAATATAATTAAAAGCAGTTATATTAATTTAACTACCAACTCAATTCTTTTATAATATTTTTAAAAAAAGCAGAATTAAAATATTGTAGTAAACTGCAGACATATACAGACTGAAAAACATATCGTAAAGTTTTTATATTCTAGTGGTAAAAATTTTTTTTACAATTGTTACTTTACTATCAATAAAGAAAAATATTGTCTCTGAAAAGTGCATACATTTCAGGTCAGCAATTTAGCAAAACAGCATGTAAAAAATACCAAGTGCAATATTTAAAAAAAAAAAAACATTTATATTTAATTCCCCCAAAGCAGAAAAAAAACGTTCCATGGGTAAAATTTACGTACTATTGTAATTTGATGATGCTGTCAGTGGGATTTTTAATAAATACTAGGTACATAACTAACAATAACACACACTTTACAATAACTAACATGAACTTTTGCAATAATAAAAATAAATAGTTAATTGGAATAATTCATATCATACCTTGAGCAAGTTCAAACATTTTATTCTTAACTTCTTTACTAAGCTTTGAATTCCAAAAATCTTTCATAATATCAATCCTCTTGTTTACATCTTTTGTTGTTTTCTAAAAATTAATAAATGAAAAAGAGAATATATTAGTATCCAAGCCAAATAGACTAATACAGACTGCACTAAATACAAAAGCTATTAAAATTACCAAAGGGTATGATTTAATTTAAAAAGCAATCAAATTTAAATTTTATAAAAATCCCCACTTGTTTAAAATTTTGCCTTTACAAAGCAGTATTCAAAAGAATTGTGAGAATTCAGATTCAGTGAGAAATATTTTACAGTGTTTGAATAGATTTTTTAACTTTTACAAACTAACATTAAATGAGCTAAAAAAGTATTTCACCTATATTAAATTGTAACAATTTGATTAATTGTATTGAACTTGTAACAATTTAAAAGTAGAAAGAAAAAAAAGGAAAACTTTCTTTTGCTGAAAAATTGGGTTTGCCTTTTAAAATATATTTTAAATATAATGTTTTCCAATAAATTATTTATTAGTGTCTTACTTTAGCTATAAAGCCAGTTAATTATCAAGTTAGTTAACACTGAACAAATATTGGCCCTAACTTTCTTAGGGAATTAAAAGTGCTGTTACAGAATGCAGTGATGTGAAAAGTGTTGTTACAGAAAGAGTGGTAGTATATTCAAGATTAAATTAAGAGGGTATACTATTATATTAGCTACTAAGATTTTTAAAATGATACAGATACAAATTAGAAGTTTTGTATTACAAAATGGTCTTTAAGAAAAAGCCAGCAATTGTGCTAGCAATTTTTCTTTTGTTTTTCAAAAAAAAAGGTAAATAACAGTTTTAAAATGAGAATGGAAATTTATTCATCACTAATAACCACCAACAATACCTTTTTCATAAATGTTTGCTTCTAAAAGTTTTATATTTAATAAACTTCTGGCGATTGCTGTAGTTGTGAATTAGTGATTGTGCTTATTACTTAAAGGAAAATATAGAATTTAGGGTTTAAATATTAATAAGACAAATAGTAATATTTTTTAAAATAACTAGAGGATATTTACAGCGCAACACTGTTTTACTCCTTCAGTACTGTGATCACATATATTTGATTGAAGGATTCTCCCTTCACAGCCCTCAATATCATGTATGAAATGAGCCTATCTGACTCTACCTGTCCAAGATCACTCAGATATGATCTCAATACTGTACTCTTATATAACATCTCCTATTAGTTCATATGACGCCCGGTGGCTGAGTGGTAGCGCTTTGCGCTCCCAGGTCCTGGGTTCGATCCTCAGGCCGGGCAAGGTTGACTCAGCCTTTCATCCCTTCAGTGGGTCGATAAATGAGTACCAAGTATGCTTGGGAACTAAACACTGGGGGTTCCGAGTTCGGCTGACCACCGGACCGGAACATCTGCTCCTGCACCCCAGAACCCATGGTCAAGAAAACTGAGATAGGCACAGTAGGCCTTGGCCCTCTATGGGCTGTCGCGCCGCTGAGTTATTAGTTCATATAAACTTGAAGTGTCAGGGCCTGGAAATGGAAAAGCACTTCTTGCTTTAGCTGCCTGCCAGCTGAAGAGGTAAAAGGAATGATGATTTTATAATTCAATAAAAATTTTAGTTGAAGGTATTTTAATGAGATTTAAAATTTTTTAATAACAATTTATTCTTTTATTGAAAAACATATAGTTTTCAGCTTTATAGTTTCCTTTTATGTGATCAGACACTATTTTAAAAATAATAATTTGATGAACACTTTCATTTCAAATTTTTTATTTAATTTTTTTGTAAAAACTTAAAAATGTTATTTGTCAACTTAACTTTATTTTTACTATATCACATGCTTTTGCAATATTTCTTTATTTTGAAAATAGCTTTTTTCTTTGAAAAAAAAATTCTAGCTTATTTATTATATTACTTTTTATTGTCTTTAGAATAACACTTTATTTCTTATTTAATAATGAAGGAATAATTTTAATTCAAATATTTTTTAAATAAATTAATCTTTAGTTAATGAATTTGAAGTTTCCTCTTGTAATTTTATGCAATCTAAACAAATTAGCCTATAAAGTTTCACACAACTCTACTTTCTGTTTATAAAACTTCTAGTGACAAAATTTAAGTAATTTTTATGCAGTTGCTTTCACTCAATAGTCAGAGTATATTTGAAAAATACCTTCCCATTTGAAAAATTTGTTTTACTTGTATCTTTCAGTAGTTGTATCTTTTTTTAGTTCAGTGTCTTTTACAGTTGTGTTAGCAAACAAACAAGTTACAAATTTAATTAACGTAAGAAATGGATCTTAGTTACTTCAGATTTATCTGCAGTTTCATCCAAAATTTTCTGTAAAGTCCTAACTACATATGACAAAGTTTCTTCATCACTTAAAGGTAAAGTTTCAGATCTTTTTACTAAGTTCTCTGATGTCTCATTATCTTCACAAGCTACAGGAAACTCCTTTTCAGAGATATCAGAGATATAACTCTTGCATTCTGAGTCAGAAAGCTCAATTTTATTGCCTTAAAAAGAAAACTGACAATAAACATAATTTTTAACAAACCATAAATGGCAAAAACGACATTTAAAAAAAAAAAATTTAAAGGCAGAATCAATATAACAAGGTAAAATACACAATATATTTAACTTTTAACTAATCAAGCATTTAGCACTCTGAAGGGGCAGTTAATCAGCCTTTCCTCATTGTTGTATTTAAGAAACTTGAATGATCTGATAAAAGTGAAGAAAAAAAAATATAGACAAAAAACTTTCATTGCCTCATAACCAGTTAATGTGATGCAAGTTAGTAGAAATGCACTTAATGCATAAATCTGTTCCAAGATGCTAGATTGATTATATGTTACAATTCTTTAATTAAATTTAAAATCAGAGATCCGTGGAATTTTTTTTACAATAATATCAAAAGTTCTAATTAAGTATAAAATGTATTGCTGTTAAATAATTTCAAGAATTATTAATGTATCTAATTCGAGTTTTGATTGGTAAATAAATAAATATAATAAAAAAACTGATTCAATATTAAACAATCTGTTATTTTAAAAATATTCACAATTTTTTACCAACCCTATACAGCAGCCTATTGGATTTTGGCATTATGAAATGAAGAATTTTGGAATAAGAACTACTAACTTGATGCTGATGCTTGGTGCTTTGTTTCATTCTCAACAACCCGTTTATTTAACAGATGGTGTTTTTTTGCCGTGTTAGTGATTTCATACTTCACCACAGGTGGATCATTCCAGGAACGATCTATAGAAAAACATTAGATAATATTTACCAAATGTATAAAAATTACATTCATTATAAATGCAAAATTTTAAAAGATGATGTTAATAAAGCTTATTACACATCATTTTAAGATAGTTTCCTAAAGAAGAGAAAATTTTAAACAAAAAAAAGCTTTCCGGTGGATCAGTTTAAGAACAATCTATAAATAAACATTTGATAATATTCACACAATGTATAACAAATATATAATTATAAAGGTAAAATTCAAAAAGATACTTAATAAAACTTATGTAAATAAAACTTATTACAAATAAACTTAAAATAGCTTCCTGAAGAAAAGAAAATTTGTATTAAAATGTAAGGCTGTGTAGCACTCAAAAGAAGGGGAAAAGATTGCTGTGTAGGAGGTGGGTGTTGCTGACAGCATGGTCATAATTTTTTACAAAAAACATAATGTTTAGTAATTGAAGTTTTATTTTAAACAAAACACACATAATTTCTTCATTGTATCATTATCAGTGTTTTCACTACAGCGCGAGAACGCGAGAATCTCGCATATTTTTTTATATTCTCGCATTAAAAAATGATAACCGCGAGAAATTCGCGCATTCTATAAACCTATTTCAAAATTCGCGAATTTCTCGCATTTTGAAAAAAATTTCTCATTTGCGCCATTTAGAATAAAATCCGTTTCACTTTTCTTCCTGGATCTTTTATTATTTTCAAAATCTGCCCCATTATCTAGCTTCCATATTTACCAGTATTGTTCAGAAACTTTAAGAACAACAGTACACCATCCTTCCGAACCACGGAACCTCTTTCAGAACGCATTTCTCTGCAACCACGTGTTTACCGTAGGTAAGGTTTCTTCATGTAAGATGTTCAAATTTTTTGCTCGTTAATGTAAGATGGACAAATACCTTGTAAAGCCAATATCTTCTACTCCGAAACGGACAAATGAAAATGAAACAAATGTGGGTAGAAACGATAAAAACGAAACAAATACGCATTTGAGCAACCTGATGAGAATAGCTGATGAAAAAGTAGATGTAGAACATTTTCCATTTGATGATGCTGCAAAAATATTCAATGCTTTAAAAATTAGAAGATATTAAAAATGCATTATGATTAAAGAAATAATTTTTTTTTCAAGTCTCTCGGTGTTTTTTTTTTTTTTTTTTAATTTTTGAAGTCTCACTTGACTTTTTGAAATCTCACCCTGTTTTTGAGAAAGGGTGAGAAATTCTCACCCATTTTTTTTCTGAGATGAAAACACTGCATTATTATTAGAAAATTTTACAAAATAAATAATAATATAATTCAATAAACATTAAATTCTCAACAGAAATGAAAACTAACTAAACAATTAGAAGTTAATAATTTAAAATGTTAATAAAAATTTATATTTCTATAGCAAAAATAGAAACTATTATTTTGAATAAGGCTTTTTACTAAAGTTTACAAAATATGAAAATTAGGCTTTTTGTGTTCTTTAAGCAGAGGCCCACAATGAATTTCTTCTTTGAACTCATAAAACTTATGTGTAACTTAGATTTTAAGTAACTTCATTTGAAAAAGAGCAAATCAATTAGAAAATGATAAAGAAATATCACATTATCTGATGAGCATCTGTACTCACAACTGATTTGGCCATAATATACAAATTACAAGTAGTTTGGATAATAAGCACGTTTTTAGAATAGATATAGCTCATAATTTAATATACCACAATATTTAAATCAGAGCAGTTATAATTAAATAAAGGGGCAAACCCCTGAACAAAAATATCTATCAGAAAAATTCTTTGATGTAAAATATGATTTTAACTATTAATTTTTCAACTTCCTCCCCCGTGACATTTGAAAGCAGTCGAGAATATATCTGTCAAGAAGGGGATATTTCCATATAATTTCATGTTGTGTTTAATCGTTTTGGGCTGTTTGGACCAGTCAAAATGCATTAAAAACTATTGAGAGCCAAAAGTAGCCTACCCCTGCCATTTTTCTGCTCCTAACAACTCTAAGCTTTTAATAAATAGCAATTTTACTATTAAGAAAATATTAATTTCTTCTGAACAAGCTTCACTTATAGAATTTTGCATTAAAAAATGTTTTATAAGGATTAGGAAGTGTTGCAAAATTTACCTAATATTAGACAAATAAATAAGACAAAAAGGTACGAAACATCAAAACACTTATGGCAATTTTAAAGTTGATGTTAAAATGTTGAAACTTCTTGTTCAATTAATTCAGGAATAACATGTTGAAAATTAAGTTCATTATAATTTTTTTTTAATCATTAGATAAAATTACTATGATTTTTTTTCTCTACAGATTGAAAAAAGCTACACACCTGATACACTCGGATTCATATTTTTACAGGGAGATTAACATAACAAAATAGCTATCTAATAATTTTCCTTGATTCGCTTTCGTGGCACGTTTAAATCTGATGTGTTTAGTTTGTATGACATGAGCAGCCGTTTTTCTTTTTTGTTTTACGATTTACAACAGAGAATTTCCATTAAAAATAATAAACAATGATAAACTTAATGATTGACACAATTAAAATTATATGAGTGACCAGTAAAATTGTAAATCTTAAAACTCCAGCTGATAGAACTAAATTAGCATAATAACAACAAGAACAAAGTGTTGTGATTCCAGTGGCAAAACACCAAATCGTTAATATTTAACGTAAAGAATATTTGGCTTTTCACTTACTTTGAGAACTGCAAAGAATCTCTACTGCACAGAAATAAGCAATTAACGCTTGGATACGCCATCTGGGAAGAAGACTGGTTCCATGTCTTGATATTACCCTTTTGCCACTCTCCCTATTCTTAGTTGTACAGGAAGCACAGGAATGTACTGCGATATTTTCCCTTTTCTTAATAAGTTTCGTATTTAATTGCCATAAAAAAATTTTTTTAATTCCACGACGCTTTCTTTTGTAATTTTCAGTTCCAATAGTTAATATGAGAATAATTTACACTACTTGAAATTAATTTAGAAAAAACAAAACAAAAAATAATAAAATTCAGCAATAAAATTCTAATTAACATTTTTGCTATATTTAATTCGAAATATATTTTTCTTCTAATTCAAGAAGCAACGAAAGTTACATTTTGATGAAGAAAAAAAAATAAATTTGGAAATATGATTTGCCTAACATTAAATTTCCTAAAAAGCAAAATTTTGCTAAGCAAAGGTTCAACGAGTATATTTCATAACACTCATGTAAAATAGCAGTATTTAAGTAAAAAAAAAAGAAATATTTTGAGCAGAAAAATTTTAATTTAAATGAAAATAGTTTATTAAAAGTCACAACAGTCACCCATTTTATATCTTACTTGAGATTAAAACCAAAATTAATTTTTACCAGAATTATTACTATTATTTATATTGTTTTATTAAAAATTATGTTATTTTTAAAAAATTTAATATAAACTCCAAATATGTTTATAGACACGAAAAAATTTGAAACAAGAAATTTTTAAGTAAGGAGTTTTTTTCACAATTTATTCATTCTAGTTTAAATAATGCTAAAAAAATGCTACTGAGTTAAAGAACCATGCAAACTATCTTACGTATCAAATAGAAAATTCAGTTTTCCATATTAGAAATAAATTTTAAAAAATATCTAAACTTTCAAAATTGTTAAAACATTTCTTTAGTGTAACTGGCATAGGCCCATATATAACTGGAAATATTTATAAAAATTTTTCCAAACAATTCGTTTTTTGCCAAAAACAAGTAAATTCAAACACATATTTAGCTTTAACATATGAGTAAATACGCTCTGATTTTTTAAAATCATTTTTTGCATTACAGGACTTATTTGAGACCAGTTTCATAATAAAATATATGTATGAAAAATTATCTGAAAATGCCTATGTATGACTTAAAATATGAATAGAAAATTTCTTAAAGAATTATAATTTGTCCAGCACAAGTTCGTAAACGTAAGGTTGGGCAGTTGAACGTTTTGTGAATTTTTAATAATGAGGGATAAAGTTTAAACTAATTTATTATTAAAATTTGGACGTAACGTTTTCTGAAAATTTCTCTACATAACTTGAAATATTTATTGGAAATATTTTGAAAACATAAATATAAGGGTGGACTTTTCGTGAATTTTTACACTTTCGTCATATTTTTTGAAAATACCCGCACATAACTTAAAATATTGTTAAAATAGGATAGTCTCTCAATGGTGTGATCTGAATATGACTCCCGGCAATAGGTGGTAGATACGAATTCTGTTCCTGGCTAGCACCGACTATAGTGATGTAAAATATCTTCATTGGCAGACGGATCATGAGGAAGAACCCCCGTGCCTTCAAGCTAACCAAGGGAGGTTTTCCTCTTCATGTAACGCATATGCGGGCTAGTTCGATCGAAAATTCTTCTACAATGGCTAGTGTTCGTCCTAGGATGAGTTAATCCAGGAGTTCAAAATTGCAAGGTTATGGAGTTTAACACTCATAAACAAATCAAAAACTGTTTGAATTTTCAAGTTCTAGAACTCAATCTTAACACGTTGAATGCCGCGTCATTCATATTCGAGTGACAGCAAAGTTTTTGATTCGGCTGCGTTACCCGTATTGGGATGACACTTATTTGACTACTTGCGAAGGATACTCGTATGTATAAAAGATATTTCACAGGAAGTAATAAAACTATTGAATTGTTATAAAAGTAATACAATAATAATTTACTAAGAAAATAATTGTGAGCCTCGTAAAAGCTTTCTGTTCACTATTTGACTTTCTACGAAATAAGTTTTCCATTTTTCGTTTCAAAATTTCAATGAATTAGTTGTTGTTGTTAATTTACGTCGCACTGGAGCTGCACAATGGGCTATTGGCGACGGTCTGGGAAACATCCCGGAGGATGATCCGAAGACATGCCATCACATTTTTGATCCTCTGCGGAGGGGATGGCACCCCCGCTTCGGTAGCCCGACGACCTGCGCGCGAATTCAATGAATTAGAGTAAAGATTTTAAGTTATACTCCTATCGGCAAAGATTCAAACTCATCAGCTGAGATGAGAAACAGAGGCGAAGCAACGGACACAAATAAACAGACATGATACCACGGAAACAAACGGAGTGAGATATTATTCTTGTGACCGTCAGAGACTCGCATTATCAAAATATCGGAGGAAGTACATAGCAGAATATGCTTTGCATAGCGGTACTTGTAGCCTGAAGGAGATTTCATTGTAAACTTACGCGGAAGTCAACGTGTTAATGGCGTCGTGTCGAGACGTATTTTGCTAAGTATTTGTCGAGACGTCGTCGTCAACGTGTCGAGAGGGTGACCTCAAATATGCTAGTTAATAAGTGCAGACGATATTTTAAGTTACGAAATCGGACAAAAAAACGTACTTTCTCAGAATAAACATACCTTTTTTTTTCTGATTCAGATTTCTGACCTCTAAAATATAAGGGGAAGCTGCAATCTGGGAAATATGGTACCAATAGTTCTGTCATGAGTGTTCCCTTAATGTTAATTTTATTTTTTGCGTATTTCGCTATATCTCGAGAATTTATTAAGCGAATTGAAATTTTTTTAAATACAATCATAAATTTCGTTTATCCAAAGATAATTCCATGCAAAAAATAACTTTTAGTAAATATTTATTATTTTATTTAAGAATGGTCGGAAAAATTTTAAATTGTAAGGTATACAATTTTTTGCATAATTTTAAAGAATGCAATTTTACTTAGCAAAATACGAAATTTGAGCAAAAATCAGTCGATTATTTCCAGAGAAATTGAATTTTAAGCATCTGATTTTTTTTGAAATTCCATTTTTCAGGAACTATTTTTCGACCATTCTTAAATAAAATAATAAATATTTACTAAAAGTTATTTTTTGCTTGGAATTATCTTCGGATAGACGAATTTTATAATTGTGTGTAAAAAATTTTCATTTCGCTTCAAAAATTCTCCAGATATAGCGAAATACGCAATAGGTAAAATTAACATTTAGGGATTCAAACTTTGGAGCTAGAAATCAGAGTCTGTAAAAAAAAAGTATGTTTAGTCAGAGAAAGTACGTTGATGTGTTTAATATTGTATATTAAAATATCATCTGCCTTTATTAATCAGCATATTTGAGGTCACCCCCTTGAGCAATTGTTTTAGGACGTGAGAATCAAACCATTAGATCAAAAGTTATTCAGGGGGATCCGCTTTTTATTTCGCGCACTGTACAAAACTTAATATATATAGAAAATTTTTGAAAAAAAAATTCTTATTTTCTCTATAACACACAAGTTTATAACATATATAACTAATGATTTCAGATGGAAACTAGTGGCACTTTTACTTTTAGCTGACAGATAAGTGACCCAGAATATTAAAGTTTTGGCACATTTCTTCTTGTCATTGATACTTCAATAAGTCATTCTCTATTTTAATTGAATTCCACTAAAATTATATTTCAACAAGAATTTCTTATATCAGTAAATTTCTCATTCAGAAGTCAATCACTCAACTCAGTAAATTACTCTTAACTTGTCTTTAAAACACAGAAAATTATTTAATAAGATTTCTTTAATTATGAAAAAATTCTCTAGTTTTAATTATAAAAAGTGTAGTATTTGCAGAAAATTATGTTTCTATATTTTTGCTTTGGCTTAAGTTTTGGGAAAAGACAAGTTTATGATATATATATATTTCAATTAAAATACCAAACATTTCTTTAACAATTTTTAAAAATTTTAGGTATTGTTTTGATAGTTATTTTTTGTCTTTAAATTAGAGCCATCCTTTCAGTTTATTTTATTAATTTCAACTAGTAGGACTCGTTAAATTGTTGCAATGTTTCATTTAGCTACATAATTTTCAAGCTGCGATTGTACAGTAGTTCAGGTACTGAGTCATCAATATGTAGGAAAAAGAAGTAGTAGACTGTTCTCAGTATTGTGGTACCAGCTTATCTAGGAAATAAATGTGGCCCCATCATTCCATTAGTCTTGAAATTGTGATGCCTTTAACCTCAATGGTCTTTTTGGCTAATAATAGAGTGTTGTATTTTTAGTTTATTACCTAAAAAGTAATGGTTTAATTACCTAAAAAGTAATGAAAAATACATAGGTAGTAATATAAAAATTCTTTCCCCATAAAAAATAATTTGATAACATATGCTATCATGCTGCCCAGAAAAATAAAAAGTCACACATTAAAAACACAGAATTACAACAAAAATAAATTTATTTAAAAATATTAAAATACAAAAATAAAAAACAACTAAGTAAACATCAGAATAAAGATGAGATTCTAAGTTTATAACCAAATCTTCTGTATGTAAGAAAACTAATCTACAGGAACTGACCACTCAGACTTAATGTTTCCATACTAAAAATAGAAAAGTGAATATTTACAGTAAAAAAACTTCAAAAAATACATTTGAAACTTTGTAAGAGAATAATGAGCCTCTTAATTAAACTAATCTACACTATGATAACGATCAGGATGGGTTTCATTCTTTTATTTGTAAACATAATTAGTATAATGAAAATTAAGAAAGTTCAGACTTTGTTATTACAGTAACCACAACAAATAAAATCATTGAATTATAAAATCAGATTGCAATAGTTAATGCTTAATATTTTCGCTTTATTTCGAATTTATTCCATTCTGATACAAAGAGTAATTTTCATAATTTCATTTTATTAAATAGTATGTATTCTGATCTATTTCTTTCCTCTTTGCCTTTTTTTCACTGTTAACAAATTAATTAATCCTAGGTATTCTATAAAACTAGGTATAAAACGTCAACTTCCTCTAATTTATTTCTCATTAAAGAATGTATTTTTGTCACTATTTAGTCAAGAGTTAGCAAAGCATGATTATTTAAAAAAAAAATCATTTTCTTCAGTTTTGATTTAAAAAATATTGGGTAATCATTTGATTATGGTCTAGTTTTTCTTTAAACCAGAAATACATTTGTTGTGCATGCATATTTTTGTTACCAAATATAATTGTGCTTGATTAAACAATTTGTCAGAATTTTTATTGACAGTTGAAAAAATGCAATAGAATCATCTATAAACATGATAAAACAGACTTTTTGTTTCTAATCAATGAGGATTATGAATACACTTGTATGCATTTCAAGTAAAAAGAGATAATTTTATTGATATAGTTCATTTTTATTTATATATTAATCTATCTTTACTTCAATACAACACAATCTTTTTACAATATTGCCAAAAGGGTTAAATACTTCAATGTTGTTATTTCAAATTGTAAAACAAATGAAAGATAATATAAATATTTTAGAAAAGGCGCCAGGGCGAGATTTGCCATAAGCGCTTCTCTCCACAGATGTGCCTTTTTTCTCCAACTAATTATAGACTTCAAAAAAAAAAAAAAAAAAAAAAAAGATTCTATAAAGGCTAATAGTAAATAAAAATATGATGAAAAATGAGTTTTTAACTTTTACTAACCTGTATGTTTATAAGCTCATTTGAAAATCGTCTGTGCAAGGAATGTGCAGATTCTATAGTTGGAATTGTAATGGTGTTGCCTAGATATGAAATCGAACCTACTGGAGAAACAACACAAGCTGTTCCTGATCCAAACATTTCTAATAACTAGAGCGAATAAACAAAAATTTTATGCAGGAGATTTATTATGTTAATAGATATTCATATAAAAGCATATTTAAAAATTCCCTGATCCTTAAAGGAAATCTACAATATTAAAGCAATTATTATTGGTTGTGTTATAAATTAGTAGAATTATAAATTATAAGCTGTTAAGGAACTATCTAAAAATTACAGTACTTACTATTAAACAAAATATGCATTGGTGATTCCTATGCTTATTGTTAAAAATGCAAAATATTAAAAATTTGCCTTTCAAGTCATTTAGATATTTTTAATAATAATAAAATTCAAACTCTTGCTATTGCATGGAGAACTGATACTTTAAGCCCCCTCTCAGAATGTTCCTTAAAGAGCTAAAAAAAGATAAATAGTTATGTATCTAAGGTATAATAGAGTTAGATTGAATTCAAGGTACAAAGACACAAGATGTGGCAATACAGGGGCAAACAAGGATGAAAAAATACGTGCAAAATATAATTACAGTAATAAAATCAAACAGTGCTAGAAACTATGATTTAAAAACAAAAGTCAGGTGGTCTGTTTCAATGAAATTTGGGTCCATTAACGGATCTTTCACAAAATATTTTTTTCACACTGTTCTCAAAGTTGTTTATCTTCATAATTAATGATTTGTAAATCGAAAATCTAAAAAAAAAAAGCATGACGAATCTAAAAGAATTGCAAAGTTTTTGCAAATTCTTAGCTGATGCCCTTCCTTTTGTCTCTCCTCCTCTACACCTGCCCACAAATTTTCCTCCTCTGCCATCTTTTCTTTTCTTCTAGATTGGGCGGAAGTCAATGACTTCAGTGATTAGCGCTCTGACTTAACATGTAGCAGAACAGAAATCAGTCTGAACAGGCAATGCTGTTCATGATGGGTTTTATTTATTTCCTTCATTTTGTAAATTTATCGATCTTGCTATTATCTTATTTTATTTATATTTTGTAGCTAAATCCCTTTGGAATCAAATATTAAATTTATAAATTCCAAATGCAGCATTCTCATGAATTACTACTTTTACAACCATCATATTTAAACAGTGCAGCAAAAATAAGGGACCACCCTGAATAACTTTTGCTCTAATGATTGGATCTTTACTTTCTAGGACTCAATCTTAATGGTTTGCAGGGGTGACCCTAAATATGCTAATTAAGAAGTGCAGATGATATTTTAAAATACAAACTCACACACAAAAATGCACTTTCTCTGAATGCACATACCTTTTTTTCAGACAGATTCGGATCTCTCCCCCATAAAAAGTAAAGGGTAGCCGCAATCTAGGAAATATGGTCCCAATAGTTTGGACAAAAGAGCGTTTCAAAGTTTGGATCCCTTAATGTTCATTCTACTTCCAGCTTATTTCGCTATTATCTCTAGAACTTTTTAAGTTAATTGAAAAATTTCAGTACACGATTCTAAAATTTGTTTAATCAAAGATAATTCCATGCAAAAAATAAAGCGACTTAATGCTAAAGTGAAAGAATGTGAATTAATGTTAATTTTAGGTTAAAAAATTATGAGTAGTTTTTCCACAATTTTATAAAAACAGGACCTTTCACAAAATGTCTGGACAGATCCCTGATAAGTGAACAAGTAAGAAAAAAAAAGGCAGATCATTAGAGCACATCAGGGCTATTGAACACGAAGTTTCATGGCGAGAGACAGATACACCACATCTAAGTGGCTAAATTTTATACATTAATTAATTGTTTTTTTTTTTAAACATATTTTCCATATAGGGCAAAAGTGTATGTTCCACAAAAGGTAGCACATTGCTTTAAAATTTAGGAAAAAGTGTTTATTCACAAATTTTTTTTAACAATTGTATACATAAGTATCCCCTTCAAAATTGTGATTTTTAAATGCATTTAAAAATATCTTTTTTACCTCATAATTTCTTAACATAGCTCCATAATTAATCAATCTTGGGTTAAAAAAATTTTTTTTTTTGTTCTCAGTCAATTATTTTTGCTCCAGTCATTAATTGACAAATGACAATATTCATCATTAGCCAATGTCAAATTTGCAATAAATAATAGATTATCAGAAAAGGTTGGTATTTAGACAATGACTATGTAAATAATGCTTAATGGATATTTGTTAATGAAAGATGTACAATATACATTTTAAAGACACAGAATTTAATCATTAAAAGTAGGAGTAAAAAAAACAATGGGTATAGGCTTTAATTGCGTAACATTATTAATTTTGCTATTTTATATAATAAGTAACTTTAAACATACATACATTTTGAATTAAAAAAAAATTAAACAGGCATCTTTAACTGTTTAGTTTTTAATAAGTACTATTTCAAAGTAAGTATTCTTTTATTGAAATGTATCTCTCCACATTGGGTACTTTTGAATAAAAATGTTTAAAAGCTTTATAATTTTAGTTTTTGATAATTTATTTAAAAAAAAATTCAGTTTTTGATTTAAAAAGTAAAGAAATTTATAAGCATTTTATGTAATATTTAATTAAAATTTTTAAAAATTACCATCCTCTATCTGAAATTAAATTCATTAAATTTGATGAGTTACAGCTTGTGAAGTAGCTTTGTTACTATGATAACTGACACCAGGTTAATTTTTAAACACAATTTTTTCAACAGCAAAACTAGAAATATTACCCTGTTTTCCCTTTTGGCCAGAATAATTTCTTTCATAGTAATGTTTCTCTCAGATACTTTGAACTCTCCCTAAAATTAAGAAACACATTGATTTAATGAATTAGAACACAACAAGACTTATTTTTAAATTAAATTTTACACAAAACAAATCTCAAATTTTTAAACAAATCTAAACGAAAAAATTTACACATGAATAGAACTTAAATGTCTTCATAATAAAATGATAGCAAAAAGGGAAATTAAACCAGCTGAGTTCCGGGCTTAAGCAACAAAAGCTGGTTTCTCTCCAGGTTATTTAATGAGTAAGTGCATCAGCTGAAATTATGTACAATTTCACAGAGTCGATACTTGGACTATCCACTGCAGTACTCCAGTGTATTTCTTGAATCTTTTATCCTTTATTATATTCTTAATCCTTTAAAAGATTTAAAAACACACTGAAACTTCTAAAATACAGATAAGTTACACTAAGTTTGTTAACCAACAAATTTTTGAAAAGAAGCAGGTCAAATTTTCCAGCAAAAATATTTTTAAGGACTTAAAAAAAATTAAAAATTTTAGATTAGAGGAACTCTGAGAAAATTGTTCCGGAATATAAACATTTGATTCTCAAAAGTTCCTGAATCAATGTTCTTCAGCTCACAAAATTCCGCAAATTGGCAGAAACGTGGTGAACTAAGCATCATAACACCACATGTATTGAAAAAAAAAAGCAAGACAATCTAATTAAAAAAATTAGAGCTATTTTTTGAAATTCTCAGCAGGAAAACGAGTTTGTGTTTTAGTGCAAAAATGGCTAAAATAATACATTTGTATTAATTTCTATCAGCTCTTTTGATTTGGCACATCAGCACAGTCTAGAACCCTTGATATCAATAATGCTTACCCACTTATTGGCCAGATCCAAAAGACTTTGCCGTGTTATTCCAGGTAAAATCGTACCATCTAATGGAGGTGTAATAAGTTCATGATCTAAAAGAGATAAAAATTTAGACACTCATGCTTCAAACAGTAAAACTTCCAACAAAGGATAGGGTATACTTTGTGCTATATAGACTAAAGCAAAAAACATTAATAATGAACAAATGAAAGTACATAAATGGACATACCATCGTTTCAGTCCTATAAACAAGAACTTTCCTCCTTGTCTTTGATGTCAGTTGAAGGTAGAGAAGTCAAGAGACAAACATGTGTAAAGTGGTTTAACCAAAAGGAATAGAGGGATAAGTTTCAACAAGGAAAATAACAAAGGGGGAGATAAGAAACAGGTCAGAGGGAATTTGGCGAGAACCCCAGGGTGAAACTGATAAAATTAAAATAGACTTCCAAATATTGGGAAATGGCGAGATACTAGAAAAATCATTAACTAAATTAGAGTTTTTCAAAATATAGAATGAATCCCAAAAATCAAATTCCGAAGGTGAAGAGTAATATTGAATGATTTTAGTCAAAGAAAACTCAAAACTGTGATTTATATTCCAACATTGTAGGGCAATAGAACATCAGTGAATGTCCTGATTTTTGATGAATCTTTCATGTTCTTAAAGATGAAGTTCAAGGGTACATTTAGTTTGTCCTATATACGGAGGACCACATTGACACAAAATTTGATAAATATGCCATCTACTATTATCAGCAATAAGGTCGTTAAGATTGGTGAAATTTAGCTTATTCACAGGGGAAAAAAACGACTAATAGTTTTTCTCCTATTAAAATCACCACTGAGGGAGATTCTTGTTAATAGAACTGAAACTATACTACATCCATTTAAGTACTTTCATTTATACTTTATTCAAGTTTTTTGCTTTAGCAAAAATACATTTAAACCCTTATCCGCCATAGTACTTAAACAAATTGATGCTAAAACGTTCTTGATTTTTCAATTAAATGATAGGAATTAGTTTTATGTGCAAGAAAGCAATACAGTTCAATGACACCAAAATTTGATATATTTTGGCAAACTGAAATGATATTGCATACTCAAGACACAAATCAAAGTGTTATAAACTAAATATGTTTAAAAATAAAAGTTGAAAGAAAAGGAGGGAAAACCATGAAATAGCTTAGGGATTTACAAGGTAAACATCAAGATGGTAAGTAAAAATAGAAATAAAGTACAAAGGACAAATAATTGAAAGAGTGTTGCCAACGGAGTATGCCTGGTCACATAAGCACCAAAATTTTATATGATATACAATGGAAAGTCGCGTATTCAGAATCCGTGGGACTTTCGGAAGTCCGGATATTAGATTTTTCCGTATAATAGACCCCCAAGGTAAACAAAGCTTAAAACGATCCAATAAATAATCTGAATCTAAGAAGCAAAAAATAAATAAAATTTTTTCAGGCGATAATATTTTAGTAGTCAAATGATATCTAATGAATCAAAAACAAAATATTAGAAAAAAAAAATATTGCTTAAAATTAGCTTTTTTTTTTTAAGAAGTACGAAAACTAAGAAAATCTATTAAATCAAAAACAAAATATTAGAAAAAAAAATATTGCTTAAAATGTAGAAAAAAATTTGACAGTTTTGAAAATATTAATTGCTCTCTCCCCCATTTTGAATTGGAACAATTCAAGCAAGAAGGGGAAATTCCCATTATTCATTAAGGTGGGTAGGTAGAGGAGAAAAATTTATTTCCTCCTTATTATAATTTATTTCCTCCTTATTTTCTCTCCCATCATTGGCTATCAATCAAGCATAAAGGTGCGGCATGCTGATCAGGTTCAGATTACATAACGAATTATAATACTTTACAATAAACATTCATACACCAAAATATGATTGTATGGGGAAAGAAAACATACTTAAATGGGATGATCCCCAATAATGCATGTGTCATTTTTAATAAATCTTGCTAAATAGTACAAAATAAAATTTGTGGAAAACTCCTTATCATTTTGACCTTTTTTTTTTTTTTTTTTTTTTTTTAAAAAAAGTACGAAAACTTAGAAAATGGCTTTAAATTTTCAAAATATTCAAATCAGATTTTTTATTAGTTTCCAAATATTATTCACTACAAAATTAAGAAGGAAAAAAAACAAATTAAAAATTTTCCTGCACTTGTGCAGTATAAAATAACTACTTCAATTACTCCTATCTTGTGCAGTTTTAAACAAATTTTTCTCACATTTTAAAGCAATTTAGTATTTAATTTTAAATTTCTCCAAATATTTTGCTTAATTTTATTGAATATTTTTAAAGTTATAACAAAAAAAAGTTTTTTTTTTTATAAAAATATCCATATTTCCATAAATATTTCAGCTAAGCTTACAAAATTTACAACAATTATAATGTATAATACCCAAAGTAATTGCTAAAAATTTATTGCAAATTTTTTGGCATAGGGGTTCAAAAGCACTATTTTCAGCTTATTTTCCTCACATATTAATATTACATATTAATATTTGAAATTAGAATTATAAGAATTTTGCTCACCGCTACATACAAATAATTTTAACAAAAATTTAAACATGAAAGATTAGATTGCCAAATGTCATTGTATTTAATTTTTTGTAAAAGTTTCATAAGACTAATTTAGTTTAGTTGCTTTTGTTTTCTACCGTTGGTAAAATTACTATGCTAAGATCACAAAATGTTGGAAGGTATGCATTTATATCTATTGTTAAACAATGTTTAAAATACAAATTCTAAATAATAATAATGCATAGCATTTCAGAATATTCATATTTTTAATAACTATGATAAAACTAACCTCCATTTGAGTTTATTAAGTATACAAATATATTCATAGTTCCAACTTCAGCCAGTTGATGATCTTCACCAAACAGCCAAAGAACTTGTTGAAAATTTTGTTTTTCGGCAACTTTTTGTACATATAGAGTAGGTGCATAATTACTGCCAAAAAATGAACTATTATAGTTGCAACTTAACCATAGGTCGTGAAAATTTAAAGTTATAAAAAATTGAAATCAAAAGTTACAGTTAATCAACAACAATCAGTGATATATGCAAGTTATTCCAAGTCTAAACATTTTAAAGCTTATTTTAACATTCAATATTACAGGATGTTAAGTTAAATAGTTTCACAGAACCAAATTTTTGTTTCAGATTTAAAAAAAAATTTTTTTTTTTTTTTTAAGCTTAAAATAGAAACTTTTCTGTACACAATAACTTTAAAGTAACTAAAAATACTTTGTATTTGATTAAACTTAAATACATTACTTTTTGAAAGTAATTTTTTCAATTTAATTCATTATGGATCTTGCATTCAATATTACTAAAATTATCTGTATATTATTTATTTTTACAGGTTTAATTTAAGATCCAGAATTATTTATCTCCCTACCACAGTTAAGTGAATACAAGAGTTTTAGTTGAAATTGCAAGCATTATCTCTGAGCATTTTTGGGAACAATTAGACTACTTTGATATTTTACAAGTGAGTAATGGACATATCACATACAAAATGTTAACAACTATGTAATTTTTTAAATCTTTTTTATTTTTTGCACAAAAACTTATGATTTTTAATATTTAAACATTTTCTCTTTGAATTGAAATTATGTTTCACATAAAGTATAGAAACTTACAATGCAAAGGAATTTAAGAAAAATAAAAGCTTAACTAAGTATTACCTATAAGGTAATATAACTAAGCTATTTTATTTATTATCAGTGTTGTGTATCAATTAAAGTTGGAAAAATACAATCATTGGATCCACACAATTAACTAATAGTAAATAATTTATTAGATTTAAAAAGAAATACAAAAATTAGATCCTAGTTTATAGAAGTAAAGTATAACATAGAAGTAAATGCATAAGTAAAGCTTTAGTTAAAAAACTACAAATTATTTTAAATTTAATTTTTTCTGTTTTTCATGAATTATATATACAATCTATTGTATATACCAGGGGTGATTGTGACACTAAGTGAAAAACCCTGAATATCTTACATGCAAACACTCGATGACAAGATATCAGTTTATATACCATTCATACTGCCGAAAATTTGATTGAAAAAAATTTGTTAAATAGTGAATATTCTGGAGCGTGATTTGAATTTTCCGTATCATAATGAAATAGTGATTTTAAAAAATCATGACAAAATCAACAGCAATATATGCCAAAAAAAGAAAATGGAAAATTAATTGCAAAAAAAATGAAATGCAGATTTACTATGGTAGTGCTTGTGGAAAAGTGATTACAGAAATGCAGAATTCGAAACTTCCACGTTACAATATATTAAAAATTAATTCGATCTAATTGTAGACAAATAAAAAGGGGGACAAATTTATCACATTCATTAAATAATTCTTCTGTTGTGAATTGAAAGTTGCAACAAAATTACTACTCATTAATATATAAAGTTTTAAAAAAATGAGAAAAAATGCCATTTTTTTCTTGTAAATGATAATATAAGTGCTTGCTATTTTAAAATAAATTTTCAGATGATCAATTATCAATATTTAATGTGCCTTAATAATTCATTAATTTTAACTGAAGTTATTAAGGAATATTTTTTTTTATCTCTTGTTCTGGAAACTTATCTTACTGAGTTTTTCTCTACGAAAGCAGGGCAGTTTCGACGTATTTTTTGGCATTCAGGATGCCATCAATCACTTGAATTCGGCCCACACCATCTACAGACATACATGCCCATATCATGACATTTGTTGGATTTTTAGTAGTTGCTTCAATGCAATCAGGATGAAGCGCTTCACCTACTCTACGTCTCACGTATTTTCTACCATCACTTCCAAAGAGCGATATTTTACTCTCATCACTCCAGATTACTTCCATTAATTTTCTGACCATTTAATGTGCTCTTTTGCAAACTTAACTCGTTTTTTGCGTTGCTTTTGATTTAAATATGGTATTTTCCTTGGAATTCTAGCTTGTAGTCCAAATCCTGATAACCTTCTTATTGTTCTTGAACTTACTGCAATACCAGCTGCATTCATTTCACATCTAATGGCATCTGATGACATTTTTCTATCTTGAAGGCCTAGCCATTTACTTTTCCTATTGATAGTAGCACTCGAACTGTCCTGAAACCAAAATTGATACCTTCCATCAGGGACATCTCTTTCCCAACAACGCACCATTTATTTTTCAGCAGGATTCAGCTCCATGCCACACAGCAAAAGTATGCAAAGCATGCTTTCAAAATAAAGGCATAGATATATTACCATGGCCAGGAAACAGCCCTGATCTCAATCCAATTGAAAATTTGTGGCGACGTTTTAAAATCCTTGTACGAAAAAAACGTCCATCCAATAAAAGACAACTAAGTGAAGCTATAATTCATTCTTGGCACCATGTGATTATAAAAGATGAACTCCAAACACTCGTTCACTCGATGAAAAGACGCTGTGAAGCTGTCTTAAAAAATAATGGTTATCCTACTAAGTATTGATTGTGTAAGTATCACTTTAAAAAAATGCAAATCTAAGATAGATCTTACTATTAGTTGCATAATTTTTTTTGTAATGCAGATATTGTAATGCTGTATTTATTATTAAATTCTACATTAAATTACCTTCAATTTGATATATAAATGTTTATACTTAAGTGAAAATTAATATATTCTACAAGCACACAAAGTTGAAAAACATGAAACTTTCAAAAGTGTCCACACTTTTGGCCACCACTGTATTTGTTAATAAACCTGTAATGTAGACTCAGCTCCCGCTGCTTTCCTCTAATCTCTAATGAGGAGTTTTCAGTTTCAGAAGAGTCACTAATATAAGTGAGGTGTCTCAACTTGTTGTCAATATAAATTCTCTTTCAACTCTTCATCAGAAGAAGGAAAGAAAATGGGAGAAATATCTGAAAAATTTTGTGTAAAAATGTAAGGGGCAAGTGTTAGAACGAAATGAATAAATTGACATAAAAAATTTGAATTATCAACTGAGCAACCTCAAGAGTTGTCGTTCGCTTGATTAGATCGGGTACGATTAAGATGAGAAATTTATGAACTCAGAACGATTGAGACAGCCTTAGAATCAGTTTGGAGGCCCAGCGTTACGTTATTTTCGGTCCTAGATGTTTTTCAGTATCTGGGACATAAGTTGTCCCAGGCATAATATCAAAATTTTTCCAGACTGGGACAGCACATGTCTGTCTGGTGCGAAAGGGTTAAATCGGATAAATATGAAAATCGATGTTTGATATTAAAATCGCATGAATATGAATCTCAACATTAGCGGATTCTAACGTAGTTTCAAATAACAGTGAAAATCCAACAACAAAAAATTCAACTAGAGGAAGAATCACGTATGAAAACGATTCAACATGATTTAGCAAAAGTTTCAAAATGTAAATTTTAGATTGCAGAACTCTTTAATCTTACTTTAAATTTTTGATTACAGTAAAAATTTTGTCGGATTATAAGTTTTGCTTTGCAGAAGCCCGTGAATCAATGGTTTTGAGATACGCAGATTCAAGATAAAATTACTTGCACTGCTTCTAGTTTCTAGACCAGGAGGGGTGATACGAAAAACCCGGAATTCCGGGGTAAACCCAGAATACAATCACTCCTGATATGCAATACATTACATACAAGTATTCAAATCTTACTGTTAGACTTATGACCTAATGCCTGAAGGAAACCTCTTGCTACATATTCCTTGACAGGTTTGTTCTCATACCCATCTACACTTCTAACATTGCTAGATAGATAAGAGATGATGTATAGGATCCTATATGCTTTTTAAGTATTGAATGCCACCAAAACCATGTCGATAGAACTAATAGTTAAGAAGCCACAACAGTTATGGGTTTTATGAATAAAAAGTAGAACATTTGTACTTTAACATCTTTATGTGCTTCCCATTACTATCAACATTAAGTGAAGCATTGTTTCTCACATAAATTTTAAAGCTAGGTCCAAAGAGCCAAAAGTAAATAGATAGTTCAAGTTATAAGAGTATTTATTCATTAAAAAGTATAAGTGAATTATAATTTTAATATCTGAAAATCTCATAAATTTCATATTATTGGTCCTATTGACTTGATTTTTGGTCTTATTCAATTCCCTGTAAAACAGTATATAGGATTTTTTTTTCCTCTATGTAGTAATATCAGATATGTGGGTAAGTATGTTTAAGTACAAAACTGTATTTTTTATGCATAAAAACTAAGTAGTGAACTAGTCTTATCAACTTTATTTCTGTTTAAATAAATTCAGCATAAAAATACATAATTAAAGTTTCATTTGCCTAAAAAAGTATTTAAGATGCATAAGTATGCTTAGTCAAATTCTATACTTTTTTATACTTTCTATCAACATATTTTTGTACAGCTTCTGAACTACTTGTCCTACCAACTTGAATGTAATGTCATTCAATTTAACCTAAAAATATACATACAAGAAACAATACCACACTTGTCTAGATTATAATATTTTATATTAAACAGCTGACCCAATTTTTGGGTTTACGACTACTAATGTTCCAACTACGTAGCCTTGTAATTTTGAACCCAATCCAGAAGACAGGGAACTCCTGGATCAAGTATTGGGAGAAATTTGCCCTTGTGGTAGACTTTATGATGGAACTAACCCAAATCTGCTCCACATGGAGAGGAAGAGCACGAGAACCTCCCACGGTTAGCCTGACGGTAATGGGATTAACCCCATGATCCGTCTACCACTGAGAATATTCCATGTCAGAACTGAGGTCGGTGGAAAACGGATGCGGAATTCATATCGACCAGTCATCGCCGGGATCGATCCGTGGTTCACTTCATTAGAAGGCGAACGTTCTATCCCCTGAGCCATTGCAGCTCAGATTATAATATTTAAGTTTGTCCTTCTAAACATCTTACTTCAAATAAATTAAAACACTCCTTGAGGGAAGGAACAAGATTCATGTATCCATATTGAGCGCAAATCATGCATTGTTTACTTAAGAATTTCCCTGTAAGGACTATCTCCAGGGTGGCAACAAACACTTAAATTTCTTGACTTTTCCACACTAATTTTATAAAATTTCTCTGACTTTTGTAATTGTTAACATAGAATTTATTATTAATTTTTCATTCACACCTTGTTCTTATACATATAATGCATTACAAAATATTACACTGGCTATTAGATTTGGATTAATTTAAAAAAAAAATAATTACAAAACCAATTTTTTTAGGAAAAAAATCTGGAATTTCAATAAACTTAGAACTGAAATTAATTCAAGCCCCCTAATTTTTTGATTATTTAAATTAAATTCCTTGCATTATTTTTTTCTTAATTTTCGCAAATTTCCTTATTTATAACAGCAAAAATATAACAGCTTTTGCTAATTTTAATAACCAATTAAAAGTCACTGAAAAGCAATTTTAGCAAAAGGAACTATTAGATGACAAAATTTAATAGTAAAGGAAAATTACATACCATCCCATTTTTTTACTGCCAACACCTCCAGGCCAAGCTCTAACAAAACTTGGATCAGCCAAAAGAGAAACTGGTTTCTCTTCACCTATTTCATAATATGAACCAACAGGTCCAGTAATGACAAAAAGTAATGCTTTTTTAGAAGACCCAATTCCTAATGAGGGCTAGAGTAAAAGATACTAATGCATAATTCATAATGACAAAAATTAAATACAAAAAGTCATATTACAAAACATCAATTATGCTTTAACATCTTCTCTATTAAAGTATAAAGGAGTATAACAAAAAATATTTTACAGCCAAAGTCATAAGATAAAATATAAATTATACTGCCAGGGGCAAATAATTTTAGGTACACATCTGTGGACCTCAGGTTTTAACTAAGTAAAAGAATATAAATATTTCAAGTAGTAAATTAAAATATTAGTTTTTTTTTTTCTATTCTAAAATAGGAATAAACATACATATCGCTGTATTATGGTCTATTTAAATACAATAATGAATAAATTTAATATTAATGTAGAAAAAAAAAATTTAAAATACCAAGTTTAATATAAAGTACAATGCAATGCTGCATTAAATCTCAATTTCAGAAATATTTTAATTCTGCAAAGAAAGCAATAAATAACTATTGAAAAGAATCTAATATCAATTATAAAAAAATATTTAATTCTTGGGGGTAAAATTTCAAAATTATGGAAAAAACACAAAAATTCAAAGTTATTAAATGTATGCATGTACCTTAATATAAAACAATAAATTAAAATATACATAAAAATATTATCTAAATTGATATAAAATTAAATACTTATAATACTATTAAATTTTACTTGACTATAATTATATTAGTCATAAATTTCACCATATGTACCAAGGCACATACGTGGACCTACATATTCTTGACTGTATTATTTTCAAATATTAAGTAAATATAAATTTAAAAGCTTCATACAGATCACACAACTACTCAGTCAAAAGAAAAATAATTATTTTTAGAATAACTAAATTATATAATATTTAAAAATATGTGTTTTTGTGTGCATGGATTTAGCATCATTTTTTGAAAACCACTTCTGTTTATTTTATTCTACCCATATAACTTAAATCTTCTGCATCTATTGGAATCCCCAGAAAGCTTAAACGTTTACAAATGTTTCAGTGAGGAAATGAGAGTAAAACTATAAATTTTCTTATCAAGTGTTTTTAGAGGCTAAGAAGCGAAGGCCCACAAGTGGACTAAGGTAACAAAGAAGTTAAGCATAAGTTGTTTTTTTTATCAAATCACTAAACAAATTATAAAATTTTATATAATATGTTAGAAAGATTTACAATTAAAATAAAAGTATAGCACATTTGCTTAGTCTACATAAAACGAATTGAAAATCCAGACTTATTTCAGGGAAGTAATGTGGAGTAAAAAAAAAAAAGAAACACATGAGATTGAACCAAGTGTTTAATGGCCCTAAGAGCTAGATGCATCGATACTAGGTTACATTTCAAAACTAAAGAGTGCTAAGAATATAACAAAGTTAAAATAGAAAAAAATCAATATGGTACCTAAGAGTTCTAGAACACTCACCACAAATTGATTTAATTACTTAAATACTATATTTTACTAAAAATTAGTATATTTAAATTTTAATTACCTGGAAATAGATCAATTTCTCAGAAATAAGCAACAGACATAATATTTTACTTAGACTTATTTGTTGTAAATATCTTTCAATTAGAATAAATTTTAAAATTTCATATTTTTTTTAACTATTTCTTTTTCTGTAATCTTTAAAATTTCCTTTTGCAAAAAAAAAAAAAAACCTTTCTCTGATTAAAGTAATTAAATGCAAATTTCAAGCACAATGACCAACGTGACCAAAAAATATCTCTACAGTTGACGTCTTTTCAAAAAGAAAGAAAAGAATTTCTGAAATAAACTATATGCACTCTAACATACCTACTTATACTAAATAATATACACTAAATGACTATTATTTTTCTACATTCCAATTTAGGATATTGAGTATAAGCAATAAATTAAACTAAGGTATTTAATTTACTAACTATAAAAGAAGTACAGTAGAGAACCTATTATCCGGAACGATCGGGACCATAGCTATTCCGGATAACTGATTTTTCAGGTTTTCCGAATCGCTACAAAACGCCCTTTATTTAATTGTCAAACCCTACTAAAAAAATTAAAGAAAAGAAAGAGAAAACGATAAATACACATAAGCTTAATAAGATAAAAAGGAGAAAAAAAATAATGAAATAAAAATGTATACAGGCTTAATATAAAATGAACAAAAAAGGTAAATTGGAAGAAAAAAAAAGGGGGTGGGGAGATGGGCTCCATCTTCTGCCTCTTTTTTCTATTTCGTCATTGTCTGTGTCAGGACAAAACCATCCTCTCCATTTTTTACTTCATTATGAAAATGAAGTAAATGAAATCACGTTAGTTTACAGTATAGTTGTTTGCTTCTTTTTTGTAGTTATTCATTGTTAGTTTCGTAGCATTAATTGTTTCTTTTTTTTGCAGTTCCTTGTTAGCTTATTTTTTTCAACAAGGTGTTTTTTGTTAAAACAAAATGTTATGTAAAAGAAAGAAACGTCGCGCCGTATGATTATTTCTTTTTAGGAGGATTCGGATTATTTCATCTAGAATTATTTCTTCTTCGGACTATTTCTTCTTGATTATATTATATAGATGATTATTTTAATTAAGGAAATTTATTATTTTAATTATTGAAATTTCCTATGATGGGACAGTATTAAATTCACCCCATCAGAATCTACAACTGAAACTTTGCTAAATTTATTGATTTTTCTAAAATTAACAGCATAATTGAAATATCGTTATATGACGGCGCCATATTGGAACTACTGGAAGAGATCTGCAATACGGAATTTCGTCGGTCCCGTGAATGCTGGATTTTGGGTCCTATACTGTACTTGACCTTGAGTCATTATTCCCCTTTCTTTGGCTGTCACTATGTTCAAAGGGGGAATAGCAGAAATGAAAGATAATTTTTAAAAAAATAAGAAAAAGTAGGAAATAACAAGAGAAAAAGCAGGGCCACAGAGATAATAGGAGTTCTGCAGTCCTTGTAGGGAGTACTTTCAGAGATTTCTAAGAATCAAAGAAGACAAATAAAATTATTTGTTTTAACTCTCCTTAACTAAGCAATCAACAGACATGATGACTCCCCCTGCTTAAAGGCCAGAAAATAAGAAAACAGGTGTTCAATGAGTCACCCTTTTTCACTGAGCTATGATTGATAAGAAACAACTGTATGTAGGGGGTAAGGAAGGGAATGATTGATGATATTTAGTACAACACTCTTACTTCTCTTGACAGTTTAGGGAACTAATGATTATTCTTGAAATGATGGTAAAGTAAACATCTTTTAAAAAAGAAAGAAAAATCCTAAAGTCTTATGAGGAAAAAAAAACGTTTTTAAAAAAAATGGCGGGAAAATGTATTGAATTTCGTTCCGGTTTTTTGGTTTCCGGATATGAGGTTCTGTACCGTATTTTTATTACTTACTTCAATTCCAATAAAAGTAGGCCTAATGTACAAAGAAGATAATTTTTTGTGAGGTACCCATGTTTTATCAATGCTAACTAATTTCTTGAGGCATTTCAAAAATTCATTTTCATCAAAAACCTTAAAAAAAGTAGTTTGTTTTAACATAGGGCAACTGTTTTAATATAATACAGAACATATTTTAGAGACCAATACAAAAATTTTCAAAAACTAAAAATAAGGAACATGTAACTCTGAATTTACAACTGATACACTTTAGAAACCAAGATGGTACAAAATTCTTAAATTTAAGAAAATCAATTAAAAAAATATTTTTGTAAATTAAAATCACATTTTTTCCCTAACACATAGTTGAACGATGATGAGTTAACTTATATTGTCCAAGCGTTATTGGCCGTTGACAAATTAATTCCTCATTGCACTTGCAATATTCATTTCAATTTATGAAAGCCAGGATGAAATAGACTATTGCAAAAGCTATAGTCATAATTTAGAATGTTTTAATTTACTTTCATATTCTGCAACGAAATAGCAGGTGACATGAATGACAGTTTTTGTGTAAAACAGCCTGTCAACAAAGTCTTAATAGTACATATATATATATATTGAATGGCTGTTACATTTTAAATTATTTTCAGAAGTATAATACAGTTTCACACATTATCATTTCATCCCTACAGCCCAGGGCCATCCCAAAAGTTTCCTCCTCATCAGAATCTATCAGATGCATGTTTCTTCCAATTAAGCACCCTTCAGGTTTTCAAACCTTTGTCAAAATCATCAAGCCATTTGGCTTGTTGAATATTAGCAGCTTAAAGGGGTTGTAATTCTTTGATCTTAAAAGTGTCCGAGAAATTTTTGATGCTTGAACAGCACCAAAAATTCACATAGAACTTTGCCTGACACTTAACAGAATAGCTGTTTTATAGAAATGGACTTCACATTAAGTTATCAGCAACAAATTTAAGAAAAATTACTTGGGCTTCAGAATTTTATTTTTTGATGAGAGTTTTTTCTATATCAGTCAAGCAGTTTAGCAACATAAAATTGGACTTTTTGAAGTATCAACAAATTTTATTTACTGTTCAAAAAGTTCGTAAAAAATAGTTAAAATTAACTGAATTTCATGAACACTTTCATAAAATCAACTGCATAATCATATGCTTAGCACAAATACTGAAAAGAGAAATTTCCTGACACTTACGGGGAAAGAAGCCCGTTCAGCAGTTGTAAGCAATCGTTTGATATTTAAATCAGGCCTGAAGAGTAATATTTTATCATTTTTGCTTCGATATGCTTTCAATCCTTCAAAGAGCTGCAAAGAATAAATAACTGGAATAAAAAATAATACACATGAAACATGAATCTATAACACAAAATTATGCGAATAAATAAACTTGACAAAATTTACAAACTTAGATTTAGAATAATTCATTAAATTCAAATAGATTTAGAATTTGTCATAAATTACAAAGTATGATTTTAAGCAAACAGCTTTTTGAAATTAATAACATGTAAGTTTATATAATCATCGAGTTTATTTTATCTGTATTACTTATAGATATAAGTAACAAAGTTGAAGCTAATTCTTCATACTGTGTTCAATCTACATTTCAACATAATTTCCTTAAATATTAAGATATTTGTAACCAGATTATGAATTCCATGAACACTTAGTAGCCTATCTTCAATACTGTCAGATCTTCAATGCATAGATGGTAAAGGATGTTTACTTTTTCCACTCTCATATTTCAAGCAGTCATCAGTAAATATTTGAATTTTCTTGATTTTTACATATATTGTTTTCCCCAACATTTTATGGTCTTTAATTTACAGTCACTTTCACATTTTTTGTATTAAGAATTTGAAGACAGTATATTCTATAGACAGCAAAAGTTTAAATTTATGGAGCCATTTTAAATATAAAAAGACATAAACAAAGCCAATTTTTTTTGCAATGACATCAGTAGGTAGCCAAGAGGTGTAGATACTTAACTATTATGTAGAGAGTCAGAAAAATTAAATGTAAATCAGCATATCTTTTTTTTTATACCACAATAATAGCAACCAGTTTTCAATGATCTAATTTTCCATTACATGATAAATAATAAGTTTTAATAGAGAAAAAAAACATTTCATAACTTAATTTTATTAAATTTTGCAGATTCTTAAATTAATAAACATTAATTATAAAAATATTAATGATAAATAAGCTACAAAAATGTTCACCTACTATTTAAGTTGTTTAGTTACTACCAGAATTAAGTTGATGGGTTAACAATACTCAAACCTAACAATACAACTCAGGGAAAGATAAAAGCTCATAGCAGAAAAAATGCAAGTGATGACATTAACATTAAAATCGAGTGAATAATTAAGGCCAAATTTTCACATACATCTTGAAAAAATTGAACCATGAGTTTTCAGTTGAGAATGGAAGAACTAATTAAAGGCAAATCAAAATCAAGTTAGCCTTAAAATTACATAAAGTATGTCAAATCGGCTAAAGATTGAAATTTTCCTTTACTTTTTCGTGTAATTGCCCAAATGCTTGCGTTTAAGATTTCAGCTTACTTAACCATTTTAAAAAAATAAATACAATAAATTTTAGATCATTAGACAGGGGGTAATTGTGAGCCCAAGACAAAATTCCGGAAAATTTCTTGAGTTAAAAAAAAAAGAAGTTTAATTTGAAAAATCAGAAAAAAATTTAAACAAGGTTTTTTTCCTTTTTCTCAATATTTCTTAGTTTACTTAAAATATATTTAAAATTTTACACATACCTATATCATTTACACATACCTATGATGATCTGGAGAAGTAATTAAAATTTACAAATATGCCTCTTTCTTGAGTTTATGATTATAACTATTTACTGATAAAAAACGAATATTAATCATGAATATAAACTTATGAAGTATCTTTCCAGCTCGCCCTTACAAACAAATAAAATAAACTGTGTTTTTAAGTTCCACCTATGAAAATTTGATTTTCGGAAACTTCTGTGATCAATGATTTTTTGAAACGTCTGGACCTTCGAACTCAGGAAACTTCCGGATCACTGTTAGCAAAAATTCCGGAAATCCGGATTTTTTCCAGAGCACAATCAGCCCTGATTAGATCTAAACATGGTCCTAGATTGAAACTAGCTTGAAGCAAGCATAAATTCAAATCTTAATTGAAATAAATAAAACAGGAGGTAACCAAAATAACCATAACTACATTAATTCAAATTCAAATTGGAACAGCGCACAAGGCAGCTAAAACCAAATTCAAATCTTATAAACAAGTAATAATATAAATTTACTCAAAAAAAATATATAAATATAATTAAAAGAAAATTAAATAAAGTTGTGTGTCTACAGAGCAGCACTTCATCAGGGGACACACTGTCTGTAAACACACAGGAGCAAGTTTACAAGAGAATGAAACCTAAATGAAGGACAGACATGCAATTACCTCTTGAGCATAGTGAAAAACTTTACAAGCAGGATGAAGGTTTAAGTTATGAATTGGTCCTATTATTGGTTTACCCCAGCCATTTTCTTCTGACCATTCAATTTCTAACATGTGATCACTAAATACTTTTCCAAAAAGTAGATTATTTTCATCAGGTTTTGGTGATTTTTTCTTTTCATCCACATAGTTAATTTGTAAATCTGAAAACTAGAAAAAATAATCAGAACAACTTCATAACATTATAGAGTTAATATACTTCATTAAATTTTGAAATTATCTAATAAAAAAATAACAATTATGGTGCATTAGTTTTCTTCCAGGTGGTATCAAGCATCACTCACACTTTGTTACACTACATTAATCATGTTTATGCTAAATAGTTAATTTTATGCTTAAAGATACAACTTGTTAAAACTTTAAAAAAAAAAAAATCAAAGTTCTCAGTTTATAAACTAATTAAAAGAAATAAAAAAACTATGTAAGTCTAATTAGTTATTTCTTTTTATAACCTTACTTGGGAAAATATAAAAGATTTTGAAAAATCTAGCTTTCAGTTACTTATGAAAGTCGACATCTACCTACATGTTAAATTTCGCACTGTTAATCTACAAATTGATAGAATTTATTATATGTAAAACATTTCTTTTGCCAAGGAGAGACTGTTGTAATAAACTATACCAAAATTTAATCAAAAATATTATTAATAAAAATCAATCAATATAATAATTTAGTTCAGAAGTAAAATAGTAGTAAAGGAGTAGTTCAGAAACAAAAATCAAGCTGAAAGTTAATATATTGTAGTTAACATGATTATTTTATTCTGCATAGGAACTAATTTTTAAGAGCATATACCTGCTAAAACATAATATTTTGAAACTTACATTATTAAAAAGGCTTACATTATAAATTTAACTCTGACACAACGAAGTCCAAAAGAAATATGAAGTGTGGTTCAATATGGATCCAACTTGTTTTATTAAAATATTACAAATACTGATATTTTTATGCTATATAGTGATAAAAATTTAATAACTCAATATTTGATAAAAAAGAAAAAATGAATTAATGGAAATCTAATTTTCCACCTGCAAATTTATACATCAAAATGTGGTCCATTATAGTCACCATTACAATTTTCTATTCACATTCACATAAAAAATATTTTTTAATAGTTTACCTTTCTAATGTGTTAGTTACTGTATTTTTATTATTCTGCGAAATATTATCTATGGCAGTAAAAGGAAAACAAAGTAGAATAAACAGATAACAAAATTAAATTTTTTTCCCCACCACTTATTAAAAAAGGTCTATCATGGGCCTTGCATTAAAACAAAGCTCTAAATTTTGAAATATTTTTTTTAAATTGCAATGTTCTTTCATAATAGAAAATGTTACCATCACACATTAGGAAGGTAAACTGTTAATTTTTTAAAAGGAAATTTGAGTATAAAATTTAAGTAATAATAAGATAATAATGGATTCTGCTTTGTTATGAAAAGGTAATTATCACTTTAATGAGTTTTAAAATAATTTTATAAAACTTTAAGGCAATTTTTAGCATTATAAAGAATTTAAAACAAATCTGTATTTGAGAAGAACAAATAAAATTCCACTGAATTTATGAATCAAGTTTTATTACTTCTAGCATGATTTAAATGTTTGTAAGTAAGTTGGAAGGACATTAAGTGTGTTGCAAAGCTGGAACTTAGTTTATTTTTTTTTTTGACACTGTCTATTAAACATCAGCTGTAAAAAAAAGTTTCATAGAAAATCAATGACAAAGTACCTAATAAATTTGATTGAAGCAAATTTAATGAAAAATAGATTAAAAAATTTGGTATATTTAAAAAAAAATGATTATTACTTTAAATGTGGATTTCTTAGCAGTTTTTAAAGAATACAAATTTCGCAACAAGCAAATCTGAAAAGAAAAAAAAAGAAGACTTTAGTGCAAATCTTTTCAAAATAGATCATTAAATTGTACTTAATTGAGTTGAAAAAATATCACTAAATGAAATAAATACAGTAGAGAGCCGATTATCCGGAACGATCGGGACCATCGCGATTCCGGATAACTGATTTTTCCGGTTTTCTAAAATCGCAAAAAAAAAGCAGTTTTTTTAATTTTTATAAAACGAAACTAACATTTTTTTTAAATAGTTCTTAGAAATAATACAAAATTGTAAATAATAATAGACTTAAGTTTAAATAAGGAAAGAAATTATGAAATAAAGATTATAACAGGCTTATATATGTTATTATTAACATTAATAACTTTTATAAGCTATTTGTGCTTATGTGAGATTCGTCTACAAACGACTTTTGATCCGTCCTCTAAATCAGTTCTTTCGTCAACTCGATATGCCGTACGCTCTAAATAACAAAATGGGCTCAAAATCTTGCAGGGAAAAAAAATTTTTTTTAATGGAAGAAAATTACTTTCCGGTTCCGAATTTCATTCCGGTTATCTGATTTCCGGATAAGAGGTTCTGCACTGTAGTTCAAGTTTACAGATATAAGTTTTCAAAATGCACTAAAAGATTGATTAACCAAAGTAATTAAAAACAAGCTCACTTCAAATAATTTAAATCTTTGGCTTGTAACAATATCCATATTAACAAAAAAATTCTTATCTTTAATATCGGACAACATATTGTTATTATGTCTTTTAACATGTCTTGTAAATTTTCTCCTTTTTCCAACCACACAGGTGAATTTTCAAAATAGAGATTATATTATAATTGTCAACACTTTAGAATTATTACTTGAACATTTAACCAACAAAATATTAAAACATTATTTCCACCTCCAATTTTCTGGTTAATTAGATTTAAGATTTAAAAAAAAAAAAAAAATTATGAATGAAATACATTTTTATGCACTATTTTTTGTTTTCACCGTTTAACAGTATGCCCTAACTCATGACAATATTGCATTTTTATTAATACCACGAAAAAGAGTCCTTTACTAGACAAGTAGAAAGGTCATCTCAATCATAGATTCTCAACCTTCTCAGCATAGGTTACCATAAACAAGAAATTTGATCTATTAGTAGTTCAAACGCAATGACATATCGTGTATTTCTCCCTATTGCGCAGTTTAGTAACCCGAACATAGTGAAATATTTCTTATTAACCTCCACTGCACAGTTTATGCTCCATACGTCAGAGAGCTAAATTGATCCATACTGAGGCTTTCTCTCTTCCAGGATGTGTTGAATAAACCCACAATGTAGACTCACCATTGCAGGAACTCCATCAGTGGCAACAGACATAATATTTGCAAGAGGAATGTGTTTCTTTTTAAAATAATCTTTGACAGTGTTAAAAATAGATTCGCCTTTGGTATCTACAATTAAGCTTGTTGCAAAAAGCATCCCCTGAATAATTTTTCCTTCCTTCATAAACCGAACGTACACCAACAGTAAAGCCTCATTACTTGGCAAGGTTGACTCATCAACTGGAAGGAAAAATTCGTTTAATATCCAAGTTTGCACAAGGAAACTTCAATCAAAAATCAGTTCGTCGTCGCATTGTATATGGGATATTTTTTATTACATTGGAGGGGCTGAATGATGTAAAACTGTTTCTAAGATTTCCTTGACAATCTGCAGTATCAAGAGTACCCGATGGTATAAGCTTTGCCAGATATAGCAAATAATTTTGATTCATTTTAAGTTTCCTTATCAAACCATCCTCGCCTTTTTGTGATGAGGTTAGTAGTAAAAAAATTATTTAAAAACAGTGCATTATACAATTAAAGTAGTTCTTTTATAATGCTTATGCAGAGAACATATTTAATGTTTTCTTATAATTTTGTATAGAACAACTAATGAAAAAAATCAGATTTTAATATCCCAAAAATTTAAAAAGCTTCAGGCAAGTAGTTTTTGTATTTTTTATAAGAAAGTTAAAAATGATAAGGGGTTTTCTTCATATATTATTATGTATCACAAGACAAAATTTAATCAAAAATAATAACACCTCACAACATTCATACACAGAGATATGATTGAATAAGGAAAGAAAACAAGCGAAGAAAAGCTACTTTTTATGTGAGATGATCCATAACAATACTGGTGTCATTTCTAATAAATCTCCTTTAATAGTACAAAATGAAATTGGTGTAAAAGAAACTTGTTTGACATTTTCAAATTTACAAAATGATTCTCTAAGTACTAAGTTACAAAAAATGCATTAGTATAGAAGTGTTTCCATTATTTTGTTCAACCCCTGAATTACTTTGAGATTGAATTTTGAAGAGATTAACTTTAAAAGTTTTACGAGTATTTTCACTATAGGTAAAATTTTACAGGATTGAAACTTGAATCTGATGTGTGAAACAGGCATCTAGATGTGCATTGCTCTCCAAGAATAGCTATGGTGACTTGCCTCTTTCGCTACCCCCGTCTGTTGGTTATGAAAGTTTTGAACCTTAACCTCAAAAATTGAGCACTTACAGATAATGACTATTCATTGATATGATAAGAGTCTATTTTCATAAATTAAGTAAAATCATAACCTTTAATTATAAATGAAGCATAACGTAATTAAGAGATTCTTCTCACTAATCATAACCAAAATTTGATATTAGGATTAGCCATTTGATAACTCTAATGAAACCCCAGACTCAAACATTTTGAGAAATTTCTCAGCCAATTCCACATCATTCACGAGGAAGATTTTCAAATCATGATCTGCAGCAGAATAATCGCCAAGTCTTAGCAATATCTGAGCAGCAACTGGCGAGGGACTAAAAAAAAGAAAAAAACAAAACAGAAAGTAACTAACTTGAAAAGTAAAACTAGTAGGGTGATATTTCCGTATTTAAATCTGTCGCGCCAATTGCAAATGAAATTTTGAGGGGGAAATTATATTAGACGAATAAGATTATATGAAATTCTAAAACATTAAAGTTTAAACTACACACAACTAAATAGGTGCAAATTATTTTAACATATTGAATTCGGAAACTTAAAGTATTCCAATTGATGCATTAAAAAAAGAAGAAATACTACCTCATTTTTTACTCTAGAGATAGGACCAACAGCACGAAAAATAGAAGGCATGACGAAGTGGCTCGTTTTTTTAATACAGTTTTTGGAAAGCAGCAAAGTGGAAAACAAAAATTACGAAAATTTGGCACACTAATTTGATTTAGGTAAATAGTGACGCAATACAATTTTCTCCAAAATGCTTGAATCCTTGCTCATGATTGGTTAAAAAAAAATCATCTGTTTATTATTTTATTAATGCCATCAATTAGTTGAAAAATACAGATATCTAACAAGTGGATAAAGGTACATTTTCACTCATGCCAATTATTGCACACCAAACACGTCGTCGTGTATATGAGAATGTACCTTAAGAACTTGGTTAGCTTTCGCTTTATTTTATTGAAAACATAGAATATGCAACTTTCATTTATCAGGATATCCATTAGTTAGAAAGAATAGAGAACTAAATCTGAGTATTTTTCAACTGAATGATCTCCATTGCCAACTTGTATGCTTATGAAAATGTTACAAAAAGAATAATTCAATTGTGAAAACTAAATAATACTTTAAAAGTACAAAACAGACAAAGAATATTCCCAATCAATGCACGAACAGTCTGAACACTCACGTGTGAGGGAGAATCGCTTGCAACGAGAATGATCCTGAGTCGTTGTTGTAGTTCATTTACGTCGCACTACAGCTGTACAATGGGCTGTTGGCGACGGTTTGGGAAACATCCCTGAGGATGATCTGAAGACATGCTATCACAATTTTGATTCTCTGCAGAGGGGATGGCATCCCGCTTCAGTAGCCCGACAACCTACACGCGAAGTCGAGCACTTTACGGTAGAACAGTTTAACGAGGACCAATACCGCACACCCTCGGCCCCTACGCAGACTGATCCAAGTGGTCACCCACCCCCACACTGACCGCAACCAGTGATGCTTGACTTCGGTGATCTGATGGGAACCGTGTCTTAACGATCAGTCCACTGCGGGACCCTAGGTCTTACATACCATTATACAAAACTTGCTCGGGGCTCGAATCCTCGTGATAAGGGCTAGGTGACTGGTCAAACTTATACTTTCTCCGATCGTGTTTAATGGTGCGAAATTCACTCAAATGTTCTTAGCTGTTTTAGAACCGAATAAGTTCCCGCACGATTGGGGAGCGAGGTAAGGAGTCCAGTGTGATAAGAACTAAATCAATTACCAGCAGCTAGATGATGGTGTGGTGACTATGAATAATTTATGTGGGAATCGGGTAAAGTCAATTTGGCTGAAATTTTGATACGTTGCAGTTGAAATTCTCCAAATCGAAAGTTTTTATGGGATCGCTGTTAAAAAAGGAGCAAATTTTGAAATACTGAGTTGTGAAGATTGATCTTTTGCTTGAATACGTACAGAAATGACTCTTAAAACCTACGTGACGTGGAAGTTTAACACTCCGTTTTTAAAAATGTTTTTTGTTCTTGCAATGGGCCCATGAGCAGAGGCGTATCTATGGAAAGAAGCGCCTATGGCCAATCTCGCACTTGCGCCCTTCCTAAAATATTTATAATCTCTTAAATAAAAGCATTGTTTGAAGTATTTAAGCCTTTTGGCAATATTGCAAAAAGAGCCGTAGTGGCTCAGGGGATAGAGCATTCGCCTTCCAACGAGGTGAGCCGGGTTCGATTCCCTGCAATAATTGCTCGACACGATTTCCGTATCCGGCTTACACCTACCATAGTGCTGACGTAAAATATCCTCCTTGACGGATCATTGGTTACCCTTACCGTCACAGACTAAGCGCAGGAAACTTTTGTGATCCTCCTCTCCATGTAACGCAAATGCGGATTAGTTCAATAAAAAAATTCCTCCGCGAAGGCAAATTTCTCCAAAATGCTCGATACAGGAGTTCCCTTGTCTTCTGAATTGGGTTCAAAATTACAAGGCTGCGGAGTTGAACATTAGCAGTCGCAAATTCAAACAATTCGATCGGCTGTTCAACAACGGTTATAAAATTTTCCAAAAAGATTGCATTGCATTTTTTTAATAGATTAATAAATAAATAAAAATTAACTATAACAATAAAATTATCTCTTTTTAATTGTAATGCATTCACGTGTGTTCGAAATTAGCATTAGTTAGGAATTAAAAAGTCTCCTTTATCATATTTAAAGAAGATTCTCTTGCGTTTCTTCAACTGTCAATAAAAATTCTAACAATTTGTTTGATTAAGCAACAAATATTATTGGGTAACAAAAATACTCATACGCAACAAATGTCTCTGGGTTAAAGAAGAACTGTAACATAACCGGATTATTACCCATTATTTCCAAAATTTAAACTGAATGAAATTGATTGTTTTTAAACATAATCATGCTTTGCTAATACCAAAACAATAAAATCATCGCGATATAATAAATTCATTAAAATCACAGTGTAAATAATTGCGATTTGTTATGACAATTACAAATAAAATAGCTACAATCAAATTTAAATTTTATAATTTGGTTAGTTTTTTATTTACAAAAAACCGATGCTCTTAATATAATTAAGTTGTACAAACATTATATAACAACCGATAATAAGAAAAAATATAAATATAATTAAATACAGAACTCAAGACAAAATAGCGACAATAATACATTCCTTAATGAGAAATAAATTAGGGGAAGTTGTCGTCTTAGTTTAAGAATATCTAGAAATAATTGGGGAAAAAAAAGGCAAAAAGTTAAGAAATAGACCAAAAAAAATCAAATTATGAAAAATTCTCTTCGCATCAGAATGGAACAAATTGGAGAAAAAGCGGAAAAAAAAATTAAACATATTTGAATTATAAATTTTTAGACGTTCAGTGCGCAAAAAAATAAAATAAATAAACGGACTACCCTGATAACTTTTGATATAATAATCAGATCTTCACGTTCTTCTCATGTCAATGGTTCAAGGAGGTGACTTAAAATATGCTAATTAATAAATGCAGGGACAATAATTCAAGTTACGAAATCAGATACTAAAACGTACTTTTTCTGAATGAACATGCCATTTTTTCTACTGATTCGGATTTCTGTACCCCTAAGTATTGGGGGTAGCCGCAATATGAAAAGTAACTCGAGAGCTTTTCAATAGAATTAAAAAAAAAAAAATTCCCAGTATTATAAAGGTCGTTTGTTAAAAAATAACTTTTCGTAAATATTTATTATTTTATTTATAATTGTAAAAAAATTAAATTGTAAGGTTTACATTCTTTACATCATTTTAAAAAAAAAGGTAATTTAACAAGGAAAAATACTATATTGTAGAAAAGGTAATTTTACGAGGAAAAATACTGCATTGTTTTAAAAACAGTATAACAGTTTTTTTCAAGAAATATAATATGTAGTGATATAAATATAATGTAAGTGATATGTATTGTAAAAGACTTATAAAATTTTAAAAAAAGTAATTATTTAATATTTTTTTTAAAGGAAAAAAATTGTAATCTGAAATAAAATAAAAGATACAGGGGAAAGTATAATGCATTGGTTTAAATATTTAGGAAATGATTACTTACAATCAAAGAAAATCCTTGTAGTACACGTTGTTCACTTAAATCAATGAATCAACTATAAAAGCCCAGAAGCTGCATCAAAATAGATTATAAAAATCTAAAGACTTCAAATATTTGATTTTCTTGTCTTAAATTTTGAAACATTAACTAAAACGAGCAGAATTTTTTGTATGGGCGCCAGCTACTTATAACGCCCGTCCTTTATTTTTCAAAATAGTGGGGTGTATTCATTATTAAATCGTTTCATTGGTTTAAATTATTTGTTGAGCGAGGCAGAGGAACCTCCTATTTTCAGTATTTCACACTTTAGTGGAGGTGATTCCCACCATGGGTGGCAAAAATCTCCTGTTGTGGAAGGATTTACGCTAATTTATAGAAGGGGTTCTATTTGAAATCTACTCAGCAGATTCCGAAAACGTTTTTCAAAGAGATTTTAACCCCTGATAAAATTGAAGATTTACAAGCATTTCACTACTGAATAATTAGTCTAAGCTGGACTGGGACACCCCATGGTTTTCACATCTCTCAAGTCATCCCTCTGGTCATCACCATCTGGCCATCTGGTTTTTCTGCCTGAAGGGGTTCTATCCATTTCCTCCCCGGAAAATTGTTCTTTTAACTGGAGGTCTCACTTTCCTTAAGATAAGGGGAGAATAATTTCTTTACATTTCTCACCAACTTTAGAACTTCTTAAGTTTCTTTCGTTCGCCTTTCATTTTTTTAGCCTGTTGTACTACTAATTTTTTTTCATATAGATAAATATTTTAAATTTAAAGATTCAGCTTATATCACTATAATTTAATTTCACAGATAGTATTTTCAAATACATAAATAACCAAAGTAGAAAAGCATTTTTTCCGAGTAAATTATTTTAAATTTAAATGAATGTCTAAGTAAACTAGTTTAAATTAACGAAATCAATAAATATTATTTTTAGGATTTGTTTTCTGTTCTTATTATAAAAAAGGACACGTTCCGCAGTGGACTGATCGTTAAGACACGGTTCCCAGCAGATCACCGAAGTCAAGCATCACTGGCTACGGTCAGTGTGCGGGTGGGTGACCACTTGGATCAGTCTGCGTAGGGACCGAGGGTGTGCGGTATTGGTCCTCGTTAAACTGTGCTACCGTAAAGTGCTCGACTTCGCGCGCAGGTCGTCGGGCTACCGAAGCGGGGGTGCCATCCCTTCCGCAGAGGATCAAAATTGTGATGGCATGTCTTCGGATCATCCTCCGGGATGTTTCCCAGACCGTCACCAATAGCCCATTGTGCAGCTCTAGTGCGACGTAAATGAACTACAACAACAATAAAAAAGGACACGATTTTAAATAAATACGTTATGTATTGCCGAGGAAAAAGGCAGTGACTTATATCAATATATTTGCTACTCAAGAGCTATAACATCATACATAGTACTACAATACACATTCAACACAATTCTACAATATACATTCTTAATGCTAGTACATAATCTATACTTTTGTAATCTAAATTATGTTATTTAGTTAATTATTTTATTTTAATATATAACCATGATTTTTTGTGGCTAGTTTAGTGTTTTTTTTTTTTTTCATTTATGCAATATTATAGTTTGACTGTGAGTTACAGTTTCAATAAAGTCTTGTTTGTTTATAAGATTCGGAACTTAAATATTTATAACTCTTCCACGTGAATAACCCTTTTGAATGAACATTATTAAACTGTTTATTTTATCATCGTTTATACATGGAAAAAATATTTTTATTTTCGTTTTACTCAATAAATTTTACATTAAGTTTGTGCTTTATTCTTCGTTTTTAGTAGAAAAAATGAAATTCATAATGCACTAAAAAAAAGAAAAAAAATTAAATTCCCTGCAATTTTTACTATAATGAATAATGAGTTTACATTTTGTCTTTTCATTTTATCAGCGATAGCTTAAATTTTTTATAGTACAGCTTTGACATATTGTGAAGCAATGAGAAGCTACACTTTAGAGGGGAAAAAATTAAATTCCTTTTAATTTAAATATGGGAGCCGCGAGCGTTCGCCTTCCAATGAGGCAAACCGGGTTCGAATCCCAGTTGATACGAATTCCGCATCCGGCTTGCACCAACCTCAGTGCTGATGTGAAATATCATCAATTGTAGACGGATCATGGGTTAGAGTCCCGTTGCCGTTAGGCTAACCGCGGGTGGTTCTCGTGGTCTTCCTCTCCATGTAACGCTAATGCGGGTTAGCTCCACCAAAAAGCCCTCCACGAAGGCAAATTTCTCCCATTACTCGATACAGAAGTTCCCTTGTCTTCTGGATTGGGTTCAAAACTACAAGGTTGCGGAATTGGGTCGGCTGTTCAACGACCGTTATAAAATTAACTATGGGGTTACGGGGGTCTGTTTAGAAGAAATTTGGGTCCGTTAACGGACCCTTCACAAAATATCTTTTCATAAAAACGACACAAAATATTTTCACAAAATATCTTCACAAAATATTTTAACTTAAGAACGGACCCTTCACGAAATGATTTTTCTTTTAATCGGACCCTTCACAAATTTGTTTATCTTCATTATTATTTAATTAATCGAATAAACCCTTTCCAGGGCAGAAAACAAGAAAGATGGATGTAAACGAATTAAGTTTTGTCTTCGGCAGACGATTCTCCCATTATTCGTCCGAAATGAATATTCTGCGTTCAGCAGTATAGGCTAAATACTAAATATTTGTGTGTTGCATCTCTAATTTAGAAGCAGCAATTGCCGTTTACTTTTTTTTAATTTAATTTTTTTTTAATTATAATTTTACACTGTTGAGCATAATCTTGTATGTCTTTACAATTTAAAAACTCCTTGAAAAAGTTATTTTTTGCAATAACGGACCCTATTTGCACAAATTCATAAAAGCGAACCCTGGTTGAAAGAATGTGAGTAATTTTTTCACAATTTCACGAAAAACGGATCTTTCACAAAATGTCTGGACAGACACCTGGGTTAAAAGTCTTTTTGTCAAAGGATTTTGATGGATATTAATTGTTAATTGCTTAGGAAATTATCTGATATTAAAAATATTTTTATTGGAGTGTATCAGAAAGTTAGTAAAGAGAGTAAGAGTTATAATTATTAAAAACTCTGCATTATTCTTTAAATTACGATATAATTAAAATTTGGCTTTTGCCGAAATCGTCGTAAATATAATAGTAGAAAAGAAAAAGCTACTTTTTATTACTGATTTATTTTAGTATTTATCGTGAATGTATTCATGGACATTGAAATTTTTTATTTATTGCGAATCCTCTGTTGCTTAACTTGAAAGTATAATGAAAGAAAAAGTGTCTAGTGAATGAATGCAGAAACGTGTATGAATTGTTATCACACAGACGTCAAGTCGTTCAAAAAGAGTTGGTATGTGGAATGTTTTTTTCTTCTTATTTCCCCCATTTTTTTTAATGTTGAATATAATATAACAACCGAAGGAGATTTCTCGTGCTTTTCGAGTTATGCAAAAGAGCTGGAAACCTTGGCCCTCCTATTATCCCTAACTGAGGTGGTCTATGAGTTTTCAAACGAAGTTATGAAAAAAATTAAAACAGTGGGAGACTAAAATTGTTTAACGCTCGTTACCTACTTTGTTCTTATTATTAGCGGTTCCCTTTCATACTTCACTCCCCCAGTTTCAAAAAAGAGTTCCTCAAAAGACCTCGATGTCTTCTTTTCGAGCCCACGAGGAAAGGTTAAATGTTGTATGCTTTTTTTTTTAAATTCTGCCATAACTTGAAAAAAAAATTTGAAATTTTCAATAAAAAATAATCGTCGATGTTGATTGATTTTGCGCCTTTTCGAAATAATGCGCCCATGGCATTCGCCATACTTGCCATACCCTAGATACGCCACTGCTGAGGGCTTTTGACCAGAAGAATTTCAACTACAACATATTAAATTTTCAACCAAATCGGCTAGTACCCCATTCCACATAAAAAGTAAGGGGTCCTTTAATATAGAAGTTATAGATTAATACAATTTAAATATTCTTTTAATTTATGAAATCATAAAAAGTAAGACATAAATAAGAATTTTTCTAACTATAACTTTCCAATAACGACCAATATTTAGTTTCTAAAATCTTACGGCATCAAAACTCTATAATGTATCGATAATTATAAGGTCTCTATAATGAATCTGTAACTATAAACTATAATGTATGCAGATGTGTCATGGCTTTGCACGACGTATGAGAATTTGGATCTCCTAAATTCGTATGGAATTACATTGAGAAAGAAAGGGTTCATGCTGCGTGGGACATATTTTACCCTGTTTTGTTCCAATTTGAACATTGTTTTAGAATTTTTTTTTTTACATCATCGGTTGTTGGGAAATAAAAGCACTATAACATGGCACAATATGTACTTAAAAAAAAAAAAAAAAAAAAAAAAAAAAAAGGAAAGAAGAAGAAGGAAAAATTCCATTGCACCGATATAAAATTAGCCACAAAGCCACAGCATGGGTTTTCTTTTTATTTCAATAAAAAAAAAACCTTGTTATGCACAAATGAATATTTTCTTTTTATATCCTTTTAAGAACCTGTTCCCAATATATTAGACAATATTTGATATAATTTTTTTTTTTCAGTTTGTATACATTAACAAAGTGATTTTGTATATAAAAATATAATTTGTTTTACCTTCGTTGGTCGGAATTTTTAAATACAGTGAAAAATCGTAAGAAGGACAAGAAACTCGATTCGAGTTACCTTTTAGATAATTTTATCATTTATATCTTATTACTTTAGTCAAGAAATTTTCGTTTCATGACCAAAGTCTCAAGCACTACGTGAATATTTTTATATATGTAAATGTTTTTATTGTGTTTAACACTATAAAAAATATCTTACAATGTGCAAAAAATGCTAAAAACTAAAATTTATCATATATTTATGCAATATTTAAAAATAATTTTCAAAATAATTAAGGAAATTTAAAAAAAAAAATACCTCATTTATGAGTTTACTTTCTTCTAAGCTACTTATTTTTAAGTAAAAACAGCATTTTCAATATGCAAGTTTTATTTATGAGTTTATTTACAAGTTTAATTTACAAGTTTTATTTTGCATGGATTGCGAATACTCAGGTTAATATTGTTTAATATGAGTATTCATGTATTTACCTTCCTTATGTTTCTGACAAAACTTGAGGGTAACTGAAGAATCATTATCGAGTTCAATTAGAATAAGTAAGGGTTTAAAATCTTTAGTTTTGAAAGGTGATTCGTAACGTTATATGAACGGATTGCACAAATAATCTAATACAGTATTTCGCTCGTTTCTTAGAACGACTCGAAGGTACTCACAGATTACTCTGGGTGAAAAAAAAAGAAAAAAAAAATCTATATACGTTTATAATTTTTTTAAAAAATTTTTTAAATTTTTTTTATTTTTTAACTTGGATAAATCTGTGGTTAAGACATAAGATTTAAATTTGAGAATTTTTGAGTTTGATAATGATTCTTCAAAGTTTGATAACTATTTCGCTTTCTTTTTTCTTTCACTTTAATATTAAATTGTGACCCCTAATGTGCTCACTTTTTTGTTCAAATTTTGTCCCAAACATAATAAGGGCGGTCATTACAAAACATCATATATACATTGAAGAAAATACAAAAAATTTACCTGGTTGGAAGAATCGTTATCGCACTGTGTTGATATCTGGATCTGAATCGATCATGATAAATCTAGATAAATGCAGGCTCATGAATCACCTTCTAAAATGAATCACTCAATTAAAAATTAAATAATTTTAAAGTATTTGATAATTCAATCAAAATAGTAAGCGTTTTCTGTTCTGAATGATAAAAAAAATACTTTTAATTTTTTAGTCACTCATTACTTATACTAATTTCCTCTGCTTTATTTTAATTTCTTACTTAAGTTTACGCATATTAACACGAGAATGTTAAGGAGTAATTAATTCTGTTATGTGAAATTAATTTCTTCAAAAACATTTAAGTGAAGAAATGCTATCGTGAATAAAGCAAATTCATGAAAAAATATATACAATTTTCACAGATATTTTAAGTCAATTTCTAATTAATATTACAAATTAAGAAAACTGTTTTAATTTTTTTCATTATTATAAATTATAGGGTGGTTTGTAAGGACACCAATTAATGTATATATTTAGAATTTTATCAAAAATGAAGAGAACAAATTTACACATTAAGTGTCGCTGATTTAAGCAAGGAACGAGGATTAAAACAAAAATTAAAATCCGCCAAATCACAGTTCGGGAAAGCGGGTGTACAAAACTCCAAAATCTGTTAGATTGGGTAAAAACGATTATTGGAAACACCTTCGAGATTTCACCTATAACCACACAGGTTTTGATGTTCTGTCCGTGCATTCGCTTTCCTTAATTGTTATTGGTCAGATATTGACAGCGTCCTTTTTTTTTCTTAATATTAAGCTTAAATATTAATTTTATAATAAACATAGCTTTTTTGTCTTATTTTTTTAGAATCATTCGAAAAATATACATTAAGGGCAGTCTCTAATGAATACCCTGTATATGCAATTTACCAAAAATAATACAGCATATTTTAATATGTAATAAGGTTTAGTATAACAGCATAAATGTGTCAGTATCATTATAAAGCAGTTTTCCTATTTAAAAAAAATGTAGAAGTGGTTTGTTTTCATTTTGTGAACATGTAGAATGTATGAGAACATATCACTTAATTGTATGTTACTGTAAATTAAATTTAGTAGAGTCATTCTATATTGAATATATTGATATGCAATTTAGTACAAAGATATTTAAACTTGAAAAAGTAAATTTTAAACAGTTTAAGACATAAAAAATAAAATTATCACTTTCAGTAGCGCAATTTAATTTCAATAGCGAAGAACATAAAAAAAGTTTGGTTCAATTTTAGGTAACAAATTTTCAGGAAGGTGTATTCTATAGTGCAACCTTCTGAAAATTTGTAATTTAGTATATTACTATTAACTGAGTGTAACGCTATTTAATGAAAACAAATAGATTTACGCAGAGTATAGTTTCAAAAATAAGCAAAGTTTTCGTTGAGGTTTTTTGATGTAAGTTAGAATGTTCCTAAAGTTAAGTTTTTAAAATATTCTAGAATATTTATAGCACATTTGCTTGTTTTTGAACTTAACACAAAGGCTTGTAATAATTTTTTTTTGCAGCAAAGATATGCCAGTTTGGATATGAATTCATTTTTTTCCTGACTCGTTTACGCATATCAGTTTTATCCATAACAACTGAAATTTTTAGTTTCTTAATCTGAAATTTAGCACAATTTAGTTCAGCAGTTTTATAAGCCTCTCTACCATATTTCATGATATTGAAAATTTTGAGGTTGTGACCATTGGTTCATAAGCATATGCAATACATTTTGACATAATAACTCCTAAAGAGACTTTTTTAATTCTGAAATGCTTTAAAATATTATAAATGGAAACAAGTAGGCATGTTTAAGCAAACATTAGTTGTTAAGAGCTATAGTTAATAATTTGATAAAAATAAAATAATATTTTGTCATTACGGAATATTCACTGTAAAATTTTTTTTATTATGGTACTGAATAAATTTGCACAAACTGTTTACCTGAAACTAAAGTAAAAATGCATATAAAATGTATAAAACTGAGGAGTAAAAATACGATGCATGCAAAATGACATAAATTTATTAATTTTTATGCCGCAATCATAAGTTACTTACAAATGATTTTTATAATTTAGCTTTAAGGCAATATATAACTCTTGCTTTAATGAAGATAAAAACAATTTTTAATAAGTTGTTTGTAGTTAATCAAAAATGCATGCTAAATTAATTTTATTTACATTTGTTTTAGATTTATAACTTAAAAAAATATACAAAAACTGGCACTGTTATTTATTTCAATAATTAATATTATGAGTAATCTCATAACTTACTTGCAAATAGAAATAACAGCAAATCAACAGTGCAAAAATAGTAGTACACCTCCATGGTAAAAATGCGTAGCAGCATTTAGATAAGTGATTAAGGTGCTTGTCGTTTTATCCTTAAAGCTTTAACGAATAAGATAATCTGTAATAATTCTTACTTAGTATCTGATACGACCGGTTTTCATTGTAGACTTGAGTAAAACATAACAAAATATTGCATAATGGAATCTAGAATAAAATGAGTTTAAAATATTGGAGAATTTTATGATCTTTTACTTTTATTAGTTAGTAAAAAGGAAATAGATTCATACATAGACCAGATTGCTATTAAAGACAAAATAACATAGAATTTGATCACATTTCTACCAGAAAATAAAAGAGTAGTTAGTTGTAAACATTTTTACTGATAATCAGAATAAAAAGCTCTGCCAAGTTGGATTCAGGCTAAGGAAATAAGTAAACAAAAGAAACCGTTGTGAACTGATAAGGCTCAAGGCATTTATCTCTTTATTTTCATACGTTTTCATTCGTATTCACGCTGAAAGTAACTATTTTGGGGAAAAACAAATATTCACAGCCACTTTTAGTTCGTATATGGAAATAATGAAATGATAAACGTAATTTAATCATTTTATTTTATAGAGAATTATTTAACACATTATTTTATGTACTATAAAGTTTCAGAAAATGCAATAAAGAAAAACATTGTCCTTATTGTCTGTCTACCTTTTACTTTAACATTTCCCATTAGGAAAATGGATTCCGAGATTTTTTCAAATTTTTATAAAGACGTCATATTATTTAAATTTTTGAAGAGCACAAGTTTAGAAAAATTATAGAAAATGAATTCACTAAAAATGAAGTATTTTTTTTTTCATTGATGAAAAATCATAATAGGCCAGACGTTTAGAAATTAATATGTTTAGATGTATAATCACTCTTTTTAATGCATAATTTCGATAGATGCTATAAACTAGCTGCTATATTAACGACAATTTAATATTTTAATCGTCGTGAAGTCGAAAAAATATTGATTTATAGAAATTTTCTCTTTGAGATTTTTTGAAAGATAATACTTTACATTTAAATGTCAGCGAATTTCATTGATTTTCCTCCTCAGTAATGGGGTATTTTCTGCTACGTCAACTAATGGAATAAAAGTTTAATTATTTATATTTTCCTTAAAAATAATTTCAAAAATGAGAGCAAATCAAATCAATTATCTGTCGTGATAAGACTTTCTTTCCACCATAAAAGGAAAGATCCCATAGTATAACGCGTCTTTGGTGACCATAACAGAAAAAATCTCATTCCCATTTGAAATTTAATGCTGGTTATTTTTGGGATCATTTTTGGTCAACGATCTGAGTTTTAAAGTTTCCAAGAATGGATTGTATACGGATAATACAATTCCGAGAAATCGGAATTTTTTAAAATTTTTATTTTTATTTTTTAGGATAGAGCGAAAAGTGTGATTAAGCGAACCCTGGAACATAAGCTAAGTGCTTTTCGTTTGACCAACGCCTCCTAGAAGAGAGAAGGCCTACACATAGGTTAATATGAACTAGAGATCCAATAATAAGTAGTCTTTAGAAGACATCTTTTTAGTTTTTCCCCAATGCGTAGTTTTGTTGGCCAAACTTTGTGATATTTTTCTCATTTTTTCCCACTGCGCAGTAAATGCTCGTTCCTTCGGACTGCAAGAATGATTCAGTGATTTATGCGAAGGCCTTCTCTTTTCTAGGAGATGTTAGTTAGATCCTAGTATAATTAGAGCAAATAATTAAGGTTACAAGCCGACCAGGTGGCCGAGTGGTTAGCGGTTCTCACTCCGGAGCCATTGGCCGAGGTTCGAATCCTGCTCAGGGCATGGATGTTTTTTTCTCTCTCTGTGTTCTATGTCCTTTCCTCTTTGTGTGAATGTGGTTTGTGGTTGGTTTGTGGTTGTGTGACGTGGACGATGCTGCTCCACCGCCTTGCTTCGCCACGGGTGCCCACTGGGTAACGAGAAGAGAGTAGCAGTTCTTGCATTTTTGTGGCCAATGGGACAAACCCCAAGAGCCCGCCATTAAAAAAAAAAAAGAAAAAAGAAAAGAAAATTAAGGTTATAACATAAATATTCAAAAATAATCAATTTTTCAGAAAAAATTGCTTCATTACACTTATTAAAATAGATTCAGAAATAAAGTGTAAAAAAAATTAGAAGTGTTAAAAAATTCATCTATGTCATCTTATTTATTTCTTCAGTTTGTATGTAATCGTATTGTTACATAATAAATAACAATAGATGGAATAACTAGCTGGAGTCATAGTTATGAGATGTCTTACAATTTTTAGAATTAAACAAGAAATTTTATTTACTTTTGCATATTTATCCGTTTGCAATATGTTGACAGATGATTGTTATGCACGAATAGAGCAAAAATAGTAGTTATTTTCTGCGAAATTTTTAATAATACGTCTTCTAATTGAAGATAATTTGAAGAAAATTGTTTTACTTCAGCCTGTCAAAAGTGTGTTTCACTTCTCCCTTCCGCCCCCTCCAAAAAATACATATGAAATAAAATAAAGTTGGTACTTCAAATAAAGAAAACAGGAACCTTTTGTAGTTGAAGGAAAACGAAAATGGTTGAAGATATCCGACAGCTTTCAAAAAAACAGAAAAAAAGTACGCTTTTTGATAAAAATAAAAGGACTGTTTGTAAAAGTCGCCGATTTTTTTCCTAAATATTTATGCAGAAGAGCTTTTTATCAATTTTCAATATCTTTTTTTCCCTAAGTGATGTTAGCAAGAGAGTCAACTGAATTCTTTGTAAGAGCCATTCGAAGCAAAACTAAGCTAACTGAAAGAGATCAAAGCGTCTTTTGGGACACATTATAAGAATTATATAAGGTCAGTAATTTCAAAGCTTTTTATTATTTTTACAATTATTGATATTTAATTAGATAAACGAATTAATGAATCATTCGTTAATTTAATTAATTAACGGATAATTGTTTTTTTTTCTTTGCTTGCTTCACTGTGATATGTGTCATTGTATTGTATTACTTCTTACCAATTTTTTAAATTAGATTTCTTTTTCGAAATGGAAAGAAAATGCTATCATTACTTTTCCTATTATTTTTGGTCAAGAACAGCTCGAAAATTTTGAAGAATATGCTTTTGAAATTTTTTTCAGAAGATTTTTCTTATAATTTTCTGTTCTCTTTTTCTTCTCCAAAAATAAACGAATTCCGTCTTAAATTGGGTCTATTTTTAAGCATTTACAGAAAAAGTAGCAGGAAAAGAAATAAAAAGATAAAAAAAAGTGTCCCTTCGCTAATATCCAAATAAGAAACTACAACTATTACTTAACAAACTACAATGTTTCACCGAAGGATTTGTTTATTAGCAAATAAGTGTGAAAAACACGATAAAATTGTAGTTTATAGAAAAAAAAATATATTTCTAAAATATTCGTTAAATTAATAACGATATAAAAGTTTCAAAGACTACGCTTTTCAAATAGACGGAAAAGGAGAAAATAATTATATATTTGTCATAATAATTGAAAAAGTCATAATAATTGTCATAATAATTGAAATACATTGAAAAGAAGTATTATACATTTGACATAAGGACACATCATTTTCGAAAAATCAGATGGGGGGGGGGGATATTCGGTGGTGATAGAAGTTTATTGTCTGAGTGGTTTGTATTTTTCGTTTCAAATCTGAAAAAAAAAATATTTTCCTCCTATTAATTTTTTAAGAATGATGCACTTTAGTAATTTTTTTAAAATTTGTTCTATTATTTCTTAATTTTAGTTTTGTGTCTGATAATTTGTTCGCTGCCAAAAGTGATCGAAATTTCTTTTGATTGATGATTAAATTGCTTACAGCATTTATGCAACAGTACTTATGCATTTATGCAACTTATATTGGTATTTGGTGCAGAGCTTCATTTAAAATTCGAACCCTCTAGCTAGTCGAAAAAGGATAAAAATTTGAATTGTAGATAATAAGGTAAAAAATTTTGGTTATAGTAGTTAGAAAATGAAACAAACTTGTACTGTAATTCTGAAAGTTCGAAAAGTGAGTAGAATTTCGGTTAAGGATAAATTATATAAGGTTAAAAAATAAAAATACAATAAAAGGACAATAAATTTTGATAAAAGAACAATAAATTTTGCTTTTAGCGGTCAAGACGCTTGAATTCATCTGATACAGAGCTTCATATGAAACTGAGCACTTCATATGAAATTGATCTGTGAGGGAAGTAGTCGAAATTTTGATTGCAATATTCAACTCTCACAGACAAGAAAGTGAGTAATAAAAGACATAGAGAATACACCTAAGTTGCATACTTTAGAAGCAACGCTAGGTATAATAAAAGTAAAGAAGATGCTATACCACGGGAAAAATTTTTCATGGCAAATTCTGTTTCATGTCCATTGATATGGTGTAATTTGAAGTACGAAAAAAGTGAGTTCAGCAAACCTAGAGTGAATCATAAAGCTTCAAACGCTGAAAATAATTTTAAAAGTATCAACATGCAAACAAATTATGGCAGAATTATTTCCCCACAGCGTAATACTGAGCAATCCCGCCATAATTTGTTCGCATGCTGTTACTTTGAAAATTATTTTCAGTATTTGGAAAATCATATTTTACTCTAGATTTACCCGAATTCACCTTCACTATCTTTAAATTTTAAGTTATAAATGAGCCGCTCAGAAGCCAATGCGGTTAAGTCCATTTTTTGATATTTTCTGATTTTTGGAAATTTTGATGAAATAAATAATAATCTTCTTAGTTATTAAAGGATTTGCTCGTTGGTTACTTTTTTCTAGGTTAGACAGCTATTTTTTTAATAGCTTCTGAATATATTGTATAATAATTTCAGAAGCCATTGTGAATAAGTCCACCTTTTATCAATATTTTTTTACATAAACTTTGAAATAAAAATTAAATTCTTCTTCTTCTTTCGATATTTGTTGGCAACACTAAAAAACAAGAAATTCGTAGTAACTCAGGGCTGCCAGACGTAGTATTTTTAATAATACGGTAGTATTTTTCACCAAAAAAAAGGGGTATGTTATTTTTGGTAGCATTTTTTTAAAATGTGGTATTTTTGGTTTTTTTTTAATTTATTTAATTTTTATTTCCTGAAACAACGAAAAGTGCCACTCTAGTTTTGAAGTAAAAAACAATTTTTGAAATAATCCAACAGTTTATTTTCTATTAGTCACTGCATCTAGTGATGATTGGGAAAAACAAAAGTTCGTTTATACTAATAGACTATAATATAAATTCTTTCTTATGCACTTTGATTAAGTAGATTTTACGTTAAACATAAAACTTATGACAATAAATGTTATTTTATTATTTTTTGCATAAATTTCTTATCTTTTTTAGCTGCCAAAAGGTATAAGTCCTAAAATTTTTAAGATGCTGTCATTATTTCAATAAATACTTACGTTTTTATTTACACATCCTGTACATATCTTGTTTTTTTGCAGAGTTTACACCTCGAAAAAAGACTTTATACACTTTTCCAATTAAATTAATAAACCAAGAATTTTAGAAACTAATGTATCAAAAAACATTAATTTTCTCAATTTTTGTGTTTTGGACTTAACCGCATTGGCTTCTGAGCGACTCAAATGTCATTCAAAGAGAATTTGCAATGAAGGATTTCTTCTTAGGAAGATGCCATATCATGGGAGAAACTTTTTGTCGCAATTTTTCTTTTCATCTCCAATACTAATTTCATACTTAAAAGAAAGAAAAAATGAGTTTTGGCAAATTTAGAGTAAACCATGAAGTTTCAATTGCTGAAAAAATGAATTCAAAATATAAAAATGCTTACAAATTTTTTGAGGAAAACTTCTCCATTGCGTAATCCTAAGTTATTTCCTCATAATTTATTTTCATTTTGATATTTTAAAATTTTCTTCTCAGTATTTGGAATTTCATGGCTTACTCTGTATTTGTCTGAACTCACTTTTTTTATACTTAAAATTTTAAATTAGTTATGGAGGTGAAAGAGAATTTGCGACGAAGCATTTTTCCCGAGGTATGGCGTCCTTAAAAAGAATCTTTTTAAGTTTAAAATAAATGATTCTTTACTTTTACTCATGTCATGGTATATTTTATTTTCAGGTTAATATCAAATAATGTTGATTGCTTTATTTCTTATAACTTCCTATGGAATAGGAGTGTTTGGGGGCTCAATATGCCCACCACGAAATCGAATATATCCGTGCAGATGTATCAATATAGAAAATGACAATAAAGATTATCATACCATCATTAGTTGTCAAAAATTACAAGATGTCACCACTTTAGAAAGAATTTATCCTACGCTCATGAATATGGAAATAGATAAATTTGTAATAAGTGATTCTTTTTTATTGGAAAACAGTTTGAAAGAAGGGGCTCAAAGTAAAAGTAATCTCCCCTCTGATTGGTTTACTCTAACTTGGATAAAAGAACTGGAAATTATTGATTCAAATTTATCTTCGTGTTTTGGATGTGAAGCGAAGATGCCCTGTAGAAATCACTTCACAACTAAGTAAGTATAATTTCTATTTATTGATAGTTCAAGGCAGTGTCAAGAAAAATCAGCTATTTCTACACTTTTTCTCTTTAGTTATAAGTTGAAGCAAAAAGATAATTATTTAGTTTGCACATCTGATAGTGCTAGGTTATAAGAGGACTCTATACCTCGGGAGAAACCTTTCGTCGCAAATTCTCTTTCACCTTCATAGCTAATTTAAAATTTAAAATGCAAAAAAGATAAGTTCAGGCAAACCTAGAGTAAGACAAGTTTTAATAGCTGAAAAAAAACTCAAAATATCAAAATTCGAGCAAATAATTGGAAATAATTGATATTTTGAAAATTTCTTTTCAGCAATTGAAACTTCATGGCACACTCTAGGTTCGCCTGAACTCACTTTTTCTATACTTCAAATTAATTATGAAGGCAAAAGCGAATTTGCTACAGAAAGCTTCTCCCGTGGTATGGCATCCTCTTTAATGATTTACCAATGAAGTGTGAGCGAAATGAAAATGACTCTGAGTTACACGGAAATAAGAAAAATTGTCATTAAAATCATTTCACTTCAAGCTTATTTTCATGAGTAAAATATTTGTGACTACCAAGACTAATTAACAGATATAACATATATATTTGTTTGGAAAATTTTGTACAACTACGTTTTTTTAGCAAAAGCAAAAGAATAAACTATAAAGCTTTTATTACAATTGTGTGTACCTCAAAGTACAAACAATTGTTTACGTTCTCTCGTTAACCAGTGAATTGTTAATTAACTGGTTCACTACCGGATTACATACAGTCCTAAAGAAAATGAAGATATTTTAAAATGTCAACGTGGTATACTTGGAATTTACCTTCAGAAGAGCAGCATAGCAACTATTTTTTAATTAATTATAATTTATAATTATTTATTTGTATTTAGACTGCCACCAATACTCACGGTAAACTGCAATGTGGTTAGAACAACAGATTACGAAGCTGATTGAAACAGTCTACTAATGTTAAATATAAAGCATGGGCTTCGCAGGTTTCCATTATTTGAGTGGGACGAAAAATAATACACATATGATACATGTATTGGGCCGGGATAGCCTGGTCGGTAGGGCGTTGGGCCCATGTCCGAGAGTTCGTGGGTTCGAACCCCGTCGGCCGAAGACTCCCCGTGTAGTAAAGTGACTGATGCACGTTAAATATGTCTAGTCGCAAAAGTCTTCCATGTTCCCATAACAAATCAATACCTCTGGGGGTACTGGATTGGAGATCGATCGTTCTCTGATATAGGTCAAAATTACGATCTGTGAATGAATGAATGGATGTATAAATGGGTCCCCTGTAAACGGGTGCGACGTATGGTGTGGCAGAAGTCGAATTCTTGCACATAGATGGCGCTACTGGAAAACAAGAACAATCGCGCCCCCTCTGCCTAAACAGGCATACGTCAACAACAATACATGTATTGCACTCATATATTGTATAATACATATATTGTAGGATGGTTGCCTGAATTTAAATAATAACAAACTTCCTAAAACAGGAAGAAATTACTGGTGTATCCCTCCGCAAATGTTATGCTTAAGAAGTGATGTGTGAACAGGCTTAATATCCCAGGAAGTTTTATTATTTTGACTTTTTATCAAGTTTACGCGAAGTTTTACCATTTATAAGATTTTCTGTAATTTATAAATTCTGTCCCGTTGTGAGCCGAAAACAAATTTAAGAAAACTAATACCACAACATAAATAAAGTGTAAGGTTTACCATGTTTTGAGTGTTATCCCATATTTGGCTATAATTGTGTGAAATATCACAGGTAGTTATTTTTCTGGTAAAATCATGGCATGCTTGCGAGGTCATCTAATTTCTCTAGCTATTTGTTTTGCTATTTGTTATCTAGCTATTTAGCTATTTGTTTGGACATCTAATTTCTCTAGCTATTGAAAAAAAAAAACACTTAATATTGTGAGCACTACAAGTAAAATAATATTGAATAGCGAGTTTTTCCAAGCTAAGGCTTAAAATCAATCAGAAGTAGTAATCCGGAAATCTTACGACGAATTTTAACCCCTAGCACAACCTGTGCTTAGTTTTTCACTGTCAACTATCCATAGTTAGAGCTTTGGTGGTTCAGGGGGTAGAGCTTTTTTTTCGTACATTACGTTTTTAAAGCTTTTCATTTAAAATATAATTGGCAACTGGGTGATTCTTTTTAAATATGACAATTCGGACAAAATAATTTCTTCAAATTTAAAGTCTTCAAAATAATCTAAAATTTTTTTGCATACTTCTTTAGTTACACTTATTAATATTTTACAGACAGCAGTGTAGTTTATTGACATTTGCTCAAGAAAAAGAATTAAATAGAAATTCACCAAATCTTGAAAGCCAGGAAAATGACATATTAGCTTAGATGTTTAAGAAACAGTCATTTTAAGTTAATTGTAAGTAACTCAACTTAAGCCTTTATGTTTGATGGACCTTAAATTGCTTAAATTAATTCTTTTTATCCACTGCAGAGAGAATAAAAAAATTTTTGTTGCTGATATGTACAGTATAAAATTGTGTTTAATAACCAATCATTAAATAAATAAATAACTTTGATTGCATCCAAGCATATTACAATCATGCATAAACTTGGTATTAGGTTAATATTTGTTTTCCCTCCTTACTGTATTAGCAGTTAAAGAAAATTTCTGGTAACACTTCAATGTCCTGGCATTTATAAGCAAGGAAAATGACAGCCAGGATAATGACAAATTCGCCATTTTATACCATATAACTTTACTTTAATTTAATATTTTGGCCTAATACGTTTATATACTGCAAAAAACAACAGTATTTTTTAAAATTACTCAGATAAATCTATGTAGCTTATCTTATTAATGACTTCAAGAAGCCAGAAAAATGATAACACAAAAATCTACTCACCTTGAAAAATTTTTTGAAATAGATTTTGAACCAGAAAATTCGTTCGTTATTCATGCAACAAGACATGTTCATATAGGAGGCTATCTAATCAATCTATTAACATAAGATATTAATTGCTGGCTCTATCTATTTTGGTTATAAGCCACAAAGTAAAAGTAGCCAGGAAAATGATAGATTTTCTTGGGACAAAAAAATTATTGCCGGAAAAAATATTTTAAACGAAAGTTTTGTAAATAATACCCTCTGCGTATATTCTTGAAATGCTTACACCGGTTGAGATAAAAAAAAATTAGATATTGAAAATTTATGGGAAGTTTTGAAGCTAGTTATTACTGGAAACATTGCTTGTGACATGCCAGAAACATGAAATTTTGAAGTTCAATAAATTTTTTTAACTACACAAAACAGTCAATGCTAGTGCAAAGTCATTTTAAAATGCTAACAGCAATGCTATTTATTAATTTTTTAAGAAAAAAAGTTCTTTTAATATTATAGTATTAGATCTTGGAGCAAGAGCAGTGAATTGTCATATTTCGTGAGAATCACCCAACTATTCCATAAAAATAATTTTTAAATTTCTCAAAGTATAAAAAAAAAATAATAGTTCGATAGAAATCAGTATGTTCATGATCATTTTAAAATTTGTTTTATGAGGTTAAAATCTATTTTAAATTCTTTAAAAGTTCTACTAAAATTTGTCAACATTAAACCATAAAAAATTTGATCTTTAACAACAATTATTAAAATTTAATTTATATAGTGAGTAATGCTACCACTCTGATCAATGTTAAAAAGCGTACGCTATTTGTAGTTATCAATAAATTCATTGTTCAAAAAATAAAACTGAATGAATCATCAACAATATCAGCAAAAATGATGCGTAGTTATAAACAAGACGACATTAATGTACAATATAATCAACTTACTCACCATACATTATCTTACAATTTACATTAGAAGAAATCCGTTACACCTAGTTTTTTTTCTTTTTAAATCATACTTTTTTCCTCCATAGTCATAACGATATGATTTCTTGACGCAGTTCATCGTCATTATTATTGAGAGCAAAAATCCGAGTGTCACGAAAATTTTCTGTAACGTCAGCAGTTAGAATACGTTTTTTTTCTTTTCATTATTACTCTAATTATTCTTATTTTCATTCATTTCAGTGACTTCTTCTTTTACAATATAGCCATCTCTTACCTCTACTTTTGTCTCCAATCAGTTCGTGTATTTTTCTTATTTTTACGTAGAAAAAAAAAGCCTTTAAGTAAATTTACAAACACAGGCCAGTCATGAAAGTTGTAGGTGACTTGCAATAGCGGAATTGTCAAATGTTTCTCTATGAATACTTAAAAATGTTTCTTTTAAAATGACTCGAGTGTGATGGCCGGCGAGGAATATATCATATAAGTTAAGGTTCAAGTGTTGAAATGAGTTATTCTACAGATTATCTTGCTAGTGTGCCGATTAACTAGGTTAATCCGTTAAAGTGCCGAAAATAACTACATAGAAAATTTGACATTGCTTGTCAAACACTCGTTAAAGTGAAAATACGTTGTGAGCTCGTTAAAGTGAAAAATGCATTGTTAAAAATGTCTTGTTAATCTGCACATATTAACGTATTCAATTGAAAATACTTTAATGTGTGAAGATTAACTACGGTGAGTCGTTCATTTGTGAAAAAAATTGGTTCATGACTCAAATTACTTAGATAATCTACTATCTGCCCAGATAATCTGTACATTACCTATCCAACACTCGTTAAAGTGAAAATACGTGTCTGTATGCTGAAATTACCATAACATAATTTATATATTTTTCGCTATCTAAAATGCTGCAATCAAACAATCAATGCATTAGTTGATGGAATCAATGTTCAATCAGTTTGAAAAAAATAATTCAAAGAATCATATGGTTTAAAATATTATAACAATTAAGGAAATAAACATAAAGCTATAAAAATTTCGGTATTTAAAGAATCAAGTCAATACAATCAACAAATTAGTTGATAGAATGAGGGAAACAAACTTTTAAGCCTTAACGGTTCGGAGACCGTTATTTTTAGCTCATTATCTAGGTGAATTGCGAAAACTCTTGATTCCGCACTTTAACGAACCACTTTATTTAGACTAGTACAGTAATGATCAATTGAAATTATCGTAAATTCACGATCAATAGAGATACACCCTTCGAAGATACACCCTGAAATAAAATTCTTGCTAGTTACTGATGGCCATTGTTCGGAAATGGCTCTTCAGTAGTTTATCCAAACATGCATGCATACATCTACATAAACATCAGAATTTTCCATCGTTTAGAGGTGGTTGTTTAAAGAGGTTTAACTGTATTTTAATATCAAGGTGCATTAATTTAAATATGCAATTTTCCGAAGTTTAATAATATCTACATTAAAGTAGGACCAGTGTTCCTTTTTCTAAGTTTTGTGTTTTCTCTTTGCTGTTGCTTTACTGTTGAAAATTTTGGTGTATATTAACCATAATGTTGTTTAAATTCGCTGTTACCTTAATATGGTGCAAAATTGATCCTAAATATCGTATTTATTAAAGTAAGTGCATAACACTGTGGTTAGACTTGAACGAAAACAAGGTTATGCTTCACACATCATTCAGGTAGCAGCAAATTTACTCTCAGTATTATGGTCCCAGTTACTGATACTATGGTTCAACGTTAAGTTTTTTTTTTCTGAAAGTATACATCAATATTATGTCACGTAACATTATAGGTATAATATAGAGTTCAGCGAGAAGATTTTTTTAGTATAATTACGTAAAATCGTTACCTTAAAATTTATAACCTAACATATTTTTACTTATAAAATTTGAACAGCTTTCAAAAATTACAAATAAAATAAATGCCATGATGAAAGCGACTTAGTGTTTCTTAGGGTTAAGTTTATTTAAATTTAGTAAATTGTTTCACCTTTTTGTAGAGTAATCTCAGAATGAGTAAATAGGGATACTTTTGCTGATTTTATACAGGTGAGGATTAGAACCAGTTTCAATTAAAAATGTTTCATTAATCCTTCCTCTCTTTCATAATCCTTCATCTCTCTCTTAATAATTAATTCATCCTCCATCTGTTTCACAAGGAAAGTTCTCCACAAAATAGTTGCCATATTAAGGTTATGGGAAAAAGATTTCCAAACATTAAATTTTGAAATTCATGAATTATAAACAGTTGATAATAATCGAATGAAAACAAATAATATATTTTTTAAGTTGTCCGAATCAGTTTTTATCGAACAAATGTGCCTAATTTTTTGTTAATTTCTTGTCTGTCTATTTTTGCCTGATAGATTATAAGCAAATAAGAAATGCATAAAATAAAATTTATTTTAATTATAATGAAACAAAACTCTGTATGACAATTTATTCAAATAATATTTTTGAATTAATGAACAGATTTGTCTATTTTTCTATTTACAGGATTGAAATAACAAATAGTTCTTCCGCAAACAAAATATGTCTTCTTTGCAATATTCCAATCAGGGAAGAAGAAATTTCATCAGAACCCTCTCGACTATATTGTCTTAAGCAGTTAAAGGAATTTCATTTCACTCATGGGAAGCTATCTTCAATCAACAATAACTTCTTTCCTAAAAAAGTAGAAAATTTGATAACCTTAAATTTTAGTTACAATGAAATACGACTGATTTATAGCAGTGTATTTAATAGTTTTCCAAACCTAGAAGAGCTTGATTTATCCCACAATGCACTTACAAGCATAGAAGGAATATTTACCGAACAAACAGGGTTGGAGCTTCTCGATTTAAGGTAATAAAGCTTTCATTATGTTTTTTCTGGAGTAAAAAGTAATGTTCTTTAATTGAATTTTTCTCTTTATGCATATATATATATATATATATATATATATATATATATATATATATATATATATATATATATATATATATATATATATATATATATATATATATATATATATATATATATATATATATATATATATATATATATATATATATATATATACAGTGGAACCCCGATTTTACGTTGTCCGTGTCGTACGTTATCCCGCTTCTTACGTCATTTTCTGCTGATCCGTGAAAATTGCCTATACCGATAATGTTAAAAAATACCGGATTTTGCGTTACTCCTTTTATGAAAATCCCGCTTGATGCGTTTTTCTACAAACAGATCAAAAAAAGTTTTTTTATTCTATTCGAAATGGTTTTACTAATTTTTCCATGCTAGCATGCCAAATGAGATTTTCAGTCGGTTTTGTTTGAGTTTGAACGATATAGCATTTTTTCTCATTTTCGAAACCTTAGTCATCGTGTTCTTTTCTCGAAAGAAGATGTCGAAACGAAAAGGCTTTTCTCTGGTCGAAAAGGCTGAAATCACCAAAAAAGCTAAAGAATTTCATGGCACCAAAGTTGATCTTGCTAAATCTTTGGATATTGCTTATTCAACTTTGCAAATGATTTTAAAGCGGAAGCTTCAGTAAAACTAAACGCTGAAAAACTCGGAAAATATGCCAAGAAGAGAAAAACCCTTAAAACATCTCCCTATGATGAGTTAGAAAACATTTTAATTAACTGGTTCAAGGAAGCCAGAGCAGCAAAGATTCCTATAAATGGATCCATCCTGAGAGAAAAGGTGCTTGAAATTGCTGAAAGGCTTAAACTCCAAGGCTTCAGTGCATCAAATGGCTGGATCGATCGATTAAAAAAAAAAGAACAATTTATGCTTCAAATCTATCTGTTGCGAATCCGATAGTGTGGATATGACAATTGTGTAACAGGGGAAAGAAGAAACTCTGCCAAATTTATTAAAGGGCTATAATCCAAGAGACATATTTAATGCGGACGAAACGGGATTGATTTTCAACCTATTGCCAAACAAGACATTGACAATTAAAGGTGAAAATTGCCATGGAGGAAAGCTTTCAGAAATGCGCTTTACTGTTTTGCTCTGTGCAAATGCCGATGGAAGCCAAAGGTTAACGCCTCTTGTGATCGGTAGAGCAGAGAAACCACGGTGTTTCAAAAATATCAAAAGTTTTCCTACCGATTACACTTCAAACAAAAAAGCAAGGATGACGCAAGCATTATTTAAAAATTTTCTTCGAAAACTGGATAAGAAAATGAATTTTCAAAAGCGCAACATAATTTTATTCCTAGACCAATGCACTGCTCACTTAAACCTTAAATCGAAAAACGTGCGAATAGAGTTTTTTCCAGTTAACTGTACGAGCAAACTTCAACCACTGGATTTAGGAATTATACGATCATTTAAAGAGAGTTGCCGGAAGCAACTGGTTAGAAAACCACTAATGTTTCTTGATTCTGGTGACTTTCAGGATGCTTCTAAGGCAAAAATTAATGTTCTTGAGGCTCTTAATTTGATATCTTCAGCTTGGGACAGTGTCGACCGAAAGTGCATTATCACTGGATTCAATAAAGCAGGATTTTCAATATCGGAGGGGGAGAGCGCTGTTGTTTTAGAAGAAGAAGAAGGTAGTACTGAAGTTGAGGACCTTCCGGAAGTCGATGATGCATACATCGACTGTGACACAGATATCATTGCTTCAGAAATCCCTTTCATAAGTGATTTAATGCCTGATTCCGACGATAGTGCTGATGATGAAATAACAGAAGAGGTGCCAACAGCTGATCAAGCGATACAAAGCATTAAAACTCTAAAACAATTTTTACTTGCAAATGTAAATCAAGAAGCAAATTTGCAAAGAATTGTTAGTATTGAACAAGCTGTATACAAGATTGTAGCTAGAAACGAAAAGCAAGTAAAGATTACTCATTTTTTCCATTAATTTAACTGGTAGGTGTCAATTTTTAAAAATATGCATAGATTTTTCTTAACCCCGATTTTACGTTATTCCGCTTCGAGCGTTTTTTATCGCTAGTCCGACGGAAAACGTAAAATCGGGGTTTCACTGTATATATATATATATATATATATATATATATATATATATATATATATATATATATATATATACTCCTTCGGGGGATGGTGTTTATCCACAGAATAATGCACCTTGTCATAACGGTCGAATCGTCGAGGAACATTCCAATGACTTTCAAGAACATTTCAGAACATTCCAGTGACTTGGCCCCCAAATTCACCTGACCTTAATCCAATAGAGAATTTGTGGTCCTACTTAGAAAACCAAATTCGTGCTGCCACGCTACCCCATCGCAATGTGAGGGAATTGCAGGACCAGTTGGTGAACGCTTGGTACCAGATACCTCAGACTACCTATCAGCACCTTGTGCAATCAATGCCACGGCGGGTGCTAGCAGTTTTCAGGGCTAAAGGTGGTTCTACATGTTATTAGCAGGGTGGTCATAATGTAATGGCTCTTCGGTGTATATCTGGCATTGAAAGGTTGTTGCTAACGAGGGTGAATACATTATTGATTAAAAATAAAATCTTGATATCAAACATCAAATGCACCGAAATGGCATTACATTACTTCGTTTTAATTTTACACCCAAGTAAATTAAATTAAGCTAATACAAGTCATTATAGTAGTTATTAAATGTTACATTAATTTTTTAAGTTTAAAAGGATTACCTTCAGAACGGTATAAGTAAGTCACTTATGATATTTAAAATGTTTTAAAGGTACCTACTTCTAAAATTTGAGTTATTTTAATTACTCTAACTCTTTGCTTACACAAAAATGGTTAATAATACTCATAGAAATAATATCTATCCTAGAACTTAGGTCTACCCTTCGTCTCCATTGCCTAGCTTGAAATGAGGGGGGAGGAGGAGTGTAATTGTGAACGCATTTGAAAAAATTACTTCATTTACATATCATCCAATTTTCAGAATTGTATAAGCTTAGCTGAAATAATTATATTTTTTTAGAATATGTATAGAATATATATATATATATATATATATATATATATATATATATATATATATATATATATATATATATATATATATATATATATATATATATATATGTATGTATTTATATATGTGTATTTATATATATGTATTTATACATAGATATATAGCGCAATAAAGTCAAAAGGATAAAAAGAAAAAAAACACGAAGAAAATTGAGAAAATTAATAAGTTTTATTTACTGTGCATAAGCTGTAAGTATATAGAACTAATAAAATAAGGTAAAAATATAGATATAGCATGTAAAATAATAAACATTAAGGAAAAGAGAAGAAAAGAAATTATTAAAATAAAATATTTAAAAAAAATTTAAAGAAAAATAATATATATATATATATATATATATATATATATATATATATTAAAAAGCTCGAAAACAAAAAAAATGAAAAGATATAATCTCTTCATTAGCTCAAACGATTATAGCCACAAAAAGGAGTGCTTTCTAATATTGTATCAATATAGCCAAAGCAAAATATATCAATACAATAGTGTCAGCAATCAATAGTGGAGCACACAAAAATATTGAAACGAAGTAGAATCTATTAAGTAAAAAATGTATCACGCAGAAAAACAGAAAATAAAATGTATAGATAAAACAAAAAACCGAAATCTGTAAAAAAAAGTAGCTAATTGAAATAAACTTACATGTACCGGAATCTTTCAAGAATGATTTAAAATATATTCGTAATAAGATTGCCAGATTACAAAATATGAAAACAGAAGTGCGTATATAGAAGTATTAAAAAAGTAAGCGTAATTAGATAAAAGCGTAAATAGAGGGATTTTGTTTTTTGGCGCGTTCTAACTGCAGTTCTGAAACTCATTTGATTTGTTGATTACCGAGGATTGGCTAAAAAAATGGATGTGCTCAAGGTAATAATATTATACTGAAAAATTAAGAGAAATTTATAATTAATAAGGTTGATATTCAATTATAAAATTTTAATGATTTTAGAAAATCAACATTTAAGTGAGAGAGGGGATGGGGAGAGGGAGAAACATGATTTGTCCGTATCGCCCAGATTTTTAGCAATGAATTTGCCCGAATTGGATTTGCACATGGTAAAAATATAAATTAGAAAAGAAGTTTTTAGTAAATAATTATTAATAATATACAATTAACTCAATGCATTTACATCGAATTTAATTACTTTAGTTGGTATCCATTGTTTTTTATCAAATTTTTAAAGAATTCGTCTTTTCGATAAATAAACATTGCTACATATTATTTTAATTCTATTCTTTTGATTAAAAGTGGTATTTAAATATGGATGATTTTAGAATTCCAAGTAATAAGTTTATTTATATTAAAATTGAAATAATTTCTTTTGTCGTATAAATCAACAAAACAGATATTTTTTTCTTTTTTAATACCCAAATTCAAAAAATTAAAAATAATGTTATCATCATGATTGCAAAGCAAGTTTAATTCCTCAGGGTGAATATTATTTAATAAAATTGTATAATCATGAAAATTAAAGATAATTAAATCATCAATAAATCTAAAAATAAATTTAATATTAAGAGTACAGTTTTTTTCATATAAGTGTAAAAATAAGTTAGCTAAGATGAAAAATTAGATCCATGTGATATTCTATCAATTTGAATAAGAATATATTTTTTATTGTAAAGATAATTATGTGACAAGAATTAATTCGAATTTTCCAACAATCAAAATCGTAATTACGGATATTTTTAAAAGCATAGTAATAACTCAAAAGAACATTTTTTAGTTTGGAAAGGGAAATGCTATTGATCCTGGAAATCAAAAGTCGCAATCGAGTTAACTTTATTTTGCTTAATAAATTCTAAAATCGGTTGATACCCATACCAGTGATAATCCTAGAAAAACCTCTTTTAATAATATTGTTAATAAATTAAGTAGTTAGAGAAAATAGCGCCCGGTTTAGTTTAGTAAGTATTAGACCCGCATGTGATTGTTCTAAATTTTATAGGAATTTTATGAAACTTTTGACTGATAATTAAGTAAAGAAATTGCTAATTTTAATTTCTAATCTCTCATACAAAGTAAAAAAAAATTTTATGATAATATTATTATTTAAATTACTAAGCTCAAAATTTTTTAAACTTCGTATTTAAAAGTTCAACATAGTAAGTTCAACAGAGTTCTGTAAAAAATTCTATGTTGGACTTTTAAATACGGAGTTAAAAAACTTTTAAGCTTGGTAATTTAAATAATAATATTATCATTAAAAATATTTTGGATTCATATAAAAGGTTAAAAATTAAAATGAGCAGCATAGAATTTCTTTACTTGATTATCAATCCAAAATTTCATAAAATTCCTATAAAATTTAGAACAATCACATGTGGGTCTATATGCAGAGTTGGTCTTATAAGCAGATGTGGGTCTTATATGCCAAGTTTAGTAAGATGAGAGACGACCTTGAGCAGAAAGCATCACATGAAAACATATGTTACATTTAAATAAATTTAGTGTACTTTGTTTTCTGATGCAAAATTTGAAATAAAAGTAAAAAAAATAAAACTCAAAATTTTAAAGCTTTCTTATTTTTGAAAAACTTTTTGAGTTTTGACGATATTCCATTTTTTTTTCTTTCTTACGATACCTAATAAGCTTGACTTCCAAGTGATTGATTTTTTTTGTCGTCCACGCAAAGTATTGCTTTTTCATTTAAATACACCTTAATTTGTATACATTTTAATCAAATTTTAATGTGATCTTTCTTTATGACTTTTCGTTAAATTTGCTAGAATAATTTTTAAACTAAAATTAAGAAACAAATGACAAAAAAATTAAGGATTATTTATATATTTTTCCTTTCTTCTCATGTTTTTCAGGTTTGCTAAATCCCATGTACTTTAGCAACATATTTGTAAATACTGAGAAAAAGTTACGGAGATTCATGTATTGGCTGCTATTTTTACGGCATCTAGTGTTCAAACATGTATTTTTTCCATTGCTGTTTAATGGTCCTCTAAACCTTCTCGCAACTAAATAAGAAAATAATAATTACGACAGGGTCCTCAAAACCTCTTAGTAAATAGATCTTTACTGAAAAGAGAGAGTATTGCATAATTTTCACATACCTAAAAGTTACAGATCAATCAGTTCACTGATATTTTTTAGAACTTTGAAAAAAGCCCTAAGACTAAAAATGTCGATAGATTTTAGATCATACCAGGTATTGAATGCTTAAATATCTAAATAATTTACTTTTATGCTTATTTATTACAGTTGGAATTCAATTCAAAGCCTATCGCCAGATTTCTTCACTCATTTATGGAATTTGAAGACTTTTAATATAAAATACAATCTTATTAAAACAATGGTCAAATGGAATGTAATTCCAAAGGGGTTGAAAAAAGTCGATTTTGAAGGTAGGTTTTTATTTAAAATCATATTTACTTAAGCCTATTTAAATAACTATAAAAATTTTAACAACTACAGTAGAACTCGGATTTTACGTCACCCGCAAATACGAATTTCAAACTTTCAGAGTCTTTCTAGCTTGTTAAGTTCTTTTTTACTTTATCATTAATGTAAAAAATTCCCTGAAATACCGACGAGTTGTAGTCTTGTGCAACTTAATTATACAAAAAGAAAAATAAACGCGTTAGAAGCTTTAATCTTAATATCGTTTGCCTGGAAAAACGTTTCTAAAGACTGTATTGTTAATGGTTTCAGAAAAGTTCCAATCGACACCCGAGTTTTTAGAACAAAATGTAGACACTGGCAACACATCAGGAATGATGAAAAACACTGAATCTTTTCACCTCCATCATTTATTAAAGCAGAAGTAATGGTGAGGTCCGATGGCTGAGTGGTTCGCTTCGCGCTCCCGTGCCAGAGGTCCTGGGTTCGATCCCCGGACTGAGCGAGGTTGACTCAGCCTTTCATCCCTTCAGTCGGTTGATAAATGAGTACCAAACATGCTTGGGAACTAAGCACTGGGGATTCCACTTTCGGCTGACCACCTGATCGGAACATCTTCTCCTGCACCTCAGATCCCAAGATTAAGAAAACTGAGATGGGCACAGTAGGCCCTGGCCCTCTATGGGCTGTCGCGCCACTGACTTTAGTTTAGAAGTAATGCAGCAGACACTGCAAATTTCTTTCCAAAGACATCAAGAGCAAGAGAGAGAAAGGGATGCCCTGGATTGTTGAAAAATTCATTGCGTTCTTTAAGACAAAATAAATAAATAAATAACTTTTGTTCTAATGATCATATCTTCACAAATTAAGTGCCAATCCGAATAGTTCAAAGAGGTGATTATTGATACACTAATCAGTTTGTGCAAATTATTACATAAGTTACAAAATTAAACACGAAAAGCGAAGTTTCTCTGAATAAAACTTTAGTTTTTCGAAGAATTTGGATTTTTCACCATCAAAATGTGGAAGGGGGTAGTTACAATCTGAAGAATATGATCTCTGGATATACAGTGAAACCTCCTGTAATGGACACTCCTGCAAAACGGACGCCTCTCAATACGGACATATTTTTAATTCCCCGGGAATCTTCTATGAATAAACCATTACGTACATTCTCCGCAAAACGGACACTCCCGTAACCGGACGCGGACAGTCATTTTTGTCCTGAAACGTTGTTTTTTATCTCTACAAACTGGACACTACTTTTTCTAAATAAATTGCAAGCTAAAAAAAATGCAACTTTTCACCATTTTTAAAGCATGTAAATAAAACTTTTTGCCTTATCCATAACTAAAAATATTGTTAAGCTATTTCACCACCGAAAAATCAATCTTTCTCCTGTCACCTTGCCTAATCTTTGTAAAGAAAAGAGAGAAAATGGTACTGCACTCCTGAAATAATTCTGACATCGGCATCTTTTGATCTTTTCATCTGGACCACACAGGTTATGAGACCCCTCAAGTTGAAATGACTTCTCTAAATTCTTCTTCCCCATTGAAAATTTCTTTAATTTTCTTATCAATTTGAAGACTGTATTTAACACAACTGGGGTAAAAAAAAGAGAACAGAAGTATAATCTTTGAGGTGTTTATATAAATGAAACATTTTTCAGACACTTGATAGCTGATCAATAGTGAATAATCATCTCCATAGGTCCTCATGACTTACAGGTATGCATTACTTTTTTTTCTGTGAATAATGGGAGGTTTATTTTCCAAGAAGGTATTAACCATGTTCCCTATCAAATGATAAGTAGGTGTAAGGGGATGTGAACCTAATAATTGAAACGGACTGAGGACAGTACGCTCCTATTTGGTATCATATGTCTAACTTGAGTATCTATGCTAATAGGAAAATTATATTTATTTATCTGTAGCTGCATCCAGAATTATATATTTATATCAAACTTCCTTATATATTCTTTTTTTATCTTTCTTATTGTTTAAATAAATATTCTTGTAGATATTTACAGTATCCTTTGTAGATATTATTTAATTATTTCTACATCTTTGAGAATATTCTAAAAACAATTTATGGTGTTAATTTTTGTTATTAGAGTACCCTTCCCGTAAACGGACAACTCTCATAAGCGGACAAATTTTTTGGTCCCATGAATGTCCGCTTAACGGAGGTTTCACTGTATTTAATAAGGAGAGCGGTCGAAAATCTGGGCCCCTCAATGGTTATTTTTTGCGTATTTTAACATACCTCGAGATAAGTGATTCGAATTTTTTTGTAACTAATTATAAAATTCGTTTATTCAAAAATAATTCCACCTAAAAAATAATTTTTAAAAATTTTTTATTATTCCGTTTAGTAATAATTAAAATTTTTTTGAATTGTCAGGTTTACTAATTTTCAGACCCACAAAAACAATGTGAATAAAATTAATCGAATAGTTCTTAAGAAATAAAAATGTAAAAATATAGATTTTTTGATGTTTTATCACTCTGGTTTCAAAATGTTACTACTATTAATTTGACTTCTATTGGAACATATATGGATTACCTGAATGAAAAGTGGACAAGTGCGGTAGTATCACAAATAACGTTATCATAACAGCTCCACTTATCAAGGTTACAAATTAAGGTAAAAGGAATGCATCACAGAAGAAATATAGATTAACGAGACTACAAGTAAGTATTTAAAGTGAGAGGTTATGTCCACTTCCGATCAACACGAAGTACAATTTTTACTTGCAGAAGGTGATTGCATCAACGTGTTATTCATGTAATATAAAGTTCTGCGTTATTGTTACTGATCGAGAAATTTGATTACATTTAATCACTTTATCAACAGCAGTAATAGATGCACGAGAAATTGCATCATTTGCTTGCCTTGGTCTTTGAAGGTGCTGATGAAGCTCTTCATTAAAACGTTTTTTACAGTCATTTATTCTAGACTTATAGAATGTGTTTCCAAAAACAGCAAACATTTGTATATATATATATCTGAATTACGCTCACCTTATACCACTTAAAATTTACCCACTGCATAATGTTCTATTCTGGATGCTTTCATCTTAGCATTACTTTACATTCACTTTAAATGCTCGTATGTTAACTGGTTAATTAATAATGGGCAATCTGTAGTGCACTTTTTCCCCTTCTATTTATGACTCCTGCAGTGTGAGGCTGCTATCGCTACAGTACTTTCTGACGCTATCGCGCGCTTTCCACTTTTTAATTGGGCAATGATATCTAACAAAATATTCATTTTATGAATAGGAAATTCCATACACTGTGACTGCAGGATTCGTTGGTTGAATAGTATATTAAGTGATGATATTGATTTTGCTGGCAATTGTGAATCCCCTGTAGGGTATCAAAACTCATCATTGCGAAGTATTTTGCCATTGTTAACCACAAGATGTAACTCCCCAGGACGAAAAAAAACATTAAGAAGACACAGAGGTGATGAAAAGATAACTATAGAACATGGTTTCAGAAATGTTTGAAAACGATAATTTTTTGCTTCGAATTCTGAAAGTAAATTTCTGAAATGCAGATGTTTTGGAATGCATAGATCATTAAGATGTCTTATAGATAAATAATAAATAAATAAATAACTTACAAAATTGATGATGCTTATTATGTTTCTCAAAACACCAGAAGAGTATGTGGTAAAAATCAAATGCTTTATTCCTTTCTGTATTATATCAGATTCATAAATTACAGTAAATAAAATTTGCAAGACTTTCTTAAAGGTTGTTTTTAGAAGATAGTTGTTACATGAAAAAGCTCTTTTTAGGAAATAATATGCCATTTTTAGGACTGCTGTGAATTAATGTGACTTAGATATTTAGTTAATTAATAATGCAAATTTTTAACATTTTCAGGCATTTTTGTAAAAATGAAAAATGTTTCTGTTCTAATTTTTTACTATGACATTTGATGTAAGTAATGATGTTAGTTATTTAGTAATGTAAATTTTTAGCATCTTTAGACATTTTTGTTGAAATAAAAAATTTTTCTGTTCTAATTTTTTACTGTGGCATTTGATGTAAATGAATATCTTGCAAAAATATTAAACAGAGTGAAAAATATAATCTTGGGATTTATTACATTATATTGTGATTACTATAATTTATTTAATGTTTTTTTTTCCTCAAATTTTACTAAATTTTAAGCAAATAATGAAATCTTAGTTTTACTATGTAATAATAATGTTGATCATTAACAATTATAATGATTATTTATAAAGTAATTTTTTTCCGAGTTTCTCGAAGTTTCCTGGTGGGATAATTCTACCAGCTTTCGACGGTTCTAGATTTATTGAAAAATCAATTGCCATACTCTTCATTGTGAGGGATTGATAAATTAAAATAGGCTGCAAATTTGAAGTTGTGATTAGCATTTACTACCCTTAATGAAAATACAATTTCCTTAGGATAGACAAAGTCATATCTTTTAGGCAAGTATTAATCTGAAAAAAATTCGCGATTGGAGTTATTTTTATGATCGATTTTATCGTAAAAACTGTTATTTTCCTGCAAATCAGATTTAAATAGTTTGCTGTTTTGGTTATATACTGATGGATTATTAAAATTGTAAAATCAAAAGATGCAACACTTGCATATTCTGCCCGATGTTTTCAGATTTTGGAAAGCATGAAATAGTTTAATATTTAGTTTGCGCTTCATTGTCGAGCAATATTGAACTTCACAAGAATTGTGAAGGGAGGAAATTATACTCTAGAGTGTATAGTACTCACAGACTATTACACGATTTACGTAATTATAAAATAGGTACAATGAATGATGGTCTAAAATTGCGCATTTTTATAAAACTAATATACTTTTGAATCATTTAAATGTTAAATTCAATTTTCTCTTCTGTACTGCTGCAAATAAAATTAAAAGTACATTTTTTGCAACCACAAATTCTATCTAAAGATATCATGCCCCGTTTTGCACAAACTTCGAAATGGTTATGCCTATTAAATTATAATATTAGTTACATTTTATTGGCTACATAGTGTAATTTTACGGACCAAAAGCATTATTTTAATCAAGGGACTCCATGTTAATATATATATTGTAAATATATATAAGTGTAGAGAGACTTTTAAAATTTCTCTCTATGATTTCATTTTTTTTCCGAAGATTCTTTTTAAGTAAACATTAATGGCAAAATGCACATTTCGCCATTTGAGAAAAAGAGCAAGTCTATCGGCTTAAAATATAAAATTCTAAAAGACTAAAAAAATAAGACAAAATTTCTAGGGTTATCAGAGGTAAGAGTTCACCACTGAAGGTAAACACGAGATTAATACAAACTAAATTAGTTTTATAAAGTAAGAATTTTGCACAGTTTATTTGAATACATCTATTTTTGATGAAGTATTCCAATTTTAAGTTAATGAAAATAGGTTTTTATAGGCTTTTTTTAACTTAAGCATGACGGGGCTATTTTGCTGACCAGAGGGGAGGGGGAGTTCCAAATTTCTTAAAACAAGCTTACGTGATATTTAAGCGATCCCCAAGAATAAAAACCCGCTATTATTAGATTATAATACTGAGCAATACACACTAAAATTTTACTTCTCAAAAGTAGAAATTAATTCAAAACATTTGCAGAAGCCGTTTGGAATTTAATAAAACAATACAGATTTAAGTAAATACACGAGACAATTTAATATTTGCATAAAATAAACTAGCATTGTTATATCACATATTGTTACATCACATTATGGAAAAGCTATTTCTCTCTATATATACCATCTATATTATATTGGGATATTATTATTTTTGCTGACAAGGAAAAAGAGTGAGTAAGGTTTATTTCAAAAAACCTTGCTGAGAACTGAAAAAATTTGCACTTCGCAAAACTCCAAAATTTTAATATAAAAGTTAAGAAATAGGACGTAATTTCTAGGATAAGAGGTAAGAGTTTCAATCACTGAAGGTAAACAAGAGATTAATATGAAATAAGAGAATTTTTTTGCATCGATCGTTTATTTGAAATAAGACTAAACCTATTTTTTGCAGAAGTGTTCTAAAGTTAATGAAAATAGGTTTTTAGAGACTATTTTTTAAATAAGTTTCTTAAAACAAGCTTACGTAATATTTAAGCTATCCCTAAGAGTCCCGTAGTGGACTGATCGTTAAGACACTGTTCCCAGCAGATCACCGAAGTCAAGCATCACTGGCTGCGGTCAGTGTGCGGGTGGGTGACCACTTGGATCAGTCTGCGTAGGGACCGAGGGTGTGCGGTATTGGTCCTCGTTAAACTGTGCTACCGTAAAGTGCTCGACTTCGCGCGCAGGTCGTCGGGCTACCGAAGCGGGGGGTGCCATCCCCTCCGCAGGGGATCAAAATTGTGATGGCATGTCTTCGGATCATCCTCCGGGGTGCTTCCCAGACCGTCGCCAATAGCCCATTGTGCAGCTCTAGTGCGACGTAAATTAACAACAACAACAACAACTATCCCTAAGAACAAAAACCCGCTATTGTGAAATTATAATATTTAGCAATTCACACTAATTGAGCAATACACACTAGAATTTCACTAATCAAAAGCATAAATTTATACATTTACAGAAGCCATTTGGCATTTAATAAAACAATCCAGAGGGAATTAAATACACGAGACAGTTTAATATTTGCTTGAAATAAACTAACACTGTTACATTACTATACGGAAAATACTATTTCTTTATATTATATTTGCAAATGTCCAGGTGCAGAACTTAGGAACTGTCATAATGAAAAGCAGTTAAAGATAATGTATTTAACATTTCTTATATACTATTTAGTTAAATTCAATTAAAAATCTGGTTTGTAAATATTTTTAATCTTATTTTTAGGCCGCAGTTAAGGTTTTGCATCTGGGCTATTAAATTATTTTACGATTCAAGATATAGTAATGCATACATAGTTTATTTCAGAATTTACAATTCAGTAAAATTACATAAAAACATGGAAGTGAGTAAATACTTAGATGCAGTAAAATCATGCAATTTAGATTTTTACAACAAACTAAATAAATTAAATAGGTTCTAAAACAATTTTACAGGCTACAAAAACTAAAGTTTACTTTCAAAGAGTTTCACATTTAAAAGAATCTCAGTTGTAGACACAAAAATAGAATATTTTTATATTAAATGTCACCATGCCTTAAAACAACTCAAGTATAAGTAAATTGCTAAATACAAAGCATTTTATACGCGCTGTCACTAAATAAAATTTGACTCCATTTTAATTTGGTATTTTAGTTCTATTAATATATTTTATTCTTAAATTTGAAATTTTGAGCTAAAAACTTTAGATAAAAAGTTCAATTAACACCTCTTAAACTAAATTTAAATATTTTATTAAAGAAAATAGAGCTTATAAAATATTTGTAACTGAAGCAATATTAAATATTGAATTAAATATTAAACATGAAAATTATATTTATAACCAAGAACTGCAAATATTCACATATTCTATAGTTACTAATGGCACCGAGATTTACCAGAAGCTTTCTACACAGTGAGGATATACTGAATGAAGAATCAACTTATTTAACTTAACTTATCAACTTATTATCACTTAATGAAGAATCAACTAATTTAAAACTTTTCCCCACTGATATTTTAATAATAAAGTGAGAATTTAATTATTCTATTAAATGATATTTCTAACGTAATCAAAAAACTAATCTATATCTAATATTATCTAATCAATTATATAATGATCCTATCTCATAATCTTACATCGAATCATAAATCTAAAAATTTAAAGCATTTAATTAAGTCTATTGTAAAGCCATTGTTTTTCTTTAATCCGTAGATAAGTTCTTGTTTACAGGAATCTCGCTACAACAAAATCTAGTGATCTCTGAGTATAAGATAATGGGAGTTTGAGTATAAGCATATTCTAGTCAAAATAAGTTGATCGGGAATCTCGCTACAGTAAAATCTATTTATTTCTGAGTATGAGATAATGGGAGTTTGAGTATAAGCATATTCTAGTCAAAATAAGTTGATCGAGAATCTCGCTACAGTAAAATCTATTTATTTCTGAGTATAAGATAATGGGAGTTTGAGTATAAGCATATTCTAGTCAAAATAAGTTGATCGGGAATCTCACTACAACAAAATCTAGTGATGTCTGAGTATAAGATAATGGGAATTTGAGTATAAGCATATTCTAGTTAAAATAAGTTGATCGAAAATTTGTATTTATTTTATTTTAAATAAAATTAATTTATAAATTTTACCTCTATCAAATTATGAAGAGATTTGAATCTACATATTGTGTATTTAATTTCAAAATCTGAACATCTAGATTTAACGGGCAATAAATCTTATTAACTGTGCAAATTTCTGAATTTCTAAGAATGTTTAAAAATTGAATTCAGTAAAAGCCTAAAATGTTTCATGGACTAAGATAGTAAGCGTTAAATGAATTTACAAATTACGAATAAGTAATAACTTAGAAGTTCAAAGTAATTTGAAAATTTACTCGAACTTACGTAGTCCAAAAGTAGATTTGTATTTACTACTCCTCTTGCTACACGGTATTCTAGATAATGGTCGAGTTTCGGTAACTCTAGAATAATTAAGCGATTAAATTACAAATAAAAATTGAAGAATATTACAAATTACATTATATCTGTTATCTGTATCATAAGGGACCTGCAAAACTTACAATTTCAGTGTTCTCTTTTGCTTTTTTATATTCTTGCTTTTAATATAATTACATGAAATGTTTAAAGGGCTCTTTTTATATTAATGTTATGATAATATATGGGATAGATATTTAGATAAATCAAATCAATTAACTTATTACTTAGTTTTTGTGCGTACAAAAGGGAGAAGGATTTACAAACTTTTACCTACCGTAAAACATTGCCTCATACTTGAGTTTATAATTACCCGAATTCTGTTTACAACTGCAAATAAACGGAGAAAGTATGAAATAAACGCTATATATATGTATGAACCGAAACACCGAAATCTGGAGAATGTCGACATTCACCGGTGAAGGTCAACATTCACGTAGTCGCTTGGTGTATGTCCGAAATATTTGCTAAATACCCTTATTTCTGACTCTCACCGGTGAATGTCAACAATCACATAGTCGCTTTGGTGAAAGTCCGAAATATTTGTTATATCCAATTTTATATTAATTTATTCGTTAATATTATTATATTTATCTGATATATTTACATTTATTCTATATTTTAATACTTACTGACGACAGATTAGAAGAAACATCAGTGTTTGGAGTATCGGGCAAATATATACCGGGCAATGGCACTTGACCTTTAAAAAACATCAGTGTAGGGTATACCGGGCAAATGTATACCGGGCAGTGGCACTTAACCATAAAAAACATCATTGCAGGATATACCGGGCAAATGTATACCGGGCAGTGGCACTTAACCTTGAAAAAACATCAGTGCAGGGTATACCGGGCAAATGTATACCGGGCAGTGGCACTTAACCTTAAAAAAACATCAGTGTAGGGTATACCGGGCAGTGGCACTTAACCTTAAAAAAACATCAGTGAAGGGTATACCGGGCAGTGGCATTTAACCTTAAAAAAACATCAGTGTAGGGTATACCGAGCAAATGTATACCGGGCAGTGGCACTTAACCTTAAAAAACATCAGTGTAGGGTTAAAATATCGAATAAATGTAATTATATCCACGAATAAATTCATATCAAATCGAATGTAATAAATATTTCGGACATTCACCAAAGCATATCTGTGATTGTCGACATACACCGGTGAGGGTCCGAATGTACAAGAATGTAATGAAATATTCGATCCTTCACCGACGTATTTGGTGTTTGTCGACATTCACCAGTGAAAGTCAACATATCGGTCTCGCCGTGACATATATATATATATATATATATATATATATATATATATATATATATATATATATATATATATATATATATATATATATATATATATATATATATATATATATATATATATATATATATATATATATATATATATATATATTCTTAAACTGTGCATGAGGATTTTTAAATTCCAAAAAGTATGATCAAAATCGATTGAATATTTCCTGAGCAATGCAAATTAAATTCACGTTTCTAAATTTTTATGCATCAGATGAGATAAATTAAAATTTTTATGTTTCGATTGAATTGATTTCGTTGAATTTTGGTATTTGCAGTTTAAAATATATACTATAATTTCCAGAAAACCAAATCCGTCGGAACAAAATATATTTCTATTTCTTTCAGAAGAAAGGCACTTTTGAATTTTATATATATCTCTCAGTGGGTTTGCTGATGTCTTTTTTTTCCACACTGTAATGGAAAATATGGTATGAGCAGAGGATTTGACAATATTTCCTAGCAGCAAAGCAAAATATGTTGCGTGTTAGTACGTGACAATGTATCAAAAATTGTTCAGTGTCTTTTTTTCTTCTTTTTTTAATTAATTAATTAATTTATTTATTTTTCTAGGAAGGCACATAAAATGTTAAAATCCCAATTAGAAAAAGAAAATCTTCTTGCACTTAATGTCAGAAATAAATCAATTCTCTCGTAGTAGTATTCCTTCCCATAAAAAAATAAATAAATAAAATTAAAAGAAAACTTTTATAGTAAAATTTGTTAGTTGCTTAACTTTCAGAAAGTATGTTTAAGTTTTAAGCAATCTTTAAAAATTTTCATGATTATTTTCGTTAGTCATTTTCAGAAGTGTACATGCATACATCTGGTTATAAATAATAAATATAATAATGCAACCAAGTGATTGATATAACAATTTGAGAAATGAACCGTACTCGGAAATGAGGAGAATGAAATGCAGATTGAAATAATTTTTTTGCTTTGTTTTTGGGAGCAGTAAACTAATGATCAGAATTACAAATGAATAGTTTTATGTTTAAAATAGATCTTATTTCAAAGATAGAAAAATGTTACAAGAGCAATTTACGTAGCTCCCTGGTGCATTTTGTAATATCTAATTTATAAAATGTAAATGTTGCAGTTTTTTTGTTTATTTATTTTTAATTTTTTTACAATCTGTGACGTGATTATCAACAGTAAATGTTCGTATCGTGGGAAATCGAGTTAGACATAATTGCTGTAACCTACATCCCTACATGTGATGCATCTAATAAGCAATCAATTCTATGTTCGAACTTTATCTTATTTCAAAGACAAAAATATGAAGCAAAATATTTTCTCGGAACGTCATCTGAAAGAGAGCTCAAAATAAACGATTGTGTCCACAAGGATATATAAATAAAAATAAATTGAGTTCAAGAATCATTTTTTTAAATTTAATCCAAGGTTAAATTAATATATTATTCACTCCACTGAGAGACTGAACAGTCTCAGTTGTTGATGACACGTGCCAATAGGTCGAATCGTAAAACTTATATCTTTCTTGGAAGATTAATGATAAGATAAGTTAAGACGGTGCTCTCTTCAGAGTTGAAAGCCAATCGCATTTTTTTTTTTCATTCATTCATCAGATCCTTGCTTTAATAAATAAACTATATGTTTTGTTTTGTTAAGCGGCGGAATAACTGATAAATAATTAAAACAATTTCAATAATTGAATGTTTGTGGATTGTTTATTGTTTATTTTTAAAGTTATATCTTTATTCCAGTTTTCGATTATTTGGTAAATTTTTTTTTAGCGAATTTAAAATAGATATGTTACTAACGTTAAACTTCAACTAAAAATACTTATTATTACTCAGCTCCAACGTTTTAAAATTTAGAAAAAACTTTTCCAGAACAATTTGATATTTTTTTTACAATTTTTTTCTTCTCTAGACCTCATTAGCATTTTTCTCTGTGTTTAAAGACAATATGAAAACAATTAATTGATAATCGATCTATTTCGGATATTTACATATTGCGATTGTGTAGAACCGTTTACATCGGGCTCACTACAGCCGATATTGAGTCTTGTTGCATTGAGTTCTGCATTCCAGACCTAAATTTTTCTATTCTAAACCTAAATAACATTTTCCTCCATGTTTAAGGACGATATCAATATGATAAATCAATTTATAATCTACCTACCTTGGGTATTTACGTATTCTGAATGCGTAGTACCGTTTATGTTAGGTGTACTACAGTCGATATAGAGTCTTATTGCATTGAGCTCGGCATTGCAGACTTAACTTTTTCTATTCTGAACCTAACTAACATTTTCCTCTATGTTTAAAGAAAATATTTACATAAAAACAATTAATTAATAATTTATCTACTTCTGGTATTTACATACTCTGATTGCGTAGTACCGTTTAAGTTTGAAGTACTACAGCCGATATTGAGTCTTGTTGATTTGAGCTCTGCATTACATTTTTAAAGTTTCCTAACTAACCATATTCCATTCTATCCTGATTAAAATGGAATATTATTGACATAGTATTCATTAATTAGTATTATTCATGCATTATTATACACTTAATGTTAATAAACGTTTTCGATAAGACTCTGATGCTTATTAATATCCCTTTACTTTGTTTTTACGGCAAGATTCCTTAATACTTCCTTTTTTTTAATATCTTCAGTTATTTTACATAGATATTTCGATTGTTTATGAATGATCTATTTCATCATTATAACAAATATTGTTTATAGGACAGTTCTTGAGATCAGATTAACGAAACTATGAAATACCTATTCTCAACTATTATTTGTTTTTATTATACATTTTACTAATTTTCTCTAATTATTTCAGTTATTTTTTAATTATTTCAAATTCTTTGGCCCTTTGGTACCTCAGTGTTTCGAGCCTTGAACTTCGGTCTTGAGAGGCCGGACTTCGATCTTTGAAGTCGCTAAGATCCACCGAGTACATACAATAATACTAGCTTGCAAAATCTGTGGAATCGAAAGTACTGTGGTCGATCGCTCATCTGTACCATGGGTCCAGGGATCTGGAAAATGTTTCATTCCCTTTCAGATCGGTGTCTAAATTGTGGAAGTGGCCTCACGAATGAGAAGTGCTGCCATCTATCTGTGGGGTTCTGAGCTAAGTCGCACTTTCACCCTCTCTCGTCAAATGAAAGGCGCTCCTTCTTGATTCAATTAGAGGCCAATGGCTGGTGAGATTGTCTTGTCCAAGAGGCGTAAGAAACATGAACTTTGACCTTTTAATTAACCAAAAGAATTTTACATTACTATCAGCATCCATTTTTAAGCCATATCGAAACAAATTAGGTGAATTTGCCGTCGTGCAATATGCTCAGTTTAAAAGAGACTATGCTAGATAATCCCCTCTTTTTCTACCAGTTTTAGACGACTTACTCCTTATATTTAGATAAACTATTGATAAAGTAAAATGCTTAAGCCTTAGCGTTGTTAATTTGCAATGAGAAAAGTAAAACATCTATAACATTATTCAATTTATAATTCGATATGATACTTAAATCTTCAAGCAGAAACGAATAAGAGAGGCTCTCTTTCACTTGTCGCAAGACTTGCCAACAAAAAGTTAACGGGAACGCGCAATTCTCCGTTTTTCAAGTTTGCTTCCGCGCATAAAGATTTTTAATTTTTTTATTGAAATTAACTAATGGTTGAATTTAAAAAATTCTTTCACGGATGATTTTATTTTAATGAAAGTTTTCAAGCAAAACTAAATTTAAAAAATCTGTAATTTCCCTATTGTAAAAAATACTTCTTTTTATAGGGATATCACACAATTTTATGATACTAATTATCAATATGATACTAAAATCTTCAAGCAAAAGTTAATGTGAGAGACTCTCTTTCACTTCTCTTGCAAAATTTAACGTGAAAACTTCTCTCGTAAAAAGTTAATGTGAAAGTGCAGTTCCTCTTTTTTTTTCAAATATGCTGCTGTATATATAGGATTTTCATTTATTAAAAATTATCTAATGATTGTATTTAAAAAATTCTTTCACAGATAATTTTATTTTAATAAAAGTTTTCAAGTAAAACTATATATGATGAATCGGTAACTTACTTATGGTAAAATTTTCTTATTTTTCTTGGAATAATACACAATTTTAAATTTTGGTTTCTTTTCGGCTTTTTGCATTGCGTCATTAAATTTTACTGATTTTTCAATTTTCTTCAAATAAAAACTTCAAGGAAAGAATTTTTAAAAGTAATTTTCCAGGTTTGTTTTATGATACATTATATTATAAGAAATGATGTGAATTTATCATTAGTAACCCGGAAGAATCAGGTGAGTCACATTTTAATGACTTCGATAGAATCTTGTATAGGTATAAAAACTGCAGGAAGTTGTTTACAATATTTTTTCCATTAAAGTACCTGTATGTCTTCAATTGTAGAAGATTTTAATTTTGATACTTGTATGTATTATATACGAACACATGTATACCTGAAAACTTTAAAAAACTTTTCATATTCTAGGAGGAAGGAAGTGGTCAAAACTCATTGAAAAGTCTTTAACTTGGTATTAATTGATAATCCTTAGTTTTATTTTCTTTAATGTTTGTAAATAAATAAACTTTGGGAATAGATTGTGCATTAGACGTAATATTAATTTTCGAATCTATTGCAACTAATGTCCTAATGCATTAGACAAAAATAACTGTTAAAAATACAATTTTTGGGGGGGTTTAATATAGCAATAGCATATGACAGTTTGGTCTGTTTATGTGTAGTCTATATAGATAATATTTACGTCTATATATTCCTCATAATATTCATTATCTGTAGAGAATATTTGTGCAAAATTTCAAGTAAATGGCAATTTCAATTTAATGACTGATCCTTAATAAATTTACGTTTTATAGAGAGTAATGTAAATTAAATGTTTATTCAAGTAACCTTTGACTTGAGGGTGAAATTCTTACGTATGCTTGTCGACTGGAATAGACAATAAATTACAAAGTTAGACGCGATATACTTATAGGTAGCAAAATCGGACATAATCCATCTATCAGAGTTTATATCAGACGCAACTAAACCGAATACCGAAATCCGACACAATCCATTTATGGGTATAGAAATCTTACACACTTCATTTACGGGTATAAAAATTAGGCACGATTTGGAATCAAAATCAGTCAGGAATCAGCACCGAAATAAAGTATGATTCGGTATTAAAATCAGGTGCAAAGAGGCACAATTCATTTACAGGCATAAAAATCGGGAAAAAATCATTCATTTTTTCATAAAACTGATATTTTGAACCAAAAAGTTACTTACAAATATTTTAATAAAGGAAATTACAAAGTCGCGAATAGGATTATCTAGGCTTTATTTTGTTATTACCTTCAACTGAGATTAGTTTGCTCACCAGGTTTATTTTGTCATTCTTAAAAAAAAAGTTGCAAATGTCAGTTTACAGCGTTTACAGCAACTGACATTGAGTGATCTGAAAATAATCAGGTCTGTTAGTTTTACGGTTTGCAATAGTAAAATTAACAGAAGTTTACTCATTTAGTGATAGTTTATCACAGCTATTATAGTACCTTAACAACGTTTATGCATAAAACTCATAAGGATAATGGATAAGTGTCTTCATATTATATCTATTTGTGTTTTATATAATAACCATTATATAAATAGTGATTGTGGAACTTAATTCCTTAATTTTCATGCATTGTTTTTGTCTATCCCGTAATCCATAGGGAAATTGCAGTTACTTTGTATACATCTCACCAACTGTCACAGTCCATCAAAACGACTGTTATAAAATATAAATCTATATTTTTAATTCATTTATGTCATGCCAAAAATATTCTTTTGTAACAATTCATTATTTTCAACAAAATATAATTACATTTCCTTAAATGTAAAAGATAGTGAAATTTAATGACAAAAAATTTTTTTTTTTAATTTTTTAGAAAATTATATTCTATTCTTCTTAAAATATTTTGTTTAAAGAGCGTAGTTACTTGATTGAAAAATTAACATTCATAATAAAATTATAAAATTATATTAGTAATATTGTATAAGAATTAAAGTTTTAGTGTATTTTGGTCATTAATTGGATGTCCCTTTTGATTGGATGCCTTCGGTTTCTTCATTCCCTCTTTTCACGCCCCAGGTGCAAAGATACCTTTTATCAATTTTAAAATGTTATATACAAAATATTGGTCAAAATATTAACCGTTTATACATTTATTTATTTTTTTAATTCATAAAGAGGTTGAAAATATAATATTAACTAAGTAAATAAATAAATAAAATAAAATAAATAAAAATAACTCCTGAATTTACTTTACTCTACAAAACAGTTAATTAAAAAATCTTTCCCTTCAATAGTATAGCTGAAACTTCTTAGACCATAATATGTCTGTGAACTTTTGTGTTTGTGTATGAACTTTTGATAACAGTTTTAACCAAATTGTTCTAACTGTTTTAACCGTTATGTAAAGAAATTATTTATGATTTCAGTATCCATATTACTTATTTCAAAGATGTTTATTTACATTATGCCAACCTTATTCTAAAATTATGCAACGTGATTAATTAGTTTGAATATCTTTGGAGCCAGGTGCAATTGTAATATAAGAAGTGAAACTCGAATAATTTAATACTCAAATAAATGAAGTTATCTATTATATTGTTCTCCAAATACTTAATAATGCAAATATATATGTAAAATACAGCAAAAATAACATCAATATAATCTAAAAAAAAGAAAAGCATTTGTAAAAATTGAACTATTTTAATCTAAAAATTATTTTAATTATAACTATTTTAGCACGTTCTTATTTTATTTCAAATTTTCTTTCTATCTCGTTATTATAAATGGGAAGATTTATGTTTTTTTCTGTTTTGTTTCTGAACAATATTATTCAAAATTTCATTGAATTCATAATAATTTCATTTTATGATTTTCCTACATTTATTAGTGCACAACTTGATTTGTTTTAGTAATTTGTAGTGCTGCCATCTATAAATCAGAACACAAAATTTCAAATTCTAAATATGTTTGGTGCTGCTATCTGTTGAGAAATGTTTTAACTTTTTTTTAAAAAAACTTAATTTTCAGCAATCGCATAGATTTATTTTAACTCATTGATTATTATGTATTCTATTTATTATTTTATCCCGGTAATAAACCGCGTTGTCCTCAATTATCAATCATGATTTAAGTCGCTATGAAGCATTTAAAAGTTTTTAATTATCATAATTTTTTAAATATTAAATTTATTCAATATAAATTGAAATTAAAAATTGAAGTTGAATTTATCAACAGAAAACTATTTAGCAAGAGATAAATGTGGCAATAAGTAAATGTTTAATTGCAAAGTTTAATGTCTTAATGTGATAAATCAATAATTAAATAAAAGTACAAGTCTGTATCTGTTGAGAATACATCATAATAGATGGCGCTATATTCCTGTGCATTCAATACTCACTATTGAAGTCAAGACTCTCACGTAAAACGAAAATCTTTTATAGTGTGAGATAGTGTTTGTTAATTTTTACCTTTATTAAATTATCAAGGATGAAATTTGTAGGTTGGATATTTCACCTTTAACAGCTTATTATTTTTTGACCACAGCTAAATATTTTAAATTTTTTTTTTCTTTTGTCGAAAAGCATTTAAAAAAAAAAAAAAAAAAAAATTAAGTTTACTGAAAAGGGAACTCTTTCTTATGAAGTGTGAGTTCTTATGTTTAACTACAGCATCGCAGACCACGTGAAACATTACGTATGGCTTACATAAAACAAGTGTATTGACTTTAGTGTTAATTTGCTTAAATGTTGGCTGAACAAGGATGAATTACCTAAGCATTCTTCAAAGCGTAATATTTACAGTAAATAAATAAATAAAGCTGACCGTGAGGCTGTGAGTGTATGGTGCTCTATTGCAGGTGTGATCCATTATGATTTTATGAGACCTGATTCATGGGTCACTACAAAAATAAGCTGCAATTGACTAGACTAAAGGATGCCAAAACTTACAAGAAAAATAGCCTAGATTGATCAACAGATCTTATTATTGTATCCTGTTGAGCTTATGAATCTCATGTTTTATTGCACAGTAGTGTTGCCGAATCATACACTGCACAAATGGCTACGTCAAAACTTTCAGGAATTGGAAGTTCTTCTACATGCTCACTAGAACCACTGATACCTACTGAATATCACTTCTTTCTAAATTTAGACATCTTTTTAATGGGAAAACAATCCATAAAAAGTGTCCTATGGATACAATTAGGCATTTGAATTTGGTATGTCGGAAATCCTCTTTGTCCGGTAATAGGATGTACTTTATTTGGTGCAAACTAGTTTTAAGAATACGAGCATCAAACTTTGAGTAGGTGAAATAATTAAAAAACGATATGAATAGCTGTATTCAGAAAGAAAGAAAAATTATTAGAAGAAAGACGAAAAAAAAAAGTGCAGTTAAAGAGTTGGTGAAATAATCTAATAAAATATAAAAAAAGTATTTCAATTTCTCCAGTCGAAATAAATTTTTTGGAAGATGCAAAAATTAAAGATCGGGAATTTCTATAAGGAAAAGCATAAAAATTCCTTAAAATATTTTAAAAATACTTCGTTTTAATTTTATACCCAAGTAAATTAAATTAAGCCAATACAAGTCATTATAGTAGTTATTAAGTGTTGCATTAATTTTTTGAGTTTTAAAGAATTACTTTCAGAAGTCACTTATGGCATTTAAAACGTTTTAATGGTACTTCTAAAATTTGAGTTATTTTAATTACTCTCACTCTTTGCCTACCACAAAAATGGTTAATAATATCCATAGAAATAATATCTATCCTAGAACTTAGGTCTACTTGAAATGAGGGGGGAGGAGAAGTGTAATTGCGAATACATTTAAAAAAATTACTTCATTTACATTTCATCCTATTTTCAGAATTATATAAGCTCAGTTGAAATAATGATATTATTTTTCTTATAGAATAAATCGTTATTTTAACAGAAATTTTTTTATTTTTAAATATATATATATATATATATAATAGAGTCTTGCTTTAATACATTTCGAAAACTAATCTATGCATTATTTTAAAATTATCTAAATTGCACCTTTAAACAATCTGTAATTTTGTTATTTTTTCAAGAAATTGTGGTAAATTTTTAATTGTATATAATAAATCGATAAACTGCTAAAATTCCGATTATTCTAATAAGTACATCTAAAATTAATGACTTGATCTTTGTGAATGTTTTTGAACTAATGAAAATTCTGCTTCTATGCCTTTAACACTCCTCTCATAAGCTTTTACGCTTTGTAAATGGCATTTCAACGTAATAAATACATATTATTTTTTTATGGTATTTAAAACTTTTGTTATAAATAGTGCATAAAAGTTATCACCCTTCTTTTTTTTCTAAATTAAATAGTATTTCATTCTTTTAATGTTGGTGTTTCTCCTGAGAAATTGCAGGAGGAGGGACTTTTTAATAAAATATAAAATAAATTTTTCCTTAATTTTCTATTTCTGACGAGGCTTTTAGTAAAAAAATAGACTCTATTATAGAAATTTCAAATGTATCATTGTAACAGAACTATACTAACTTTAAAACTGAATTACCTCCACGCCATCTTGTGGCGAAACTTTTGAGTTGAACTGCGGCAACCGATTGGAAAACATCTCCAAAATAATCTCTCCGTTTAGTGTAATGTGAGTTTCGTTTCGTTAATATGCTTTTTTAGTAATTTGTAACTGTTTTCTGTGCTCTGCTAGTAACTAAATAAATAAATAATTTCAGAGCTAGCCCGGTATTTTGTTTTCTTATTGTTTCTTGGAAAATGGTTACATCATAGCTTTTACAAAAATATTTTTACATAAAAACCTCCGTAAATAATTTTAAATTATAATTATATTTTAAATTGTTTTCCATACATCACTTATAATTGAAAATTTTTTTTAATTGAGTAGTCAAAATAGCTTTAGGTAAAAATGGTACTAAATGTATGATAATTAAGTGTTAAAGTCTCGTAATACTTTTACTCGTCAAAATATCCAAATGGTTCATAATATAAATAGAATAGAATAGTTTAAAAAAGTCAAGTAATACTTTGCGAAACTGTTGAACTGTTCACAATGTTATACCCTAAGAAATTCAAGCAATGCTTTCGTCTTTGAGAAGCCGAAACAGTCTTGATTTCTTGATGGTCCGATTTCTTGAACGGTCAAACGTTCAACGAAACAGTTAATATACAGAACACGCAAAGAAGGTCAAGTAATACTTAAAGTTTTGAAAACATTTGAGCTGCTAATGAAAGGTATTGCTGTCATACGGAAGTAAGGAAAAAAAAGTTCTGGTAATACTTTTCAGGTTTTGAAATAGCCAAACGTTTCATAAAACAAACAATGTTAAAAAAAATCAAGTAATATTTTTCACTCTTCCAAAATGATGAAACAAAATATTTAATGTTGTTATACCCCCCCCCCCAAAAAAAAAAATAAATAAATAACAATCCTAACAATTCTTTTGCTTCTGCAAAAAGGCCAAACGTTCATTGAAACAGCTAATATAAGAACACACAAAGGTCGAGTAATGCTTATAGCTTTGGAAGTACTTGAGCTGCTCATGAAAGGTATTGCTGTCATATGGAAGTAAAAAAAAGCTCTGGTAATACTTTTTAGGTTTTGAAATAGTCAAACGTTTCATAAGATCAATAATGCTAAAAAAATCAAGTAATACTTTTTAGGTTATGATACAGTCAAACGTTTCATAAGACAAACAATACTAAAAAAAAATCCAGTAATACTCTTCACTTTTCCAAAATGATGAAATAAAATATTCAGTGTTGTTATACCAAAGAAAAAAAAAAGCCAAACAATCGTTTTGTCTTTGCGAAACGGTCAAACGTTCAATAAAACAGCTAATATACAGTACACGCGAAGAATGTCAAATAATGTTTATAGCTTTTTAAATATTTCACCTGCTCTTGAAAGGTATTGCTGTCATACGGAAGTAAAAAAATAAAAAAAAGTTCGGGTAATACTTTTTAGGTTTTGAAATAGCTAAACGTTTCATAAGATAAACAATGCTAAAAAAATCAAGTAATGCTTTTCACTTTTCCAAAATGATGAAACAAAATATTTAATGTTATAACACGTTAGGTAAGTCAGATAACAATATGGTCAAACTGTTCTCAAAGCATAATTTAACACTGTATCAGTAACAGTCATGGGTAGGAAAAGTCAAGTAATACTAGTCACGTTGTGACTAGTGTTAACTTTCTGTACCCATGTATGATTTTGCAACTAAATGGTGACAACAAGATATATTTAATGACTGAAACAGAGAGATAGCTTGGAAAGTTGATTTGTAAACGAGATTCAATAACGTGTTCAAGAGAGGTATAAAAAAAAACGTAAATACCATTTATTCAGTTGTTGCTTTTTCGTCTGCCTCTTACAAAACTTGAAGGTCAGTTTAAAAGGAGATTGACCGTTAAGCAATGATGGTATCAAACTAAAGAGTAACAGGCGACAATTTCTTGTCCCATTAATCATGTACATGTCTTCCACGCAATCTTACACGGTTGCAGCTGCACCAGACGTAGTGTATAATTTCATGCTACGTTGGATTGTCTTATGTTGTGTTTTCTAGATTAAGCTTGCTTATAAAGCTTATCTTACAGATTGGGAAGAGAATTTGCCACTTTTTTAATGCTTAGTCGTCATATAAAAAAATAAAAATAATAATAATAATAAAAAATAAATAAAAAAAGCGATTGAGACCTGTCTGACTAGATGATTTTATCTCTGAAATTCTAAAGGCATTAAATATTACTTCCCTTGTTCTTAATGAATAATTATTATTGTAATAATGTTAGTTTACCAACCACAAAACAATTGTTATGCTAATGCAGCAGTGAAAAGTGTAATAAACTCTTCTTTAAGAGTAATCTTATCAATGTTACTGAATTGGTAGCAATTTCTCTCTATAACAAGTTGTTAAATTAATTATTTTTGATCAATTATGTAATCTCATTGTTTAGTATATTGATTTACAGTTTCTTTTGATTGACCGATTTCAATAAAAAATTATCAAAAACTGAATCTTAAATCAAACTACAAAAAATTAATAATTAGTCTGTATTTAAAAAAAATTAACACTATACTTATATTTTAGATGGTTCAGATAGTTATATTTTTTCAGTTTTGAACCTGACACGAATTTTCATTTATTTTGGAAATAATTTTAATAAATTAACTGTTCTAGTGCATATAATCAGTATTTTGATATTTCTTTTTAGGGAGCTGGTGAAACCTTTGCTCCTACACGAAAAACACTAAATTAATTATGATTTATAGCGTTATGATTAACAGTGCGTTATGATTATCACCATGACATATTATTTTCCTATTTCAATGGTACAGAGAGTTGAAATTTGGAAAATATGGTCCCAATACTTAGTCTGGAAATCTGCAATTTTAATTTCACTTTTTTTTATTCCGCTTTACTTTAAAAACTCGAATGTAATGTATGACATGTGTCGTGGTGGCGGTCACTATATAAAGTTTCCTAACTCATCATGGGCATGGGTGTACAACTATAGTGGTTAGAGTATATTATTACGAACCTGAAGGTTCTTGGTTCAAATCCTGAATCTAGCCAATGAACTCTAGCACGCACATTTTGCCCATCACATCATACTTGAGACTGTGCATTTTATTTTATTTTATAACCGTCGTTGAACAGCCGACCCAATTTTGGGTTTACGACTACTAACGTTCAACTCCGTTGCCTTGTAATTTTGAACCAATCCAGAAGACAAGGAAACTCCTTGATCAGTACCCCCAGAGGTATGATTTGGTATGGGAACATGGAGGACTTTGTGACTCGACAGATTTAACGAGCATTAGTCACCATTTTACTACACGGGCAGTCTTCGGCCGACGGGGATCGAACCCACACTCTCTTGGGCATGATGGCTCAAGAATGGGTATATCATCTTTCAGTTTTAAATGTATGGATATTTCAAATTCGACTACTATTTGTTTCTGAGTTATTTTGGCAAATTTGTTTTTGTTTACTTCTTTTACATGACAGACATGATTAATTGCTTATCAAATTAGACATACTTAACATTAATCAGAGACTAGAGTCTATTTATCATGCCTAACTTGATTTGCCAATTTATCACGTCTTCTTTGAGAAGCAATTGTCGGTAGAAAATACTTTTTTACAGAAGTGACGAATAAGACAATAATACAGATTGCTTCTAAAATTGTGCATGATTGCTTGGTTATCAAATTAGACATAATTAACAGTTATGTCTAAATTATTTCTGTATAGGAACAATCAGAGGTTTTTCTCAATCAGTTTATCACTGCATATTAAATACTTAAAGATGTATATTTGTAGATAAGAAAAAAGAAATTACCACAAAATGAAGCGATAATTTGTTCAAAAGTATTTTCTTTTATTTATTTAGTACATGAATTATGTTCCACTTATTCTCTTAACTAAATTTTCTGTTTATATAGCGACCGTTTGATTTTTATTCAAATGGGATAATTAGCTAGCATTAATTATAAGTCTGGTGTTTATTAAGCAGAGATCTACGACAAATACACTTTATCGAAAAATTGATGAAGAGCTTAAGCTTCAATTCGGGTATTTAGTAAATAACAAATCAAATAGAATGCACGAATAATGGCTCATTTATTGCCCTAATTATATTTTCCGTTTTTATATTGCCCATTTGACTTGAACTATTATGTTTTCGATACACGTGGGATGTTTAACTAACATATTAATTTTAAGTCATGTTCAGTTGAGACCCGATTATCTGCGAGTAAATTATCCACGGAGTAGGTTATCCGCCATTTCCACAACATGATCGAAAATTATATTACGCGTGATTGATTTTGAAAAAGTGTAACTGAACCCTTTGATGTAAGAATTTTTATGTATATGGCACTTAAATGAAGTACGTATGTACTAATTATTTATTTACCTGCCGTTATTTTAGTGATTTAGACGAAGAGGAAAATTTTCGGTTGTATGTTTAAAATATATACAAACGTATGAGGACATTTAAAAAAAAAATTGTGAGTTTTTCTGATTAGCCGCAACTTTTCTTATCCACGCTGCTCTTGTCACCTAATTCCGAGGATAATCAGGGCTCTATTGTATTTAGAAATCAAAAATTTACTATTAATGCATTTCAAGAGTTCGTGGGTTCGATCCCTGCCGGCCGAAGACTCCCCGTGTAGTAAATGGTGACTGATGCACGTTAAATCTGTCGAGTTGCAAAATCCTCCATGTTCCCATAACAAATCAATACCTCTGGGGGTACTGATCCAGGAGTTTCTTTGTTTTCTGGATTAGTTCAAAATTACAAGGCTACGGAGTTGAACATTAGTAGTCGTAAACCCAAAATTGGGTCTACTGTTCAACGACGGATTTAAGATATAAAACATTAATGCATTTAAAAAAATAGTTTCAAGAGTACGTGAACTTCAGTTTGTGTATTTAGTAAACAACAAAAGCAAATAAATTGCACGAGTTACCGTTCAGTTACTCTCCTAACTGCATTTTTCGCTTATATAGTTGTTCGATTGATTTGTACAGTTACATTTTCTATAAAGACGGAATATTAAACACGCATATTAATTGTGAGAATTGTATTTAGCAACCGAAAATCTACTATGAATGCGTATAAATAAAAATTAAGCAAAGAGAATACGCGAACTTCAATTTGTGTATTTTGTAAAGGACAAAAGCAAATAGATTGCGCGAATTATGCTTCAATTTCTCTCCTAATTGCATTTTCCGCTTATATATTTGCCTACTTGATTTGTACAGTTGTATTTTCGATATAAACGGAATATTGAAAAAACTTATTATTTGTGAGACTTGTATTTAGCTACCAAATATATATTATGCGTTTGAACATAAATAGAATAAAGAATACCTGATCTATAGTTTGTGTATTTAGTAAATAATAAAAGCAAATAGAATACATGTATTATATATCAAATATTCTCCTAACGGCATTTTCCGCTTATATATTGCACGCTTGATTTGTGTAGTAATATTTTCAATACAGTATATTTTTGCTTGTATTGAACAACCATATTAATTGGGAGACTAGTATTTAGCAGCCAAAAGTCTACTATGAATTTCATTTGTTTATTTCGTTTTTGCATGAGGAAGAAATATGAAAAAGTTTTTGAACAGTGTCAGCAAAGAATAGAGAGCTCAATAGATGAGTAATAATTTATTTGTCAAATTTTTTCTCTCTTCTTCCCTGTTTGTACGAAAAGATTCCGGATGCCAATAAGTATGGTGATAAAAAATGTGACAAGCGAAAGTTGTCTATTTATAAAAAGAAGCGTAAGTGATTTTAGATACTTTGACATTGGAGAGTAATTTGATAATGGTAAAAGATTATTTGTGGGGTAAAAAAACTAAAGATAATTTGCGCATATTTGTGATATTTTATTGTTATTAAACAAGCTGGAGTTTGAAATAATATTTTTCTTATCTGATTTGCTTGATACATTGAATTTTAAAGTAAGATAAATAGGGGCTAAAGTAATATAAGAAATAATTAAAAATTGTAGCTGTTGAATCTCATTTAAAATGAAAAAAAAAAGTAGTATCCTGTGTATTTTTAACTGTCTTTTTATAAGTAAAAGAAATTAAACGTCTTATATGTGTTAAAAATAAATAGACGCAGAAAAAAATTTTGTTAAAATTTCCGTACTGTATAGTAATGACTAGAGCCCGGATTTTGATGATCTAAAAAATCTCAACTAATGCCCTTAAAAAGTGCGAAAAATGCCTTTAAAAAGGGCAAAAAATGCCCTTAAAAATGCAAAAATTGCGCAAAAAATGCCTTAAATAAAGTAAAAATATTGAATTAAAAATTGTTTTTGCTCTTTAAAATTATTATGATTAATTTAAAAAATATAAAGCAATGCAATACTTGTTCTACGTTCACTAAAGTTTGAAAAATATGTTTTATATCCTAAAATAACAAAAAAAGGAAAATATATTGACACCAAAATATTTTTCTTTTGTATAGAAACTTTGATGGATATAACACCAAAATATTAGTAACATAATATTACTAAATATCAGAATTGCATTGGATTATTAAATGTTTTTTGATAATTTGAAATGTAAACGAGCGTCTCTTGTCTGAAAGTAAATTTTCATTCCTGCAGAAGGTTCTTTCAACGTCTACTGATGTTATAGGTGTGTACTTGAAAAAGACGGTCTCACTTACTGACAATTCTTCTTCAATTTGAAAAGATTTTGCTTCACCTGTTAATATCCTATAGATTTTCTTCATTGTTTGAAAGCCAGTGTAATAATGAAAATTGATAAAAAATAATAAAAATTGGAAGAAATTAACAGAAAACTTTAAAAAATGCATTAAAATGCAAAATACGCCCAAAATTTAAAGAAAAATGCCCTATAAATCTAAAAAAATGCCCTAAAAGACAAAAAATGTCCAAAAATGCAAAAAATGCAAAAAAATGCAAATGTCATCAAAATCCGGGCCTTAGTAATGACACTTGTAGTTCAAAAAAAAAAAAAAAATACGGCATTTAAGTAATTTATTCGGCAATTTTTTAGTTTATATGACAATGGTTTACCAGAAATTCTGGATTTTTTTTTTACTACCACACACTTAGTAAAAAATGCAAAGCTGAAAACTAAATTTAACCGAATGAAACATTTCCCTCCCCCCCCCATGTTCCATGGTATCATGATACAACTGCCAATTTTTACCACATTTACCACATTTTATCTCAAATTATGAAACCATGTTTTATTGTTAATTTCACTAAACTCCTTACCAAAGCGTTTCGGTAAAAACTATTGAGATTTTAGTGTTTCCATAGATCTAGAAACACGGTAAATTTTATTATACTCTGGTAGTTTTGATCATTCTTTTTTTCTCAGTGTACCATGAATAATATAGTACCCAACGAATAGGGAAAAAAATCATGCATTAGCGGAGCTATATGAGACACTATTATTTTTGAAAAATTTCAGTTATTGAAAAATTGTAAAGCCTGTCTCTGGTTTTGTGTTTTAGCAACAAAATAATATATTATTTTTTTATTTTTTTTATTTTACCTTAATTTTTAAATATGTTTGATGAATCCGCAGAATACTCATAAGAACTCACGGTGATAGACGTATTTCCTAAGTTGTCATTTCATGTTAAAAAGTTTAATAAAATATTTACTATATTTAAATTACATTAATTTGTGCTTTCATACAGTTTTTTACTTTATTTTTTATAACCGTCTCTGAACAGTCGACCCAATTTTTGGGTTTACGACTACTAATGTTCAACTACGTAGCCTTGTAATTTTGAACCCAATCTAGAAGACAAGAGGACTCCTGGATCAAGTATAGGGAGAAATTTGCCTTCGTGGAGGACTTTTTGATGGAACTAACCAGCATTTGCGTTAGGATGGAACTAACCAGCATTTGCGTTAGGACAAGGAGAGAAAGATCACAAGAACCTCCCACGGTTTGCCTGACGGCAAGGGGACTCTTACCCATAATCCGTCTACCACTGAGGATATTTAGCGTCAGCACTGTGGTCGCTGCAAGCCGGATGCGGAATTCGTATCGGCCAGCCATCGCTGGGATTTGAACCCGGTTCACCTCATTGTAAGGTGAACACTCTTTCCCCTGAGTAATCGCATACAATTTGAAAAGTAAAAATAAAACTGGATTGTAAGGGGTTGTTCAAATATTACGTAAGCATTTTTTGAAGATTTTCTTTTTATTGAAGTAAACAAATCAAGAATATCCTCCATCCATGCTTGCAGAAGATTTTCGAAGACTAACATTCTGATAAAAAAAAATGTTTGCTATCAGCTAGTAGACAATAAGGTAATTTTTTTTATATCAGGAATTGAAGTTATGTTTTAATCTCAATGCGTTTTCAAAATTAAGATTTAATTTAAATTTGAGAAAAGGAATTATTTCTCTTGTTTTACCATTTGTTTCCTTACTAGCCAATAAGTACAATTTTACTCATTTAAACTCGAGTATAAAATCATTATTTATCCAAAGTAGTTTTGTGATCAGTGGATATTAAATGTTATAAGTTATAAGAGACCAGAATACCTATTTTCTGGTCTTAGGTCAAAGGTTATTTATCCAAAGTAGTTTCGTGATCAGTGGATATTAAATGTTATAAGTTATAAGAGACCAGAATAACTATTTTCTGGTCTTAGGTCGAAACTGGTATATTTCTTAGTTTGTATATTGGTTGCTTGATTTTGGAATGAATAATAGAAGCGAAGAATAAGAGGATTGAGTGAATTTTGACTCTCTTTTACCAAAGTCATGATTTTTAAATTTTATTTAAATTTTAGTTTTATCGATTTTTTCCTTTTCTGTACTAGTACCGAACTGAATGTGTCAACAAGATACTACCATGGTGTACAAAGCAAAAGCAACAGAAAAAAAAAAAAAAAAAAAAAAAAAAATACAAAGCCCATTTTTTGAATTTTATCACACAAACGGTATGCTTTGGTGTCTATTTTAGGCTTTCAACGTATGGTCAATTTGCAGAGCTCGAGGCAACAAAAATATTACCATAATTGGGAGTGCTTTAATAATTATGATAAAGTAATCATTTTGAAGGAAATGTCCCCCGTTAACATTACGGTACAATATGTTACTTCCGAAAATCAATATTTGTGAAAAAAATTTTTAATTTAATAAACTTATGTGAAAATTTTTTATTGCTGTCATTTTGAGATAGCCTGTGATACAAAAGATTGGCAAACTTTATCTGTCAACCAAATGTACTTAAACAAACTTTCCTAATACTTTACTTTGGTTCGATTCTTAATCCTCAATTTATCAAAAAATAGAGAGCAACCGTTTTCAGCAATATACCGCCCTGGTGCACAAAGCAAAAGCAACGTAATAAAAATGGTGCAAGCTAATTTTCCGAATGTTATCACACCTACGGTATGCTTTGGAGTCAACTTTAGACTTTCAACGTATGGTCAATTTTCAAAGATCAAGGCAAACAAAAATAAAATCAAAATTAAAATCAAAATTAAAAGTGCTTTATTTATTATGATACAGTAATCATTTCGAAGAGAAGGTCACCCGTGAACCTGTGGTACAGTGTTACTTCAAAAAATCGGTATCATTGTAATAATTTTTTTATTTAATAAACTTATGTGAAATTTTTTTATTGGAGTTATTTCGAGACAGCCTGCTATTCAAAAAATTGGCAGACTTCATCTGGCAACCAACACTTCTTAAACAAACTCTCTTAATACTTCACTTTGTTTCGATTCTTAATCCTCAATTTATCAAGAAATAGAGAGCAGCCATTTTCAAATTTCACCTTAATAACTTTCCCTATTTTTAAACAAGACAAAAGAAAAAGACAAATATGGGGAAAATAAATAGGGAAAGATTTATCATCGTCGCCTAAGCGGGGAAATAAGAAAAGGGAAAAAATATTGATATTTAACACGGAGTAAAAAGAAGGAGAGAGTGAAAAATAAACAAAGTAAAGGGGCCTAGCGGTGTCTGACATGTCAAAAATGATCATAAATTTATCGCCTCCAAAGAAAGCAGAAGATAAATAAGGAAGAAAGGATATCGGAATTCCCAATCGTGTGGGAGGGAAGTCAAAAGCTATTTGTCTCCCATAATGTTAAGAGAGGAATTTTTGAAACTTGGAGTGGGAGGATGTGAAAAAGATGAGTAAGGCGAACTTTTGTAGGTCAGAGAGAAAATGACAGCCAAGACGAATGATGTTCTTTTTGAAAAAATCATTTTTAATCATCGCATAAGGCACCCGCTTCGATGTAAATAGATACTCCGCCTTAAATTATCCGCGATTTATTTCCTTTGATCCCAGACATATCATCCCTCTGATCCTTTAAGGAAGCTCAAGATGATAGATGGAGAGTCTTGTCAATGAAGAGGGGAGCTGCTTTGAGTAAACCTATGTCACAGAATTAACTCTTCCGGAATATTTTACTGAGGTTTTATGTAAGAGTGTCTATTTAGGATTTGAAGAATACGAAATCAAGATTGGGACAACTGCATTCAGTATACTGTAACACAAAATTATTTTTTCCTGGTAGAGGTTTTAAGGTTAGACTTGGTTAGACTAGCGTTTTTCTGCTATATGCTTTTTACATGAAATTAATTCTAAAAGGCAGCTTTTTTTTTTGCTTGACTAGCCCAGTAAGAGATTTATTGTAGTCAATTTTGACGTTATGTTGTATAATCATATTATTTGAGGATTGATATTGATTTCAAGAATACATAATCAAGATTTGGACAACCGCATTTAGTAAAATGTAACACAAAATTATTTTTTCTTCACAGAGGTTTTAAGCGTAGACTTGCTTGTATTCAATAATGCTTAAAAAGTTTCCTATTTTATGCTTTTTATATGAAATAAATTCTAAAAGACAGCTTCTTCTATTAGAATAGCTCAGTAAAAGTCTTACTGTAGTCAAATTTGACGTGGTGCTGTATAATCATATTTAATTGTTTTTGGAAGATAGATATTGATTTTAAGAATACATAATCAAGATTTGGACAACCGCATTTAGTAAAATGTAACACAAAATTATTTTTTCTTCACAGAGGTTTTAAGCGTAGACTTGCTTGTATTCAATAATGCTTAAAAAGTTTCCTATTTTATGCTTTTTATATGAAATAAATTCTAAAAGACAGCTTCTTCTATTAGAATAGCTCAGTAAAAGTCTTACTGTAGTAAAACTTGACGTGATGTTGTATAATCATATTTAATTGTTTATGGAAGATTGATATTGATTTTAAGAATACATAATCAAGATTTAGAAAACTGCATTCAGTAAAATGTTATACAAAGTTATTTTTTCCTGACAGAGTAGCTTAGACTAAACCTTGCACTCAATAATGTTTTAAACGTTTTTCTGTTTTATGCTTTTTATATGAAATTATTTCTAAAAGACAGCTTCTTTTGTTCTTTGAATAGCTCAGTAAGAGATTTTTTGTAGTCGAAGTTGACATGGTGTTGTTTAATCATATTTTATTGTTTTCGGGAGATTTATATTGATTTTAAGTTTACATAATCAAGATTTGAGCAAGTGCAAGTGCATAAAAATATTTTTTCTTGACAGAGGTTTTAAGCTTAGACTTGCTTGTATTCAGAAATGATTAAAACGTTTTACTTGTTTTATGCTTTCTATATGAAATTAATTAAAAAAAAAAACTTTTCTTCTTCTTAGAAAAACTCAGCAAGAGATTTATTATAGTAAAATTTGGCGTGGTGTTGTATAATCATATTTTATTGGTTTGGAAGATTGATATTGATTTTCAGAACACAAAATTTGAGCTGTTGCATTCTGTCAAATGTAACCCAAAATTATTTTTTTCTGATTGAGGTTTTTTAAGTTCAGACTTTCTTCTCAGTAATGTTTAAAAGGTTTTTGTGTTTTGTTTTTTATGTAAAATGTACTGTAAAATATAGCTTCTTCTCTTCTTAGACTAGCTCTGTAAGAGTTTTATTGTAGTCAAATTTGACGTGATATTGTGTAAGCATATTTTATTGTTTTAGGAAGATTAATATTGATTTTAAGAGTACATAATCAAGGTTTGGACAACAGCATTTAGTAAAATATAATAAGAAATTATTATTATTTTTTTGGCGGAGGTTTAAAGCTTAGACTTGCTTGTACTCAGTAATGTTTAAAAGTTCTTCGGTTCTGTGCTTTTTGTATAAAATTAATTCCAAAATTCAGCTTTTTCTCTTCTTGGAATATCTCAGTAAGAGATTTATGGTAGTCAGATTTGACGTAGGCTTATATAATCACATTTTATTGTTTTTGGAAGATTAACATTGATTTTAAGAATACATAATCAGGATTTGGACTCCAGTATTTAGAAAAATAGCAAAAATTAGTAGAAATGCAGTGATCTACTGGAGGTGGATAAGACAATGGCTTTACATTGTCTAATTTTTTATTTTAAATTTGGTAACTTCAAAACTATTTTATACTTATGATTTCTGGCATCGAATGTCCATACAATTACGCTGCTAATACATAAAAATTCTCAAAGAATTAGATATACAACTTCTTGAGGAAACTATCATGAGGAATAAATTATGACAATTTTATTTGTTGCAACCATTTTGACGAGTCTTGTTATTCTGTAGAGAGCGAGTGGCATCTTCCTTCAGTGAAAAATTGAACAAATTTAAGCAGTGACTTGCTATATTGTATATATTCAGCTTTTTTTTAGGTCATTTAAAGAAAACTCATGAACTCCTTTTAATTTTTTCGTATTGTTTAATTTTTTTAAAAAGTAATATTTCCATAACTGAAGTGCTGTAGCGAAACTTTTTTCACGTATGACTTTCTATTATTAATGTTTATAGTTAAGTGATAGTTTAGGCACAGGGTGTTCCGTAATAACCATCAGTAAAACATATTTTCAGAATCCTTGTGAAAAATGAAGTCAAGCAAGTGTGCGCAGTAAGGGTTACAAAATAATACTTATGAGGTGAATAAAAAAGTAAGCTCTGTTAAAGAAAGCGGGTTGAAAACACCAAAACTTATTTGATAGCTTAAAGAAACAGAAAGGAATCGAAAGACGGTTGCTAAAAACACCTTAAAATTGTAATAGTTAGATTATAGTTAATTAGGTAAATATATTGGTCTTGTTGTTTGATTCCCATTTTTACAAATTATTCGGTAGTAGTAATTTCGATAGTAGTTTCGTCTTTTTAGTGATCCCTATAGTATATACATTTTTGGAAAGAATTCTGAAAATAGATATTAGGGGAGGTGGTTATGGAACACCCGGTGTATTAGTAGTATTTTTAAAGCAACATATCTTTATATTCAGACATAAAAATTCGTATACTTTTCCTTATAAAAAATCAGAATAATAGGAAATGGATTTAAATAAATAGAATTTTTATAATTTAAATATTTATTTATGCACACATGTCATTCATAACTACAAAAGAACACAAATAATAAATATATCAATTATAATTAGACAGATTTCCTTCAAGGCACTTTTATTTCTGTTGTTTCTAGGACAAAGCTTCTGATCTTCAATAACTATAATGTGATGCTATATCTTCTATTTAAATAATTTCTGCAAAGGAAAAAAAAAACGTTTATTAGATATAGGAAAATATTCTTCTTTGTGAGCAAGAAAAATTGTTGTTTTTAAAACTTCTTCATTCTCGTTAGTTTTATGTATGATTTGTAAAATTGAGTTCGATTTTAAAATAATTACCTCAAACGTAGGGCCGGACAAACGGAAGATGAGTCTCCAGAGTAACTGCGATTCCAAAACCCCTTATTGATTCAAATTTTTGAATATAATATAATATAATATAATATAATATAATATAATATAATATAATATAATATAATATAATATAATATAATATAATATAATATAATATAATATAATATAATATAATATAATATAATATAATATAATATAATATAACATAACATAACATAACATAACATAGCATAGCATAGCATAGCATAACATAACATAACATAACATAACATAATATAATATAATATAATATAATATAATATAATATAATATAATATAATATAATATAATATAATATAATATAATATAATATAATATAATATAATATAATATAATATAGCTGAGACTAATGAATTTGATTAATAAAATGGCTATCGGTAGAATTTATACTAATCATAACATTAGTTAAAATGCAATCATCAATTAGAAATAATAAAAGGAAGAAAATACTTCATTCCGACTATTTCGTTTCAGGCTAAAATTTTCTTTGTTTGGCCAGATTTATTTTTCAAATTAGATTTTTTTCAGTAGTTTAAATAATATAATTAGCATTCTTCAGTATTTTTTATCTTCATTTTTATTATTAATTTGGGATTAAAAAATTATGTTTTGAGCTCATTTCATGTTGGCAATTTAGGTCTGTTTACTCATGCATGAAAGGTCTTCTTTTAACCCAATAGTGAGATATAGTTATTTAAAATTTAGCCAAATTTATTATTTCGCATTTTAAGCTTAATGTCGTATTTTAGCGTGCATAATATGCAATTAGCTATTAGAAGTTTGTTTTCTTATCTTTTCTCTCGTTTTTCTTTAAAACTCTTTTATTATTATTTGCAGAGTGTTCTGCAATCAAGCCCTAAATATGTATATAGCTATATTTTTACGAGTAAGAATCATAATCTTAAGTCACTTTAGAATTCAAAAATTAATATTCCACTGTAAAATTTTTTTAAATCAAATTTAGACAAGTCATTATCGAGGTCAATCAGAGCACAATTAAGAGGCTATTATATAAAAAACTATTGATATGAAGCTGAAGCTGATAGTTTCCAAGAAAAACCCTAATGCAATTATAGTATTTAAATTCGAATAAAAACAAATAAACCGGGTTTTTTTTTATTAATGAAATCTCCCTTTGCTCCAATAGACCACGATAGTGAGTCGTCAGGATTCGATAATATTTTTTTTTTCGAAGTTAAGCATTGAATTGCATCTCTTATTAAACAAAGTATTTTCACTGAATTTTTTATCTAGATTCCATAAAAAATTATATTAATGTTGGTCATTACAGAACATCCTGCATGCGAGAATTAATCTTAACTTTATGATGGTATAAACTCATGTTGTTATAAAATCCAAGTAATTTTACAATATTTTGGTTTGTATAAGCTTTAATTACCTATTAAAAATTTGTAAATCTTGTTTGTAGCAGCATTTTTGTCTGGAAGTTTTGATATTAGTCAGAGTAAATATTTAACATTTTTGTCATGTCAAGCTCTACTTTATTTTCATGAATAAAAATTTCTTACAATCATTTAAATGCTCTCAAAATTTAGATTAAAAAATTTAATTTCGCCTCAAAATTCTTATTAAATTAAACAATTAATCAACATTATGCAAACTAATGATCTCTATGAAAATAAAAAAGTTTTCCAATTATTTTTTACCCTTCTAAAATGATCAATCATATAGCCATGCCAAATAATTACACACTGAATTATTTAGTATTATCTGGCGTTTTTAAATTCTAAATGAGAGATAGTGAAAGCAGGGGAAAATAAATAAAAAGAATAAAATTGTTTCTGCAATTCGAAATAGCGCGTTAGCTTTTTCTAGAACATCATTCCGAAGCGTTCCACTTGGTGGATCATAGAAAAGAGACAGAAAAAATATACGAAAACGTGCTATAACGCGTTGCCTAATCATGTTGGCAAGAGCCAAGACATTATCATAAACGACTGTGAAAATGAGGCACTGCAAACCTGCAATCAACTGTGCCAATCTTTGTCATTACTATTTAGGGTGACAGTTGTGATTAAGGGAGTTCCATTGCGTCCAATGGACACGTCCGAATTCCTGGATTTTGACACCCACGGACATGGTTTGCTTGTTCTTCTAATAGGTTCTAAGGTCTCGTTAAATGCTGATGTAACGGGAGCCATAAAAAGGGTACTCTTCAATTGGATACTTAGGTGGCAATTGAAATTAAATTCTAACTTCCGAACGAATCTTCATAGTTTTTTCATGCCAGGAGTGGGGAATAGGTTAATATTAGCTAATGGTGCGTCGCTTTAATATTCGAGTCACCAAGTCTAATTGCCCCGCTCATTTCTTTGTTTCCACTATTAGACCACCTCTGTGATTGGTATTTTAAAAATACATCGCCAAATTGGTAGCCAACAAAAAAGGTGAAGTGGAACGGTGTTTAAGTGATATGCCTTATCAAAATGAGAGCAATTTTTAAAGTAATTACTTTCCACTGTAAAGAAATGTTAGCTTTTAAGATGTACTTTTACTATACTTACCAATGCCAATTTCTGTAAAGTATTTCATTTATAGACGTAGAAGTTCGTAGTTTCATTTTTGACTGGGTTAATAAAAATGTCGGCCACGCGCTATTTAATACGAACTTTACGTTAAGTTTGGAACAAGAAATAAATGAACGTCAGTAATGCTTTAAATTCCTATTTTCAAAATTAAGTATACAGCATAATTATTGGGAAAAAATATGTTAATGAAAAAAGTAAGATATTAGACTAAAAACGTAGTTAATTTTCGTTTTTGCATTTTTTTTACTGCTTCTATTTTTTTGCTTTTTTTCTAAGTCATGTTTTTTATTTTATGCCTTAATTTAATGCTCATTTGAATAGAGATAAAGCGATTCATACCAGTTACCAGTGCGTTTCCACATACTTTTAGTTAACAAATTTCAATCACATAAATACTTATTATTCCTTTTTTAAATATAATATCTATTATAGACAGGATCTGAAAAATTCAGGTAAAATTATTCACTGTATGATATTGACATTTCTGGTAGAAAAAGAACGCAATTCTGTTAATAAAATCCAAAATAAACGGTATTTGAACCATTCATTTGGTAATTTTTCAGTTCGTATGATATCAGTTTTACGGAAATTATGGTTGTCAAAATCATAGTTCTTATTATCATACATTTAGTGAAAAATAAAAAGCCGGAAAGTAAATTTAACCGAATAAATGGTTTTTATGTCATGCTCTAAGGTATTATGATAAAATAACCAAATTTTACCACATGTTGTAAAACCATATTTGATTGCTAATTTTACCAATATTTTTATCAAAGCACATCAGTAAAAATTAAAGTTTTTTTTGGTGTTTCCATAGAGCCAGAAACACGATAAATTTTATCATATTCTGGTAGGTTTGACCATCCTTATTTTCTCAATGCATCAAAATAAACGAAATTTTTATTTTATTTTAATGTTTTAAATAAAGAAAATAAAAACATATGTTTTAGCTTAGTAATTTTGGTATTAAAAGACTTTTTTAATATATCCATTATGGTTTTCATTAAAAAAGATAAACGGATAATGAATGTAAAATTTATTTCGAGTGCTCATTCATCATGATGTGCCTTTTCTCTTTTTTATCATTAGAATTGTAGTATTTTAGTTTCGATTAAACTGTTTTTGTCCAGCCTTGTTTTCAGATGAATATCACATATGTATTTTTCAAACAAATAAGATTAAAAGATGCCTATTATTTGAATATCGATTTTGTTATTTCTAATTTCAAGAAATCTCAATAATCTTCATCATGTGCTCAGCCTTCGCTGATAAAATAAGTATGATCAAAACTACCAGAATATATTAAAATTTACGGTGTTTCTGGCCCTACGGGAAAACCAAAAAGCTCAGTAATTTTTGCCGAAGCGTTTTGGTAATATTTTAGTAAAATTTAAAATAAAATATAACTTTATAATTTGAAAAAAAAATTTGGTAATGTGGTCAAATTTGGCAGTTTTATTATACCTTAAAGAAAGGCATAAAAACCATTTATTCGGATAAATTTACGTTTCATTTTTGCATTTTTTTACTAAATGTGTAGTAATAAGATCTATAAATTTAAAAACCAGAATTTCCAATTAATCGTTAACGTATGAAAGAAAAAATTACGAGATAAATGGTTTAAATATTTCATATTTTGGTTTGGTTTTATTACCTGAATTAAGTTTTTTTTTGTCAGATATGCCTTTACAGTATGGTAATTTTATCATATTTTTATCTGAGCATTAAATTAAATATTAGATATATTAGATATTTACTATAAGGGAAGTAAATATCTTCGTGAAAGCTAATTGGCATTTTAAAAAATTTATTCTGGGAAAAGAATGTTAAGTGACCATTTCAATGATAACAATAAAATAGCAATTTCAGATTCCTGTCCTTTAGTGAAGTAGATATCGACAGTAAGAAAAATAATTTATTTCACAATTGCAGTTGTATTTTTGAAGCTCTTTTTTTAAAAAAAAATATTGTTCATTTCGTTTTATGATGCACGGTTTGATTAAATTTAAAAGCTTTAAAATGTTAGATGTTTCTGTATGAGTGTGAATGAATTGACAAAAATCCTGTTCAATTTACCAATGTAGGTTTAATATAAATCGCATTAATTGAGAGTGTGAATTTAATTGATTCAACGGCTAAAATGTTTTTCAAAATCTTGGCTAAAGTTCTCCAATTTTAGATACTCTGTTAAAAATATCGGTTCACGTTCAACCGTATTCTCAAACAAAAGCACTGATTCTCAAACAAAAGTAATGATTCTCAAACAAAAGTGATGGAGCAAACTCGAACAAAATTTTCTATCAATGTAGTTATGCCAAAATGCTTCTCTTTGGATAATTATGAGTTACTTCCAGAAATTAATTTTATCGGTTTTTACTCCGATGTTCAGCAATTGAATACTATCTTTCAATAGAATATAATTGTTCAAAACACCTTGATAAAAATGTCTAGTCGTGTTCAGCAGTATTCTCAATCAAAAATACTTATATTAAGGTGCAAAACTCGAAAAGAATTTCTAACGATGTGTTTATACCGAAATGATTTTCTTTGGGAAATTTTAAGTATCTTTCAGAAATTGATTTTATGGGTTTGAGCACCAATGATCTACAATCGAGTACTATTTCTTTAATCGAAAGAAATGACAGAATGTATTAGTTAGCTAAAATATTAAAAATGATAAATAAAAAATATGACAGAAAAATAATCAGCATTTATGTCGCTTATGATTTTCTTATTTTTTAAAAAAAAAACTTAAGCATTTATAATTGACTTAAAAATTCAGCAGAAAAAAAGCTTGTAATAGCTTTTAATTAAGAGATAAAGTAAAAAGTATAACGCCAACAATTAGTTCGTAGTTTTAGTTTTCGATATAACAATGGCATTCATTTTAAATATTTATTTAAGAAATAAAAATATCATTATTTCGAATCTTTTTAAAGATTAATGTAAATATATTGAAAGTCATTAAGCTCTGATTTCAAAACATGAGATTTTCGATGTGGCGATGAAATATGCAAATATTCTTTTCGAAATAAAGACAGATTGTGAGGATCTTTGTGGGTGGATCTGATCATGTCCACACGCAAATGGTTTCATGATCCATGAACATTAAGGTGCCATCCTTATCCTTGGCTTTTAAATATTGAATTACGGCGAGTTTTTGGGGTTGTCGTTTCATAAGACATTCGAAAACTGGTATCAAATTTGTCACTAGGGGATGTTCTCTCACGATATCTGGCCATTAAGCTTGTATGACGTCATTGTTAAAAGCATCGAAAAATGTAAATGCATTGAATATTTATAAAGGTGCAGATATCATAAATGATTTTTAGTGTCGGCTTTTCGATTAAAAGTCAAAAACTTTCATTTTTGGAAAGTTATTGAAATGGGTTTTTATTTCATACACGACTTGAAGAAAAAAAAGGTATTTCCGTGTTATTTCGTTACTTTTTTTACCTGGCTACTAAGAAATACTAAAAAATAAATAAATCAAGGAAAAGCACAAAACTCAGGAATGCATTTTTCAATGCTTTCAATAATTACGTCATACAAGCTTGCTTCGTTGTCACAAAAGCTTACTTCATTCATCCACAACTCTTTTTAAATTTATAAATTCAAGTTTGAAGAATCAAAATAAATTATATTTCAATTTCGCTCTTAGAATTTTCATTCTAAAATTACGGTAAAATAACTGCCAACATTGTGTCCATCCAATTAACCGTAAAGTTTACAGTTAAGTACTTTTTTTATCTTTACGTTTTCGAAACCGTTCACAACTAGCATGGTTAAAAAAGCGTGAATACAAAACAATATTGGTTTTTAACCATTTGCAACTAGCATGGTTTCAAAATCGTAAAAAAAAAAAAGAAATTTAACTGGACATCGGAGCCAAGCTTTTCGTTACGTAACGGGCATTGGAGCTCAAGTGGGATTATATTGTGTGTTATCAAATGAACCGTGGAATGTGGTTTAATTAGCTTATCTGGTTGTTTCACCTATCATAAGAGATGGGAGAATAGTTCGTGCAGGATGCTGAAAACTCTTCATGTGTTGAGAGGAATAGAAAAAATATTGTTGTGTCTACACCTGGACTCGAACCCCTTTTCTGTCGGTGATGATATTGACAGAGGCTAAACTATAGACTCTCGGCTAAAATATGCATCCAGCTGTAAGGAACTAAGTGGCTTCATTAAGTGGGCCTTGTTGGTGCGATAAAATTCTGTTTGTTTAACTGTATTAGGCGAACGCAATTAATAAACGCTTTATTTTCACAATTAACAGTTTGAATACAATATTATCTTTGATTAATTGACTTTTTTATTTGAATATGGTAAACCATTTTTTCTGAGAAACTTCTAACAGTGCATTATTTTTGATTCTTGTGTTCTTTTAAGAATTAAAAATGCATTTAAACCTCATAAGAAAAAAAAAGGGGGCATGAGAAGAATGCTCTTTTTAAAATATCTTATTCTAAAGTTGTTTTTTTTTTTTTTTTTTTTTTTTTTTTAACTCCAATTGTTATTTTACATAGCATATGTTAAAATAAATCTATTTTATAGTATGTCCTGTAATTTTAAACATTGTATAGATGAGGAACGTTTTCAATTTCACAATTGGGACTACTTGATTTCAATTTTATTTGTTGTTTATACTTCAATAGTAAGTATAAAAAACAATGCTCTGATAATAGAAAAACAATTTCGCTAAAAAAAATTTTTTTTTCATAAAGTAATATTTCTTTTGACCAGATTGTGTATACAAATTCTTTTTTTAAAATTTTTTTCTTGCTTTTAAACTTATTTGGGGATCGTATCGTAAAAATGTTTCTTTCAGAAAATTTAAAATTTTTCAAATGTCAATGGCAGAAAATGCAGTTTACATTAAGATGTGACAGTATTTGTAATATTTTACTCAACTCAATTTAAAAAACATTGCACAATTAGTTTACTGATATAATTTATTCAGTACTTTTTTTGTATGCCAAATTAAACATTTTTCAAATGAATGTAATTGCTGTGAAAAAATTTTGTTTGAGGAATGTAATTTGGAGTGCAAAATATATATTCATTAAGTTAAACTTGTAAATAAATAAATAAGTTGGTCAAAAAATATACCACCTTGAATAATGTTTGTTCAAAAGAATGGATTTTCAAAAACTAGTGCCAACCTCTATGGTACAAAAGGCTGCAATCTGAAAAATATGGCCCCAATACCTTTAGTTAAGAAATCGAAGATGATTATTTCACTTTTTGCTTATTCCACGAAACATTTTAAGTAAATTAAAGAAAAACTTGGTGACAAAATTAATTTATCTGTATATAATTAGTGTGAGAAATAATTTTAATAATTGTTTTTTAATTTATTGATTAAAAATTTATAAAATGTAGACAAAACAAATTTTTCCAATTTTAAATTATCTAATTTTAAAAGACAAAATCCGAAATCTGAGAGAACTTGATTGAATTGAGATATAAGACTTCAAAAATTCCGCATACTTAAATTTTAATTTCTCAAAAAATTATTCGACTGATTTTGTTTAAACTACGAATTTTTCCATTTGTAGTTACTTAGTTTAAAACAATGAAAGAACTTGCAACGTTACAATTTAAAACTCCTACCGCACCTATTAAATCAAATATTAAGTAATCGAAATTTACTTTTATAATTATGCTCATTTAAAAGACAAATGAATAAAAACAAGAGTATATGACGTCTCCTTTTTGAGACTATCCTCACTTTCATTTAAATAACAAACTACAAAAATTGGTACATGCACAGCAAAAAAATCAAGCAAAATTACCGTACTTGTATCGTAATGACATACCTGGTGAAAGAAATAAAACAACAACGTAATTCTGGTTACAAAACCAAAATATACGGTACTTAAACCATTCATTTATTTATTTTTTTTCGTTTGTATGGTAACGGTTTGCCAAACATTCTGGTTTTCGAAATTACAATATTTTTTACCACACACTACGTAAAATTTCAAAACAGAAAAGTAACTTTAACAGAATAAATGGTTTACATACCATAAATAACCACATAAAATAAATACAATAACCACATAATACCAAACAGTGACCACAATACAATAACCACATTATACCATAAGATAAAATAACCACATTCAATACCAAACAGCGTGGTAGTAAAACCATTTTTGTCGTTGTTGTTTACTTTACCAAAAATCATTACCAAAGCATTTCGGTAAAAATTACAATGCTTTTTGGTGTTCCCATAGAGCCAGATGCAAAGTACCGTACCATATTGTGGTAGTTTTGGATATATTTTTTCTCAGTGAGATATGTCTCTTTTGAGACTATGCATTTTGTTAAAAAAAAAAAAAAAGATGGATATACGGTTTGAATTTTGAGCATGTCGTTGTATTTAATGAGGAGTACATGGCGTTTTCAAATTCAAATATTTGTTTCGGAGCAATTTTTAGTATGTGACATTAACAGAAAAGACTCATTTTTGACTCAATTTTGAGAAACCTTTTTTCAACAGTGCACATTGCTTTAATTCAACTCGGGTGACAACCTTTTATATTATATGCTTTGAAATGTATGCTGATCTCAGTAAATACAGATGTTTTGAGGAAATTAAGTACAGATGTTTAAAAGCGTATTTGGTTATCTTCCTCCGTCTTTAACTCTTTGACTGTTGAGTGCTGTCGATATGCAAGAGTCAACTTAAGTGCAAATACTCTTTATTTCTAAAGAACCATTGATGAATGCGGCGTTATTAAAAATAATATTATTAACAAAACGAAATGAATACCATTTGTAGTATTTTTTCCTTCTATTCATAATAGCAAAGGAATCATCACTGTAAATATCAACCGAAAAGAAATCACATTATACTAAATACTTTTCCTTGACAAAAAAAAAAATATATATATAATATCTTTTAAACTTCAATTGTAAAACAGTTCAAAAAGAAAACTGTAATACTAGTTAGGGGGAAGACAGTTTAGAATCATAACTTTGAGACGGTTCATTTGCCATTGTAGACCAAACAAAGGCGATCAGATAGTAAGAGACGATATATTTTTAACGGACACAATAATCAAAGGGTATTTATTATACAGTAGTTTTTTTCTTTTTCTCTTTTTTAAATAACAATATAGGACTTTAAAAAGGAAGCATTCCAATATGATGACATTAGTTTTTGCTGAATCGCCGCCTGAAAACAAATTAATACGGTTCATAATAAAATTCAAAGATAAAATTTTAACTAATGCCGTAAAGCTTTCAAAACATATAATTTAATACGTATATCAAAGGTGAATACAGTTTTCTTCTAAATAGTTTGATAGGAGCTTTTATCCGAATAAGAACAATTATTTTCAATTCTTATGGTTTTTGTTCCGCTACAGGGGTGGTCTGGGCAATATTTAAATTTTTATTATTTTGAATTGAGAAAAATATGTCTGATTGAATTTTTCTTCTTCTTAATTTCCCCTTTGGTTTTAAATAAAAAAAATAGAGCAAAAGTTGAAAATTATTAGGTTTATTGTTTTCTGATTAACTTGCGTTTAATTGTAGGCATTACATTTTCTTTCTTGTTTTAAGTATAAACAATTTTTTTAAGATAATCAATTGGTAGATTTTTAGTTAGAGTAATTTAATTAGTACAAGCTGCCGCAACAAAAAACAAAAGAATATATGCATAAAGTCATATTGAAATAATTTGTTTTGTTGATTAAAGTGATGCTTACATAAGATTAAATGAGGAAAACTTAAATCGAGCTATAATTTTCTTTTGAAAACATTAAGATAAAAGAAAAGAAACTGCTTAGACATACATATTCAATTATTGATTTCTCTTCACCACATCGTTCTGTTAAAAATTAAGTCATTTTAGGACAAAGTATAAGACATTGTCAGTAATGTAAGAGAAAAATTTGTTTCTCTGGTTTTTTTATGACACTAATATCCGTTAATTAGAGAACTATAAAGGTATATCACTTGCAAGAGTAAGGTCAATCTGATGATAAAGTTTAATAAATGTTATATCAAAGATTTTTATATCAAGGTTGTTATATCGAAGTGTTTTACAGTATTGTTCCCAGTTCTGTGTGTGTTATACTTGAAGCTTTGTTCCATGCAATAAAAGATTAAAGTTATTCTGATTTACATTAGCCAATAGTAATAAATGTACAGATTTTTTTTGGAATAAAAATACCTTATATAATAAAAGGGTTGGCTAAATTTTTTCTTTTTCTTTTTTCGTTTATATTTATTTTTTTATATATTTTTTTTAATATATTTATTTATTTTTATGTATTTATTTATTTATTTTTTCTTTGATGGAAAGGGAAGAGAAGGAAATTCTTCAATATTTTCTTGTATTCTTCAGTGTTTGTGCATCCTTAAATTCAACAGAAGCCATGAATAAAAATTGTGAATTTATTGAAAAAATAATAAAAATGTATTAGTATTTTCCTTTTAGTCATGCGAATTTAGATTTGTTTTGGAATAAAAAAAAATGGCGAGAAACTGGAGAGGTGATGGAATAAAATGTAAAGGTTGTTACAACACATAAGATTTAAAAAAAAAGAAAAAAAAAAGAAAAAAACTTTTGATAAGAGTAATGTCAACTAGTAAAAAACAAAAAAATTAACACATGACAATTAAGCAATTTCATTTCTTTGAATCTAAATAAGTAATAATATTTATAACAAATATAAAACCTTTAAAAAGATATTTATTCTTAAACAAGTATAATTGTTGCATGTTTTTCAAAATATGTCAACATTAAATATTTCTTATTATTTATTTTATTTTACCTAACATATTTGTCTTTAAGGTCAAATTTATTTGTTTGACATTATGCGCGATAACAAAAATAATGGCAAAAAATTATTTGAAATCAGGGAAAGGAAATATATAAACTGAAACAAAATAAAAATTTTACAACAGTGAAATTAAAAGGAAAAATATTCTTGATTTATTTTATTTTTAGCTTTTGAAGCAAATCCATATTAAAATTAAAATTTTAAAAGCAAATGAATTCTATGACTGGTGAATGAAAAAAAAGTTTAAACCGTTCTAAAATTTTAAGATCCGAAAGTTCTCTTAAAATAAGGGTAAATTTATATTTTGAATGATTTTCTAAAAAATAAAACAAGAAAGACGAGAAAAAAGAAAAGAAATACTTCCGCCTTAAACTATATAGTCAACCTCAGTTATACCTACCCACTAAACAAGAAAATTTTCGAGTCCTGTACTAAAAATTAATAAATAAATACATAGTCCCTGAAATTTTAAGTGGAAAAAATGTCTTATTTTTTCGTAATTCTCACAATTTAAAATTTTTAAACATCCCTCTATTTTTTTAATTGTTTTCCGTAGTAACATCGCATTATTACAGCACTGTATTATTACGTTAAAATAAAGTTCAATTTAATTTTGTCTGTCAGGTCAAAACAAATCTGCAGCGTACTCATCTTGGGGTTATAACTGTAGTTATAACTTAGTACTCCTAATTATAACTTAGTATCCCTAATTATAACTTTATACTTATTGCGCATAATATAATAACTTTATACTTATTACACATAGTTACATCGTTAGAAATTTCTTGGAAAAAAATGGTCAAATAATTATTATATCTTGGAAAAAATGGTCAAATAATTATTTATTTAATTGATATTTAAACTTATTCTAACGAAACAGTCAAATACCGATTAATAAGAAGGCAATCAAACTGCTAACTGAGAGAGAAACCGTTTATTAACTTCTTTCACCTAATACGATAAAACTATCAAAATTTTATCGCACCAACTAAACCCATTAAATGAATCCACTTAGCTTCTTACAACTGTGTACATATTATAGCCGAGTAGTCTAATCTCTCAGTCACGTGACAGACAGAATTTGGGTTCGAGTCCCAGTGTTGACACCACATTATTTCCTCCATGTTCACATGAAGAGTTTTCAGTGCCTTGCTCTCTCCAATTTTTGTCCTTTTCTCTCCGATGTCCATTATCTAACAAAAAGTATAGCTTAATGTCCATTTGAATTTCTTATTTACGGTTTTGAAACTGCTGATAATTGTAAATTGTTAAAAAACCGTATAGTTTTGTATTCATGGTTTTGTAACCATACTAGTTGTAAACAGTTTCAAAGACGTAAACGTAAAAAATGTCTTTTACCGAAAAATTAACGGCTAATCGGATGGGCAGATTGCTGCCAGTTATTTCACCATAATTTAAGAATGATAATCATTTAAGACCATAATTAAGATTCACCATAATTTAAGAATGATTAAGAATGATTTCACCATAATTTAAGAATCTAACAGTGTAACAACATGAACAGTGTTATTGTACGATTTTCTTGCAACTTAATAGGATGTCAAGTTAAGTTTTTCACTTTAGGCTAAGACAATGAAATCCTATAGAAGTTGAAGAGAAATTAACTGACATAGTAATATGGTTCAATTAAATGCTTAACTTGTATTGAAGCAAATTTGAACTACAATATGACTAAACATGAAACAATATAGTGACTGCTTCATCAGGCTATCTGCAATTGCTAGAGCTATATCATTCACGTTCCAACTGAAAATGGGAAATTAAGATCAGTCGAACTCTATAAATATAGTGAAGAGTAGAAAAAAGAAGAATATATGCAGAAAACAAATTTTCTTGTCGATTGAAAAATATTTTTTATATATTTAGTTTAAGAAGAGTTAAATATTGTAGTAATATGGTTTAATTAAACATTTAACTTAGGTTGAAGCAAATTTGAACTATAATATGGTTAACAATTAAGTAATACCGACTGCTTTACCATGCCGATAATTGCAAGAGCTATATCATTCAAGTTCCAGCTGGAAATGTGGCTTTAAGATCTGTCTAACTATGAAAATGCAGTTTAAAACTGAAAAAAAAAATCATTCATACATAGAAAGCAAATTTTTTTCATTAAATTAGAGTAAGAAAATTTAACTTGTGCAATAATATCGTTCAATTAAACGAGCTTAGGTCGAGGCAAATTTGAACAATAATATAGTCAAACATGAATCAATATACTGACCACTTTATCATGCCGATAATTGCAAGGGCTATATCATTCAAGTTCCAGCTGAAAATTAAAATGTGGAATTAAGATGAGTATAACAATAAATATGTAGTTTAAAAAAAGCAACAAAAAAAAAACATTGATACGTAAAAACAGATTTTCAGGTCAACTGAAAAGTACTTTTATATGTACGCATGTGCATAAAAAAATAAACAAAAGGACTAAAAATTTGGATTAAACTTTTATCATTCTAACCAAGTCATTAGCGCGAGCAATGAGATTAAGCGTGAAATTACATTTATTAATATGATTTAACAAAAGTAAACGTTATAGAAATGGATGTTCATTTCTCAAATAGATGGTACAACACCCACTAATTTAAGATAACTCCCAAAATGATCCCCTCAATGTACTCCATTTTATTTTTCATATAAATAACTGTACCATTTATATTCATAAGAAATGATATAAAAAATCTCATTCAAAGAGCTTCAAGTGAAAGAAAAAATTGGAAAGAAAAAAAAATGAAACAAAAAGCTCCATTATGACAACTAAATCGAAAGAAAAGTATTACACAGTGAGCAAATCATCCGAGCAAACGAACAATAATCATTTGCTCTAGCGGTTGAGATAAAATACAGTACCGCATCAGTAGATTATTATTTGACCATTCTTCGTCCCACACCACAGGGGTAATCGAGCGCTGGGACCGCGTCGAAGGGATTGTTACATCGGCATACACACCGTTTCATCCCGCATTGAAAGATATTCCCTCTGTATTGTTAGTTCTTTTTGTACTACGACTTGAAAATTTAATTTTTTCTTAAGTATTGTAAAATATTTTGGTGGGCTTTTCTAGTTGGTTTAATCTATATGGATAACCAAGATTGCCATATTTGGTCATCTATAACAAAATTAATTATAAATAAAAATAAAAATTCGGGAACTAAGAAACTTTAGGAATTTTAACTTCCTTTTAATTTTTATGGAAAAAAAAACTAATGATATTAATTTTTAACTTATTTTTGTCTTATCAAAACTAAGTTAAAGGTTAATATCATTCTTAAAAATTTTTGATGCTTAGTTTAATGCTTTTTTTAAATTTTAACGGTGTTTAAGCTGTATAGAAGTTACTGTACTTTGCATTCCGACAGTACTTGAAAATTTTGTTGGTTTTTAGATTTTGCAAATCATATTTTGCAGTATTTTAGTTTGCTGAATTTCGTAACTCATATTTTGCTGCATTTTTTAGTTTGCTGAATTTTGTAAATCAGATTTTGCTGAATTGATCCCTATCTATTACGAATATTGCCATTATGAGCCGAAGGTTTGGTTTCTAGGTCACCAAAAAGTAAACAAAAACTAATAATCAAGCTAATATTAAATAAAAATAATAATTTTCAGAAGAAATCTAATTTGAGTGCTTCATGTATATGTTGTTTTTTGAAGTAATTATATATGAAAAAAAGTTATAATAAGTATTCATAAATTTCAATACTATTAAAATAAAAATTATGGTAATAAAAAACAATGAAGCTCGAAGTACTTAGACTTAATTTTAAACTGTAAATTTTGAGTAAAATTTCGACTTCATTTTATTTTTTATGATAATAATTTTTACTTCATTTTAGATTTTAACTTTAACTAATGTTACAATTCTTTAACTTTTCAAAAATAAGCTAAAGGCCAATAGTTTGATGTATCTTGAAACTTTTTAATGTTTAGTTTGCTGTTTATTTTAACTTTTAATGATGTTAAGGCTGCATAGAAGCTACTATATTTACTCTGACTGTACTTGAAAATTTTGATGGTTTTTCAATTTCGTAAATCATTTTTTGTAAATCGTATTTTTTATTTTGTTTATCCATAACGAATACTGCCATTATGGTGCAAATGCTTGGTTTCTAGGTCACCAAAAAGTATGCAAAAAATAATAATCAATATTATATTAAATAAAAAATAATGAAAATTTTGAGAAGAAATGTATTTTGAGTGTTTCATATATATGCTGTTGCTTGATGTAATTAATGCAAAATTACTAAAAATATTTCTGAATTTCAATATAATTTCAATATTATTATTCAATATTACTATTATATTATTAAAATAAAAATTATGGTTATAAAAAACAAAAAAATTTAGTATAATGCAGTTGAAAATAAATTTTTTAGTTGCTTAAATATTTTTGTCAGAGACATTTTTAAATTTATTTAAGTAATAAAACAAAGTCGTAACGTAGTAGTAAGAAAGCAAATTTATTTATTCGTATATAAATTAGCTTTATTACTACTATTATATGAAACTCTTATTTCTACAATTTTCTCATCTAAGAATTTTCTTCATTCAATTAACTTCTCAATGAAAACTTCTATGAATATTGGAAAAAATATATATAAATAAATATATTTAAATAAATATATATATATAAATAAATAAATATATATAAAAATAAATATATATAAATAAATATATATGAATAAATACAGGAAATTAAAATATATTTTAAACAATAAACAAGTGTTTTTTCAATTATAAGTTTAAAACCTATATTTGTGAAAGTTTTATTAATACAATGGTTTTTTTTCCGATTTTTTTCAAATTATTCTGAAAGAAATGAAAATTATTCAACTATTTGTCACTGGAGTTTATTAAGCTGCCACCAAATGATAAAATTTCTGTCATCGTGTTTATATCGAAAGGAATACTGCAACTTCAATTTTAAGACGAAATCGATTATTGTAATTTTCTGTTTATAAGTTTACGTGATTATGATCACTGAATTACATAATCTATATCATGATTATTATCATTACCTCAACAACGTAATCAAGGCATGATTATTCAATTTACATAATCATCTTAAATTCTCTCATCACTTTCTACGATGTTATTATCGTTCTCTATCATTTTATTTTCTCCCCGTCATCTTTGCATAGCAAAAGCTTTACTTAATAATTTTTGTCATTTCAATTTAAACTCCTGAAAATAAGGTTACTTATTTCAAATTATTCTACAGAAACTTTTATACTTATCCTACAACGGGCAAACAAATATCAGCTTATTTTTTTATGCATTAGAAATTAAAAAAGCTTTTAATATTAAAATATTTTGCAAATGATTCAAATTAAGTTCAAAATTCAAATACATAAGTAAATACTAATAGAATTCGTTTTATAAAAAGAGTTTAGGACATAAAGTTCTTAGTGTTAAGTCTTCTTCCTCTTTTTTTTTTTTTTTTTTTTTTTTTTGTAAAGTTTATCTTATCTTAGTTTTCTTATCTTGTTCATTTGGATTTTAATTGACTTAACTGTAAGTACGCTAGGAGAATTTAATTCATATTCAACTCATTTGGCCCCTGGTTTGTCCTTATGGGAAACCAAATTTGACAGTATTATGATTTTCTAAAAAAACTACAAATCATTCTTTGTATGTTTGTGATAAAAATGTTTAGGAACAAATATATAAAATTTTTACTCATGAACATTTTCCCCCATTCAATTATCAAACTTACATGAATTATTAGGCTAAATTATATAGTTTTTTTAATGTCACGTTAATCGCAGAGATAATTTTCACGCGGAGAATGTGTTTTAATTCGAATACTACAGTCATATTAGTTTGTGTCTTCTTAATTTGAAACACTCTGCTGCTCTGAGTTGAATTTGTGTTGAATTCCACTGAAAATAAATTTTCAATATCATGCAAATAAATTTTCACAAATACAAATAAACCTTTATGTAAATATTTAGACTGTAATTAATGATTTCTTTAAAAGCGTTTTGAAAAATTAATTAACTAAATTAACTAATTAGTTGTCAGTAAAGATTTAATTTTATAATCAAAATGTTTCATAAAATCATAAACTTGTAAACATGCCTTATTTTCAAAACTGTCTTCTTCAAGTAATTTGCTTTTGGAATAGTGGTAATTTAAAAATGGATTGTTCAAAATAAAATATTATTCATAATATACCGAATTCTTTTGCTAAATATATAATTATTTGTCATTTTGCATGATTCTCTCAAAATTAAAATAATATCGATGCAAAAATGAACATTATTTTAGAAAAACATAACCACACCTAAAATATTTCTCGCTATAGTAATAAAAAAATTGAAAGTTTAAAGAACACCAAACAAAATATCTCAGTTTTGCACTAAAATATCCGCTTTAACTATTTTTGAAACAATTTATTTATAGATTAGAAGAGTTGTAAGGTTTTTAAAACATTGCAGAAACATTTAAAATAACCCAAAGTCAAATTCAAATATTCAAATATTCGAATACTTGATTAAAGATTCGAATACTTGATTCGAATACTGATTTGTTAATTATATATGAACTTTAATGCTGTGTTGTCTACTTTTGATGTATTTTAGAAATTAATTTGATATTGTTTGTGCAGTGTTTTAACAATTTTTTTTTAAAAAATAAAGAAAATCTTTTGTGCTGTTATGTCGGAAGAAAGGTTTACAATTATTTCAAATTAAAAGCTGCAGAATTTTTTAATTCTTAAACGTATATTTATGTAATTCTAAAATTTACATATTCTAAAAATAAATTAAAGATAAATGTCAGAAAAATATTTTACATAATAGATATTAGGATGGGATTAGTAAGAGAATTACTTTAGTGTGCCAATAATGCATAAATCAATTGCACTTAACAGCAAATTTTATAAAATGAATACGGTTGGTTTATAAGCATATAAGTACGACTTAGACAAATGTTATAGATATATAAACACAAAAACAACTCATTTCATTTATACGAAGTTATAAACTAAAAGCATTGTTAATGAACTATAATCACTATGAATAAGCTGAAAAATATTAATAAACTAAAAACATTATTAATAAACTAGAAGCATTATTAATAAAATATTTTTGGCTATTGACAATTTTATAATAAATAATTGAGAAGTCTTAATTTGCAATGAAAAATTAGGATTTTTATGTCATATATTAATTGAATAAAACTTTAGAGTAAATGGTTGAGCTATAAAAGTATAAAAATATTAAACAATGCTTAATTTTGTAATAACTATTGGCTCAATGAATAATCAACTAAAGGAACATAAATTGTATTTAAAAAAACTGTTTTATTTATGAATAATGTTTTAATACTTAAGGAATAAAAATAATATGGTCACATGATATTTTTTTAGTAATCGTAAACATTTTATCTGAAGAAAATAATGTTTAGATCAAAAGGAAATGTGCATAAAAAAGAGAAGAAAAAAAATTATATTCTAGTTACAAATAGTTAATGCAGTTTTTTAAAGCAAAAATTAGTATTTTATAAAATGATCATCTTAGAAGCTTACAAGCAATTTTTTTTTTACCTTATATGAATGAAAGCAAATATAATTTCAATATTTGATAATGCAACTTGAGATTAATTAAATAAATTTATGTAACTGTTAGAACCATGTTGGTATGTTCGAAAAAAATAAAGCATTAATTTAGAAGCAGTATTTACGCTATATTTTAATATGCATATATATCGTTAAATACATAGGAATAAATAGTCAAATTTTCTCTTGAAATTAACTGATGTTTTCTAATTATAAATGAATAAATTCCTATCAAAATAAAAATTTATAATTCCTAACATGAATTTAAAATATACTAAATGCAATAGATTTTATGAATTCAAATGTACTTCAAAATTCTAATTTTTTAAAAAATGTATTTGAAATCAAGTTAATTAAGTGAATGCTTTCGTTATTTATAATTCATATAATAAATTCATTTACTCAGAATGACTTTAAAAATTAATTTCAATATTTTATGAAATATTTTATAATCAAATGCAATTTCTGTAGTTTAATGGTTTTCAGAATTATTAAGCTTAAGGGGAAAAAACTGAAAATATTAATAACAAATTTAGTTGTACATTGAAGTGCCATATAAAATTAATTTTGATGGATTCGATTACTCAATATGTATAGTGTGGTACGTAAAATTTCCAATCTTTAAATTTTCAATCTTATCAATGTAAATTTATTTATCTGCATAAAATTATTAGAAACAAATGCTAAATAACAAATTAAAGTACAATCTAATATATTAGTTAACTTAAAGTTACAAATATCGACAGTACGTAATTTTATTGACGTTTTCAAATAAAGTTATTCTTTATACATCTCATTACGTTCAAATGTATTCTTAGATTATCGTCTATAAAAGTTCGAATTTTTAGATTTTTTAAAAAGATATTTTTACCTCGAATTGCTTTTTCACATTTTTTGCATTAAAATAAATAAATGATAGATCCTAAAAATAGAATTAGTTACAAAAATATATTTATATTTTTCTGACTCTACTGATATAAAAATATTAGTGCAGAATGAAATAAGTAAATAATATAAAAATAATAGTTTATCAATTGAAATAAAAATATTTTCAAAAGGATGCTAAATAATAGAGGAAGATGCAATCCAGAGCATCAAAAGTATTTTCAAAGTCAACAAAAGTATTAACTAATAAATATTAACACCTAACAACTACACATGAATTGAATTAGGTTAAATAAAGGCAATATTCAAATAACTAATTGGGTTTAAATATATCATTAGAATATCATCTATAAAGGTTCCAATTTTCAGATTTTTTAAAAATGTATCTTTTCTACGATGTTCTTTTGTTTCTTATTTTGTTTCTTATATTACATTAAAAGAGATAACAAAAATAAATAGAAATTTACTAAATTGATCAAATGATCACATAAAAGTTTGATAGATAATTTTATTTTTAGAAATCTACTGATATGAAAATACTAGCAAAATCAGATTTAATAAAAAGAAATTTCTGATTACATAATGGAATAGCAATTAATCATGAATCAAAAAATGCGAAATTTTTAATCGATTATAAAAAATATGCATATTACCAGTAAGCTGATTCTTGTATTGCTTAATCATTCTTGAAAAAAATATCTTGTAAGCTGATTTCTGTTTCTGGCGAATAGCATCTTTGAAACAAATTCTCGAAAGGTGAATTCTGATTCATCCGAATCATTTTCTTAAACGTCTCTTAAAAGATGAATTCCGTTTTAGGTGATCATTCTTATAAATAAGGCGAATCTTGTTTTAAGTGAATAATTTTCACAAATATTTCTTAAACTGTGAATCTTGTTTTAGGTGAATAGTTTTTGAAACTATCTCTTAAGATTGGGAATCATTTTCGAAACTACCTCTTGAAATGTAAATTTTGTTCTGGTAAATCATCTTCAAAAGCATCTCTTGAAAGGTAAATCTTGTTTCTGGTGAATCATTTATAAAAAAAATATCTCTGGATTGAGGAATCCTATTTCAGGTGAATCATTTTTCAAAAAATATCTCTTGATCAATAAATCCTATTTCAGGTGAATCATTTCTTGAAATATCTCTTGAAATGTGAATCCTGCTTCAGATGATTTTTTATCGTTTAAATGAAATTTTTTTTCATTGATTCCAACTATATTTTTAGAGATCAGCAAAGAGGAATAAAGAATATTTTCTGAAAAACTTAAATTCAATTTTAGTTAATTTACTAGCAACTAGTCGTCATTGATAATAATTGAATATCATCTCTTGTGGCCTACCAAAACAGCATGAGTAATGAAGACTGATGCTGAACCTTCTAACTTTTACAGCATAAGTTTGAGGGAAAGGAAATAAGAAAGAAAAAAATTCTATTTAAAAACTACCATGATAATGGTGATCCAAAAGATGCATGGATTTCACAAGTTAAGCACTTTCTTTTTCTTATTAAATCCTATAACTTGTTGTTAAATTTCCTTTCTGCTGTTCTTATTATCCTATGCTCAACGTTGGTTGGAAAAACGTGAACCAAAGAGGTGGGCTGGGGGTGTAATAATTGTTATTATTACAGTCTGCTCCGTTCTTCTCTGGGTCGTCGAACGTGATTGTGGGCCTCAGTGGCATTCAGTGATTCGGAAGTGTGATTTTAGGTTATTTGAATACAGTACTCAGTTAAATGATAACTTAAGTGTATTTAACAGGTTTTAAAAGCATTAACAATAAAGTGAATAAAATGGTTGTGTATGCAAAAATTTAGAAATAAAGTTGAGTTGTTGAGTTTAGAGTTGGTATTTGTGAAGAATTGAAATAAAGACTCGAAGTTGGTCAAGTTTCATTGAATTGAAATTCAATGATAATTTTTCAATATGATACGCTGTAATTAGCTGCATTGAGTGCTTCAAAACTGTGATTGTAGGTTATATAGAATACAGTACTCACTTAGAAGATAATTTCAATTTGATGTATTTAACAGGTTTTAAAAGCATTAGCGATAAGTAAATAAAATGGCTGTATATGCAAAATTTAGACAATAAAGTTGAGCTGTCGAACTTAGAATTGGAATTTGTGAAGAGTTGAAATAAAGACGAAAAATTAGTTAAGTTTCATTGAATGGAAATTATTCAATGATTACTTTTCGAAATGATGTGCTGCAATTAGCTGCATTCGAAAGTGCGATTTTAGTTTACATGAATACAGTACACACTTGATAACTTAAATTTGATGAATATAACAGGTTTAAAAGCAGTTAAAATAAAGTGAATAATATAATTGTAAAAATTGGAGAATAAAATACTTAGAGTTGTTATTTTATTATAAAGAATCAAAATGAGAACTCGAAATTGTTTAAGTTTTATTAATTCGAAATAATTCAGATATTTGTTTTCAAAATGAAGTGCTCTAATTAACCTGTATTATTTTCATATAGATAAAGCCAGTTTAAAAAGAGGAAATAATTACATAAGGTTCAGATCTTAAATAGTTGAATGATTTAATCTATTTTCAACATCTTTATAAGAAGCATTGTATCTGAGACAGTTTTTTTACCTCTTTAAAAGTAAAGTAAAATAAAAAAAATTAGCTTTTAATGCATTTCTGATGAGTAATAAGAAAAGAATTGATCTAATTCTCAAATTTATTCTGAAATTTTGCAATTCCAATTTCATTCCTTTATTCATTTGAATGGCTTACACTCTCATAAAAATTGGTTCAATATTCAACCATAATGTCGAGACCTTAAGCAAATAATATGGTGCAAATTAGCTACTAACTTAATAAGGTGTTAAACTGAATAACTTTTCCATTCAAATTTAATGTTTGATCAAGTTGAAGTATGATATTATGATTCAACTTAGCGTCATATTAAAATTACAACTAAAATGATTAAACTCGAACCAATGCAACTATGTCCTCATTACTCTAGAAATATTTAAAAATTTTCAAAAGAAAAAAAAAATTAACGTGAATTTTTCAAGTAATTTTTATTTGATTTTTCAACATTTTTAATTTAATTTTTTAATTATAACGTACAAAATTGTTTATTCAAACTATTATTGAAAAATTGCGATTTTAGTATTAATACATTGAGAAAAAAAGTATGGTCAAAACTATTCGAATATGGTAAAATGTATCGTGTTTTTGGCTCTATGGGAACATCGAAAAAGCACATAAATTTTCACCGAAGCGATTTGGTAATGAATTCTGGTCATATGCAAATTAAATATGGTTCATTACCATACTGTTTTGTAGTAAATGTAGTAAATTTTGGTCCTTTTATCATGATACCTTAGAGCATGGTATAAAAACTATCCATAGGGTTAAGTTAATTTTCAAGCTTTATAGTTTTACTAAATGCAGAATAATAGGAACTATAATCTTGAAAACCAGAATTTCAGGTAGACTTTATCATACAAACAAAAAAATTACCAAATGAATGGTTTTAATTAACACTGTACATTTTAATTTTATAATAAAAAAAAATTATTATTTTTTTTTACCAGAAATGTGCCGCAATTTTATTAGAAATTCTCTTCCTATTTTTTTTTAAATATGCATACATGAAGTCGAATAAGAAAATAAGGACTCTTGACCTACCATTTATATGGAAAATGGGGTTTTAATCAAATCGATTTGGTTCAGCTCACTGAAACTCATCATCTTTAAACAGACAAATTATAAAAATAAATTTCTTCCATTCTTGAAAGAGGTCAAAGAATCGTTCCCACCATTGAATTTCATTCCAAAATCAATAAAATTCCTCTATACCTATTTTTTTTTTAAAGTTGGAAAACAAATTTCTTCTCAATATTCATCTTTTTCATCCTCCTACTCAGTCGTCTTCTACTACAAGCCCATCATTAACACCCCCTAAAGAATTAATATAACCGCCAAAGCTCGTTACCTAAATAAAACGAAATCTCTTCTTTTATCATGATACCTTAGATTTATCATGATACCTTAGATTTATCATGATACCTTAGATTTTGTCATGATACCTTTTATCATGATACCTTATCATGATACCTTTATCATACAAACAGAAAAATTATCAAATTAATCCTTTTAACACTGTACATTTTAATTTTATAATCAAAATTAATATTAATATTTTTTTTTACCAGAAATGTTTTGACTACTCAAGTGCGGCAATTTTATTAAAAATTCTTTTATTCATTAAAATATGCATACATGAAGTCGAATAAGAAAATAAGGACTCTTGACCTACCATTTATATGGAAAATGGGGTTTTAATCAAATCGATTTGGTTCAGCTCACTGAAACTCATGATCTTTAAACAGACAAATTATAAAAATAAATTTCTTCCATTCTTGAAAGAGGTCAAAGAATCGTTCCCACCATTGAATTTCATTCCAAAATCAATAAAATTCCTCTATACCTATTTTTTTTTTAAAGTTGGAAAACAAATTTCTTCTCAATATTCCTCTTTTTCATCCTCCTACTCAGTCGTCTTCTACTACAAGCCCATCATTAACACCCCCTAAAGAATTAATACAACCGCCAAAGCTCGTTACCTTAATAAAATGAAATCTCTTCTTTTTTACCCTTCTCTCTTCAATTCTATCTTCCTATTATTTCTCTTTGTGTTCTTGGTAAAAGAATTTCTCGTAGGGGCAAAGTAACGAGAAAAAAAATTAAATAAAATACAATAATAATAATAAAATATCCCAACTAAAAAAAATAAAAGATAGAATTAAATCACTAGAAATGGGTCTAAGAGTGCTTTGCAGTAAAGGTAGAGAATTCTCTCTTTTTTTTGTTTCGTTGTTTCGTTTTTGGCCTGGGGCGTCACTACCTCCGGAGTATCACTCGAATCAGCCGGATCGGACGGCGGCCGGATCGGCATAGGGTGGGGGAGAGGTAGGGAGAAATGGAATCATCCTTAGACTCTGAAGAGAAGTCCGCTGGTCTAATGATGGGTTTCTACTTCTTAATGACAGTGATTTTCCCTATGCTCCGAGAGTCGTGACTTCAGCTCTCTCCTCTCTTTGGCGGATCTTCTTGCAGTAGAGTTGACCTTTCTTTTTCTTTTTTCTTCTTTTTTCTTTCCATCAAACTGCTTTCTATCGTTCTATCCCTCCTTCTATCATCCACCGCTTTTAGATTTTTTTTTGTACTTGAGAAGGACCCCTATTTTATTTTCTTTATTATTATTACTTTTTTTTTTCCTGCGCAGGTTCGTGAATGTTTTCGCATTTTTTTAAGCTCTCCCCTCCCCCCCTACGGCGATACTGTTATCTAGTCCTCGTCCCTTTCATCCGGTTAAAATATATATATCTAAAGTTTTTATTTTTGTCATATTTTTTTCCAAACTTCTTTTTTTCTCTTTGGTTAAATTTGGAGGGAGCTTTCGAAAAAAAAAAAAGAATTATATCACCCGAATATTTGGTGTGCTAGATGTGAAGTGGAAATAGAGAAGAGGGGGCTGCATGTTGGGTTCTAGTGAATGACTTTCAAGTAAACAAAAAAGAACAGATTTTACAGAAACTTAACGAGCCATCGTTGTAACAACCTTTTTCAGAACAAAACTTGTCAATAACAGCTGCTAGATGAGATATAAGTTTTATTTTTGCCAACCGTAAAAAAAAGTCAAAAATTTCAACTAGGAAGAACGAATGTAATTTTAAAATAGGCTTATCATTTTATTTCAATTAAAAAAACAATTTTTTTTTTAAAAACATTCTTATATTTTGCCTAGAATTATTCTATTTAAAAAAAAATGCATTTTCTACTTAAGAAGAAAAACGTTTTGTAAACTGAGATTGATGATAAATAAACTTAAACATTAAAATTGTTTAAAAATTTCAAAATTTGCTTTATATTTTAAGAAAATTCCATTTTTTAACAATGACATATAACATTAAAATTATTTATATCAGGACTGCAGCAAAATCGTAATTTTTTTATTTTTTATTTTCATTTATTTTCTTTTTCCTTATGGGAATATTAAATCTCATTTTGTTCTCTTCAGAGAATCACTCAGATATTATTCTGATATTTAAAATATGCTTATATTTAAAACTTATTTAAAAACGCAGTTGGTAAGTTTAAACAAATCACTTTCAACTTGCTATGTCCATGTTTATAATAAAACAAAAACTACTGTTTATTAAAAAATATAATTATTTCTAAATTTTTTTGGTTTTCATTCATTTTTTGTCTAACATTTTCGTAGTTACATTGTAGTTATATTGTAAGTTCTAATTTTGCTAACACTAGAAAGAATTTCCCCAGAGAAGGGTGAAAATAGGTAACTTTGCACATTGTGAAAAATTCCGGGATAAAGTAACGGCACTGTTGATGCATCATCCGTAAAATCCATCTATCCGTAAAATCCATTTTTACTGTGAAATATTATACCGCAATTTTTATAGCAATTTATTGATAATTAATTAATTAATTTTATAGTTACAGTAATTAATAAATTTTTTTATTAATTTTATTTAACTACAGTGGTTTAGTGATTTTATGGCACTCATTATTGAAAAAATTGAGGTAAATCGGATTTTTTGTTCCGTAACATATTCCAATAAAAATGAATTTAGCAGTAAAAAGTATCGGCACCCTTAGTGCCGGTACTTTTTACCGTAAATTGATCCTGAATTTTTTTTACAGTGTATGCGTTTTTCGTTGAATCGTGTCTTTGAAACATGTCCATTATCAGTTTTTCTCATTTTCTAAATTTTTACTGTAGAACAGATTTTTTCTTACTGAAAAAATCGAATATAGGAAAAAAAACTCTTTTTAAATGTTCATTCAAAAGAATTCAGATGGTGGTAAAAAGAAAATCAAGGTAAAATGTAAAGAATTTAAACTTTTAAAAATGCAATCAAATCACAAAACTAACATGTTACTTTGTAGCATACTCCAAGAGTAAAAAGTCCCTCTCAGAGCAGACGCAATTGTAGAACAGAATAACTTGTATAAAACTTAAGTAAAAGTATAGAAATAAACATAATGTGTCCATTTTTGTATAGAAATAAGACTATGTATGTGCATTTATGAAATTTTATTTCTGCTCAATTCCTGTTTTTTTTTTTTTTTAAATATTTATTATGCATAGCAGAGCCACCCTACACTGTAAAAAATTCCAGATCAAATTACATTTAAAGGTATGGTACTTCTATCGTGAAATTCATTTTTAACGAAACATGCTACGGAACAGAAAATCTTATCTATCGAAATTTTTACAATAATAACCACCGTAAAATCACTTAATCACTCTAATTAAAAGAAAATATTACTGTAAAAACTATGGTATAATATTTTACGGTAAAAAAGGATTTTACGGAAAATGGCTTTTACAGATGATGCGCCCAAAGTGCCGGTACTTTATACCGTAATTTGATAAAGAATTTTTTACAGTGTATTTTCATTTGAGTTGCAATTGTATAACAGATCCAAAATAACTGCTTTATGAAATATTCGTCATCGTTACACTGAGGAAAAAAAAATGGTTAAACCTACTAGGATATGGTAACATTTATGATGCTTCTGGCTGTACGGGAACAACAATAGTTAGATAATTTTTACCAAAGAGCCTTAGTAATGATTTTGTTAAAATTAACAATAAAATATGGTTTTACAATAGGTGATAAAATTTGGTAAACGGTGTCAAATTTGGCAATTTTTCCATGGTACCTCAGAGCGTAGCATAAAACCATTTATTCGGTTAAATGCATTTTTTAGTTTTATGTTTTCTACTAAACGTGTGGTAATAAGAACTATAATTTTGAAAATCTGGTATACCGTCACAATATTAAAAAAAAAATTACCAAATGAATTGCTTAAAATACTGTATATATATATATATATATATATATATATATATATATATATATATATATATATATATATATATAAATATATATATATATTATTATTATTATTAATTATAAATCCCATTACTTTACATTGCGGAAATGTGACCAGAATTTGTTTCTACTCTACTTATGATGTCATTTTTTTTATCACAATTCAAAATAATACAGAAATCACAAAAAAAAAAAGAAACATTTTGTTGTTTGGATTAACAAAAGTCACCAGCACACAACTTTCCAGATTTGTAAAAAACAACTTTTCAATGGATCATTTGTTAAGAAGATAATTTCTAGTAAATGGATTATTTTTTTACAGATTGTCAACGAGATGATCTCTTACGAATTTAATAAAAGGGCACGTGGAGGGCTTCTAGTTTCATAAGAGGGTTTTTTTTTCTTTCGGCAACCACGCGTCACACAGGCTGTGGGAATAGGTGGCACGCGTCGATTGTCAATTAGCTTTAATATTCCTATACGACATGTTATGCGACTCCATTGCCCGGCTTCCAGATTTCACTCCCGGATAGAATGTGGGCGGGAGGCGTTGTTTCCCATGAGGGATACAAGGTTAACTGAGAATAGGGCTTGGTTGACACTTTTGACAAATATCTTTCCAGATAGTATCTGGGAAATAGAAAATTGGACGTCTCTCGGTTGGTGGGATTCATATTTCCTGATTTATACCGGTTGAAAAGCATTTTAACTAATATTTTGGTGTTTCAGTATGAAAAATTATTGTCTTAAAATGTTTGATATATTCTCTCTTTCAAGTTATTCATACTTTAGATTCTTTCCACAGTAATTATTTAAAATTTTTTGGGACCAAAAATAAAATCTATTTTTGATTATTAAAGTAAAAATAAATCTGTAAAACGAATTCGTAAAATCAATTTATCATTCAATAATAGATGCTTATTCATTTACTTTTATCTCCGGACCAGTAAATGAAGATCCCATCCAGACGCAGCATGAAAAGAAAGGCTTTTAAAAGTATATTCCAGTTAACTCTATGATGCAGATGGGACACCGATTTCCCTTTAATATATTCCTTTCTGACGCTCTAATTACGAGCAAAAATATTTTTTGGCATTACTAATTATAAAAAACAGCCTATCAGTAACTAAAAAAAAACCTAGATTATCGGAATTATATTTTTACTAAATCGTAAAGTTCAGAAAAAGAAGTTGGAAATTTTTTTTCCCACTCATATTCAAAAATGCTTCAATAATTGATTTTGTAAATTAAGGAAATTTCAATGATATTTAACTATTTTTCTTAAATCTAAATAATTGCTACTAAGTGCAAATTTGGAAAATTATTGCTTGGAAGGTAGCAGTGTTTGCAAGATTTTAGCTTTCACGCAGAAAAAGACACCGGCGTTTCAAGTTGTATTTCATAACAATATAACATTAAAGTGCTAAATATAGTATTTTTCTCTTATTTTCACCCAAATTAATACAAACTAATAAAAAATGTAAGAAAAATATATTTAATAGAAATTCTGCGTTAAAGGGTTAAACTATCATAAGCATTTTGTTTGTTTTTGACTCGGTTGATGAATAGTCTGCTCCATTGGGGAATTTAAAGTAACATTTGTTCAACGTTTAATTTTTGTAATTTTGAAACTAACTTCACAAGACAAACTCCTGAGTTAAGTACACAATAAACTCGCCTTTACTGAAGGCTTTTAGTTGAATACAGCCCAATTTCGCGTTTTCTGGAAAAGAAAACTACGACAATATTTCAACGTTATTTGCTTTGCACTTATGGGAGTAAGTAAAAATATTTAGAGACGGGACTCTTAACTTAAATAATAATAATAAACGAAGCGTGTAAAAATATTTTTCATATTTTTATACAAATTATTCATTTTTGCAAAAATATTTCATAACATCATGCATGAAAAGTCAAGTGGTCACAATGGTATAAGAAATGAGGGGAAAGAGAAGCAATGACTCATTCCCCTTTATAAATTGACTCCCTAAATCAACTTGAACACTGAAGCAATCCACCAAAAGTGGTCAACTTACACAAATTTCACTGTAGTACATGATTTGAAGGTCCTATCCCAGAAGTTGTAATAAACAAAAGCAAGATTTAAAACTTCCTTAGTAGCAAATTCTTTCCACTTAAGTATGGTCTTACTGAATAGCAACTAGTTGCTTACGAAACTTCAGAAGCTGAATTAGAAGTGACTGTTTTTAAAAACTCAGAACCTGAGATTGAAACAAAAGTGCTAAAGATTAGTATGTTTCTCTAAATCTATCCGCTCCCCTGTATTAAAATCATTACTCTAGGGAGAACTCCAGGAAGATAATACCCACTTATGAAGATAATGATAGTAGTAGTAGTAGCAAATGTTGTTTTGTTTTGAGTTAAGTTGCAGGAAAATGTAATGCATTTTTTTCTCCAAACATTTCGTATTTGTGATTAGAGAAATAAAAGAAATTTTCGCATCGAATATCGAGAAAAGTATTCATATCACTTGAAAATAGTTATTTATAGAATGAAAAATATGTCAATTTAGTGAATATTGTATTATTTAATGTAATGTGATGTTACAATTAGTGTAGTAAAAATAATACACACACATGCATTAACTATAATGAGTTCTATAATGAGTTTATCTCATCTGTAATGAGTCTATTATCATTTATAATGAGGTCCATTTTCATAATCTATTTGTTTAAAATCATCAGAATTACGGAATTCACGGAAATGTGGTAATAAATTTAGATAAAAATAGCAGCAGAAATAAAATATAAAATTGAAATTGATAATTAAAAAGAACTATTGGTTCAAAGAATTATTAAAAGCATAATCTTTTTAAAAATTTAATTCCTTCTTAATACTTTATTTAAAAATATGTGTTTTTGAATAAGTCTTTATTTCATTCTATAAAATTTATCATTTTTTTTAAAATGCGCATATGCATATTTTTCTTTTATATTTATAAATACGTCTTTATGCAATTCATTAAATTTTTTTATTATTTTATTCACTATTTCGTTTTTTTAAAGTATTTGGAAACATTAAGAAAAGCTCTGTTGCTTAATTTTAATTATTAATTACTTAATAAAATACTAATGAACTCAGAATTTATCGGCATAAGTATTAACAGCTGTAATTATAAAGTGGTATAAGGTGTTAGGTATATATTGTAGCACTTTAATTGGAATTAGAGCTTTATTATTTTAAGATGCATCCCAAAAGTTACTTCAATTTCAAGATTGATATCTTACTTTTTCTGTATTAATAGGATAATCTGTTTTGATAAATTTATTTTCTGCAAAATGCTGTTTAATCAAATTTTCAATTTTAATAAAATTTAAAATTTTCAGAAATTAAAATTTACATTCTTATGCATAAATCCCTGCTAAAGGAAGCTTATTAAGACGGGCTGAACTGTAGTGTGATTGAAAAAGAGAAACACATAAATTACTTGGCAGAGATTTCTAAAAATTCTAACAGTAAATAAAACTAATTCAAGCTAAAGATTTGTGCCACAATTTTGATGCATTTTTTAAGCTTTTTTAACTGCCTGAAATGAATTAATCATGAAAACATTAAAAAAATTTTTTAATGTTTTCATTGCAGTCCTTCATGAGGAACTTTTAGTACATGAGATGGTAAAAATAGCCATTTAAAGATTATAAATGTTCAAGATATGCAAAAAATTATAGTTCAATTTAAAAATTAATTATTCTATTTATTCATGACATTGAACATCATATCACCTATATGTAGCAATACTTTTATCAATTACAAATTTTTCTCTCAAAATATTCCAAATACTATCATCAGCAGGGTCACATATGCTTTTTACATTTTTCTTGATTGTTTATTTCTCTTTCTTTCGGTTTTACATACATATTCATCAATTTCTAATTTCAAATTCCCCTCCAAATGTCATTGAACTCGTTTCTAATTATATGATTTGAACATAATAATGAGAAGTTAATTAATAAAGGAATTATATGATGATTTAAATAATTGGATAAATTATATCCTATGACAAATTTTAATCTTTGTTCTTTTTTTTAAAAAAAAAAAGAAAGATTAATTTACAGCTCCTTTTTTGGTAGATTGTAGTTCAAAATTCACATAATTGGATATTCCACTTTCTCGGTCAAATTCTCTAATTTTCTAGTTTTATTTATTTCTTAATATTAATTTATTTCACTTTTTTTTACTTAAATGCGTTTGTAAAGCATGCGAATCATTAAATAATTAGATTATGAAACCAAATTAAAAATGTAATATAACGAAAGATGTGCTAAAAAGAAAATAGGAGATTGTAGTACCGGTACAGAACGGCTTCCGAGATGACGATGAAAGATGATTGCAATCATTCATTTTCACAACATCTTGTGAAGTATTTCTAAGTTTAAATTTGATTTTCTGAGAAGATGCTAACATATAATTTTTAACTTTTGTTTAATTGAGTTAGTATTAAGACCACCCAAACTTTCATTAATCCTTCACTTGTTAAATGATAGTTTGAATGATTCGCAAAATAAAAAAGGAAACTTACAGCGTTGATGACATTAAAAGAACTGCGCCTGATAATCGGGAGATGGTATGTTTAAGCGAGATATCTTTCAAGCTTTTAGCTCTCTAGGCCACGTAAATAGATCAAATCTTTTAAGCGCATAAAATAATTATCGTAAAAGGTAGAATAATACGAAGTAGTTATACACCTCAAAGCCGATTAGAGACGAGGTGGGTCATTGATGGGGACTTAATACTGATAAAAAAAGTCAAAAAACATTTTTAATAGATTTATTTACTTTTCTTCTTGTTTATTTATTATCGTTTGATAGATTTCAATATCAAATTCATCAAATATGGATATTCCCTTATCTCGGCTAAATTTCTCCAACATTTTTGTTTATGTTTCTCGAAAAATTAATTTATTTTAAATTTTTTTATTTAAATATGTTTGCAACGCTTACGATGTATTAAATAATTAGATTATAAAAACAAACAAACAAATAAAAAAATTAATGTAAAGAGATAGAGATAGAGAGAGAGGAAGAGAAAACATTTAAGGGAGCTCGTACTACCTGTCCTGAACGTTTTCAATAGCGAGGATAAGAAACAATTGGAATCATTCATTTTCTCGACTTCTTGTAAACAATTTCTAAGTTTAACTTTCAACTTCTGAGAAGATACTAACCATATAATTATTAATTCTTGCTTAATTGAGTTAGTAGTAAGACCACCCAAACTTTCATTAATCCTCCACTCGTTAAATGATAGTTTGAATGATTTACAAAATGTAATGGAAGCTTGCAGCTTTGATGACATTAAAAGAACCGCGCCTGATAATCAAATCGTGGGAGTTAGTATGTTTAAACGAGACATCTCTCACGCTTTTAGCTCTCTATTCCGCGGAAATAGATCAAATCTTTTAATCGCATAAAATAATTCCCGTGAAAGATAGAATAATACGTAACAGTTATTCACCTCAAAGCTGATAAGAGAAGAGGTGGGCTGTAGGGGCTTAATGCTGATAAAAAAAAGTCACAGAAAAGAATAGCATTAAAAACCTTACGAAAACCAAATGAGAAAAAAAAAGGGCTCAAAGTAATAAGAGAGTGAGTGGGCTTGTGGGAATTGCTGAAAAGGAGGTAAAACAGGGCTCCGCCTACTCCAAAATGCTATAGGCCCCGCCTGAGAGCCATGCACTAATCTTTCGTCATGCTTGGGGATGCTTTATAGGATTCCCCACTAAGCCGATTTAAAAATAAAAAAAAAATTCAGACATTTTTTCCCCTTTTTTCCATGCAAGTTATGAATAATAGTCTACTAACTTGTCTGATGGTAAGATGATGTGTTATTTGAGAATCAGCAATCACGAATCAGTAACACATTTATAGTGGTTGCACCCTATATACCGAAATGTCCAATTTGAGATTTTCAATTGTAATATAATGATTAACCGATTTGTGTTGTTTGAGTATCAGCATTGACTAATCAGTTACAGATTTACAGTGGTTGTACCCTATGTATCAAAATGATTACCTTATTTAAGTTTGATATTTGTATCATAATGATTAACCGATAGGAGCATTTTATTTATACTGTAATGATTATCTGATTTGGGCTTCATTATTTGAATCGTAGTGATTGTCCGATGTTATTTTTTAATTTGTATTACAATGATTATCTGATTGTAAATTTCAACACTGAAATTATTGTCAAAGTTAGTTTTTGTTTATTTCTACCCTTAGGATTGTTTGATTTAGTAAAGTCTTAAGTCTTAATCATAATGATTAACTTTGAATTATAAAAGTAAATAATGGATGATACTATTCATTAATAATGCTTAGACATATGTAGAAATAATAGGTAGATAATTGCGGTAAAGAAAATAAACAATAAATGATGACTTTTATTACTGTATTGGAAATTGTTTAGAAAATGCATGGAAAGGTAATGCACATTCCTTTAAAATTACGATCTTCCATTTGGATGTTTTCTCTTAATAATTTAAAATTACGATCTTCCATTTGGATGTTTTTTTCGATAATTTATAAAGTTCCAAATTGAACTCGCATTTCACACTAAAAAGCATTTTATTGACAAGCAATGATTAATTTTATTATTTAATAAATTATTTACAATAAGTCATGTTGGTGACTTGATGTTCAAAAGTTCAGGGAAGTTGTAAAACAAATTTGAATTGGTTTATACAAATCTGCAAAATGCTTTTAAATTAGTTGATTGTTAAGTTTTAAAATTTGTTTTAATAACTTTATATTAAATTCTAAAATACATTTTAGTAAGTTGAATTTTTAAAGACATTTTTAATAAGTTGTCATGAAATTGCACCTTTAAAACGTTGACACGATGTTGTATTATGGCTTTTTTATAAATTGGGAAACAAGTTTTTGAAATTTGAATAGCTCTTTAATTCATAGTTTCCTTTAGTTTATTTAATTTAATTAGTTTTTTCCAGACATTTTTTAAAAAAATTAATAGTGAAAGAATTTATTTCTTAATTTTAATTCTTTATGGAAAAATATTCTGTGCAGCATCTAATTTTAAGTCAAACTAATACTTTTAAAATTTATAAAATTAAATGAAGTTTTTTTCAAAGTTTCCTATACTTTTCTTTCTGATTTCGATTCCTGGTGGACAAATTCTTTGTGCATTTTCCTATTTTAAATTAAAGTAAATCTTTAAGAAGTTTATAAAAGAAAATGAAATTTTATTTAAAGTTCTCTTTAATTTACTTATTTTAATAAGTTTTTTCCAGACTATGTTTTTTTATTTATTTAAATAAGGAGTGAAAGAATTTATTTCATAGTTTTAATTCTTTGTAGGTAACTATGTTATGCATTGTCTTATATTAATAGAAAATAAATCCTTTAAAAACCTATAAAAGTAAAGGAAGTTTATTTTTAAATGTTTTATGAGCAATGCATAGCATTAAAAGTTTAAAAAGAATCTTCTAAAAGTTTTGTATTGTCTAAATTTTAATATTTGATTTTTTTAAATATTAAGTTTAAATATTTAAATTTTAGCATAGTTTTTTTTTTGCTGCATTGCAATTTATTAAAAATGTAAATGCTGTTTGTTCTCGTTCATGGTGATTAATTTTTTAACATTTATTAGTGAAAATTAATGAACGCATCAAGGGATACTAGTAGAGGCGGTAAAAAATTGGCTTTCCAAAAAAAAAAGAATGAAATATATGAATTATTTTATAGTTTTAATTCTTTGAATTAAAACTATTTAATAGTTTTAATTTTTTTGTGGGCAAATAATGTTGCGCATTGTCTTATTTTAAGCCAAAATAAATCTTTAAAAAATCTATAAAAGTAAATGAAGTTTATTTTTAAATGTTTTATGGTAGATGCATAACATTGAAAGTTTCGAAATAAATTTAATTACAAATTTAAAAGTTTTGTAAAGTCTAAATTTTAATTTTAGATTTTTTTTAAAGCATTAAGTTTAATTATTCAATTTTCTTTCTAGTTTTTTTCCTACATTGTAATTTATTAAAAATTTAAACACTGTTTGTACTCGTTTGAGGTGATTAATTTTTTAACATTCATTAGTGAAAATTAATGAACGCAACAAAGGATACTAGCAGAAGCGGTAAAGAATTCGCTTTCCAAAAAAATAATGAATGAAATATATGAATAGAGATAAATGATGAAAAAAATCTGATTTATTGCTACTCAGATTTCAGTAATTTTCTTAACCAAGTGGTAAAGATTGCCCCTAATTTAGTCGAGGAGTAATAAATCTCAGAAAAGAGGGGAGAGTAAAAAATTATGCAAATAAGTGACGGTGAAAAAGAATTTTGCCTATGCCAATCACTTTCTTTTTATATATTGAATATATTCCCTCTTTGTTTTAAAAAATGAAAGAAAGAAATTATTCCGCTGCGAAAGATGAATTTTGCTTTGATAGGAAAAACCATTTAAAGTCGAGATAAATTTCTAGTGACGCAAAGCGACGGACAAATGCCAAAACAGATGAGCAAATTCTTTTGACATCTGACAAATATCATTCGTCATCTTGACCTTCCTTAGTTTAAAATGTTTTCAAGGGACCAGCTATAAATTGAGCTGTGTGAAAGCTGTATAAAGAATGACAGCTAATGTATTAGAATATATTTGCATAAAAATAGGAAAAAATTTGCATGTGTTTATCTCAAGTGCCTAGTGATGATAATGATGTTGATTTTCGAATAAATATTGGATAATTTTGAATAGATACTTGATACTTTATACAAATTGTAAAAGATTTAACCTCAATGGAACGTCACTGTTATCTGTTATATGTGACGTTCAGACGTAATTCAAGAGCCCATATAGACTCAAATTTGTATTGTATGAATGGTCCCTAAAAAGTAAAAGATTATAACGTTTGTAGCAGTGAAAAATAACTATATGCTTATGCAACGTGTCATAAACGGCGTGAAAATATTTCATACATTTTCGATGTCGGTCGAATAGTTCCTGCGAAATCCAGTTTTCAAAAGGTCGTATATTTGAAATTGGATTTCTCAGGAATTATTAGACTGATTTCGTTCAAATTTTGTGTTTCGCATTATTAAATAGCATTCTTTAAAAAATGTACAAATTTGTATACCTTACAATTCAAAATTTTTTCTACTATTATTCAATAAAATAATAAAACAATAGATGATTATCAAAAAATATTTTTTGAATATGCTGTTTGACTTAAAGATTTAAATACGATTAAAGAATTAAAAGAATGTGGTAGTTATTACTTTTGTAGAATATTTGTAAGAAGAATCAGGAGGTTGGCGGTAAATCTAAAAGAAAAAAGTAATCCAAGCGGTAAATCTAAAAGAAAAATTTCCAGAACAAACAATCAAAAAAATGACAAAAACAGTTTAAAGCAATTCTATCCCTTCACTATATCAAAGTGACTACTTTTTCACAATGACTAGCTTTTTGATTATAAGATTTTTTTAATTATGCAATTATTACAACAATTTTATGGTTGTTCGCACAAACATGTTTGAATTGCGCTGTCAAAAAAGTACCACACATTACAAAATTTTACACAGCTAAATCAAATACAAAATCTCATTTTCTGAGACTTTATGACAGAAATTCTCATTTTCTTCCCGTCCATAGAGGACATAGCGCGGAGCTGGTATGATATGGGCTGGTAATGCGTCGATCAAAGTGGTGATTATGTAAAAAGAGACAGGTTGAAAATCTTCAAAATGATAAATGTATTAAAAAACGGTATTAAAAGCAAAGTAAATGTATTAAAAGAATAGAAGGCTTTTTTGAATTTCTTCCGTACACAAAGAGCAAATTATTAAAGAAAAAAAAAGTATTAACATGGAAATATCAGTTTAAGTTATATGCTTCCTCTTTGAACTATTAGCAAAACACATTGGATCTGATATATTTAATTCAGCAGCGTGTTTAAAGTTTATTTGATGGTCCAAGGTTCATCTGAAGCACATAAAGGAATTAAAAGGAAGAGCAGAATTAACGAGACTCTAATTTACAACGCAGCAACCTGAAAAAAAAAGTTCAGGTTACTTTGACTTTATTACCGGGATATATAGCAGGAAATTTTGCTTGTTAACATTAAAATGTCGCGTGGGCCACTTGTTCTCATGTTTTTTTTTTTTTTTGACAAATACTATGGTTAACTAATTTCAGTGTATTGTATATTCTCATTGAATTTTTCAACAAGGTAAAATAATTATCACTTAATTGGTGGGAACTTAATGACATATTTAAAGCAATTTTAGCAAAATCTATGCTTTTAAAAGTGAGAAAGAAAGAGGAAAGTGTAGACTTGGGGCTTATGTGGGTACCTGGAATATGTTATTAGTCCCTCAAAATTTCTCAGAGTAAACTTTGACAGGTTAGTAAAACTGTGTTACACTTTTATAGGCATTTGCAGGATAACGAACTGAAATGTTAAGTGGTAAATAAAAAAAAATTTTTTTTTCAAGGTGGAAATAGTTTTCTTTCAGTCTCTTTTATAGTTTCTTTTCTTCTTAATTGTTGCTTTCGACTATTTTTGTTTATCGTTTTTAATAATAGGAGTTATTATTTTATTAAAGAATCAGTTTATTAAAATTTTTGGGTTTTTATTTTAGTTTAATTTGGTTTATTTTAGTTAAATAATAATGAGATAAGGTCAGAAATTAATGTTGGGAAAACTAATGCCATAGGAATGGTGGGAACGCGGAATTATGGGCGTGCTGTGGACATGTTATTGATAAACTTTTAGTATGATAATAATGGTATTTAATTGCTAATACATTACTTATGAGGGTACTTAAATACTTAGTTAGAACAATTAAAAAGTATTTAATTTACCTACAAATTTTATTTATTAAACTCTATTTTTGTACAGTGAAACACTGAGAAAAAAACTAACACTTTAGCACATTTTAAGTTTTTTTATTTTTATTCAAAAAGTTGAAACTATAGAATTATATTAATTTTTATAGTAGTTTTAAAATGTGTACTTCACAATTATACTAATGCCTCTGACTTACAGCTGAGAATTTATATCGATTGCCAAACTGCTGTAGAAAATTCAGATTATAAATTAAGAATTTTTAGAATTAAACATTAAATTAATTGAACATAATTCAGATTATTTATTTAAAACTATTGTTTCAAAATTAGCTCAATTTTAATTTTGCATGCTTTTTATAAGTAAAATTAAATAAATTATCAATTTCATAATTTGAGACGCTTGATGAAAAAAACAAATTTCGTTAAAAAAAAGATTCTCAAAAAAGCATGTTCAAAATTAGCTCCTCTATATCATTAAAAAGGAAAAAGAGTTCAAATTACAGTGAAGAAATAATAGATATGTTCAAAAGGATAATTAGTAAACTTTTGTCATATTTAGAAAAATTGTCCTCATTAGCAGCCTATTCCTTGTATGTTTTCATGACACTGACAAAATGAACAAATCCCTTTCCCTTATGAGCTCAACTTAAAAAATTCTTCGTAATTGAAGAATGATTATTCGGTTAACTTTTAGAGATAAGTTCCAAGAAAAGAAAATGTGTTGGAGATACACATAAGCTTTTAAACCCCAGCTCGTCTATCCCCAGTTTATTTGATATTCTCAGTGACTTAGGTTATAAGTGACTAAATGAGAAAAAAAAAAGACTTTGAATAATTTAGATCAAAGTTAAAGTTTATGACCAATATATGAATTTAAAGTTCGTCCCTTCTCCCAATTTGAGCTTTAGCCGCCATCTTAAATTTACTCAAGGGGAGAGAAGGTCAAAAGAAAAGAATCCAACTAATAAGGCATTGTTATATATGAAATTTTTTATGCTGAAACAATTGAGACCAAAACTTAGGCACGAAGAGTAATAGTTTTGAAGTTAGCAGCTACTTAGTATGTAGGTTCCATGAAAATATTTTTTACGGGACATAAAAAGTAAAATCCCATTTATGCGTCAAGTAAGGTATTGTTTACTATGCATTTTGTTAATTATGCACAACATTTGCTAATTATGCACAAACAAAGTCAATCGGGATAATCGTTTAAAAATTTTGAAAGCTTTCATGTTTAAAAAGTACAGATTTAAACCTATACATTTTTATGTATTTGACAATATTATTGAGGCAATCAAGGAATTGCTTCGTTTTTCTCTCTCCACTGAATCTAAAGAGACTAAAAGCAAACAAAAAAAAAAAAAATTAATAGTTTAGAAGTTATAAAGGTTTCATGAATAAAAAGTATAATTTCTAGTTTAAATTTATACATGAAAAATCTTAACTTATAAGTTATTAGTCCTACACCTCGATGGTTTTTGTTTCTTTCCATTTAGTGTAAAAAATACATTGGAAACAATAGTTCACTAGTCGAGTTAATATAGTTTTTCTCCCCTTTCTATCCTATTCTCCCTTGCAATAAATTCAAGAAGGCGAAGGGGAAAAACTTTAGGCATAAACCCCCAACTTATAAAACAATTTCCAGCTCTCTGCTAATTATTTTCGTATTATATCACTTAGGAACTAGCCTAAAAGATATTATACAGTGTTTGCACAAAAATAGTGCAAATTTTTTTTATCTAATAAAATGACGGAATTTCGAAATTTATCGGAATTGAAACGACAACATTCATTATTATTATTTTTAATTGAAAATTGATCCTCACCAAATAAAATTAATAGCAGAGTAAAGTAGTTAAATAGCAGACACGCTAAAACTTTATAATACACCTTTCTTCATCTCCGTTTAGCACCACCGTTATTTATCTTTACATTATCGGTCTAATACTATTTCTTTAAATATATTAATATGAAGATTACATTTTTATACACAAGTAAAGTAATTAATGCAGTTTGAAAGTTTAAAAAATATATTACTGTAGCTGTGACCGTGACAACTGGAAAATTATTGCAACACTATTCTTGAGTATAAATACTTTTTAACATATTCATTCAATTTTCATTATTTCTTTCACATGATAGCTATAGGAAAATGTATTGGTTAAGTTATGTTATAAACAGTCTGCATTTGCCAGTAATACGCATAAACTGAGTTCGTATTTTAATTTCAATTTTAGTTATTAAACGTAGTTCTTACTCTGTAATTTGTTCAAAATCCCTTTTATGGTAGTTTGAAAGATATTGCAAGGAAAGGAAATACGATAGATCCGTCTAAACAAGAAAAAGGGCAATACTCTTCTTGAAATGGAATGATTCTTAAAGAGATGTTACTTGATCGCTTACCCATTGATCATGTAAAAAAGTCTTTCAATTCATCGCAAAGCGGGCGAAAAGCGAAGAAAGTTGAAACTGATGAACGATCGTCATTTGTCATTTTCCAGCAAAAATAATCGACTTTTTGTATCAGTTTTTTTGATTTATTTCATTCTTGTTTTTTTCTAACCCACCGAAAGAGAATTATCGAGCATGGAATTTTCTTTCCTAAATAAATCAAAGAGAGTTTTTGGGACGCAAATACGTTACTCTGCTAGGTTCAGTGGATATGAAAAATTGTATGAAAATAATAAAAAAAAAGGAAAGAAAAAAGAGTTCTAAGTGGACGAAGAATTAAATTAATAGCTGAATTATCTCAACCGTGATGAAAAAAAAGAAGCAGAAATATGTTTAGCTTTAAATATAATTTTGACAATCACAACTGTCAAAAATTATTTAATATATGTTGGGGATGCTTTTTGTTGCATCGGCTTTTAAAGAAATAGCTTTTACGCTTATGCATATTTTTCGAATTTCAATTAGAATAATATATCGATATGAGACCTCGTCAGTTAACTTGTTTTTATAACAAGTTACCTTTTTCAATTTAATTTAAACTTTTAGATTTGAATATAACTGTCAAAAATTATTTAATATATTTAGGGGATTGTTGCATTGGTTTTTAAAGAAATCGATTTTACGCTTATGCATATCTTTCGAATTTCAATTAGAATAATATATCGATATGAGACCTCGTCAGTTAACTTGTTTTTATGACAAGTTACCTTTTTCAATTTAATTTAAACTTTTAGATTTGAATATAACTGTCAAAAATTATTTAATATATTTAGGGGATTGTTGCATTGATTTTTAAAGAAATAGCTTTTACGCTTATGCATATCTTTCGAATTTCAATTAGAATAATATATCGATGTGAGCCCTCGTCTGTTAATTTGTTTTTTTAACAAGATACCTTTTTCAATTTACTCTAAAATTTTAGACTTGAATAAAAATGCCAAAAATTATTTAATGTATTTTGAGGATGCTTTTTGTTGCATTGTTTTTTAAAGAAATAGCTTTTACGCTTATACATATCTCAATTAGAATAATATATCGATGTGAGCTCTCGTCTGCTAATTTTTTTTAATACTAATATATGTTCCTCAATTTAAATTGAATTTTTAAATTTTAATATAGCTGTCAAAAAATAAACTCGAAGCAATCTGGTGCAATTTTTATTTTGTTAACTTATTTATTTATTTTGATTACAAATTTTAATAGACATTGTCATATACTTGCAATAGATCATAATTGCAATAGTTTCAATATATAGTGTAGGGGGAATTAATTATTACAATTCTACCAAAAATATTTTACTTGAATAATTGATCATCACACCAGATGTATGTGGTCTTTTGCATCTAAATCGATAACTGAAGAAGCTTATGCAAATTTTTTGCACCAAATTTTTCAAATTCGAACTCCTAAAAATATCAAGAAATTATTTCGAACAATTTGATGAACGATTTTCCGATATTTTATCTAAAATATTGGACGAAAGTGTAAATCTCTAGCGTTATTTTTACTTTTCATTTTATCTCTGGAATTAATCATGCAAACCAATATATTTTTAAATTTAAATTTAATGCTAGTGGTTATCTAATTTGAATAAAATTAATAAGCCTTTATAATGCTTAATTTAGTAACGATGCATTTTAAAGGTTCAAGATGTTTCGTAATAATGTTTAATGAATATAATGTATATAATTATTTTATTCCATTTAAATATATGCAATAAATAAAAAATTTTAAACATTCCAATTTAAATATTTTTAAAGAAATAAAAATCTAAATAAAAGTCCTTAACATTTAATAAAAAGTGCTGAATACTCTATGCAAATTATTAAACTTTGGAGTAGTTTTGTAATATACTGCATATTCAAAAGGAGCGAAGTGACTCAAGTTAAAAATGATTAAAATAATCTTTTGTTTTTAAATTATTCTTAACACTTCCTGCTGAAAATAAATAAACAAATTAAATCAATCAGTACGATTTTGAAATTGAATTACACTATTGAAATATCAAAAAATTAAAAGTTCTTATAGGAAAGAAAACAATAAATAAATATATTAAATTAACTATGATAATATAAATTACAATAAATTACGGAAACGATAAATAAATAAGGAAAATTGAATTAAAATATAATTAAAAAAATATATCGAGCAAAATAATACTTGCATATTCTAAACTGCAGTTAAAACACTAAAATGAAAAATAAGTCAATATATCAAATTTTTTTTCTTAGAAAAAACTAAACAAACTACCGTTAATAAAATGAAATAATTTAAATATAATCAATAGTAAAAATTTGATTCTATACTTTCACTTATTAAGAAATACAAATGTTTTCTTTTCCAAGCTACTTCCAATTTTTTTAATCTATGCTTACCTACTTTCTTGTCCGAAGAAATTTTATCATACTTTAGTTTTTATTTTCTTGTGAGAATTACCCGTTTTTCTCAATGTAGCATTCGAAGGAAGCGAAAATAAAAATTAACTCGGATCTCATTTCATACAACGTTGAACATGAACACAGTTTGTTTCAGATGGTTAGCCACTTAAGAAAAAAAAAACGGGACAGCAGAAATTGGTTACAGAAATAAAAAATGAATTTTTAAACGATTCATAGGGTTTACTACATTTGTTTTTAAAAAATTTTTTAACAGTACTATTCTAAAAAAAAAAGAAAAAAAAAACTTAGCAGAATGTGTTTTATGAATATGGGAGTGTTTTTGCTTCTGATGTTTTGATGAGCACAGTTGATAAAGTACTTAAAGATTAATGCTTATCCAGAATTTAAAAATGAAATACATAGTTCCTACAGATTTAAAAAAATAATTTTTTTTTATCCTAGATTACTTGAATCCTTCTCAAATACAATGGAATTTTTTTTTCTTCAAAAAATAAAAAGATGAAATTTCAGGAAATAGAGAGATTTAAAAAAAAAAAAAAAGAAAAATCGAAGAGCTATTATTTACTATTGAAGCAAATTATCAATGTACAGTGCACACACACACGAAAAAAAAAACAGAAATAAAAAGATCCCATTAATTAACGTTTGATTTAATTAAGATCTGCACAATTTAGGGCTTAATCTCAATGGTTCAAAAGACGTATTCGATTTCTCAGGAATTATTCGACCTATTTTTCTCAAATTTAGCATTTCCATTACATTCAATTGTATTCTTTAAAATGATGTAAAAAATTGTATACCTTGCGATTTGAAATGTTTTCGATTATTATTAAATAAAATACTAAAAAACAGTAAACAATTATTAAAAATTGTTTTCTTTTCCTAGGAATTATATTTGAATTATATTTGATTTTATAATTGTGTGCAAAAATGTTTCATGCAGCTTAAAATTTTTTCGAGATCTGGCGAAATACGCAAAAAGTAAAATTAACATTAAGAGGTCCAAACTTTGAACCACTTTTCAGACCAAATTATTAAGACCATACTTCTTGGACTACGACTACCTTGGGAGTCAAAAATTCAAATCCGTCGTCACGAATTAATTGGCATATTTGAGTTCACCACTTCGAACCATTAAAGTTGAATCTTAGAACGAAGATTATTGTTTTCGAAAATGACATTTAAAAAGTTTTTTTTTTTTTACTTTTGATTACATGTAACGTTTGGTAGCTCTATTTACCGATGAATCGAACTTTTTCTTCCAACCCTTCAAGTTTGAAATATCGAGAATTTGATTGTGCAGGTCATGAATTAAAATTTACACTTCCAATTTTATGGCAAACAAATTGCAGTTTCATACTGGGACAAACTACCAAAAGAAAGAATTCAATGTAGTTATAGTTTGAGAACAATCGCTATTTGCGCATTTAGAAATATAATACTATTCTACATGCCCATCTTTCATTAAATATACTAGCTGAATTGATTCATTTTTGCTTAGATGTAATAGTAATTTTTCAACATTTATAAGTAGAAATATTTTTGCCTTAAATGAAAAAAAAAAAATTGTTCACTTGTACTCAAACCTGATTAACCTATTTATTGCTGATCAACAGTACGGATATTTTTAATTTGGAAATGATTTTAATAAATTTCAATTAAAAAAAAAATTCAGAACTTTCTAAAAAGTTGTTTAAAAATAATGTCGTGCTTGGGGGTTGGGAGTAACAAAAACACGGTAAAAAAGAGATTCACAAATACTACGAAACCGTTTCCTGATATATACTCCGATCGAGCATAAAATCAAATTTTGTTATTCTAGTTTCCTCAAATTATGAATTAATTTCGTAGATTTGAGATGGTGAGATAGCGATGAGGTTCCAGGCAGCAAAAGCATTTCCGTAATATATTTGACAGTTTACATTTCGTCACAATTTATGTTATTTTTTGATGAAATGATTCTCATAATTAACGAAATACAGATTAAGGATTGTTGAACTGTCAAAATTGAGAGTTTCGTTTCTGAGATTAAAGTCCAACCCATAGATTTTAGTTAAATTAAAAATAATTAAACTCAGAAGACTAAATAATTATATAATTTTTATTTTAATATTTTTTCTCATCTTTTTCTTCAAAATAAGTACGCATTATTGTTGCTATGCTAACATATGTAATTAAAACACATGGTTAAAATTGAAAATAAAATTTAAAATAGGATCATAACGTAGTGCTTTGTTTTTGATCTGCAATTATATGTTTACGTAGTGTAGAGTTATTTATGATAAAGAGAAGTAGAGAATATGGAGCAGTGTTGACAATTAATTAATATGAAGGGAGGGGTTAAATTTTTTTTAGCAGGAATGCCAGATATGAACAGCTTCTAATAAATTTTAAGTGTTTGTACCGTTTTTTTATTACATTATATCAATTCACTACATAAAATTCTTACAATTTGTTAAAAATTTAATTGTTTTACTCAATAAACATTTTAATAGTTTTAATAATGATTGTACTTTGTTCGTATTAATGTTATAATTATTTTCGTTATACTTTTTAGAAGTTTATTTATTTTTTTATATTATTTGTAATTAAAAAGATTTTTTGTTAAAATACGATTAAAAAACTGTTATTATTGTTAATTTACATGAACAATAATAGGATAAAATATGCCGGATTACTTTTTTTCCCTACAAAATCATATTATTTTATAAATTGCTAAATTTTTGTTAATATTTTTGTTTTTTAAGTCAATAATAAATAATGAATGATATATTGTTTATTTTAGGTCAATAATAAGTAATGAATACAATTATGGATGATATGGCAATGCTTTTATTTTTATTATAATAGATAAAATTGTGTCGACTGATATAAATTGATTTTCAAATTTTGTTCGAAACACACAATTAAAAGAGATCTATTATCATTCTTTTAAACCTACAATAAATAAATAAAAATATCAAGTTAATTTTATTCAAAAATACTTATATAAAATCAATTTATCTCATAAATTTCTTAAAATTTGAAAATATTTTTGGGTTTTAAGTGAAACAATTTCTCTAAAGTCTTAAAAACAGAACATTATTCATGTTTATATATTTTCTTAACAATATATAAAGTTGATTTTTTTACATATTTTGCGATTTCATTTTTTTCTTCTAAAAACATAATTTAAAAATAAAAGTTAGAAACTCTAATTTACACCTGTAATAATAGAATTAAAAATACGAGATTATTTTTACATGCATAAAAAAAAATATGTTTTTCTCCGTTAAAAAAATAAAATGTTTTTATTAATTTCCGAGTTAAATGATGAAAGAAAAATAAACATATTTCATCAGATAAAATTAAGGAACATATAATTTTATGAGCAACAAAAATAATAGCACAAACCTTCGCTAACTTCGAAAAAAAGGAGAAGAAAGTAGCGTTGCGATATGAAAATTCATCATTTAATTTACAATAAAAATGACAGTCTATCATTTAAAGCAAATTTCTACGTCAACAAGAATAAAAAAGCCCTCTTTAATCGATATTATTTTGCGCAGAAAAGATGGACAATCATTTAGAGGTGAAGGGGGATAGTAAAAAGAATGAGACGGGGAGATTTATCGTACCTTATCCAGGGGTAAGGAACAATCCTCAAGTAATGGAGACAAATTGAACGCTGAGGTAAATTACTGAAATCTCTTTCACCTTATAGTGACACACGACTGGGTAATCTTGGACGAAATACACGGGTGTTGAAGTCCTTTAATACCAGATGCAACGCCACTGTAATCTACAAAATGACATAAGCTATGTTTAAGATTTCATTGCTAACAAACAATTGCAAAGATCAGTACGGCAGTAAGGTCTCCTAGCGGGGATGATTTGACAAGGTAATTGGACAACTTAGCTGGTTCGCCACACGTTTCTCTACCAAATCATTTTCGTGTGTATATGTTTCACTTGTTGCAATCAAAAGAGCTCTTTAAGTATACTGTTCAAGATGTTGATTAGGCAGTGGATAATGGTTAGAGCCGGCACGCTACTTAACGAGTGATTTTGATTTCGAATCATTTGTCTTAATGCCACTTGTTGAATTTTAATCATGTAGACAGAGATATTTTTCTATATTTTTTTATTTCTTATTAGCATCATTTAACATGTGAGATAAGGGTTAATCTGAGGGGTCGAGATAAGTTACAATAATTTTCTTTCTCGATTACTGCTTCCGAAATGGTTGAATTGTTGGAGTAGCAACTGTAATTTTCACACTTAAGTCGTAGATGAATTTATTTGATGCCTAAACTACGTCGTGTTAGGGAAATGAATGATGTTCAAATTTTTTTTCTTCTTATTTATGTATGTATAGATATTTTATAATTGTTAATGTGTATAGATATTGATTAATTTTGTTTTGAGTTTCATATGCCATGCTTCAAACGGTAGCTTACTATGTTAAATTGTAGAAGATTAAGTATGAACGGTAATGGCTCACGATAAAATCGATTGAGAAGGCTCTTTCTTTATAAAAGAAGTAGTGTTAGGAACTAGTCATTGAACATTAAAAAATTCCGGATCAAATTGCAGTATAAAGCACATGCTTTATTTTCTAATAATTTCTAATAATTTTAATAATAAAGCATGCTTTATTTTCTAAATAATTGCCTACATGATTTTCTTTTATCAGAAACAATCAAATATTTCAAACAAATAACCTAAAAAAAGTTCAAATGATCCTGGAAATCTGTTTTTTTTTTCCTGGCTTGCAGTTACAAGAAATATTTGCTCCCTGTAAAAAAAATACGGATCAAATTACATTAAAAGGCACCTGCTCTCTGAATGTCGGCACTTTTTGCCGTAAAATCCATTTTTACCGGAATATGTTAAGGAACATAAAATATGCAATGCCGTAATCTTTACAGTAATAACTATAGTAAAATCCCTGAAAAACTCTAATTAAATAAATATTACTTTAAAAACAACGGTATAATATTTTACAATAAAAATGGATTTTACGGATGGTACTATATACTATAATTTGATCCCGACTTTTTTACATTGTATGGAAATTACATTAAAAAAAGAAATATTTTTTTTACATGGTTTCAAATTTAACGCCTCCCTATCTTTTAAAACATAAGTTAAAATGTATGTATTTGTATTTGTCGAGAACATTTTGCTTAAAACATACTTTAAAATTCTTATAAATGTCAAAGATATACATCAAATAGACACGCTTATGCCTGGAGCATGTTTTCCAAAGTTTCAAATTCGTGTTTTCTGAAACGAATTAATTTTTCGAATTTATTTTACATAATGCACCTTATTTTGCATAAAATCAGCTTTAATTTATCTATGATTATGTTTCTTTCTAACGTTTCTACTATGAGTTCAAAATGTGTGAGTTTTTTCAAAAAGTTAGAGTGGAAAAAATTCTATTTGAAAATCATTTTTAAAGCTGTCTTATATGTTTTAATAAATTTTTTTTCTTCGTTCTTGTTGTCTTTTTTTTGTTAATACAGTTATTAAATCGAAATGTTGTTTAAAGGGTAGCATTTTCTTTCTTTCTTTTTAATATTACCCAAGTCCAGAAAAGTATTTTTTTCCAGAAGACTTTTTTTATTTATTTTTTATTTTTATTTATATTTTTCATAATTTGTATTGTGCGTTATTTCTACTCTAGTTAATAAAATTATCTAGAGTAGAGCGAGGCCCTTGAATATTCTATTTCTATTATTATTTCATACAATCAAAATATAAAATTTGTTTTAGTTATAAGCAACATTCTATAAGTTTCATAGAACATGAAATACGAAGAAAATTACTGAAAGAGTATCATCTTAAGAAAAAAAAAGTTTAATACAATTTGATTTTTTAAGAATATGAAAATCAAAACAATAAACTCACAATATTCTACGCTTCATTTCCCTTTATTACTAATGTGTGTGCATGCATATATATATATATATATATATATATATATATATATATATATATATATATATATATATATATATATATATATATATATATATATATATATATATTTCTTCTTATTAGATTCAAATAAAATCTCGTCTTAAGAAAAAATTTTAAAAAAATTTCAAAATTAAAATTAAAAGTGAATTTTTCTTGCAATAAGTTATAACATCTGAAAAATCAAAACAAAAATCGCATGAAATTCTAAGATTCATTTCCATTAATTAATGATGCACGTTTCACTCAAACTTTCGTAATTACATTTAGCAAATAAACGTTTAGTCCTATAATTACATCAGTATTTTCACAACTTTAAATTTGAAGAGAAATTAGGCAACTGGAACTCATACAATAGTAAGAATATAAAATTACGATTACAAATATTTTAAGAATTTTTCTTTTAAAAATCTTATTTCGCTACTTCAAATTAAATAATTATACGTTAATTTGAAATGAATTGGTTACATCAAATGTAGAAACTAATACAAATAAAATGTTATTCGAAAGGATATTGAAAATTAATGTAGATTAAGAACGTAGATTAATTCCCTTTAAAGAAGATATCAAATATAGTCTTATTATCGTTGAAAAAATAATACAATATGATGCTTGGCCAAAGAATACGTGATAGAAAAATTATAGAAAACTATAGAAAAATTAAAACGAAAAACACACAGAATTCCTGGCTTCATTTCTGTCAAATAATAATGCACGATTCAGTCAAACTTTCGTGAGTCAATGGTAATTGGAGTTAGGCAAATATACGTTCATTTCTATCCTAATATCTGTAACTCTTTTCTGAAGAGAATTAATCAATTGAAATTTATGTAAATATTAAGATTTTAATATTAATTATAGAATTTTTATTTTTAAAGGCTTATTCCTCTTCTGCAAATTAAATCATCATATGTCATTACACAACAAATTGCTTATATTAAGTGTAGAAGTTAATACAAATAAAATATTACTCAAAAGAATATTAAAAATGAATAAATAATTCAATTTAGAGAAGATATCAAATAGTAATGGAGTTTCATCTAGAAAAAAAAAAATTATACAATATGATGTTATAACTATCGAAAAATCAAAACAGAAAACACACAGAATTGTAGCTTCATTTCCATAATTAATAATTCATGTTCTATTCAAACTTTCGTTAGTTACATGCAATCAAAGTTAGACAAATAAGCGTCCATTTCTCTCATTATATCAATATTTTCACAGCTCTAAATTTGAAGGGAATTAATCAGGTGAAATTCATACAAATATTAAGGATGAAAATTCAGGATAAAAATTAGCATTGCATACATATTAAGAATTTTTCTTCTTAAAATTTTATACCGTGGGTTCTAATTAAATCTTCGTATGTCAATCCACAATAAAATTCTGACAATAAGTGTAGAAATGGATACAGATAAAATATTTTTTGAAAGAATATTAAATATGGATGCATATTAAAAAATGAATAAATAATAAAAAACAACTCCTTTTAAAGAGGATATCAAATATTAATAGAGTTTTATCTTGAAAAGAAACAAAAAAAAAAGGAAAAAAAAAAAAAAAAAACAGTATGATGCCATAACTAAGGAAAAATCGAAACAGAAAACACACAGAATTCTAATCTTCATTTCCAACAATCAATTATGCACCTTTCAGGCAAACTTTACTGTGTTATATGCAATCAAAGTTAGCCAAACTATCATTAGTTAGTCACAAAAGTTATAACTATCTAACTAAAAGTTAAACTATCACAAAAGTTAGTCCATTACTATCATTATATCAATATCTATACAACTCGAAAAGTAAAAGGAAGAAAACTACTGAAATTCATATAAATATTAAGAATAAAACTCAAGATAAAAATTAAAATTGCATACATATTAAGAATTTTTCCTTTTAAAACCTTATTCCGCTTGTGCAAATTAAATCTTTACATCAATTCATAACAAACTGCTTATCTTAAGTATATTACGAATGGAAATAAAATATTATTCAAATGAATATTAAAAAGGAATGACTAACAAAGATGAATAAATAATAAAGAATAATTCATTTTAAAGAAGATATCAAATACTAATAGAGACTCATCTTAAAAAAAAAAAAGATACAATATGATGTTATAAATATAGGAAAATCAAAACAGAAAAAACACAGAATTCTAAGCTTCATTTCCATCAATTAATAATGCACGTTTCACTCAAACTTTCGTGAGTTATATGCAATCAAAGTTAGCCAAATAAACGTCCATTCCTATCATTACATCAATATCCATACAACTCTAAAAGTGCAGGGAATGAAGCAACTGAAATTCATGCAAATATTAAGGATAAAAATTACGTGATGCACGCTCAAAAAATTATGCCATTTTAATCACACAACAGCGATCAATTGAGAGATTGTAAGTTTGGTGGGTGGATAACGTACAATGATTATTACGAACATGAAGCTTGCTTCTAAAGTCATACAAGTTTTTATTTATATTATTGTATTTTTTACTTTTTGGATGGTCGAGCGAGCAAATTGTTAATAATAGGTAACTAAAGAATTTTTTTTTTATGTGTTTGTGAACAGCAATGGTTGGGCCATTATTGATTCATTGGAAGAGGTACGATTCGTCGAATGTTTGATGACAAACACCTGTAGAATTCACAGAAATGTTTCTGTCATTGTAGTTTTGGTGGTTGCTAACGAGAGTTACAATTGCGTCGAACCATTACGTAGTTTTTTTAAACACAAATTATCTATTAACTTGCACTTTTCTAAAGTATAAAATTCTGGAGATTTTATAATATTTAGAGCTTAAAATATAGGGGGAAAAGGGGTAATACCGGTTAGCTGAGATTCGAAGTCCTGCTGGAGCTGACCTATTTGACCTAGGAACTGTTAAATTTAATTACGATATTTATTATTAAGTTGCATATAATATATCATTCCTGCGAAGTCATTAATGTATTTTTTTTTTATTTATGACTTTATATACAGAAAAAGTTATATCACCCGGTTTTATGCCACTAGTGAAAAAAAACCGGGTACGCGTGTGAACTCTATGGGAAATTTAGGAAAACTAGAATTTCAGTGAAAAAGTAGCAGACATTTCTATTTTTATGACAATTTATTTTATTTTATTTTATCCGTCGTTGAACAGCTGACCCAATTTTGGGTTTATAACTACTAATGTTCAATTCCGTCGCCTTGTAATTTTGAACCAATCCAGAAGACAGGGAAGCTTCTGGATCAGTACTCCCAGAGATATTGATTTGTTATGGGAACATGGAGGGCTTTGCAACTCGACAGATTTAACGTGCATGAGTCACTATTTACTACACTGGGAGTCTTCGGCCGGCGGGGATCGAACCCACGAACTCTTGGACATGGGCCCAGTGCCCTACCAACCAGGCTATCCCGGCCAAATTTTGAACTCTACATGAGACTTGGAGGAGCTGGGATTTGAACCTAGGACATCTCGCTGGCGAGGCGATTAAGGAGGGGAGAGAGAGGGACAATGTCCTGGTGCCCAAGGCAGTTGAGCGCCCGACCAAAAAACCTCACAAAAATGTAGTTCTTGTTAATTAGTTTTCTTTTTTAAAGAAAATTGCAGAGAATTTCTTTATATTTTTATGAAAACTAAGATTTTGCATAAAGGGTCTTCATACAAAATATGAAAATAAGGTTTCTTGCGCTTTGAAGAAGGGACACAGAATGGTCTCGAGGCCCCTGGCCTGGCCGTGGAGACTCTTGAGACCTTTGTTCAAGCTTGGATTTAGTTGTTTTCTTCTTCCACTGCACTGCAGTTTTCGTTGAAGTTTTAACCCCTTAATGTTAATTTTACTTTTTACGTATTTTGCCATATCTCAAATGAACTAAAAAAATTTTTTTCGCACAATTATAAAATTCTTTCAACCGAAAAATATTTCCATGCAAGAAAAAATAATTACCTTTAGCAATTATTTATTCTTTATTATTTATTATTTTATTTAATAATCGTCGAAAAAATTTGAACTGTAAGGTTTAAAATTTTTTTTACATTATTTAAAAGGATGTAATTTTACATGACAAAAAACAAAATTTCAGCGAAATCAGTCAAGCAGATCATGAGAAATTGAACTTTAAAAAGGTCATGTTTTTAAAATTCGATTTCTCAGGAACTTTTCGACCGATTTCGTTGAAATTTTTTACATTTCTATATAAAATTGCATTCATTAAAATTATTTAATGAAAATTGCATACTTCACAATTCAAATTTTCCGATTATTATTAAGTAAAAAAAAAAAAAATAGTAAACAATTACCAAACGTTATTTTTTGCATGGAATTATCTTTGAATAAGCGAATTTAATAATTGCGTGCAAAATTTTTCTATTATCTTTAAAAGCTCTCTAAATATAACGAAATGCGCATAAAGTAAAATTAACATTAAGTGGTCCAAATTTTGGACGGCGCACCTGACCAAATTATTGGGACCATATTTCCTAGATGGCGGCTACCTCCTATATTTAGGGGGTCAGAAATCCGAAACTGTTGAAAAAAAGGTGTGTTTATACAGAGAAAGTGTTTTTTTTTCTTCCTTTCGTCTGTTTTCGTAACTTAATATCTCGTCTACATTAATTATTTAACATAATTGAGGTCACCCCTCAAACATCCGATTGAGTTGAGTTCTAGAACGGGAAGACCCGATCATTAGATCAAAAGTTATTCAAGGTGGTCCAATTTTTATTTTGCGCACTGACATATGAAAAGCCTGAGTTCATCAAAATAGTTCTTAGAATTGTTTTCAGAGAGGTGCTTATCTAGTTTCGGGATTTTCCACTTGATATTAACACAATACAATGAAAAAATTCATAGTTTACACGGAAATCGCGTAGTACCTTCATATGTGCATTTTTTTTTGTTGCGTTTTTGATGTATACAACATGCCGCTCATGATTGAAATTAACTAATTTTAAAATAAGTTTATTTCTAAATGAAAGAGAAACTTGGCTGATGCAGTGCTATAGTCATTGTTATTTTTTAATCAATTCAGATTTTTTTCTTTATTTGTAATTTCTTAATTTCACCTTAGATTTTTAATTACTACGAGGCCTAACTTTCTATATTGAAAAGAATTTTCTTATTTTTTTTTTCTCCGCTTTGATCTTTGCGTAGGAAAATGCTGTATCTGAAAATGCTGCCGAAATATGGCAAAATTTACCATGTTTCTGGATTTATAAGAACACCAAAACGCAAGGTAATACTTACCGAAGCGCTTAGGTCATGATTTCGGTAAAATTAACAATAAATTATTGTTTTTAACAAGTGTTAAAGTTTGGTAAAAGTGATAAAATTTAGTAATTTTATTATAATACCTTAGAACATTGCATAAAAATTATTTATTCTTTTAAATTTAATTTTCAGTTTAATATTTGCTGCAGCATGAGTGTATATTTGTAATGAATATTTGTAAAATGTATATTGCTACTAAGTGTGATAAGAACTATTATTTTAAAAACCACAATTTCCGGTAAACCGTAACCATATGAACGGAAAATTATCAAATGAATGGTTTAAATACTGTGTTATTTTGATTTCATTACTGGAATTATGTATTTTTTTAATTTTATTTTATTTTATTTATTCATTTATTTTTTATTTTTAAATACCAGAATTGTCTTTACCATACAACAAGGTAATTTTATCAGAATTTTTCCCCATGTACATATCGTAATAGTTTGTGAATTAGAAAGTATTATTTATTACCCATAATAGTTATTTCTTTTATAAAAAATTTGAAGCGGATGAAAAAAAAATCTTTTTTTTAAACAGAAAAACGCAATCTGAACAGTATTCAACTCAAGTTGAATAAAATATTCAAAGTTAAAAATAAGTCTGAAAGAAAATAGATAAGAGCTCCACCCTTATTTTTCGAGAGATTCTTAGTTATATATAAGTAAATTCTAATAACAGTATTTGCTAAAACGAAAAAAAAGAAAAGAGAGAAAAAGTAAATGACGTCTCTATTTTCATTGTAAGATAACAGCTTGAAAATTTTGCTTAAAAAATTAAATTTATGCTTTTTTATATATGTATCTTTTATTATCAATTACGAACTTGTTATACCACTTTCATTTGGAAATTTCTTTCAGCGATTCAGCAAATGGGAATTCTCCTTTTCAGAACGAGATTTTGTTGAAATCCAAACGAGATATTGTTGACTTCATAGATCAAAATTATTTAGCGAATTTTTATATTCAGAATTCAAGACTGATATAAAGAAGGAAAGAAATTCAAGGAAATATTTATGCTGTTTATATCATATATCATATCATCTTTTAATCATTATTTTGTCTTTATCGTCAATTTGTTGTTTGGATTACTCAATTTGTGTTTCATTATGCTTATTAATGTTTTAACAATTATTTTTTAACGCATTAATAGTGAATTACAACGTTATAGAAATCAAACAGAGTATTGCAATTTTAATTTTCATTATTATAATCATTATTTATTACATTTAATTATTTTTATAAAGGCATATGCACATGTGGTCAGACTTCACACGTCATTAAGGATGTAGCGGACTGTGAAAATGAAATTAAAAAATTATTTCAATGCGAGATATTTGAAACAACTAATCGCATTATTTTTTCAAAAAACTGATGAATTCATAAATAAAAAACCTGAACTCTTACAAAAGAATATTTACAAAATAAATACTTAAATAAATAAAAATTAATAAATTACAGGGCAGCATTCCTTTTTTAAAAAAATATCGAGAACGAGATCGTATATATAACCAAATAATTATTGATCATGAAAACATTTTCTAATTAACCCTTTGTAGGGCCATTTCTCTTTAGTATTATTATGTGAAAATATTTTTGGGATTGAGAGTGATTTATAAAAAGAAATTTATTTAGCTTCGTACCTATAATCATTATGCACAAGAAAAAAAAATAGCTCCCCAGTGTTAGGGATCCCTAAGGAAAGTGGGTTCTTGCCTTTCTTTTGCAAGTTTAGAAAGGTATAAGATGTATAATATTCCCACTTCCGCCATTGATGCTTTTTTTCAGGTAAAGTGTCATTGTGTGATATTTCTTACATTCATGTTTTTAAGGCAAAGTGTCATTGCACGGTATTCCCATCATTAATGTTTTTTATGTTAAGTGCCGCTGTCCAGTATACACTTACCCGGTATCTCTTGTACTAATTTTTTTTAAGTGTAAGGGCTATTACTTGTAATTTCTGACACTTACGTATTTTCTAATATAAGTCAAGGGAAATTCGTGGAGAGAGTAAAAAAAACTTACTACGCAAGAAAAATGAACTATTATAACAATATAAAATAAAAATTAATACAAAGTGAGGCAAACTCAAAGCTTCAAAATATCTTCAAATGCGTTTTGTTAATAAGGGTAATATTTTATTTTCGCTTTCCAAATTTTAAAAAAATAGAAAATAAATACTTGTATCTGTTTGAGGAAAAAGGCCGACATTCATATATTTCTCAACCTGCAAAAGATATGGAACAATCTACTACAATGAGGATGTATCTTGGCTTGTAATCTTGCTTCCGGGATAATCATCAAGAATTCTAACCAATTTTTAAATGCCGATGTAAAGCGAAAAATTAAAAGTATGCTATTTTCTTTATACTTCAATCAATTATTCGTCTTTTTTTTAAACGTTCTAAGATAGTTACAATGCTTATAGCGGAATATTGGATTATATAAATAAAGATATTATTGGAAATAAGTCAGCTTAGAAGTTCCTATGGCGGTTTTTCCCATTTGTTCAGCAACGCTACCTTCTGACCTTAGTTGGTTTTCGTAGAGAAATAGTTAATTCTGTTACCCTCCCCTGAGTTTGTTTTGACATGCTGTTTAAAGTAAAGGTTTGGAGAGTTGGCAGTCAAATCCATCCAGTAAATCTTTTCACTTTCTAGAAGACCATCAACTAGATTTACAATGGGCGGCAAAAAGCGAACACTATGAAGTGAACACTTTTGATCAGATTTTTACCTACTAGGACTCAATATAGGACTCAATCAATAGGACAATGTAGGATTTGATCAATAGGCAATTAAGCTGGGATTTCCAGTTAATGAAACTAAAACAAAACATCTTATTGCCACCGGAGATAAGCATAATTTCACAAGCATTCAAAGTTTAATACTTAGTGAGGAACAGTTTGAACGAGTGAAACAAGTCACCTATTTTCGCGGATTAGCATAGCCTGGCTGGTACGACTTAGGGCTCGTGTTTGAATCCCACCGGCTAACGAATCATCATGTTTTAAGTAGTGGTGACTGGTGCATGGCAAATTTGTTGGGGTCACAATGTCCTCCAATTTCTCATAGCAAATCAATACCTCTGGGGGTACTGAAATGGAGATTGATCATTCTCTGGTTCAGGTCAAAATTACGATCTGTAGATGAATGAATGGAGTATGTCCTAACTATAAAAATGGGATGTGACGTGTGTGTGGCTGAAGTCGTATTTTTGAACATAGATGGCGTCAGTGAAAGAAAACAGGGTAAGGTTAATTTCACTTTCTGCTTATTTCGACTTGTCTTCAGAACTAATAAAGCGAATCAGAAATGTTTGCATACGATTATAAAAAGTGTTTATTCAAACATAATTCCACGCCAAAAATCACTTGTAATTTATTATTATTCGTTATTTTATATTTTACTGATGGAGCTAAAATTATATTAATTAATATTTTAATAAAAATTTAAAAATACGACTCCTTTGAGATTGCGAAATAAGCAAAACTGACTACTCTCCAGCTTATTAGCAACAAGAATTATCTTCCAGATTGCAGCTATCTCCTTTCGCATATTTAGAGGGTCACGAATCAGAATCCACCAAAAAATTAATTAAACATTGGTAGTCAAAATTGTGTCACCTGTTCAACGACTGTAATGAAATGAAACGTCCACATCAAAACCAACGAGAGGACTTAGATTTCATGCGCAGATTGCTGAGCTCATATGCCAATTGTTCACATCGGATGTGAGGATCGAACTTATAACCCCTGGTTCTCCACCAGCGGCATGAGCGAAACCTTTATCGAATGCGCTAACAGAACACAGGCTTACAAACTATTAACATTGAGTCTTTGTAGGACTTAAAAATCGAATCATTGGTTTGGAAGTTAATCAGGAGGTCTACACTATGCAGCCACGGGTTAAAAATAAATTTGGATTAACTGCAAATTTCTAAAATTAAATTTGGACCAACTGCGTCTTGGAGAAATGTACATAGATCTCCAAGACCTTATCCAAGACCTCATACTAGTCAAATTACCTTTCTCTAAGATATTAAAGGTGTGCGGGCATTCAACAAGAAGTTAATTCAGTCTGTAAAATCTCCGTTGTCGAAAAGGTCAATTTCCTGGTTATTGGGAGGACAGATATTTGAGAGATTTTGCATAGCGTTACGGTTCAACGTAATTCTCTCGCAAATGCTATTTTAGTTCAATAGCGCATGCGTGAAAAATTTTTCTGCAAATTGCAAATTCACTAAGGGGTGGGAAATTAAGTTATCGCAGCCCTTACTCAAGACAAGCGCTATGCAAAATTTCTGTTTTTTATTACTGGTTTTCCCTACATGAAAATGTAAACCATTTGAATCAGGGACCAGTTATGTTCTGCACAACAGCTGTAAAAATGTTTGTGTATGTGTTACAATTGCTGTATAAAAAAAACCCCCACCACTTTTCATGAATATTCAATAGTGGCATTGCCCCTTTTAAAGTAACTTTAAGTATATATGCTATTTAATATATAACCTTTAAACCTATTAAATAATAACCTGTTAAATATATATATATATATATATATATATATATATATATATATATATATATATATATATATATATATATATATTTGCTTTGCAACAAAATCTGTTTACTTTTCCTCTGATTAAGTTATCTCATTTTATAAATATGGAGCATTTAGTTTTAGGTTAAAATGTATTTGTTTGAAAAAATCTGTTGGAGAAGAAAGTAGTTCAATCAATCAGTCATATTTTAAGCGTGTCACTTGTTTTGCACTAAACAATTTTAGAGATTGTTCATCAATAAAAAGGCATGACTTTGCTGCTCATCCTATTACTTTAGTTTCAGTAATCGTTCTATAAACTCAAATGAAAGTTTAGAAAGCGTTTGTCATACACATTGCGTGACATCAGAAGTTAAAACTAGACAAAACAGTTACTTTTTAAAGGCATAGAAAGTCTATTTGCTGCACGTCTTTCATCTATTGTATTAATTCTATTGCTTTATCATGACATGCGTGATGTGTAGGAAACAATAGTTGCACACATAGAAGATTCTGTCAAATAAGTTGATTCCGAATGAATGAGTGGAAAGCTTTGTTAGTATTTAACATTTTTCTTAAAATACCGTTCTTAAAGTCACGCGAATTGGACATACTTTGCATTGACTTGGATAACTCGTTATTTGAAAAAAGTTAAGGGGGGAAAGTTAATTTTACATGCGTTTTAATAATTCAAAAGAAAGTTAACATAAATATATATTTAATTTTATGTAATTTACATACCCCCTTTACATTAGAAAATCAGGCAAAAGGATTACGAAGGTATATAACAGAAATTGTACTTTCAAAATGAATGGTTGCTGATGTTATTTACATTTAACATCTTACGAAAGTAGATAAAGTATATGATATGTATTTTCTGTAGCTTTTATTAGTTTTTATTGAATGGTTTATACATTAAAAAAATACGATTTTGATAACACTTTTTCTATGCGTCATTCAAAACCGTAGTTTAACCGTAATTTACCGTAAGTTTAAGTTTAAAAAATTATAGTTCTTATTGCCGCACATTTAGTAAAATTACAAAACTGAAAAGTAAATTTAAAAGAATAAATACCTTTTATGCCGTGCTTTGAAATATAATGTTAAAATTAGGAAAATGTTCTTTTGAACTATCATTTATTTGGTAATTTTCACATATTGATGTCTATGCCTTTTTCCTAAATAGAATACCAAAAATCTGCTTAAATTCTTATGGTTAATTTAAAATGGTGGTTTATTTAAATGGTTAGTAGAAATTCCTTTCTTAATAAATATTAATTAATAATTATTCCTTTTTCTAAGATATTTCTCAATTATAACTAGGGAAAAAGGACAAGAATGATGGTTTCAAATGTTAAATTAAAACTTTTTAACGATACTAAACTCTCATATATCAAGCTATGATGTCAGTTTAATCTATCTTTTATGGAGATAGTGTAATTTAAGCACACAAGCCTCCATGTATTTGTGCAAATAAATAAATAAACATTAAAGTTACTGATTTAGTTGAACCTCATACAGACATTAGTACATTTACAAATAAGCATTTTTTTAATAATTTCAAAAGTTGGTAGGTGTTAGCTTATAGCTTATATAGAAATAAAAACATCTGACTGATCAAAAACAATGTTAACCGCTTACTAAAGGAAATAGAGGATATCAAACTGAACATATTTGCTTTGTCATAAATTTTACCACTCTTGTTAAACTATCAACTATTTTGGTTAAATTACCTCTTTCACTATCAAACAGCACGATAATAAAACCATATTTTATGGATTATTTTACCAAAAATTATTACCAAAGCACTACGGTAAAAATTACCGCACTTTTTTAGTGTTACCATGAGCCAGAAACACGGAAAATTTTGCGATATTCTCATAGTTTTGCTCATTCTTTTTTTTTCGCTGCATTTAATACATCTAAATTATTATTATTTAATCCTATTTTTATATGAAAAAAAAACATTTTTAAATTCGCGTAATTTGCATTTACTGTTGGTATAAAAGACAAAAAACTAAAAAATTTTTTTTTCCACGTCTGTTTGATCTGATCTGATTCACTATGTTATAAATATTTATATTGAGGATTGTTCTCAACTTTCTTCCAGTTGAAGTTTGCTCCTTTCCCTTTTCTGCCACGATTTTGCATTGCATAAAAGAAAAAAAAACAAATAAATAAAAAAGCAAATAAAAAATTAAAAAATAAATAAAAACAGCATCCTAAAGTCAACTAGTTTACCCTTTACTTGAATCAAAGCATTCAAATACTTTAAAGAAAAATCAATAGCAAAACGTTTTATTTTTTTAATAATATTTGAGAATTTGATAGCAATGCTTAATAATAAAAATAGTATGGATATTCTTAAGAAAATAGGTATGTGCGGAAATAAATAAATTTTATTGAAATATTGAACAGAAAATTCAGTTTTATTGGAATGCAATGTAGTTTTCTTATTTTGGTCAAATTCGAAAACAATTGGTCTAAACAAAAATAATTATTTCAAAGTGAATTTTGATTTAATGACAATTATAAAATTAATATACATTGTTTAACAACGTAAGTTAACCTGTTATAACCAAGAAATTAACAAGCAAATCAAACGATACATTTTAGTCCCTACCCCTTTTTTTCCCCTCTTTTGTATTAAATATATTATATTCCAGTAAAGAAATCTCTTTTTTAAAAAGAAATGCATCTATTGAGTCTTATAAACTAATAGATATTTTATTCACCCACTGAAGAACTAATACTCGTATGAAAATTACATGCACTGTCATCCATAACTTAAACCTTTGGTGTTAAAAGATTTAAAGTCTGCCGGGTTTAATAGTTTCTTTAAATAAAATTTAATTTCAAGTATATATCTACTTCAGTGAAATATTAAAATTAAAATTCAGCTTAGCTGGAATCCAATGTATTATTCTTATTTTGACTGACATTATTCACATTATCTTTATTCATTGACAATTACAAAATTGATAAACAGTGTGTAAGTTAACATGTTACAAACAATTTTAACAAAATTAACAAACAAATCAAGAGATATATTTTAGTCTCAATAATATTTTTTCCCAATAGCGATAAAAAAAATTTTTTTTTCATTTTTAGTTCAAATCCCATTATAATCAAAAAAAAGAAGAAAAAATTTCCTTCCGAAAAAAAAGCTTTTTTTTTTTTTTAAATTTTTTGTTTTTAAACAGACAGATATTTAGTTCACCCTCTAAATAACTAATGCTCCTATGAAAGCTCGCGTTGTCATCCATTACTAAAAGTTGCAAAGTCTATAAGATTTAAAAGCTTCCTTAAATAAGATTTAACTCTAAATATGTATCAATTTCATTGGAATATTGAAATTACAGAGTAAATCTTTATACAACATAGTTGCAATCAACGACAACAAACTATTTAAACGAAATTAACAACCAAATCAAGAGATATATTTTAGACTCTATCAATTGTTAATTTTTTTTTTAATGAAAGTAACACTTTATTCTTTTTTTAGTAGAAAGCGCTTTATATTTCCAATAAAAAGAATTCTCCTTTCGAAAAACAAAGTTTTTTAAACTGACAGATATTTAGTTCACCTACTAAATGACTAATACTGGCATTTACTCTCATCCATTACTAAAACCTTAAATGTTAAAGGATGTTAATTCTATCAAATTTGAAACGTTCCTTTAAAACTTAATTCCTAGAATAGATCAACTTCATTTGATAATTGAAATGCAAATTCATAAGCACATGCAAATTCTATCCTTTTTTTAACGGAAGTAACACTATTTTCTCTCTTTAATACAAAGCGTATTATACTAGAATGAAAAATTTTGCAAGCACAGACATCCATAGCTTAAACCTTAGTTTTTAAAAGATTTAAAGAGTATCAAATTGATTATTAGAACGAAAAAATTTTGCAAGCACAGACATCCATAGCTTAAACTTTAGTTTTTAAGAGATTTAAAGAGTATCAAATTTAAAATTTTCTTTAAATAAAACTTAACTCCAAGTATATATCAACTTCAATTGATTATTGAAATGCGAATTCAGCTTCATTTGAATGCAATATATAATTCTTATTTTAGCCATATTAGAAAACAATTGCTCTAAACGAAAATAATTATTTCATAGCAAATTTCTACTAACTGTCCATTATAAAATTAGTAAACACTGTTTAACAACATAGGTTAACCTGTTACAAACAATATGAATTAACTTGATAGGTAAAACCAGAGATATAATATAGTATCTATCATTTTTTTTTTCTCAACTGAGGTAATACTATTTTCCCTCTTCAGTACAAAGCGCATTATATTCCATGGAAAAAAATGTCTCCCTTCAGCAAAGAAATTTCTTAAACTGACAGATATTTAGTTCATCCTTAAATAACTTATATTCTCATGAATACTCGCATACACTGACATCCATAATTTAAACCTTAGGTGTTAAAAGATTTAAAGTCTATCAAATTTAAAAGTGTCCTTAAATAAAATTCAATGCAGAATAGTTGATTGAAAATGAACTGCTCTTCCTTTTCAGCATTACCCCACCCCAATTCAGAATTAGAATTTTTATCCAGGCTTCGAATCCCTACGTAATTCATCTCCGCATCTACCTGTATAGTCAAGATGAATGATGGGGATCAAGAAAAGATGTGGAAGGGGAAAGAGGAAGAAGCGGTAGGAGGGTCAAAGAAGGTGATGAATTGATTGGATGTCAGTGACTCAATGGGGCATGGAGAACTAGCCAATCGGGTCTTTTCATTATAATTATTGTTGGGCAAGGGAGGGGGCTAAGCATCTAACAAGGCAAGAACTGATTTAGAAAAGATTTCATAACTGATTATGGCCTAAGGCTGAAAGTGTTGTTTTTTCCGAGTCTTTTCTTGAAACGAAGAAAAATAATCAAAATAAATCAACTTGATGCTTCGTCAATCAATGATGAAAATGCTTTCACAGAACTATTTGGCGTGATTGATAGAAGACATCAAAAAATGTTTTTATACGTAACTTTAATAAATTGTGCATCCATAAATTGTGAGAAAACTATTTCATGGGGAAATGTTTCTTAGATGGGTTGTGGTCTAAGTAATTAAATAAATGATTTTAGTTTTATGTGAAAAAAATTATTTAGATAAACTATTATTTTTCAAGAAAGCAAACAGTTAACTCTACATAAATGGAGCCAAAATATATAGTTAAATTGCAAATTAAGTTATAAATATTAGGTGTTCATAAACTACAAACCTTACCTGTTTATTGAACTTGTTTTCTTTTAACCTTGTCAGAAACGCTAAATATTTTTGGAACAACTCCATAGATGTATGTAAACAAACGATTATTTTATCCTAGTTCGAAATACTAAATACTACGGTAACTGTGATAGAGTTGGTGGCAAATGATTATTTTATCCTTGCAAAAATGCTAAATGCTGTCGAAACTGCGCTAAAGTTGGGTGCAAACGATTATTTTATCTTTGCCAAAAATACTATAAGAACTGTGCTACAGTTGATTGTAAACACTTATTTTATCCTTTTCAGATATGCTAAGTACTATGAAATTGCAGGCGATTACTTTATTATGAGAAATCTCTTAATTTTAAATTGAAAAATGAATTAAATTTTGTAATGTCATTTTACTGTATTTTTTATTTTTTTTTTGGTTGCAACCGATTATTTAATGATGAGAAATCTCTTAATTGTAAATTGAAACATGAATTAAATTTAGTAATGTCATTTTACTGACTAAAAATTCTAAAATATTGTCATTTGTGTTTGTTTGCTGAAACATCGTGAGAGATCGTGTCGGTACTGTGTTTAAAATTTTAAAATCAGCAATATTAGGTTGTTAAAAAGTTTTGCTACGCTTACAAAAATTGTAACTTTTAGGATTTTTTTTCTTTTCTTTGGGGTGATGTTTTTTGGTGTTCTTAGTTTAAACTTTCATCAATAAGCACTAAATGACTTTGGATAAAACTGAACTTCGGGTTTTGATTCGTTATTGCTATAAACGAGATCGTACAACAAGGGATGCTGTAAGGGTATTGCAGAATATTTTTAGCAACCTAATAATTAGTTTATATTAGTTCTTTGACATTTTAGTCTAAAAATTATAATTTTTTTTACCTCTTGACATTATTAACATTTGTATGAAAGCCAAACCAACTAATTAGTTAGGAGTGTTACAAAATAGAACAATACACCCTTTCTTTTTGGTTAATTGACATAGAAACATAGAATTACGACTAGTATTGCGAAATTTATAAATCATGCATATCAAGAAAAGCAATAGCCGCATATTACGTCTAGTATTAAAACAATTATACATTTTGCTGAATTTTTCTTAAAAAAAATCAGTACATTTAATTTTTTTTTTCATACGAAAGGAAATAAAAGTCCTAGAACTGTATTAAGCTCGAATAAAATTATAACTTCTTCTATTTTAATCGATGCAATTATAATAGATACAAGCATTTTCGATATGTCATTAGTTTATCTTTGTAAAGCTAATCAACTGCCAAGTCATTCTAATTCAGTGAGATAATCTTGATTTTTAAATATCATAACTAAATATCACAATATTGGAATAATTTTATTATTCGTATTTAGTTAACAGGAACTCAGCTAGACGCTATAAGGGCAAACATATCTTCTTAATTGGAAGTTAGAATATACAGTGCTTTTGCTTGTTTCAAAATAATAAAAATTTTGTTTTAGTGTTATGTGTCATTTGTATATGTTTTTATAAGACTTCTATTTAAACAAGCATTCATTAATGTGATCTGAATTAAGTAAACACTTGAAATGTATTGAAAACAAACAATTTAACACTGATGCAGTTTTTATGCAAAGTAAAAATTGGTCCTGATTGCTTTGAAAGTCCTTTTAAAGTTGAAAAAGAAAAAACTTACAAGTAGTATTTTGCTCTTTTAATTTTTAATAAATTTTTGCATCTATATTTCTCAATTACAAGATTTATATTTTAAGTAAAAGTTCGTCACAATAATTGCATCCTGAGTCCCTTCAAAGTTGAAAAAGAAAAACAACTTACGAGTAGTTATTTTATCTTGTAATTTTAAATACATTTTTGCATCTATAATTTTTAATTACAAGATTGATATTTTAAATAAAAATTGGTCACATTCGGAGCCTTTCACCAATCTAAATTGAAAAAAAAAGAAGAAAAAAAAAAGTCCTGAAGTACTAATACAATTTTGCATTCCTGGTTTTTAATATCGATTATGGCAATTTCTCTTTCTGTCTTTAACTTTTTTGTTCTTTAATTGTTTGTAACTAAGTTGGTTTAAACATTTAAAATTTTTTTAACTAGTAATACAATGAATCAGAAAATTCTCTCAAACAAGCAGAGCTTAAAACTTCTACAAATAGTAATTGTTTATTTTATTTTTCATTTATTTTTTATTTCTGCTCATAACGTTTCTTTTTCTTTTCTTTTTCAGTTCAAAAAATACTATATAATTAAATCGTAAGGAATTTTCACACACTAAATATATAAGCGAGTATTTATGCTCAGTACATAAAGAAAATGCTTTTGCATACAGTGAGACGCTATAGACGAGTTTTAGAAAACAATTTGTTTTCAACAAACTTAAAAATTTACTAAGGTTTTCATTATGTGCCAAAAAATTGATTATTTGAATGCATTTCGTCGCATCTTTGCTTTTGAATTCTAAAATCATTCAGTGTGTATGTCTATAAAGAAGTTTTCTTCTCTGGTATCCCTCGGTATTTCGTGAGAGATCCGTGCGTGGGAGGGTGAAGATAAGACAGACACTCCAAACATGACACGATAGGAGGTAGAAGAGGCGCATCTTTCTGCTTCATCGGGACACGTCTCCCAAAGAAACGAGGCTAAAATAAAATATCTCCCACTCTGTCCCTCCTATTTGACGGTCACAGTGAAAAAGAGCTGTGGGATGAAGAAAAGATGGGGTGATGCGGGGCTGTAGACAGATCTCGTGATCGGGAATCAAGAGGAGAGAGAGATTTCTGGAGAGCACGAAGTGAGTAGGAGGGATGTAGGGATCAGGGAGGGAGAAATCATGCTAGGAGAGATTCAGAAAGGGGATGGGGGGAAAGCTATGTGATCTGCGAGAGAGAGAAGAACGAAGGCTTTGCGACACGCCGCTATCGACACTTAAATGATAGGCGAGCTTTCATGATTTATTGCGATAATGGCTATGATAGAGAAAGTGTCCAAGAGAGAGCTAGCACGCTCAGTGAATTCCCCTCAACTCGCTCAATCCCCCTACCCCCTGTTATTTGAAAGACGAATGGCTTCATTCGTCTTCATCTACAGTGCTATGAGGCTTGTGTAAGCAATTAAAGTCATTTAGGTGGAGTCCCCGACGCCATACGAGAGTGGGGGGCAGAGAAGGGGGAGGCCAGTCTGCCACGCCCAAACATGAGTTAGTTTCCCCCCTCCCCACGATTCTTAAGGGTTACCCCATTTTCACAATTTTTTTATAATCTAGATAGTTTTATTATACATTTTTATATACATATATATATATTTTGGATGCCTAACTGGACAAAGCTAAACTACATCCCTTTTACCCGAAGTCTAGGTTCAGATGTTATAAATCTACAAAGTTCGTCATGAATATCGGTTGTGCTTTAGATAATTATTGGTTAGGGTAGTTAGCAATTTTAACGTATTCATTAGTTATGAAGTTGGACATTGTGGGCTATAAATGACCGTTTATAACATTATTTTATGACTAAAATTCTATTATGTTTCCTTAATGTTTAAAAATGTTTTTAAACATTAATAATTTTTTTTATGTAGTGATTATTTAAAAAGTATCAACATTTTAAATCTAGTTATATATTAAGTTTATAAATCAATTTTTAAATTGATTTCTAAACTTAGGGTGTAAAATAAAAATAATAGCTTGTCAAAAGTATTTATTTATTTAGATCTGTAACTGTATTTTGAGTGTACTGAAGTGATATAAAGATTGAATCGAAACATTAGTTATTCAAATTTGGCTTCGCTAATGAGGAATTAAAATCAGGATATCGAGTTAAAGAATGATTAATGTTCATGATGATATCTTTCAACTTAATGCTTTATTTTGGTTGCAACAAATCTGCAATAATATTATGGTTCAACGTACAACAAAATATGCAAAAATTTATAAGAGCTCGCTCCAGCGGTGCTGTTGGTTAAAATATCGCTCACACAGATGATGGAGAGCTGGATGATCATGAGTTCGATACTGGATAGGGACGAATCTCTCGTGCGTTGGTCTCCTAAACTTTATGTTCGTATCCCAGTGGTGGCTGGTCGATACGAATTCTGCTCCCTGCTCGAACTGACCACAGCGCTGACGAAAAATATCCTCAGAGGTAGATGGAGCATGGGTTAAAATCCCCTTGCGGCACCGAAGAAGGTTTTCATAGTTTTACCCTCCATGTAACGCAAATGTGGATTAATTCCATGAAAAAGTCCTTCACGACGGCTAGTTTGTACCAATGCTTGATCCTGGCGTACAAAATACCAATTCTCACTTGTCATCTGGGTTGGGTAACATTGATAGTAATAAACTCAGACTTGGGTCGACTGTTAAATTTATGTATATATGTGCATGTGCGTACAAACTGTCGTCGGCGTGTATACGCAGCACAGTACACATTATATCCATCGTGTTTGAAGGTCCTCTCGTTGATAGTGGTGTGGAAGTTGGGAAGGAGGGGTGCTAGCTCATGTTTTGTCTACGTCATCAACAAAACAAGGTGCCATGGTTGATGGTGTGTGTAACAATTTACATATAAATAAGAACTGCCTGCATGGAAAATTTTTACATGGATTTTTTAAACAATGATAACGTCAAGGAAAAGCTAACGAAATGCATTTTCTTTTAACTTAACAACAGCGAAAAATTAATGGATAAACTGTAAATTTTCATTATGCTACCGTTCAACGTCGTACAAAATCTGTATTAATTTATAAAGATGAAATGGAGGAATTTTCTTAGATATTTATAACAATAATTGCATCGATGAAAAGCTGAAAACAATATATTTTCTTTAAACTAAGCAACAATGCCGAATCAATTAACGGACTATTACTATCACCACCCTTTATACACAGTTTGAAATTTCGGATGGTATTGAACCATAATATCATTCGAATATTTGTGCAAAATTAATATGTATCTAAATTGAACCATATTATTTTACTTCTAAAATTTGATTTTACGATACAAGGGTTTGAATTAAACAGAATCAGAGTTCAATTTAATATCACGATTCGTATAATCGTAGCAGTAACCTTATTAAGGTAGGCTCGGAATTCTGATATAATATTTTACCGTTAAAAAGGTTTTTCTAAGAGTGTATTTTTAGTGTTGAATACAGCTTACGTGGTATTACAATTACATATCACATTACGTGTTACATATCAGTTTTCCCTGAAAGTACTGTCAGTGTTTAAAGCATTGGGTACTATTTCGGGAATGAATTATAAACTATTGTAGTACACAGTTGCAAATTTCATTGCATTTTAAACTATCATATGCAAATTCCCTGCAAGCATAAGGAGGTGGCAGCAGAAAATTAGCGTGGCATCACTTTATTCCCATTAGAAGTGTACTAGGTCCTAAAAGTTAGCCTGTTACAAGTACCAGGTTAAACTGACTCGGCTGGTTCCGATTACCCGGTAAAATCTATATTTCTAACCCAGCTAGTAAAAATGGGTTTTATTACCCGGACGGGTATTACATCTCTTATCCAAATATTTTAAAAGATACAGTTCAAAGAAAGGTTATTATGCTGCATATATAAATGAGCACAAGGTAATTATGTTCATATTTAAATAGACACATATTTGTTTTTATTTCTTCTATGTGTTTTAAAATTATCTATAAAAAGGTTTATAAAAGAATTATGGGATAAAAGGGCTGATGTAGAAGGATATAGTGACATCTATTAATACTGCTCTGTTAAAAAGGGTTCTCAAAATAGAGAAAAAATCTATCAAAAGAGTTCTGAAACAAATAATAACTTGAAAACCCCATGCATTTAAAATTGGAGTAGAAACAAAATGCTTAGTCTCAAAAGTTATACGACGGGAGAAATGTAAGAGAGAGAGGTGATTAAAGTCTGCGAAGGATTCGAACCAATGACCTTCTGGTTCATAATAAGATGCTTTAACCCCCATAGTTGCACTCCAGCAAAATAAGAAAAAATTTATATTAAAATAACCGATTTCCTAAGCTAGCGGGACCATATTTTCCGAATTGCAAAAATTTTTATCATGAAATTGGAAATAAATATGCCATGGTGTGTTATTGCAGCGACCTCTATATAAATCTTCCAACTGTCCCTGAGTTCGAGTGTCCAACTATGGGGATTAGACCATCCTCTCATGAACTCGGAGGTCTTTGGTTCGAATCCTTCTGTCAGCCATCAAACATATTTCTCTCACACAATTCTCCTTCAACGTCACGTTTGAGACTATGTATTTTGTTTTTGTTTCAATTTTGATGTTGTTGTTGTTGTAGTTCAATTACGTTGCACTAGAGCTGCACAATGGGCTATTGGCGACTGTCTGGGAAACATCCCTGAAGATGATCCGAAGACATGCCATCACAATTTTGATCCTCTGCAGAGGGGATGGCACACCCGCCTCGGTAGCCCGACGACCTGCACGCGAAGTCGAGCACTTTACGGTAGAACAGTTTAACGAGGACCAATACCGCACACTCTTGGTCCATACGCAGACTAAACCAAGCGATCACCCACTCGCACACTGACAGCAGCCAGTGATGTTTGACTTCGGAGATCTGCTGAGGACCGTGTCTTAACTATCAGTTCACTGCGGGACATTTCAGTTTTGAATACAGGGGTGGGGTCTATCAAATTCGACTAATATTTGTTTTGGGGCTTATTTGACACATTTTTGCTAAATTTCTTCAAGCTCTTTTTAACAGTGTGGACTTCATAATTTTTAAATTTTTCATTTGCTTTACTTAAATTTTAAGAAAATTCATTAATGTAGCCTCTGTCAAACGTAAGGTATTTTTTAAAGCGGTATATTGAAGAGGGAATAGTGAAGGGAAAATTATTTAACTGAGTGAATTTTTTAACGATGTAACAACTATAAACGTAATTTTCTTGCAACGGAGACAGCATTTATTGAAGCTCTTTTATTTTTGATAATCAGAGAGAATTTTTTTAAAAATTTTATTATCAATGTTGAACAGAAGATCCACGATGTCGGTTTGTCGTTCTTAATGAACTCTGTATTCTGTATCCTTATAATTGTGTCCCCATCCTAGATGATAATGTAACTCGGAAATCAAGGACTGGGAAAAACTCACTTCCGAAAAAGCTTCTTCAGTCAGACTAACTGGCTTTGTGGAAAAGAGAAATCGCAAAAAACCTTCATGGTTAGCCCGATGGTAAGGAAACTGTACCAGTAGAAAATCAGTGTAACTTGTTCAGTCAACCAGTAGGAAACACGCTTTTTGGAAAAAACTAAAATAAAGTTACTGATGTCAAACTTTTTTTCATATTAGCAATAAAAACAGAACAATAGTGGGCCTTCTGTAAGAAAATACACTGATAGCTATTAAAATTGATACACCAGAAAGTAATGCAAATAGCCAAATAATATTTATTGGACGAAAAAATTATTGGAAAAAGAACAATTGTTTGCATTTGCATTAAATTTACATCTGATTAGGACTGAGAAATCAGTACCAAAAGTTGCCACCTGTGACATTAATATTATCATTTACATGCTTGGACAAGGAATCAAATAGAAATGGTATGGCACATTCGGGGATTTTAGTCAATACAGCTTCAAGACTATGCCACAATTCATTGGCAGCGTGGCACCGAGCCAAACTCTCGGTTCCCATGGACCAGATGTTTACAAATGTTTATAGATAAAAAGGACGTGCTTGCCATGGTGACTGTCGTATATTGCGAATGATATAGCACATTCTATGAATTTGCACAAGTTCTTCTGTATTTATCAACTCTATTGTTTACTGCATATAATAACAAATAATTGTTTATATTATAACTTAATAATGTCTTATAATTTGAAGCAGTAACACACATACTATCCTAGGGCTTTATTTATTTTCTATGCAGTTTGTTAATAATTCTGAATGTCATGCTGATTTTTAAATATTTGATTAGTGATAACTAACATTTGATTAACATTTTGATGTTTGTGTCACACTAGACGTACTAAAAATATTTTATTTGAAATACTTTTTCATTCCAGTTTTAGAAAAACATATAACTCTCACGTAATAATTTTAAAAAAAGGAGTTTAAAAAGTGGAAACTAAATTTTTACAAGTTATTTTTCGATTTTTTAAACACAATAAATTTCCAAGTAGACTCAGTTTGATAGTTTATGAGATTTATCATTTGTTTACAATTTCTTGCAAGTTTTTTGTTATTTTTTACTTAAATTATTAACTACTCTTTTTGTTAAGGATTTTTCAAAAGTGAACAAAGCAAAAAGTATCAAAAAGTGTCAAAAGTGAAAAGTATCAAACCCAAACCTACACCCACAGGTTTGACCCACAGAAATTAAAAGAATTACTAAAAACTTACTTAGCTATAATTAAAGTGTCTAAAGAAATGCTGCAGGCAATAGTTTTGCCTAAAAAAATATCAAGTGTGTGTGTATATATATATATATATATATATATATATATATATAATTCAGAAATTTCATTCTAACGCTTGAGCAACATATAACTAAACTAATTAAAGATATTTAATTCGATATCAATCCTTTAATATAGGATTAAGAGACATTAATCCTTTAACAAACCACTTTTTATTTATACCTTTTATTGTGAAAAAATAGTGCAGATGTTTCAAAATAAAATATTAAATAAAAATGGAGTAGAAACTCATTATGTCAACGCAGTGTTGCGAATTAAATAAACAAACGATCTAACAAGAAGTAAAATAAAATAGAACATAAAACAAATTCGGTGACCACCCAGAATGTGATACTGACTACCCCCAGCCTAGAAATAACCTTCTCTACAAGCTACACACGCCGAATTAGGGAATGCGATGGCGCAACTATTTAAAAAGGAACACATCATCTTCTAGATATTCCTAAAGCCGGCGAAGGAAGAGGTTTTTCTGTGATGAACTGTCTTAGATGTCTAAGGTCAGCTTTTTGATGGATTAGAGAACCTTAAAGAAGATGAGGAGTAAGAAAAAGAAAAAATACCTTAAAAAGCAGCTTTCCCCTATCTTGTGGTTGGCTGACTAGAAAGATTTCGCTGAATTCCAAATTAACCAATTAGCTAGAACTAGGTAAAATGTATGTTGAAGTTTCATTGGTTCTTGTATTAATCCACCTGGTGCTTGATCCTAACACCTTTTACACATTATGCCCAGCATATTCAGAACCGCCCTTCGAATTTCTAAAAGGGGGGTAGGATAGGGCGATCATCCACTCATGTTTATAACAATAAAGTGAGATACCGGGGTGTATACTGGTAAAAGCCTAGTTCCTTTTCTCTAGTCATAGGAAAATTAATACCCACGAAAATGATTTATGAAAATGCCAGCTTTACGAACACTGTTTCTTTTATAATTACGACTTACAATGTAACATTGAATTTTTTTTAAACCTCAGGGAGCATTTTGTTTTCCCAAAAAATGTAAGTTTTGTTTTCATGTCATGTATTTATTTTCATTAGAATTTTAAACCTGAGAACATCCTATTGCTACTCACTTGCTTATCAAAGAAGGTGTGTGAGATGCTTGTTTATCAACATTGTCTGAGTGGAATCCTAATTACTATTGAGAAGGAGCCGCCTACAACAGAAAAACAAAGTGGAAGTACTTTTGTTATAGATTTATGTTTCCTCTTCGAGAAAATTTTATAATTTTTTTGCTTTCTTAAAACTCGTTTTACAGCCTGGCTAATTATACTCAGATATAAAACTCTGAAAATTGTAACACACGGAGAAAAAATTTATCTTACTGCATGCTAATGGCATTTCTAGTTTTTTTGTTTGTTTTTTTGAAAAAAGAAGAAAGAAAAAACGTACTTTTGGCCTGTAAAACAAAAATATACCATTTTAAACCATTCATTTGGTAATTAACCATTACCATTCATTTGGTAATCATATGGCAACAGTTTATTCTGGTTTTCAAAATTATAGCTTTTATTAAAACACATTTAGGAAAAATACAAAATGGAAAGACATATTTAACCGAACAGATGGTTTTTATGCCACGTTAAGGTATTAAATAAACAAACGATCTAACAAGAAGTAAAATAAAATAAAATAATAAAACAAATTCGGTGACCACCCAGAATGTGATACTGACTACCTCCAATCTAGAAATAACCTTCTGTACAAACTACACAACCCGAATTAGAGAACGCGATGGCGCAACTATTTAAAAAAGAACACATCATCTTCTAGATATTCCTAAAGCCGGGGAAGGAAGAGGGAAAATTAACAAATTTTACCACATTTATCGTATTTCATCACGTGTTATAAAACCATATTTTATAGTTAATTTTGCCAAAATCATTTCCAAAGCGCTTCGATAAAAATTACCGAGCTTTTTGGATTTCCTTTAGAGCCAGTAGCACAGTAATTTTTGCCATCGTGTGGTTTGGGCAGTATTTTATTATCAGTGCATTATTCAAAATCGAAATACCGAAAAACAATGAGAATTGTTTTAAATATAATTTAAGTTCTAATCAAATATAACCAAAAGATTATGTCAAGTAAAAATTTTTGTTTTCTTCTTTTCTTTTCCCTTCAATGATTGGGATAGTTTGAAGAAAGTTGGGCCAGTTACGTTAACTACAACTGCTTCTAGTATTATAAGCACTAAGTTTTCAGTACTAATGCAAAATACCACTGTTTTTTTAAAAAAAATATTATTTTATAATATATTTTTAATGAAGTTGAGCAAAATCATCTTGATTAACAAATTTATAGAAAAAATTATTGGCGTCACCTGAACCACAGATCCTTCAGAATAATAAATAAAGACTAATGACTGATCAGTTAAAGCCTTCTGGAATAAGGACTAAAATTATAGTTACTATTCAGAAATATTTTGACTAATAACTTAATTATTTATTATTTTTAATCTTATTCCATATTTATTAGTCAAGAATATATTTAAATTGGCTAATTTCTTGGTCACCATTTACATAGATCAATTACAATTGTAGTAATTAACTACAGTTAATGAATAAATAATATACAACTACTCGTAATTAAGATAACAAGTAATCACATTTTGTGATTTAAAGTGGTTATGAATACTTGTAATAAGTATGCATAAATTGTATGTGTATGTATGCATTGTTTTCCTCCGCCTACATTGTTTGCATGCATTGTATCTTCACACGTATATACATATAAAGATAGTATATACATACGTACAGTAAGCCCAAAAAAAAAAAAAAAAAAAAAACAGAAAAAAAAAAAAAAACGAGTTGCAATGATCGCACCTTCACGTTCTAGGATGCAACCTTAATGGCTCGATAGGGTGAATTCAAATATGCAAATTATTTAGTGCAGACAATATTTTAAATTACGAAATGAGACACAAAAACGTACTTTCTCTGATTAAACATGCCTTTTTTACGACGTATTCAGATTCCCAAAGTATAGGGGGTATCCGCAAACCAGAAAATATGGTCTCAATAGTTTGGTCACGAGAGCTCTCCTAAATTTGGATGCCTTAAAGTTAATTTTACTTTTTACGTATTTCACTAAATCTCGAGTACTTTATAAGAGAATTGAAAAGTTTTTGCACACAATTATAAAATTTGTTTATCTAAAGATAATCCCATAAAAAAAATAACTTTTGATAAATATTTATAATTTTTTATTATTTAATTTAATAATGGTAGAAAATTTTTTGAATTTGTAAGGTATGAAATCTTTTACATCACTTTAAAGAATATAATTTTGCTAGGCAAAACACAAAATTTGAGCGAAATCGGTTGAATAATACCTGAAAAATCGAGTTTTGAAAAAGTCGGATGTTTGAAATTCGATTTCCTAGGACCTATTCAACCGATTTCGCTAAATTTTTTTATTTTGCCATGTAAAATTACATACTTTAAAATGATGTAAAAATTGCATATCTTGCAATTTTCTCGACTATTACTTAAAAAAATAGCAAATGTTTTCTAAAATTTATTTTTTGGATGCAATTTCCTTTGGATAAACAAATTTTATAATTTCGTGCAAAAAATTTTCAATTCGCTTAAATGTTTTCGAGATATGGGAAAATACTCAAAAAGTAAAATTAACATTAAGAGATCCAAATTTAGGATCGCTCTCCTGACCAATGTATGGGGACCATATTTCCCATATTGCGGCTATCTCCTACATTTTGGTGGTCAGAAATTCGAATCCGTGGAAAAAAGGTGCGTTTATTCAGAGAAAGTATCTTTTCGTGTCTGATTTCGCAACTTGAAATATTGTCAGCACTGACTAATTCATAGCATGTTTGAGGTCACGCTCTCAAATCATTACGATTGAGTCCTAGAACGTGGTAATCCGATCATTAGATCAAAAGTTAACTAAATATGCAAAATAAATAAATAAATTGAATGTATTTTTGTGTTATTACTCATTTTGTTTCACCATCGAATTATCTCTTTTATAAAAAAGAAAAAAATTTGATTTCTACTCAAATCTTTATAAATATTTTCAGTAATAATTTGTAGAGTGTCGTGAAATAGGAAAATCTTTTGTTGCCTGAAATCTTTTGTTTTATTTGAAAAAGTTGAAAAGTTCGTACTAATTGAAAACTCGACACAAAAGAACCAAATAACTGCGAAAATCTAAAATTGTGTGATATTCCAAGAAAAAAATCTATTCTTACAATTCTATTCGCTAAATATTTCTTCACTATAAATTAAATAATTAATACATAACAAAACAACACAACATTTCAAGACATTCCTAAAAACTACTTTCGATATTGCCTTGATAATAAAACGAAACGGATTCACTATTTATTGTATGCTTCATAAATGTTTCGATTGATTATATGTAAAAGACATGAACCATACACCAATGGTCCAAAAACGATAATATGTTTTTTGATGTATACTATAGGGGTGAGTGAGGTGAGACGGTGTCGAGTACCTCAATAGTTTCGAAATTAGTTTTGTTTTTTAGTGAACAAATTGTGAATTACACTTTACTAGTTAATATACTGCCTCGTTGCTGTTGATTAATTCACAGTGTCTACGTAGATAAGTTTATTCACTTTCTGTTCTTTTGTTCTTAAACTGTCCTTATTTATTGGTTATTAGAAATGTAAAAATAAATTTTTAGTTCAACTAGTGAGATAAGAGGTTAGATTTTTTCCAGAAAAAAGAAAATAATTTGTAATGAAAAGTAATACTTCGATGTCTTTTTGTGTAATGATATATTTTACAGATCTAAACGATGAACATTTTGATTAAATCTGAAAGTTTCTAGGCTGAATAGTTTAGCTGCAACAGGTCTTCGAATCTTAACTACCCGGTCTTATCTCATTTTCCTTTATATAAGCTTAGATATATTCTCTGCAGAAAAATCAGACTTTTGTATTTTTGATGCTTTAAATTTACATGCAATACTTATATTTAATATTCATAGACTTTGAACCATTGATGTAAAAGGAAGAGCACAATTACAGTTCATTGAATATTTTTTAATATGTCAGAAAAGAAAACTTTTAAATTAATATTTTTCAGTCCTATCGCAAGACAGTGAATAATTCTTAAAGTAAAATACCAAGGTAAATTTCAATAAAGTATTCATTTATTTACTTTAATCCATCTAAACTTGGGTACAAGATGTAATAGATTTATGTCATATACTAAGCGATTTAGATGAACTTCGAAATCTTTGAATATGAAGTTGAGTGTTGAATCCACTACAGCTTAAAATGTTGCAAAAATGGTATAGATTAGAGTATTTGAGGAGGCTTGATATTTAATATTTTTTATAACAAGAAGTAAAATTCTATATTCAAATGGAGAGATGAGTGGATGAAGCAGGTAAGTGATATTTGTAAAAATAATTCAGATTTCTCGTAAAAAGTTCGAAATTTAGTCTCATTTAATTACATAACATTTATTTATGTTGTTAAATACGTATATTAGTCCGAAGATTCTCAGTAGATAAAAGAGGTTCCATTATTTTGAGTATTTCTCTGGTGGAAGTGCGCTTGTCAACAAATTGTCAGCAAACAACTGTGGAAAATCACTTGCTTGGCGCTAAACGCTGGCAGCTATTAAGAAAATGGAGGGCTTGAAACAGCAGCTTCCACACATTAAGGAGGAATATGGAGAATTCATTCTTTTACGAATCAATAGCTAAAAAAATAGATCGATAAAAATAGCCCTTAAATAGCTTCAACATGCAGTTTGATTGTTTCTGGTTCGCAATATTTAGTGTTCCAGACACACTGCCTTGTTAATGAGCTTAATTTGTTTTTTTCTAATTTAAAGACAAAATTTTCTAAGCTTTTTTTTCTTCAAAATAATAATAATAATAACTAATGAGTCGATGAGGATCAACATTACGAAATCATGCACAAAACTAAAAGGGATACTGACAAACTAAATAAATTAAAATAATCCCAGCTTATTTATTTATTATTATTTCTTGCTTTTCCTGGTGGTTTTGCGTTATTAGATTAACCAAAACATGTTTTTAGAAGCTCATCTAATTAGAATATAGATTAACGATATTCGTTATAATTTGGCTTAATGCTACGGCTTGAAACTAAGTCTTGATATCCAAAACTTACCATACTCAGCAGTTTTTCCCGGTACTTATCCCATTCACTGAGCCGCAAAAAACCTATTTCCACAGTACTTATAGTAGGTATCGTGGTACCTATACTAGTATATATAGTATCTATTTAAACCATATAAATTTACATAATATCAGTAATGCCTATTAACAATTTTTTTTCTTTTCTTTGGATTATTCTTTTAAAGTAGAAAATAACAAGAGGCTCATCAGCAATCTTTAAGTGGAATAACTCTCAAAATGTTAAATCTGAAATGTTAGGCATGCATCCCATTTTTGTCAAAGTTTATTCTGTTAGAGACAGATCAGTCTACATTTGTCTATTGATAAAAATTTTTTGTAAACGAATATGAATTTTAAGAATGAAGCTTAAGAACATTTTTTAAAAATTAACGAAAATTGGTACATTGGGCCACTATATCTTGTAACTTGGGCCCTTTACTGTTACATGTTGGCTGGTCTCATTTTCAGTTTTAGTCTTCTAAATTTGCTGATTTGATTGAAGTTGGATATTCACGCATTAAAACTTAATTTATAATGAAGTTTTCAAAAACCTTTCTTGCATACATGCAATATATGTGTTACATGCAATATTTTAATGCGTTATTTATTTTATATTTCAATATTGCTTTTAATTGCAAAAGCGTTGCCACTATAACTTTTTTATTGTCAGTACAACAGCAATAATTCTTACTAGCCACAATCCTTTAATTCTTTTAGTAAGATATGAAAGTCATTCTTATAATATTTAAATAAAAGTAAACAGATTGTAAAACATGTTATAAAATACTGTCTATCTATTCAATTTCTGATTCATAAAACATGAAAGGTCAATATGTCTTAAATTTCTAAACGAGTGATGATTATAGATATCAGTAGGTTTATAAAGATTTAGAAAATTTATTATAAAACTGCTGACATACTCATGTAATTTCAAACTCATATAGAATAAGAAGTAAATATTCATCTTAGACACCTTAAATGAGTAGATAGATATTAAAGGGTCGATATAGATATTAGATTAGAAAATCCATTATAAAACTACTGGTTGTGTCTGAAATACCTTGAAAGAGTAAATATGCTACTAAAATCTCCCTTTTCATTAAATATCCCATGTTATTCAATTACTTTATGGCGTATGCATTAAAGCCTACCTTATTAAATACTTTTTTAAAATATTTGTTTACAAATATACTCCACATTCAAAGTTTGATTCTAAGATTGATGTGATAAATGATCTTATAGAGTCTATTCTTAATGCACCTATGCTTTTGTTTAGGTAAGTTATACGCTTATTTGTCATTAAGTGTAACTTCCTGTGTGTGTTTAAATGACTAGTAGCGAGACTAGCACTACGGGCAATGCTTGTCCCTACTTTAGTCTACATATAATGAAGGGTTTGCAAATGCCGACTACTTTTTTGTTCTTCTTATTTTCTCCCTCATTTTGTTTTTGTTCTTATCTTTCACCCCATTGTTTTTTTCCTACCCTCCCTATTGCACTCTTCGTGTGTGTAAGAGCCCCCTCTCCATTCATTGCGCCCCTGCCCACTGTTTCTAGAGAAGATTTTTGTTTTTATTCTTACTCTCTTTCAAGGTTTGAGGTTTATCATTTTTTTTTATTTTTTATTGCCTAAAAAGAGAGAATGGAACAAGGGGAAGCAGTGCTTTTTGCTAGTAGCGAAAGTTACTTAGACATTGGAAAAAGAGGGGGGGGGGGGTAGATAGTCGACTTTCAGTCAGCGGAAACCTAAGGAAGAAAGCTATAATTTGTTCAGTAATGATTGTCATTCTTTGGTGAACCTGTTTTTGCAAAGCATCTTCCAAAATGACATGCTTGTCAAGGAATCATCTACGTACCTGAGTGGTTAGTTGAGGGTCCAAGAGGAGGAAATCCCCCAGTAAAAGGAAGGGGGCAATATTCCCTGTCCCAGAACTTTTTTTTTTTTACCTCCCTTTTAAAATTGACGCCACTTTAACCAAATCTAATATCTGATATTTACAAAGCAGAATGACCCTCATAAAGTCGCCTCATCACTGATAAAGAGTGTTTGTTAGGAGTGCCAATTTTCGTGTTCTGAAGTAAAATAAAACAGCTATGTTTTCACAGTTCTTATTTGTAATTTAATTTGTAGTATTAGTTCCGCCTTATCAGATCAAGCCATTCTGTAAACTAGGATCTAATCGTTATTCTTTTTATTATAAATTATTGTACTCTATACTAACTGCTTATGTTGAGTCTATTTTTTTTTTCGCAACATATATTTATAGTATTTTCATGGCTGTTTTCAAAGGTCTTTTCTTTTAATGAAATAATACATTTTTCAGAATAATGTGCTATTTTCATAACTGTTGTAAATTTACAACAGTTATTTATGACTGTTAGGTCAATTTTAGTCTATCTTTAAACAGAGGCCTCTATGCTAATTCTGAAAATTGTCCAAAAAGACAATATGAAGAAAAGCCCCAAATGAAGAGGGTTTGTGATTTAAATTTTTCTTTTTTTTCACATTTAAAAAGTTATTACAGCGCTACCTTATCTGAGCTCATCAGAATCTACAGAACATGAGAATTATTCATTGATTTAGATAGTTTGCATCTAGATAGAAAAATATCGCTAAATTGGCGATATTTAAAAATGCTTAGTAATTTTCTAATTACTTAAGTAATTTTATTTCATTTTATAACCGTCATTGAACAGCAGTCCAAATTTTGTGTTTACGGCTGAAAATGTTCAATTCCGTAGTATTGTTATTTTGAACCCCATCCAGAAGACAAAGGAACTCCTGGATCAAGTATCGGGCGAAATTCGCCTTCAAAGAGGACTTTTTGATGGAGCTCACTCGCATTTGTGTTACATGGAGTGAAAAACCACGAAAACCTCCCACTTTTGGCTTGGTGGCAAGAGGACCCTAACCCATGATCCGTCTACCCTACCACTGAGGATATTTTACATCAGCAAGGTGGTCGGTGCGAATCGAGTGCGGAATTCGTATCGACCAGCCATTGCCGACGATATTTAACGAAAGTCATTGCCGGCGACATTTAAAGAAAGTCATTGCCGGCGATATCTCGCCAAATTGGCGATATTTGACGAAAGTTTAATAATTTTTTAATTATGTAAGTTATTTGTCCCATCTTAAGTTCAGATAATTAGCTGTTTGACACAAAGGCATTTATTACATGGAGAAATTAAATTTTAAGAGTAAATAACTCTATTATATATTTATTTATTTATTTAAAAAACATGCTCTATTTTTAGAGCTTACTGCTGAAAATAGATTAAAAAAAGATGTTATTTCTAAAATTCGAGCATTTTGATTATCCGCAATATGGCTTCAATAATCACAGATACTGCATCAATAAAAATCTTAAATAATTCCTTATTTGGAGAATGAGATAAATGAGTAAATTCGAGAGAGAAAAGATAAACAATTTTTACATCCTTCTGCATTAAGTATATTGCTAAAATGAAACAAATTTAATTTGTTGGGTGAAATGTTGAGTTAGAATCTTAATAAAGTATTGGAGGATCAAAGTATGATTTTAAAATATAAAAACAAGTGATATACTGGTACTTCAAAACAAACAAATAAATAAGTAAAAAATTAAATAAAAAGTGTTCAAATACTTTTATGTGTGTCCTTTTCTTAAATTTTCTTTCTATAATAACTTATCATATACTCCCCTCTTTAATGTTTAGATGAAATATTTTGATGAAAGCATGGAGTAAATAATCTACGATCAGCATCAGCATATTATCTGTCTAACCATCATTTTGTGTTTAATTCTATAATTAATAATATTTTTTTTGGCAACTCATATCACCAAAAAAAAAAAAAAAAAGAATAGATAAAAAACTTTCGAATTTAATGCATGCATTTATTATGCAAAGAAATTTGAAATCCTTCATACAATTTTAAATATTAAAACTCTTATCTCAAAATTTCCGCCTCTCTAAATCTGAATGCATTTAAGATGTTATATTATTACTATTAAAGGTTGTCCGGAAATTCACGCAAGACATGAATTTCATGCCATTTGTGCTTTGAAATATTGCAAAAAAAAAAAAAAAAAAGAGAAAACAAAGACATAATTTAAGGATATTTTAAAAATGGAGTGCTGTATGAAAGAGCGATGTTTTACATTGTAAACATTATTTTGAGTTATGTTGTGTCATTTCCTGGTCATATTATTTCACGTTTTAATAATCAAAATTTACCATCCAGATCACGCAATTTAATGCGGGTGATTTTTTTTTAAATTCTATGTTTTTTTTAAATAATTTTCGATCGCACACAATTTAAAGAATGAAATGAAATGCCATACCACACTGTAAAAAATTCCGGTAAAATCCATTTTTACAAAAAACTTGTACGGAGCAGAAAGAATCTGATGCACCATAGTTTTTACAGTAGCATTAATTGTAAAATCATGGAATCACTGTAATTAATTAAATATTACTGCGAAAAAGATTTCTCGGTAAAATGGATTTTATGGATACTGCACTCAGGATGCCAGTACTTCTTGCCATTTTGATCTGGAATTTTTTTACAGTACAACAAAATTCAGCTAAATTTATACAAAAGAGTCATTGGAAATTTCAACTAAAATGCGTGTATGTGAGAAAGCCTCTCTCCAATTTTCCGATTTACTATTCTATATATATCCCTATACTGTATGAATTAGTAAAAAATATCTAATTTTTAATTAAAAATTCAAGGTGTTTTCTAACAAAATTATTTCTTACGTTATAACATCCTGAGCCTTACTTGAATATGTAGTTTAAAAGAAAGTAAGTTTAATTAATTTTTAAAAAAAACTAGTTAATTTTTAAAACTATTTTAATTTATTAAAAAATATATGAATTTTAATTTTCTACACTTTTTACATATTAAAGAATATTTTTACAATGATTTACTTTTGATTTTTGTTCCGTAAGATTTGACTGTAAAAATAAATTTCACCGGAATTTTTTACAGCAATTTTTATTACATTTTGGTCATTAAACAAAATTCACAAAACAGAATAAATAAGATATATGCCATAAAACTGTTGAAAGAGAAACTTGAATAAAATTCTTCACCTTTTTTGTAATTTTTCATTGCACTTAAAATCTCCAACCAACAAGAAAATAATAAAACCATTTATGTTTTTATACAGACGCTCGCCTTATGAAAGCGTACAAACAAGTCCTAAAATATTATTTATTAAGTGGTAAAACTATATCAAATATTTTCAATATATTAGAGGTTGAACTGCTGAAAGACATGTCATAAGCCTAAATTAAATTGCTTTTTCGTTTTTTTCTTTCCAAAAGAGATAAAATAGGAATCATTAATCATGAATTTACATCCAAATTATTCCAATCATAAATATTTAATAAATAATCCCAAGAAACTGATATGGTAATATATTACTCGATTAAAAACTTCAATCGCTTTAAAAAAATACAAATTGGCAATAACAGTCGACATGTTTCAAGCGCCCAAAAACAGGTGCCCATTTTCAAGACTTGACAGACGGGAATGAGAAGAAAAAGAGACTTGAAGTGCAAAACGTAAAGTTGAATACGAAAATAAAGGTGAGAAGCAAAACTAGGAAAACCACAGTAACCGGGGAGAGAAAAAGAGAACAAGAAAAATAACAGTCGCCGAGAGGAGTAAATCTAGATATTGCATTTCCACGCGCCATCAAGAGATCGTGAGTAACTAACGTCGAAGAAGGAATAAACTTTCATATCATCTTGAAAATGGGTGCCTGTTTTTGAGCGCTTGAAACATGTTGACTGTTATTTCCTATTTATGTATTTTTGAAGTGAATGAAGTTTTTTTTTTATCAAGTAGCATAAATGCGATAGTTATTACATCAATGTCTATCATTTTAATTTGTCTTCGGGGCATTCGGATATTGACGTTAAATGGAAGTAGACTATAAAAAATTAATGAAAAGGGTTAAAAGAAGAAACAAATAATTGAATAAGGAAAATCGTGATTTTCTGTCTCATGAGGCAAGTAGTCGAGAAATAGGGAGGAGGGGTGGAAAAATTCAAAAATCAGCGATTTGGAACTTCAACACGCAGAGTTTGGTCTTGTCTATGTGTCTCTGTCTTTTGTGTTGTCCATTGTTTTATCGGGTCTTTGGACGTGTCTTGAGTCACACATGAGCAATTGTTTCCCCATTTACGTCAGAGGGTTTTACTTCTCCCCCCTTATGTCTGTTATGCTTGAGGAAACTAGAGAAAGTGAGGTGCTTGCCTTCAAGGACGTCTAAAATAATTCTTTTCTAAGATTCCAACTAGAAGAAAGCTTGTTTTATTTTGAAGAATCAATTAGAATGCAATAACACTGTTCTCTTGACAATTACTGTTAATTTCATATCATAAAAAAAAATTTGGTTAGTTTTTTCCTATAGTCAATATATTATATCCCTAAATACTTAAATTCTCTCTCTCTCTCTCTCATATATATATATATATATATATATATATATATATATATATATATATATATATATATATATATATAAAATATAAAGCGTAACAAGAAATTAAGAAATTTAAAATAATGTATGTAAGCAATTTCTCGTTGACTCGATCACTGGAGCAATTGACAAAAATAAAGGCAAATACAGTATGCGACATCAGTATGATTTAAAAAGTTTATGACTACAGTCTACAACGACGTAAAAACGATTCCCACATGCGCTTAAAGATTCCATGAGTGTTTTTGTTCTCTGCCAAAGTGACAACATTTAAATATCCTCTGGTATGAAGTTTCAAAGTGAACAAATAGCAGACAAGCACTTAATTTAGTTAGGACAAATCTTACTTGACCACCACTTTTCGTCTCTGCTAGATTTAGAGCCTGCTTTCAATTTTTGCGATTTTTTATCTTTTCGACGCAGTTTGCAATGCCATATCCTTTTGTAAGTTTTCGTGGTCTTGATGACTTTTATCACCCCCTCAGATTTATCACTCGAATTTTGAAACATACAGTACATTTGGATCCCAATATTGTTTTTTTTTTAATTATTATTATTTAAGTATTTTCACTATTTTCTTCCGAAAAAAAAAAGTTTTAATCTGATGGTGAAATTATTTATCATTCAAATTAAAATTCAGAATCCAAATTACAATTCCTAATTTTCGAAATTATTTAAAAAAAATTAGGTTCACTCATTTTACTGTACAACTTATTGGTATTTATTGCACCAAATTTTCGTAAATTGAAATTCGACAAAAATAGACTTCATAATTGCATTTACTAAAAGCGTAGTGTTATATATCTTAAAATTAATTGCGATAATTTTTAAACTGCTGTCAGCATTTAGCGAAAATAATTTTTGACGCTGAATAACTGGAGGAGAATATATCATTTTAAATATAATCGTGTAAAATGAGAGAAGCGCTTATCAATCAAAAAATGAAGGCCGAGAGATTCTTTCATCAATCAGTATGAGATACATTAAGCAAAGATGAAGGAATGCTGTTCACTACTTTCCATTAATAATCTTCTAAGGTCTAAAAATGAACCAAGCCCATAGTAATGATCGCGCTTGTTTTTCTCTAATTATATCGGAAGGTCAAGATTTAAAAATTGTTTTTTAGCTTAATATATTTATAAGATTTTCGCATTTTTTCCCTTTTTTATGATATTTTTTTCAGAAGATTTATATATTCACTTGATTGAATACTGTTGTTTCCAATGAAAAAAATCGATAGTTTATGCTTAATAACTGTAATAATATGTTGAAATGAAATGTAATTTGTCAAATATTTTCATTTACTTCGTGATTTTTAAAAATGCTACTTTTTTATTTATTAATCTGTAAATTGAAAAATACAAATAACCAAAATGATTTTATTCTTTAAATGAATAATGGAAGATTTGTATATTCACCTAATTAAATGCTGATGTTTTCAAATAGCTGTTGTTTTAAATAACAAATTGTAAAGTTTATTTTTATGCGTAGTAATAGTTATATTCCACTGAAATGAAAAGCAATCCTTCAAAAGCTTTAATTTAAAAAAAAATGTTTTCTCCGAAATGTTTTAAAAATTTTTTTATCGCTTTTAAAAGTCTGTAAATTTAAAAAACGATTGAGGAAAAAACTCTTAAAATTCTTTTGATCATACATAAATAAATAATCAAAGATTAGTATATTTAATTCCTAGAATACTTTTGCTTTCAATAACAAATTCATTAGTTTCTATTGTAAGTTTTAATGCTTAATAATATCAATAATCCGTTGAAATCAAATCTAATTCAAAAAAACTTTTCTTTTCTTTGCGGTTTCTTAAAAATGTTACTTTATTTACTGAATTGAAAAAAGTCACAAAAAAAGTTGAAACAGTTTTATTTGTCTGTGAATGAATAACAAGAGATTTGTATAATCACTTGAATGGATACTGTTGGATTAAATAACAAATTCCTTAATTGATTTTCCTTAGTAGTAATAGTTGTAATCCATTGAAATTAAACCCAATTTGCCAAAAACTTTCTTTTATAAACATTTTTTTCGTATTTTTTTTAAAAAAATGCTTCCATTTTTAGTGAACTGTAAATTAAAAAAAATGAGAGAAATTCTTAAAAAGTTTTTCAATTATTCTAACATAAATAATAAGGATTAATAGGTTCACTTAATTGAATACTTGTTTTCCCTAACAATTTTAATAGTTTTTATTTTTATTAATTTGTTTGTTTATTTATTTATTAGTTTTTTTAATGTGTAGTAGTATGGGGAATACTGTTTTGTATTGTTTTCGGCAGCATGAGATTTTCGAGCGAATTTTAAGCATTTTTGCGTCACTGATTTCAAATCTGCAATCAGTTTCTCTTTGCAAGTTATATTTTTTATGAAATTTAATAATATATTCCTATCTAGGATTTTTTAAGGTTCACTAGAGTGAATACTTAAGTGTCCCCACAGAATGGCAGAAAGAAGGATATAATACATTACAGTGATACGTTAAGGATGTATTATTTTTTTCCGTCTTAAGTGTTATTTTAAAAGCAACAGATATTTGCATAGGCATGCGTATAAACCTATGCATTTTTTATAAACTTGTGCGTTCAGACAAAAGATAAACAAAAAAAATCAGTAGAAAAAAGTTTAAAATAAAAAACTTTTGAAAAAATCTTTCGAGTAAAATTATTTTGGGATTTGAAATCCACTACACTTGAATAGTTAAGATCAAGTACTCGTGTAAATGTAACAAAGAATTTGTTCCTCAGTATTACCCATTGAAATGGATTCCAATATGCCAAAAACTTACATTTTCTAATCATTTTTTTCTCGAATTTTCTAAATGCTATTGATTTTTAGCAATTAGTAAATTTTAAAGAAAATCCATTAAATTCTTTTTATTCGAAACATTAGAGTGCTTTTCAAACATTTTATATATGCAAATTTAATTAATTTAGACTCAAGTTCGAAAATACGAGCCCGAAGAATATTAGCTACCTTAATTCGTTCGTTATTATTTGCTTTTTTATATTATTGATGTAATTTTTTTTAATCAAATGCTTAACTTTAAGGTATTATTTTATTTATAAAAGTAGCGAGTGAAAGCAAAAGTATTTAAAATTAAAATAACTACCAGTACTTATTACCGTACTTAACACCCAAAATGCCAGTGCTTAGTACCTTACTTTGATCTAGGATTTTTTACAGTGTGGATTTCTCATACCAAAAGCTTTGGATACTATTTTTTGTTATAATATCATTGATTAATCAAGGCGTAATTAGAAATAAAATTATTATTACAATTAGGTTTTTTAAAATTGTCAATGTCTTGAAGTGCAGAACTCTCCCCTCATCAATAATTTGCGTTATTTATTTGAAACGAGTCATTAAAAAAAAGTTCAAAAATTGTTATCTTTCTAAGCTTTCCAGAAAAAGAATTCAGTGTTCAGATGCATGTCGACAGCTGCAATCGGCTGCAATTGGCATTGTTGCTTCCACCTTTTAAGAAGTGCTCATGTTTATTGTTTACTTTTACAGTGTAAAATATTTGAACAATAAAAATGGTGGCAACTACTTTAAATCAAAGTGGTGTTTCACTACACCAAGAATGTTCTATTATACTACTTGAGGTAAAGTAGCCTCCTCCATTTATAGTAAAATAAGATACACGTAAGAGTCTATAAATGCATTATTACGATACATTATAAAGTAAGAATCATGAATTGAGATTGTTAAATGCACTATTTTTCAAATTAGTTTGTAAATTAAACATACGAATAGCACAGAGATAACATAAAGACGAGCTCGAACAAAATCTAACTTAACGGTAGCCAAAAGATATTACATGTTGAAAACGCCTAATGCAGAAAATAGAGATTTAAAAAATAAAATATAATTATCCTTATTACACAACTAAAAATATACATACCCATTTTAAAAATGTATAACAAAACATTCAATCAAATCACAACAATACACTAACTACAAGTCTCGCCGACTAGTTCTGGATTACAAACAGAAACTTCTGGGGATAAAAAAATCTCTCTAACGCATCGGTGTTTTCGGAAGAGAAAATGATTCTCGTTTTGTGCGAATGAGTGAGAACTGGGTGTAAGCTAATTCTATTATAAGTGTTTAGATTAAAATTACACCTTTTAAATCGTACATGAACGCTTGATTTGTTGTAAACCCGGAATTAAGTGTTCCTTTGCACAATTTTTCGGGGTTGGCTAACGTCATATTCGGAGAGATATTCCATCACAGTTCTTACTGTGTACTTTCTATTTTGTTTTTTTATTTCTTGATTATTAAAGAAAGAATCTAAATGAAAAGTTCACCCTATGGGACCAAATAAAGGATTTTTGCTGATACCCCTGTCAATAAGGACATTGAAAAGAGGTACAACACAAAAAAAGAAATTAAATAAAGGAAATTTCACAAAATATTAAGAAGAAAAACCAAGAAACATACAAAGGAATGAAAAACAGAATAAATTTCAGTGACTTCACCTTACTGATGCAAACTAAAACCATTTAAAAATTCAATTCGGACTTGTCAGTTTTCGTTGATACGTAAATAATTTAAATTTCTTTAGACACAATTATTGCCTGCAGTATTTTTTAGACATTTAGTTATTTTTTATAGGTTTTAATTATTTCTTTTATTCTCGTTAGTCAAAACTCCTTCTCAGTGAGTCATACCACCCTACAGTAAATAGGTTTGACGCAGCTTGTATTCTTTAGAAAAATCATTAATAAAAAGTGTAATTTGATTTAAATTGAAAAATGTAATGTAAAGAGTTGACAATCGTTATAAGATGTGATTTAATATTCATTACGTTGAAATTAAACTAGAAAAATATTTTTTTGAAAACAGGTAACAGGTAAAGTTATTAACAGCATGTCTCTCCTACATCTAAGCGAATGCTTAGTTAGCTGATGATATATATTTTCAACTGGTTTTTCTTACAGCGACAAAATTTTAAAAGCATCAAGTAATTGAAAATAAGATAATTTTTATTTGAAAAACTCTAATTTTATTTCTGGAAAGTAATGTTTTTTCACGTTTATGACCTTGACGAAAAACAGCATTATATAGCAGGTCATAACTCCCACGTTTCTTCGACATCTATGGAAATGCTGAACTTGATGCTGACAACATTAAACATCTTTTTTTTTCGCAGCGACAATGTTTTAAAAGCATCAAGTAATTGAAAATAAGATCATTTTAATTTAAAAATGTCTATTAATTCTATTTTGTGAAAGTAATCTTTCCCAAAATAGCTAATAAGATTTTTCATGTGTTATGACTTTGTCGGATAGCAACTTTAGATAGCAGGTCATACTTTCCATGTTTCTCCTTCATCAATACAAATGCTCAATTGGATGCTAAAAACTTTAAACAAATTTATTTCATAGTTAATATATTTTAAAACCATCAAATAATTGAGAATAAGATAATTTTAATTTGAAAAAAAATCTCTATTAATTCTATTTCTGGAAAATAATGCTTTTTCACGCGTTATGACCTTGTCAGATAGCAGCATTGGATGACAGGTCATTGTTCTCATGTTTTTTCCTAGTTTCTCCTAAATCTAAGTAAATTCTGAACTAAATGCTGCCAACTTTAAACAATTTTCTTTCACAGTGACAATATTTTAAAATCATCAAATGATTGAAAATAATATAATTTTAATTTGAAAACAAAATCTCAATTAATTCTATTTCGGGAAAATAATGCTTTTTCACGTGTTATGACCTTGTCGAATAGCATCTATGTACGACATTTTATTTTAGTTAATGACTGTTTCATAAACAGCTTTTGCATAGAAGAACTTTTTATTGAGTTTCTAATCAAAATATACAAATCATTTTCTTGATACTAAATAAATTACCTAGATAAATTTCACACCACTGTCTTATTTTCTCAACAATTTTAATGAAACTTTATTTGTCCTCAGCCTTCAGTATTATTTATTATGTTTCTACGTTTAAGAGATAGGATATATATGACGACCTTTATTGTCATGGGTGTGTCATGTTATTCTAATTGTTACAGTGAAGAATTACAACAATTATTCAATGTTATCTTTTCTGCAGCTTCCAAATATCACGTTTAGAAGGAATGCAGTATTTTTGAAGACAGAGCGACATTAAGCTTGTTTGAAATTTTCGTTGCTTAAAAAATTGGAAACAATTCATTACTGATGAAACTGAATTAATCATGCCATAAATCAGGATTAATTAGCAACTTTAAAAGAATTTCTTAATAAAATAAGACAGAAAATTAAAATAAAATACTAAATAACTTGTTATTTAATGTTCTGAACTTTACTCGTTCATTAATTGACTTGGTCTTTGAGGAGCTTGTTTTAATTATTTTTTTAATCACAAACATAAATGCTAGATTACTAATAATGATTGAACATTAAAATTTTTTCTTCATGAAATGTAATTATACATAACATTTTATAATTGTTAATTATATAATTAATTAATTAATAATAATATAATTAATTATTTAATAATAATATAATTAATTAATAATTTTATAATTAATCAATAATTACATAATTAATTAATAATTATATGATTAATTAATAATTATATAATTAATAGCAATTGTATAATTAATTAATCAGTTATTATATAATCATTTAATCATGTTAGATTATATAAAAATTTCCCTTATAATTTAACTTTTCTCTACAAAATTAGATGTTTGAAAAATATTTGCTCATTATAAATTGGTTCCTTAGATGTAACTGGTTTGACCTTTTTATATTGAAAAAAACAAACAAGCAATTTATCACTTAAATATTGAAGTAAAGTGTCATTGATCAGAATTTATTAGCAGCTGTTAGAGAATTACTCAATACTCTTAAGTCAAATAACAAAGAAAAAATTTAAAAAAATTATTTTGCTTTAATAACTAAATTTTAAAAACACTATCCATGAATAACTACGGCTTAAATATAAATTTATTTTTAGTTTGATCAAACCATTTTCGGGCTTTTCCTATTAATGGTTTTGAAATATAAATGTATTAATATTTTTTTTTCTTCGAATAACGCGTTTGAAGTATTTAAAAGCTTTAAGAAACTTACAGAAATTTTTTCAAATGTCTAATCTTTAAAAGTATTTAAATAGCATAACTATATCAAAAGTATAAAAGAGACTTAAAAGTATTTGAATTTTCTTAAACTAAATAACATATTAAAGAGGAATGTTAAAAATAGGGAGTTTTTTGGAGGGAAGCCAATCGAATGAAAAAAAAAGAGAAAAAAGCGTATTGAAGTGTATTGATTTATGTTATCGTTCTCCTTAAAACGTGATTTAGCAATACGATAGTTCAACATGAATGGATATACATGAGTCAATTTAAGACATCATCAGAAGCAAACTTTTACCGTACTATGACCCAAGGTTTCTGAAATATTTTTTAGGTATTATTTCAGAAAATGAAAAATTTCGTAAAATTAAATAATATGTTTTTATTTATTGCGTAAATAAAACAACTATTATAAAGGAAAAGAAAAAAACAAGCAAACACGATAATCATATTTGTGTTGGAACACTCTTTTAAAATAATTATAAATTTAAAATGTCAAAATTATTTAAATTAAGTCTCTGTTAATGTTTTGGCCCTACCTTTCAGTATAAACACCTCAAATAGCTTTAATTTATCTGTCTCTAGAATTTCAAAAGTCCTTTTTAAGAGCCACAAATGATGCTATGCAGGATCGTTCAAAGAGGGGTTGTAAAATTGTGACAGTTTCTGACAAAGGATGAGGGGGTGACGAGAAGTTTGTAGAAATGTCACACAATATAGTTAAAACAAATATATTTATAATCAGCACATTAAATATTTTTTTCATCATAAGTTAATTTAAAAAAGGTTATCACTAGGTTAATCACTACAATTTTGATGTTTAAAACTTTTATTAAAAGACATCAAATTTAAATATAAAATCAGAAATATGATCTAGACTGTAAACAATTACGGTGAAAAGTACCGGCACCTTGATTGCCGGTAAAATCGGATTTTATAACGGAACAAAAAAATCTGATACACCGAAATTTTTGCTGTAATATTTACTGTAAAATCACTAAATCACTCGAATTAAATAAATATTATAATAAAAATTACGGTATAATATTTTACGATAAAAAATGGATTTCACGGATGATGCATCCAAAGTGCCGGTACTTTGTACCGTAATTTGATCCGGAATTTTTTTTACAGTGTATAGCGTTGTGCTTCGTTTCTGAACCGCAAATAGTATATAAGTTTATCTTACATAGAATGACATGTGACAAGAGGGGTGGTTAGAGTATAGTGAAGTGTGATAATTTCAAATTAATTGTGACAGTAGTATTAAATAGTGACAAAAGGAGGAGAATAAAAAAAAAATAAAAAATGTGTGTCTTCATTTATGGACAACCCCTTGAAAAGAAAATTTTAATCTTCATAAGATCCTTGCTTTACAAGTTCCTCACGTAGTTGACTTTCGCATTTAAAATTGACCATGAAGATATACATCTGTCTAGATAACGTATTACGGTACTAAGCCAAGCGTAGTAAAATATTTTCTATATTTTTTTTACGAGTACAAATTTACTTGCTTTTACTCAGACTTTATAATCTGTGGGAAGTTTTTGATATTCCGTTTGTTTGTTTATTTCATCAAACTTTTTTCTGCTTGATCATCGAACCCATAAGATGAGCATGAAAATTGCTTTTGCTCGAGTTATTTAAACCAACTAGATACTGTATCATCAAAATATTATAATGGATTAGTATCAGTGATTTGAAGATCAATTTATTACACCAATTTTAACAGAAAATTGATGTCAATTTGCATAGTATGTAAACAAAGATATTTGATTCAATACACGCATTTGATTCTTTGTGTTAAGAGGTATGCGACTAAAATAATAATTATAAATTCAATTTAAAAATGTTATTTAAGAGCAATAAATGAATTCATAGTCATATTAAAATGTTAATACCGGTGTCCTTTTTTAAATAGAGTTATAATAAATTCACGGGTAAAGTACTTTTGACTTAACTTGACATAATTTTTTTTACGCTTCGTTATGTTACCTAACGTTCAAAATAATTATCAAAGTGTCCTACATTTATATTATTAAATAAGTTCTGTCAACTGAAATATCTAATTATTTTACAATAAAATGCACGTATTAATGATATGCATATTTGATGGTATGCATATTTTATATTGCATTTATTAATATAAGCATTCTTGAATTATTTTTATTATTTTTTTTTATTTAAGTTGAACTTTTATGCATGTAGCGTAATCAAGTTTGATAAGTACACGATGTTATGGTTTAACTTGACACCATAGGAAGGTTACAGAAAATTTAAACGATATTATGGTTCAATACCTTTCTATATTTCTAACGGCATAAATTTAATAAAATGCTATTAAACTTATTCTGGAAAATGAAACCATGTTAACCTTGTCATAGAATTTTTGATTTTTCATAGGATTTATCTTCAAGTCTCTAACGATGGTGTCAGCCAATCTGTTTTTTTCTTTTTCCTGGAAAGATAGAAGACGATTTATTGGGAACATGATTTCGATAAGATTGTATTTTTCAAAGAAAGAAATTATTTAAATTATCATATCAAGAAATTAACGAGAATGGCTCTACTTTGAATCACTATATAATTCACTTGTAAAAATTTCCCCCTTTTTCTCAGCTGTTTAACAATAGTTATATTACGAAAAAGAAAGAGAAAAAAAAATAAAATAAAATAAACCTCTTTAGTGTAAGTGGTGTAATTGTGAATGTAGTTAAAGCTACAAAAAATTACAGCAGAACAATAAGTCTATTTTGTAGAATACAGTAATGTTACACATGTCCATAGTAATGTTAATGAAGTTTTATGTAATTAAATAATGATAAGAGACACTTTAACTCAATTTAAATACTTCTTTTCTTAGTCAGTAAACTTTAAAATTGCACAGACTGATATTTAAAAAATTGTTTAGCAACTGATACTTTAAAAATTGTTTTTTTTAAATGCTATATTAATTAAATTCAAATAAAGTCTTGAAATTTATAAATTTAAAAAAATCAATTTCTTTAAAATCAATGTCTACACTGAGAAAAAAAGCGCGGTCAAAACAATTAGAAAACGGTAAAATTTACCGTGTTTCTGGCTTTATGGGATTAACAAATAACCTGGTGATTTTCACCGAAGCTTGTTGGTAAGGGTTTTCATGAACTTAACAATAACTTAAGGTTTTAAACGTCTTATAATATGTAATTAAATTTCGGTAATTTTACCGTGATAACTTTGAGCATGCAATAAAAACTATTTATTCTGTAAAATTTACTTTTCTGTTTTGTATTTTTTACTAAATGTATAGTAAATGGAACTATAATTTTTAAAATTAGAATTTCCGGTAAACCGTTACTATATGAACGGAAAAATTACTAAATTAATGGTTTAAATACTGCATACTTGACATTACCCAGATTTTTTTTACCAGAAATATCATTACCGTACAGTGCGGTAATTTTACCAGAATTTCGTTATCTGCATACAGCAAAAAATAATACTTATTTGCTGACTGATAATTTTGATTTAAAAAAATACTTTTATTGTTTTCCTCAAAACTTTAAGTAATAATTTAAGGAGTTAAAGCCTTTTAATTTTTATTTACATTTTCTACATATGACATGAGACAATAACTTAAATGATAACTCTGTTATAAATCTTGAATTGTATGCACCAGTAATTTGAAAGTATAAAATGCTTTAAATTTATTGACTAAAATCGATTACTAAGATACCGTTTATTTCAATTTAACGTAGTAAATCCTCAGATTAAAACTGAACTTAAGGCCGAAAGTTAAATAATTGTTCAAACCATAAGTAAGTTATATAAGCACACATTAAGAGAAAAAACACATTAACTGATCTAAATATGACTTCGAAAAAGTTCTTTATTTCCATTAATGAAACACATAACAAATCTCAACTTAATAAACTTGCATTTCTGATCTATGTATATGATGATCGTTTATTTTTTATTAGTTTTTATGTCAGTATGTGCCTTGAATTTTTAGAAATTTACGATGCCTAATTTTTTGATGATTACTGAATTTTTTTTATTCAAAATAAATCATGGATCTTGCATCTTGGATGATAAACTACACTACTTGGTAAATAATTATCGTACTTTTAAAAGTATGTGCAAATAAAACAGATGTCGTAAATTGATTTATTTTGTAGCTCTTAGATCCCATATTACTCTTTTGGATAGTAATCTTTTTAGATCTAATCCATCATAGCATTTATTGATCATCATAAAGAACTTATTCTGACATAGTTAGAAGAAAAAAAATCACCAAATACGTTTTCAAAAAATAACAAAAAAATTTCAATAATGGATTAAATAAAATAAAGAAAAGAAATAAATCTATCTCATCTTAAACATTTCTTTTCTTAATTTCTTATAACTCTTAATAAAGAATTTTTAATTTCGATAATTATTTTAACTAGACAACAAAAAAAAAAGAAGAAAAAAAAAAAAAGCAATTTTCGTAATTTCAGAATTAAAATAAATTTTTTTTAATAAACCCAAGAAATAAATGTTGTTTTATGAAAAAGAAAAGTTGGTAGATTTTTTTATTTTTACTTTTCTTGCGATTTATTTACTTTTTTAAAATTTTGTTATTGTTTGCCTTGGTTTTAGTATATCGCAAAATCTGCAAAGTTCATGTATCGTCAAAGAGATGGCGCTGCATGCACTCTCCTCTCCTAATCATTTAAGACTCCACTGATCTTGTTTTTCCGAATCCATGATTTAGTTTCTAATTTGAAATGTGTGATGCTTAGAGAATGGAAATAATTTTAACAAAATAGGATAAGTAGAATTGTTTGTCTACTAATGGGAATATATATATATATATCTATACATAATTTTTTTATAAAGTTAAATAAGCTTATATTTATTAAATTTATAAGGAAATTTTATTAATTAAAGCTAGATGAACGTTTATATGAAATATAATTAAATATATAAAAATAATTGAACTTTCAAATAATTAAACTGGAGGTAACTCTTTAAGATCTCTCATTGGAGTTCTTTCATACAAGAAAATAACAAATTATTATAAGCTTAATAAATAAAAAAAAATTTTTTTATCTACTTAAATAATAAATAAACTGAATAACAAAGCAAAGGATATAAAATAATATAAGTAATAATCTTTCCATGCATTAATGATAAATATTTATAATTTATCTCTCTTTTTAACACGAACTAAGGAATTAATTGTCATTTGATTTAAAATAAATATTAAATTGCGTTATTTTTCCATTAAATTAAAATTTCTTTTCAATATTCAGCAACTAAATGAAAAACATTAAAAAAATAATACTTAAATGCGTAGAAACTTGCTAAAGTAAACATAATTAAAATTATGATTTAAATATTAAAACCTTTAAAGAAATAAAATCAGGGATTAGTTTTAGGAAATTTATCAGAATTAAAAATTATTATTATCTGAATTAGTTTTATTATTAAAATAGAAATTATATTTTAATTATTATTTAAGAAATTTATTATTAGAATAGGGATTTCAATTTCTATCATTTAACATGGTAAGATTTGAAGCTGAATGATTTTTAATTTTTATTTTAATACAAATATCAGAGAGTTTAGCAAGAGCAAATGCTTGCTAGCTAGATTTATTTAAAAATTATATGTTTGCAATTCAAACGATGCTTTTTAATGATTTCTTGGTAATACAAATCACCGATTTTGTTTTTACCAATTTATTGTACCTGAACGAGGTGATAGGTATTAGTTGATATGTGAAAATCGTAAGTAAATGCTAGTCAATATTAAATTTATTTAAAAGGTAAACGCTGATTTTTGTACTGTAACTATTTAATAGGTATTAGCCACATCAATGTCAATGGCAATAACAAAAATCCCTGAGACCAGATCTTAAAAGGCACAAAAATACTTAGTAATTAGGAAAGCAGGTATTCTGTGTCATTTTTTTATTTTTTTACATATTTAATTTGTATACAGTATATATGACAAAATCTTAATATAATTAAGATTAATTAATCCAATGATATCTTAAAAATAATTATGTTTTTAATACAAATAACTGGGAAATATCGATATATTATGAAGTATCAATATTTTTTAAACATCAAGATTTTTAAATTTAATGAAATATTCACCTGATTTGTGATTACCATGTCTTACGATAAATATCGAATTTACAACCATTATCGATAGGGATAATATCACGATTAATATTTACAATAAAACATATCGAACACGATAATGTCAAGAAAGTTATCGATAACGATAATTTTTTAATTGTATAATATCTTAATCATTATCAACAACTATAAATATCAAATGCGATATTACCGGGAGTATTATCGATAAGATTAATATCGAATATGATATTATTGTAAGTGTTCATCAATTTTATTTAGTTAATGAAAAATATTGGCTGATGTAAAAATATTGTGAATTTATTAAACTGGAAAAACATATTAATATATAGAGAAATACAATATATTCTGGCTATATAGCACAGATGTTAAACCACTTCGATATTACTTCTCTTTATATAAATAAGATTACTCATGCTTTGTTTAACCTATTTCATAAACAAACTGTCTTGGGTGAATCTGATAATTTGTATTGGCTTAAAGAAAATTCCCTGTATGTGAAGGCATTATTTTTTAGATTAAAGAAAAAGAAAAGGTTAAAAAATACTTTTTTGGCACGCGGCTTAAAAATAAAATATATTTTTTGCTGAATTGGAATTTAAAATGAAATTTCTTGAGAACTTTAAGCTTAAAATCTGGGAGCATATATCGTCTTAAAGAAACTTTTTTATTAGATAAACATAAAGTTGTAACATTGAAGAAAAAAAAACAGTGTCAAAGCATTTCTTTTTCTTCTTCGATGCGCGTTTCAAAAATAAAATATCTTTTTTTTTTGTTGAAATAGAATTTTGAACGAAATTTCTTGATAAATTTTAGCCTAAAACCTTTTTTTAAGAAATGAATGATTAGGTAACTTCTTCACGATTTAATTCGATTTGATTAAAAAAAAATACAGCCAGCACTTAAAGTTACATCAAGTATTGATAAAATGATTTCATAAATTTTCTAATAAATGTTTTGGTTTACTTTAGTCTATCCAGAATATTAATAAAAATGAATGATTAGATAAAATCATGAAAATTGAAACCGTTTTCTAACATGACTACAGAATAGAGAATAATTCTATAATAGGAAGCATCCACTACCTTTAATGTCAAAATAATGGGTTATGTGTGATTGACAGCTCGTCATTAATGACTGAAGACCAATAGGTGATTGATCATCTCACTTTTCACCGCAGCAATGTTCTTCAAGGCCATATTTGCAAGCAACGCAAGTAATTCGAATTATATATCATTCGCATTAGATTCTCAGATATTATTTGGCTGACATGAAAACATTGCAATTTTTGTTTAACAATTTTAATCGTAGAATTATTCAGATTCCTGAAATTTTTAAAGCTGAATTCGTGAAATTTTTACAGAAAATCAGTAGTCTCAACAGATTTTTACCAAATGGGAAAAAGTTTTCACTGAGATAGTTACGAAGTAAATATGTACTTACATCAGATAGGAATGTTTTTTGTCAACACAATGGACGGTGTGAGCTGGGTGGGAAAATCACATCTACCAGTCATCGTTGGGATTCGAACCTGAATCAATTCATTGCTTCCCTGAGAAACGGCGGCAATAGTGTTTTCTAATAATCAGGTAGAATCGTGAAATTTTTACAAATATGACAATAAAGTCGAATCGCAATCTTATTTATACGATGTTCAAAACTATGAAAAATTGCTGAAAAGTAAAAGTAAGTACAGAAAATAGTCGCTAAATGATTTGAGAAAAAGAAAAGGTATGTAAATATTTATGGAAGAAATCAGAATTTTAACTAACTGTTTTAATTCATTTATGATTCAGGGTAAAAACAGAGGAACGTCGTTTCCTCTACAAAACAGCTCTAAACTGTTAAATATGCGGTGAAAGTCCGAAAAAAATAGGCATTTTTTTAAATACAGAGTACGATTCAACACGATTTAAATTTTCTAACAGGGTATATCAAGTCCTACTGCGTATGAAATGCATAATAATTAATAGACACAAAGGGAAAAATACTTATAACATTGAATAGGTATTTATATTGTTTTAAGGTAATACATAAATTGTAATATATGATGGATAAGTATGATATTATAAATTAGTATCTTTAGATCATTATGCAAGAAGCTTTTAGATATTTTTTGAGGTACATACATTGGGTACATATCTATCCAATTATAGGATTTTATGCCAATCAATAATTTGGTTTTCTTAAATAATATTTCTTTCTAATTTTTAATAGTTTTTATTCGGGTTATTTGAATAAACGGTTCTCGTTGAAAAACTAAATCAATCTATGAAACTCTGAAATTAAGTGAATTGAACCTCTGAATTAATTAAATTTGATATCAATCAACTAATAAAATATTTCAGAATTCTCTTATTGCCCTAAGAACTCTTAAAATGTCATGCTTTCACATTAATTTAGCAATTTCTAATTCCAATTTTTACTGAATTTATTTATATAATCGCCTTTTAACTTAATAATTTCTAAAATAATAATTACTGTTAGTAGATATTTAAGATCTAAGCAATAGTTTTCGACCAAATTTGACCACTTTAGTATATTATAATTGTAACAAAGAAAGAATTCTTACTCGTGTGAGTATGTTCGTACATGTAAAATATAATCAGCTTAAATAACTTCATACGTTACAATTACTCTCTTTGCAGAGAAGTTAATTGTTATGAGATTTTATTACACGAGTGCCTTTCAACATGCAAATTTTCTCTCACGCATGGTAACACAGTGCATAAATTTATGGAAAACGTGCATAAATTTATGGAAAACAGTAACTTTTAGAATTTTTTTATTGAAATTTTTTTCCCTTTTCCCTCTTATACTTAATAGGCTAAATACATAAAATAACGTCTATTGCTAATCACGATTCTTTTACTTCTAATAATTCATTTTTGTACAAATTTGCTTTCAAAACATTTCTCATACGCCAAGAATTTCAATTATCGTTATAATGTATTTTATATTTACATAAAATGCACGTTATTCGCTCCCTGCTTTCTTTTTTTTTATAATTTTTTTTTTAATAAAGTTAAAAATTTTATTCCAATTTTTTCACAGACTTCTAATAGTTTCTCATTATTTATTTTTATACCAGCTTTTTTTCGTGTTTTTCTCATACAGCAAGAATTTCAAGTATCGTTTTAATGTTTTTTACTTTTGTATACAATGCTCGATAGTTGTTCTTTTCTTTTTTTAATTGTTTTACTTACTTCGATTCATTTTTTCTTATACATATTTATACTAATTTAATTTTCGTATTTTTTTCATGCAGCAAGAATTTTAAGCATCGTTTAAACGTATATAACAGTTGTATACAATGCACGTCATTCATTCCTTTCCTTTCTTTTTCTTTAGAGCTGAAACTTTCATTTCAATTTAAATGTATATTCGTTGAAATTTTAAAATAAATAAATATTGTATATAGAAAAAAAAATGCTCTGTGCCAAATTTTAAAATATTAACGATAAATTACTACACAGTAATTAATCAGTTTCAATTCCTTTAACTAACTATAATTCAAACAAATCCGAACAAAAAAATCGAACGCAACTATCTTTTTCAATAAGGAAATGTATTTCGCACAACTACCCCGTTCGTGGGCAGGCGTGGCATCTAACAGTTCCATTTAACACCGTCAACATAAAATATACGCCTCACGTGGTTTGTACCAGGGGTAGACGAAAGAATATTGATAAAGCAGAACACAAACATCCAACGAATAGGAACTGTGAATGTTAAACGTTTCTACTTCATCATAAGCCCTTTCTTCATCTATAACCATGTTTTTCTTTCTGCAATGTCTGTCACATCTGATAAATGGATCTCTTTTTACAGATGGATCCTTTTTCCTAATAAATATGATTGGATTTATCTAGTAGAGTGGATCCTTGTGTATAGCGATAACCGATTCGCCTCGATGCTTTTATATATAATCAACTTTTTTCCTCTCGTTAGTAAAGTGCTTGTGGTTTTTAAAAGAATCACCCTTTTATAATTACTCACTTTTTAATCTATTATGTGACTAATGGGAGATGTGGGTATTTGAAATTGGAAAAACCATTTATAGATTCCTTTGTGCTTATTCGTTTCTATTGTTTTATTTGATTATTAAACACTTAATCATTCGTTTTATACCTATAAAGTTCACCATTAGGATTTTATTGATATTTAATGAAATGATTAAGGTTGATGTAAGGAGGCTTTGTTGTCATATGAAATAAAGTTGTTAGAAAATGATATGCTATTTTTAAAGGTGTTGTTAGTTCTTAACTGTTAATCAACACTGTTAGATCAAGGCTGCCTGAGGTGGTAAACTGTTATTCGGACTTAAGTCCATGCGGGAGCAGCAGCACGGATTAATAATGTTAGATTAAGTTGACTTCGAAAGATCTCGAGGCTTTGTTGTCATATGAAATAAAGTTGTTAGAAAAAGATATGATATTTTTAAAGGTGTTGTGAGTTCTTAACTGTTAATCAACACTGTTAGATGAAGGCTGCTTGAGGTGGTAAACTGTTGTTCGGACGCAAGTCCATGAGGGAACAGCAGTACCGATTAATAATGTTAGATTAAGCTGATTTAGAAAGATCTGTCGTCTAATGATATAAAGCTTTTTTAAAGAATGATAGGCTATTTTTATAACTGTTGTAAATTTGTAACTGTTATTCAGCATTGTTAGAGTAAGGTTGTTTTCCGAAAGCTCTGTCGTCACATAAAATAAAGCTTTTTTAGAGAAAAATATGCTGTTTTTATAACTGTTGTGAGTTTGCAAAAAAAATATTCCTGAGTTATGACTGTTATGTCAAGTTTTGGTTATCTTTAGTCAGCGCCTTCTATGCTAATTTTGAATATTGCTCAAAAAATCAATTTGAAGAAAAACGAATTTCAAAAAAATGAAAAGCTCATGATATAATTATTTATAATTTAAAATCTTACCCCAATGCTGCATTGTCTGGGAACATAAAAATTTGCTAATACTGAAAATTATTTATTTTGATCAATTTAATCTAGGTGAGAAAATATAGCCTAATTGGAGTTTTTTTATTTAAAGGAAAAAAAAGGAAAAAAAAGCTGAATTGCTTTAAAAATAATTAAGCAATTTATCCTATGTATAGCCCATATTATTCCTTGATTCAAGATAGTATATATATGGCTTAAATTTATAGCTTTTCTCGAGTGTAAGCACCTAAACTGGGGAGCTTTTTTTTAAAATTTTATTTGACTTACGCGCTTCGAAAGACACTGTTAAGGTTTTGTCTATCCAGCTCCCATCATACGGATTGTACAAAATTTTAATATAAAGAAAGGCCTCAGTTTCCAATTACGAAAATCGATTGTAATCTGATTTTTCAATGCTTAAAAAAGTTACTATAACTCTGAATTGTTGCACTTAACACATTATTGTTCAATGCGCAAAAAAAAAGGAAAGAAAACTACACTGAATTACTTTTGATCTAATGATTGGATCGTCACGTTATTGGACTCCATCTTAATGGTTCAAAGAGGTGACCTCGAATATGCTAATTAATTACTGCAAACGGTATTTTAAGTTACGAAGTCAGCCAAAAAAGCGTACTGTCTCTGAATAAATATACATTTGTTTCGACGGATTCATATTTCTGTCCCCCAAGATATTGGGGGTAACCGCAATCTGGGAAATATAGTCCCCATAGTTCGGTCAGGAGAGCAATCCAAAATTTGGACCCCTTATTGTTAATTTTATTTTTTGAGTATTTCACCATATCTGGAGAACTTTTTAAGCGAATTGAAAAATTTTTGCACATAATTACAAAATTCGTTTATCCATAAATAAGTCCATGCAAAAAATAAATTTTATTATTTTTTATTATTTTATTTAATAACAGTAAGAAAACATGTTGCATTTTAAGTTATACAATTTTTCGCATCGTTTTTAAATATGTATTTCTACGTGACCAAATACAAAGTTTGTACGAAATCGGTTGAATAGCTCCAGAAAAATGGAATTTCAAGAAAGTCACATGGTTAAATTTCGATTTCTCTGGAACTATTCAACCGATTTCATTCAAATTTTGTAATTTGCCATGTAAAATTATATACTTTAAAATGACGTGTAAAATTGCATGCCTTACAGATCAAAATTTTTCTGACTGTTATTTAATAAAATAATGAAAAATAATATACATTTACTAAAATTTATTTTCTGCACGGAACTAACTTTAGTAAACGAATTTTATAATTATGTGCAAAAAATTTTCAACTCGCTTAAAGGTTCTCGAGATATGGCAAAATACGCAAAAAGTAAAATTGATTTTAAGGGGTCCAAACTTTGGATCGCTGCCTGAGAAAATTATTGGGGCCATATTTAACAGATTGAGGCTACACCGTATATTTTGGGCGTCAGATCCGAATCCGTCGAAAAAAGGATATGAGTTAGTTTTTATGTCTGATTTCATGACTTAAATTATCGTCTGCTCTTATTAATTAGTGTATTTGAGGTTACCCTCCTCGAACTATTAAGATTGAGTCCTATAACGGGAAAATGTGACTCGAACCAAGCTTGAAGAATTGGTTTTTTGAGACATTTTTGTCAAAAAATTACATAAGATGTCTTCAAATTAATTTCTTTCGTCTGTGTCAATTCTATGCTGCATTGCAAAGGCTACAGATTTGTAATAAATTTGTTACATCTTGTTAAAATTGGAAAAATTCTTAAAGTCTTCGATTGAAATTATATGAAGAAAAAATAATATTGCTTATTATTTTTTTAATAAATCAAACTGCATCTTCTGCATCGTTAAAAATTTGTGCAGTATATGCTCAGGAGACACATTCCATGCTTTTTTTTATTTTATTTTATTTTTTAATTTTGATGTCATTTTTTTGCATAATTCGCAATCGAATATTTGACTCTGAGATCAAGAAAAGTGTTGTAAATAAGTAACTTGTATAAAGTTTAAAGTATATTTGATCAATTTTCTGGGTTAGTTGAATTTTTATTTTAGTTTTTTACTAGAGTTTTTGTTTTATTTCAGGTTTTTTGTTTTAATGTTATCTTTATTTTGCAGCTCAGTTTCAATTTCATTTAATGGCTCTATTCCTTCATTTTTGGTTTCATTTTATTTCTACTATTTAATTTTATTTTATGATATTTTTGTCATATTTTAAGTTATTCTTTAAACTTTTTTGCACTAATTTTATTGTTTAATTTTATTTCGAAATATTCGATTTAAATTTTTATTTAATTTTAATTTTACTTTACTTTAGATTACTTATTTTATTTCAGGCAACTTTTTAAGCTTTTTTAATATTCTTTTTATTATTCTCCTTATTTTATATTTCGCTATGTTTCATATTTATTTCACTATTTATATTTTCAATTTATTCCATTTTAAGATAAGTAATTTTTTAGGGTTTTTAACTATTCATTGTAACTTGTTTTTAATTCCTTTCCAATTATTTTGATTTCTTTCATATAATTTATTAAATTTTTTCTGTAAAAACAAAAATACTCTCTTTTAATTTAAAACTTAACCGAAAAAATTTCTAGCGAACAGGAAAGTATGAAAATATAACACGGAATAGTAATAATATTTAGTAAATGGTTTTAAGGTGGAGAAAAAAACAACACCTTCGTTAAATATAAATTATGCAACGAAAACTGCGCGTTTCGACCTAATCCCTCGAAGCCATGAAATAATTCTTTTTGGAACTGACAAAGTAAATTCTTAAAATTACCCATTTATTGGGAAAGCAATTTGTAGAACTTGCTAAAACGTGAGGTTTAACAATTTATTGCTTGTTAAAAATGTGCTTAAAAATATGCAAAACAATTTTTTCCTTCTTGTTTCTCAGATGACCTCAACAAGGTTTATCATAAGCTTTGTTATATCTGTCAAGAAAAGAAAAGTTTTTTCTTTTGAAAATGACATTTTACTCGCATCGAGTTATTAAATGTTTTCTCAAAAGAAATAAATCAAAACTTTTTTTTTGAAAATTTTATTGCTTCGGACTTGTGTTTTTGATTACATGATCAGATTATATGATATTAAAGGATAAGTTGAATTACATGATAAGGATTAAAATTTTTTATTTTGTTATTGTTTATACTTAAATATTTCCAGTTGCATGTATTGTACTAGAAGTTCAACAGCAAATTTTTCAACTTGAGAAAATTGTGCGCATTTTTTTTTCCAACTGAAAATGCATCTTAACATGTTTTACTTTCACATCTAATTCCCTTTTAATAATAAATAAAATAAATTGCCGAGAAAAAATAAATGAAATTTGACTTCACCAGTTGATATGATAAGGATTTAAATCTCTGATTGTTGTCTATGCGTAAATATTTTAAACGGCGTATAGTATACAAGAAGTTCAACACCGAATTTCTCAAATTCTGAAAAATGTGTATAATTTCTTTTTCCAGCTGAAAATACGTCCATAACATGCCTTATTTTTAGTATTTTACTTTAAATATGTTTTCTTTAAAAAAATACATACTCGCATCGAGTTATTAAACATATTCCCAAGCTTTAAACGTCTTGTTTTGATGTACTTGTTAATATCAGCTTTCTTGAATAGCCTATATAGTTCAAAATTGTGTCGTTGTCTCCATAAGCCATCCACATTTATAGCACTGAAAAGTTTTCTGAAGGCAATCATAATTAACATGAAAATTTAATACTCATCTTTAGCTTTAATTAAAAGTAAATTAAATACTAAAATTAATTTAAAATTACGGTTTATCTGTTAGTAATATAGCAAATGACTATTTTTATAATGTATTGTGCTGCTCTTTGATTAGAATACGTTTACAATTATATAGTCTGTATAAATCTACCGACGCAAATTGCTGCGGAACATTTTCCTTTGAAATAGTTCTTTATTAAAAATGAAATAACCAACTATCTATTATTTTTTTAAATTTAAACATCTTGAGTTAGTCGGTTTAATATATTTCGGAACTGCACTGTAAAAAAATTCCGGATCAAATTTAGGTAAGCCTTACCGGCACTCAGGGTGCCAATACTTTTTACCGTAAAATCCCTTCTTTCTAGAACATGTTGCGAAACAAAAAAAAAATCTGACATACCGTAATGTTTTCAGGGATAATTACCATAAAATCCCTGAATTACTCTAATTAAATAAATATTACTATAAAAATTACGGTATAATATTTTACGGTAAAGATAGATTTTACGGCTGATGCACTCAAAGTGCTGGTACTTTATACCGTAATTTGATCCAGAATTTTTTACAGTTGGAAATTTTGCATGCATAAATTAATATTATGCGTAATATGATAACATACATAATTAAAGATGTTAAATGGCGACATAAATACCAGGCTCTAACGTTAAACAAATTTAAAACTGGAACTCTGCTCAACGTTAACATTCTGCTACATGCTAGTTGCCATATAAGTCCATCTACTAGTTGCTATATAAGCTTTGTTTGAAAGTAGGAAAACAGTATTTATCAAATTGATACAGAATCACCTTTGTGGTGCAATATTATGTATTGCTGCATGGGGAATGAAAAGGAGAGATGTGCAGAACATAAAGGTTGGAAAAGGAAAAGATGTGCAGCACATAAAGATTGGAAAAACAGAAGATGTGCAGCAAATAACAGATGAACAGCATCAGAAAGATCTTGCAGAAAGGGATGAATTTAAAATATCGGTGGTAATTCACATCTTATCTTTAAATGTTTCTTAATGTGTCACCATTGATATATAAGTTATAAACTTTGCAACAGTTAACAAACAACCAAAGTAAGTCATTAATTTAGAGAAGTAAAATGGTACACTAACTGAATTAAAAATATTTTTTTATATTATCACAAATAAACTTTATATAATAAAAATTTTTGACAAATAAAAATCAAAATATAACTACTATGCGTGAAAGTACTTATTTTAGCTCGAACAATAATTTCTAATAAATCCATTGCCTGTTCTTAGCTACCCGTTTATATTCTGTAAGATAATCCCTTAAGTGAAAGTAGGTGAATAGTATCGATCAAATTCATGCAAAATCTTCTTTGTGGTGCAATATCATATACTGAAGCATAAGAGATGATTATTTCTTGAAGATCCTACCAAAGTGGAAGAATTTGAAATACTGATGGTGTTTTTCTTCATGGATGGTTGACTTCGAAGTTTGAAGCCATCGTTTTTAGCTTTTTCTTTTTTTTATACTTATTCGTTTTTATTTCTTTTTCGGTGCGCCTCTTTTAAGACAGGCGGTCAATTCCCTTATTTTGGGTGCCGTAAATTTTCTTTAATATCCGACTTCCCTAAAGTTACGATGTCGTGTAAAAGAACCTTCGTAGAGCTGAGGAGCAGAATTGTAGGTTTTTGATTGGCGCGCTTAGGAAGACGAGAGGAATAGCCTCCGGTTAAAAAGCACTCTAAAATCGTTTTCTAGGGTCCGATTTTTCTTCTTTTTTTATTTTTATGGAGTATTTTCCGGAACATGAATCGATTGCCGTATGTCTAAGAGTACATCTGATTGTTGCTTCTTCTTTTTTTTTTCTTCTTTCCTTTTCAACTTATTTTTCTTTTTAATTCTGATTCCACAAGATAAAAATCTCCCTTCTTAGAAAATGGAGCCTCTCGCCAAAAACTTTCCAAGAAAAATGAATGTTTAGGAAGATGTCGTTGATGTTTGAAAGGAACTAATAATGAATTGCAATTAAAAATTTGAAAATTAGTGTATTTAAATCATTTTCTTGAGTGCCTTTTTTTTTAAATCTCAGTTATTTATTTTATTGTTTTTTTTTAATTAACCGGAAGCGAATGCTTTGTTTTCCATTTCTCTCAGTTTTCAATTTTTCATTCACAGGTTTTATTTTTAATTTTTGACAAATCTTTTCGAAGAAATCTATTTTAATTTAGATTTTAAAAAAAAAAACGCGTTTCGCCAATCTAGTTTTCTTAGCTATTAATAAGTCTACAGTCTCAGAAAAATTCTTTCAACGTTAAACCATTATATCGGTACCTTAAACTTCAACACCTTGCAAATTTGCAGCAACCTAATTAAATGTTAAATCGAATTGTGTTTCCGTTTTCGCTTACGTGCAAAAAAGCTTGAGAAGGATTAAATATCACTATAAAAAGGCTAATCTTGTCATCTTATTAAGATTGTAGAAGATTTGAACGATTTTAAGGTTCAACACGATCCAAAATTTACAAAGTATAAAATTGTGTCATATATATTTTAGTAAGTTGTTAATAGACTCTTTAATGCAATTCTTTGCAATTGGTAGCAAGTTAGCATTTATTGTAGCTGTGAGATATATTTTTAAAAAGTTTACGTTTTCATTCATGGTTAAAAGAAAAATAGTTTAATTAATTGCCTGGAAGGTCATCGGTCGTTAAAAGAGTAGTTAAAAGGAATACGTTGTAGCGGAATCACTCGGAGCTTTTCGTTCCAGACAATAGAAGTTAGCACCGAAGATCGAGGAATGGTTGTACACCAGAAAAATGAAATTAGGATTGATGTTTAGCACTATCGACCACGAGAAATAGCATTGTAAATGATACTTAATTGAAGCAGTACCTTTTGTAAGCTTCTGGTACCAGAGTTTTAACCCAAGCTGTTCTAAACTAACTCCACTATATACGATTGTATGCTCTGGTTCGGTTTTCACTGGTAGGATACCACCGTGCTGCCCACAAAGGGTGGGCACAAGATCATCTCAGATGGACACGAGATGAGTGGAGCGACATGCTCTTCATGGATAAGTACTGCTTCGTTGTACAACCTAACAACAGGTGGATAATCATCTGGAGAGAATGTGGTACTCGAAATACTTAGAAATTTGTAAATGAAAATGTCTGATTTGGTGGTCTTGGCGGGTATTTCTATCACCGGCCGTATCGGTCTGTAAATTATCAGAAACGAGACACTAATGTTTTGGCAAACTCTCTAGCAATAAAAGATGAATTTGTTCCAACTGATAATAAAACTAAATCTCATCATGACAGCAAGCGGACAATGTCCTTTCCGACGAAGAAGTCATCTTGACATATTCTCCTGATATGAAAATAATAGAACATACTTAAAACATTCTAGGGAGAACGATTTCTAGTCTCTTAGTTCTCCTAGAAACATTTGCTCTGATCTTCAGGAGTGATTTGTGGATGCTCTGATCTTCAGGAGTGAAAGATAATGTACCAAGCCCTCATTGATTACATACCTTGAAGGATAACGATATTACTTTCGATCAGGGAAAGCAATATCCTTAATTGACATTGATTTTTGTCCGAGAAATTTGGACCGACCGTTGCGAAATTTATTTTGTCCGAGTTATACTTGTTTGTATGGTATGCATGAGTTGTGCATTTTTTGTTTACCAACATAGAACGTCAATAAAATTTAATTATTCCTTGTTCATTGTTTTTTTTTTTTTTGCTATCTTTTATATACCAATACACTATATATTTGCCATTTGAATATTTTCTCCCCCGCAGTTTGTATTCAAAACTATAACGTCACTTAATTATTTTTAGTAACGTATGAAAAGGAAATGATTTGTAAGATTTAAACTTACATTATTAAAGAATGTTGTAAGGTATTTGCGGGAACATGACACTTTTAAAACTTTTCTGAAAACATTGTTGATGATTCTGCGCGTATTAAAAAAAATTAGGTTGTGTAACAAACAAACTGAGATAGTAAGGTATTTTTGAATATTTTTTATTATTGAGAAAATGGGTACTATGGTGTTTGGGGCAGAGAGACCAGCATAAATACACACATAAATCCCAGTTTATGATCTTGATACAGGTTTAGCAATCAATCCACTTTTCATCCTGCTGTTATTATAGAAAAGTAGAATTTTGTCCATAGTGAAACAAATATTGAGTAGCACCTCACTTTAATTCATATTGCAGTAATAGGAAGCTCTGTTTGTTAAATTTTAATCTGAAAAGTTTGTTCCTGGGCATCAAAATGCGTTTACATTAACCGTATAGCTCTTGCCGTTCGAGCTCTTTGTCAGATCTTCTTCTTCTTCTTTTTTCTTCTTTTTTTTTACACAAAACCAAGGATGACGTCAAAAAATAAATCTACTCAATCATAACCAACCAATTTATTTATATACATATTTATTGTTGTTGTTTTCGGCAAACTTGAAAAGTAATTATGAAGGATCATCACTTTCCATCATTTTTTTAAAAATAGGAAATCTTTTTAAATCTCTTATTCAATATCTTTATACTTTATTTTATTTTATAACCGTCGTTGAACAGCCGACCCAATTTTTGGGTTTACGATTTCTAATCATCAACTCCGTAGCCTTGTACTTTGAACCCAATCCAGTAGACAAGGGAACTCCTGCATCAAGTATTGGGAGAAATTCTCCTTCATGGAGGACTTTTTGAGGGAACTAACTCGCATTTGCGTTACATGGAGAGGAAGACCACTAAAACCTCCCACGGTTAGCCTGGCGGCGAAGGGACTCTAACCCATGATCCGTCTACCACTGAGGATATTTCACGTCAGCACAGTGATCGGTGCAAGCTGGATGCGGATTCGTATAGATCAGTCATCGCCGGGATTCAAACCTAGTTCACTTCATTAGAAGGTGAACGCTCTATCCCCTGAGCCCTCGCGGCTCTTCAATATCTTTATAGAAATCGTCAAAGATTTTGTTGATCGAGGGACTTTATTTTTATCCTCTTTTATGTGAATAGGACGCTGCAGTGTGTACCATTGAGCACTGTTCATCTTGCCCCGATTGCAACGTAAATAAAGCTTGGATATTTTTCCTTCTCAATTTTATGTAGCATATAGCAATTTCTTTCTTTTTATTGTGACTTTCCTTTGTGTTGTTGCGCGTATGTGCAATTAATCTTCACTTTTCTTAGATTCACTGATTCCACGATTTCTTGATTACACAATGTAATAGTTAAAATTAAACAAAACGTGGGTCATTGTAGTGAAGTTGCAGAAAATATGCATGGTTCAAAGAACAGATATTGCAGCCCAACGTTGAATTGATTTTTAAAATACGCTTTTAATGATTTTCCTGAAATTGAAATTATTTTATTTGCTTTCCTAAAATTTAAGTAACGGGGGACTATTTTTATGATAGAACTTTTTTTCAACCTCTTAATCTTTACTATTTCACAATAATTCAATAAGGACAATTGAGCTGCCATGGCTCAGAGGATAGAGCGTTCACCTTCAAATGAGGTGAATCGGGTTTGAGTCCAGTGATAGCTGGTTGATATGAATCCGCACCAAGCGCAGCGTTGATTTGAAATATCCTTAGTGGTAGACGGATCATGGATTGGAGTCCCTTTGCCATCAGGCTAACCGTGGGAGGTTCTCGAGGTCTTCCTCTCCGTGTAACGCAAATGCGGGATAGTTCCCTCCAAAAGTCCTCCACGGAGGCAAACTTTCTCCCAATACTCGATCCAGGAATTCCCTTGTCTTCTGGATTGGGTTCAAAATTGCAAGGCTACGGAGTTGAGCCGTAGTAAGTAGTCTTAAACCTAAAAATTGGGTCGACTGATTAATGATGGTTATAAAACAAGGACAATTGACTCGAAAAATATTATCTTACTATCCGAAGTCATCGAGTATTAGAAGAATGTAGTGGCTACCAGGATAACGTGCAGACATAAAAGCAGATGTCCGAGCATAAGAAGCGTCGGTTTCGTTCGGAAAAAGAAGAATTTCTCTTTGAAATTTTTTTTTTTTTTTTTGTAATTTTTTTTGGTATTTTCTTGTAATTTTTTTGTAATATGCATTTTCTTTTCTTTTCTTTTTTTTTTTGTAACTTTGGACTTCGCAATTTTGACTGCAATGCGTGTCATAGTATCTCTGAGTGAGTATCTTTAGTTATTGTTACTCTTACCCCGATTGCAACGTGAATGGAGTTTAATTTTTCTCAATTTTATGTTGCATTTAACGATTTCCTTCAACTTTCGCTTGTGTTGTTACGCGTATGCATAACTTATCTCCACGTTTTTGAGTTGATTCAACGATTTCTTGATTGCACAATAAAATAGTTAAAAAAAGAAAAAAAGCGTGAGTTATCATATTGAAGTTGTAGAAAATGTGCCTGATTGATTCAAAGAACAGGTATCACAGTTCAACGTTGAACATTTTAAAATACACTTTTATTGTTTCTCCGGAAATTAAAATTATTTTTTCTTGATTTCTTAAATTTTTTTTTTTTAAAAAAAAAGGATAATTTTAACTATACAACTTTTTTTACTTTAACTTCAAATAAATATATCCTATTGCATAATAATTCAACAAGGACATTTTAGCCCGAAAATCTAACCTTACTATTCGAAGACATCGAGCATCGAGCATTAGACGAAGTCAGAGGTTACTAGGAAAACGTGCGTATATCAAAGCACGTGTGCGAGCATAAGAAACGTCGGTGTTTCTTTCGGAAAAAGAAAAAAAAAATTTTTTTTTTGTCTTTCTTTTTCTTCCATTGTGTGCAAATTTGACTTTTCTTGGGTGACCGAAGGATTACTCGGAAAGGAAAATTTGAAAACAAAAACAAAAATAGAATATTCAATCGCCAAAAGAAATCTACTTAGCTTTATCTTTTCTTTTTTTCTTTTCTTCAAAGGTAACCTTGTCTTCGAAGTAAAATTCAACAATTTTGGAGTTTTGGAAAACATATTTTTGAATGGTACGCATCAGAGAACAGCACTATGGGCTTTGAGTGTGTATTCCGATGAACTTTTCGAATTGATGTTAGAGAAACGTCACGCTTTTACTCAACGATTCCAGGTAAAAAGACCAATGAATTGAGATGAAGAGAAAATATGGTAGAAACTATTTTACATTCCTTACAGCACGATATATTTCGAGAAACGTTCTTTCGTGACTAAGAGGGAACCAGGAACGACATTGAAAAATAAATAAACACACATAAAGAAGATGTTTATTGCCCGTCCAACAACTATACACTTTAAAGAAAATTTCAACGGATGAAATAGCCACAAGCATAAGCAATTAAATCTTGGATTTTATGAAATATTATGATTTTTTTCTTCTTAATGTTAATGTATTCGTCTTTCTTAGAATTTCATGACCACTCAGTAATTTTTCACTTTTATTTCTGCTTTTCTCAGACATACATTAGGTGATAAACTTAAGCGTGAATACAATATTTTATTCAAACGAGGAAACTTATTTCATTACGTAATTTAGCATAGGCAAAGGAAATTGAACCCCGTTTAGAAGCGATTACCATTTTCACATACTTGGAGCATTTAATTGATTAATTCGTCCAAAATTTTGGATCGATATGTTATTTCAATTGCATTGTATTACCTCCGATTGATGATTGAGGCTTTAATATCGCTGATGCGTTTGTGCAAATAATTTACTTCACATGCTATGCATAATATGAAGAAAATATAAATACTTTTATCTCAAATTTTTACTTCAAGAAAGCATGATGAAAATATATTTTCACGACCAGTGTTTGATACAGAACTGTAAGGAAGGAATTGTACAAGCAGCAGCTATATAAATATTATATAGGTGTATCGTATTTTCCATGCCTTTGATATTAATTAAAGAAATAAAAATATAGAAGTGTATTTAATTAATGGGGGATAGTGAATTTTTTTATTGATACCGCCATTTGAGGTTAATTTAACCACTTTTTAATTTAAGACATCAGCAAACTCAATTGTATTTACTTCAGAGACTAATTAATTGCACAATAAAAACAAAACCGAACTAAAAACGGAAACAAAACGAAAACGAAAGTAAGTTAATAGTAGATAATATCAGGCGCTAATGCTGCTTTAAATATGATCACTATAGCATAGCACAATAAAAACAAAGAGAAAAACGAAGAAAATTAATAAGTTTTATTAACTGCGCATAACCTGCAAGTATATAGAACTCATAAAATAAGCTAAAATATTGAGAAAATATGGAAAATAATAAAAAATAATGACAAGAGAAGAAAATTATTAAAAATAATTTTTCAAAAGTATTTAAAAAATATAATTTTGGATATCGAAGAAAAAAAATTAAAAATCCGGAAAACAAAACAAAGAAAAGATATAATCTCTTTATCAGCCCACACGATTATATCCGCAAAAAGGAGTGCTTTCTAATATTGTATTAATATAGCCAAAGCAAAATATATCAATACAATAGTGTGAGGAGTACTCAAAAAAATTGAAAAGAAATTAGAAGACATTAAGTAAAAAATATATACGAAAAAACAAACAAATATATCAAGCAAAAATTATATTTTTAAATACTTTTGAAAAATTATTTTTAATAATTTTCTACTCTTGTCATTTTTTATTATTTTCCATATTTTCTCAATATTTTAGCTTATATATATGTATATATATACATTAAAAAATTCAAGGTTTCGTGTTTAATAATTAAAGTTCAGTTCATAAGCTCAAGTGGAAAAGTGTAGCATCTTATTTTGATTATATCAGGATGTGTATTAAGTACAGGCATCCTTAATGCACCATCCGTAGAGTCATTTTTACCGTAAAGTTTAATACCGTAGTTTTACAGTTATATTTTTTTAATCACGGTGATTCAGTGGCCTTACAGAAAATATTACTGTAAAAATTACGGTGCATCCGATTTTTATTCCGTTGAATTTTACCGGAATTTTTCGCATGGTGCTATAATGCTGAGATCTACAAAATTTACATTTAAAATTTTTTGAAAAAAAGTTTCCGTCTTTTGGTACCTCATACAATGAAATACCAAAGAATATGACAACATATAAAAAATCAAATTAGAAATATAATCAATGAAATCAACCAATCATAAAATAATCATTTAGTGCTATGTTTAAAAATTGTTTACAAGGAATTTAACTTAGAATTACGAGCACGGTGATTGAAGTTATGAGGATACATTGAGAAATTTACGATACATTTATGGGGAAATTACCTATTTTAGATCTAAGTAAAGGTTCCTAATCATTAATTTAAAACACACATTGGATTAAAATACATAATTCAAAACTTTGCTAAAACTAGGAGCTTATGGCATGAGAATAACAATCACACTCAAAACAATGCTAAAATCAGAGTCCAGCAATTCACCCAACATTCTATCTTATTTTTTACATAGTAACATTTTTCCTAAAAATTCTTTGATATTATCACTAATATATAAAAAACGCCAATAACATCTTCAAACAACTACGAAAATTAATAACACTTAGTCGAGACTTTTAAGATCTTAGACCTTTCGGATTCTAAATTGCTTAAAGTTTGAAAATGATGCTGTAACATATATTGTTAAAGACTGATGAAGAAATGTTTTAAAATTTGTTTTTGATTCCGAAGTATATGCATCTGCAAATAATATGTCAGATTCGTTTAAGGAGGAAGGCCTAAACACTCTAAAACCTTTTTTTTTTCATAGCTCGAATCAATTAAAGAAACTATTTCCAAATTCCTCAAAGAAAATTAAAAAGTTTTAGATGAACAACAGTTCCTTAAACGCAGTAACAATTACTTCTTATTACTGTGACATTTAAATATCCAATTACTGTGATTATTTGACAGGGGTTTTACTTTCTTTTCTGAAGACAGACTCAAGTTAATTACAGTCATTCCCACCTCGCGCAACATAGCATATCCAATATCAGTTTTCAAACGCGTTATATCGACGAATTCATTACAAGTTAAAACTTCGTTTACATGATAATTGTCACGTGACTTAACTCAGCCATTAAGACTTCTATTTCATGCAAGATATCATTAGATATGACATTCGAAAATATGAGGATTTAGTTGCGTTCTTTTTCGTTGTCTTCTGTTTCAAAAACTCCGTGATGTGTTAATAGGAATATTTAGTAACAGTTATTTTTTACAAAGAAACTTTGAAATGTATCAAGCTTTAACTTGTGGAGCAATTTCTCTCGAAAAACAATACTAATTTGTAATTATAAATATCGTTGTTAGTTCAAGCTAATTATTTACGTATAAATCATACAGCTCATCAAAAGAAATGTGATGAAATTGGCGAAAATTGTAGACTATCGTATTTAATTACAGATAAAATAATCCTTCTCAAAATAATGATTTAAAAGTTTTAATCTTGCATCATTATCCAGTAACTTTAAATCTAATTATAAATACCTGACAGTACTTAAAAGCTGTTATGATTTATTTTTATCAGCATTTTGTAATAGTTTGCTGTCGCTGCATTTCATACTTAATACTATAATTGCGTACTCCAGAACTTAAAATCATTTATTTTCTTGATAGCGGATATGGGACTGCAATATATATGAAATTTTTTTTTTTTATACAGAATTAAACTTATTTTTAATATGTTTGAAAATTCGTGTTAGTTAATAACAAAAATTTTCGATATAAGAACGTTTATATTTTTCTTAGCGTGTTAACGACTATCAATATTCGTCTCTATAGCCTTGAAATTTGTAGCGCAACCGAGAAGACAACTGCACTGTGAGAGCCGCGATGGTTCAGGGGATAGAGCGTTCGCCTTCCAATGAGGCAAACCGGGTTCGAATCCCAGTCGATGCGAATTCCGCATCCGGCCTGCACCGACCACAGTGCTGACGTGAAATATCCGCAGTGGTAGACGGATCATGGGTTCGAGTCCCCTTGCCGTCAGGCTAGCCGTGGGAGGTTCTCGTAGTCTTCCTCTCCATGTAACGCAAATGCGGGTTAGTTCCATCAAAATTTCTCCCACTACTTGATCCGGAGTTCCCTTGTCTTCTGGATTGGGTTCAAATTACAAGGTTACGGAGTTAAACATTGGTAGTCGTAAACCCAAAAATTGGGTCGGATGTTCAACGACGGTTATAAAAAAAAGTGCACTGTTACTCCTAGATTAACATACTGACTAGTTAGCCTTCGTGGAGGACATTTTGATACAACTAACCAGTATTTGAGCTGGGAGGAAAACCACGAAAACATTCCACGGTTACCAAGATCGCAAGGAGATTCTAACCCATGGTTTTTCCACCAATAATAAGTCAACACTGCGGTTGATGTGAGTTGGAGCAGAATTCATATCAACCATCCATCGCTAGGATTCATTCGAACCTAGGTCACTTCGAGGCGAGCCACCCTGGCTCGAACAGATTGATCGTTGCTGAACAGCCAACTCAATTCTGAATTTACGACTCCCAATGCTCAACTCCATCCCCATGTAATTTTAAACCCAAACCAGAAGACAACGGAAATCCTGGATCAAGCATTGGAACAATTGGAGCTTCGTGGAGATCCTCTAGGTCTTCTAGATTTTTGGATCTGTCTTGTTTGTATTTTTTATTCTCTGGGCATTAACTAGACGCTTATCGAATCACCAAAAGGCATTGTTATCTGAATGAGTGTCGCAGCATCAGATCTTAATGAAATACAAAGATTCTTCCAATGTCTCCATGATTCAGTCAGTAGTCAATGAGAAAGCGCTCGTTTGTAGCTGGAGTAAAACTTATTTCTTTTAGCTAGTTCTAAATACCCTAGTAGTTGTGATTATTAGCTTTGTTACACATTGTAAATATCGTGGATTTTTAAAATATTGCAGCCTGATTGGTTGGTTATCCACAATTTTTTTATTACGGAAAATGTTCAAACAAAGGAGAGGAAAAAAAACGCTTTCAATTAGTACTAAGAGTTTTATAGTTTGTACTTGTTATAAATAGGACGCTAATGTAAGCATAACAGCCTGATTGATCTTAACAAACTTTGCATCAGAGAAAAATGTTCAAAAAATTATTTATCATCCTTTAGTGGGTACTGATAACAAATAGGATGCTAATTGGTTAAAATTCAAACAAATATTAAACATGCATCACTTTGTTTACATAGGAAATGTAGGTTTACATTGAGTTTAAAAAATAAAGAAAGGCTACACATTAAGATAATTATATGCAAAACCATGAAAAACTCCACTTCAAACATACTGTAAAATAAATGTTGATCATTAACCCAATTAGTCAGTTCTTCTGTATACATAAGTTATTAAAGTGATATCTAAAAAATATTTAATTTTATGTTTGAGAAAAACAATTTTCTCTGCAAATACAATTTTCTTAAGAGATTGTGTTCAAATAATCAAAGGCAAATGTTTATCTTGTGGGTAGCCGTGAAGAGAAACTGGAAAGGGGAAGAGTCGAGCAGAACATATCAAAAATCGTATATAAGCTACCTGTCCGCCTTTTGTCAATAGAACAGGTCCTTTACATTCTCAATGCCGATTGAATCTTTTGTCAATCGAACTTCCACCAACGGTTGTCATAGTTGCCTAGAATCTACTAACACAAACGAAATGACAAACCAGATCGCTTTTTTATTATTATTTATTTTTATTATTTGAATAATAACATATTATGGTTTTTCTTCTGTCCCCACACCCTTGATAAAAGAACACAAACTAATAATAAAGCTAAAAATGAAAAATATAAAGTAGCTCTTACGCTACCATAAACGTCATGTCTTCCGACAACGTACAAGGCACGCTATGTGACTCTTAATCGTTTTGTCAGGCCACATGTTTTTGCGTAAGCTTTCATAAAGACGAGAAAAACTACAAAAATAAAAACATGCACAACCGTGTAAACTTTGCGTTTTAAAAGTCTAACGATGAAAAGTTTGCGTACCTCAACGCCAAGTTCTACTTGTCACGGAATTACAAATAACCTATAGATGGTGAATATAGAAATAATGAATGAAGGCTAGAAAAAAGCATGTTTTGAATATGTAATTTTAAACAAATATTCTGAAAAACTTTTCTTTCGATTTGATAAGGAAAAGGAGGCAAACATGCTTCGAACAAAAACAAAAACACAGTAGGACAAGTTGTATACGTATTGAGACAATGCAGTATCGTATTAATTATGGATGCCCGAATGGCCTATCTCACGCAAATAAAGGCATCGAAAAAAAGATTTTGGCAACTGCTTTAAAAGAAAATAAATAAAATGAAAAATGTGTGCTGGACACGTGTAGATGGTTTTTATTTAATGATTGAAGTTCTATTCAAGAAGAATTTCTTTGAATTCTTAGTATTGTATAATAAAGTAATTTAATGAATAAGTAAAATGTATAATTCATGTTAAAAATTAAGAAAGAGCTAAAATTTATTAATTAATATACTATTAAAGACAAAAACACGAGAGTTTTTATTTTTTTAAAGCTAATTTTTTAAACTATTTTTTTCTTCTCGATTTGTGTATGCTCTTTGAATTTTTCGAGAGAGTTGAACCATATTATAATTCAAACTTACCTTACTATAGTTCTGAATATAACCATATTATCGCCGAAGACTCCCCATGTAGTAAACTGACTGATGCACGTTAAATCCGTCGAGTCGCAAAAGTCCTCCATGTTCCTATAACAAATTAATACCTCTGGGGGTACTGGATTGGAGATTGATCGTTCTCTGATTCAGGTCAAAATTACGATCGGTGGATGAATGAATGGATGTATAGATGGGTCAGCCCTATAAACGGGTTTGACGTTTGGTGTGGCAGAAGTCGAATTCTTGGTCATAGATGGCGCCACCGGAAAACAAGAACAATCGCACCCCCTCTGCCTAAACAGGCATGCGTCAACAACTATACTATGGTTCAACTAGAATGGGAACATTGTTCATTTTAACACTGTATAAAGGTTGCAGCATATTTGTACCGTATTATATCTAATTCGATGTACTGATATAATGGGACATCGATGAACCAATTTCTTTTTAATGAGTGGAATGAAGATTTTATTTCTTACCTAGTACTAGGACAAACTCACTTGCAGAAATTTAGCTGATTTAAATAGCAACAACTTTAAACTATTTCCATTTCTTTTTCGAAACATTCAAACTTATCATCTACTAATTTATCGGATATATATTAAAAAGTTCAGTATTAAATTCTGGTGAAAAGGTACGAAGCTAACTGTGCCGGTACTTTTTACTGTAAAATCCATTTTTACCGCAGTAATTTATATAACATAAAAATCTGATGCCCCGTAATTTTTACAGTAACAATTACTGTAAACTCACCGAACACTCTCATCAAATAAATATTAGTATGAAAATTACGGTACAATATTTCACTGTAAAAATTAATTTTACTGACGATGTCCCAAAAGTGCGAATACCTTAATTTGATCCAGAATTTTTTAAAATATAGGAGGTCAGTCTAAAGTTGCGACCAACCCTCTTTATCATGGAAACGCGTTTTCTTGGAAACGTTTTAAAAGCCGTATTAATGAATTCAATTTGAGGTGGCATAGCACTTAAGGCCCTGGCCACATTTTGAAAGACTGGAGTTCTTTCCGTGGAAGCGCATTGAACTGAAGTTCATCCAACTTTGGATTTATGAGAACCAGCATAACTGGGAAGTAAAGGTGGCCAGTGCGAAATGAGCTATACCGTTAGTCACGAAATTGTAGAGCCTATACCTCCGTGACCTCCTTGGTAAGAATATGCGGTTGCGAAAGTGATTTACTTTTATTTAATTAATTAATAAAAGAGGTCGAAAGGTTTAAAAAAATTGAGAATAACAGCAAAAAATTAACAGATGAGAAATTTAATATAATTTTTATTAGTGTCTATTTTGTTTAGTGTCTATTTTATTTTTTAACAATCTTCATACAAATTAAAATAAAATGTGATAAAACTTTTCTATAATCTTATAATACAAAACCTAGCAGTTTAATTCTATAGCAAGATTTTTATTTTTTCATATAATAACCATAGCGATAAGATGCCAAAACTCCCAAATAACATAGATATTAAAAAACAAAATACATTATTTTGTGTCATAAAACTAAATAGTTATAAAATATGATTTATCGCTTTGAAGTACATAACTTAAACTTTTTCTAATATTGAAAACAAATAGACAATAAAAATTGCATTGTCTATTTGTTTTATTTTCTCATAAAAAGTTTTTTTTTTCTTTTTTGCTTAAAGAGTTTTAGTTTAACGAACTGTCAATGTGTGCTTAACGCACCGTAATGTGGTAAAAGAAAGCGAGCATTAAACTTTTTTTAAAAAAAGCAAACAAACAAAAACATGACTTGTTTTTGATTGGGCATTTATCATGTCTTTGTTTATAGTAAAGTAGATTAAAACAAATTGCTTTCAATTTATTTTTTAGAGAAATATTGGGAGAAGCAATAAAAGATTAAACATTTTTTTTCGTAATTAAACTTAATTTTGTAACAGATTTAAGAAGAAAAAAAAAACTCTCACCTATTTGTTTCGTTTGACAGAGCTTTAGTACTTACTTTTATTTTATATTTATTTTTGTTCATTTTATTCTTTTTGTTTGTTTTTATTTCTTATTCATTTTAATTTTTAATTATTTATTCTCATATTTGTATTTAGTATATACATTGTTTATTTAATTTCGATAAAAAATTTATTTTAACAAACTGTTTTAGTTTAATAAACTGTCTATTTTAACATCTTAAATTTAACTTAATGATAAAAAAGTTAACAAATTACATACTGAAGTAATAAAAATGTCTAAATTCAATAGTTGTAAATTTTTTTTTTTTACTAATTGTAAATCGTCTTTTCGCTAATGATCATACCATACACTGAGGAAAAAAGTATGATCAAAACAACCAGAATATGGTAAAATGTATTGTGTTTTTATCTCTATGGGAATAACAAAAAGTACAGTATTTTTTATCGAAGCGATTTGTTAAAGATTTTTGGAAAATTATCAATTAAATACTGTTTTATTGTGTGTGTTGAAATTTGGCAAATGTAGTAAAATTTAGTAAATTTATCATAATACCTTAAAGTATTGCATAAAATCCACTTCTTCGGTCAAATTTATTTCTTAATTTCGTACTTGCTACTAAATGTGTGGTAATGAGAACTATAATTTTACCATATGAACGGAAAAATACCAAATGAATGATAAATTTTGGTTTTATTACCAGAATTATGATTTTTTTCCCCACCAAAAAATGTCTTTAACATGCAATACCATAATTTTAGAAGAATTTTTTAAAATTCAGTTCTTTAATACGTGGTATTATCTTACTCTCCTTTACACAAGGAGAAAAATTCTGGTAAATTTCCGTACCGCATGATAAGGAAATTCCTGGCAAAAAAATGAAAAAAAACAACAACATATTTTTGGTTATAAAACCAAAGAATACGATATTTATAGATCACTATTTGATAATTTTTCCATTCAAATTGTAACGGTTTACCGGAAATTTTGGTTTTCAGAATTCTATTTTTTATTACCAAAACAGTGATAAACAAATACAATACTGAAAAGTAAATTTAACCAGATAAATGGTTTTTATGCCATGCTCTAAGAAATCATGAAAAAACTAACAAATTTAGCCACATTTACTAAAATTTATCACACATTATTACACTATACTATGTTATGGTTTTTTGAACAAATTTTTTTTAGTGTACTATTTTCTTAATCACTCAATTCGTATGATAATGTAGATAGAAATACATATGCTTGTGATGCCACAATTGGCATTGCATATTTATTTTCTATCTTTTAAAATATCTTTCATTACTTAAGCTTTTTTTTTATTAATAGAATTACATTTAAAATAAATCAAAGACTTAATCTTTTAAAAACGAACATGAACATATAATATTTATCCTTCTCTTATAGATCAATGCAACGGATACTTTTTATTTCATTACTAATCCAAAACAAAAATCTATTTATAACTTTTATTCTAATTTCTAACCGCAAAAATGTTTCAGTTGCATGGTTGTAATAATTCTCATAAATTTGTTGGCGACTCATGATCGCCAAGGTATTATTTTAACTCTACATTGATAATGCTGGTTGGCTTTGTTTAGGCTATGCTATATTTTGATAATTCGCCAATTTTGGATCTCCTACCCATGCTTCTGTGTCCGTTGGGAACAAATTACATGTACTTTTTAATTTGGCTTTTGATTAGGCAGGTTGTGGGGGATTTGTCTCCCATGGCCTGACCTGTTTTAATATTACTATGCAAAACTTATTCAACTGAAATTCTTATGAATGATATATATATATTTGGTACCTCGAGCTCTACAAATACATAAAATAAAAGCCTTTTATTAATTCTGATCCGGTTCAAGTATTCTTTTCATCATCTGATTTCATCGCAATCTTCAATTTGTCAGTATTCTTCAACTCGGCCCACTATACCAATACAAACTCCACCCACACCTTAATATTCCACCATCATCACCAATATAAATGGCACCCTGAATAATACCTTCTTCATAATGCTATTAATTTTTAATTATTAATTTTTAATTTTTAATTCACAATTAATAAATTAATAAAAATATTAGCTCATCCTTCAGATCAAGGAAATACGTTTATAAGTTCGTTTTGATTTAACTTAATATAATAATGTTGATTTATATTTATAACCTCAAATAATTTTTTACATTTTTATAACTTTGGTGAAAATATATATCCCACTAATTGCAAAAAATGTCAATAAGTTAGTTATGGTGATGATAATATAACAGCAGTGATAGTTGATATTTTAGTAATTCTAATAATACTTTGCTAATTATTAACCTTAATAATGGTTGTAAAACGATGAGTTTCTATGATGATATTTTACGAGTTAGTAACTGTAATGATAATTTGCATGTTAATAAGTGTAACGATTATTTGCATGTTAACAACTATCAGAATAATGTACCTGTTTTAATAATTTGTAAATAGGTAACTGTTATGATAATTTGGATATTTGTAATTAAACCCATAACTTACGTGATTTTATAACCCTCGTTGAACAGTTGACCCAGTTTTGGGTTTACGACTACCAATATTTAACTCCGTAGCCTTGTAATTTTGAACCCAATCCGGAAGACAAGGAAGCTCCTGGATCTAGAATGAAGAAACTTGAATGGAGGAACTCTAGAATGGAGGATTTTTTGATGGAACTAATCAACAGTTGCGTTAAATGGAGAGAAAAACCACGAAAACCTCCCAATGTTAGGCTGACAACAGGGGAACTGTAACCCATAAACCATCTACCACTGAAGATATTTTACTTCAGAGCTGTAGTTGGAGCGAACCGGGTACGGAATACGTATCGTATGTTACGTATGTTACGTATCATACGATACGTATCGTATGTTACGTATACGTATGTTTTAATAATTTGTAAATAGGTAACTGTTATGATAATTTGGATATTTGTAATTAAACCCATAACTTACGTGATTTTATAACCCTCGTTGAACAGTTGACCCAGTTTTGGGTTTACGAATACCAATATTTAACTCCGTAGCCTTGTAATTTTAAACCCAATCCGGAAGACAAGGAAGCTCCTGGATCTAGAATGGGGAAACTTGAATGGAGGAACTCTAGAATGGAGGACTTTTTGATGGAACTAATCAACAGTTGCGTTAAATGGAGAGAAAAACCACGAAAACCTCCCAATGTTAGGCTGACAACAGGGGAACTGTAACCCATAAGCCATCTACCACTGAAGATATTTTACTTCAGCGCTGTAGTTGGAGCGAACCGTGTACGGAATACGTATCGCCCATCTATCGCTGGTGTTCGAACCTGGATGACATTGGAAGGTGAGCGCTTTATCCCCTGAGCTTCCACGACTCACGTGCAAGTTGTTGTACTGATAATTTACATGTTAATTAGTAAAATGATTCTAATAGGGCTCTAAATAAAAGTGCAACAACAAATAAAAACAGCATATTGCTGCTAAAATAAATAGTTTTCATTGTTTACTGATTGCAATAAACTTAAAATTCAATGACAGAAATTTTATTGAAAAATAAATAACACTTTAAATATTAGTGCTATTCATTTTTGAATCAAAGCTTATACGAAAAATGGTTTTCATTATTTAAATGAACTGATTGCGATATACCGTAAAATAAAATTACAGCAATTTTTAAAAAAATAAATAAATAACGCTCTAAATATTAGCGTTATTTACCTTTGAGCTAAAGCAATAGTCATTATTTAAACATAAGAAGTCGAAATCTCTTGTATTCATGAATGACAATAACAATCGATAAAAGTAATCAGACGTTTAAAGAAGTTTTTCACAATCTTTCCAAAATGTGTTGGAAACTAGAGTTTTCAGAAATTAAGGAAGAAACGATCAATTCGGTAAAATATCCACCTTCACATATTCTCTTCTTTGCATAACAAAACAAGTCTGAAGTTTTCAAAAAAAATTCTTCTTTCTCATAACATTTTATTCCTTTTTTGTTTGTTTTTATGGAGAGAGAGTTTTCTGTATAAAATGCAAACAAATACAGAACTAAATAAATAAGAAAAAAAAAGAAGGTCGGAGCCGTCTTTCGTGCTTGCTCGTCATCCATTATAGGAAGACAGCTAAGGGGGTTGAATCTTTTGTCAAAGCCGGGGTGGGGGAAATTCTCTTTTGTGGGGGGTGTTTGAATATAAAATGATACCGAAGCGAGAAAAGAGATCGCATAAGCTGCATACAAATTGGTTTAATGAAGGAAAAACGTGAATTTTTAATGAAGGATATTGAGGGTTTAATTGAAGTATCTAATTACACGCCTAAAGGATAAAAAAAAAATCTGATCATCTTAAGAAATTAATGTTAAGAAACTGAAAACTGTGTATGCGTTCAAAGGTTTTTCAGTAAGTACAATGAGAATAAAAAAACTGGTCAAAATTACCAGAATGTGGTGAAATTTTCTTGTTTCTGGCTCAATGGGAACACCAAAAAAGCACAGTCTAAATGTGGAAAAATTTGGTTAATTTTATCATGATACCTTAAAGCGTGGCATGAAATAATTTATTTGGTCAAGTTTACTTTTCAGTTTTGAAATTTTTGCTAAATGTTTTGTAATAAGAATTATAATTTTGAAAACCAGAATTTCCGGCAAACCGTTACCATATAAATGGAAACCCTTACTATGTGAATGGTTCAGATATCGTATATTCTGGTTTTATGACCAGAATTATGTTTTCCTTCTCCTTTTTACCAGAAACGTCTTTACCATGCACTAATTTTAGCAGAATTCTTTTTCTCTGTTTAGAAGAGAGATAGTATTTTAATTAGATTACGGAATAATTTTATTTTCTCATTTTTATTTTAATATAACGAGATTAAAAATATATGCAGTAAAGTAAAAAGGTCTCCGGCCAGTATTACATACAAATAAAAAAATTACCGTATTGCATAGTAAAATCATTTATGGTAAATTAAAAAATAATAATAAAAAAAAACATAATTCTGTTGATAAAAACCAATGCATGCTGTATTTTAACCATTCTTTTGGTAATATTTCCGTATATGGTAATAGTTTACCTGGTTTTCAGAATTATAGTTCTTTTTACCACACATTTAGTAGAAAATATAATACTGAAAAGTATATCTTAACGAAGAAATGGTTTTAATGCCATGCTCTAAGATATCATAATAAAATAAACAAATTATACCATATTTATCAAATTTGAACTCTTATACAACAATATTTTATTGATAATTTTACTAAAATCATTATCAAAGCTCTTCTGTAAAAATTTCCGTGTCTTTTATTGTTTCCATAGAGCCAGAAACATGATAAATTTTATCACATCTTGATAGTTTCGACCATAATTTTTTTCTCAATCTACTAACAACTTCCCTCAGCTATTCTAATTTCAAAAATAACTTTAAAAAGGCGCATAAATATTTTGAGTGAGATTCTTGGGAAAAAAGTATTACACATATTATTTATCGAAATGCTTCTTTGTAGTAAATTGATTAATAATGAAACAAACTGAAGCTATCTTGACTTCATAAACTATATACCAGTAGACCTAAAAATAAGAAAGCTATGTTAGTAACCGAATGCCTGATACGAGCTGGAATTTTATTTTATGCTATAATCGGCGTTGAACTGCAGATTGAATTCTGAGTTTACGACTAGCAAGTACAACTCCATAGCCTTGTAATTTTATCGTCACTTCTTCGAGGAAATAAATTTCGTCAAGAGTAAAGAAATATTTCGTCATTCTAGTACCGATCATCTTGTCTAGCCTGAGAGATATTAATGTTATATTTATATTTATAACCGTCGTTTAACAGCCGAGCCAATTTTTTGGGTTTACGACTACTAATGTTAAACTCCGTAGCCTTGTAATGTTGAACCCAATCCAGAAGACAAGGGAACTCCTTGATCAAGCATAAGGACAAATTAGTCTTCGTGGAGGACTTTTTGATTGAACTATTCTGCATTTGCGTTATATGGATAGGAAAACCACGAAAATCTATCACGGTTAGCTCGATAGTAAGAGGATTCTAACCCATGATCCGTTTATCACTAAGGATATTTTACGTCAGCACTGTGGTCGGTGCGAGCATAAATCGAATCAACAAGTCATCGCTGGGTTTCGTACCTGGGTAACCTCATTTGGAGGCGAACGTTTTATCTCCTGAGTCAAGAAGGCTCGCGGACTGACATTAATAAACTTTAATAGAAATTAGTACTTAAAGCAGTTACATTACATTACTAAACTCTATATTCTTTGGTAAGTTTTCAGAGCTTGCCCTAAAAATGGTTAATAAGCAATAATTAGAGAAAAAATTTTTTATTGATTTATTGCTATTTTGTAAATTAGTCAGTACCAAAATCTTTGCACTAGCAGTCCAGCTACGTACAGTAATTATTCTATTGTAAGGAGTTAGCAAAAGGGCATGAATTACTACTGCAGGCCTAACGAAATAAATAAAGAGAGATAAAATAAATAAGTAAAAACAACCAAATAAAAAATAAATAGAAAATAAACCTAATAAATAAATAGAAATCTTTATTGATTACCTCAATCTTAGAATAACAGTTATACGGAAAGAAAAAAAAATTAAAATGTGTTGAATAACCATTTCAATTACTGCTGCAGCTATTCACTGTTTTGTTTATCTCTTTTCACAAAATCATTAACAAATAATAGCTAATTTACAAAGTAATATTTATTTTTATTTTTTTCTATTTATTTATTTTTGTATTTCTTAGACATAAAACACTAATTGCTTTATACAAAGCATGTATATGACAACAAAAGAAATTTTAAAAATTTGCACTATTCCTACAATCAAAATAATAAAAACTTTATTTCAAGCCACCCTTTGTCACTTTGCATTTCACTATATTAAGACAAAGTAAATAATTAGGATTTTCTGTGTAACAACGCTTACTGTTTACTTTGAACTCAAGATAAATTATTATTTGAATTAACAAAATAAGATACTCCAAGGAAATTCTAATCTTCGTTCCTGACAATATTGATTTCATCCTCAAATAATTTCAGAACTACACAATGTGATTAATCACCCGTCTAAATCTCCGATAAGAGAATACTTTGTATTTAGAACGTAGCATTTTAGCAATTCAACATGATTTCTGACGCAACTTGTCTAATTAATTATTCGAAGAAAAGTGTAAGCTACTGTAACAGATTCAAAATTTAAAAGAAATAAACATATTTGCCAAAAAATGACTAATGATCTGGAAAATCAATAGGAAAGAGAAAAAAAAAGAATTAGAAAAGTACTGTTTGATACGTTCTGTTAGCGAAACTAGTTATTTCTTCTCACAGAGTTTTGAAATTAGCAGTGAATTCCGTCAAAAGAGGGCATTGATGTCTGGAGGAGCTGAAGTAAAATGATTCCTGCAGCATGTCAGACTAGTTATATTCAAATTGGCCTTGGTTATTTTAAGAACATTGTTTTAATAGTTTTTCTCAGATAGCAGCATCTGTTGGCAAAATTTTAACTAAATTTGAAATTTGGTATGAATAAATAGCCTCATTTTCAGAGCAGGTCTTTTTTTTATAACTTATTTCGTTTTTTAGTCAATAATTAAATTGTTTGCAATTTTGGGACACAAGTAAAAAAAAAAATGTTAGTTTGGCTTTCACTAGCTCTATTTTGTGATGTTAGAAGTTGGAATAAGATTTGTTCATGTATTGAACAGACTAAAAATAATTGTTCGGATAAGTTTCAAAACCAATTTGATTAAAAGAAATTGAAAAAATAATTTTAGGAAAGTAACATAAATTCACATATAATGAGCTTGTAATTAACTTTCTATTTTGTATTCATGCATGAATTATCAGTTTGCTGATTTTTTGAGCCTGACTTACGATTTTCATAGAAAAAAAAAGTGGCAGTTTACTCTTAGAACTTTATAAACAGTAATATCAGCATACTGAAACATAACACAGTTCAAATTTCCAGAAATTGCAATATGGTGTTAAACTAAGACATTTTCGCGCTTAAGTTGAGTAGTATCGCGTAATCCAGTTGAATTTTACCGAAGCGCTATGGTAATGATTTGGTAAAATTACCAAGAAAATAAGGTAACTTTGGAATAACATGGTAACTTTATCCTGATACTTTAGCACATTTCATAAAAAACCATTTATTAGGTTAAATTTACTTTTCACTTTTGTAATTTTTATTAACTACGTGGTAGTGCCAGCTAATTTTGAAAAACATAATTACCGGTAAACCGTTGCCATATGAAGGCAAAATTTGCAAACGATTGGTTTAAGCACCACATATTTTGATTTTTTAAACCAGAATTATGGTATTTTTTGTCATTCCGTTTTATGTCATTATCATACTGTACAATAATTTCACTAGAATTTTTTTCTCATTGTAGAAATTTTGGAGTGCGTCACACAAAAATTTTGTGTAAATTTTCGGTAATTTTAATATGGTGGCAAAAATAATTATCTTTCAAATTAAACCATCTTAAGCTTGATTAAACTCTACCATGGTTCAACTTAAGTGAAAACATATCTCAACCTATTAAAGTTGCCGAAAATTTTCCCGATTTAATGTTAAATTGATTTCTCTGAAAATGTACTCTAAATATCACAGACATCTTTATTTCAGACGTTAAGAAAAGAATTGCTGGAGAGTAAAAAAAAAACTAAAATTGAAATATTAAAATAAATAAATATTGTTTTTTTGCTTTTTCTTTTCTTCTTTTTTCTTTTAAAAAGTAATTGTGGTTTTCTTTTTATATAACGGTCATTGAACAGCCGACCCAATTTTTATGGGCCTATGACTACTAATGTTCAACTCCGTAGCCTTGTTATTTTGAACCCAATCCAGAAGACAAGGGAACTCCTGGATCGAGTATTGGGCGAAATTTGCCTTCGTGGAGGACTTTTTTTGATGGAGCTAACCCGGATTTGTGTTACATGGAGAGGAAGACCACGAGAACTTCCCACGGGTTAGCCCGACGGCAAGGGGACTCTAACCCATGATCTGTCTACCACTGAGGATATTTCACGTCTGCACTATGGTCGGTGCAAGCCGGATGCGGAATTCGTATCGACTGGGATACGAACCCGGTCCACCTCATTGGAAGACGAACGCTCTATCCCCTGAGCCATCACGGCTCAAATGTGAATTTTGAATTATTTTATGTCACATAATAGCATGAAATTGCAGTTACTACAGAGCAAATTCATTTTTCTGCAAACCTCACTCAAGATCAACTCCCGTTAGCCTGTGGGATGCTACGTCAAAGTGTAGATCTCTTTATTGTGTGACTATAACAAAATCTATCTCTTAAATTTCTAACAGAAATTATTTTCATTTACAGAAATTTTGCTTTAAGGGACAATTATCTAAGCAACTCATATGTTTTTTGACACTCTAAGAAACTTTGGAACATAATATTGTTTAAATTTACAGCACGAGGCTTAACCACTTTATTGTACTAATTAATCTTCTGGTAAAATCACCAAAATTTCACATTTACTACCAAACAGTATGATAATAAATTCATATCTTGTTTGAAATTTTACCTAAGATCATTACCAAAGCACAACGGTAAAAATAACCGCACTGGAAGTATTCTCTCCTATAGTATTTTGTTTTAAATGAAAATGGAAAATGATCCGAACGACTTATCGAACAAACTTTTAGAAATTTTGGAAAATGATATAATTTAAATTCTTTGCAACATTATTGTGACTCCAGATTTTAATTTTTTTTGTACAAATTAATCCTACTTGAACCTGATTACGCGATATTATGGCTCAAACGGAAAGGAAACATGATTCGATTCCTCCCCTTATTAAGGTTTCAGCAAAATTGCTTGCCACTGTGGTTCAAGGGTACTGAGTCCCAAGGCACTTAGTTGCATAGCTTTTATATAAAAGCTACGGGGTCTCTCCTTTCAATAAATTGACCCTGACAGACATAGAATCCTTACCTACTTTTTTAAAATCAAATATTAGCACATTTTTTTTGCAGTAAAACGCATGAATCACTCAACAGTTTAAGTGATTTTGCATGTCTAAAAGGAATTTTATAGTACACAAAGATTACTTATTTTATGCAACACCATTGTTGAAGTTTAGTAATCATCATATATACGAAGTTGAAAACTTCAGTTAGTTTATAAATTATGAATTTCCAAATGCATATATAAGAGTGAAAAGCATACTTCCTGCTAAATGTTGTTTGTATGTGTATCTTGAATTAGCTTTAATGTTTAACTCGTCAATGTTGATCAAGAAAGAAGACATGAACTAGATGCACAGCCCCTTTGAAAATGTCTCCAGAAATTCCCAGTTTCTCTTATCGTACCGTAAAGCTTTCGGAACCCTAAACCCGAACCATATGATTAGGTAGTATCGACCTCGACAAATCAATAAAAGCTAGTCTAGGCTAAGATTCGAAAGCACCCTCCACGCCAACCACCCTATTCTGTTTCCTCCAGAAGGCGGATCCAGCTCTCTATTTCAAGAACAGGAAAGTGTCTTTCCACCAAGGATTCAAAAGACGGAAATGCTACTAATGTTTTTCTTTCTTTTTATTTAACATTTGATTAAATCTCTTAGAATTGTTATACAATCCTTATCTGCTTAATCTGAATAGTTGGCAGTTGAAGTTGTTACGTTCCCACTCGAACTGTCAGACTATCATTAGAGAAAGTTCTTGTGCTCTTGAATCTATTTTTTTTTCTTCCCTTTTCGGTGATAAGAAATTAAACTCGAGACGAAATCAAAAATTTTAAATATCATACAAGATAAGTTAAAGCTTTTTTTCGCAATATACCACAAATTAGGTCAAAGATTGTTAATGATACGGTGCAAGAACTTGTTATGGTTTAAAGTATGAAAATCCTAACCTAGTTTTAGGAATCAATTCAAATTTAGTACTTAAATTTTAAAGATTATCTACGTTTTTTATTATCATGTACAATAATTGCACATATTTGTATCAATAATTGCAATATTTTACTTAAATCTGACTTGCACTAGACATAAATGTTTTTTTTTTCATTTGAAATGCAAGAATTATATTGAAAAATTATATAAATCTTAATTGTTTAAATAAAAGCACCAGAAAATATATAAAAAGGAATTACTGACCAAAAAATTATTTAATTTTATTGCGAAAACTGAAATAGTAATAAAAAGTAATAATTATTATAAATTGATAATCAGTTAGAGTTTTAACTTTGATACATAGTGTGCTTCACTTCACATTTAGATTATACGCATCTTAAAAGATTAAACGTAATTATTACTTCTAATTATTAGCTCTTATTAGTTCAATTATTAGTAAGACAAATTGTAAGTACTAATTACTAATTCAGTTGTCAGCTAAAAAAATTATTAGTGCAACTATTAGTTAGTAAAAGTATTAGTCCTAATTATTAGTTTAGTTATTAGTTCTAATTATTAGTTTAATTATTAAATACTAAAATTATTAGTTGCAAGTATTACTTTAATTATTAATTAGATAAATTATAAGTTCTAAACATGACAAGTAGTTGAGAATGAGTACATCAGATACAAAAATGTTATAATAACATACAACTTGGTTTTTAAACCATGATGGCTGAGTGCTTAATCTCTTTCTATTTCGTTTGCAGTAGCTGTCTTAATATCAATACAATTTAGCTTTCAGAGAGACTCCAAAGAGTTTTTCATGCAGATGCTTAAATATGGCGTTACACTGACACTACAATCAACTAGTCTATGCAGTCTAAGTTTTAAAAATATTTAAGTATCCTTATCGAGCTGAAAAATTTCAAAGAATATGCTTAATAAAATCTGATGATACACTTGTATGCAATCAACTGACACCAATCAGAGGAAGCAAAAGGTGATTATTCAGCGCAAATGAATGCTTACATGCTGAAAATGCCGAGTCCTATCCCTGCTTGAGAAGTGTAAATTTTTTATTTGTCCAATGTTAAAAATATTGAAAGTTGGATACATACAATCAAATTTGAGAAAAATAGTCTCAGATTCTTACCTTTGGATGTTTTTTGAGCTAAATAATTTTATTGCGTTGTTTGTTTTTCTACATATACCTATCAAATTTTCAGATTTTAAGTTTGTTAGGTGGAAATATTTTTCCCGCTACATTCATTCGATTACTTTATTACGAAATACAAGCAAAAATATTTGCATAAGCAAAATTTTACCAAAGAGCACCTTAAGAGGACACTATACCACACGAGAAACTTATCATGGCAAATTCTCTCTCACCTCCATAACTGATTCAAAATTTAGCGTATAGGAAAAATAATTTCAGGTAATCCTAGAGTAAGCACGAAGTTTCAAATACTGAAAATAAAATTTCATAATATCGAAATGAAAACAAATAATGAAACTTAGGATTACAAAATGGGGAGGTTCTCTTTCAATAATTAGTTTTTTTTATATGCTCTGATATTTTTCTTTTTAAATTGAAAATTTGTAGTTTGCCTGAATTCACTTTTTCTATGCTCTAAAGTTTAAATTAGTTATGGAGGTGAAGCAGAATTAGCGATGAAAAGTTTCTCCTGTGGTATAGTGTCCTCTTAACAAAATGGTCTGAATAAATCAAACAAAGGAAGAAAAAAAGCAAACAAACATACAAAAAAAGCTATAAATTTGAAAAAAATTATGGAAAAAGAAGTTTTTTGGGGTGTGACTGCATTTTGATGTCTAATAACAGTGGTATAACAATAATAATAAAAATATTGGCTGTTTCTGTTTCAAATAACAAGCTTGACTCATGCTTTCTTTACAATATAATACAGTAATATAGTAACAGTAAGCAATTTTTTTACAGTAAATAAATATATACTTATTTATTATTCTATTGCGATAGTAGTTAAGATATTGTTAATATAATCCTTTTTTCCCTCTCACATGAAATTAACCACATTGAATGTTACGTATTAGACTTCATGTTCATAATCAGTGCCTTTCTATACCACTAAGAATTACATTAATACAAAGTTTATTTAAACGCTTAGACATTTTATTTTATTTTATTTTATTTTATTTTATTTTATTTTATTTTATTTTATTTTATTTTATTTTATTTTATTTTATTTTATTTTATTTTATTTTATTTCATTCTGACCACTGGTGTGTGTAGTTTTGCCCTAAATCATCATTGCTTCGAATTGAGATATTAATTTTATGTTTTCATCAGTATGGAGGCTTTCAAATATTACGTATGCACCTAATGAGAGAGGGTTTGAGATCAGCTTATTTTTGTCGACGAAGGGGAGAAAGTATATAAGCAATGTTTACATTAGACACTAAACTCTCCTTATTTTCAACTTGATTTAAAAAGCATAAAGAATTTAACAAAACTTTGAAAAAATTACAGTTGAAAAAATTTTGAATAAATATAAAATTCGGGGAAAGAAAAAGTTTGGAAAGATAAAATTCTTTAAGGAATTTCAAAATTTTATAAAATGAACAAACACTTAAATTTTGCTATTACTTTATTTGAATTTAATCCAATTATTTTTAAAATTAAATTGCTACTGTTAACGTAAAAATTAAAGCAGAAAACAACAGGGGGGGGGGGCGTGTGCCTTTCGTAAACATGAGAGGGTTTTGCAATTTTGTAAGAGGGAAAGGAGAGTTTAAGAATGTAAAAAACATGCTTTCGTTACATTATATTTCTACGACCTCTTTTTAGATTTATCTCTTAAATTAATAAGTCATCTTAGTTGCAGAATTTTTGTTTTATCACAAATATTTCTTCCTTAGAAAAAAAAAAATTTCATGCACACGTTTTTGAAGGAGGTTGCTGTATTTCTTAAAGAAATTTTTTTTTTACAGAATCATTCCTAAGAAACAAATCAGGACCTATATATATTTAATCAAATTTAAGCCAATAAACAAAAATAAAAATAAACAAATTAAAATAAATAAAAAAAGATTAAAATAAATTAAATTAATAAATAAATAAAATAGAATATAAATAAAATTGCAGAAAAAAATGAAATACGAATGAAAAGAAGAAGAATACAACTAAGGAGAAAAAGTGAAAAAGAATAAAAAAAAAATTATAATTAAATAGTATGATAAAAATTCAACAATTAAATGAAATGGAAACATCTATATTAATGACTTCTTAAAATAATAAAAATTATTCCAAATAAAAAAAAATGTTTCCTAATTTTAAGTGTCGCCACTATAGTTCCAAACAATTTATTAAAAAAAAATCATATAAAATCAGTATATAAATTAGTCTAATTTTACTTAATTATCCATCAAATTTGAACATTTCAGCAAGTCATTCCCTTCAGACAAATTAGTTTTGACTAATCATTCTGCTGTATATAAAACATTTTGTCAATAAAATTTAAAAAAAATATATCAGCAGTAATTACTTACACATAAAAAATCTAATGATTAAATGTTATTCTGAAATTAAACAATTAGAAAGAAGTTCGCGATGATAATTTGATGAAATTGATGCTAACAAAGAAGAAGTTAGCTCTTTATTAATCGCAATAATGACTACTAAAAAAATTGAACAAAAAGAAAAATCTAAATTTAGATGAATCACTAAAGAGAAAGATTGTTAACAATTAGGGGCTCTTATTGGGCAATCACAGCAATCAAGTGGAATGAAAATTGTTAAACGGTTCTTACGTAATTGAATTCAAATCGTTTGCTAGTAGTAGTCTCCATTCACAACTTAACTCGATAATTACCATACGAGCTGTAAGCCAACCATTGACGAACTAATTCCTTTAGAGGCATTTATGAATAATTCACGAATCTTGTCAACCACGTGGCTTGTTTATGTTGTTAAAGAGGAAACTTAATTACTATCCAACCAATAGCGGGTGTGGAATGAAGAGGAAAGTGTTGGTGTCGTTAGTTGAAGATTATTGGTAGGTTCATCAACTCTCATCATAGAATAATAGCTTTAACACTCCATACGATGACAAACAACAGCTTTGAGGCTGTTTAACGGTTATCTACCTGAACTAAATTGCTTAGAGTGTTATTTATATTCAGTTTCACTTTCGTTTCTTTCAAAATTGGCTTTTATAACTGTCATTTTCTTTCCTACTTATTGTTCATTAAGATAAAAATTTGATACCGGAAGAAAGTGTACATATGAGTTTGAATCCTTTTTGATATTTAAAAACCGGCTTTATTTAATTCGCTTTAATGAATGGCGTTTCGAATGTAATTGTATTTAAATTTTTATTGTGAAATTTTAGTATTTATGCTATTTGTTTATTTTATTTTTAAAGTAAAAACTACAAAAATTGTAATAAAAACTGAATTTATGAAGTAATTTATTGATTGCGGATTAAAAAGCAATATATAGACACGTTTATTTTTAAATTATACCGTAAACCGGGGCGAATCTACCCATCCAGGGGCGAGTCTACCCATTTTAGTTTTACTTAATTTTCACTATTTTAAAATGCAAATAAAAAATTTTTTATGGACGGAGGACTTAGTTCAGACTCTAAGGAAGATGGCGCTGTAGTAGTTTGATCCGTTTTTATTTATTTGGTGTCTTTTTAACCGACCTGTTCAAACGTCTTTTGAGAGATTTGTATTGAAAATCAGCAAACTTTTAGTTGGTGCTCCGTAAGTATATTATTATTATTACTATTTTCACTTTGGTTAAGTGATAAACTTATCTAAGACTAAGATTACATTAATTTTATATGAAAAAAAAACAAAAAGAATGTAAGTTTTGCTGTTGTAAACAAAAAGCCAGAATTCGCGGGGTGAGTCTACCCAATGGTATTTAGTTGTAATAAAGCATAATAATATAATTTAGAACTTTGGTTATATTAAAATTAAATCATTTTAAATGAATTTGAGTATATTATTTTAATTCTGCATTGATAAATTTATCATTAATAAGAAAATTTATAGGTTAAATATAAATGTAAATATAAAATATGTTTATTTTACCTATTTTTTCAATTTCTATATTACAAAATTAACTTTTTTTATTTAATGCAAGTTAAATAAATTATTATTTATAAATTATTATTACCTCCCAAAAGAATGGGAAAAGGATTTTTCATGATTCCCAATGTTTGAATTTCGATTTTGTTAATAATCTTTAATTATTATTATTTATTAATTATTTAATTGCAAATTTATATTAATTTTAATTTATTTTTATCAGCAATAATCAGAAAAAAAATGCTATTTTATAATGTTAATGATTATAAAAACAAAACTGTGATCAAAATGGGATAATCGATCAAATACTCAATTTGTGTTATTTTATGAATAAAAAAATGGAATATATAATAAAGTTATGAATTTTACTTCATAAATATCCTATATAGTAACTAAAATAAAAATTTATTAGTAAAATTTGATTATTTATAATGTTAACATTCATTTTAGTAGAATGGGTAGACTCGCCCCATACGAGAGATTTGTCAGCAGTTCTATAAAAATATACAGTAACAGCGTAACTGTTAATATTTTCTAAAATCGATTTCACAGCTTTAAAGAGGGATAAATAGCGATTCCGAAACACCTATTAAAAGCCTTTTTTCTTTAATATTTACAAAAGTTTGACCACTTGAAAGTTGACAAACTGAAAAAATGGGTAGACTCGCCCCGGTTTACGGTACTAAATATTTTGAACTATGTTAAAAACTATTAATAAAAGAAATTATACAAAAACTAAATGCTAATAAACTCCTCAATGTGAAACTCTTCTTTGAAACTAGTTGCTAACGGTAATAGTACTTAAATTTTCATCTGAGTTCCTAAAAAAATAATAACGTATAAAATATCAGTGTATTTTTGTTATGGAAATATTTATATTCACGCGAATGTTGTATTAACTTATAATTAAAAGAAGAACTGTCAAACTTCATATATTTTATCTTTTTTTTTACATATGTATGAAAAGCATTCGCAATTAAATGTTTTTTTATTAACAAATACAACATTATTAATAAATGCATATTTATTAATAAATGTATTTACATATGTATTTATTTAACAATTGCTGTTTTTCAAAAAGAATCCAAACGTTGAAAATTTTTATTAGTACAAGTTTTTTTTATTTACGACAAATTGTACTATTTTTAAAGTTTCTATCACAATCTTTAAAAATATACCGAAATTTGTGACACATAAAATACTTTTTTATCGCTTCCACATCGAGTAAATATTCTATACTTATAAAATTGCTAAAACAGTATTCGCATCATTTAAATGTACTCCGTTGTATTTCACTCAAATCATTCAAATAGTGTACTATCATCACTATTGTACATGCAGTAAAATGTTGAATCCAATTGAGCGAAAATGAAATGATAAATCAATAACTGATCAAATACTTACTTGAGAAAAATCCATTTAAATTTTGTGAAGGCGTATTCCAATTATATATGCACTAGTCAATGCAAAATGTGTTCAATCTTCCCTATCGTTAAGATTTTTGGTTTGTACACTTAGGAAAATGCTCTTGAATGTGCGTACTACATAGAGGAGAAAATTCTGGTACAATTACCGTACTGTATGATAATAACATCCCCTTAATTCTGGTAAATAAAACCAAAATATACGGTATTTAAACCATTCATTACTTAATTTTTCAGTTATTATGATAATGGTTTTCAGAAAATTTTGGCTCTTAAAATTAGAGTTCTTATTAATACACGTTTAATAAAAAATACAAAACTGAAAAGTTAATTTTATTCAACTAAATGGTTTTTATGCCATGCTCTAATGTATTATGATAAGATCAAGAAATTTTATCACGTTTACCAAAATTTATCTCCGATTATGAAAACCAGGCTTTATTGTTAATTTTACCAAAATCAATACCCAAACACTTCGATAAAATTTACCGAGCTATTTGATGTTCCCACAGAGCCAGAAACACGATAAATTTTACCATAGTCTGCAAGTTTTGACTATGCTTTTAGCTCAATGAGATGAACTATGCAAAGAGAAGAAATATATTTAAATATTACTGGAAGTTCCTTTTACGTTTTAATTTCCCTAAAAATGCCTTTAAAAACTCTGAAGGAAAAAAAGCCTTAGTTCATCTAATAGTTTAACCTTAAATCTTAGCAAAGTTTTAATTTTAAACTATAAATGCTATCGTGTTAAAATTATAAGTCTAAACCTAAAAAATATAAATAATTATAAAAAGAAAAAAAAAGCTGTTACACTGTTTTAAAATTCACCAATTTGGCAAGATTTTTACACATTTGGGTAAAGTTATTAGAGTCAATAAATAATTAAAAATGTTTGCATATACTTTTGTAAGTCTAAACAATGCAGCATTGCAGAAACTATTTTTCTAAAAACTTCAAAAAAAAAAAATTATCACAAGCATGTTTTATTTTCAGGAAACTTAGGCTTTTTTTCATATTATTTCTTACGCCACACTGAAAAATCAAAGATCGAATTATGGCACAAAAGTACTTTGAGCGCATCATCCGTAAAATCCATTTTACCTTAAAATATTACACCGTAATAGTTACAATGATAATTATTTAATTCGAGTGATTCAGTGGTTTTACTATTATTATTACTGTTAAAATTGCGGTATATGAAATTTTTTTTTTCCGTAACATGTTCCGGTCAAAATGTATTTTTCGGAGCATTTTCACAGTTAGCATAAAGGACTTTAAATTGTCAAAACCCTAATGGTCATGAATAAAAATAATTGTTTTTTACAAATTCATAAAAGTTATAAAAATAGCATATTATTCGTTAAAAAAAAAAATTGATTTTGTATGCCTGAGAGGAACAACCTTAAACATAGTGTACCATAACCTTTCTAAAAACCTGTTTCTAATCACCTGTGAATATGTTTAAATTCAGTTATTAATCGATCATTATCCTTTCACTTTAATGATAATTATTTAATTCAAGTGATTTAGTGATTATACTATTATTATTACTGTAAAAATTACGGTATATCAGATTTTTTTTCTTCCGTTACATGTTCAGGTCAAAATGTATTTTTCACTGCATTTTCACAGTTAGCATAAAGGCTTTAAATTGTCAAAACCTTAATGGTGACGAATGAAAATAATTATTTTTTTATAAATTCATAAAATAGCATATTATTTGTTAAAAAAAAAATTGTATTTCGTATGCCTAAGAAGAACAACCTTAAACATAGTGTACCATAACCTTTCTAAAAAACTGCTTCTAATCACCTGTGAATATGTTTAAATTCAGTTATCAACCGATCATTATCCTTTCACTTTATTTTTTGATCATTGGCCAGGATTTTACTTTACAACTGATTCAAATCCATTGACGCGAACAATAGCGGAAAGTGTTATCAAAAAACACTTCATGGGAAATACAGATTTGCTTGGATGAATCTTTTATAGTTCATCATCTGTCAAGTCTGAATTGGACAACAGGTGGAAAATGTGGACCAACTGTGATGTTCCGCTGACAGTGTCTTCCTCTGTAAGAATTGCGCGGGCCTTTGAAATTTCGTTGCGAGTCCATTAAGTAATTACGCCCACAATTTCGTTTTCTCACTCATGACAATCGTCTGTGAGGTGTGAATATTTCGTTTTTATAACTATTTTATTTTTCGTCGACAGTCTCTCTCATATTAACTCCTTCAACGCTCGTCCAAAGACATGTAATTAAAGTGAACTCGTTATATTTCTTTGTGCAAAAAGACAATTGAAAGAGCAACATGGGAACTTTTGAACTCTCATGCACAAAAAAGAAGCAATGGACGTTCAAAATGTCTTCTAAATGCAACTGCATCGGAGGAAGTCAGTGAAGGACCGGAAATTGAAAGAAGGGAATAAAAAAAAAATTATTTATATAAAATCGAACATTCAAGCATCTGCTACTAACTAAATTTCTCAAAGGTACTAATGAAAAATTTCGAAATGTTAATTAGACCATCATTCAATTGCATTATGCTTTTGCAATAGAAAGAAGAATTTTTTAACTCAGTTCAGCCAATGAAAAGGGTTAAGAACTATTTTGTAGTGAGACAAAACGTTGCTTATTTGAAAAAGTAGCAAAAAGTGATAGCGAAAAGTGGCGCTTTAACCAAGTGAACATTTCCATTATTTCTCCAGTTCTAAAACAATCACAGTAGCAGGATTAAAGATTGAAAAAGAGAAAACAGTAAAAGCCTGTTATAATAACAGTTCACAATTGCAGAGGGAATTATAGTGATCCTGTTTTTAAAAGCAAATACAGATATTGAATGTTGAAATATCAATAAAAAAACTGAAAGATTGCAGTGTGCAAAATTAAAAACAATCACTTTAAATAATTTTAGTTCTAATAATCAGATTTTCACAAAGAGCGAATCTTAAGGGTCCGAAAGAGTAACTTAAAATATGATATAATTAGTGCTAACTACTAATTATGTAACATAAAGAAACTCGAAAACGCACTTTTTCTAAATATATATGATTTTTTAAATTTATTTATTTTTAACGATTTTTGACAATCAAAATATAAAGGTAGCTGAATCTGAAAAATTTGATCGCAGTAGATTTGACAAGAGAATTGTCGAAAGTTTGGGCCTCTTAATGCTAATTTCACTCTCTGCGTTTTTAACCATATCCTAGGAAGATTTTAAGCAAATCGAAAAATTTTTGCACGCAGTATCAGCTCTTTTATCCAAAAATAATCCCCTTCAATTTAATTTTATTAATTTATTGTTATTTATTATTATTTATTAAAAAAAGATCGAAAAATTTCGAATTGTAGGGCATATAAATTTGTACTCCATCTTAATCAATGTAATTTTAAATGTCAAAATGCAAATTTTTAATGAATTTAGGTGAATAGTTTCCGAGTAAAAAGCTTTACAAAAAAGCTATATTTTTAAAATTCCAATTTTTATAATTAATCAACCGATTTCGTTTATCTTGTATTTTGTCAATTAAAGTTACATAGTTTAAAATTATGGAAAAAATTTTATACCTTACTCTTGAAAATATTTTCAACTCTCATTGAATATGATAATAAGGAACTAAAAATTATTTTTTACGTGGAATTATCTTTCGAAAAATTAAGTTTATAATTTAGCGGAAAAATGAGCGTAAAATTTAAAATGAGTAAAATTTGAAATTAACATCAATGGGCCCAAATTTTCAACTGCTGACCAAAAAAAGTTTTTTTTTCAATTCGCTTAAAAATTTCTCGAGAAATAGCAAAATACGCAAAAAGTAAAATTAACACTAAGGGGTCAAAACTTGAAACGCTCTCCTAACCAACCTATTGGAACCACATTTTCCAGATTGAGGCAACCTCCAATATTTAATAGTCGAAATCCGAATCCGTTCGAAGAAAAATTAAGTTTATTCAGTGAATGAACGTTTTTGTATCTTATTCTGTAACTTTTAATAGTTATCACTAAGTAGTTAGCATATTTAATGTCTCCACTTTAAACCATTTTGATTGGCGATCACATAACACCACAACGTTTGCGAACAAGAGTAGTAAATGAGTTGCAGCAATTTAAAATTTTGCTAAATTTATTTCGGATACTGCGCGAATAGGTGGAGCGATGCATGTATTGCTGGAATTTCAAGAATATTCTGGTCAATGGACATCATTACAAGTGAAATTAAAGGCCACGCGTTTTTTCTTAAAATTAGCAGCAAGAAAAAAATTTAGAAGACAAAGTGACTTTAAAGCCAGCGTATTTCTGCAATGATGAAAAAAAAATTTAAAAAAAAATTATATTGATAAAATATAGTGCTGTACTTTCTATTACGTACACAACTTAATGCAAAAATTATAATTAATGTTCTCTTTTGCAGTGAGCTTTGGTATAAATAAAAAAACACTTTTCGAATTCCATAATCTAATATAGTTTTAACTGTTAGCCTCGACTTGTAAGCTAATTGTACTCATCACGTTTTAGAACAATGACAGAGCTTATTTTCCCAAAACAGCAAATTCCATTGAATTTCTACTGGAAATAATCTGTTTTAAGAATAAGATTCTTAATTAATGGAGCAAAATTTAAAGGTTTTGTCATAGAATGTAGAAAATTGTAGTAAATCAATCACAAATGACTTTGATGCTTTTCATTTCCATCTTCTTTCGTTTTTTTATCACATGAGCACAGAAAATCTTATTGACTGGGAGTTGCAATCTTTTGCAAATTCATAAGCAGGACTTAAAAAAAATTTATCATCAAGTAACATCATATATATATCAGTTATAGTTTCAGTAACAATTGGAAGTTAACCGGTCTATCTATGTTGTAATCTATTTTCATAGTCATATATCTCTCCTCTTTAGACAAATCACCTTTCTATTTGTAGACAAGCTTAAGAAAAATCTAGAAAGAAAATAATGAAAAAATTCTTTAACGATTATTTTCGTTTATTGACATCTTGAAAAATTCTGGAAGCCTTCTAAGCATAAAAATCGGAAGATATCAGGATGAAAGAATTTGCTTGTAGCTTACATAGAGAGGTAAACTTAAGGGATTAAAATGGAAGTTAACACAATAAAAGTGCTCATTTGACCAATGGGTAAAATAAATGAGGTAGAGGGAGATAATGTATTATGAACAACACATCATAGGTTAATAAGATCTTCTAAAGCTTGCTTTTAGCATTCAATGAGAAAACAATAAGCGTCATAATTTTCAAAAACGCACATTTGTGTCGAAACATTTTAAATTTTAGATTGAAATCAATGAGTCACTGTTTATCGTTCAGTGTTTGCGTTGTTTTTTATTTTTAAATTAAAAATTAATTTCTAAACCCAATATTATAAAAAATTAACCTTTTTTCAATTTCTAATGGCAAAATTTCCTTTGCCTGAGACATGCCCTGCATTCCACAGCAAAATCATCAAGGTTTCGCTTCCGGATTTACTCATGCCAGAATTGTACATCATTTTGCCGTATTAAAGCGTTGCCCGGGGTGCACGACTAGGAGGTAGATCTACATTGCACCCCTTAAAAAATAAAATTAATAATAAAAAAAAAATTTATATTCCTGAGGCATTATTTTAGTCAAATACACAACTGCCTTTCTTTGCTTGAATATCAAATGGCTTATTACATTTCACTAGACCAAATCAATCTAGATAAGTTTCATCTAGGGGAAAAAAAAATAAAGGTACGTAAAAAGATCTCCAATCTCCCTTTTTCTCTTTCGCGTGATTAATAACTATACAAGGTTTTCTACCAGTCAAATGAAGTTGTCCATAAGGAGTTGATTTATAGACGCATTGTCAACTGAACAAGACCCCCCAAGGATTCGAACAAAAGATATGCAACTGATCCTTTGGATTGTCAGCCCACTTTAGTTTCCCCATGCAATCTGTTGGTTCCCCCTTGGGGGGTACATTCAGAGTTAAAAAAAAAAAGTTAACTTCTCATCAACGCAGCAGGGAGGCTTTGAATGAGCAAGAGCAACCAGAGTGCTTTAAATCAAAGAGTGGTATTCTTTCACTAACTAATGTGGACAAGTTGGCGAGTATTTTCGCACCTCTTACCTGTTTACACACCGATCTAAGGATTGATTTTGAATTGTGTGGTAAGCTAGTCGTTTTAAATTTACTACATGTTCCATCGATGTAAAAGTTCGTCGTTTTCTGCCAGCTTTTCTAATTTTACGGTGAAGTTAATTTACAGAGTTACCGTTGCTTTATAAAGGTGTCATTTCAGTTTTAAAAAAGTTCATCCTGATAATTTAGCCAGAGTAAAAAAAAAAATTCCGTAATTTAAACTCGGTAAAATGTTTTAGGAATGAACCAGAACACATAATTGTTTTGAGATATATAGCACCATCACGGTTTCTGTTTTATTAAAATAAAAGAAAGAAAGAAAAAAAAAAATTAAGAACAGGAAGAGCGAATATTTTTGCACCTTTCATTCATTTATGCCCCGGTCTAACGATTGATTTTAAAATGAATGGTAGGCTTGTCGTTTTGAATTCAGTACGACAAGTAAATTCAAAACGAAACGAATTACATTATTATTAATTTACATTAGAGATTTTAATTTATATTCGTCAGCATTTTAAAGGAGGTGTATTGTTTTTAATTAAATTTAATTTAATTCTTGAATTTCATTGGTGGACGAAAAGCTACGTTCATTATGAAATTTGAACGAGAGATATGATTTTGGAACAAGTCGAGGAACGCAATAGTTTTGAGATATCATCAACATCGCTTTTGTTAAATTAAATTCAAAGTAAACACATAAAATAATTGATTTTGTTCTATATATATATATATATATATTATATATATATATATATATATATATATATATATATATATATATATATATATATATATATATATATATATATATATATATATATATATATATATATATATATATATATATTATATATATATATATATATATATATATATATATATATATATATATATATATATATATATATATACATATATATATATATATATATATATATATATATATATATATATATATATATATATATATATATATATATATATATATATATATATGTATAGATATATGTATATATATAAATATACATAAATGTAAAATGTATTTGAGTTATTGGTATGCAATTATCAAACTTTTTTTTCTTCCATTTTTGTACAAACCGAGGCTTGAGCAATATAGATAAACACTGGTACCTGCATTATTCCATGGTCCAGTTGTGTCACTTCAAAAATTACAAAGTAAGTAAAAAAAATATGAAAATTGAAACTCCGTACACATAATTTTTATTTGAAACAATATTAAATAAAATTAAAGGTTCGATAAAAATAACCTAATTGTATTTGCTTTCGAGCTTAATATTTTAATTAGAATTAAAATAAATAATAATATGCTGTAGATCATGCAAAAAATTATGAAAGTAGAGATTTTGGAAAAAAAAAAAAAGGTCGTAATAGTATTTAAATCAAATAGTTCTCTGTTCCTGATAAGCGCACAAAGCAAGTTATTCCGGTTAACTTGTTCCTAGGGCCACACATTTATATGGTATTGCAAATTTCTGACACTACTTTTTGAAAAGATAAATCTGAAATTCTCCTTTTGAATCTGTAACACGCTGCTAGCTCAATTATATTTTTTAATAACGAAAATAGGAAAAAAAAAAATTCTTTTCATAGGCAAAATTATGCTCACAGTAGATTTTTATGAAGAAAACAAATTAAGGTAAAGAAAATATTATTTCATAGTGGGTCCATTTTTTTGCTTAAGTTCACGTATTGAAACAGTTCCCCAATTTTTTTTCATTTATTTTTTACTCTTACGTGTATTTAAAAATATCTGAAAATCTTCATAGTCATTGAAAAGTATGAGAACTGAGAATCATTATAAGAAGTCGCTGTCTGAATATCAACAAGGGGAAAGTGACATCCTACAATCCTTACTCAATCATTTTTTCTCCTTTTTTACTGCGCATCATGTATTTGTTAATTTTTTCTTCATGAATCTTCAATCCACTCAAGCATAGATTTATTTACTTCTATTGTTTATCTCAAAAGTTATGTCACACTCCAACAAATCAGGACATTTACATGATGACCGAATGTTCTTTCTCTCCTTTGCATACATCAATCATGCTTAGTTAGATGATAAATGATTAAATATTTGTTACACTGATATAATACCTTGATTGATTAATTTGCACAAGGTGCTTCATTTTGTTATAGGCCATTTTTAAGGGTATATAATGCATGTGTTAAACCTCGCTTCATTCAGCTTGAAATAGATTACCATCGTCTTCAAAGTCTATCATTTTAATCTTTTCTTGGATGACAAATTAAGTTTTGTAGTAATATAACTCGCTTATTACAAACACTAGGGGGCAGCAGTATTAACTCGTAAAAAACGAGTTCCTGAAAAAAATCATAATAGTTCATATATACTTGCTAAATTATATGAATGGTACTTACTTTATTGATTTTTTTATTTCTGTTCAGTACAAAAAAATTAGTTTGCTTTGCTCTGAACTTCTCGTTGTTGAAAATGTGTTATTGTTCTTTGGATAAAACTCATAGCTGGAACATATATATATACACATACATAACTTTTAAAAGGTCTATAATCTTGAGTAAGTTTTTTCTTGTTCAACAATGCGTCGTAAAGTTGAAGTTTTAGACTGAAGTTAAGATTGAAGTTTTAGAGTATTTCAAACATCAAAAATGCAGAGTCCAAAAATGGGTCAGAACACTTTAAAATTGGAAAGGCTCAGGCAGCAGACATTGTTGAAAATAGAGAAAAATTAGTGAAACTTTGGTGTGAAAATGGAAATAAGAACCAAATTAGAATGCCTTCGGAAAGCGGACCTGGATTTAAAATTGACAGATGCGTTTTTGAATGGTTTTCCTAGGTTAGAAGCAACAAATATCCAGTTTCAGGACCAATGTTACAAGAAAAATCTGGAGAGGCATCTGAGAATTTGGGGATAAAGGATTTTAAAGCTTCTGATGGCTGGCTAGAAAAGTTCCAAAAGAGGCATATGATTTCTTTTAAATCGATAAGTGGAGAGTCCACTTCTGTGGATACTGACGCAGTTAAAGAATGATTGGAGAAGCCACCTTCCATATTTAAGGACTATGCAGCAGAAGACATATTAAATGCTGATGAGACTGATCTTTCTTTTCGGGCATTAGCAGAAGAAACTTTGTGTGTTGAAAGGTAAAAAGTGTGAAGGAGCTAAAATGTTAAAAGAAAGATTGACGATTTTATTTTGCGCAAGTATGACGGGAGGACCAGAGCCCCCATTGATTGTTGGAAAATCAAATAAGTCAAGATGTTTTAAGGGAATGAATTTATTTTGGCTGGGAATACAATGGTAAACAAATAGACGAGCATGGATGTCCAAGTATTCAATGACTGAGTGGTTGCTTGAACTTGATAGAAAAGTGGACCACAAAAACAGAAAAGTTCTTCTTTTTCTTGATAACGCAGCGTCTCACCCTAATCTAAAGAAAGTAAAAATTGCATTATTTCCTCCAAATGCAACGTTCGTTTGCCAATTGCTTGATAAAGGTGTTATCACGGTAACTAATTTTGAAGCACTTGATTACGAGCTTCGATGGGTCAAATAAAGAAAACGCAAAAATTGATGTTTCACAAGCTTCTTTGCGGATAATCGCAGCCTGGAAAAAAGTAAAAAGCTCAACCATTTTAAGCTGTTTCACTAAGGCAGGCTTCAAAAAAGATACATCAGAATACAATTTCCTTGCAAATGCCGTAGATGATACAAATTGTGATTTCTTCTCTGAATTAACAAATTTGATTCGCTGGACTGGAGAAAGTGTTATCAACGGTAATGATTTTGTAAACATTGACGAAAATATTGAATGCCAAAAGAATTATTTAAATATGGACGAAATTGCTGAAATGGTCGCAAATAATGATGCCGAGAGTGAAAATAAAGAAAGTGATACTCAATTGCTTTCTGAAAACGAACCAAAAGTGAAAACTTTATTGAGTAACTTGTATTAAGGAACTGAGACTTTTTTAGCTATCCAAAAATGATGAAATTGGTGCATTGATGATAAATGATTTAAAAATGTACTACCATGAAGATATGGAGAGTTGCAGCCGCTTAAAAAAACTTCTATCACGTCTTTCTTTTCAACTTCGTAAAAATTACAGTGCAAAAAGCACGATAATTTTTACCGAAGCACTTTCGCAATGATTTTAGTAAAATTAACAAAAATATTGTTCTATAACTTTTGTTAAAATTTGGTGCTTTTTATCGTGATGCCTTACAGCCTGACATAAAAACCATTTATTTGGTTATATTTACTTTCAACTTTTGTATTTTTTATTATATCTGTGGTATTATGAACTATAATTTTGAAAATCAGAATTTACTTCAACGCATTAGTGGAAAAATTACCAAATAAATGGTTTAAATACCATGGATTTTGGTTTTACTGATCGGAAATGTCTTTCCCATACACTACAGTGCTTTTACCAGAATTTTTTTACTCCGTAAAAGAAAAAAAATAATATTTTTTTCCTTTTTTGTAACTCTATATTGATTTTTCGTTATCTTGCCAGTTTATATAGTATTAGTTGTTAAAAATAGTTTTCTTCTTAATTATTAAGTTATAAACAACAAGAAATAACGTAGAGCGATAACATAAAATGAAGAAAAAAAATATTTATCTTTTTTTTTTATTTCGACAAATGCTTATTTTCTATTGAAAAATGATAATCTCTTGCCTTCAATGCAACTTTATAAGGCTCTTTTTTTTTAAAAAAAAAAATACTTAATAATAAAGTAAAATTTTTGTAAGCATAATAACAACTGAAATAAAAAATATCTAAATTGAATCGATGCGAAAAATAATATGTTAGAACAAAAAAGAAAAATAATCAATTTATCATGTATATTCCCACAGAAGCTTTTGATGCGTATCTTTTATCTTCCAACGCGTAATCTTTCACAGTTCCTGATTAAACTAGTAATATATAATTCTTTGAAACTGTTACTTGCAAGAATATAATTCCTTTCTTTCCTCAGTTTTTAAGAAAGAAAGAAAGATAAATTTAACAAATTATACATTTGCTTTTTCACAAACATTGCAAACAGTGAGTGATTTACTTTTTTTAGAAAGTAAAAGAACTTAGGCGATGTGTACCCTTTATTACACTACGTTAATTATTTGTATCCTAATCTTTCAAACTTTTTTAAAAACGTTAATATTGAAATCAAAAAAAATATTCGAAGAGTTCGATGCCTGATGACAATAGAGCGTTATTGTTTCTTAAAATTGATTTATTTTTTCAGAAAAAAAAGAAGAAAGTTAAACAACGCAAAATTAAGTGGCTGATTTTTTTTTTTTTTTTTTTTGAATTTTTATTTTTTATTTTTTTTAATGCCCACCTGGAGAATGACCTAGGTCATACGGGTATCTGAAGGGCAGATTTGCTGACCACTCTTTCAGGGACACCATATTAGGTGGGTCAACGTTGCTCCCACAGTAAAACAGATAGTACAGAGAAGGAAAAAACATCCATACCTTGTCCGGGATTCGTACCCAGAACCTTTCTGATACAAGGGCAATTCCCAGTGGCTGATTGTTATCTTCCAATATTATACGATATTAATGACTGACGGTACATCATTCTGAAGTCAAACATAAAAAAATAAGAAATAAATTCAAAAATGTTACGTCTGCACGAGAGCCGTGGTGGATCAGGACATAGAGCATTCGCCTCCGAATAAGGTTCGAATCACAGCGCTGGTATGTTTTCTACTCCCGGCTCGCAATGACCTCAGTGCTGACGTAAAATATTCTCATTAGTAGACGAATCACGAGTTAGAATTCCCTTGCCTATCGGGCTAGCCGGTGGAGGCTTTCGTTGTTTTCCCCTCCATATGACGTAATTGCGGGTTAATTCTATCAAAATTACGAATTGGTAATAATTATCACGAAGGTTAGTTTTTCCCAATGCTCGATGCAGAAGTTCCTTGGTTTTCAGGGTTGGGTACAAATTTACCCGACTACGAAGTTGAACATTGATGGACCTAAACTCAGAATTTTGTTAGCTGTTCAGCGCCAATGGTACCAATAAAATATTGACACGAACTTGCAGTTAAAAGAATTTTTTTACACCTTGTAATATTTACACTTATTGCTAAAGATTTAAAAAAGTGCAAATTTGAAAAATTATTTTATGGCTGCTTCCCAAGAATCAGCATAACCACTTAAGAATGAAAAATTAAGCTTCGACAGGATTAAACATTCTCAGGTTGATGAAAAGTTCATTGAATCGAGAAGTATAGAAACCATATGGATTATTTACAAAAACAAATTTGCCTTTCTGAGTTTACCAACTTCCAAAGGTGTTCGACTTTCATCCGTTGTGCAACAATTTTATTCAAATGAAATTAACTATTTTTCTTCGTTACGTTTATGATGCTAAAATTTTTTTTAAAATTTAATTTTTGTGTTACAACCAATGGATATAAAACCTGCTGCTGTAAATGGTAAGTTATTTTTTGAAAAATTAATCATTAAAAATAAGTGCAGTTCCTTTTTGTTTTTCCTCAGATATCTTGGTATTTTTCTTAAAATTGTAATCCTAATCATGTTTAAAATGATAATTTTTTTAAATATGGAAGTGTATAATGTTGTCTTGATTAATTATATCAAAATTATTTGGTAATTTTTTTTTAATTATCAGAAAATCTGAAATTTTTAGGGTATTGTTATTTTGACAAAATGGGTAATATGTTTGTATATTATTTTAATGTGATATGCTTGTTAGGGGGAATTTTTTTGTTTTTATTATTATCAGAATTGGTATTTACGAGCTTTCTGAGAAAATTTACATATAGAGATAAACAATTGCAGATAAAACATGATTGTGATATGAAAGATACTTATAATATTATAAAAAGTAATTTTGGAACATATCGGGAACCAAACCTTGTTAATTCAACAAGTTTACAAACTTCTAATAATTTTAATAATACTGAAATTTAAGTAAATGTAGAAAATTATAATTTAAATGTAACACAATATATAAATGAAACTGGATTTAGGGTAAATTTTTCAGATTTTGGAGCAGTTATACCATTTTTTAAACATAAAAAGCATGAAAAAATTAATTTGTGATTTGAATTGATCAAAAATTATTTGTAATTACAATCGTCGTTAAACAGCCGACCCAATTTACGGGTAAATAATGTTAGATTAGTACAGATTAATAATGTTAGATAATGTAAAATCTGCCGTTATTTGATATATTATTTTATTTTACAGCCGTCGTTGAACAGTCGACCCAACTTTTTGGGTTTACGACTACTAATGTTCAAATCCGTACCCTTGTAATTTTGAACCCAATCCAGACGACAAGGGAACTCCTGGATCAAGTATTGGGAGAAATTTTACCTTCGTGGATGATTAAACTGGAAATTTTGCTGAAATTAATAAAATATTAATCCTTCCTAAAAACAATTTGCTAAAATTGTTGTACCTTCTTCATTATGGTAAAGTTATGGTAAAGATTAAAGTTGCCGAAAATTTTCCCGATTTAATGTTAAATTGATTTCTCTGAAAATGAACTCTAAATATCACAGGCATCTTTATTTCAGACGCTAAGAAAAAAATTGCTGGAGAGTAAAAAAAAGCTAAAATTGAAATATTAAAATAAATAAATATTGTTTTTTTGTTTTTCTTTTCTTCTTTTTTCTTTTAAAAAGTATTTGTGATTTTCTTTTTATATAACGGTCATTGAACAGCCGACCCAATTTTTATGGGCTTACGACTACTAATGTTCAACTCCATAGCCTTGTAATTTTGATCCGAATCCAGAAGACAAGAGAACTCCTGGATCGAGTATAGGGAGAAATTTGCCTTCGTGGAGGACTTTTTTGATGGAGGTAACCCGCATTTGAGTTACATGGAGAGGAAGTTCACGAGAACCTCTCACGGTTAGCCTGACGGCAAGGGAACTCTGACCCATGATCTGTCTATCACTGAGTATATTTCACGTCTGCACTGTGGTCGGTGTATGCCGGATGCGGAATTCGTATCGTCTGGGATTCGAACCCGCTTCACCTCATTGGAAGGCGAACGCTCTATCCCCTGCCCATCGCGACTCAGCTTTAATAATTATTACATAAAAAAAAATATTTTTGAAAAGAATCTTACTGAAAAATATTTTTGTTTGTGAGAGAGAAATATATCTCCGCAACTACGGCATTGGTCAGAGCATAGTTTCATTGGGCTAAGATAGAGAAATTTCTTGTAATTTTACTCTTGTATAATGCAAATGCAGATTAATTTCCCTCAAAAAGTCACTTTGTCTTTTAAATTAGATTAAAAAATACAAATCTTCAGAGCTGAATGCAACTTAAAAAATTAAGTTCTTAATTCGTTAATAGTAATAGAAATAGGAACTGAATAAATGCATTCGTTTTTAAACACGAGAGCAAAACAAGAAAGAATATAAAACAAAAAATAGAAAAATTTGTCTGGGAGAAGAATAGGAGGCAAGTCACTATTTAAGCCTTAAGAAGCACGTGGAGACTTAAATAATGACTTGTCTCCGACTCTTTAAGCAGCCAAATATTTACAATTGTCATATTCATTATGACTTTCATATTCATTATGGGACATTCATTAATGCCCCGTTAAAAATTAAGTTCATAATTCGTTAATAGTAATAGAAAAAGGAACTGAATAAATGCATTCGTTTTTAAACACGAGAACAAAACAAGAAAGAATATAAAACAAAAAATAGAAAATTTATTTTGGGAGAAGAATAGAATAGGAGGCAAGTCACTATTTAAGTCACTACTTAAGAAGCACATGGAGGCTTAAATAATGACTTGTCTCCGACTCTTTAGGCAGCCAAATATTTACAAATGTCATATTCATTATGACTTTTATATTCATTATGGGACATTTATTAATGCCCCGTTAAAAATTAAGTTCATAATTCGTTAATAGTAATAGAAAAAGGAACTAAATAAATACATTCGTTTTTAAACACGAAGACAAAACAAGAGAGAATATAAAACAAAAAATGGAAAAATTAGTTTAGGAGAAGAATAGGAGGCAAGTCACTATTTAAGCCTTAAGAGACACATGGAGGCTTAAATAATGACTTGTCTCCGACTATTTAAGCCGCCAAATATTTACAATTGTCATATTCATTGTTGCTTTACATACTTTCATTATCAATTCTATCTATAGTTGGGTTTAAATTTACTTTTTCTTCTTCCGGTTTCTGTTTCTTCCATAAACAACTTAATTAAAACAAAATCCCACACTCCAAAGTAATTAGCCAAATTTAAAATGCAAATAAGCAAATATAGAAAAATTTGAATATTATAGGAAATTAATTAAGCGAAAACGGGACTATATAAAACTATGAAGCCAAACTAATAAAAATCCAAATGTCAAGAATCTCCAAAGTAATTAGTCAAACTTAAAATGTAAATATAAAAAAAGTTCAATGCTGTAGGAAACTTAATTAAACGTAATCTGGACCTACTGAAAATCAATTTTGTGGAAGATTCGATTTGAGAGTAAAAAGACTATGAGGTCAAAAAAGAGGATTGAATCTCTTCTTGTCAATGAAGATGAGCTCGTCCGACGCTCTGGCGTCAGTTAAGAACAGAAACTAATGTTGAAGGGGTGCAACAAACCCACTCTTGGTGGGCCAAAGGGGGGTGGGCTGCATCCTAAATGGGGAGAGCGTCCACCCTTTTGTCTGCTTTAACGCCGGCTACTTCAAACAGGCGCTTGAATTTGCTCTTTATAGGAGGTACTCTTTTGTTTCGTATGTCATTTACTACAGATTCAGACCTCCTTCCTTTTGAAAGCCGAGGGCCCGACCTAAACCCTTCATTTAACTCTTTCTATTTCGGAACAGGGAAGGCGGTAGTAGAAACAGGCGGAAGTCTTCTGGCTCTTTTCTGAGTAATAGGTTTTCCAATGTGAGGGAATGAAAAAAAAATAAGACACTTTAGCAATTGTAAACTTATCGGTAAAATTTTTAACGAGCTTTACTCAATTTTGACAGCTATAGGATGCATTCAGAATTATTTGTTTGTGTTAAATTTCTGGGAGAATACGAAACTATGACTTCATTGGTTGATTATGAATGATAACTAAATTATATTCAAGTGTGCAATATCTGGGTCTATTGGAATGGATGCTCCAATGTGTGAGAATTAGTAGAACAATAAGACACTTAAGTAAATGAATGGATATCTTTATAAGTTTAACAAAAATTTGACAGACATGGATTGCATTAGCATTCAGAATCATTTGCTCCTATAAGAGTTTGGGAGAAAATCATCAATTCATTTGTTGATTATGAATGATAACTGAAAGTGTACTATATCTCACTCTATTAAAATTATAGATGATCCAATGATGGAAAAGAAAAATAAGTCATTTAGTAAATCTAAACTTATCGGTAGATTTTTTAACGAACTTTATTTAAATTTTGATAATATACTGTTTTCTGTCTGGATAAAAAATTAGGATAAAATAATAATTTCATTTATTGATTATGAATGATAACTAAAAATGATTCGAGTTATCCTTCATAACAATAATTATTATGCCTAGATTTTTTCTGAACAATAGATTTCCTTATGTGGAGTAATGAAAAGAAAATTAAGACATTTTAACAAAGTTTAACTTATTGATAGAATTGTTAACGAGTTTTTCAGAACTTTGACAGCCATAGACTGCATTTAAAATTATTTGCCCTTATAAAAATGTGAAAATAATAATTTCAATAATTGATTATGAAAGATAATTAAATTCAAGTGTACTATAACTGGTTCCTTTCTATGTTAGAAAATGTAATCTCAGTGTCTAGTTACTTTAAAAGTATCTAGGCTCTTTGCAAAAGGCTTAAAACAAATAAGATTAATTGAGTAATGAATAATGTATTTCCTTATTAGTCAGAAATCATCAGATCACATCATAATTAGCGTAAAATAGGTTAGGCTAATTGATTATATTTTAACTTAATTTGCGTTGATTTGCGAGTCGTTTTTGAAGTTTAGAACTTTTTCAAGTTCAACTCTGTAACCTTGTAGTTTTATGCGAAACTTAGAAACTCCTGGCTCAAGCATTGGGACAAACTATCCTTCGTGGAGGACTTTTTGATGGAACTAATAAGCATTCTCGTTGAAGGAAGAGGAAAGCCACGAAAATCTCTCACTGTTAGTCTGATGGAAAAGGGATTCTACCTTGCTCACCACTGAGGATATTGTTCGACAACCCCGTGGTCGGTGCGAGCCGGGAGCAGAATTCCTATCGACTAGTCATCAATGGGGTCCGAATCTGGGAAACTTCAGTGGAGGTTAATCTCCTGAGTCACCATGGCTCTGTTAGGCTGATTATAAAAATCCACAATTTTCTCGAATTAGCTGAGCACATTGCAAAATTCGACAACGGCTTATAACGAATCAAAATTTTGAAATTTGCCTACGACACTTGCACTCTAAATCAAGATCCGTACTAAAAATGAAGCAGGGCTGATAATAAATTTGTAGCACGCTTTTGCATGTATTTTATCTAAGGGAAAAACTATCCAAAATAAGTCTGAGTAAATATTTAATCTTTATTTTCAAGAGAAGAACTCTGTGTAATTTTTATTGGCATATTCCTGGCTATATTTGTACATGAGCACGGCTGTAAGTCACCTTAAAAATAATAGTTCATTTGCCAATGAATGATTTAAAATTAGTAGGTTCATGCAGAAAATGAGTTCTATATTTACTGATCTTTAATTTATATTGGATATTTAATTTTACTTTAATCATGAGATATAATAACTAACTCATCCACAGCTGTTATTAAGTTTCACAACCGTATTCTTGTAATGAAAAAATTACGTTCTTGTTCTCAGATCAATTGCCTCTTTTTGACAAATGCAGAAATGGGTTTTGTAAAATAGTAAATAAAAATTTGTGCCAGTAATTTTTAGGTGAACAAGTTTTAGAGTAAACATAAATACATTTAGAGTGATTTTTCATCATCGCTTAGCATCCTTCACGGTCACTTTTAAAGGGTTGTCTCTACCTCTGTAGAGAGCCGAGGTTCTTCCGTATTAATTATTATGCGCAGAGCCTACGCATCAAACCATGCAGGATGCCACATAAAAGTGCAATATCTCTCCAATTTTTTCATGTAACATTAAAAAATTAATAGCAACACATAGAAAGAAACACAGGGCATGCCAGGGAGTATTTAAAATGAGATACTATATTTTATTGCGTTTTAATTGAGGATGGAAGAACGTAATTTAATATATTGATTCTCGAAATATTTTTTGAAGTTTTCCAATTTTTATCCTACCATAAATTATTATACCTTGGTGATAGGGGATTTTTAACCAAATAATGACAAATATGCGTTTGATTTCAGGAAATTTAACACAAATAAAAAATTTTGCACAAATGTAGAAAACATTGTTTTTGCTGTCATGAAATTAATACTTAATATGCAAGTCTTATTTTCTATCTGAGAAATAAGCAATTTAATTAATGATCTATTTATCCAGACATTTTATCGCTGGGATATTAACTTTTCTGGCAGTTAATCCGGATAATTAGAGTTTTACTATTCTAACTGTTCTGCCATTTTAAAAAGAGAACACGAAAAAGTCAAAGCTTCTAATTTGTAAAACATTTTAAATATCCTAGTAAATTTTTCCTTCTGCTCTTTCTCAAACACTTGAAAACTATATTATTCTAAAATTTGCCGCAAATGAGGAATTGAGGATATATATAATATATAAAAATAAATAAATAAATATATATAAATAAATATATATAAATAAATATATATAAATAAATATATATAAATAATATATATATATATATATATATATATATATATATATATATATATATATATATATATATATATATATATATATATATATATATATATATATATATATATATATATATATATATATATATATATATATATATATATATATATATATATATATATATACACATATATATGTTATACACATATATATACATATATATGCAAGAAGAGGAGGTTATCTTACAAAATTCTGTGATTATGACTTCCGATGAAAGTCATTTTCGAGGAATAGGAGATATACCACCGTCCGTAGTTTAAAATTTGGTTAATTCAATGCCATCAAGATTGAGATCTGTAATAAAATCTCCGGGGGTTATCTTACAAAATATACTAATTTGCACTTTTTACAAAAAAAAAAAAAAAAAAAAAAAAAAAAAACTTCATAGGAAAAAAAAATAATTAAAAAAAAATAAAATAAAAAATAAACTATAAACTCAAAGCATTTAAAAAAAAATTCCATATTTGATTTATTTTGGATACTTACTTATGTGATGTGAACTGCATCTTATTTTAAGTTAGTGCTTAGTTAGTGTCAGTGTCTTGAGTATTTAAAATAGTAAAATTCTGTGATTATCTTAACTTTTAAATTAACTTCTACTTAATTTGCCAAAATATTATTTCGATTGTAAATGAATTGTATTTATTTTTATTTGATAAACGGTTCTAAAATTGCTCGATTAATCATTCGGGCCATGAGTTCAATCTGAAAACCCATGTAGTTTAATTTGCCGGAATGGTTTACACATGATTTTTTCCGCTTAATACTCTAATTAATTATTCTAATTAATGCCCTTTAAAGTAAATTGACATATTTTTATAGGCATATTTTTCTAATTTCCTAAGTTTAAATCATTTTTTGCTATTTATTAGAAGTTAAGTAAAATCAATAAATTCCGGAGGAAAAAATTTGAGAGGTAAGCGATCTTTTTAATTTTGTAAACTGAATTTACTATTTTTGAATTTAAATCAAGTAAATGATATAACTTACCGTAGAGCTATATTTCAGTAAATCTGTAATTTAAAACTGTTATTTTTTTAAAAAACATCACCAGTTTTAATTAAAATTTGTTCTTAAAATGACAAATAAAAAATGTTCGAATAAATGCGCATCTGTAGTGGATCAATTAAATTTCGCAACCAATTTTCTCACCAAATTTCACTACTTTGGTGGTCCAGACACCTACCATTTCACACAAACTTCATAACTCCCACACTTAGGCATATGTACATTTTTTTAGCTCTTGAGCTAAATAAATTAAAAATTCTTGGAAAAAAAATTCGGTAAAACTTCAAAGCAATTTGACGGAGATATTTTCAGTAAGAGCATAAATAACACCTGATGCATCTGCAGGCGACACACCAAGTGTAATATTTCTAAAACAAAACAACAAAAGTGTTATTTAGATGTATTGGCGACCTTGTGCTTCACAATAGGTCGGCAATATTCTTTGAAGAGTGTTTATTTCTGAGAAAAAGGGGTAATTTTTTAAGTCAACTCTGCGAGAAAAAAAATAATAATTGCTAAAACTACAGTCCTGCTTAGTTTTAACACAACTTGTGAAACATCCTTTTATATTCCTGCTTTTAGGAGTTTAAAGTGAACATAGGTGAGATAAAAATGTTTGTTCATCATTATAGGGAGGAGTTGGTAAAAGTAAAAAAATCAACCTACTTTTTAGAAAACTTACTCAGCAAACGGGTTAATATTTATTTTCCGTACATGAATTATTTTTCCATTGTTTGCAAGATGATGTAAAAGTAAGGATATTTGCAAGATCCGGATGCAATTTTCATTCCTGAAAAGTTTAACTTTTCAAGTATGAGATAATTGTATTTAAACTTGAAAAGTTAAAATGCAATTTTCATGCGTTTTTTTTCTGTTAATTTTTTTTATTTATTTTTTTGAATAATGAAATATAAAGGTAAGCATCTCTTCTTCATGTCACTAGTACTTCAATTTTGTCAGTTGAATAGTCAGATACTTTGTCATTTTTAGAGGAACAGGGTTAGCATTATTTGGGCCCAATCGAAGAAAAAGAAGGGGGAAAAAAAAAAAAAAAAAAACGGGATCAAATACATGAATATTTTACTCTTTATTTGGAAATGAATATTATTTTTCTATTTGTCCTTGTTTGCTTTAATGCAGTCATATTTTTACCGATAAATTGAGATTTCAACTGCCATTTTTAGAAAAATAAGAAGCTCGATACCTAGATACCTTTGTAAAGTTAAAATTGTGTCTTATTTTAACTTTGAGTTTGAATTTTTGAGATTGTGGCTTACAATTTCTAGACAAAATATCTGTCACCCATTATGTCAAAATATCTCTCACCTAATAAAGAAGGACTCTAATAGGAGACATTTGCAATAGCTCGATCCAAAGGGAACTGTGTCTCTAAAAATACAAGCTTACTAAACAAAATAAGGAGAAAATCATACACACTTTAACAGAATATGGTAATATTTACTGTATTTCTGCCTGTGTGAAAACACCAAAAACCTCGGTAATTTTTTTCCTGAGGCGCTTTCATAATGATTTTGGTAAAATTAGCAATAAAATATTGCTTTATTATTAGTGACGAAATTTGGTAAATGTGGTAATTTTATCATGATACCATAGAGAATAGCATGCAAACCATTTATTCGGTTAAATTTATTTTTTAGTTTTGTATTTTTTATTAAATGCGTGGTAATAAGATCTATAAATCTGAAAGCCAGAACTTACAGTAAACTGTGATCTATATGAAACTACACGAAGGAAAACATTACCAAATGAATGGTTTAAATACAGTATACTTTTGTTTATAATACCAAAATTGTTTTCTTTTAATTTTTATTTATCAATTTTTTTTATACTGTAAAGTATACTGAATTGTGCTTTTCACCATTGTTATCCTTTATAAAAAAGTATACGGAATTACATGTTGAAATGGAATAAAAAATGTACATCCAGAGTGCGCTACATTGTAAAAAATTCCATATCAAATAATAGTAAAAAGTATCCATTTTATCAGGAAATCCATTTTCAACGTAAAATATTATACCGTAATTCTTGCAGTAATTTTCATGTGAGTAGAGTGATTCTGTTATTTTTTGGCAATTATTGCTGTAAAAATTACGGCAATAAATTTCACGTAATTTTTACAGCAATAAATTACGGTATATCATATTTTTTGTTCCGTAACATATTCTGGTAAAAAAATTTTGCAGCAAAAAGTACTGGCATCCTGAGTGTCACTACTACTTTATACAGGAATTTTATCAGGTATTTTTTTAGAGCGTTGGTAAGTAAATTTATTTTATTTAAAACAGAAGGTAAGGTAATAATTTCTAAAAGAAAAAGTAAGTTTACGAAAAGATGAAATTTAATCGAAAGATGGTCTTGGAATGTTTTTTATTTTTATTATTAATATTTTTTTATGTTTCCATTTCCAAAATCATTCAACAATTAATTTCAAAATCACTAAAACCTTGTCATGAAGTAGAAACTAGTTTACGTGAAAGAAATTTTATTTATTTATATAAAAAAGAAAGAAAAAAAATCAACATATTCCCATCGGAAAATAAAAACGATTTAAAAGGATTCTGCTTTATTTTAATTCCTTTCTTCGCGATTTGCTCAGAACTTTAATTTCCTTTAAAGAAATATTTTTAATTAAAAAGCGGATTCTCTTTTTTTTTCTTCTGTGCTTTAAGTTACTGTAATAGTAAAATACTAACTTCAAAACTCTTTTCAGTAACCGAGGAATGAAAAGTGACCTAAATGCCATTGTTTGAATTTTTTCGTTTGAGTAAAAAGAGTTAAATAAAAACCATGAAAAGCAGTGAGGGGAAATGTTAATAAGAAGGAGCCGAGATAAAATAACTAAGCTTGTGTTGTAGCCTAAAATCGTGTCATATTTTATTTATTTTTGTCAAACAGGTTTCTGAAATTTCAGAGAAGCTATTATGTGAAGCACGGAAAAATTAATTCTTATTTCATAACAAGCAGTGATTTTTGTTTTTAATCCAATGATAAAGTGTAAAAATGGCTTGGAATTTTTAAAAAAGTTATTTCCGAACAGATTTTCTAGTTTAGATGTCAAAAGTATTTTTATTTATTTATTTTTTTTAAGAAAAAATATTTTAATAAGAAATTTTTTCTCATCAGATTTCATAATTTTTTCAGTTCAGCACTTAATTAGTGATCCAAGTGTAAGAAATTTATTAAGTTTTATTTAATATTAAATGGTGGCTTTTTAAAGATAGGTTTTATAAGCTAATTTCAATATGTTAAGTTAGTTTTTTTTTTTTTTTTTTTAAATTTGAAATACTTTTTTATACGAAAATCTTATTGTATCAAACTTCAGTATTCTTTTCGTTCAATGTCTTTAATAATTAATTCAGGTGATCGAAATATATATACATACATACTTTTCAATGTTAAAGGTAATCTTTTTAACGATTGGAAAATCAATGATTATTTTCTATCAATGGAAAATGATCTAAACTTCTTCGTTTCAAAAATTTTTTAGAGTCCAAAAAAAAAAAAAAAAAAAAAAAAGACTATTGCTAAGGGTTAAATGTTAATAAGAAGGAGTTGAGATTTGATAACTAAGTTTGTGCCTCAATCTAAAGTTGTGTTATTACTATGCTTTATCAAATCTATCAATTTAAAAAACTTATACACTGTAAAAAGCGTGGTGTAACATTTATCTGAATATGGTGTTGACCAACCCAAAAAATTGTGGAAGGAAACTCCTTATTTTAGGTAAACACCAAATTGAGATTTCTCATACAATTTAAAGGGTGTAATTTAAATCTAAGCTCTTCTTATAGAATAAGCTTACACCAAACTTCGCTCATTCACACCAAACAAGAATTATCCTCACTTCCGAAAACACCAATGTTGGCGAGCTTTGAATGTCGTCTGTATATTGTTTACAAATGAATACAAGTTTTTCGTAGTTTGTGGAAGCTATACGTCAATCAAACCAGCCTAAGATGTAGTAAAACCAACATTTTTCAATTCTTTGACCCATTACTGGTCCATAACACTTTAAAGAGTTAAATAATGACATCAAAAACTTTTGCTTGATCATTTCATTGTTCATCACTTATTATCACAAAAATATTTTTCAATCTAGCTAAACTATTTAAAATGAATGTTTTAGTATGTACTGAAAAATTTTAAGAAACAATATTAGATATAACAACAAATAAGATATAAAAATACATAAGACATAAAAATATGGTTTAATTTTATTACTAGCAAGTGTTAGATATTATTTGAATAAAAAAGTTTCTTTCAGACTAAAATTATGCTAAATAAAATGTCCCCGAACAATCTGAATTACATTAAATAAAAAATAAAATTTCTATCTAACTATACATCTCTATTTAGAAAACGTATCTAATTTGATTTGAATGGTCAAATACAAATTTAATTTACTTAAAAAGCCACAGTACAAAAGTTTGTATTTTATACTTCTATAAATAAATAAACTCTACAACAAAAATGTTTTTTTAAAAAAATAAAAATCAGTAACTAACTACAGAAGGGATCGAAATCATTTTTCTCATAAATATTACTTATTTTACTTAATTATTATCCATATTAATATTTATTAGTTAATATAATATTATGCAGCAACTCTTTTTATTGAAAATATCCTTAAATGAACTGCCCAAAACATGTAAATTACATAAAATTAATAATGCAATTTTTATCAAATGACATCACTGTTCGGAAAATATATCTAATTTGATTTAAATCATCAAATACAAATTTCCTTAAATAAATAAACTAAACAACAAAAATTTTTTATTTTATTTTATATATTTGTTAATTTTTTTAAAATTGGTAATTAACTACAGAAGGTGCAGAAATTTTTTTTCCTCATGAATATTATATATTTCTCTTAATTATTATATCTATACTTTTGTGTATTAGTTAATATAAAATTATGCATCAATAATTTTAAAACACTTTTTTAGAAATGTTTCTGTAACGCCTTCCTAGCAATTTTGATGCTACTTATGGTACTAAAAGGTGTTCAAAATACAAAATGTTCACTATAAAAACAAAACATGATTATAATATACTTTCTTTTTATTGTTATATACTATAAAAAGATGAAACTCAGTTATCGATAACAACACGCGTTAATTGAATCAAACACATATTTTAGAAATCGGCAGTTAATTGTGATTATTAATACATGTTGTTCTCAATTGATATTTATCCTCTTTCACTCGTTCTGACAGAGATTCTAACAATTTCTTTCAAAAATGTTTTCATCCTTGCGCCATACTTAATCAATAAACAAGCAAGGCTATTCGTTCTGCAATCCATTCTTGTGAAACTTTGCCTGCACGTTCTTAATAGATTTTCTATAGATTTGAAATCCGGAGAATTAACTGACCACTCTTGACCCACTACTTTGCTTATGAGTAATTACTCCTTAATTTTTTTTTTCCAATCATAAGAAGGATCCAAATTTAGTAAACAAAGAAAGAAAAAAATTCCATCTTTAGATAGATACCTTCTGTTCATCTCTGGTCTCATTTTCGCTCTCTCTCTCTCTCGCTTTCAATTTATACAAGTAGCCGTCTATCATTGCATCTACAGAGACGAATAGTTTAACGTTGTCGTCTGAAAAACACTCTCAAAACATTTTATTTTCCTTAGATAATCCAAAGATCTTCCCTTGATCCAACTAGTAAACACGCTACTATATGACGTTAAATAACATGACTGATAATGAAAAACGAAATATTGGTAATAGCATTTTGGTTTCAACATGATGTTTTTTCCATGATCAAATAAAACAAGCTCAAATGAAGGCCTAATTTTGACAAATTGTGGCCCAAATTGTTTAAACTTTGAACCTGATAAACTGTTTTTCGCAAACCTATTTAAAGCTCTTGTGGAACTATTGAGCAATGTTCAACTTTTAAATAAAATTAATGCTGCCAAACATCACTTCTTGTTTTGACTATGTAAAAAAACTCTTTGGATTAATGAAAGCACTATGCACAATACAGAGTAGTAAATCCAAGAGAAGTAAAAGAAGTGCTTTTGTTTCGTTTCTTGGCACAGAATGATAGAAAAGCTTTTAATTGCCAACGCGTGTCCGACAAATAAATTCAACCAGTGTTCCTGACCGATTTTCCTCTTCTTTGTTCATTCTTTATCGCAACCAAGAGCTCTTGGACAGTTGTATTGTTTTTATTTATTTATCTATATATGGCGGATTAAGGCTACAATATGACATTGACTGGATATTATTAGTTCATATATGCTATTTCTATGACAGTATGAAAGATACAAACTTGTCAGATCAGCTTTTTAAATAATTACCGAAAAAGGACGATAAACTTATAGTTAGAAACTCTTAAGCTTTCTATTTCTTTGACTAAATATAAAGCAAAAAAAGTTTTTTTTTGTTTAACTAGTATTTTTTAATTCTATACTCTTATTATTTAAATTTATGAGTTGAAAATAAAGAAAGAAACATTTTAAATTTGTATGGCTCATATTTTAAATTTTTTTAAACAAATGGAACAATGGATCATACAAAACACAGATCCGAAAAATCCGGAAAGCGTGTGAACTCATAAAATAATTTACTTTTTAAAAAATCGTGCAATATTTGTTTCTTCTTCCTAAATCTTCTCCTTAATTTATCGTTCCAAAGTTCTCTCTCCGTTTCATAATAGTTTCTGTTCTGTGTAAACGCCTTTTTTTTTCTTTAAACTTTTCATCCATCTCTTAAAAACACAACGAAAATTCAATTGTTTTTTTTTTTATTTCATTTAAGGAAAGTTGTGAAAACATTCTTAGCCCTCTAAACCTTGATGAGCAAAGAGGAAGTTGAACATTTTCGATTCAATGAGTTTGGAATCAAAACAAATGAGTAGAATCGAATCTTTTTATTCTGAATGATAAAGCCAAACATCATGTTTAGCTTTTACTTGTAAACTAACAACGCTAAATATTAATTCCTATATTTAGAAATTAAATATATAAAAATGAATTGTTTGGGAAAAAATATATATAATTGATTAATTTTCATAGTAAAATAAGAAAATTTCGCTATGCAAACACTTTAAAGGATTTATTTTCAAATGGTGTTCAACATGCAATATATATATTCTCGTTAAAATTTTAATTTTATGATATAAATACTTATTATCATTACGAGTTATTTTTTTCTGTTTTGAAGTATTTTACCGATACTTTAACATGAGTTATTAATCATGACAATTTAAACACTAGTAATTTCAAACTCTGGGAAGTTCCTCAACTAATTAGGAAACGATTCATAAATTGTTATTTATTCATTATGTTTTAAGCAGTTTTCTAACCTTATTATCATATAATATTATATATTATATTAAGGAATATTATATTAAGTAATGTTATATACTTATAATAATATTTCTTCCATACCGTTATATTTTTTTAAACGAGTTTTATAATTATATGAGAAATATTTTTTTTTATACTCAATAATGTATTGCTTGTATGATATATTATTGAGTTCCAAAAATATAGACAAATTGCAATTTTTGAGCTTGCTATTGAGACCAAATGTTTTCGTTAGCGGTTAATCCCCAAATTTTGAAGCTTAAGTTTCCGAATTCTTACACGAAATTATTATTTCGTGTTAATTCGACATAATATTGATTATAGGCACGTAATTAATAATTTTCTGACACTTTTCTGTTTAATTTTTTATCTTAAACTGAAAAAAATATATCATAGCATTATCCAATTGTTGGTTTCTTTAATTTCACATGTTTTGTGGAGTTTATCTACTACGTTGTTTAGTTCAAAAAATGCACCAGTATCTATTTTTTTTAACAACCGATATTCATTTAACCGATGTAAGTGAACCGATATTTATTTTCATTACAGTAAAATTTATCGTTAATCGTCATTACAGTAAAATTTATCGTATGAGATGTCATTTTGAAGGGCAAGGGTTCAATGACCGGTGGCAGCCTGCCTGAAATCTAACCAGCTTCAGATCGATGGGTACCAGCTTGCTTGGGAATTAAAGACGGCTAGTGCGCAATGCCGACCGCATTGCCACCATCATTTCATTTGTCACAAAATTTTGGATTTTTAACCCTCATGATTCCATGAGTTTTTACAATCATGAGCTTGCACTTTCATGAGCTGTAATCCTCATGAGCACGATTTTACTGTAATATTTTGCTTTATTAATCATTCATATATTTAAAGCAATATTTTTAAACAAAAAAATCTTCTTCTTAAAAAGGATTACAATATAATTTTTAATGCATGAGAATTTAGGAAAAAATTAAAAAAGTGAAAATAAATCGTTATTTTAAGACTTATAAAAGTATTTCATTTTGTTTTTTATTTTTAAACAAAAAAGTTTTTAGGTTGAAAAAAATTAGAGTGTAGACAGATAAATCTATCTAAAGCCCTTATAAATATAGAGTTAAGTCTTCAAGTTAGTATGTACAATTTTTATTTTTTTATTCTTTCTTACTTAAATGTGAGAGAATCATTTAGTATGCAAGATGGAAGGTTTTCTTGTAAAATTGTGAAATGCTTCAGTGCTTAACACGTGAAAGAGCAATGGGTCAGTTTATAAGAAAGTGTCCGTCTATAATTCCAGTAAACAACACAGATTGTTACGAAACCTCAAGGGTAATTTCACTGTAACTCAATCATTAAAATACGTAATCGCATTCATAGCCGTAATAATCCTCCTTATTTTCTGCAGTCTGCGGAAAAAAGCATAAAAAATAAATAAATAAAAAGCAGAAGATGTTTATGCTTTTCTTTTTGGTGTAATTTTTTTCTGCCTTATCTTTCTTTCATCAAATTTTATTTTTCGATGAACCCAGTCAAAATATTAAGAGTTAGGTAGTCCTAAATTATTGCTGAATCAGTGATCCTTACCGGAATATCTGGCGTTGCGTGCAACAGGTTGTTGGAAAAAGGACTACCAAAGGGATGGGAGGTCCCCAACTGGCTCTCACGGTACGTAAGAACTTGGATAAGGAGGAAGTTGACGGAATCTGGTGAACAGTGAAGGAACCCACCGTCATGTCTGAACCCCCCTACGAAAGCTTACAGTTGCTCAGGATCCCAAGCATCAGTGAGTTTCCACTGAAGCATGGTAGAAGGACATGATTGTAGACCCTTGAGGACTTGAATGGTTCATCAAACGCGCGTGTTTAGCTTCGACTATGTTATCAATGAAAAAGTCTAAAACTTTTCAAAAAGTTGCACGTCGTAGATATCAATATCGATATACGTCTACTGCAGAAATTTGAAGAATATGGAAATTTCTTTAAGTTGAAATTCACAACGACAACAAATAACGATTCGCAGAAAAGTATTAATCTAAGTAGATCTAAGTTGTCTATGGCTACTGCAGAAATGTAGAGAACATTAGTTTTTTTCAGTTAAAATTAATCAAAATAATGATTGTCGCAAAAATATTAAGACTTTGCGTTTGAAGATTTAAGTTGTCCTGCACAGCTAAGGCCTCTGCAGAAACTTGCAAATTATAGGATTTTTCAGTCAAAATGAGCAACTAAATTCTCGAAAAAGCCATCAAAGGGAGACAAGGCTGTATAGTACAGATTTGTCCATTGCAGAGGGATTAAGGAGATGAGATGAGTACAGCTTTTATTCGAAATTCAGAGCAAAAAGTTATTTTCCCCAGAAATCTATACACAGAAAGATGTTTAGTACATATCGAGGGTATTAAAAAGTTTAAAGGCTTCGTTACATATGACTATATTGAAACTAAACCTAAAGGACTAGCTTATATCTTATTCAAGAAAAACTATAAAGAGTAGAATCTAATTCGGCTGGTGAAGAAGAAAATATTTTACTTAAGTTAGTTGAGTATATATAGGTAGAAAAAAAACCCAGTTGTGCACGAATTAGGGAAATTCGTATAGGTAGCTCTTCCGTGAAAAGAAGAACCGGTACTCAGGTTTTCATTTTTTCTGTTTTATAATTGCTACAAGTAAGGAAAGTAATCTTTGTTGCTGAAGTTAATTTTTCATTTAAAAAAATAGATGATTCCTGCATATTTCATCCAGCTACTGTAGTTTTGTTATAAAATAAAATATTTTTATTCATCCCTGCAATCCATTACAAATACATAAGAGTCTAGTTTTGTTCTTCACAAAAATAGGAAGCCTTTTTTTCTTCTTTACATTTAAAATTTTGATGTAATTTGCAAATGATTCAAAGCACCATATACTCTACCAGAGTATGATTTATTAAATTCTCTTTCAATATCACGCTAAGATAGCAATAGGATATGATCCAATAACATAACAAAAATGCGCTAGTCACATTATCGAGAATTGTGACTCATAACTGTTCTCAATAATCATAATAAAAATAATAAATCATTAAAGTTAACTAAAGTTAGCATAATTTATTAAAAAAATTGTTCCCAAAACTAGTTAACCTATTCCTATTTATAGTTTTACTTAAAAAATGGATTCAAAAATGAATTTAAATTGTGTTATTAATTTCAAATAATCTTGTGTGCGTCTGGTCGAAAATAGCGTATAAGTATGTAAGCAAACAGAAAAGCAGAGACACAAATGCAGTTAATATATCCATCACAGCCTTTTAGCTGAAGCAAAAAATTGTTTTTTGTTGTAGATTTTACACACATAAATAAAATAGATTCTTTTCTCATATTTTAAGAAACTTTTTCTCTTAAAACTCTAAGAAGCAAAAAATCAAAATCATATGTCAAAGTCAACAAAGAAAGTCTATAAATGAGAGATTAAAAAGGATGATATTAAAATTCTGAAATTAAATTGGCTTGGTTTTAACTTCAACTACATTTCGAAAGATCAATTTTCAAATATTTTCACAAAATTTAAGTCATAAATTTTAGTCAGACACACAACATCACGGTCACTATAGTGTTGTTCCTGTGAGAAACTTAATCCTCAAGTATCGTTACATTAGATTTTGGAAATATATATATATATATATATATATATATATATATATATATATATATATATATATATATATATATATATATATAAATAACTTAGTTTATAACAAAGTTAAATAACTTTGGTTTGACTTAGAGACGGAAAAAAAATCTAACTAACACTTTATTTCAGCAAATTCTAATGATAATAGGGACAAACTATATTATGTGTCACCTTTTTTTAAACTTTTTTAGAGCAGTATAGCACTATATTTATCGTACACTGGTAAGCACATTTTTAGCCACTGTTGTTCCCACAGATTTTTTAAGGATTTAATTTGTCGACAGTCCCGATTTTGTTTTAACTCCTCTTTATCTTCTTAGAGCATCTTTATTCTAAGACTAGTCCCTCCCTCACACTTCAAAAAGCCAGGCAATAACTCTTTTGGCGGCGTCTCTCCCTGGAATCCCGAAACTTTTCCAAGATTCGGTTGAGTGGCTGAGAAAATGAGTCAAAAATTACGGATCACAGATTTTCCAACTCCTTTACTCGCCATCTCTGAGTTGCACCCTTTGCTGTTTAAAAACCATCTTACTATTCTTTGCTTGTTGCTTTTATGACAATAAATCAAGATTTTTCTTCTCCTAAATTCTGACAATCTTGATTTTATAACTGGTTGTTTCACAAACTGAGCCGGAAGCTAAAAATCAACATGAAGAACTCGTGAAAATTTTAATTTAAGCATGTTATTATTCGAGAGAAATTGAACAGTCAATACTTTTTTAGAAAAAAGTATAATTTTTTATTTGAAAAAAAAAAGGAACACTTTAATTTAAGTGTTTAAAAATACTTTAAATCAAATTAAAATATTTTGCATTTATTTTTCATAAATTAATAAAAATAAAATTGAAACTAATGTGTGATAAATTTGATTCAAAAAAATTTAGTATTTTAAATCGCGTCATTGGATAAAATAAGAATTCTCTACTTCTGAAGAGATGGAAAAATAAAAAGTATAGGTTCAATTCTTCCTTGAAAAATAATATGCGTTTAGTTTCTTGCTGTAAGATAACACAGGTGAATTTCTTAAATTAAAGGGAAATTTTTTTAATATTTAATTTTCAGTAATTAATAAAATAAAGTTCAAAATGATATATTCTAAATTTGCTTTAAGATAAATCATGTCAATGGGTAAATAAAAATCCTCTACCTCTGAAGGGGTGTGTGAAAAGAATAGGTTCAATTACCCTTTGTAAAATAATATGAGTTCAGTTTCCTGCAGGGAAATAGTATAGGTTCATTTCTTAAATTAAAAATAAAAATAAAATTAGATAAGTTAAAAATAAAAAATAAAATTAGATAAGTTAAAAATAAAAAATAAAATTAGATAAGTTAAAAATAAAAAATAAAATTAGATAAGTTAAAAATAAAAAATAAAATTAGATAAGTAAAAAAATCTGTACATGTTATTATTTTTGGTGATTAGAAATATGTAGACCAATTTCTGCGAAGCACATGCATTTTAATAAAGCTGAGGAATCTTGGTATATTTTACAAAAGAGATTGGTTTTCTTTTTTTAGCTACCACATAAATTTATTTTTATTTAAACTTTTCAAGTCATTCTTATATAATGTGTACCGAAATATCCCTCTTCAGTTTCTTTTTCTGACATTTATATCGAAGTCCTATGAGGTTTTTTTACTTAATTTATTTTTATTTTTATTTGTCGTGTTTGACAACTGTAAATTTCAATTAAAAAATCTAGTACTTAAGTTTTTTTTCTTCGTAATATTAAGAGGAAAGGGAAATTAACATTAATTTCTGAACAGTACTTGAAAAAAAAATTAAAGTTTAATATGAAATACAATTTGCCCAATAAATGTTAATAATTCTTTCTCTTCAATTCGAACAGGATTTTCAAAATATATCCAAATGTACTTTTTGTCTTGTGATTTAGATTTTCAACACAATTCAACCTTTTGTTTACTTTTTCCTACATAACAGTTTATGTATATGATATTTTCGTTGTTGTAAGTTTAACATGTAAAGGTTTGTTGCCCAAAAAGCATGTAACCTACTAATACATTTTATTTTTTAACAGTTTAAACCACTTTCTTTGATCTGAGATTTAAAAAAAGCTTAGATTTTTGGGTCCTTGAGCAAATTACCTAACGACCTTCACGTTGAAATGAATCCGTTACTTGAAACGCCAACAAATGAATGAAAAAAGGCAGTGGTCCAAATGGTTAGTTACATCACGATATCTTTACACCAAGGTTAGCTTCGTGTCAGCATTAGGAACTACGCCTCAAAAGACATATACCTTGTAAAATCTTCACTGAATATGCAGAAGCGTTATACCTTTCCTCACGTCTTCAGTGCAGTGCTTGACCAGGAATCCGTAAATGAACAAAAGTGTCTGTTGCAAAAGCGTGCAACTCACGGCCCATGCTGATACATCTTTCTGGCTGTACGGTTGCTGTAATGATATCAATGATACCGTCAATAAAGTCACGAATGAAACGTGCCGAAATCATTGAATCTATCGCAATAAATTGTCGAAACTTAAAATGAGAGAAAAATTGATTCATCTGTAACCATTTATGATTTTGTTAAACGTTTCTAGAGCTGCGATGGGTGACCGTATGTACTCTATTGAGTGCTTAAGAGATCTTTTAAATGTAGTTATTAATGTTTATTATTATGAGTAGTGGTTTTCTTAAGCTTAATAATGCGTTATATAAAAAACTAAATTTCTTAATTTAGGTGTCACAATTCATTTCAATAAAAATATTTACGAAAACAACGGTGCGTTAAAAAATTAATACACTAAAATTCGTAATTTATACACTATAATTAATACACTATAATTCGTAAAATTAATGCAATATAATTCGTAAAAAAATTAATACACTATAATTTTGTGATTAATAACTTATGTGTCCATTGCTTTAGGATTGTTTTTAATAACTTCGGCTTTGTAAAATCATTAGAAACAACAATACCTTATTTGTCTAGACAGTAAAAGTTTATTTCCCCCCCTCAAATAAGAGCTATTTTGGATAAAATCTCTCAAAAATATATGCACATGTTATTACAATAAAAGTCCGTTATATCGTGCTATATGCAAACTCATATGATAAATGTTAAAATAGTAGACTAATAGATGACATAAACACCTTTTTCCCTTTTTAATTTTTATTTCAATCAATTATTTTGTTTTCAAATAAATAACTAGCGAAGATGCCTTCAGATTTCAGACAAAAGTGGTAGTTTTGCAAGATGCAAGAAAATGAAATTAAAATAAATAAATAAATAAGTGCAATAACGTTTGCCGTCTTCAATAACACTAAATATCAATTTCAACAAAAGCTTCAAGAAGAGAAATAAATGGCATGGTACACGAAGAAAAAAAATCTGTTAAAATTACTGTACAACAATACCTTAATTGCATAATGGCATTTCTGGTAAAATAAAAACCATAATTCTAAAATTAAACACAAAATAGTATTATTATTTAAACCATTCATTTGGTAATTTTTCCTTTCATATTGTAACAGTTAATCGAAAATTCCAGTTTTCAGAAATATAGTTCTTGCTACCACATATTTAGTAAAAAAATACAAAACTGAAAAGTAAATTTTACCGAATAATTGGTTTTTGTGCAATGCTCTAAGGTATCATGATAAAATTACCTAATTTTTCTGAATTTACCAAGTTTTATCAAGTTAAAAAACCATATTTTATTGTTGATTTTACCAAAATCATTACCAAAGAGCTTCGTTTATTATTCCCGAGAGTTTTGATTTCTCCATAGAGCCAGAAACACGGTAAATTTTAGCATATTCTGCTAGTTCTGAATAAACTTTTTTTCTTCCTCAGTGTAAAAATGGGGTCAACAAAATTTGCACTCTTATGAAATGTATATATTTTTTTCATAGCAGAAGAATTTTTTTTCTTCAGGAGGAAAAGACTTTGCCAAACATCATCTATGCATGTTTGTTGTAGAAGCATAATGGACTATAATTGTAAGTAGGAAATACGGTGAAAAGAAATTCGTTTTCCCCAATTTTTCAGTATTAACACGAGAAATAAGTGAAAATGTTTTACATTTTCCCTTCTTTCCTATAATATTGCTTACATAAACAGCAGAAAAAAGTATTTAGCTAAAAATAATGAATAAATAAATTGTCGCATCAACGGGATAAAAGTAATTTTTAAGTCGCATTAAACATATAATATTTGTATCTTTAATATTGGCATTCTGATGATGATTTGCAAACTGGCCGTAATAGTGAACTTCTCTCACTATGCCGTACTCGTTAAATCGAGCTTATACCATACTTAAAAATTGGTTTTTTCTTACTCTCATCACAAACTGGCCTAAGTTCCTCAAGTATTTGCCGGAAGAGATGACTAAGGGTATTAAATATTCATCCTGTTTTTTAAATAACGTTACAAAGAACTAATTGATGGCCACAAAAAAAAAAAAAAAAAAAAAAAAAAAAAAAAAATGCAAAATTTTCAACTTAGGGGAAAATGGTACATGATAGAATTTATTTCACCATTAATCAGTATTGAAAAATCTATATTAATCAGGTATTAGTTTAAGAAAAAAAAATTTTTTTTGTTGCAGGCTTGCGTCATTAGATGATGTTGAATAAAGGAACATTTATATAGATGCTTTTAAAAAACAAACAGTTCTATGTCAAAATTTTTAAATTGTAGAAAATTTGAAGGCGAGTAGTTATGTATAAATTTTTTTTTCATTAAGTAAAAAAATTATGCATACTATAAAACATAGAAATGAATCATAATTTTCTTTTGTGTTCATTTATGAAAAAATAATTAATTTACCCCCAAAATATAGCTTTTCTTAATTAAATGATTTTAACTTTGCAGCTCAAGCCAAATTTTATCAGCCAAATAAGATTTGAGAAATTTTATTCTCAGGGGGGAAAATAAAAGAAACCGAAAAGGCTCGGTTTTGTACAACTTACCCTAATTCAATGTTTTCGAAAATTACTGATTCTAATACTTTCAACAAAATCTTGAAAAGAGAATAAATATGTTGTTTCCTAGATTTTTTATTCACATGATGTATTTTTTTTATTGCTTTAAGTGTGATGAAAACTAGCAGAATATGGTGAAATTTATCGGTTTTGGGGCTCTATGGGAACGCCAAAAGGCTAGGTAATTTTTACCGAGGAGCTTTGGGAATTCAGGCAAAATTAACTATAAAATATGATTTTATAATATGCGATAAAATGTGGAAAATTTGGGAATTATATCTTGATTCCTTAGCATGGTATAAAAGCTATTTATTCTGTTAAATTTACCTTTCAGTTTTACAATTTTTACTAAATGTGTGATAACAAGAACACTGTAAAAACGCTTGATTGATAATTGCCACCACTTTTGTCGTTGAGATAATCTAAACGGACCATATGAACAGAAAAAATTACTTTATGAATGGTTACCATATATTTCGGATATTTTAACCAGAATTATTATTCTTTTTAGCCGGAAATATCAGAGAAAGTATGGTAATGCTAACAGAATTTTTTTCCCTCATGAACTAATATAAAAATTATGTCGCTTTTAAGCAAAAGTTTAGCATTGTCATAAAATCTCCCACATTTTTTTTAAAAATACTAAATGAAATATTTATTAAGAATTATGTAAGAAACTATAAAAGTTCGAGAGCTAAAAAACTCGAACCCTTAAATCACATCAAGCCATAAAAAGCATCCATAAAAAAGACTATATTTTTACTAGATTCTCTTTATTTGCTTTTGAATGCTCTATCGTCTGATTTAAAAATCTAACTAAAAACCTCGAAAAATAATGGTAGATAAGAAGTTGGAGATAAAAGAAAGTAAAAAAGCAATGATTTCAAGGCTGGAAATGTTTTCGTCCGGGCAAAAAGACTCGTCGCAAATGGTTTAGCAGCACGGGTCCGATCAATTTGCTCCTTTAGAAGAATCATTGCGTTTTGGAATCCGTTTTTTCGCGCTTCGCTTCTTGCAATTTGCTGCTTTACCCGAGCGATTCTTTCAGATATACGTCTTTCTGTATCACGTTCTGGAAGACTATGACACCATAAGTGAGCCCTATACAACCTCGTAAAAATATCTAGTGGCTCAACTCCCTCAGACACCCACTCATACGATTTGAGTGTCTTTTTTCGATATTTATATCCCTCCCCTTAACATAACATTTGAAAAATAAGCGCATTGACACAATGCAGGAAGATACGTAAATTTCATATGCATCTTGAAAATATGCTTCTGTTTTTATTTTCTTCTCTTTTTACTGTTTACCTCTTTCTCGATTTTCCGAAAAAAGTAGCGAACGCATCTTCTCCTGGAACAAGGGTGAATGCCTTGCGTCAAAAATATGATATACTGGACGTCTCTTGAAAAGGGCAGCAACCTTCTTAAAAATTATTTATGTCTGGCTGCATTGACTTTGGAAGTCTTAAAAATGCTATACAATATTTGATTGATAAAAATGAAACGAACTTATAACTGTCGCATGTTTGTCGTTTAATTTTATCAAGTTTTGCCAAATTTGTGTTATAATACAGATACGATTAAAATTTTTAGATTTGAGTATGCTTTGTAGTAAAACAGTTTTGAAACGCTTATGCGATCTGTTTTTTGGAAAACTGTTGCATCATGTATATCGTTCATCTTATTAACAATTAATTATAATATAATTGGAATATTAATGGAATTGGAATAATAAAAGTATTGGAATATCGATACAGTCGGAATAATAAAATAATTGGAATACTAGTAAATGGAACCCAAATAATAATAGAATCCGAATAGTGATTGAATTTGAGGAATAATAGAACTGAGATATTGATAGAGAAAGAATAGTAATAGAATCGGAATATAATAGAATTGGAATATTAATAGAACAAGATTAATAATAGAATCAAAGAATTGCTGCAATCGAAGTATTAATGCAATTGAAGTATTAATGCAATCGAAGTATTGATGGAATCAGAATAATAACATAATCGGAATATTAATAGAATCGGAAGGATAATAGAATTAGAAAATTTTCCCTATAATTCTTTTTTTTTTTTTTTTTGAATGTTTCTTTAAACTGTCTTCTCTTCTGCATTGGTGAAAAAATGGTGAAAAAATTTTTCATCATGCATTAAATGTTTCATTCGTGAACAATACCGCACGGAAGAAAAAGATATGGTCAAAATTTCTAAAATGTGGAAAAATTTACCTTGTTTCTGGTTCTCTAGGAGCACCAAAAAGCTCGATAATTTTTACTCAAGAGCTTTGGTAGTGATTTTCAAAAAATTAATAACAAAATATGGTTTTATAATATGTGATGAAACCTAATAAATGTGGTAAAATTTGGTTCTTTTAACTTGATACCTTAGAGCATGCCATAAAAACCATTCATGCGATTAAATTTACTTTTCAGTATTGTATTTTTTACCAAATGCGTGGTAATACGAATTATAATTTTGAAAACCAGGATTTTTGGTTAACCATTACCGCATGAACGGAAAAAATACCAAATGAATGGTTCAAATACCGTATATTTCGGTTTTAATAACCAGAATGTTATGTTATTTTATTTACCAGAATTATCATTATCATGATGTAAGGAAATTTTCCTATAATTTTAAAACGTAGAACTCCCTTTTATTTTCATTTCTCGACCACAAAAGGCTGCAACGAGATGTTATTAATTTTATACCAACCGTGTAAAAACCGAATACTGTTTATAAATTAATGCGTTACAATTTATGTAAAAAAACTGTAACAAATAGCCGGGATTTAATTAGAGATCTATTATTCCAAGGGGGAGACGTAGGTTCGAATCCCAGTGATAGCTAGTCAATTCTTATAATGTAACCAGCCAGCCTTGACCACAGTGCTAGCGTAAAATATTCCAGTAGTAGATGGTTCAGGAGTTAGAACCTCTTTGCCATCAGGCAAACCGAGGGAGGTTTTATATTTTCTTTATCTATGTAAGGCTAATTTGTATTAGCTCAATCAAAAAGCTCTACAAGAAGGCGTGTTTGTCCCAATGCTGATTTATTAAATCCCTTGTTTTTTTGTGTTTGGTTCAGATATATATTAAACTAGAATATTTTTTATATATATAAGCTGCAGTTTTCAATTCTTAGTGTGTCCATAGCTGATTTCGTCAAGATAAATTTGGAAAAAAAAAACTGAATAATTAAAGCAAAATGCATCATATCTTTACAAAAAAAACCTGTGGTAACTTTCTTTTAATGCACGAAATTCTTTAAAAAGTCGTAAAAGAAATAAAATACTTAGGACCTTTTTTAAAAGGGTTAAAACTTCAACCATTTATTCTGGCTTCATACATTATTCATTGTTGGAAAATGCGTATACCAGTTGCATATTTGGTTGCAAAGTGAACCAAGAGGGTGAAGATAATATGGCACCCATTTGTTTGTTCATAGGCTTAGATCGTTAAACTCCCCTACACAGACAAGACGTAGGCTATATCAGGTTTCGTTTTATTAGAAAACAGAAAATGAGTCTTTTTCTGGATGACAAGGGGGCATTCTGAAATTATTCCATAGCTAGGGGTTTTTAAAGGTAACGCATAATATTATTATTTTTTTCTAATTTTAATGTTATTTTTTTAAAAAATGTGTAGCATTTTTTTGGCTTGCTGAAATGTAACTATTGAATTTGTAAATTTAATTTAAATCTCTTTTAGAAAGTGCAAAAGAAAATTAATTTAAATTTATGTATGATGTATGTGATTACTTAATTTTTCTATACTATATTCTTTTGGGAAAACTTTTATTGAAGTGACTTACTGATTTGTGCATATTTCTGTCAATATTAGTGATTTCAATTACATGCTTTGATCGAGTTCAATTAATTCAATCTTTAGTAAAGCTTTCCCGAAACAGCCATCTGTTAGCATACAGATGAAATTAAATCAATGCAGCTCCGGAATCAGTAGTTTTTGAAAGGTAGCTCAATAGTATACATGTTTCCGTTTTTAGTAACAGTATACATTTTCCCGTTTTCAGTAATAGTATAAATTTTTCCGTTTTTGATAAGCATCTTTGTTTTGTACAATTTATGTAATTAGAATTGTTTAGCATCATCCAATTTAGTTTTTATTAGCTTAAACAGTAATAAAAATTGAATTTTAAAGAATTTAAAAACTGACAAATGGATAATTTTAAAGTATTTAGCCAAAACTCCACATTGCATATTTTTATTGCTTTATAGTTTTGAGGAATTTTCATACATGCTCTAAAAATTATCAAACACCATTTCTCCTAATCTAACGAAGCGACTCACTTATTTTATACCTCTTTTGAAAGGTATTGTGCTGTGAAATAATACTATAGCATCAATAGTTTGATAAGTAGAAAATATATTAAGCAAACGAAAATCAAAAATTTAACTTAAAATCCAAGATGCTGAGGATAGTCTAATCTCATAGGCTCCACAATTCTGCGATCCACGGAATAATGATGGCTTGTGGTCATCATTGTGTACTTCTCAGATAAGCTAGGACCCATTATAATGGGCTGGTTTCAAGCCGTAACCGGGAATAAAACCTGGGTACTACGCAACGACATCTCAGTACCTTATTCATTGTGCCATTCAATCTTACAGTTATAAAATTTAGTTATATAATAATTCATTATATAAGTTAAGTTTATTTTTTGTTTGTCTAGTTTCAGCTTTCGAATGCTCATCTTCGCACTTTTAAAACAAAAAGAAGTAAGAAGAAAAACATATAACATCTAAAATATTATATGCCTAATTAAACATCTTTCTAAAATAATAATTTTTTATGCTTATATTTAATATTATAAATATGTAATAACTTTAATAATTGTAATAAATTAAATTTGGTTGTAATTTATTCTGTAATCGCAATGATGTTGATAATAGTATCAAAATTATCATTTAAATTAATTATTTTCTTAGAAATAATTTAAATTTAACTATTTTAATTTTAAGGGGTCACAGTACCCAAAAAATGACAAAAATACCAAATTTTTTTTATTGCTTATAATAAAACTTCAAAGTATTTCAAATGTACAGAAAAAAATTCATCTCCCTATCTACATTTTTAAAAAAGTTATGAATGATTTTAAATTGTTCTAATACAGAAACTTGCCCAGCAGTCTGACTTTAAAGTGCTTTTTCGCATAGATAATAATTTTGTGTCTTGATCTTAATTAAATCCCTAAGGATTTTTTTCTAATTAAGATAAAGCTTTGAAGTAAACTTTTTTATCTTGAGTATAATACACTTATTTAAACTGTGCATGGAATAAGCATTTTATGAGGTATTACAATTTTTACGGCTTGTTATATATACCTAACAGGAATTTTTACTCTTTTTTTTCTACCTTTTTTACAAAATAATCTATAAAAAATATTCTAATTGATATATCAACAAATGAATGCACAAAATTGTTAAGATAAATATTGCAAGCACTATGAAAAAAAAACTTTTTTTGAAAATATGGTAAAAAAAAAGCCTTAGGGATTTAAAAATTTAAAATTTTTTAGACTTTTTTTAAAATTTACAAAAAATTAAACAGTTTAATCATTTTTTGAAGATAAATTATTGATTATAACTTAAATGAGCATGTAAAGCATCCTCAAAATGAATGATTATACCTTTATTTTAAAAAATTGTTGCAAAGGTACTGTGACCCCTTAAAGTTGGATATTTTAAAAGTTCTCATATATATATATATATATATATATATATATATATATATATATATATATATATATATATATATATATATATATATATATATATATATATATATATATATATATATATATATATATATATATCTATATATATATATATATATATATATATATATATATATATATATATATATATATATATATATATATATATATATATATATATATATATATATATATATATATAAACCATAATTCAGGTTAATTAAGCCAAAGTATACAGTATTTAAACATTTCATTTGATAATTTTTTGCATTCACATTATTACGGTTTACCGAAAATTCTGGGTTTCAAAATTATAGTTCTTATTACCACACATTTATTAAAAAATACAAAGCTGAAAAGTAAATTTAGCCGCATAAAGGGTTTTTATGCCCCATTCTTAGGTATTAAGATGAAATTACCAAATTTTTCCACATTTAATAAATCTTATCACTTAATCTAAAACCATATTTTACTGTTAATCTTACCAAAATCATTACCAAAGCCCTTCGGTAAAAATTACTGAGCTTTTTTGGTGATCCCATGGAGTCAGAAACAGTAAATTTTACCATGTTCTGGTAGTTTGACCATACTTTTTCTCTCGGTGTAGTTATTTCTGATAAGCTTTTTTTAATGTAACAGAATTATTTATACAAAAACAAGAAATAATGCCATCAATAATGAATAATTAATTGAAATGATGAAATTCCCACCTATTATTCTTATGTATTGCCTTAAATAAAAAATAGCATGTCACTTTATTGTTTCGCAAATTTTAATCATCCACTTAATTTACTTTAATTTTCTCTTCAAACCCCAATCTTGATGATTAGACTAATAGAACGATAAAGTTGAATTTATGACAGAAATAATTTACTATACACCCACATTGTGAAATCTTACTTGAATGATAGACTTTGTCCTGTGTTATTAATTTATACATAATGTCACAAGTGGCAAATTTTCTGATTATCCCGAAACTTTTAATGTTTTATTTGAGCTTTTCATGTGATTTCGTGACACATCTATTTTTCGTGATGACAGTCATGCCAGTGTTTCGTGATTCAGTTATTTATTTCAATCAATTTAACGATTCTATAAGTTTTTCATTCTCTCTAAAACAAAATATTTACTAATTATGAATTTCAAAACTAATTTAAAATGATGTGTAAGTTATATTTAAATCCTACTTCAATCGTATATTAGATAGAAATTAAGAAAATATGTGAGTGGATGCAAGCATTTGTTTTAAAATGTTCTAAGATTTATATATGCTTGCGCAAATTAGTCTATTTATGCAAGTATAAAAGCTATATTTCAATATTAAACAATTCAAAACGAGTTTATCCATTTTAATCATAATTGTCTTTAATCACAGATTATAAAATAATACTCCTAAAAAACTTTTCTTTCCCCTTATAGATTTCCCTTTACAGATACATTTAAATACATTTTTAAATACTAAATTCCTTTTTTTTCAGTTAGTTTCTTCGAATTTTACTGCAATAATATTCTTTATCGAGATGACTATGATGAAGGCAATGACCTATCGTTATGAAGAACCCGATAGAAGTTTCAAGCCAATCCAGCTTCAAATCGATGGGTAGCAGCTAGTCTGGGAAGTAAAGGTGGTCGGAGCACATTGCTGACCACTCTGTGCTCCGGTAAAAGCATTTTGTAACACAGCGATTAACAAATGGTGTTTCATGGAACCCTAGGGTTCAGTGGAATAGTAAAAGATGTTCCATGAGTCAGTGATTTTTACAACTAGTGATGAGTTTTGAAATCTCAGATTATATTTAGATATAACCTATAAATCACAATTTATTTAATACTCCTATTGCCCTTGTAAAATTATTTCAAGTAAAGTGCTGGCATTTTTTAGATGAAAATGTAATCTTTCGAATAATAATGTTTGGAACAACTTATTAACTGAACAAGCATTTATAAAATATTGCATTAATATTTCTTATCACGCTTTTCAAATTAGAAAATAAATTAACTAAATTAAAATAAAATAAATAGTGATGTTTCCCTAATAATCCTTTTAAACGTTTATAGAATTTCTTTTAAGTACCACAATTCGGATTATTTTATTCATTTTCAACTTATGTACATATATCTAAAAAAATTTCATAACTAGATCAGATAGAGCACAAGGACTACAAATTTAATTGTCTGATATAAAACCTAGTTTAATGGTAAAAAAATGAAAAATTCTCCTTCCGCTAATTAAATATTTTAAAAATGGTCTTCTATAAGTTATAACATTCACAATTACCTTTATAAACTTTATTTATGAAGTCGAGGATTCGTCGAAAAAAGGTTGATTATTTAGGGTTCCATAGCTGGAAAAAAAATTGGATACCGCTGTTGTAATATACTATAAAGAACTGAGAGTTACTGGATCAACAACTTGGACTAAACTTCGTTGGAAATTAAGAAAAGACCATTGTGCATACAGCAATGGTATATTACCCGGATTTAAGCAGTACCCGCGACTACATATAGTTCCCTTTTATTTCATTATTAAATTAAATAAATATGCTTTCAAATCACTTTAAAATATTTTAAAAGTAAAACGCGTCAAACAGAAATTTAATTCGTTTTATCTTTTACGATATATATCACATAATTATTAAAAAAAAGATTACAGTTTCGAAGTCTTACTGGAATCCTAGACTGGGCGACATATTTCGATAAATATGGAGAACATTCGTTCTTGAAAAACAAACAATTATAAGACGTTGCACTAGCATTTTATTTGAAAGGACCACTAAGATGGCACTTCTTAAGCTGACATGCCCTTAATAAGTGAAATGCAAGATAAAGAATCTTTACCTTTGTTTCACTGTAGAAGAAAATCGTCTGCAAGTATAATTATTATATACAACAATAAATATTATTTTTTCGTCAGTTTTTTTTAAATGAATAGAAAAGCGAATATGTGTTACGATATTTAGATATCATTTTTTTAAAACTCTTATTAGTTGATAATTGATTATTCATTAAGTTTTGTTTTCTTAATTTCACACGATTTAAAAAAGCAAGCAAAAAAAAAAACACTGTGCAACGTTGTTTCAAGAGTTGGCGATGTTGATATTCGATCGCTCTGAGAGCTTAGCTTTCATTTGGCGTACAATTAGATGCAAACAGGCTCTCTCCATAAGTCTAATGGCTTTTTCTTAATTTGCAAAAGAGTATGGTATCATTCTGATATCAAGAGAGGGTTTCAGAGCCGTGATGGCTCAGGGGATAGAGTGGTCGCCTTCCAATTAGGTGAACCGGGTTCGAATCCCGGCGATGGCTGGTCGATACGAATCCGCATCCGGCTTGCACCGACCACTGTGTTGACGTGAAATATCCTCAGTGGTAGACGGATTATGGGTTATAGTCCCCTTGCAGCCAGGCTAACCGTAGGAGGCTCTCGTGGTCTTCCTCTTCATGTAACGCAAATGCTGGTTAGTTCCCTCGAAAGTTCTCCACGAAGGCAAATTTCTCCTTATAATTGATCCAGGAACTCCCTTGTCTTCTGGATTGGATTCAAAATTACAAGGCTACGGCAAAATTACAAGGCAACATTGATCGCAAAAACTGGGTTGGCAAGTCAACGAGAGTTGTAAAAAAAAAAAGAAGAAGGAAAAAAAAAAAAAAAGAGGTCAAGTGAAATTATAAAAGCAGTGCTGTCCGGACAAAATCTCACGGTATGAATATCACGTGGAAAAATTCTCGCGAGAAAAAAATACCGCGTTCTTAATATGATAACGGAAGATATCACACGAATGACACGAAAAAATGCAATTATGAACAACCTTCTTAACAAGCAGATCTCGAGAAAATAGAATTTCAAACAAACTACATTTTGAATGAATTTTTCAGTAATTTTTATCAGTAACATGCATACACACTCAAATGTGTACAGCATTGCCACAGAAAAACACGATCACAATGATTTTTCGTTGAATGATTTGAACTGTGGAATTACAGTAAACTCTTACTTATGCCCTGGGTCAAGGGTCCAACATAAAAGAGCGCATAAGTGAGAAAGACGTATTGAAAAAATCCATACCAAACTCTAAAACACAATACGAATTGCAACGAGAGCTTGAATAAGAATTTTTCTAAAGATTATATGCTGTTACTTAAAATGGTTTGGTAATTATTGTAACTTTGCAAAGTTAACAAAAACTGTAACATACTTTATTATAGTTAATTTCTTTCAATATAATCCACAAAAGATGCTTGTTTTCAATTGATTAAGTTTTGAAATATCTTCTTTTTCTTATATAATTAATAAAATCTTTAAAAAGAATAAATACTAATCACGCCAACGTGGGTCCTAGCCCAAGAAAAACTAGTTTTTTTTTTAGAGATGTCATGCTCCAAAATTAATTATAATCAGCACACGTAATATTATATCCACACGAAATTTTGTCCACACGAGATTTTGACCTCTTGAGATTTTGTGGAGACGATATTTTGACTATATGAGATTTTGTTTAGGTGATATTTCGGAAGTGAGATTTTGGCCAAGAGATTTTGCCCCAAAATCCAAGCAGCAGGCGTGAATTGGTTACAAAAAAAGTTTTGGTTTAGTATGGAGAAAGCAATGAATTGATAATAGTCGAAGATGATAATTTCCCAGATTAGAAAACTTATGTAAACCAAGTTTTAGCTTGTAAATCATAAAAACAAATTATTCAAAAAATTTCCTTTTAAATTTCAAAAAGGAACGATTATATAAATAAATATTTTACTTTGAAAAAAAAAAACTTTATATTAACTGATTTTCTAATCAATATTTTAATTATTAGCAAATCAGTATACACAAATTTTAAAATAGCATAATCTGTATTGTTGTTCAAATTAAGTAGAAAGAAGTTGACTATCGATTAAATGAATGAACAAAATAATTTTCTTTATTTGTATTGATATGGAGAAATAGTTTTTAATTTTCTCTCAGATAAAACTAAACTTAAAAGTGAATGAAATCAAAAACGCTTAGAAGAAAGCATTGTCCCTATTAAAGTACCTAACACTTTCAAATTCAGATAAAAGTATAAAGATAAGGGAATTTGAAAAGGGAAGCTAAAGATGGCAGCGAGGGTTTTAAAAGGCATCGTTTTTAACGAGACTTGTTTGGCTAAAAATTGGGGCTTTAGGTTTCAGAAGGGCGCAAGAGAGGGGAAAAGAGGCAATTGGGGGCGTCGGATTTCTGCGGGCACGTGCCTTCTGACAGCCTAGTAAAACGATACCATGTAAGCCTACTCGTTAGGCCTAGGCATCTTTTTCTTTTCTATCGGGTAACAAATCACGAGCTAATTGGAAGACGCGCTAAGGGGGGACTAGGCTCTGTCAGGCTTGGCGCAGCTCCTTGCATGTGTCATTGTTTTGGCGAAAAAATTCAGTGGCGGACAGTTACCTCTTCTTTTTCAGAGAAATTAACTTATTGATTTTTCTTATGGATGAAATATTAAATTTATCATCCCGTTAATTTGCTAATTAAATAGCTTGAAACTCTTTATAAAACTGTGTTGTGAATTCGTGATTGTAACTACATTTGTATCTTATAAAATACTTTTTAATATAATTTAATGTATTTAAGAAGAATAAAATTAAGATTTAAAATTAAAAGCTGTTCTTAGATTTCTTCAAATAAATTTGAACTTAATGGTTCCCTAAAATCGGATGTTTTTTTTTTCTTCCTTTCTTTTTTAAAAAAAAAGAAGAATCTATTTTTCTAAAGATTTATCTTTTTTTTTTCTTTCTTTTAAGAAAAGATCTATCTCTCTATCCCTAAAGATTTATTCTTTTTTTTCCTTCTTTTTTTAGAAAAAAATAATAGATCTATCTCTAATAAACCCATCTCTCTGTCTCTAAAGATCTATCAATTTAAAGATCTATCTCTCTAAAGATCTTTTTCTTTTTCTTTCCTTTTTAAAGAAAAAAGATTTAGCTCTTCTCGGAATTTAAAACTTATCATACTTTAAAAAAACAAGGAATTATTCTAGTACAAAAACTAAAATTCAATGCCTAAAAATTGCTAGTTTGATAAAGAAGTACAAAGGAATAAAAACCAATAACAGTACATTGCAAATAGAGTTTTTCTTAGAGTCTTGCATTTGAATTTGATTATAAAGGGAGAGATTGTTTAAGGGGAGTCGGTGTAGGGTATATACCAATAATGCTAAAACTGCCTTTTCGATGAATCTTTTCTGAGAAACTACTGATGATATCGCTTTAAAATTTCTTGGGGATATTTGAGAATATATCAGTTGTAAGTGTGATAACATTTTAGCGTTAACAGGAATACTTTTTGAGTTATAAAAGATTTTTGATAAAACTTTTGAAAACATTAAAAGTTCTCATTTCATAATTTTTTAAAGCAATATCCACCAAGGATATGTATTAACAATTATCATGTATCACGTGTATTAACAGTAGATATGAATCACAGTGTAAACATGCATATGTAAATATTTTATGAAAAAAAAACTGTGGCAGAATCTTGTTTAGATGCTAAGAAAAGGTATAGCGAAAAAGGTCAGTTTTAGCATTATTGGTATATGGTCTACCGACTCTCCTTAAAAGCAAAATAATGGAATAAGAGTTAAAAGAATGAGAAAAATCAATTTTAATCAATGCTAATTTTTCCAAAAGGCTAAGATTTTTATTGTTGCATACTGTGGTTGTTATTAACAAAATATTGGCATGAATTGGTTTAAGAATCAAAGTTTATCATTTCACTAATTCAAAAATATAAATCAAATAGAAAATCCTGCGTTTAATGGAAACAGTTACGTATGTTATCAAGGAACAATGAATAACGAAATGGAAACGAACATGTATGTAGCAATTATAAAGTGAACTATAAAGTTTTCCCTCAATTGCCAGTTGTGGGCCATGGGGTCATAGAGGTTAAAGCTTCACAGTTTCGCAACTAACTGAATGATTGTGGGAAAATGGTCAGCATTACGTATAAGCCGCATTTACCTCTTAGACAAGGTAGTACCCATCGATATATATATATATATATATATATATATATATATATATATATATATATATATATATATATATATATATATATATATAGCTGGAGTTCTTTGGCATCAGCTACCAAACCCCAGTTCTTCACAACGACAGTTCAGTGAAAAAATTTAAGAAACAGGCATAAAATAAAGTTTTTTTCTGAATAGTTTAAAATATTCATAACAATTCTAAATTTATTTTTAAAAAAATAACAGTAAAATGCACTAGAGATGCACTTGAAGTGGTTATCAGGTGGCGACTGGCAGACAATTTCGTAATCACCATTTGTTACATTTAGTTGCCATGGTGGCGATCATTATTTTTACCCTATATCAATCAACCTTAATTGATTAGGTAACATAATGAAGCGTGGTCACAGTTGTTTAGACTCAAGCCACCTATATACAAACTTATCCTCAGTGGTCATGAGATACAATCCCCTTGTCTTCGGGCTAACTGTGGGAGGTTTTCGTGATTTTCCTCTAAATACAACGCGAATGCAGGTTAGTTTTATCAAAAGTCCTCCACGTTTGTCCTAATACTTGATCCAAGAGTCCCCTTGTCTTCTGGATACGGATCAAAATTACAAGGCTACGGAGAAGAACATTGATAGTCGTAACCTCAGAATTGTAATTGTTCAACTCCGGTTATAAAATTAAATATACCAGTCGATAAAAAGCGCGCTATATATTTGACATCTATTATAGGTAAAGCACATTCAAAATATATTTGAATGTACTCTTTTTTGAATCTCGAATATATATGTATTAAAAAAATTTAATTTTTGTTACTGTGTTACGTGCAAACGAATGAGGAATTACCCTATTTTGTTAATACATTTTAGCAACACACAATTTAAAAATACGTTTATTTCTCCTATTTCTAATGACTCAATTTACCGTTTTACGATTTCTGTACGTGTTCAACATTATGAAATTTATTTCATTTAGTTTAATGTTACGCTTTATTCGTTTTATGTTCACTTATAAATTATTTTAATTACAAGAAGAAGTTAAAGAAAAAGTTTTTTTTCGTAATTTACTTGTCATCGTATTTAACCCCAATAATGAAAAGCTTTTATTGAATCGATGTTGGAGGTCATTCCTTCCAAGTCAATTGAGACAAAAGGGTTAAGCTAAGAATTCAACGTACGACAAAATGGGCTCATTTCGAATCCTCGAACGTTCATAAATCATCGGCAACAGCAGTTTATTGTACAACGGAACATAAGGGTATTCGTGTTCGTTTTAAGAACCCTACAAATCTTACAGCATTCCTAAAACAATAACAATTTCTCTCGCGTGTTTGATCGCAAAATGTCTGTAATGTGAGCACATTTTTCAAGTTCAGTATAAACTGAGAGATCATAAAATATGAGAGGGAGAGGTGGAAAGAGGAAAAAGCATAATTCTCTTTCTCTGGCGATAATTCTTGAGGTATAAAAAGGCATTAAACCTTCTTTCAAAAAAATGAAAAAACCATCGTAAAAAGTCGCAGGGATCGTCTCCCCAGCGTTTTAGTCCATGCGGAACGGAAAAGCAAGATTTTGTCGAAGAGCCCGTGTGAAAACAATGGTGTGGGGATTATAAAGTTAGAAGCACGCGAATCGGCCATCTTTCACATTTGTGGCCTGGTCACAACCTATCTGTGTGCCTCACTGAATTTTGAATTCCTTCTCAAGCTCAGGGCTCCGTGTCAAAAATCCGTGAGAAAAACTTTCAGGATTTTTGATTTTTAGACATCCACAAATCACAATTTGATTTGAGATGTTTTTAGGAGAAAAACATAGTACATTGTACATCAATTTTTATAAAATCATTTTTGAATCAGGCTTAAACTACAACAAAATAGTGTAGATTAATGTGTAGCGTAAAATTATTGAAAATTAAAAACGAAAATATTAAAAAATGAAGCTATTAATATTCAAATATGCTAGTACAGTTCACCATCGTTCGGGTGAACTTCGAAATTACGAAAATTTTGATACAATGGAAAAAACTTAAATCTCCTCTGTATTTGTTACTCTAATAATAAATAATAAAAATGAAACAGTAGTAGACAAATTAGTTCTGGTCAACCCTTGATTTTACGAAAAAATTATTGAAGAAGGAAGATTAAAAAAAGAAAAAAAAAATCATTGTCTTACATTAGAAAATTTTCTTATAGATATTACGATAAGAACATAGTACTTAAAGTAAAAAATAATAAAAAAAAATCTATTTCTGCACACCAGTGAAATAAAAGCACTATTTGGAGCTGGATAAAATTATCGAAATAAATGTTGTGTTAATTTTAACGGATAGTTGTCAAAATAGTAATTTTTAATAAGTATGTAACACAAAAATAATAAAAAAATAAGTAAAAATAAAAATAAAGATTTGAACTGATATTTGCCAAAATAATAGTTTTTAATACGCCTGTAATATTAAAAAAAATAAGCAAAGAAGAAAAAAACACTAAAACAATTTGGTGTCTAAACACAAATTGGATTACATTAATTATTATATAAATTATTTTCATAAAAACACTCTTTCAAATAGTATCAATTTAGTCTTAGTTAAAAACATCAATTGATGCTTTTTTGTTTTTATTGAAACCATTAATTGGCTTATTAAAGTTTAAATGAATCAAACTAATCAAAGCATTCAAGATTAAAAACCATTTATTATCACCATTATTATCATCTTTTGTCAAAACTCTACTCCTTAATGTAATGTATCCTTTCAGATGATGAAGATTTAATGAGTATCATGATTATAGTACTTTTGATTAACTTGTATAACCGCAGATAAAACTTCCGAAACACATGTCAACTCTTTCAATAAAGATTATATTGATTCTTGTGTGTGAAGCGAGGGTGCAACCTTTAAGCAATTTTACCTCAGTTTAGGGTGAAAAAATTACTGTTATCTTGAGAGAAATAAGTGCGAAAATCACTGCGATATTTTCTCCACATCACTTTTTCCTCTTCTATCCCTTTGTGAGACTAGTTTCTAATCACAGTGATTAGTGGATACTAATCAGGGTCTCCACACGGCAACTATTATGCGTTAGGCGTTCAATGACTTGAACAGGGGGTAGCCGCATGATTTTAGCTTTATACTATTGATTACAGTTTTCTTTGTTTAGCTAGGATACGCTATTTTCATTTATTCAGAATTTCATGCTAGATTTTTTTTTCTACGCTTTATTATCATTTTATGTTGTCTCACTTGTAGATGATAAGGTTGGATTGACGTATAATTCAATTAAGATATCATTTTTAAGGTAGTTTAGAATGTGTTAGAGTGAGTTAAGCGTTATAATATATGATTTTTTTTCTTAGAATAAAATATAGTTGAATTGATTTTGTCATTATAATGAAAAATATGGCACTTAGATGAAATATAAGATTTAAAGGGATTCCATGAGTAATTTAAATTCGGCTATAGTATCGGTTTTTATATATTTAAATAATTATTAGTCATTATTACGTTTTCTTTTGCTTAGCATATTGCCTCTGTTTGAATTTAGTACTATAAAAATGTGGTAAATTTCTGAATAAATTGTTAACGCCCTAATTAAATGCTGACTACATATCGTTTTTCTTTATTTAATATTTACTTATAGATCCTTAAATGCGTCAATTTATTAAATGCACATTTAAAATATTTTCATAATAATAATACATTTTAATTTACTACAATTCAGCAATGAAATAATAATAATAATAATAATAGAAATAATAATTAGTAATATTAATGTTGTATTATAGTAATATATTATAGTAAGTATATTATGATAATAGTAATAATAATAATAATTATTATTATTATTAATCACTGGTTCTCCAACAATACAGCATAAATAGACATAATTTATGCAAAGCAGAAATGAATTCAAACTATACAAATCATAATTAGATACAATGTACACACAGTACACAACGGTACAACACTTAAATCCTCCAGTATGATCAGAGACTGCATTGTTCTCGAATATCTTGACTTACAATATCGAACTGTTAAACTACATGGAGTTTAGTAGTTTTTAACACTGAATTGTTCACGAAAAAGGTTAGGAAAGCTTCATACTTTTTTGGTGAAAACCAAAAGTAATTTTTAAAATAAATAGGTTAGCGTAGTTTATTTTACACTGCTTAAAACACAGAAGAAGACAGATATTACGGTCTTGCCCGGTTCTTGCACTAATTGTAACATCGGGTTCTTTGTCTGCAGTCCATTTAAAATAAAAATAGACATTTTGTATCTGAGAATGCCTATGAGTATTTATTGTATTTTTTGCATCTTAAATAAGGATACTTATTTTTAATACAAATTTCAATAAACCTTTTATAAAATTTAAAAAACTAAATTTTATCTTATACCTATCTTTTACTATGTGTCTCTAAAATCTATCGGGAATTGAAGCATTTGCTCATTAATGTAATATTTAGAGCCACTTTGACAATAGTACCTCGAAACCTCATAAGATAATCAGGCGTTTAATACGAGTGATTTAAACGTGTGAAAGACATCAATTAAGTTTTGAAAGAGTTTAGCGCCATCGAGAAAAACATAGATAAGTAAATATCTGTAGATGGGGGTAGGGGGAATTTAATCATCCTCCTGTAAGAAATTCTGTAATATATGATTTGTATTTCCCTTTTAAATTTTTTGTAACAATATATTAAATTTAATGAAATAACCAGCGTCGCAGCCAAGAGGATGTTGTTATGGGGGTTATTATATATATATACCGAAGAGTCATTACATTATGACCACCCTTCTAATAACATGTAGGACCACATTTTGCCCTCAAAACTGCTAGCACCCGCCGTGGCATTGATTCCACAAGGTGCTGATAGGTAGTCTGAGGTATCTGGTACCAAGCTCTCACCAACTGGTCCTGCAATTCCCTCACATTGCGAGGGGGTAGCGTGGCAGCACGAATTTGGTTTTCCAGGTAGGACCACAAATGCTCTATTGGATTAAGGTCAGGTGAATTTGGGGGCCAAGACATGACTTGAAAGTCACTGGAATGTTCCTCGACGATTCGACCCTTATGACATGGTGCATTATCCTGTTGGTAAACGCCATCCCCCGCAGGAAAAACTGTTGCCATGAATGGGAGAACCTGGTCAGGGTCCTAATGTGTCCCATGAAAACATTGTTCCTGGGCGAGAAACCATGAAAACCTGGACGAGCCCATTGTTATAGATGAAGAGTGGTCATAATGTAATGGCTCTTCGGTGTATATATATATATATATATATATATATATATATATATATATATATATATATATATATATATATATATATATATATATATATATATATATATATATATATATATATATATATATATATATATATATATATATATATATATATATATATATATATATATATATATATATATATATATATATATATATATATATATATATATATATATATCATTATATGCAACGGTTCACCGGAAATGTTGGTTTCCGAAATAATAGTCTTTTTTATTTAATCATACGTTTAGTAAAAAGTACAAAACTGAAAAGTAAATTTAATTTTTATTAAAAGTAAATTTAGTTTATACCATGCTCTAGAATATCATGATTAAGTTACCAAATTTTATCACATATTTTGAAACTATATATTATTGTAAACTTTAGCAAAATCATTAACAAAGAGTTTAAAAAAATTACCAAGTCTTTTGGTCAGAAATATGGTAAATTTTACCACATATTTGTTTGAGAGGTATTGTAAAGAAAAGTATGATAGTTTTGACCATACTTTTTTTCTCTCAGTGCAGGGTAAAGAAAGCAAAATGAAAAATCAACAATATAAGAATAAACAAAATACAAATAAAAGAAAAAGTTGTATTAAAAAACTACTGGAGGTATTGGTTTAATTTAAATGCATTAAGTAATTGAAGTACATCCCCAATTAGGAATTACATGACGCTGCTTGTAAATGCACACAGTGTTTCTAATTTTCTAAAAAATGCTAAGAGCTTTCTACAATTGAAGTAAGAAAATTCGAAAAGTATGAGACTGTTAACAAAATTACAAGAATTTTCACTTATGCATAATTCAAATCTAAAGCTTTATAATGAAAATAGAAGTTCAAATTTTAATTTAAAAGAATATAAATAGATACAAGATATATTCAGATTATTCTCCACAATAACACTCGCCCCTTATAAATTTATAGACATTATTCAATAGTTATGAGTAAAAGCATTTAATTGTTTTGAACTTTTTCTTTTTTAAATGTCGTAAATTGAAAATTATGAATCATTTGAAAATTTGTGGACAATAAGTTTATAAATTTTAAATATAAAACCAAGAAAATTTTTCATGCTACGCCAATTGTGATAACTTTGTGATAAGAATAAGATAATAGCGAATTTGCAACAATTTGAACCATTTTGACACTAATTGAACCTAAATCGAAACGAATAATAATAACAAACAGAAATGAAGTTATCAGGAAAATGTGAAATGTATTAGAGTACTTTAAATTAGACTGAGTTACGAAAATGAAAATATAGAAGGAATAAATGTAAAAGTGTCAAAGTTACTTAACAGAAATGGCTAGAAAAATAATTTTAAGAGAAAGAGAGAGTTTGTTTTTTTAAAAGAATAGTTCATTATAAAAACACTTAAAAAGAAAGTATTTCTGAAGAAAACGAGCTTTTTGGTGTTTTCCTCGTTTGTAATGTTAATCACAGCTTTAATGTTTTCTAAAAGTCATTAACGCTGCGAGACAAAACCACAACCTTGACCTTCCATTTCATTTCATTTTTATTTTTGTTCTTCGACATTAAATATCACTTAACAAAACCGTCTTTTTCAAGTTTCGTGTTATGCCGATAATAAGAGAAGAGAAGTCAACAATTGAGACACTAAAAGTAAGTTAACACATGCCTGAGCGCTTTGTCTACAAATGAAAACACATGAATGAGAGAGATAGATAAGAGAATGATTTTTGAATAAATTTTCTTCTTCAGATTTAAATGTTGCTAATAAAAAAAAAGTTTTTGAACTCTATGGACAAAAAAATAAATCAATGTAGTATGAAAAATATATTCAAATGTTAATCAGGCTATGCTGATTACAAAAGTGCTGTTATGCTATGCTGATTATAAAAAATGCTGTTGTGTTATATTGATTAAAAAATATATGTAATTTTCATAATACGAAAAAATTACTTCAGCAATTGAAACACTAAAAATTAGTCAGCAAAGTTTCGTGTTTCGCTGATAATTAGTCATCAATCGAAAATAAAAATAAGTTAACATATGCCTGAGCACTTTGTTGACAAATGAAAACTCATGATTGATGGAGATAAATGAGGGAATGATTTTCGAATAAATATTCTTCTTTATATTTAAACGCTACTAATAATAACCAAAAAAAAGGAAAAAAAAGCATTTTAATGCTATTAATAAAATAAAGGAATCAATGGTGTAAAAAATATATTCAATTGTTAAACATGTGCTAATTACGAAAATGCTGTTATAATAAACTGGCTATAAAAATGCTGTTATGCTATGCTGATTAAAAAAAATGCTATTATGTTATAACGATTAAAAAATATGTTACGCTCTTGATAAGATACGTTGACAGTTGAAACACTAAAAGTAAGTCAACTTATGCCTGAGTGATTTGTTTGCAAAAGTACGAATGAAAAAAATAGATGGGAATGATTTTTACATAAATTTTCTTCCACCAGACTCCCTTAAAAAAAACAATTTTCCGAGAAACTTAAGACCAACCTAAAGCTCAACTAAGCAGTAAAATCCACTGAAAAACCCTGGGATAACATCCAAAACAGTTGGAAGAAATTTTGTCACAGTCCTCGTAAGAAGGCTGTGGCGAACTTCAGACTCTCAACAGGCCATGACTGCTTGGCAGAGCACCTCAACAGAATAGATATCCTTCCATCTAGCGAGTGCCAAATCTGCAATTCGGGAACCATGAGCTCAGACCACTTGCTTGTATGCCCTTTACTGGACAAACAATCCCAAGTGCGGGGTGATCTGTGTAAACTTTACTGGGATGCCAGAGATCACATGAACTCTCTGTAAAGACTAATCCTCATTCTTCACTGTATATATTATTTTTTTTTTCTTACTTTAATTTTTTCTATGTGTTCTTTTTGTATTAATATGTGTTTGCCATGTGTTTTCTTTGTTTGTTATTGTAATTTTGCTCCTTTTTACTCCTTGTTTAAGTCCACTTAAAGTTGAACATTGTATATGGATTAATATTTCCAATAAAGCCATATGTAACAACAACATAAAATTTTTTTTTTCAAATTTCAAATGCTACTAATAAGCAAAATTGAGTAATTAAATGTTATGATTAAAATAAGTAAATCGATAAAGTATGTAAAAAAAGTATTCAATGATGAGTTCAATAGGAAATGAAATTGCCTTTGCAACAAATGAAAGGAAGGATTATAATTATTAATGAAAGTGCATTTTTTGAATCAGAGAGTAAATTCCTTTTTTAATTGAAAAGAAAAAAAATCGTATCGAAAAAATTCTGGGATCCTAATTCTAAATTATTAGAATTTTCCAAGAATTTTTAAACGAATAAATTACTTTTTTAACTCAATTTTCTTAAATAAAAAAACATTTAAGAAAAATAATAACATTATGATATAAATTATTTCTATTGATCTACGCTTCATCATTGTTCATTTTATAATTTTTATTTCATTTTTATTTATTTATTTTGAATTTCCGTTAATTTTTCTCCCATTTTCTTCATTTCAGTTTTTCTCATTTTTTAACATTTAAGGCTACAGTGGACGTTCAAAAAAATTTTTTTTAGTTTTTATGCTACACTAAAACTGTTTTTATAACTTATGTATTCTATCAAGATATGCCCTTGCAAAAATTTTTGTAAAAAATATTTGGACCATTTTTGAGAAATTTAAAATTTTTTAAAAAAAATTTCATCAATTTTAAAATGCTCCGAGCGGCTTAAATTAAAATTTTTTTTTTTTTTTTAATATTCTTTTTTTAGAGATAAATGTTAAAAGCTTTATGCATTATATAGGAATTTTACTAAATTTATTTTAAATTTATGACCAAAAAACAAATTTTATGTAGATTTTTGTTTCAAAATAAAGGTCGTTAGGTACATGAAACCCGATAACTCTTTTATTACTTGTTATAAAACAGAAACAAATGCATAAACTTAATCTAATATACATATAAATAACTAGAAAAAAATTTCATCTCAATAGGATGAAAACAAAGTCGACTGGAACATTTTGAATACGTGAAACATAACGAAATTTCAATTTTGAGAAAAACAGCTTTTTGTGTAAGAAAAGGGGCGTGGCTTCATAATGTGAAAACGAAACTACCCTATAACTTCTCAAAAAATGACGAAATTTAAAAAAAAAAAATTCAGTTGAAAAAGCAATGAAACAAGTGTCTAAATATGTCCAAAAAAAAAACCGAAATTTTTATCAATTTTTGGCAATATAAAGGTCCACTGTAGCCTTAATTCATTTATTTATTTCATTTTAATAAAAAATTAGTTTCATTTTTAATTGGGACGAAAACTGTAACTAGTTCTGACTAGTTTTTTGACTTACATTCATAATTTGCAAAGGTACACTGCATTTTAAACTGTTAGGTGAGCAATTGTAAAAAGCAAAATTTGCTTTATTTATCTTAAATTTATTCAAGTATATTCCAGAATAGGATCTTTGTCCTACAAAAAATATGGAAAATGAGCGGAATATGACACGATAAGCTGCAAAATATATTCCGCCTCTACCAGAAATCAAATTGGCTTCCGACATTAGCAATGGAATTTGTCTGAAAAGCACTTTATTAAAAACTGCAAAATTTTTCTAAATTTAATATGGAACTAGTCTCAACTGGAACTAGTCTCAACTCAAAATTTAGTTAGAACTAGTCCTCAGTAGGCTCTTTTTTAATTTAAAAAAAATCTGTAATTTCTAGTACTTTTGAAATTTACTATTCTGATTCTATTCGATTTGAAATTTACTATTCTGTTGAAGGCGCTTACCAGTTTATGACATTCATTTATGTTAATTTTTCATTTATATGAGAATAATTGTCGAAACAGTTCTCTTAAATGTTTATATATCTCTGTATACTTTTGAAGAAAGTGGGTATTTCATTTATGTGTTAAATTAATGTCTATTTGACATCAAAATTATTCAGTTGTTGTAGTTTTATATCACAGTTTAATCCTTAAAGCATATAAGCATCTAACTTGTGGATTTTTAACTTTATAACTTCCCTATACTTATTGGATTTTTTTTTAATTCACTCAGGAAAAGTTAAGCAAGAAAAATATAATCATTCAAACTTACTTAGATGTTTAACATTTATGCAATAACTTTGCATTATTGTCGCTATTTATTTAATTTCTACTTTCGTAAATTATTCTCAAAACTCAATTTTTTATACAATTTAATGACAAAAAATTATTTGTAGAATTGTTTAAGAAATATTACATTACTAACTTACAAGATCTAGTGATACACTATTTAAAAAAAATTTAATCCTATTTTAATTATAAATACACAGACATTTAAGCAAATAAAGATTATTCTTTCCCTTTGTACTTATTCCGGAATTTTTCAAAAGGATTTTAAATTGTCACAAAACTTCCCCAGAATATAGACTTAAAATGTTAACCACAATTATATTTAAATTTTCTTATTTCCGAAAAAAGGAAAAACCTAGGAAGATGCCATCAATGATTTTTGAGACAAAAGCGCACTCCATTTTCCCCTCTTTTCATATTTTATTTTACAAAATTCTCCGGACGACTCCCCCGGGGGTAAAGAAAAAGAAAAGAAAAAAGAATAAGAGGTATAAGAATGGGAAGCAGCAAAAACAGAAGTAATAACATACAAGAAAAAGGAAAGAGTTATAAAATCGTATTTCCAGGAAGAAGAAAAAGAATCTTCGATCCCCTCTTCTCTAATCCGTTGACATGAAAGGAAAGAAAGATGGAGAAAATCGTTTCAGGTAGAATAGATAGATGGTAGAAAGAACTGCAATTGTAGCGAAAGAAAAGAGGAACATCATTGAAGAAGAAAAGAATCTCTCTTTCTCTTCAAAGGTCCCTGTAAAGATAGATCGTCGTAAGATGGAAAGACAAAACCCGTTGCTCGCTAATTTGGCGGACATTGGGTAATTTCGTCCCGGCAAGGACCCACTTAGAAGTGTTTTCCGGGGCCAAATCGCACTTGGGGCGGTGGGTAATCCTTCACGACGACGATAGTAGTTAGGGCTTGTTTGGGTGACGTTCGTCTACTTGCTCTAATGCCAATAATTCGCACATATTTCGCGAAATTGCTTAAAATTAGCTGAGATTAGAGAGTAGGGCGGGTCTCGCTAACGACCGGCAATCATGTTCGTCTGGACTGAGGCTCCTGCCTATCAGTCGGCAACAAACTCTTGAACGAATGGGATGTTAGAGGCAGATGCTCTTGCTGTTCTTCTCTTTTCAGCATCTCTTTTCACACCTCTATTTCCAAGGATGCGTCTTGTGGATACTCGAGTTTTGTGAAGCCCTCTTGGATTAAAACGCCTATGTTCTTAAGCTTAGCGTAACCTACTTAATCACGTGACCTTGACTGATAAGGCATCAGGATATCTCTAGTGGGTGATTTTACTATTTGGATTATTAATAATTGCATGTTAACTTTCATCGTGAAATTTTAAACTTAGTGCCATCTTCATTTCAAGCGAATATCAGAACAAAAAGAAGAGGGGGGAGGACTAATTTATGCTCTGAAATAGCGGAGAAATAAGAAAGTTCATCCCGCAGATCTAAGGCAATCTTTCTGTAGGAAAGAAAAAAGTTTAAGTTGTTTAAATATGAATTTGTTCAAGAAAAAGCCATATATTAATGCAATACTTACCGTTAGCATTAATTTAAAATGTATTTTGGTGATATTAAAAATAAATACTTCCGTACTAGAATCATAACAAAATGCATTTTTAACATAGGTCCTGTGAACCCTTAAAAAAAAAAAAAAAGACTGAATTGAAATTTTTACTCAGATGAAGACAAAAAATAATAAAATTCTCTAAATTCTAATAATAAATTAAAAGAATAAAATTTTCTAAGTTATGTACATAATTTTATGATAAGTTAAATATTTATGAAAATTAAACATATCATCGTGAGATATGTGAAACTTATAACCGTAAGTAAAGTAATGAAACGGAATTTTTCGTTGAAGTATCCAGTTTTTGACTTTGTATTTATTTGAAATTGGGTATTATCCAAGCTAAGAAGACAGATAAAATAATCTCTGTATTCGTCTATTTTTCTAGGAATTTGAAAATTATGGTGAACCAATATTTTTAATTTGCTTTGAAAACTTCCTTAGTAAATTTCGTAACAATTTAGAAAACCGTTATGCAACATAGTATACCAATAAAGAACAAAATATCTAAGCTAGGTTTTTATTTCATCAATATCCACATTGGGTGAAATATATATAGGCTAGAAATCAATTTGATGTTTAGAGGTCATTAATGTGTTACTTACTACCTTAGAATTTAGGTATTGAAAAACAATGTAGAGTATAATAAAATATGAATAATAATATTTTTAAAATATTTGTATTTTGCAACCATATTTGGAGTATCTAGTTATATTCTTAAAATCTAGTTACAAAAACCTACGTAATTCTATAATTGATTAGCACAAAAATTAGCATAATAATTGTCTCTTATTATAAAATGCGAACATTTGTGAAATTTCTTGCAGAATGAATATAGGAGAAGACAGAGTAAGAACTTGAACTTTTAATAAAAAATCTGAATGCAATATGAAGTTAAATAAATTGCAAACAAGTTTGTGATTCTCCTTTATCTTGGAACAAAAATAGATTAATAAATTTGTCACTTATTTTAAGGCATTTGATTCGTTTCGTCAAAATTTATTTTTCAATTTCAACTCAGTGCATAGCGTTTTATATTGTGTTCAAAACTATTAACCCTTTCTCGTAGACTGACACAAATACGAGCTATAGTGAAACGTTATCAATCAGGGTAAAAAAATAAAGCTAGTAACCAAACTGATTCTTTAGCAATTTCTTTATGGCTAGGGTTATAATACTTAGATTTATTTCATATACCACTACTTAGTTCCAAATAAAAATTATACAGTTGTGCTTTGACCAAACATTGATTAAAATGAAAGCAAAATAAGACTGTCAAATTTGCCATTCCCACATTATAGCTACAGCTTTTTATTTACAGTAGTCTCGATAATTCAGCAGAGTCTAACTCGAACTTTCGAAAACCCGAATTATCAAAAACTGTATATTTTTAAATATTTAAATAAAGGGACATAAAGCAAATTTTAAACAGCGTTTTATTGATATTATATTTAAAGAAAATTTAGTAACACTAGAGGGATCAGGGTTCATTAAATGCATAATTAATATGCATAATTAATATGCATTACACCAAGTAACAATATATATTATATTATTGCATCAGGCTAATTGTACTTTAAAATAATTGTCTAATGGTTTTTGTTTAACACACTGTTCACATGTTCCAGTGCTTAACACACAAATTTGTTTCTCAACATTCAGTCGTAGTTATCGTCATAAAACCAATTATAGTAATCATTCCACGTGTTGTGTGTGCGTATGTCATTGTTTGAGAGCAAGACTGATTTTTTTCCCCCGAACTCGGATTAATGGGAAACTCGAACAATCGAAACTCGAGCTGTCGAGACTCTACTGTATTTGTTTATTTATTTATGTATTTATTTCATCCTGATTCTGATTTTGAGCAAATGTTTGAATACCACTGCTTCTAACAAGTATCTTTAAGTAATTTCATCTTTAAGTATTTAGAACATTTACAAGGGTTCATTAAATGCATAATTAATATGCATTACACCAGGTAACAATATATATTATATTATTGCATCAGGCTAATTGTACTTTAAAATAATTGTCTAATGGTTTTTGTTTAACACACTGTTCACATGTTCCAGTGCTTAACACACAAATTTGTTTCTCAACATTCAGTCGTAGTTATCGTCGTAAAACCAATTATAGTAATCATTCCACGTGTTGTGTGTGCGTATGTCATTGTTTGAGAGCAAGACTGATTTTTTTCCCCCGAACTCGGATTAATGGGAAACTCGAACAATCGAAACTCGAGCTGTCGAGACTCTACTGTATTTGTTTATTTATTTATGTATTTATTTAATCCTGATTCTGATTTCGAGCAAATTTTTGAATACCACTGCTTCTAACAAGTATCTTTAAGTAATTTCATCTTTAAGTATTTAGAACATTTACAAGGGAAAGTCATAAGCATAAGTAAAATATATTAACATTTATAACGAGTCTAAGATGATTAGATATTAGATGGCACATTATTTTTGAAATCTTCTATGATATATGTGGTATTTTTAAAGCTCAAGAAAATTATCCGACACTTATGTTCTTAAGTTTTTAAAAATACTTATACTCAATACTAAATAGGGGAAAATTTTTAAACTTAAATTTTTGGCGAATATTTTTTTAAAATTTTATTTTACTTTTTTCTTTAAAAAAAAATTCCGGCTAATGTTGACCAATTTTTGTGACTAGGTTGTCAGAAATTTTGAGGCTATCGTCGAAATTTACTGCATAATTAATGTGGTGCTAAGGTGACTTATGTTACTTTTCTTTACTAATATGGTTATATGATACTATGGTTCAACTTAAATGGAAACATGTCTCAATTTTACACCTTTTCCAGGCCGTAGCGAATTCCCATTGTATTATGGTTCTAGGTACTGGTTCTATGTGCAATGCTGTACCGATTTTTTTGAGAATATAGGCATTCATGAAGCACGTGTTTTTTAATGTAATTTCGTTACAAGTGCATATACTTTAATGCTTGCAAAAATCTGTCTTTTATTATTATTTTATCTTTCGTGATTACTAATTTAGTAGTACTCAATTTAACAGAAAGTTGCAATGAGAAAAAAAATATGGTCAAAACTATTAGAATAAACATCAAAATACCAGAATAATGTTTTTTTTTCTTCTTCCTGAAATGTCATAACCATACAGTACGGTATTTTTACCAGAATTTTTTTCTCCGTGTACCCATGCCCTCTTATTTCTCTTGAAGCTTACTGTTAATTTTTTTCTTCGTGTGTTACTCAAAAGATCAATTTTGCCTTTATTATATCAAAAAATGCTTATTTATGTCAATAAAATATAAAAATAGAAGCTAAACAGTACTCTTGTTATTAAAACCAGTCGCATTGTTAGGTATCTTGCTTAAGATAATCATAGCTAGAAATTTTAATGACTTTGAAATACAAATGTAAAAATCTCCCATACTTATAAATAGGGCAGATAAATTTACATTAACATTACCTTGATATTTATTTAAAAAATTAGGGATGAAAAACATTATTAAAAAGTATGAATTTCAACACAGTCAACTTAATTTGGAATAACACTTCTCCGTAGTTGTTTACCAAAACCACATTTAAGGAAATAACATTTAAATTTAAAAAGGATTGTTCATAAAAGACAAATGTCCATAAAAGTCAAAATAATCCCAAGCAAGTGCTCTATGTGACATTGAAATACATATCGAAAATCTCTCATAATTAGAAAAAGGGCAAAAAGGAATTTACATTAACTTTGCCTTAATAGTTAATGTTGAACAGAAATTAGCGGTGCATAACAATATTAACAAAATATATATATCAACCTGGTGAAGATTACATTATACTATTGTTATCAAGATGAAGACAGCAAAAATGAAGAAAAAAATATGCACAAAATGCTAATATTTTTCCTGTTATAGTGTCTAAAGAATAGACATTGTATTATGTAAAAGATAAAAGAATTCTGATCAAGTATCATTTTCTTAAATACTTAAGTAATGGAAGAACGTGCGCCGGAAAAATGCATTGTTTTTTGAAAAATTTTTGGTCATTTATGCATGTAATAATTGAGGATGTTTAGAGTTTTAATTTTTTTTTACCTGCTTAGTTGTTGCTACATAGAATTGTCGTTTAGGGAAAATTAAGGAATGAGATCTTTAAAATTACAGTTAAATACTTCTACAAAATTCTGCTAACATATGACTCCACATATGAGGATATTTTTTTTATCAATTACAAATGCTTCAATGGATTATAATTATAATCACAAAGATTATTCGACTGAGCCAGGGTCATTTTAGTATGTGGATTCTTTTTAAAAGAATGGACATTCTAATTTATTACATAGGCTAGGAAGTTTTATAACGACAACAATAATAATTTATTATATAGGCTGGAAACAAACTCGATTTTGTTACTAATAACTATTTGAAGTTAATCTTCACGGAGAAAAAAAAAAACGTGGCAAAATTACATTACTGCACGGTAATAACATTTCTGGTAACAAAAAAAAACTGTAATTCTGGCTTATGAAACTAAAATATACCGTATTTAAACCATTCATTTAGTAATTTTTCCATTCATAAGCTAACAGTTTACCGGAAATTCTGGTGTTCAAAATTATAGTTTTTATTACCACTCATCTAGTATAAAATACAAAACTGAAAAGTTAATTTAACTGGATAAACTGTTTGTATGCTATGTTTTGAGGTAACTCTATGAACTTGCCAAATTTTACATTTACCAAATTTTATCTCAAGTTATAAAACCATATTTTATTGTAATTTTATCAAAATAATTACCAAAACAATTCAGTGAAAATTACAGACCTTTTAGGTGCTTCAATAGAGCCAGAAACCTAGTAAACTTTACCATATTCTGGTACTTTGAACCATATATTTTTTCTCAGAGTTATTATAATACGTAATTCAACTCAATAACTCAATTGCAAAAGATATTTTAACACAATACATATTACAGTGCGATTATTTAACAGATATCAAATTCAACTGGATTTTCTGAGTTTTTCTATTAATGGACTTTTCCAGCAATTTATTTACTTAATCAAACCTGATACTCAGAGTGCTTCAGTTTTTTTTGTAATAATATGAAGCACATTTTATTACATTGCAATATGATCTCAAGTTATTCCCTTTATTTGTATTAATGTAAGCATACTAATAAATAGTACATAAAATAAAATATAACATATACGATATTTTTTTAATATTATTTAGTTGTTTTATTGTTTATTTCGTTATTTGTATGATTTGTTTTAATTTCTAAGTTTATTTAGTTTAAAATTTAAAAACAATCCGGGCATGGAGTAATTTATAACTTAAGTTTAAGCAAAATTTCTATTTAAATTAGCGATTTTCAACTCAACAAAAATCTGCACTTTTCTACATCAATTTTGCTCAACATGATGGGCATGGAGTAATTTATAACTTAAATTTACCCAAAATTTCTATTTAAATTAGCGATTTTTAACTCATCAAAAGTCTGGTTCCAATTTTCCAAGGCAATGTTACTCACAAATCATTTAAAAAAATTCTCACTAGATTAATTCTCTCAGCAGCTTAATTCTAATGTAAAAAAAATCCTTGCCTCTACTTGGTAAAGGAAATCTTTTTTTTAGGGGAAAGGGGGACAAAAACATAATAAAAATGTATTTTAGTGCCTTTATTACTTTTATTTATTTACTTAAATTAAGTTTCTATGTTATACTTTGGAATTACAGACATATAAATTTCAAAAATAAATCACTACATTGCTATAATAATGAAGTACATTATTATTTTTATGATGACTTAACTTGTGGATCTGAGATTAAACGTCTGATCTACAAAATATTACGATTATCAATACATTACAAAATATTACGATACGATATTATCTTTTAAATGTTTATCTTAAGATTATAATTATATGAAATGCAAATAGTTTTAAAAATTTATGAACTATTATTTAAAAATGGTAAAATTGAGAAGGAAAACTTATTATATTAATTTTTTTTAAATATTTTCTAGTTCAAATGCTTCTAAAATTTGACTTAGAAGCCAATGAAAATATTAGAGTGCCAGAGTGAATAACCTCAAATTTTTTTTCAGGGGAGAAATAAGTAACAAAGCTATTTTCAATCAAAAAATTCTTATAAGTCTACAAATTATTAGTATACTGGCTCTTTTACAATTTTTATCTCATTATTTGATTAAAAAAATTAACCATGAAAGATATCTTTTACTTATTTATCAGTTGAAAATAATACTACTAAAATATGTGTCAAACATAATTGCAGATTCATTTATCAATTAAAATTATCTCTGTTTTATTTATTTACTTGGTTTAGTTACAAAGTTTAACTTCATCCTTACAATAAAGTTTATAAGAAGCATATTAATCACAAAAACCATAGCATGTTCTTAACAAAGAAAATATTACTTTATCTATTTTTTGTATGAAAAATTGTCTATTTTATAAATTTTTCCTTCGACTTTTAATTTAAAAATAATAAAAAATATTATTTTCGTATAACATGGAATTATTTTAACGCAAGCAATTAGACATATCTTTTCATAGATATTCATCCCCTATTTTTTATACGTAAAATAAAAAGTCTGCACATGTGTTATTATATTTTTTCTCTCAACAGTTTATTCTTTATGCAAGTCTTAGCCTTGCTTGACAAGATAAGTGTTTGACAACGAATCGCGTTAAAAGTTTGCTATCGAAGGTGAGAAATTTTGTTGCAGTTGATAAGACCCGTTGATTAGATGAAAACAGGGATAATCTTTACGCCAAACATCCCCCAAATCCTGTTCTCCTGTCAAAAGAGTGTCTTAAAACCCTAGACTTCTGTACCTACTATCTAGAAAGATCTTTACATGTCAACATTCACTAAATAAGACATGAATTGTGCTTTTGACAAAACACTTAGGATTGCTAAAGCGGTTATTGTGATCAAATAATTGGTCCTACTTTAAGTAATTAATAAGAAGTCATTGATAATAGAAATAAGTAAATTATTCAAAGGAATTGTTAAGGACTCATATGAAACATTAATGAAAATTAATTATTTCTGAAATTAGAAGCTAAAAATTATTTTTAGTTTGCAAATTTAAAAAAGAAAAAAATTGCCAAAATAATTATTTTTTAGTATTATAATTTCAAACTATGTAGGTTTGTAAAACACTGTGACTATCAAATCATTGAACTAAAATATGAACAAGACTTGCAAATCACTTTTTAATTACATTACGAAATGTTTTGATTAATTATCTTAATAAATTTGAAGTATTTTTTAATTATCTTTTGGAAATTGAAATTAAAAAACATCGTTATTCAACATAATTAAAGATAACAAAAGAAAAATAGAACAAAACTAAAAGTGCAAATTAATGTAATAAATTAGTTTTCTGTATGTGTAATCTACTTATTATTCCAACCCTTTCGATTTATTAATATAATTTTTCATTTTAATTAAAAAAAATGGTAATTTGGACTGGAAAATGCTTAATTTGTTTTATGTAAAAATAAATAAACAATTAATAAGCGGGAAAATAAAATTATTAATACGCTAATTACTTTAAAATACTTACTGCTAAGTTACGCTGCTGTTAATTGTTTAAAAATATTATGTCAATTTTGTACTGTTTCATTAAATCAATTTATTATTCTTTACGATTCAATTGGCTCATTCCAAGTAAAATCGACTAGAAAAAAGAAAAAGAAAAAAAGAAAGAAGTCTCCGTGCTGTATTGTCACAGATTTTCAAGAAAAATTTTTGTAGAGAAATTTTTAATACGAAATGGCAAAAAAAAAAAAAAAAAAAAAAAATCAGAATTTCTAGACAAAAACTGAATCTTTTTGAAATTTGACTCTGCTTTAGAAAATTATGTAACTACAGATGGTAGCTCGTATTTTAAAAATAATTATATGCTTTTAATTTTTATTTCATTAAATTTATTATTTTCTATATTATTATTTATTATTTTATTATTTAATTAAATTTTGGTGTCATTAGTAAGAAAAAAGTCTTCTCCATGTAATTAAAAAAGTATATAGTTATTAACAAGTTACAATGTAATGTAATTAAGATGTAATATAGTAATTAAGAAACCATATGCTTATATAGTTTTTTAAAAATTTTAATTAAAATAATTTTTGGGGGAATATTTTTTAGAAAATTTCAAGAATATTTCACAGGAAAATAACAATTTTCATTACCTCAATTTTCTTCTCACAGTGTTAATATCATAATATAAGAGGGTATTTTTTGTTTTTGTCATTGAGAAAATGTAGAGCAGTTTTTCACCAAAATATTTCGAGATGTTTTAAAGCATAAAAACAAAAATTCATGACTTAATTTTTTCCTTATAATGTTAACCGTCTTATTTTCAGTATAAAAAAAGTAATAATTAGCATAAATTTTAAAAGCATTAACATGATTTTTTTAAAATTATTACTACCTATAAACAACTTTTTCAAAACTTTTATACTGCGTTACTTTATTCAAAAATAAGTAGAATATACATAATTATGTAAAAGAAAGTAAATAATCGAATATTGAAAAACAATTCTTATGCAATAGAGCAACTTCGGAAAAAAAAGAAACATGTTAGAGGATTAAAAATAATTTGCTGCAAGTTTAGCATAATGTTTTACTTTATTTTTAAATAACGATAATAATAATAATACTGTGCATAGTTTCAAGTTAGAAATTAAGAGGTTAATTGTACAAAATTTATGAAAAATTAACGTTATTACAAATTTTTTCCTTACTAATACGAAGTGATTGAAATATGTCAAAACTAAATACAGCTTTGGAAATGAGAAATGTCTAAGTGATATTAAATATCTAGATGGCTGATAACTAAGACTATTTAATGAGACTGAAGAAAAATGTTTTATTTTGACTTTGGGTCTTCATTCCGTAACTTCAATTAACGTTTGGCGACAAGCAACGTCGTAAATCTATCTCATCTCACTACTTCACGACACAATTCAAAATTCCCTAAATTAGCCCAACTAAATTATCAGATTTCTACTTAATCATATTTTACGTCGTTGAATATGACCTTGAAGATACAGATTTCATAAAATTGTGCACAAACTAAGTTTGTTGTAGACATTCGTAAATTATTTAAAGTAAGCATATTAAATTAGTATCGTTTTAATGTTATTTTGTAATCGTGTTACGGTAACTAGGTAATTATAGTTTCATTTGTAATTTTGAAAGGTTTTCAGTAAATTTTAAACCTTTAACAAGTAAATTTTAAAAAAAATTAAAAATAAAAGCATTAAATTTTTTTCCTTTATTGTTTTGAAAAAATTTTGGATCTAATTAAGGAAAAATTTCAAATACTGTAATATATTTAATTATTATATATTAAATTAGCATCATTTTAATGTTATTTTATAATTTTGTTACAGTAACTAGGTAATTATCTTTTTACTTGTAATTTGGATAGGTTTTGAGAAAATTTTAATTTTTTAACAAGTAAATTAAAAAAAAAAATATTAAAAATAGAACACTATTTTTTTTCTTGATTGTTTTTAAACAGTTTTTGATCTAATTAAGGAAAAAATTGTAAATACGGTTACAAATTTAACTGAAAAAAATGAATTAAGGAATTTGAAAATTTTTATGAATAATTATTTTTAATAAGTATAAAACGAAACAAAGGTTCAGTTTTAAAATTAGAAATAATTTTAATTTCTTTAAATGCTTATAGAAAAAAAAATGCCCCTATGGCAAAACATGTCAAATAAAAGAAAATTTGGAAAATTTAAATGAGAACAAAAAAATGAAAATGTATGCAAGCATAATATTTAGGGACATAAAGAATATTATTCACACAACAGTCCGCTGTGAGCGATGGCCGATGGAGGTTATGGTTCCACAATTTCAAGACCAACGTCATGATTGTAGCAATGTGGTTTGCATTACCACAATGCCAATTTTACTTCCCAGGCAAGTTGGCAAAACCATCGATTTGAAATTTTAAACTTGTCACTGAGGACTGAACCCCTGTCTTTTGCAACAACAGCCCAGTACCTTGACCACTAAGTCATCGCTGCTCAGTCGCACGGGCATCAGAATTTTAAAATATCTCTTTTATCAATTTTTTTTTCTAAAAATAAATAAATAAATAAGCAAAAAAAGGACTAATAAAAGTTTGAATATTTTGAATTATAATTGTATAATACAACAGTGCAAAAACAATCAAAACAATGAATGTATTTTTTAAAAAGTTTGAAAAATGTTCCCCGAACCCCCATCAATTTAAGTACAATTCTCATTTTTTTTTTCAAACAAAAAATAAATAAATAAATAACCCATTAAAACTTTCAATCCAGCATTATATTTCAGTATTGAAAACGAAAAGGGTTAAAAACTAGAGACGATACCTTCTCTTCATCTAATATCGCATATCTTTCATTTCAGCTTTCAGCTCTTTTTATCCAATCCCTTACCCTCCGGCATAGAAAGTCAAATTCAATTCATAGAAACACGATTACTTCCGATTAGTCAGTCGTATGTCATAAAATTCCAACAATTTGAATGCCAGTGGTTTTCTGGTACACCACAGGATGTTCCCCCAAGCTATCTCTATGGGGTACCACTTTTTATAGAATACACGATTATTCCCCCCAATGGGGACTTTATTTATTTTTTTATTCCTTTTGTGGGTAAAATCTGCATGTGCTTAATGTCGTGATCCATTACGCTGCTTTGAGAAAATTGCCCTTTAAGTGGTTGTTGGCAATTCTTTGTGCTCAGTTTACAATTTAGATTGACTTGACTGGAATGATACTATGTAGAATACTGCCAGTTAACTGTAAAAATTATTCTAAAATGAAGATAATAAAGATAAAATTTATATTCTTCATATAAAGCTCCTCTAACATGATCCTCGCAAAATTTTTAAAAACTTTATTACTACAAAGTATCCTTTTTATGTGCGATTTATTTATTTTGGTCTTTTTTTTTGTATGGTTAATTCTAGAGTTCTATTTATCAAATGTGCATTTTCTTCATTTTTTTTTATCATTTAAAATGCTAGAATAGTATCTGCATTTTGCAAATTTTAACTTTTACACAGAATTTTCTTTGCAATTGAAATTTTATAAAAAATGATTTAACATAATTTTAGGTTTATTTTTTATAAATAAGTTGTGGATTACTCTTTGCGTTAAGTTTAACTATTAATGTAATTTAATTCGATTTAAATGTGATGAAACCACATTTCGTAGTCATGTATTACTGCCATATACCTGTAAATATTTTTCTAAAAGGAAGATAAAAATGATAAAATTATTTTTTTACGTGCATAAAGAGCTTAACAGAGTCTATATAAAAGTTTTATAAGCATAATTATAATGAAATACTTACTTTACGAACATATATTTTATGATATTTATTTTTCGAACATTTTTTTATTCTTTTGTTTCTAATTTTTTATCATAAATTCAAGATTTTTGTTAATCAAATATGTTTTTTCCCCTTCCTTACGTAGAATATTGTATACATTTTGAGAACTTAAAATGTACCTAACGTTTTTATTTTCATCAATATTTTTATTTAAAAAATTATGTAAATACAAATAGTTTATATACATTATTTTGGAAGTTCGCTATATAAAAAAAGTAAGTTCATATAATTTTTCATCGAACATGCTTAAAACTTCTTGAGAGGAAATTGGCCAGCTCTGATTTCATAGAAATTCATTTATTCGATGAAATTTATTTTTCAGTATTATATTTTTCAAAGTTACAATTCTCAAGTATTTTAGTTATGTTTGTATAGGTATTGTTTGTAACAATACTAAGCTTTAAAAGTATTCTATTATAAAAATATTCAAATTTCGAAACGAGTGAAGTATTTTCCAGTCATATTATTTGTGTAAAATTATTTCATGTTATAATAATATCAATAACAAGTGGTGTTGCAATACCTTTAGCTAAAGTCAACATATGTAGTACTATTGTTTCATATCAACTTCATACATTTCAACATTAACGCATTCAATTTATTTTTAAGATAACTTGTACTGAGAGAGTATAATTAAATTAAATAGTTCCACCACAAATAATGGCTGTAAAACTTAGATTTTTTGAAAACAAATTAGAACTGATCAAGAATTCTAAAATTTATGCTTGAACTCTGACTAAAAGATCCATCGTAATAAATCATTATGCAGTAAAAAACAAATTTCTTCAGAAATTTTTCTTAAAAAAAAATACCTTATTGCAATTTAATTTTTTAAGATTAACCTATAGAGTTTAGCAACGTAAAAAACAATTCTGGTAAAATTACCAAACCATATGATAATGACATTTCTGATTAATAAAACCAAAATATACGGTATTTAAATCATTCATTTGGTAATTTTTTCGTTAATAGGGTAACGCAGAAATTCTGGTTTTAAAAATTATAGTTCTTATTACCCTACATTTTGCAAAAAATACAAAACTGAAACGCAAGTTTAGCCGATTAAATGGTATTAATGCCCTTCTCTAAGATATTATAATAAAATTATCAAGGTTCACCACATTTGCTAAATTTTATTATACATTATAAAATCATATTTTGTTGTAAATTTTTCAAAAATCATTACCAAAGTGCTTTGGTAAAAACTACCGAGCTTTTTGGTGTTCCCATAGAGCCAGAAACAAGGTAAATCTCACCTTATTCTGGTAGTTTTGACCATTATTTTTTCTCAATGCACTTGGGAAATTACATTTTTCTTAATAAATTTTTAAAAAAAATTTCAATTTTATTAGTTGTCTGGTCTTAAATTCAAGTTTTGAAGGTGAGTACACTTCCAGTTGTGATAGAACTCTCTCAAAATATCAATAGGAATAAATTATTTAAAAATAATATTTAAATTCAATGGATTAATGTCGATAGTGTCATGCTTGCACTATATGCACTTGTTGGTGCATTAAATCCACCAACATTTTCTTGTTAAAAGAAAAAAACTGAAACTTGAGAAATTAGTAATTTGTTTCAAATAATGGATGCTCTAGCCGAGGAAGACCTGTTAGAAAAAAAAATTTTGTTTTCTTCTTTTTTCAAAACATTCTCCAATTAGATGAAAACAAATAAATTCAATAACTTAAAGCTACGATATTTTATTTCTACATTCGACACATTAAATTAGATACATTTATAAAAACAAACCATTTATTAGAATGAACTAATTGAATAATTGATAATTAAAGGTTATAATAATTAAGTATAATTTAACTAGGCTTTAAAAAAATATTTCATTTTAAAAAATCATCAAATAGTATCATATTCCATTCGTTGAAACTTATTTTTTAAGTCAATGTTCTGCTGTAAACAGAATTGGTAGAATTTTGAAACGAAAAAAAAAGTGTACCATTGAAGGCATTTGTCGCTTAGAGCGTTTTATAAGTCCCCTTGTACATGAAACCTGGAATCAATTTGATCCATTTTATCGTCGTGTGCCGCGGGCTAAGTTAGAAATAAAACATCCCCTTTAGAAGCCTTGAAAACATTCGAACACGGTTTTCTGGAACTCTTCCGGTTTTTGAGAGTCAAATATAATAGCGGTTACACGTGCTATGGCTATTTCATAAAACCATGATGGCTTCTCCTCTTTCCCGAGTTTATCACCCTTCCGGCGAAAAGAGCGGGAAAATTGTAAGATGAGCCAATAATTCTCTATTTTCAGTCCTGGCTACCAGGCTTTTGAAAGACAAAAAAATATATATATCTTGCCCTTAAGTAAGCTCTCTGATGACTGGTATAAACTGAAAAGTGCAACAGGTATGCCAACAAAGCGAAAGATGGTATTCTCTCGCTAGTGGTATTGATATAATACCACATAGCAAGTTGTGTATAACCTGATACTTTAATAACAGTAAAATTGCGGTATTGTGGGCTGCAATTTAGATACATTTATTGAAGGAGACTCCTCAAAGAGATACTGGACTTAATTGCGGAAAACATTATTGATAGTTAATTACTCTTGTTACTCGATACATGATATATCTCAATAAGTGAAATACGATATTTGTTTCCTGTATTTGGCTAAATTATCAAAGACTGGAAATTTTAATTTATAAATTTGTTATATTTTGAGCCCTGGAGGCAGTGCAGCGCTTGAAAAAAGAGAACGTCACCCTTTCAATGAAGAATTATTTAGTTGTAAATATAAGTTTAACCAGTATGCCTTAGAGATTGCTGAATATTTTCTTTTTTAGAAGTAGATTCAATTTATAAGTACAAACTAAGAATGAAATCATGATGTGACGTTTATATCAAATAAAAGTTAGACAAAATATTACTATTATAAATAAGGAATTATTGTTTCAAAATTGTACAATTTTGTAATAGGAATTTTCATTTATAATATTTATATACAACTGCATTTTTTTGTCTTTCTTTGTGTCTAACCTTGCTAACATCTTAGTTAGAAAATTCAAAACATTTTGAACATTGAATAGGTGATAGCCTCTAAGGCGAAATGGGTTGAACAATTACTAGTCCTATAAAAGTGCCAAATAAGCAAGTATGAAAAGCACAAAAATAACTAATTCTAAGTGTATGTCTCAATTCATTTCAGTAAGATTTCGAAATCTAAACAATACGGCATTGCTGATTACTTTAAAGTTTTAGCAACCATTTTAATTAAATTTGGAGGAAAAAACACAAAAACATGAACATCAATATTTTTGATGCTTTATATAGAAATATTTTATTCTCGCACTATAAAAAAAATGTAAAAAAAAAATAAATAAATAAACAAACAAAAATTATTTGAAATGAGCATCGAGAAGCAAAATGTGTTTTTGTTTAATTTTAGGAATAGTACTTTTTAAATGTATTTATGCCTTAAAGCTATAAAGGAGGGTATAACTCAATAAAATTTTTTATTTTTATTTATTTATTATTTATTATTAATATTTTTTTTGAGAGACAGCATTCATCAGTCCAGTTAGTCATAAAAAATACAGTGAACAAATAAATAAATAAATGAAACACCCTGAATAACTTTTGATCTAATAATCCGATTTTCATGTACTAGCAATAAATGGTAAACGGGGTTGCCAGCAAATATGTTAATGAATTTATGCAGACGATATTTAAAATTATGAAATCAGATACAAAAATATACTTTCTCTGAAATAACAAATCTTTTCTTTGACAGATTTGGATTTCTTACTCTCATAATATGAGTGTAGCCGCAATCTCGGAAATATTGTCCTAATATTTTGGAATCCTTAATTTTTATTTTACTTATTGCACATTTCCCCCTATCTCGAGAGCTTCTTAAGCGCAGTGAAAAAATTTTGCTCCATATTTCCCAGATAGCTACATTTTGAGGATAGGAAATCCAAATCCGTTGAAAAAAAGATATGTTTATTCAGAGATAGTACGTTTTTGCATCTGATTTCGTAAATTAATGCATGATATGCTCAAACTAATTAGCATATTTGAGATGACTCCCTCGAATCTTTAAGTTGTGTTCTGCGTACTATCATCAGCCGTTCATTTGAAAAATTACCTCAGTATCCGCCTCGTTTGCCTTCAATTTTATTCTAGATTCAAAAATAAAAATATAGAAATAATGCTCATTTTCTTAAAGATAACTTAAATTTTAAAATAATTTAAGGTCTTGCCTTTTAAATTGTCATAAATTATTTTTTAAGGTCTTTACATTATAATACGCAAATCTCAATAGGCATTGTATCGCAAACTTTAATAAAATGTTCGCCGTTTGAATTGACTCGCAACAGTAAGAAGATTTAAAGCTGGTTGGTGCTGACATGCAAGTAGCTGAATTGTAGCTTTCTATTAATTTTCTCAATTTCTTGCACTCAGTCTGGTTAACTTAGGTGCCAGAAAAGCAGCTACTGTTTATAATAAGTCTGAGACTAAGTAAGACAGGCGCATTGCGGGTTCTCTTCAAGTTGGTAAATAGCAAAGGTCATTCTTTGTTTCTGTGGTCCTTGTGGTACCCCAAGTCCATCAACCTGTACCCGGAGGTCACCTTTTACCGACATCTCATCGAAAATAAAGCAAGAGGGTTTATAGGGGGGATGAAATGAAGTAAATCTACTTTTCCAACTTTTAGCTTCCAAGAGACAGAAAAAGAAATATGCCACTATTCCAAACATTCTATTGTTTCGGCTGTCACTGACTGCATGGCGAATTGGAACTGGGGAGACATTTAGTGAACCACGATTTAAGGAGGCGAAATAATCATAATAATAAAAAAAATAAAAAATAAATAAAACGAACTAAGAGAGAACAAAAAAGATTCTAAGTCTGAGTCGCCTTTCTTTATCTTTTTGGCGAGAAGAAATAATTGCCCTTAGGGATTTTCGGACTTCACATTAGGGACAATAGTGTTAATTAATTGTGCCTCTTCTTCATTAGGAAAGTTTGAAATAGAATCAAGATCTCAATCCTAATGGCGACGTGTCTTTCACAAAGAAGCTTGTAAATGTTGGCAGTCGGGCAAGAGAAAGACATCAGTTAAATGTATTCATGGCTGGAGAACTTAATCAAAAAGATGTTCTGTGTCTCTTTGATGTCATCTTCTAAAAATGAGTTCATTCAGATTTACAAGTACAGTCGTCCCCACTTAATCGCCCCTCGGATAATCAAATAACCCGCTTTTACGAATAAAATTTAATGGAACCAAATCATTTTATATTAAACTAATGTTAAATTTCCCCATTTAAACGGTTATTTGTTGTTTTTTGCCCCCGCTTAATTGCATAAAGAAGTGGTACTGAAATGAAAAAATTTGTTTATTTTTGAGAAATATTTCACCAGCTAAAATACAATTTCCCTTTTATAAGATAAGGATACAAGATGTTAATTTCAATAGGGACTTCTTATTCATTAGTAGGTGTTTGGGATGAAGTTGAAAAATTAATCAAATCTTGCTGCCAGTTATACATTGGAGTAAACGAAGGGTGTTTTACCCCTCTTTGACTTACTTCACTCACACATCATTTTGTATGTGAAAAAGGGATAGAGTAATTTGTTTTTAGGTCAAGACTTGTGGTCTCCTCTTGATGCATTATTAAGTTTTAAAAACCTAATACACTATAGTGTAAAGAATGTTTTCTCTTAAGTAGAATAATTGCTTAATCCTGCAAATAATTTTGAGTTGGTTGCAAGTTGAGAGCGAAAAGGAATTAATTGAAAGAAAAAAACAATGAATCTTAGAATCAATAAATCCCCAACTAAAATAGCACATTAATTAGGAGTTTCTCAAGTTTTGAAGATTTAAAAAAAAATCTGAATGTGTTTGAAAGGAATATGCTCAAGTCATGAAAATTTTAGTAGAAACTAAAAGGGAAAATCTAATTTTGATAAATTGACAAATTAAACGGGTACAAAAAACAGTCTACAATTATAACATTTTTCGGATGGGATCAAATAATATTTTAGTTCCAACATGATTCACTAACTTTGATTTATTTTTATGTAACTTTAAATGATATTTTTTCATGATACAAAGCAGAAAATTTTAATTACTTATTGATCATAAAACTGAGTTTATTTAATCAAAACGCTATACTACGCATTAAATACCATTAAAAAGTAACATTTCACAAAAATTCGGAATTTAAGATTGAATATAGCACGCCCCTTTTAATCGAATAACCCGCTTAATAGCATAGATTTGGCTGGAACCGATGGTATTCCTTTAAGCGGGGTTGACTGTACTTGACAAAAACCGCGTAAGAAAAGAATGAGAAAGAAATGAATTGCCTTACATCTAAAACGATAAAAAAAAAAAAAAAGATTTTATGCGGTAAAAACAATATATTCAACTTTATTTTACGCAATATTGATTTTTTTTAATTATTCTTGTTTATTATATTACATTTTCTTACCTAATTTTGAAACCCTTATAGGAAATTGTATAAAACTCTAAATGAGATTTACAAAGAACGTGTTTTTATATATTTAAAATAAAACTAGATGATTTTGCAGCCATTATCCTTATAAGAACGAAATTAATTAAGCTGAAATGGTTTAATTATTTCATTAGAAAAAAAGTATTAAACTTTTAACGTTTTATTTGTCAGGTTGGTTTGAGCATGAGAAGTTTATCTTATTGCTTGAAAGTTAGCCTCACTTTTACTTTAATCATATTTTATAAACATATTTTCTAAACTGTATTTTCGCAAACTTCAACAAATGAAGTCTAAAATATGATTTTTATTGTTCAGTACATGTTCAGATCGTTGAGGTTTAAAATACAAAAAATGAAGCACTTTGTTTTCATAACCGGCAAATAGAGCCGGGATGTCACATTGGTTAAGGCACTGAACTGTTATTAGGTAAAACTGGTATTCTACAACCGGTGGTGACGTGATCAAAGATTCACATTGATGTGTGTCAATTTGCATGTGAAATAAATGCAGCCGGTGTGCAAGGCTAATCACATTGCCACCATCATACCGTTAGTTTCGAAATTGAGAAGCTTTAATCTCCATGACTACCCTGGCCGACAACAGGCTGTTGAAAGAATGCTTTACTTCATGCTGTCAAATGATAGAGAATTAATTAAAACTTGATCTGCAAGGTGGTGCATTATCAATCTGTCTTTTAAAGTAACTAATTTTCTAATTTCAGCCAGAAGTTTCCTTGCGGATTTAAAAGATTGATTTTGTAATTAATTGCATCAAATATTGCCCGTGATTTGTACTTCTAAACATTTCATTTTGATACTCAATTAATATTTATTTATCAATTTTACTTTTATAGAAATTAGACGATTAATTTTTTTACATAAATTAATCCCTTCCTTCTCGCACCCGTGAAAATGACGGGGTGAGTTTTCGCCCGCTATTTCTCGCTCGATATTGACGGGCTGGAGTGTTCAGTAGTAACGCGCCTATAAGAATAAAACTAATTCATTTCTTTTGCCCGGAAAACATTTTATTCTCACTTTACACACCAGATAGCAGTGCCAAGATATTTTTAAGGTAATTGTAGATAGTTAGTTTATTTTAAACTAGATTTCAGCACTAATCAAATGCGTAATACAAATACAAAAGCCAAAAAAATAGGCACTTTTATGACCGTTTTCTTAAAAATTGACTGATAGTTAAGGGTTTAAGAAATAGAAAGTATCCTACACAAACCAACCATACATTAAAACATGAGAGCAACAACAGCAGCACTTGCAAAAATCTACTCGATTTCCCAATTTATATATTTGAAATGTCATAACATTGTGAATATCCTCTTGTCCACTCTTAGAAACACAGATATATTCACATATCACGTCTTTTTGAAAAATCCTACTTTAGAATTTAACAAAAAGTAAATGAACGGAATAACTGTTACCTGCTTACAGATTCTTTAGGACGATGCAAAAAAAGAAGAAGAAAAAAGTCAAAATTAGTTTAAAGCTCGAGGGGTAGATCGCGACGCTTCATTGATCAAAATAAACAGCGCAACATCGAAACTATGTCCAAGTAAAGTTTCCTTCAAAATTTGGTGGGAAACAAAAGCAGAAGTACGATTCCCACGCCTTATTCACTAAATAAATGAATGAATAAAGTAACAAAAACAACATAAGAAAGTCAACTTCTATCCAGGTAACATCACCAAGTGCTAAAAAACGAGGAATCAGCTAGATCCTGGGAAATTGCTGGAAGCTATTTCAAATAATCTTCCCACTTTTTGTCTTTGATGTTTATATTTGAATGCATTTCTTTCCCGTTATGGATGAAGTCATTATGCCAAAATCTATTTTGTAGGCAAAGCTAGTCATAGAAGTATGTAACCATGTGTCTTTGACTATATGGGTGTGTGTGTGGATGCATGGGGGGAAAGGAGGAAGGGAAGGGAATAATCAGAGCAATCTCTTCGTCAAATTACATGGAAAATTTTGAATTGGGCCGCGTGAGTAGTAAGAACTGCCGGTGCCAAAATCTTCCGTTTTTGCATGATCCGTGAAAATTGGGGCTGTATCAGGCGATTATTTATGCAGTGGTAAAAGTTTTTTTACCGTTCTGTTGATGTAAAGAAGGTATTCTGTTTACAAAGAAATGTGCATTATTTGAATTTTTTATTTTTTTTATTTTTGTGTTTTATTTATTTATTTTTTTATTTTTTGTTGAACTTATCAGTCGACAGTTTTCAAACTCATTTTTCCGCTCAGCTGATTTAGGAGAAACATTTCTTTAAAAAGAACACTATATAAACGTAATATATTATTTTAAAAAATGGACTTGAACATTTAACTTATAAGTTGTAAGCCCATGATATTAAAGTTGTTCTCTTCGAATTTGGAATATTTTTTGTTAAATATAATACAAACGAGTAATAGCCATCTGCAAATAAAGTTGCATTATCTGCGAAATGCAACTTAATTTACTGATATAAGCGTCTGGTTTTACATATACTGGTTATGCCACATGCACGGTGGTTTCGCAGATTTCGTTGCCAAATTTTAGCAGAAATAAATTAAGGAGACAAGACGAAGGAAAAAAAAAAACTTCTAATAATACACATTTCTTTGTAATCACAATACCTTCTTTAAATCAACAGAACCATAAAAATACTTCAATTAAATCAAAATATAGAACTTTTATTACTGCATAAATAATTATCAATACTTTAAATTTTTATATAATCCATGGAAATTGGGGCTATATAAACGATTATTTACGTAAGGAAAAAAGTTTCCGCCAATCTAAAAAAAAGTATTCTACTCAAAAATAAATGTTATTATTGTTGAACATTTTTTTTTATTGTTCAACTTATAAGCAAATGTTTCTGCTTAGTGTAGTCTGGAGAGATATTTCCTTTAAAAGAACATTAAACAATGCACACGAAGAAAACATTTCTGGTTTAAATTACAGTACTGTATGGTAATGTCATTTCTGGAAAGAATGCTATATTTCTAGTTAAAAAAAGAAAGAAAAGAAACATATATATAAGGTATTTAAATCATTCATTTGGTAATTTTTTAGTTTATATAGTAGCGATTTACCGGAAATTATGGTTTTCACAAATACAGTTTTTATTACAACTCATTTAGTGAAATATACAAAACTAGGAAGTAAATACAACCGACTAAATTATAACTATTTAGTCGGTTATGAACTATGCCATACTCTAAGCCATCATGATAAAATTAGCGCATTTTACCACATTTACCAAATTTTATAGCATGTCATAAAATCATTTTTTTTTTTATTTTACCAAAATCATTATTCAAAGTGGTTCGGTAAAAATTACGGAACTGTTTGATGCTCCCATAGAGTCAGAAACACGATAAATTTTACCATATTCTAGTAATTTTGACAGCATATTTTTTCCTCAGTGAACATAAACAATGCACGATAACACTGTACATACACATTGCATTATTTTAAAAATAAACTTAAATTTTTTTAACTTTTAAGCTGATTTTGAAATTGCTCTAATGTAATTTGGAATATTTGTCTCTCAAGATATAATGATAGAAGTACATAATAATTTTCGAAAAATTGAGTTCACTACACTAACTACAAAAATTTTATTGTCTTTTCATAATTTTTAAAATTAATGCTTTTCAGTGTTGCGTAACTTTGGCAAAAATTATTGACGAAAGTTTTAGCATATTTCATTTTAAAAGTTAAGTGATATAATAAAAACATCTAACATAAACTTTAGTAACTCTGTTAAAAAATATTTTCTGAAATAAACAGTAAAAATGTACCTGATGCATATTAAAAAATTTTTCTCTCAATTTCTTTACAATTTTTAACTATTTACGCATTTTTATTTCAGATAGAAAACATGTTACTGCTGTTGTATCTAGTCTCATTTAACAATTTAAATTTTTTTTTCAGTGGAAAAATATTTGTGAAAATATGCTAATCTTTGATACAGTCATTTTGACAAAAAGGAACAATTTCTTTTTCTCAGTAAATGAATGCAATACAGTGATTTTTTTAATACATTTCATACCTCTTGAATTAACTTTTAAAAGAGATAAAATTTCTCGTAGAAGATAAAAGAAAATGCAATTGAGCACAGATCTCTTTTTGTATTTTCGACTAATTAATTTTACACTGTATTTGAAAGAATATTAAGTAATTACGATAAAATCAGTAGTGAAACTTAACAAATATTGAATAAATAAGAACAAAGAAAGAAAGGAAAGCGTTAGATCTTTCTCACGTTGCGGCTACCCTAAACAAAGGAAAAGTATAGTACTTCTTCTAAAAATCATAAATATGATCAACTGTCGTAAAAAGTACAACATTAAAATATTTCTTTTAGCGCAAAGATTTTTTTTCAAGTTTTTTTTTTTTTTTTTTTTTAAAGAAATTCAATGCTAATAAAAACACTGTGCTTATTGAGAAAAAGAAACGACATGTATGCTTTAAATTAGCATAACTCTAAAAAATATAATACTTTTTCAAAATTAAATTATTTCAATTTCTTTTTTGAATGAATCACATATTACAATGAGAATTTCTATGCAAAATATTAGGCTATTTGAAATGTTTCTGTCGTGACTGTTTGTAAATAGCTTCTAAATTAAGGAGGACGTTTCCTCTTAGGTAGTAAATTAAGATCTGGATCTTAATTTACTAAGTAAACAAGATAAAAGTAGTTTTAACTGTAAAAAAAAACTTATATTTCAAAAAAAAGAAGAAAAAAAATTGAAAGTGAAGAAAACAAATTGTTTTTCTTGTATTTATTTTCATTTTATTTCATTTTTTCTATTTTTTAGTGATATGTTTATTAAATCGCTATTATGAATTTTCAAGTTTATGTATTTGAAAGAATGGTACAAAGCAGTTTTAATGTTTTCACTCTTTAAAAAATTTAAGTCTGCTTTTAACTGTAACAACCAAATCTGATATGCTTTTTTTTTACTTTATTCTAACTTCTGTTGTCTAAATAAATGTTTTAAAGGAAATTTGTCTTTAATTAATCTTAATCAAAGCACTCATTTTATGATTTAGCAGCAAGTATCTCAACTTCTTAACTCAAATGTTTTAAATAATATTCAAGAAAAAAAAATAAAAATGAATGCTGTAAACTTTATTCTCAAATATTTTTTTTATCTCTTTTGAAATAAATTGAATTGTTTGAAACTTAAGAGGTGTGAGAATTATAGCATCATTTTTAATTATAATTAAGATAAATTGTCATTTTTTTCTTTATAAACTACTTCCTAATATGTACATCGGCTTTCCAGTCGGGTAAAACTTAGAAAACATTTGATGTTTGGATGAATATAACATTTCTTACAGAACAAAATTATTCGAAACATTGGCTTAAAAACGCATCAAACATTTTCATATTGAATTCTTTTAACAAATGTTACATTTTTTTTATTTTAAACATCAAAAATAAAAAATAAGAGAACAAATGAAATAATAAATAATGATGAACCCAAACTTTTTCAATAGTATTTATATAACTTAAATGGGTAACCGTCTTGAAAAATTAAACCTGTTTTTTTTTCTGTTTAAGCAAGCAATCTATTATCAAAATTGCTTATTTTTATACATCTGATATTGAAAGTTATTGTGTTTACTTTAGCTCAAAGAAAAAACAATTGATAAAATTAATAATAATAATTCGAACCGAATTAAACATCTTTATATTGAATTCCTTAATTAAATATTGCATTAATTTTTTTATTATTATTTTAGACATACAAAAACTGATAAATATATACTTTTTCCATAGTATTTAAATAACTTTAATGGGTTACCGTCGAGAAAAATTAAACTTTTTCTACAAATTGAACGTATCGGTAGAAGTAAGCAATCTATTATCAAACTTGTTTATTTCTACACATCTGATATTGAAAGTTATTGTGTTTACTTTAGCTTGTGGAAACAAACAATCGATGAAATTTTTGGACATAAATTGACCATTCTTGAAAGAAAAGAAAATAATTTTGAGAAAGGACATTCCAACGTGCAATCTTTTCATGAAATATAACTTTCCCTTTAGATTTTACAAAACAATCAGGGAAAAAGAAGTGGCTAGGGTCTGCGGCTTTTCTGAGAAATCCCCCACTCTCCTACTCCACACCCTCTGTCTTTTCCCCAATTTTTAATACCCATACAAATGTCACACGTTATAGCACAATCGCCTTTTGTTTTTTAACAGAATTTTCGGCAAAAAAATATTCCGAATTATAAATAATCTTTACCCCTTGTTTTATGTGACATGTTCTCTCCACAAAACCTGACATACTCGAACAATAGTTCCTTACTCTTTTGAAGTTTCAACTGAAAACAATGTGAGTATTGCAAAGACGCCTAACTTTTCTAAAAATGGGAGGGAGCCACCCTTAACTTGGTTGTTCGTATTATCCTTAGAACTTGCGTGTTCCCTTCGTTTTTTATATTATTCTTTTTATACTTTTTTACCGCATATGAATGAGGTCAGAATTTGGTCTGGAAACAATACAAAAGTACCCGATTCTACGGTACCTTAGTCGGCTATAAATTAGATAAGTCTTTCTTAGTGCAGATCACTAGGCAAATTTATGAAGGTAGAACAAAGGGGATGCGGGGATGCTAGAACAACAAGTTTGGAATGGGGACTGTTGTTTTAGATTTAAAACCTTAAAAAGTTAACGTTCGCAAAAGGTGATAAATATAGAGGAATTACAAAGAAATGGGTAGGTACAGAGGAAAAAAGAATACGAAAAAAAATGAACTTGAAAATTTTGATTGAACTCAGTTTCAAGTTCCGGATTTCGTTTAGAGTTTTATGCTTCCCAAAAATGAAATTATGATATAGAGTTGATTTATTTGGGTTAATAAAATTTGATTTTGAACTTAAGACTGATAAGAATTTGGTTTTTAAATTATTAAATGTCAATTTACATAATTTTCAAAATATGTGCCTAACTTAAAACAGAATTAGAACATTTATTTCTGTTGTTTTCTTTCAAATTCTGGAATTAGTCAATTTCTTGTCACATTTATGCTTTACGAAAATGGAATGAAATGTAAAGCAGTTGGTAATTAAATAAAGAAAGTGCTTTTGAAACAATAAAAAGTTAAGGTTCTCAAAAGGTGATAAATATAGAGGAATTGGAAAGAAAAAAAACAGTTGCGTACGGCTAAAAAAAAAAAAAAAAAAAAAAAAAAAAAAAACTAGATAAAAAAAAAACTGAACTTGAAAATTTTATTTGAACACAGTATCAAGTTCTGGACACAAAAATAAATATAAATATAGAATAAATTGATTAGAGTTAATAAAATTTGATTCCTAGCATAAGATCGATTAGAATTTGGTTTCTAAGTTATTAAATGTCAAAATTTACATTATTTGCAAAATATATGTCTAACTTAAAACAAATTTTTATTTGAACATTTCTTTTTCCTTTTTTTTTTCTTTCAAATTCTGGAAATAGGTTAAATTTTTATAGTATTTATGCTTTGCAAAAACAGAATTAAATGTAGTGTAGTTGGTAATAAAATGAATTTAGTACTTTTAAAACCTTAAAAAGTTAATGTTTTCAAAAGATGATAAAAATATGGAAGAATGGCAAATAATTGGGTATGACAACAAAAAATGATAAGATTCTATAAGTTGAACATTTTATTCTGATAACATTTTATTATAATAAAATGTTAATAAAATAAAACGTTCAACTTTATAACTTATAATAAAATAAAATGTTTAACTTTATAACTTATAAGTTATAAAGTTGAACATTTTATTTTAATTCAGCATCGAGTTCCTGATTCCGTTTAGAGTCTTTAACTTTGCAAAAATATAATTAAATATGGAGTAGAATGATTTGGGTTAATAAAATTTGATTTCAAGCATAACACCGATTAGAATTAGGTTTCTAAATTATTAAATATCAATTTACATTAACATTATTTTCACAATATATGTCTTATATAAAACAGATCTCTTACGGGATATTTATATTTTTTTAATGATACTCTTTTAACCATTCCGATCTTTTTGGGAAATTTTTAGCTCAAGGCTATTTTTTTAAGAATACATCGTTGCCTGTTGTAACGTTTCTTGATCCTTTGCTGTTCAATTCTTGAGCTTATATCTTTTATGAAAATGAATGCTAATTAAAGCTTTCGTTAAAAAAAATCTGTTAAGAATGCTGGTTTTAATCTATCAGATTTTAAAATATATTCCGCAACATTTTATTAATGTTATGAATTAAGTTCCTTAGATTTTTAAGGAAGATCTATGAAAACTAAAAACTAATTTATATACTTTAGGACAAATTCTAAAAAAATATGCATTTAAACAGCAAATTTATATTCTGACTTAAAGCAAAGCACTCAGATTGTCTAATGTTATACTTTATGTCCGGTGAAATTTCATTTGTATTTAAAAGTATTGAATTCAATATACATTAATACAAATTGCAAGATCATGATAGATTCAGAAGATTTTAGGAAGATCATAAGTAACAGACGAATTAAAATTTATTTAATTCAAATTCTTTTGAAATTAAAGATAACTTTCGTAAAATATGGGACTAGGATATGCAAGTTAAAATCAATTCACTCCATTAATTTACTTCACCTAAGTTTTTAGATTATTTTTTGTTAATTGTTATTTTTTACGCCATATTGTTGTATTTTATGTTTATTATAAATTTTCTGTAATATATTTATTACAGATTTTTTTATATAAAAAAAATGTTTGCATAGATTATTTCCTTTGTGCTTTGTTGTGAATTGGATTTTGTACTTTGTGATTTTATATTCTCCTGTTGAATATTTTCTGATGTAGAAAACACGAGTAGATGCATCAGCTTTAAGTGCTCAACAATCTCTTCCCATGAAAAAAAAATTTAAAGTATTATTATTGAATAATTAAATAATCAGTTGGCTGCGCTGTGAGACTAATACATAAAGAGATAGTTTTTTGTTAAATTTTATTTATTTACTGCCTTTGAATTAAATAATCAGTTAGATAATCAGTAAGACTGATACAAGAACGAGATAGATTTTTTTTATTTAATTTTTATTTATTTATCACCTTTTACTTAAGTAATCAGTTAGCTACGCTTTTAGACTAACAGAAAAATGCCATAGATTTTTTTCTTTTATGTTATCTATTTATTTATTTATTATCTTTTGAAATAAAAAATAATAAAAATTATAAAATTTGACCAAGTTTTTCTTTCACCAAGCCCTTCAATTTAATAGAATGAATAGTAAATTCTTGGCGTGAAAGAGTTAATAAGATCCATCCTATGCGTAGATAACTTCATAGACGAAAAGATAATAAATGAATTGTACTTTACTGTCTTATTTTATAGATTTTAATCAGTAAGCCTCTAATTCTAGTTAAGCAATCTGAAGTGCCATCCTCCCACCTGATTTCAACCCTTTCAATTTAGTACATATGTTTCTGATTTTAATCAGATGAGGTACGTGAGCAAGGAAACTTTTCCGCTCCTTATTTTCCAAACAGTTCAGGGTGTGACTTTTTAAGTGTGGGAGAAAGCCACCGGACCGTGGAGACTCAAGAAGCTGACCTGCCCATAATTCTTCCAGCAGCAGCAACTCTAGAGAATGATAGGAAAGATAGAGAAATGTAGGCAGAAAAGGAGAAAAAAAAAAGTAAGGAAAATGAGTAAAGAGAAGGAAGAAAAAAGTCAAAAATCAAAAACAGAGTCAATGACCGTGAGAGATTTTAACTTGGCAGTCGCCAATATCATAAACGAAGCATATTTAGAAAGAGATCAACTGTCTCTTTCAATAACATCACAATCAAGCTGTCAAGTTTGACGAGCTTAAATACTGAACTAAAAGCACCGAATGTTCAGCAAGTATCTCAGTCATACTGTTGCAATTAGGCAGAGAATATTGGAAATTGAAATTATGATCACCCTAACACAGATAACTTAAAATGACCAGCATAATTATCCATTAAAAACTTATTCATGTATCATGAAGTTTTGTCAAAAATCAATAGTAATTTTTACCTTACTTAATTGAAACGAGTTAGATATAGTCAATTAGTAAAATATTGCTTTTGCTGATAATTGCGCGTATGATGCACATATTCTCTCGCAAATAAGCTTTTTTTTTTTATCTTTTTGTAAGCATTCTAACTCAGACACTTAGCTGAATAAAATTACCATAAATAAGAGTGATATAGATTAGTTGAAGAGTAGTAACACTATAAAATATTGCAAAGGTAGCAATACTGTAAAGCAGGGGTGTCAAACTCAAAAGCTAACTTGGGCCAAATCAACAATGCTTAACTTTAGGTGGGCCGCAGGAAAAAAAAAATTATCAATGTTCATAGAAACAAATATTTTTATTTTGAGTAGCACATTGTAAGAAACATATATAAAGTTAAATTATTGTTTGATACTTGACATCTCTTCTCTGCTACTATCTTTCCTATTTCGGGAGAAATCTTTTTGACCGAGACTACTTTCAAAATTGACCCAACATGAGCGTTATTAATACGGTTTTGGACAGGAAATTTATTTCCATTCATAACAGAAAATTATTGCTTGCACTGATAAGTACTTCCAAATATGGAAATAATTTTATATGCGAATTTTCGAGAATTTTCAAACCTTGCCGGTAAATATTTGTAAAATTCAGGCATAACCACTTCAACGAATTTTGCCTTCAAATTTGAGTCTCACTGAATCTAAATCACTTCCATTTGCATACCACTGGAGTCTATATTTATAGATAAAATCGACGAAAACAAACAAAATTTGTTTTCCGAGGAATTAAAATCTTTAAACCTTGTTTCAAATTCCGTTCTAAGATATGAAATTTTTTCTGCGTATTTTTGATACGATTTTGATATTTTTGATAGCATGGCAAGTGCCGCAAGCCAATTAGAATTTTACATTTTCGCGCGTACAATTTAAAATGATCCGTATAGTTTATAAATGAAATATATTATAATTTCATATGATAGTTTCCTTTCTAATTCACATTTCTAATTTATTTTTACTTTGCGTCGGATATATTGACTGGGCCAGAAAAATGTTCATCTCGGGCCGCATGCGGCCCACGGGCCACGAGTTTGACACCCCTGCTGTGAAGCAAACGCATGAGATGGATTAGTGGAAGAGTAGCAATGCTATAGAATACTCTAAAGGTAGAAATACAATGGAGAAATATTTGAGAATGTTATGGGTTAGTAGAAGAGTAGTACTGCTATAGAATAGTGAAAAGGTGATAATATATTATGGAGAAATACATGAGAATGGAATGCATTAGTAGGAGAGACGCAATGCTATAGAATAGTGAAAAGGTAGCAATTTACTATGAGAAATACATAAGAATGAAATGGATTAGTAGAAGAGTAGCAATACTATAGAATAGTGAAAAGATAGCAATGCTGTAGAGAAATACTTGAGAATGAGATGGATTAGTCGAAGAATAGCAGTGTTATAGAATAATGGAAAAGTAGTAATGCTGTGGAGAAATATATGAAAATGGAAAGGAATAGGGAAAAAGTAACGATGGTATAGAATAGTGGAAAGGTAGCAATACTATGGAGAAAGACATAACAATAGGATGAATTAGTAGAAGAGTAGCAATGCCATAGAATAGCGAAAAAGAAGCAATACTATGGAAAAATAAAGGCGAATGAGATGGATTAGTTGGCCAGTAGCAATGTTATAGAATTGTGAAAAGGTAGCAATACAATAGAGAAAAAATTTTTGCTTAGCTCAAGATGATTCGATGATTTTGTATGAATAAATGAGGTGTCAAACAGATCAGTTATTTCTTTTTACAAATAATTAAATATTTCTAAAACACTATTATATCATTCATTAAAAAATAGGTGAGTTGTTTGTATATATTCTGATTTAAACTCCAAGCTGAATAAGATCATTATAAATGCCATTCAAAAAAGCTTAATTTTTAATTTTACGCCTATTTTGGTTGTTTTGTTGAAATTCCAACTCAATTTGCGATGCTCGTTTTATGAAATGTTTACGTTATGAAAAAAAAAAAGAAAATAGACTTTAACTTTGAACGGCGAATTTAAGCTGAAATTAACTAAAACCCTAAATTTTCTACCTATTGTTTTTTTTCTTTTTTTAGTATAAACATATTTATATGTCTATGTTGAAATATATACTACATTTCTTATAAATTTGAAATGATCTAATTATTTGTCAAAATTGACAGAAAGCAGCAAAGGTTATTGTCTTCAACTAATATGAACATGATAACACGATAAGGACTCGTCTCGAGTTCGTGTTGCCATTGTCTCGTGATCTGACGAATGCAATCTTATAAAAAGGAACACAAAAAAGAAAATACCTAACAACTTGATTAGAGTTATTTAGTTAAGTTATTCAGTAGCAAACTGCGCAGATTGATTCATAGACCAATCGAACTCAGTGATTTTATTACTGAAGGAAAATGCTTCAAACGCATATAACACACGCTATAAAATAAAAATGAGCAAAATGTTTTGATTTTTATCTCGTTATAAATTTTATTTTATTCAAAGTATAACTTTTGTTTTTGATAACATATATTGTCTTGAAAAGTACTTATTTTCTTTAAATATTTTTTTCACAATCTGTCACGATTTCTTTCTTTTTATTTTATTTATCTTTTTCAAAATACCTGAACTTCTTTTTTGACATACGACCATTGTTAATACGTTGAATTTCATGCTCCCAGATAAAAAAATAAAAATAATCTAAAATCATATGAATTTCAAATTTCATATAAATTTAACTTAACCGTAACCAATTTGTCATAACATCAATTCAAATAATTTTAAATGATCCAACCGATTAAAAAGAAGTTCTGTGACCAGTAAAAATTAAAATAAAGCAATTTGAAGCATTTCCAGCATTAAAGTTACAGCGCTAAAGTAAAGTTAATGAACTCTTAGTAAATGTTTGGTGAATAATTTACGAAAAAAAAGTAAATTTTTATTCATGCATTTCTTTGCTGGTCACTTTTTAAATAAATAATAGTGTACAGCTGAGGAAATGCAGAAACAGAAATAAAACACCTTAAACTTTTGATCTGACGGAATTTTTTTAATGCTAAGTATTCTGATTTATTACTGAAAAAAATAGGGGATACCACTATCTAGGAAATGTGGCTCTGATATTTTAAAAGCAATTACTATATAAAATTCTGCAAATAGCCATTGAATATAAAGATATTGAACTTTAAACAAATTTCACATCAATTACTTTATGAAATTCTTCAAGTAGCCATTGAATATAAAGTCATACATCAAACAGGTTTTAACATCAAAACGTGTTAAAACCTGTATTTCATCATCTATTAAACAACAAACAGGTTTTACGTCAAAAAATCTTATAATGCCTATTGTTTATTAATTGAAAAATACTCATGATTTTCTCAAAATGAAGGTATAATTAATGGGGTAACATCTAATTAATAAGAATAATGACAAGGTATAACTAATAAGAAGAGTAACTAAGAATAATAAGAAGTGAATAATTCATTAGAATTTTTAATTTCAGTTTATAAATTTTTAAATTAATTCAAAATCAGTGCTTTCAGATATTATTTTAAGAAGTCCCCTAGTTTAAAGCCTATTCATTTTTTCATTTAAATAAGCAATAAATATACTTTTAAACTATGAAAAATTAGTTATTCTTTTTAACTTAATGCAGCTTGTATTAAAAAAAAAGACTTATGAAAATTAATATATATTTTGTTTTAATTGGTTATATTTTTACTTTAAAATAGAGAATAGCATATCTCTGAAAACACCAAAAGGTAAAAAAATGTCAAACAATTTGAAAAAAAAAAATAAATAAATAAATAGCGTTTATAATTTAATTTTAACTTAAATTATTACTCTGTTTTTAAGAAAATTTCTAGTTATAAGAAAATTATTTAAATTGTGTGAATTAACACACTCCAGGCAAAATTTTTCATAATCAATTAATTTATTTCCAAAACAACTTTCCAAAGATACAAGCTGACAAATAACTTAAAAATTCATTCTCTTTCTCACCTTTCACAGTCAACACGGATCTGAAACAAGATCTTATCTGATAAGATAGAAATATACTGAGAAAAATGAAAAGATGAGACTAATAAACGCAAGTAATGAAAACAGGGAACTCAGGGTGTAGTGATTAAGAAAGATTAGAACCTAATAAATGCTTTTCTAAGTTGATTGTTATCAAACAACAATTCTTTATTCTATTGTTCCTCTAGAAAAATAGCAGCTACTGCTTTAACCGAAGTGATTAAGGCTATTTAAAACAGATAAAAAGAAATAATAATAAATAACATCATAAAGAATGCTAAGTAGTGAATGAAATAGCTTGATGCTTCCAAATCGGATTTCGGTAATTTAAACGAATTACAGCTGGTTACAATGCTCTAGAATGTTCAAGCATAAGGGAAATTCGGTAATTTCCGAAATTCGCCGATTTGTAAACTGTTATACTTGAAATCAAAATGCGCTTAAAAAGTGTGTAAAATACCGGATTTTTAATATAAAGGTAAATAAAAAAAATTGGCACTTCATTTTAATTGCGATGTCGTGTTTTTATTTTATTTTTCTATTACTTATTTATTTATATATTTTTACAGACTTTTAATAACATGGTTATCTGAAATTTTAGCTCCATTTTGACATTTAAGAATTAAAAAAATTTTGAATTCTTCAAATTAAAGTTATTTAAGAATTTATATTTAATACATTTAAGAATTAAAAAAAATTTGAATTCTTCAAATTAAAGTTATTTAAGAATTTATATTTAATACATTTAAGAATTTATTTTTATATTAAGAATATTTTTATATTTATAACCTAGGTATTTAGGTTTCAATTTGATATTTAAGAATTTAAAAACTGCTAAGTTCTTAAATATCAAATATATATTTTTGAATTTATATTTAAAGTATTTAAGAATTTATTTATGTATTAAAAATATTTATTTATTTATATATTATTTCATAATTTATATTTAGATTCATAAATTATATATTATTTATTTATATAATTAAGAATTTGAAAACAGTATATCAAAAATCTAATTACTATTAGTTTAAAAAAATTTAAAAAAAGAAAAATAAATAATTATTATAGAATGACTATTTTATAATAATAATAAGACTATTTAAATATCTCTATTAATAAAACCACTGCTAAAATTTAAAAGATAAATAATATAATATTATTATATATATTATAATATTATAATAAATTGGTTACTTACCATTTTATAATAATTTGGTTATCCTCATATTCTCCCCTGTACAACAAAAGACATACAGCTTATGTCTAGCTTTCATTCTGTTCATGTAATGTTTAGCAATGATAAGTTTTCCAACTGGAAATGCATAATAGTAATTCTATTTTATGAAGATATCAATTTTTTTATCACTAAACTATGAAAATGTGAGTTAACACCTCCAACCACCGAGATCTTCAATTCAGGAACAAAGAAAAGAAAAAAATATTAATAATTGTACATTAAAAGCTTAATATTCAAGTTGTTTCTTATCCAAATACTGCATTCATTAATAATCATTCTAAATCTATTTTAAAGATAAAATTTGAGTGCGCATTAACACTACAAAACTCATCACATTTAGTTTGATAAGAAAAAAATTTAATAGATAGGTACTTTATTTAAGTCGCACTAGAGCTGCACAATGGGCTATTGGCGACGGTCTAAGAAACATCCCTGAGGATGATCCGAAGACGTGCCATCGCAATTCCCGATCCTCTACAGAGAGGGTGGCTCTCCTGTTTTGGCAGCCCGACGACCTGCGCGAAGTCGAGCACTTTACGGTAGAACATTTTAACGAGGACCGATACCGTGCACCCTTGAGCCCTATTCAGGCTGATGAAAGTGGTCACCCACCCGCTCACTGACAGTAGCCAGTGATGCTTGACTTCGGTGTTCTACTGGGAACCGTGTCCTTACGATCAGTCTACTGCAAGATTACCAGATTGCAAGTCTCTCAATATGGGAACTTATATTTTAAATAATCTTGTCACTAGAATTGTATCATATTACCTTCTACTCATTTTATCAGCTCATCTACGTTATGTAATGGTAGCTCATTAATTTACATTTTAACATAATAAACTAATGCATTTGACAAAGGTAAATTAAGGAACATATTGCTAAAATATTGCACCATATTGTAAAATATGCATACGCTAGTATACATACGCTATTGTTACATTTTAGTAATAATAAGCTGAATAAGGTAGTTAGCTAGGAGAATGTAAACTGAGTCATATTTATTGATAAGAATCTAAACTGTGATAGTAAATGTTGTTTCCATTTTATCTTATAGTATTGGAATTTTTAAATATTTTTATTATTTTTTATGTAAATAACTTAAATAAAAATAATTTGATCTTTTTTAAATAATCAAAAACACTCAATTTAAACTTTTTAAAGCAATTAAAACTTGAAAAGAATCGGTTCAACATTGAATTACTATGCGGTACAAAGTTTCTGAAATCTTAATAAGTTGTCATACTTCCGTTCAAGGTGAACCATAGTATCATGCAATCAAATTTAAGCTGTGTGATAATATGGTTCAGCTTTGCATTATACTTAGGTTGTAGCAAATTTGAACGATATTATGGTTCTCCAACACACTCAACGTCTCTAACTATTCACGGAGAAAAAAATTCCGGTTGAAGTTACCGTACTATATGGCAAAAACATTTCTGATAAAAAAAATCATACTGGTTAATAAAACAAAAATATTCGGTATTCATATAGTAACGGTTCATCGGAAATTCTTGTTATTAAAATTATAGTTCAGTAATAATACAAAACTGAAAAGTATATTTAACCGAATAAATTGTATTTACGCCATGCTCTCTAAGGTATTATAATGAAATTATCAAATTTTTCCACATTTACCAAATTTTATTTCATTTCAAAAAACAATATTTTTATGTGAATTTTAAAATAATTTAAAAAACGCTTCAGAAATGAGTTCCCATAGAGCCACATGGGAACTCATCAGGCAGTTCCAGCAGGGAACTAACCTGGTCTGGTTTTACCAATTTATGGTAGTTTTGACCATATCTTTTTCTTAGTATATAGTACAAGTCTTAAGCAAATATTGCTTTAAGCGAGAGACTGACGGGGGGGGGGGAGTTCATATTCTAAAACAATATTTTATTTTAAATTTTAAAATCATTTCCAGAATGTTTTGGAAATGAGTTCCCATAGAACCAGATGAGAACTCATCTAGTAGTTCCCAGGTGGAAGCTCATCTGGTCTGATTTCTCCAAATTTCGCTAGTTTTGACCATATCTTTTTCTTAGTGTGTAGTACAATTTTTAAGCAAATAATTTGTAAAATGAAACACTGGGGGAAAATTCATATAATAAAACAATATTTTATTGTGATTTTTAAAATAATTTCCAAAACGATTCTGAAATGAGTTACCATAGAGCCAGATAATTTCCTCATTCCAGGTAGTTTCCACCAGGTAGTTTCCTCATTCAGTAGTTCCAGATGGAACTACTTCTCATCTGGTCTGGTTTCACTAAATTTTGGTAGTTTTCAAAATATCTTTTTCTTATTGAGTCATACAAGTTTTAAGCAAATATTGCGTAAATTGAAACATTTGGGGAAAAATGCTAATTTCTAAAGCTGTATGCGTTTTAATTACTCTTTTTTTTAGCTAATAACTCATAAAAATAAAAGCATTCCTCAAAGAAACTTGTTTATTTATTTATTTTTATTTTGCAAAATCACATACAAATTACAGCTAAATTTAAGTATTAAATATAAATGGTACTTAAAAAACACCTTTTTCTACAAGTACTTGTGTCAACTATTGAGTAGTTTACTTCACTTAATTCAGAAAAGAGGTTTTATTCAGCGTAAAGAAGGGATTAGATGACTAGATGGTTTATCTACCTGATGAATAGATCACCTAGAGCTTGTAATGTCGATTCAGCATTCAACGTACTCCTCAAAAAGAGATGAAACCACCAGAATTCGCTATTGTGCTTGAACTAAGGGTTTCTTTTGTAGACCGAAAAACCCGCATTTCTCGCCTACGGTTCAGTACAATGAAACATCTTTTACTAGTCTGCGTAAGCCTACAAAATAGCAACTGGCACTTTTTCTCAAAATCCTCCCTAGCTCCGATTTCTTAGGCCCTTCACAAAGTGTCTTGTATTCTATTCAAACATCCCAGGAAGGTATCAGATTTCATCAAGAGCCTATTGGTTTTTGATGAAAAGAAAATTTACAAATATCTTCTAGAAAAGAAAATTTAGCCACCCCCTTTTTACAAGAGCCTTTGCTCATGTTTATTTATTTATTTACTGTATTCAAAACGTGAAACTCGGAGTGACTACAAGAAATTTTTTTTTCTCGCTTCTTCTTTTGCTTATTTCGTGGTACTATTTCTATTATACATTATATTTTTTACTGCTGATTTCTGAAATTTTATTTATTTACTATTACCTGACTGTAGAATTCTTTCGATAAAATTGAATTACTTCAAGGTCAATAATATTTTTATCATTGCTTCGTCCATAAGTTTACATTCGTTTAAACACATAGCATTCACATCACATTTTATTAGTGATTTCTGTCATTTTATACATTTATTGCTTTCTGACTGTCGAATTATTTTGATAAAATTGTGTTACTTCATGGTAAAAATTAGTTTTATCTTTGTTTCGTTCGTAAGTTTACATAACATTTACATCACATAACACAATCATCACGCTTATAACTGTGTTACTTCAAGACAAACACTGTTTTTTTCTTTCCATTTCTTAGCTTATAAATTTAATCTCATAACACTTACTTAATATTCACATAACATTTCATTAGTGATTTCTGACATTTTACATATTTATTATTTTTTACTTAAGAATTCTTTTGATAAAACTGTGTCATATTAAGGTACGCTTTATCCCCCCCCCTTAGTTTATAAGTTTTATTTCATATTAAAAGGCAACGGTAGTATTTTTGACTATTTTCTTCCGATGAAGTTTTAATATTTCTATACAAAGCATACCATAACCAGCCAAAAAACAGGCTAGTTCCATTGTATTGTATTATAAATTGTTGATATTATATATATATATATATATATATATATATATATATATATATATATATATATATATATATATATATATATATATATATATATATATATATATATATATATATATATATATATATATATATATATATATATATATATATATATATATATATATATATATATATATATATATATATATATTTCACAAAACTGTACGTAAATTTATGCAGAAAATACGTAATTGAAATTTTTAACCATTCAGTCACAGTTAAAATTAATTTTCAAATTAAGAGTGCGAATTCAGGCTTTGAGTAAAACGTCTCCCAAAGTTTCTGAAACAAAACATTGAATCTTGATTATAAAACTGTTTACCAAGCAATTAAACATACAAAATGAAAATAATTTATTAGTTACCATTAAGAAATTACGTATCTAATTTTTATAATCAATATTGTCATAATAGGCTGCAATTCATTCATAATTTATCAGATATTTTTTTCTCAAACAATAACTAAATATCTAAAATCTTTCCCACTGGTTCAGATGATAATTCAATTTTTTTTTCTATATTAGTATATATTTCATTAGACACATAATAACTTCTGTACTTAATACCCTATGATATTTTTTTATTTTAATTTTATCAGGGTATTTTCGGTTTCAATCTTCGTTAATTTATCAGAAATTTAATGTCACAAAGGACAGTATAATTTGATATTGAAAATTTTTACATTGGTAACAATAATTCAATTTTTCAAACAATTCTTGCAATCTCATCGAAGAAAAATGAAATAATTCTTGCAACTCTCATGCCAATACATAAAGCAATAATAAAGTAATATTTTTCAACTTTTGAGCGATATTTTTTCAGTTTAATATTTTAAATTTATCTCGGGATTTTCAGATTCTGCTTTTGTTAATTTATTAGAAACTTAATTTCACAAGGGATATTTTAATAAGATATTAAAAAATTTTACATTGGTATCAAACAATAATTCAATTTTTGTTCAAATAATAATTCTTGCAACTCTCATGCCAATATGTCAAACAATAGTAAAGTAATTCAACTTATTCCTCAAATTCTGTACTAATATCTTGTGATGTTTTTGATTTTTATTTTCATATTTTGATTGGATATTTTGATTCTACTAATATGTTTTCTTTACATGCAAAATAACAATGTGGATATTTTTAAAAACATCTGACCCCAATCACCTTTTACATTTCATTGAAAACCCTGTTGTAGGACTCAATAGCACAGCAGGGGGTTCTATAAAATGTATGACATTATAGGTAATTTCTATGGAGCCCCTGACGCAGCATTTCCCATACTATGGTTTCAAGTTCTATTGTTGTTGTGCAAGTACCCCCTCATGTCGTTTCGTTCACACGAAACGGTTCTTATCAGATAGGTTGTCGTCTGAGGGGGTGATGTAAAAGGGAGGGGGAGTGAGTTAAACCACAAACTTACCCTAGGGGAGTCGACGCGAATGATTGAAAAATTGCGTCGTAATGAATCCTAATAGGGCAACCTGATGCGATATCCTAGTGATTACGGTAAAGTGATAGCTTAGGTAATCCTGTACAACTCTTAACAAGGCAAGACAGCTTCCACGAGACTCCTACCAATAAAAACCATGCTCCTGTTTTCTGATTCATTGAAAGCCTTTTTCTATAGCCCATTTAGCTTGGATTTTTATTTTTTTTTACTTCATAGACAATTTGCTGTTTATGGTAGTTATAGATTTGCTTAGCTAAAGAAAAGATAAATTGTATATGCTTGTTCAATTTTCATTTCATTGAATCGCGTAATGTAAGATATTTTTGATTTTCCCTGAAGTTTGATGTTTTTCTAATTTATTTTCTGATTTCATTAAGAACCATGGGGATGTTAAAAAATTGCGTAAGCAAGTTAGTTGTAGTTTTGTCTACCGTCTCCTTTCATGCAAAAATAATCAAGATGCAAAATCTTATCCTAACATAATTTTTTTTAATTTTCAAAAGAGTGAATTTTTTTTTCTAATTTTCTTTTTCAGTTTAAAAGAAAAATAAGACAAATGGGATACCGTGCTTCACACAAACAATGCTCATACTCTGTAAAAAATTCCTGTTCAAATTACGGTATAGTGTACTTACAATTTGGGTACATCATCCGCAACATCCATTTTATTGTAAAGTCCCTTTTCACAGTTAAATATTTTACCGTGAATTTTACAGTAATAACTGTAACAGTTTAATCATTTAGTGTGATTTTACGGTAACTATTACTGTTTAAATCACATTATATATCAGCTTTTGTTTGTTCCGTTACATGTTCCGAAAAAAATGGACTTTACAGTAAGCGGTGCCAGCAGCCTAAGTGCCATTCCTTTTCACCGCAATTTGATCCGGAGTTTTTTTGCAGTGTACCCGCGCAACAAACAAATCTCCAACCCTTTACGGACTTACTTTATCTGTTTTACAACTCTGAAGAACTGAATAGCTGAACTTTTAAATGTTCACTTACTGATGACTCATTTTTAGTAAATGTGTGAATGATGAAAAGTATATCAATTTTACATCAAATACACGAATAAAACTATTTTTTGCGAAATGATAAAATTCATATATTTGTTTTTCTTAATCTATGAGTTATTTTTAATTTTCTTTAAAAAGTTTTATAGTTTTATGTCTTTCTAATTTACTCTCTTATTTTATTTAAAGCCATTGAGTTGCTTAAATACTATGCAAGCAAATTTTTTTTGGGGGGAATTCATTTGACATCTCATGCTGCAAAAGCAAAACAAACTAAAAAAAATGTAGTTTCTTATACTTTTATTTTAATTTTAAAGAGATAAAAAGAACATAATATTTTTGCTTATAAACCTACAACTTAGACAACAAAATTCGCAAACTGCTTGGGTGCTTACGATATCTGTATTTAAAATTTTGCAGAACTGAACGGTTAAGTTTATTACGAATGTTTGCATAGATTCATCTGTAGTATATAAAATTGATATATGAAATGGATTTGAATTTTCTTTTAAAAATAAAACAAATTTTAATTTTTCAAAAATAATGCAAATTCTTTAAATTCTAAAAGGAGAAATTCACGAAATACTATCGCTTGAACTTTCAAAAAATCAGATTTTTTAAAAACAGTTGGGAAAACTCAGACTCATAGTCTGTAATAATTTTTTCTAAATACACTGAAAATAATGGACACTCAAATATCACGAAACTTTCTTCGATCTTGACGAAACCGTTTCCCGGTACACGCTACGAACAAAGATTTCGTCAAAGCGACGAAATAAATATCTTCGAGGAAGCGAATTTCGTTAAAATTAAATAAAAATTTCTTCTATTTTTTGAAGGAAAAAAAAAATAAATAAAAAAAAACTACCTCGCAGTGCCAAACAGTGTGTTTTCCTTTGTACTACCCCGTCATAACTATACTTTATAAAGTACAGTTATGACATTGACAAACACAACAATGACAGCTGAAGCTGAAAGGTTGCATGTTGAGCTGGAAATCACTTTATCATGGGCACTATATAGTTGGATCAATGTTGCCCTAACAGTATGAGAAGGATAGACAGAACAGAGAGACAAATTACACTCATATCCAAGGCGGGATTCTAACCCGGTACCTTCCCGTCACGAGGCCAACTCCTTGACAACCATGCATTCCAGTCTGTTCTTTAAGTAACTTTATTTTCGATCATTTAGTCTTCATTTTAGTTTAATCAATCTAGTTAACAATCTCCCACAATGCACAACGATTAGGTTTCAAGTTGAGAGAACATTTTCATCCTGTATTTGAGAGTCCTATATTTGTTCTATATCAAAATACAACTCTAAGAATGTGGTATCGTCAAAAGTTAGAATTTTATTTCTGAGAGTGTACCGCATCAATAACATTTTTATAAACTATTCAAATATTACTTTTCGAAAAAATCAATCAAAGAGAATTAGAGTTTACACGAATTATTTTCTTTCAAAAGCGTTATCATTTATTTAATATCTAAAAGAAGAAAAAAAAACTTTTATAAACGTTGAAATTTATTGACATTTTATTTTGGAATGATTCTCTTTCATTAACGACGTAAAAAAAAATTCAGAATAATGTATCGAACATTTAATTATTAAAGTAAAGATCTCTTAGCTGTGCTAAAAAATAAAAAAAAAAAAATAAAATAAAAAAAAAAGGATAAGAACATTAAGTTGGATATCCTTCCTAATTCCAGATCGTAGTTTGCGGAAATAACGGTAAAACTTAAATCCTCATAGATAATTTGCAACTCATCAAATTCTCTTTACTGACCGTAAAAAAGGATATTTTTCCTCTCTTTGATTTCAATTAAATGAAGGTAAGAAAAAAAACCATAGTTATCAGCATTCAATCGTATCTAATCGCGCCACACATATAGCCCAAAAAAAAAAAGAGTAAGTTTTAAATCTCCTTAAATGATTTAGTGTCAACTCGAATCTTTTACGATATGAGAATTTTTTATGCATAAGAACGGCAAGTAATTAATTACGTAAAAAATTTATTAGCACATCAAATACGTGTGTTTGCTGTGAAACACTCCCAAATCTCAGTTCTACAACAAAAAAAGTTCAATTCTAAAATGTTTTCAAACTTGCTAATCTTTTTAAATTAAGATACAAGAATAAGTTTGCATGTATTAAAATATATTTACGCAATCGATGACTCATACGCGAAATAAGCTTAACAATTTTAGTTTTAAGAAATAAGCTTTATTTATTTATTTTTTTTTTCATAAAATTATTTCGTTATATGGTGAGTTCTAAAAAATTTTTGATACTTACTGATCTTTTTAAAATATGCTAATAAGTTAAATTCTTATTTATTAAAATAAATTAATGTTAGTTCGTACAATATATAACAAAGTTTCGTACAATATATATATATATATATATATATATATATATATATATATATATATATATATATATATATATATATATATATATATATATATATATTATAAAGCATTTCTTACTTATAAGCAATATAAATGTTATGTTTGAAAAAAAAATTTCCATATCAGGTACCTTTTTCTTCTTTTTTTGTATTTTTCATTGACGATTAATTCCAAAAAATATGCTTGAAATACACGCATGTATACATATGTAGATATTACCACTGCCTCAACACAATCGTAGCTTTTTATTCAAATCGTGATTCCTCTATTTTGATTTCCTTTCATTATAACATTCCCTCATCTAAAGTTATTCTTGCAGAAAAGTACCGGATGAAAAATATCAAAGAAAATATCTTCAGTTAAAAAAAAATAATAATAATAATTTTCAAAATATAATAATTCATACATAATTTTGAAGGTGGTGAAACTGTGCATTTGCCACTTTTAGTCACATCTATTGGCATAATTAATTAATTTGCAATAAATTTAATTACTAATTTAATAGCCGTTTTATGAACTTAATAAAATTTTCTACTATTCTTAAAATTTATTCATTCTCAGTTTAAAAATGTCTATAGTAATTTTGCACTTAGACTGGTGGTCAATTTTATTTTCTAAATGAAATGAAGCATAAAATAAATTTTGTTTAGTGAGTTATTTTCTTAAAAACTCCTCAATAGATTAATACAATATGCATTTTAGGTGATTGTTTAGAATTTCTAAAATTAAGTTTTTTAAATATCTGTCATCCCCTGAATAAACTATTTCTTCAATAATTATGTTATCTCTAAAGCAAGTCAATGAAACTGAAATTTGTTCCGAAACTATACACATAATAAGTAAAGAGGAAAAAATACAAATTTTGAGTAAGTTCACAACATGCTGTGCAGTTTTTTGATGGTGCACTTAGACTGGTGGTCAACTCATGAAACAGTTAAGTTAAATAATTTTTGCCAGTTTTGTTTTAATTACAGAGTACAACTTATAGAGGTGATCAACTTAAGTCATCAAATTTCACTGTAAGAAACTGCAGATTTTTTGAGCAGGCACATTCCAACGGAAAATGTTTTTTCACTTCTTATAGTTTTACAGGAAAGTTTTATGTTTCAAACTTATATACTACATAAAGAACGCATAAAGGATTTTGTGAAGAATCAGTTACTTGAATATATTTGCTTTTATGCATTCAGAATACGAATTTCCTATTTATTTGGTTGGAGAAAAAAAATTCGTATTTTATTCAAAAAACAACAAGAAAATAAAGGCTTTTATTTTTTAAAAGAATTAAATTATGTAACTTTTTTTTCCCGCAAATTATTGTTTTTACATATTTTTGTCCGCTTTGAAAAATTTAATTGCGACCTTTAAAATATTTTAACTATTCAGAAATGATAAGTTTTCCTGTGCAATTTTAGGGAGCGAAACTGATATTCACATCAGAACACAATATAGGTACACACAATGAAATTTATCAAGTTGAGCAACTGTAAGTTGATCACCTCTCTATGTTGTCTTCTGTAATCAAGCCCAAAAACAATCACATTGTTGATTAGTAAGTAGACCATTTGTCTAAGCAAACAGCAAACCATCAAAATACTGCACCATAAGTGGTAACTAACACAAGAACACAAGTTTCACTGACTAACTTTCGCGACTCATATTGTGTATAGAATTACATAACAAAATTTTATTTCAATATCTTCAATAATAGTACTTCGTTCGTCTTACTTTTCTTTCACAAAATAAAATGATTTAATTATTTGACTTCACTGTGTTATATTATTTATGGCAAAAATAACAATATAAACTAAACAATCTTGCTCCTTAAACCCATGTTGTCAATACGCAATTGTAATACATTTAATTATGGGATTTGGTACTTTTCAACGTAACCGTCTCTCCTCTCAGCAAATAATGGCAACTTTGATCTGTTCTAGCTTCATTAAAATAGACGAAGGACTACAAAATCCGCACGTGACTATTAAATTATTGTGACACAGGTAGGTCAGTAAGGGTCACTGCTGGTAAGTTGTAACGTTTCGTCTTTATATGCCTAAGTTATAGCTTCATAACTTAGGCGGCATCTAGACTGCCCCTTAGGCTATTTGTATAGCAGCGTATACCCATCACAGTAACAAATAGCAAATAGCCTGAAAGATTTGCCGCCTTTTTTTATTATAATACTTTTTTAATTCTACACGAGGATTACAACATATACTGTCAATCGCAGCACTCTCCCCCCTCCTTTTCTAAGTCTATTTTTCCCTTACCGCGAAATTCGGCTTAGAGAGTGATAAATCGTAGTGCTCGTGGGAAGCAATAAAAGTAGTTTCATTCATAAAAAGGATACTTCTACTCTCTCGTAGTGGCAATTCGTAGTTTATTTCCTTCTGGCTTACTTAATATCGTTCGTAATGTTTGTTTTTCTTCTTTTTCAGTATGTCATTCAATTATGAATACAGATGCAAGCTTATTTGTAAGAAGATTTAAGAAAATTTGTCTTTTTTCACTGAATATTTATAGCCAATGAGTTTTTTTCTCTTTTTGTATGCATTAAATATGCATTATTTAATTGCCTGAACTTAGTAAGAAATAAATTGATTGTTTGATATCATGTATCTGTTTATTTAGATAATTTCTGTTGTTGAATAAAGGAAGACAAGATCAATTCTTTTAAATTAAGTATATTTAGGTGTGTATTTATTTCTACAAAAGATGTCTTCTTATTGCATAAAATCTCAAGCTATTTTATGTTAGTTTCGCTAAACAACAGCATAATAGCCATGTAAAAGCATACACAGAAATTGAATATTATATAAAGAAACAAATGAAAAATATTTTTTTTATTTAAAATTAGATGGAATTATTTAATATATTTGAGTTACAACGTATTCTTGTTTTATAAAACATATTTCATTGTGTGTATTTTCCTTCTGATAATATAGCGAAACATTCCTCTCAGCTGATTTTTTTTAATTTAAGCCCTTTTTAGGCAGGAAATAAATTTCAATTTCATAGTATAACAAATAGGTAAATGGAAGTAATGAAAACAAATTGTTATAGTATGGGAAGATATTTATATATTCTATTGGCCCTAGGATTGAGAGTTATATGTTATATAAAATCAGCTTAGAATGAATCTTTTAACGAAATGTCATAGTTCATTTATTCAAATCATTTCATTTCATTTATTTAAATTATCTGGTAAGTCTACAATTGAGGAAAATGTATTCTTTATATTTAAACCATTTTAGAAAATTTAGTAGTATTTATTAATTTCGCTTGCATTGTAGAAAATTAACCTTAAAGATAATACACTTATTGCACCATAATATCAATAAATACTATAGAAATAAGTGCAACATTATATAAGGATAGGTGGACAGTTCTAACTCCGATGTTTTAATAAATACTAATAGAATTGCTTAAAAATTAGAGGAATTGAATTTCAAAAATAGCTAAATAACTGAGTTTCAGAAACAGCTTTTATTGCCTAGAATTGTGTACTAATTCGTAAACGGCTGTTGCACTGTAAAAATTCCAGATCAAATTCCAGTAAAAAGTACTGGCATCCTGCAAACCATTTTTTACTGTAACATGTTACAGAACAAAAAATCTGATAAACCGACATTTTTACAGTGATCTTTACCGTAAAATCACCGAATCACTCTAATTATAAATATTGCAGTAAAAATTCAGTATGATGTTTTATATATATAGATTCCAAAGTGCCGGTATTTAATACTGTAATTTGATCCGAAATTTTTTACAGTGTGGCTTTATAATCATTAAACTTAATAAATCCGTTAAACATTTAGGTAAGAATTTGAAAAACAAAATATTTTAAGGAGTATTTTCAAGGATTAGTAACATCGACAGAAAAATATGGAAAGCTGTTATAACTCAATTTTATGTACGGCATTACATTATACCAGTGTTTTTCAAAATTATGTCCAAACCAAAAGACCTTCAATAAGTGTTAAATGAATATTTCGGAAACGGGACTCGTAGAAAATGAACTAAATGCTTAAATTGCACTCTTTACTTTACTAGTAAAGATGAAAATATTTCAGGACTAATTTGCAATTTAATTACTAATATTTATTAAAAAATATTTCAGGATTAATTTATAATTTAAATACTAATAATTATTTTTTAATAAATATTAATAATACAGTTTTAGCAAACCGATAGCCTTGCGATCTGTTAAACTGAAACTATGTAAAATTAACAAATCATGTATGCCAACTAAATTCCTGTGAAAAAATCCGAATCAAATTACGGCAACAAGTACCGGCACTCAGGATGCCGGTTCTTTTTACCATAAGATCTTTGTTTACTGGAGCATGTTATGGAACAAAAAATTTGATGTACTGCAATTTTTACTGAGGCAATTTTTACTAAATAACTTAATCACTCAAATTAAATTAATATTACTGTAAAAATTACGGCGTAATATTTTACGATGAAAATGGAATTTATAGTAAAATCGATTTTGCGGATGATGCAACCAAAGTGCCGGTACTGTAATTTGATCCGGAATTCTTTTCAGTGTGGAGTCTTGTTAAGGCATAACTCTTTCATTTTTAACTTTGCAGCATAATTGTATAAATGCACTAACAATTTATACTTTTACAAAATGTCAGAAGTAGCTTCAGACTTTGAATTGTAATCGAAATCATGGCGAAAAAAAGAACAGTTTTTAAAATTTTTGTGGTGCATTAACAAGTGTGTACGATAAATGCTATTAAGTACGAAATGTTTTTCTCTTCTTTCAGTTTTACAAACAAATGACAAAATGCAATAGCGTGTCCTTACTAACAGTGTTATGCATTGCGGGAACATAATTAAGCTTCATTCATTTGACATTCTCAGACGAGAACACAGCAGTATTTTGATTCCTTGTTAGTAAGAAAGCCATATAAAAAGGTTGGGGGAAATTCTGAGGTTATAAAAACCAAAATATACGGTATTATATATCATAAAACTATGTGTTATTCTTGATTTCACCAAAAACATTACCAAAGCACTTCGGTAAAAACTACTGAGTTTTATTACTGAATAATATAATGTATTACTGATTACTGTAAAATATGATTGATTGAACACTGATTACTGTAATTTATTACTGATTACTGTAAAAATTACTGAGTTTCATTATTTTTTTTAGTTTTATTAGTTATTACACTTGAGTTTTCGGTGCTGTTATAGAGCCAGAAGCACGGTAAATTTTACTATATTCTGGTAGATTTGACCGTACTTTATTTCTCAGTGTACAATTGGACTAAATATTTCAAACTCTAAATTTTTTCGATTTGAAAATAAAAACAGTAATAACTTCTTCAAATCGAGTAAGCTGCACTATTGAAAAGAAATGGGTTTAGTGCTTTTTTATTTTTCGCTGAAAAAAAAAATTAAAAGGAACTTTTTTGCGTTTCCATGTAGCCGGAATTACGGAAAATGTTACCGTAATCTGGTAGTTTTAACCATAATATTTTTCTCTGTGAGGTTTTACTTGCCTTTCCTTCAAAACTTTTTGAGCCTTTTTTAAATGAATATGGTCAGATTCTGAAATATATGAAAACGTTATCTGAGCTTGCTGACGTCTAAATTTTTAAACGATAAAAAAAAAAAGATTTATTTTGTAACAACAAAATTTTGCTAAGCACAATTACATCATGACTTCACGATAATCCTTTTTTGTTAGTAGTTCAACTCTAATATAAGTGATTTTTGGTTCCTAATTGTTAAATTTAGAGTTATAAATTAAAAAAAAGCTTGTAAGACATGATTTTATTTTAACGTAATGAAAGAGTATGCTACAACTAAAATGAAAGTGGACTAGAAAATATAACTGAAATTTATAAGTTAAATGTAAGTTATCATATATATTTTACCGACCTGTAACTTTTTTTGGCATCCCTGCAAAAATTATAGGGTTGTATGAAAGAATTACCATTATTCACCCTGAAAATTTTAATGGTTTTTAAAATACGTAAAAGTATGCAGAACTCAAATATTATATTTTATAAACTTGAAAATAATAAATGAACTTAACATCAAATTAATGAAATGAAGTGTATTGCTGTAACACTTGCAAGAAATAAATAATAAGTACTTTTTTTAATTTACCCTCAATGTTATTTAACGATATGAAATATTTGTACAGTTAATTTATTTTAAATGTACTTTTTGTTATTTTTTTAAAAGTGTGCTGTGCTATAAATTTTATTTATCGCTTAACAAATAGCAATAATTGCTATAAAAACTGAAAATTCAATGCTAAAATACGTCAAAATTAATATTATTATTTTCGCATCTGATAAAAGATTTCATTTACTCATTCTAAAGTTGATAAAACATTCAAAAAAATGTCAACACATTTTCCTTCTAAATAAAAAAATACAAAGATAAAAGATTAAGCTCTTCCAACTTCAGAATGTTGTGTGGTGCATAAAAATGACTCTTTAAAGCAATCAAGTAGCATCCAACATAAGTATAATGAGCTTTAATTTGCTGTTAGCATAATTTGAACATTAATAATTTAATCTCATCACTTTAAATCTGTGTAATAAAAACGAAAAAAATAAAAGTATTACCAACTATTTTCTTCAATAAAGAGTCGTGACTGTATCATTTAATTCGAATGAAAACAGCATTACAATGTATGAAAGATGTTTGCAATTGTTTAGAAAGCATTTCATGTTCCGCCGCGTTGAGCGAGCTGTTAGCTTTCTGTGTGTTGGCGGCGATGGATAACAGCAGATGAAAGAATATCATCGCTATTGTAATGAAATCTTTTCTTGTCTGAAAATAAATGGTCGTAACTGTTACTCGTCGCATTAATAAAGGATTAGATTTAAACTTCTTTTACTGCCTTACTAACAAGATATCGAACACTGGGTTAAGCCATTGTTTGTTTACATCATGAGCCATTATTTTATTGCTATTATACTGCGAATAGAAATGCCAAAAGAAATGTTAAATTACTATAGATAGATTTAAAAATTACATTTTTGTAAAAGAAAAACTTTTCGATATTCCAAGGAAAAATCGATAAATATTATTTTTTTAAAACTAATAATGAAACTAAAATTAATTCAGGGGATGATAGTAATATTATTTTACTGGATTAATTTCACGTTTCCCATCGTTAAACTAGGTGTTAGCTTTCTGTGTGTTGGCGGCGATGGATAACATCAGATGAAAGAATATCATCGCTATTGCAATGAAATCATTTCTTGTCTGAAAATAAATGGTCGTAACTGTTACTCGTCGCATTAATAAAGGATTAAATTTAAACTTCTTTTACTGCCTTACTAACAAGATATCGAACACTGGGTTAAGCCATTGTTTGTTTACATCATGAACTTTTATTTTATTCCTATTACACTGCGAGCAGAATAAATGCTAAAATAAATATCAAATTGCTATAGATAGATTCGAAAATAAAATTTTTGTAAAAGAAAAACTTTTCGATTTTCCGATAAGAAAATCTATAGACTGTAAATTTTTTATTTAATAATGAAACTAAAAAGAAATTAATTCATTAGATGATTATAATATTTTTTCACTGGCTTAATTTCCTGGAAGAATTCCATGTTCCGATGTATTGAGAGAGCTGTTAGCTTTCTGTGTGTTGATGTCAATGGATAACAGCAAATGAAAGAATATCACCTCTATTGTAATGAAATCTTATCTAGTCTGAAAATAAATGGTCGTAACTGTTACTCGTCGCATTAATAATGGATTAGATTTAAACTTCTTTTACTGTCTTACTAACAAGATATCGAACACTAGGTTAGGCCATTGTTTATTTACATCATAAATATTTATTTTATTCCTATTATGCTACTGATAGAATACATGCTATTTGAAAATAAAATTTTTGTAAAAGAAAAACTTTTTGATATTTTGATACAAAATCGATTAAGGTTAAATTTTTCAATTAATAATTAAAGTAAACAAAAAATTAATTCCTTGGATGATAGTCATATTATTTCACGGGATTTATAATAAATCTTAAAAAAATAAATATTGATTTGAGTTTATGACATATAGTAAAAGATATTCAAAATTGTCATTTATAACGATACTAGATAGTTTGATTCAGTTAAAAAATACATCCAGAATAATTATTATTTTGAAATTTCACAATTGTTTTGTGTTCATTTAATGTACCACAGCATTATTAATCGATTTTGTTGGCGGTGATGTACAACAGCAAAAGAAGAATATCATTGTTATTGTCAGGAAATTTTTAAATGTTTGAATATGAATGATGGTAATTGTTGCTCTTCGCATTAATAACGGATAGGATTAAAATTTCTTTTATTGCTTTACAAGCAAGACTTAGTTAAGCCATTCGTGAATTACGCAACGAATCTTCATTTTGTTCCTAATAATCCATTGATAAAATGATTGATAAAATGATGAGGCAAACATTAAACAATTTTCGTCAAAAGTGAAATTTTTGTAATTCATCTGAGTTTTTTGAATAAAAAATTCTAAATATTAAAAGTATTGAACTTTTTAATTTACACTGAAAAGATGCAAAAAAATTGTTTGACAGATAAAAATATTAATTCAATTTGAAAGTAGCAAAATTTAAAAAGAAAAAATATATTTTGATTTAACTTTTTTGACAAAATTAAAGGGATTAGAAAAATTTGATTTAAAGTGATATTGAAATGAAAAATAATTTGATTTCATTAAAGATTTTTTTACTCCCCTAAATAGTTTTTTTATATATATATTCTACAACTGTTTAATAAGCATTTCATGTTCCAACGTGTTGAGCAAATTGTTTCATTTTGCAAACTTCTGGATAGCAGGACAAAAAAGATCTTATGAACAGCTAGATATTGCTGTTATTTATCACTTATTTTTCAAAATGTCTGAAACAAAATCAATGTTTATTTGCATATGTTTTATTTTCAATGAATTTTTATTGAAAATGATCAAAGTTCGTACGTTTTAAATTTTGAAAGACTCGCTCGTAGAAAGTTTTAATAGAGTTGAGATAATATCATTAAATGAGCATACAAGTTAAATTCTGAGTTCATTTAGTTGATTGGACTGTATTTATTGGACAATGCTGAATATGCTTTAGTTGATTCAGATGTAGGAAAAGCGTGACCAGAATAGGATATTTTGATCCTAAGTGGTGCATAGATTTGTAATGTGAGTCTTGATACGAGTAGCTATGAGAGTCTAAAGCTTTACAAAATTATGTAAAATACTTTTCAAATATATATATATTCTAGAAAGTTAATAACAACATACATTATTTGCAAGCATAGAAATATCTTTCGTTTAAACTTTTATCCGTAGATCGGAAAGTTCTTTTCTTCACTTCCATTGTTAAGAAAATTTTAACTATACTTTCAATCATCGTTATTTAATTTTCCCAAATAAACTGATTATGGATGTTTATTACATTCAACTGTATTTTTCAAAATAGAATTTGAACGAACCTCTTTGTAGAATTTTACCTGATTTTTCTGATTAAATTTCACCAATATTATGCTGAAATCCACATTTTTAAAAACATAGTTATTTATTACTGCATTTTTAAACATATTATTCATTTTTTTAGAGTTCTGAAAGATATCTTTCTTTACGCATAATTTAAATAATATTTAAATCAGTTACAATTAGTTGAAACAAAAATAAATTTTAAAAAGCTTAAAAAATAGTATAATGCGAAAAATTTAATTAGCTATTCACAGTTACAAAACCGTATATTTTTATTTCCTTAAATTCTTGAGGAAAAAAAATTTGTAGAAGTTCTGAAAGATACTAATCACTATTTTTTCTGATCTAATAAATCAAAGATTTTGTTTTTCCCATTTTTTTTTTTGAAAGGTATTCTACTATCAAATGACAATCCGTTTTCTAAAGTTATTGTAGAAAAAACCAACAACATGAAACCGAAAATCATAAATTTAAACAAAATCTAAGTTTGTGAAGGAAGAGGCCTCTAATGTAAAAGTTAAGTAAAATTAACTCCTATTTGTCGACAAAAAACAAAATGAATAAATACTCTACCACATGTATTTCTTAAAAATCTTTTTTACAAAAGGAAAAAAATCTAAAAAAAAAGGGAAAGATTTCAGAAAATTTGTTTCTGGTTTTCCCTGAAGCAATTAAAAGACTGGATATCAGCACATAACTCCAATAAAAGTTTTTAACTCCTCCTTAGTCGATCAGAACTTTAAAGAAATAAAATGTATTTAAAATTTGATCGATTTATTTTCTTTTTATTTCATCGTTGCACTTGAATATAGTAATGGCTTTTTCATAGCAGAGTGACTTTCAGTCAAAGTCAAAATCATCGTGTCGTTCATGGCGTACCAATGTGATTAGGAGAAATGAAACGACGGACGATACACCGTTGAATCCCAGTAAAAACAACAATACAAAGAAAATGATAAGAAAAAAATTATAAAAAAATACGAGTTAATCTATCAGAATCAAATAAAAATCAGCAAGCGTGCATATCAGGCTTCACGCACAGCGCGCGCCGATAACCTTTGACCCGTAGTGTTTGTGGTGGGGACCGAAAAAAAGGAAAAACTTCTTTAGGATGATGTGGAGAGAGGAAGGGACTTGACGAGATATTGCGTGCATTGCATTAGGCACACCAAACTTTTCTACATGCGAGATAAAATCCACTGAAGGAAAAAAATGCCGCCAACCAAGCAGAACTGAATTTCCGGCAGACTCACCACATCTTGGCGGCCTTCTCTGCTTTAAAAGCACTCGTAAATGTTATTTTAAGGAATGCTTTAAAGCATGTATGATTTAAAAGAAAAAAAAATTCAAAACATCGTCAAAAGAAAAAAAATACCAATGGGGAAACTTTTTTTATTGTTTCAAATTGTTAACGATCTTACCAGGGTGATATATCTTCACATTTAAATTTTACATTAAGTTTTTCATCAAGAAGGTAAAATTTTTCTTCCTTGTTCAAGACATCTGCATAGTTTTATATAAAACAGTTAAAATTCCATTAATATTCATTTGTTTTATTAAACTCCAATATACATATATATCATATCATATCATAAAAGTAATATGGATAGACTAATTAAAAATAAATTAAATTAAACAATCGAAATTAACTAAAGTTTTTTTTATATATGAAACTAAAAGTTGGCAAGATTATCATTAAGAAAATTAGAAAAAAAAAGATGAAAAGAGGGAAAAAACCATAGCATAAGAAGGAAATTTTTGAAACAATTCTAGCAAAATACCCTCATAATTTTTATAAAAAATATATATCTAACTTAATTGTCAAATCTTTACATTAAAATTATTCATATTTTCAAAAATATTTCACAATAGTCATTTTTTAATTTTTTTATTACAACGGTATAATTATTATGAGAAAATAATACTGAAAAAATGCGTTAAGCATTCAGAACCGAAAAAATCAATGTATTAACTAACAAAACTAACTTATCAATAGATATATACAAGGTGATCTTGGTACCTGTCCTATCTCTAATACATGGAAGAATAATAGGAAAATTACGTACTTCATTCAAGACATGTAGGAAAACCTTAGTTATAAAAGGCGAATTTCGGAAATAATTTCAAGCTTCTTTGTAATTCATTTACAGAAAGCACTCTTGACTTCAGGACAGGATCTGATTTTTGATGAACTACAATAGCGGATATGCAGCTGTTCATAATTTTTCAGATTTTTCAAAAGTAAAAATAAAAAGCAGAAAAAATTATGACATCAAAGTCTACCCACGCAATAAGACAGTATTTCCATATTTAGATGAAATTGTTATAAACATTTGGTGATACAGGATTAAATTTAAGCTCATTTATCCTTCTTAATATTCCAACAATTTTTTATTACTAGATATTTTTCTCAATAATTATATTTCCTTTTAACTTTCCTATAATAAACTTATTTTCAACAGAACTGTCAATATAATAAATTTAAATTTTTTTTAATACCATCGTTGTTTAATATGGTTAAAGCATTTTAGTGAGTTGGCTTTAAATGCTTAAAAAAAAGGGCATGGAAAAAAGTCGTTCTACTTTAAGAAATTTTTAATTCATAAGCCCTTTTAATTTCTTATTGCTTGAAGGATTCATTAATTTTATTTCTTATTATTTCATTTCTATTCCCTCAATCGTTAGAAAGTTGAAGATATTTCTTTTATTCCATAATATTAGATTAATTTTGTTATTCCATTTATGATATCAGATTCATCAAATCAGATGATTAATGGCTTATTTTAATATTTTTCGTAACAGCTTATATCAAAATTTGTTTAAGCAAGCAAGGAAAAAAATTGAAAACTGCATTTTTTTAATCATTTATTATTTTTATTTATTATAGATGGAATCTTTCCTTTTGACAAAGTATATTGGTAGTATTTTGATATTTTGACTTCTTTATCGTATCAAAAATTTAAGAGTTACCTATTATAAGCGTCAATTATTACGTAAATAAGTAATACATATATAAGTAATAATTCATAAATACAACTGAACTTAATTTTCAAAATAAATCTTCATCGAAATAAATTTATTAATAATTTTAAAATCGGCAGTGATTATATATTTATTATTAAGTCATTATTCGCACATACTCACTTATAAAGACAAATATATAACATTTTTATCTATGGCACTTCCTTTTAAAGCAAAATTTAAGGTAATGCTAAAACGTCAAGCTAAAGACAGGCATCGGTTTTTTTATTATATTGATTATGTGTCATACTTTCTAGCAATCAGGCGCCATCATCTTATAATAAGACAATATATCTTGGCGGGGTAGAAAGATCGTTCTCAAGCTGGTTTTTATGAAATCTTTTCCCCCCTTATAACTTCCGGTGTATGATTGTCAGTTACGAAGCAAGCGGCTTCTCTTGCTACAATGACTAGAGCTACCCAAGAATATCTTGATGTTCACAGTCAAACGTGCCTTCTTATTCTATTCTTTTTTTTTTAAATTTTTTTTTTATCGATTCTGACTCTAACAGCAAACAAGGTTGTAAATAAGAGGATAAATAAATAACACTTTCTCTCATCGAATTCAGTCGCTTGATTAATAGTGCAAAGAGGGCGTTGTTTTGATTTTTGCCTGTTAAATTAGCGGGGGGGAAAAAATTCAGATTTGCGATTTCCTTCGTTGTAAAATTAACACCTCATGATACGCTATCTATAATATCATACATAATTAATTTAAAACTTAATGAATTGGAAAAGCGATTTCGAGTATATCTAGAGTAGCCATAAAATTTTAAATGCTAAAAAAAAATAAAAAAAATTTAAGATTATCAAATTTCAAACAAATCATGAGAGGAAAAAAAAAGAAAAAACTGAAAAAAGCACCCGAAAAAAAGTGTCAAAAGAAAAAAATCGCAGAAAGTCACTTCTTAGAATATATCATTACTAAATTAGATAAATTTTGTTTAAGTAAAATTTCTGCGTATACTTAAGCAATACTTTTAATTAATACTTGTACAACGGGAAGCATATAAGAAACTAATGTTTCAACACATTTTAATACTGATAATTCACAATAATAATTACTTGCGCATATTTATTTATTTCATTGCAATTATAAAATGGGTATTTTAAAAAAAACTATTATTGCTCCGCAGTTGACATTTAATATTAATTTGTAGAGTATAGTTTATAAAATAAAAATTAGCAAATAATAAAAAAGTAATAATTTCTGAAAAAATATACAACATACACTTATTATTGAAACAGTTTTTTTAAAATTTAGATGGAATTAAATTGACTTGCTTATTATAAATTAATACTTATTAGACATTAACCTTAATTAAAATAAGCAATGCTAAGATCATTTACTTCAGACTGTATTTTTAGGTTTAAATCAGTTCCATTTAATTATACTTTCTCTTTTTTAAAGCAGTAATAGTTTAAGTAATCAGTTTTATTATTTGTTCACAGTTATCCTTTTATTTACTTTAGATCAAAAATCGAAAAATATGCGCAAATTAATCTTAAGGTCAAGTCATGATCATTAATCAGTCATTAAACAGTCGTAAATTTTTGGAAATTCTTCACATCAAAACTGAATGATTTTGTTTTATTTATTTATTTTATGTAGTATTACATGCACTCTTTTTTATTGCCTTTTTTCGGTGCATTTTTCACAGTACTTTATTTCGAGGTACTTTTTTCTGGTACCTTTTTTCTGTGCTTTTTTCCGATCTTTTTTTTCGTGATTCTAATCACGGTTGGCTAAATTTTGGTGAGAAATGGTGCCTTTTTTTCAGTGCTTTTTTCCCAATGCTTTATTTTGAGGTGCTTTTTTCTGGTGTCTTTTTTCCGTGCTTGTTTTTTAGCTTTTTTTCGAGATTCTAATCACGGTTGGTTTAATTTTGGTGAGAAATGGGGTAAAATCCAAAAGCAAAAGAAAGAAAAAAACACTCTTGTGTAATATCCAAAACGTCTCCAAATACATTTAGAAAAAAAAAATGAGACTATTCGTAACTGCAAATTATTATTTCAAAATATACATAAACGTATAATATCAACAAATATAAAAATAACTCCACAACAGCGTGTTAAATAAATGTCGAATAGAAATTCTCTATTTTATTTCTCAAGCTAGTTGATATCCACCTGATTAAAATAAAACTCGAGATACTTTGCAGACGAAAAAAAAAAGTTAATTGAAAGCAAACAAAACAAGAACAAGATAAAAGAAACAAAACAAAAATCGCCATTCGGTATGAAATGGAAAAAAAGACAGCGGTGACGTTTGTGGGATGGACAAGATGCCTTGAAGGTTCTTTTCATCTGTAGTTGTGTTGTCAAGGTCACTCTGTGTGGCCCACCCCCTTCTCTGAACTTTTCTTAGAATATCCTCCTTGATCTTCCTTGTGGGGAGGGGTGGAAAACAATTCCAGGCAGCCTTTTCAATGGTATTTTCTTTTTTCTATTACAGCAGATCAAAAACGTTGGTCTCTAATACTCTCAAAGAGAGAAAGAATCGAAAAGTACTTTTTTTTTTTGCACTTAATTGATAATGTTGTAAATGTATGAAAATCATCATTAGTTGAAGAAGTTTTCAATAAGGGAGAGCAATTATATTTGCATCTCATTTCTAATTTGAAGGACTGATCGATGTCATTAGTGATTGATAAATTATTTTTAGAAGAAAAAAAGAATTAAACGTTGGTCTTTAAACGTGCAGAAAATGAGATTTTTATCAGGCGAACGTTAAGAGAAGTATCGATTTATCGGGGAATTGCATTAACCTTAATTATGACACCTGATATACCTTTTTCATAATTATTTGAAATGAAACTGGCATTTTCATTTGCCCTTGCAAATTAATTAGAACAAGCAAGTTTTTATCTTGTTCTATTGTTAGCTATTGTTTTTTTAGATCGGTACATGTCAAAAAAACTTATAAAACACTATCTGAAATAAATTTTCTGGGTATTTTCGAAACAAATTGCTCTGTAAACTTCGGTCTCTGCTGTAAGGCAAAAGGAATAATATGAAATACAGCACTCAAAAAAATAAACGGATCTAGGGGTTATCGTGGGGCTAGTAGTTATCAACCGTACCAATTTTCATCTATGAAAAAGGTAACCCTATATAGAATCGAGCTAACATGTCTGATATACTAGTGGATTGGAATTGTATTTTTGCAGTGGTAGCTACACAACAGTACTGCGGCTACGGTCGAAAAAAAAATATGTTTATTCAGAAAAGTGCGCTCTTGTGTCTGATTTCGTAACTTAAAATATCGTGCACACAAAGTAATTAGCATATTTAAGGCCACCTCCACAAGCCAGATTGAGTCCTAAAATGTGAAGATCCAGTAATTAGATCGAAAGTTATTCAGGGTGGTCCATTTTTTAATTTTGCGCCCTGTACAAGTAAATATTATGACGTTTGCTCCTTACGTGTGGGAGATTGATGGAACATTTCAACGCGACTTGTTATGATTCAAAAAGGTCAAGAGGTCAAAAGGACTTTTTTATAATTCAAAGTACACTCTTTTTACTGGTGCTAATGACAAAAAAAAAAAATGTTTCACCGACTTCGAAAGAACTGCTTACAATTCAATGCTAATTATTTCCATTTGAAATAATACAATCAAATATGCTTTGAAGAGGCATTCGTCTCCTACTAAGATGACTCAGGTTCGAGCCCCATCGGTGGTTGATTGATATGATTTCTGCTTCCGGCTCGCACTGACCACAATGCTGAGG